>NC_091697.1:108463750-109697500 GCF_041296265.1 Equus caballus | reverse complement strand
CCCTAACCCGAACACGAACCCTAACCCGAACACGAACCCTAACGCGAACCCGAACCCTAACCCGAACCCGAACCCTAACCCGAACACGAACCCGAACCCGAACCCGAACCCGAACCCGAACCCTAACCCTAACCCGAACCCGAACCCTAACCCTAACCCGAACCCTAACTCTAACCCGAACCCTAACCCTAACCCCTAACCCTAACCCGAACCCTAACCCGAACCCGAACCCGAACCCGAACCCGAACCCTAGCCCTTGCCCTAGCCCTAGCCCTAACCCTAACCCTAACCCTAACCCTAGCCCTTGCCCTAGCCCTAGCCCTAACCCTAACCCTAGCCCTAACCCGAACCCGAACCCGAACCCTAACCCGAACCCGAACCCGAACCCGAACCCGAACCCTAACCCTAAGCCGAACCCTAACCCGAACCCGAACCCGAACCCTAACCCTAAGCCGAACCCGAACCCGAACCCGAACCCGAACCCGAACCCGAACCCTAACCCGAACCCGAACCCGAACCCGAACCCTAACCTAACCCTAACCCCAACCCTAACCCTAACCCTAACCCGAACCCTAACCCTAACCCTAACCTAACCCTAAGCCTAACCCTAACCCGAACCCGAACCCGAACCCGAACCTGAACCCGAACCCGAACCCGAACCCTAACCTCAACCCTAACCCTAACTTGACCTGAACCCAAACTCTACACTGACACTGACCCTAACCCAAAGCTCAAGTCTGACCCTGCTTCATAGTCTTGAGTCTCCCGACCCTGACCCTAACCCTATCCACCCTAACCATCCTTTCCACCTCACCCTCACTTTCATCCTCTCCCTGTTCCCATGAAGGTTGCCCGCCCAGGTCGTAGCTTCCTAAATCCTGGCCCTGGCCCTGACACTTGATTCTTGAGCCTGACCCTGGACCTCTAACTCTTATCCTGCTACCCTCACTCAATCTCTCCCAACGGGTAGTTTTGGGAGTGAGCACCCCTAAGACCCTGGGGGACCTCTGTCATCTTCTCCCTCAAGGCCGTATTCCTCTAGGCATCCTCCCCAAACACAGAGGATCTTCCAGGTGGGGACCATGGTTGTTGCGCCAGAGGAGACGAGGACCTTCGGAGGTGACAAGGCGGAAGAAGAAAGAAGTTGGAGGCAGCTCTGCCGTGGGGCAGCTCTGCCGTGGGGCTGAGTGTCCAGCATTCCGGCAGCACGTTCACGGCCCACAGCATGGGGACAGGGAGAGATGCCAGGCTGATGGGCAGGGGCCCCAAGGCTCTCAGGGGCCTGCCTGTGCCAGGGCCTCCGCAGAGCAGCCTGGAGAGGAGAGGGCCTGGGCCCTGCATCCACTGCTGTGGACACCTGGAACTAGGACGAGGGGCCCCCAGTGTGGAGGGGCCACAGGAGAGAAGGCCTCCGTTTCCTCAACAGGTTGGGCATGTGGAGGGGGTGACCGAAGCATTCCACATGGTCAGAGGAGTCTGTTGGACTCCGTCCTCCCGCAATGGCCCGCAGGGCTCTGAGGTCCCTGGTGGTCCTCCAGGCAGAATGGCTTGGGGACTAGGGCGACTGAGGCCCTTGTGCAGCTCAGAGGGTGCCGCACACTGGACCGTGAGTCTGGTCGGAGTCCAGAGACACATCATCCTTGTTGGAGCCTCGGGGCCCTTCGTTTGGAGGTGTGACTGTGGTCAGTGTGCAGGCCTGGTGAGAACGCCTTGTGAGTGAACTGGACGCCAGAGGGCAACAGGAAGTCGAGGGGGATGGAGGTCCCTTTCGCTGCCCCTGGAGCCTGCACACCTGCTCCTCTGCTCAGGCGGGAGCTGCGCAAGGACCCGGGGCGTCTGTGCTGCTCTCTTGTCTCCTGCCTGGGCTGCAGTGAGAGCCCTGGCCACCAGGGGGCAGGCTGTGCCCATGTGCTCAACAGAGCAACAGAAGCAGTGCAGGGATACCAGGGGTCACTCTGGGCATCCCCCTGCCTCCCACCCAAGGTGCACCTCTTACCACCAGCCTCCACCTCTACTGTGCGGGCTGCTCAGGGGGGACCAGGCTCCGAGTCCTCTCATTCACTCATTCAGCCACTGTGCCCTGAGCACTCACCCTGTGCAGGGGCCACGCAAGGCCCCAACGCCACGTTCCAGGGTGGTCCTTGCCCTCCAGGAGCTCACAGTCTGCCGGCTCCCAGGCCTCCCAGGGGCTATCTTGCTGTAACTGAGAACAGTTATGAACACGGCTGGGGAGAAGGGCGAGCAGTCAGGGGCCTTAGGGAGGTCTTATCTGAGGAGATGGACGGGGCAAGGAGCCCCTAGGAAGAGACGTTGTTTCCTTGGTGACAGATTCCAGGACAGCTTTGCACCCTGGTGGCTGGACGCCTGTGTTCTAGAGTCAGCCCTCCCAGCTCACATGGGCAGAGACGCAGCAGTGGGCAAGACATCCTCCCACTGTATTCCGCTTCCCAAGGCTCTGGGCGCAGGAGACCCGAGGGAGAGCTGGCCAGAGGTACAGAAGAGCTCAGCCCACATCCCAGTGCCCCTGGCCATTCGGCAGGAGGGGCCCCAAAGTGACACAGGGAAGCCCAAGAAGGCCAGTCAGCCCAGGTAACCACTGAGACCCACTCTCCCAGACCGGCAGGACCCGGGTCGCGCTGGCTCTTGCCCTCATGGAATCCCAGTATGGGGAGGGAGACTATGGAGGAGCAGACAAGGCAGGAAGTTGTTGGGATGAGGCCGTGTTTGGGGAGAGAGGGGGAGGGGTCAGAGAAGGCTTCCCTGAGGAGGGGTTGTGTGACCTGAGATTTGGGAGTAGCTACTGATCAGCTGCCCTTGCCGAGGGCTCCCCCAGGCCACACCCTCATGAGTGCTTGCACTGGGACACACTGGGATGCACCAGGATGGGGCTGGCCTAGCACAGCAAGTTTGGGGACCCCGGGGGTTGGGGTGGCAGAGGTGGGGCCTGGTCCAGACTTCTTCCCTATGTGCTTGAAGGAGGTGTTTGAGTGACTCTCAATGGCCAGGCTTCCTGTGGCCACTGCTGGGAGCCAGCAGAGTCTGAGGGGGACACTGGGGTCCCGACCCCTGAGCGGAGCAGAGGGCAGACCCTCCAGCTGAGGCAGCCTTTGCGGAGGTAAGCTCCACTCCCTGGGAGAGGTTGGGGGCCGGGCCCCATCAGGGAGTGGACAGCAGTCCTCCAGGCCCTGCCTCGGTGTCCCCTCGAGGGTGATTTTGCAGGTCAGGGAGGGACAGTGAGCACCTGTTCCACTCTCCTGCTTCAGGAGCACTTTTCCCTCCTCCACAGATGGGCTGGACCCCCAGCAAGGGCTGCGTGGGGTGGGGCTGTGGGGCCACGGTGGGCACCTCCACCTGGGGCTTCCTCTGACTCTGCTGTCCTCCCACCTTCTCCTGGCACCAGTTCAAGACTGGGCAGGTGGTGCTGTCCTGAGTTTCTTTCTGATTTAGTTGTTTGAGTCAGTCTCACTAAAGGTTAGTCCATTTTTTCAGAGAAACAGCTTTTGGGTTGCTGATTTTCTCTATTGCTGTTCTGCTGTCTGACATTCATCTATGCTCTGATATTTCTCAGGTTTACTTGGCTCATTTTCTAGTTCACAAAGAGCATCCTCTAACTGACCTGTGGCAATAGCCAGCCTCAGGACTGCCATCTCCAGGGTGTGACTGGCTGGGTAAACATTTACCGACTGGAGTGGCCTGGGACACCTCTGGATTGGTTTCACCACTGGACCCCTCTTCTCGCTCGGCATGACGCCTGACCACTGGCAGGCTTACCTGGACTCCCGCAGAATGCCTGCTGCTCCCTGGGAGCCAGAGGACCAGCTGACTTCAGCTGAGCAGTGCTGATGTGTGGCGTGGTGGCTGCCTGCTGTCAGGCACTGCCCTAGCACACTTCGCTCTTCCTCTGCAGGTACGGGTCACTGCCAACTGTCCCCAGGCACCCGGAGCACCTGCCCACCCACTGGCTCTGACTGAAGCTCTCTCCTCGTGTCCATAGCACCTGCTCATGACCCTCCTAGGGGTTCTGGCCCTGCCTCCCAGCCCTGTAGCCTTTCTCAGGCTAGATAGAATCTCAGATCCCATCAAGAACAACTAGAGTGAGTATCTTGCCAACCCTCTCCCCACCCCTCCCCTAGGAGAGGAGAAATCCCCTTCACACACGTCGCTCTCCACCGGGTGAGTAAGGAGGGGCCGGCTGAGTCCCACTGACATTCTCTCGTGCCACTGCCAGGGCCAGGCACCAAGGGCTTTAGGAAACCACAAGGGGTGGGGCCGGTGGGAAGGCAAGATTTTGGAGGTGGTGAGAGAGTGAATTTTTGTATAAAAGATTTTAAAAAATTACTGATTGGGACAATATTTGTTGTAAATAGCAAAGGCTACACTTGAATATGATCTTAAAATCCTCTTTCTACAATAGCCTGGGAGTTGTGGTTTTGTTCTTTCACTTCCTGTGTTGAAATGAGACACAGACTCTCTCGTTCCTCATCCAATAAGAAGTCCTGCAGGGTCATCCATTTATTTTAGGGAGAAGTGGGAAGGGCCAGCCACCCTCTGCTGCTGAAGGACACGCCCAAGTCCCCCTGACTCAGAGAACATGTGTGCTTCAGCATCATTGAACCAGACAAGGAGCTGAGACAGTGCTCCAGAATCCTGGGACCCAGAGATTAGAGGTACTTTCACAGACAGAGCAACCAGCGCTGAAGCATGGGTGTCTTTCACAGTGACACTTGCCAGGACCTCCTCCTGGCCCAGGACAGTGGCTGCCTTCACACTCTGGAGGAAGAGGGAGCATCTTCTGCTGCTTTTGCTGAGGTATCTTTTGACCACCAATCGGGAAACCGTAGTTTCTAAGATCAAACTCTGGAGTCCCATCAGCCCTACGTGGGGAAAACTGCAAAACATAAGAGCATACAGTGTGGAGGACAAGGTCAGAGGAAGGGGATCTGCAGACGGGCTGAGGTGGGCAGGACTTTCCATTCTCAGTCCCCTGGGCCCAGACCCAGATGCGATCCTCCTGGGACCCTGTCTCTGACCTCATAATTCCTTTTCCTGCTTACTTCTTATCCAGAGGAAAGGCTTGTGATGGAGTTTAGGGCTACAGCTGGGCATCACTCCATGAGCATTCCTGCTGCCCACGATGAGGATTTCCAGCTGCCCTGCAATGCCTTGTACAATTGCTTTCACCGAGATGGCCCAGATGGCCCCCAGCACCCTGTGGTCACTCCTCTCCAGCTGGGGCTGAATGTCACGGGGCGGGAAGGGCTGAGAGGCAGCCTGCTGGGCAGGGAGGAGGGCACCATCAGGACTAATGACCACGGGCAGTGGACACAGCCTTATCAGTCAAATACTGGAATGCTTCCAGGCGGGGAGAGGGGACACACACTGCCTGGAGCTCAAACGCCCTCCCAGGACCCCTAGTTCAGGAACCAAAGGGCTAGCACTAGGCACAGCCCCCAGCCCGCATCCTGCTCGGTGTTTTCAACATCCCAAGTATATGGTCTGCAAAGGCAAGAGCAAGACGAATCGTGGGGAGATTCTGAGTTGTTCCCCTCCTCCCCGATGGCTACAAGTGTCACCCAGACACACAGCAGGGCTCACCTCTGCTGGGCCCAAAGGGACTGTGCAAGGAGATACTGTTGAATGCAAGTGGGCATGCAAGAAGTGGATAGGACGGAGGGAAATGGAACAAGTGGTGCTTGGATCACATGTTGACTGTGAAATAGGTAACTGATGGCTTAGCGGGTGGTGCAGAATTATTGTGCAAAGAAAGAGTGATGAATTGGCAGTGTGCAAAGAATGGTTATTGATTTGCAGAGTGTGCAAGAACTATCAAATGGCACACAACAGCTATGCAGGAGGGAAGCTGGAAGGAGAATAGTGAAGAGTTGTTGCCAACCTGGCCCCAGTGTGTTCAGAGCCACTGTGGCACAGTGGGGGCACAACACTGTTGAATAGCACACAGTGGGTGCGAGAGACGAGAGTCTGACGGTGAGCAGGGGAGGAGCAATGGTCAAATGCAGCAGGTGTGCTGAAGTGAAAGCTAGATGGAGCAAAATGCACCTGCATAGATTGGTTGTTGAATTGCACATGGCGAGTGTGTAAATAGTGACTTTGGATGGCAAATAACAGGTGTGCAAAGTGTGAAGCTGGAGAATGACGTCAACACTGGCTGTTGAACTATATATACAGCAAGTCTGCAAGGAGTGACTAAATGGCTGAGCAGGCATGCAAATAATGGAATTTGGACAGCACAGGACGTGCGACAGGGTGGCTGCTGAATAACCCAGATAGCGTGCAGAGCAGTTTAGTCACACAGCATGCCCAGACAGTGGCTCAAACACTCAGGGAAGTATGGAAAGAGCGACTGAGGAACGGCAGTGTGTGGGGCAGGCGTAGAAGCTGAAGGTGCAGCATAAGTGCATGAGAAGGCAACTACTCAGGGAGGCGCTTCCGAATGTTGGAGGCACTGGGTGGGGCAGAGTAGCTGCTGGATCTCAGAGAACACGTGGGGAGGGATGACAACAGCCAGTTGTATGTGCCAACTTGGCCAGGCCATGGCGCCCAGCTGTTTGGTTGATGCCAGTCTTTATGTTGCTGTGAAGGCATTTTTTGATGTGATTAACATTTAACTTGTCAGACTTTGAGTAGAGCAGACTGCCTCCCATGATGTAGGTGAGCCTCATCCAACCAGCTGAAGGTCTTAAGAGCAAGGACTGAGGTTTCCCAAAGCAGCAGCAATTCTGCCTCTAGACCACATATAGATACCCTGCCTGAATGTCCAGCCTTTGGACCCAAGACTGCACATCAGCTCTTCCCTGGGTCTCCAGCCTGCCCTGCAGATGTCACACTCATCAGCTCCCAACATCCCTCTCTACATGAAGCCTATTGGTTTCATTCCTCTGGAGAACACTAAAACCACGACCACTGAGTGGCAGTGGGTGTGCAAGGAGTGGAAACTGGATGGTGCAGATAAGTGTACAAAGTTTAAAAAATAGAACACTGTGCAATGATTGATTTTTGCCTGGCACAGAGGAGATGTGCAAGGTTTGGAAGCTGGACGGGGCAGGATGAGTGTGTGAAGTGTGGTTGTCAAATCAAACACTGCTTGCAAAGTCACTCTGGATGGCCAAGAGCGGGTGTGGCCATCCCAACTCCTGAGTCCCCAGCATGCTCCCCCAGCCTCCTGACCACAGGTCCGACTCGCCAACACCTCGCCACCCACCCCCTCGCTGGAGCCAGAGCTCCCAGTCCTGGCAGGGCCTCACGGGGACGAGGGGCCTGGATCCTCTGGACAGGGCTCCGGGTCCTGAGGATGCCAATGGGAGCCAGGACAGTATCAGAGGCCCTAAGAACAGGAACTGTGCCTGGGATACTGAGGTGACAAGGCTCAACAGACAGGGGACACGTCTCAGACCACATGGGAGGACAGAGCTTTATTTCCAGAAAGGGCCCTGGAGCAGGTGCCTTGTGGGTCCCATCAGGATGTGTCCTGCTGGCCCTGGCGGCATGCACTAGAGGGACACGGTGGCGGCAATGACCTCCTCCAGCTGTTGCAGGAGCTCCTCCGGCCGCGGTGAGAACGTGCTAGTGTCCACTCTCTGGAAGTCGGGGTGGGCCACCACGGACGCCAGCACCTCAGCAATCCGCCCGACGTCGAAAGCCGCCTGCTGGGGGCCCAACCCAGCACCCTCACCGCCTCCCACCTCCCCAGGGCCCGTCCCCTTCGTCAGAAGGTGGAGCCTCCTCTCAGCGATGACTTTGAGGAAGTGGTAAAATTCTGTGAAATTGATCCCAGAGCAGGACCTCATGATGACCTGGCCAGAGAGGGGCAGCCAGTGAGCTGCTGCTCACATGCAGCTCCAGGAGAGTTCTGCTAGCCGTGGACCGAGTGCAGGCTACGAAGGATGCAGGCTGTGAAGGACACAGCCCAGCCCTCGAGGATGGAGACCAAGACACAGGAGGCAGCAGCGAGGACAGGTCTGAGCTCCGCAGCCTAGACGCCCCTGAATGGGCCTCACATAGGCAGCCAGCATGCCACCAGCAGCCAGCATGCCACCAACGCTGCAGCCTGGCCTATGGGCCACACCCTCCCCCAGCTACAGGCTGAGCAGGGGCCACCCCACACCCTCCCCCGAGACTGCAGGCTATGCAGGGGCCACCCCACACCGTCCCCCAGCTGTAGGTTATGCTGGGGCCACCCGCACTCTCCCCTAGCTGTGGCTCTGGCCCTGGTGAGCCCCTCCCTGCTGCCCAGGTTGCCCCACCTGGCAGTGGTGGTGCCAGTCGGGCATGGTGTCCTTCCACTGGATGACCTCCTGCTGTACAGCACAGAGCTCCTGCTGCAGGAAGTGCCACATGTTGGCCAGGTTACAGCCGTTGACCCAGTTGTGGTTGATGGAGATGGTGTCTTCCTGTAAGGGGCAGGGCGCAGGCTGTCCCCATGAGCCCACAGCAGGCACCGTCCCCGCTCCCATCCTGAGGTCCCCCTAGGCCTCCAATACGGGCCAGGAAGGAAGTGGAACAGGGCTGGGTCATCTGAGCCCACAGCTAACCCAGATCGGGGTTTCCTGAGGGTCTGGGACAACCCCACTGTGTGAGGACCCCTTGCCCCCTCTGTCTAGGAAAGCAACACAGGAGGGAGGAAAACCGGGGCTGGGGCCTCAGCAGTGCTAGACGCAAGAACCAAGAGGCCCACACAGGACCAGCCAGTGTGGCCCACCCCACCCCACAGCCGGGCCCTCCCAGAGGAACAGCCTGCCTCCTGTGAGATCAGGAGCAGGGCATGGCCTTCTCTGTGCAAGAAGCCGACTAGGAAGGCGGCGAGGGAGAGGCCCACCGGGCAGCCTGAGGGGCACAGGCAAATGGGGTCAGGGCCGCCTGGGGGCCCTGCGGCTTGTCTCCTGGGCCTGCCTGGGTCAGGTCATGGGTGAGGGGCAGGGAGTGCCCACCCTACCAGGTTGTGAACTTGGTGGTGCCACCCGCTGGGCACAAAGACCATCTCGCCTGCCTCTTGCGTGACCTCCAGTGGCGGGCCACAGAGATGGCGCGTGGGGTACAGGCGGCTGTCAAGGAGTGCAGGGGAGGTCACGTCGTAGGGCAGGCCGCCGTGGCAGTCCCGCAGGGCTTCCTCTTGTCCTGGCGGGAAGAAGAACCACTTTTTTCTCCCGCAGATGTTGACGGACCAGCTGAAGGAGCGGAAGATGTCAGCGTGGAACGGCGACCTGCGCAAGAGCTCCCGTTGGTGCCTCGCGGCTTGGGGGCAGGCTCTGCTCCTTCTGAAGAGGTAGCTGCGCCCAGAGGCCTAAGGTCCCCAGATATCACAAGTGGCCTATGAGCCAGGTGGGCAGGCCAAACCTCCCCCAGTCCAGAATGCCGGGCTGGAGGTACTCGGGCTCTGGGTGGGGCCACGGAGCAAATATAGGAAGTGAGCTTGGAAATGCCAGGCCTGGCACCGACTCCGTGGCCCGGCTCATGGGTCTCCCAGGGGCTCTGGGCACCAGCAGGAAGGCCCAGGAGTGATGGGGACAGCACGTAGGACAGGGGCGGGAGCAGTCAGGCAGTTACCAGGTGCCAGCGGGCCCCATGTAGACAAAGCGGTAATCATCCACGTCCAGGGCGTCCCAGTACTCATTGAGCCAGTCGGACGAGAAGTACACGGGTAGAGTGAACACGTCTTCCGCCGAGGAGTCCCTTGGGAGAGTGAGCGGCACGAGGCTGCAGCAGGAGTGGTGCGAGCCCACATCCCAGCACCAGCACCACGCCGCAAACACAGGAGATGTCAGGACAGTTTTGGAACATGAGCGACCCTGAGCTGCCTTCTGGAGCCAGTACCAACTGCTGGCTGAATGGGGCCACCTCGGACCACTCAGTCCCAGTCCAGTCACTGGATGACCACAGCCCTGAGACCCCAGCTGAGCCCCACCCAAAGGACAGAACCAGACCAGAGCAGATGGAACGGCCCGGGGTGCTGTGACACAGCCTAGGCAACCCACACAGGAAGCGACCCAGACGCCATGGCCTCTCTCATGCCAGTTCCAGGACTTCAGCCTCTGGTTGAGCTGGGCCCCTAAATGCACCATCGGCATCATGCTGGCTCCCCAAATTCGTGAGTCTCTTACCTGTTTTCACCACAACATGGACCTCTGCCAAGTGGACACAAAGCCACAGGCCCCAGCAGAATGGCCCTGTATGCTGAGACCCTTCCACCCCCATCTCTCAAGCACTCACTCCCACGGTCCATTCCCACAACCCAAACACAGAGCATACTAAACCAGCCCAAGGAGAAGGCAGCTCTACTGACAACACGCTGGAACAAGGCCCTGGACCCCACACCACTCCTGGTCAGAGGTCAGGACAGAGGAGAGCACAGCCCCAACAGCACCAAACCACTCGCAGTTCCCCAAAAGCCAGGCCGTTCTGCTGCTGCTGTGCCTCTGTGTGCCGACAGGCTCCTACTTATCCTTCAAAACCCTGCTCAGACACGACGTCTCATGGCTACCACTGCCTGTCTGACCTAGGCCTTCCTCCGCTCTTTCTATTTTTAAGGTTGTCAGGGAAAACACAGGACACTCAGTCTAACTGGATCTCAAGCCAACAATGAACAAATTCCAGGACAAGTATGCCCTGTGCAAGACTTAGGACATACTTATACCAAAAGAACCACTTGTGCTTATCTGAAGCCCAAATCCACAGTGCATGAGTGCTGGGGTCTGTGTGTCCCCAAGGGTCAAGACCAGCGTCTGGTGGCGTCTGATTCCCGGTCCACGGCCAGCTCTCTGTGCCCAAGAAGAGCACTGTGGGAGCGCCAAGGGCACGCTGTGAGCGGGCCTGTGCATCTCCTGCCCTTCAGGACTGGTCTTGGGGATCGCAGGGGCTGAATTCTAGCCTCGTTTTACCTCTGTGAGCCTTCATCTCCACATCAGAAAACAAGAATCCAGTGGTCCACCCATTCGTCCAACGTTAACTGAGTACCTCCTCCATGCCAGGACCTGAGCCAGCTGCTGGGGTCTGACTACGACCCCTCTCTGCCTGTGAGAAGCACATACCTGGGCAGGGGAGATGGACGAAAAACCTGAGAACCACCTCACAGAGCGGGAGCGCCTGCCAGAGCAAGGTGCTTCCCAGGGCAGCAGCAGCCGAGCCCCAAGTGGAAGGAGGGTGTGGCAGGTGGGGCCGCCTGGGAACAGCCTTGGTAAAGAGCTACTGTTGCTCATCAGGGACAGAGATTGTACCCAGCACACAGTCCCGCTGGAAAGACCTGCCCGACCTCAGCAAGCCTGGCAGCCGGGTGCAGGACTCGAGGCGGGGCAGCCAGTCAGGAGGCAGCCACAGCCGAGGATGAGATCAGGCCTGACCTGGAGAAGTGGTGCTGCAGAGGAGAGGCTAGTCTGGGGCGTCCAAGAGGATGGCAAACGCCAGGTACTGCCCATTAGACATCATGAGCCACCAGCTCTGGGCAAACCTGACAAAGAAGAGGTGGTGACTACAGCCCACCTGGCTCTGCGAGGCCCACACTGCTCACAGTGGCCCACTCGTGCAGCTGTCCCAGAGGGCCACCGTCGAGAGAATGAAATCCCACTGTGCAGAAGAGGGCAGGTCCCAACACGGACTCAGAGGCCCCACTGGGCAGAGAGCTCCTGCGTGTGCAGGCTGGAGGGCTCTTTACCTGCACAGGTGCCAGTCTTTGAGATAGAGGCAGCCGCGGGAAGAGGAGTAGTCCCCTTGGATATACTCTCTCCAGTAGCTGATGTAGTCTCGGAGAAGCATGTGTTCTTTGGGGTTCGAGTTGTACTCCTGGACCCCGCAGTTCGCGACAGGTACGACCACGTCTCCTGAAACGAGAGGGTCAGGCAGAGAATGTCTGTCCTCTGGGCCCTGTTCCCCTTCAACTCACTGCCGCACATCTGTGGGCGAGTTCCGCTCCCACCCTGCTCCGGGATCCGGGATCCGGGATCCGGGATCCGGGATCCGAAATCCGGGACCCTGCCCTCTGCTCCGACCCTGGCTCTCTCATCACCGCCCTCCGCGCTCCAACCCGGGATCCGCTCGCGCGCGCCCTCCACGGTCTCACCCGGGCCCCTCGTCCCCGCCCTCCGCGGTGCGACCCGGGCCCCTTGCGCGCGCCCTCCGCGGTCTCACCCGGGCCCCCTCGCGCGCGCCTTCGACGGTCCGACACGGGCCCTCGCGCGCGCCCCCCGCGATCTCACCCGGGCCCCTAGTCCCCTCCCTCCGCGGTCCGACAAGGGCCCCTCGCGCGCGCCCTCCGCGGTCTCACCCAGGCCCCCTCGCGCGCGCCCTCCGCGGTCCGACACGGGCCCCCGCGCGCGGCCCCCGCGGTCTCACCCGGGCCCCTCGTCCCCGCCCTCTGCGGTCCGACACGGGCCCCCTCGCGCGCGCCCTCCGCGATCTCACCCGGGCCCCTCGTCCCCGCCCTCCGCGGTCCGACACGGGCCCCCTCGCGCGCGCCCTCCGCGGTCTCACCCGGGCCCCTCGTCCCCGCCCTCCGCGGTCCGACACGGGCCCCCTCGCACGCGCCCTCCGCGATCCGACCCGGACCCACTCGCGCGCGCCCTCCGCGGTCCCACCCGGGCCCCTCGTCTCCGCCTGCGGGCCCGTCCTCACCGTAGCGCCGAAGCAGGTACTCAAAGTCGGGCTTCCCGCCCGGCGTCACCCAGTGGCTCCTGCTGCCCCAGCCCTCAGTGAAGGCGCTGGAGAAAACGCACGGCTCGTTGGGCAGCAGGTAGCCCTTGACGAAGTCCGCGTAGGAAAAGGCGTCTGGCCTCTCGATGAAGTCCACGCGGTCCGGGGTCCGGCCGACCCTGCCGGGGAGACGCCCCCGGAGGCCTCGGAAGTGGCTCTCCGCGAACACGCGCGTCTCCCTGTCCATCCCGGCCCGGGGCTGCGGGGCCGCCGGGGGGCGGGCGGCGTCGCCGTGGTCGGGGGTCGGCCGCGGACGGAGGGTCGCCGGGGTCGGGGGGTCCCGGGGTCGGGGGTCGGCCGCGGACGCAGGGTTGCTGGGGTAGGGGGAGTCGGGGGTCAGCCGGGGTTGGGGGGGTCGGCCGCCGACGGAGGGCCCAGCGCCGCGGCCCGACTCCGAGGACACCGCGGCCCGGCTAGGACCCGGGACCCGGTGTCCGGACTCCCACTTGCTCGTTCTTTAAACTGGGAGATGGAAAAGGAAGCACTTACTAAAACTACTTCCGGCGCAGACGCTGTGGGCACCGGCTGCTCACAGCCCCTCGCCGGCCGCGCAAACACCGCGAGGCATAGGCGCTCAGGACCCGGGTCAGCACCGCGCAGCCGAGCGGAACCAAGAGCCCGCGGGCCGAGTTCCTGCCCGAGGCCGAACCGCGGCGCGCCGGGCCCTGGGCGCATGCGCGCAGCCCGCTGCGGCCCGCCCACGGCGCCTCCGACCCGGCTCCGCGTCCGCCCGGCGTCGGAGTCTGTCAGACGGCGTGGGACCGCTTCTCGCCGTCCTCCGGCCTCCCCAGCGACTCAGGTAAGCGGCTAGACCTGAGCCCAAAGCCCTTCTGGCCCTCCGTTGGCACAGTGCTGTCCGCCGCTGCGGCCACAGTGAAGACCCCGCCTCTTCCCGGTGCCCCCGGGACGGGGAAGGTGGTGGGGTGTGGGCTGGGCTGACAGACAAGCGCACGGGCCCCGGGGTGGACCTGGGGGGATGCCGGCCGCCTAGGAGGATGCTGGGAATCTAGAGGAGACACTAGGGGCCTAGGGAGATGACGGCGACCTGGAGGGGATGGTGGGGGCCTCGGGGGATGATGGAGACCTGGAGGGAATGGTGGGGACTGAAGTGGACGGTGGGAATCTAGGGGGATGGTGAGGACCTGGAGGGGATGGTGGGGACCGAAGTGGATGGTGGGGATCTAGAGGGATGGTGAGGAACTGGAGGGGATGGTAGGGGCCTAGGGACATGGTAGAGACCTGGAGGGGATGATGGATACCTAAGGGGATGGGGGGGCCTAGGGGGTGTTGAGGACTTTGAGGGGATGGGGGGAATAGGGAGGGCTTGAAGTGAAGGTGTGGGGGATCAAGGGTGGGGATTTAAAGCTGTGCACACCAGTGGCCTGAAATGGGGGACGTCTGGGTGGGAACGTGGGTTGGGGTGCTCCGTCAGGATCTCAGCGTGTCTGAGGAATAAACGTTCTGCCAGCACAAACCAACCCACGTCAGCAAGGAAGGAAGGGAGACAGATTTGTTACTGTGTGAGCTTGGCAGAGCACATGCACTAGGGAGTCTGCAAGAGAGTGCAGAGTTGGACAGAGCTTCACACAGCTCACACATAGCTGAGCAGAAGAAAGAACAGTTAGGACCTCTCGTTTCCTTGAGGGAAAATAGGTACACCTGCGTAGTCTGCACCTGGTGAGAGACACTTGACCCCGTCTGGGGTCTGTGTTTACAGCTCTGAGTTGGCAGGGCGTGCCTGTGCTTTGTGAAATCTGGACACTGGGTTTATCCCATTCTTGACCAAAGGGGACGCCCTAGCAGAAGGGGAGGGGCGGCTGGCTCTGCTTTATTTTTTTGAGGAAGACTAGCCCTAAGCTGACATCCATCACCAATCCTCCTCTTTTGCTGAGGACGACTGGTCCTGAGCTAACATCTACTGCCAATCCTCCTGTTTTTGCTGAGGAAGACTGGCCCTGAGCTAACATCTGTGCCCATGTTCCTCTACTTTATATGCGGGGTGCCGGCCACAGCATGGCTTGACAAGCAGTGCGTAGGTCCATGCCCAGGATCCAAACCAGCAAACCACAGGTCGCTAAAGCAGAACACTCGAACCTAACCACTGCACCACTGGGCTGGCCCCTGACTCCCTTTTTTTTTTTAAAGATTTTTTATTTTTTCCTTTTTCTCCCCAAAGCGCCCCGGTACATAGTTGTATATTCTTCGTTGTGGGTCCTTCTAGTTGTGGCATGTGGGATGCTGCCTCAGCGTGGTCTGATGAGCAGTGCCATGTCCGCGCCCAGGATTCGAACCAACGAAACACTGGGCCGCCTGCAGCGGAGCGCGCGAACTTAACCACTCGGCCACGGGGCCAGCCCCCTGACTCCCCTTTTTAAACCATTGAAAGTGTAACCTTGTTTACCCACAGGTGGGGTAAGGAGGTTCTCGGGATGTAGGGTCCTCAGCTTCAGAGGGGAACTTGAGGGGCAGCTCTTCCCTGGGGGTGTGAAGCTTACCCAGGAGGACAGGGAGGACCAGCAGTGGGCAGAGGGAGAGGGGGAAGGACTAGGAGGACAGTGCGGCCCACGGAGAGATGGGATAGGTGGTGGGGAGTTGGTTGTGGCCAGTGGAGCAGGGTGAGGGGCTGTGTGGTTCTGGGTGCGCTGTGCTCCCTTCACAGTCGGCCTCCTTGTGCCTTGTGTGGTCAAGGTACGGAGTTCTTCAGTGGGCCAGTGTATGACAGGAAGTGAGGACTCACCAGAGGTTACAGTAGAGAAAAAGCATCAGTGGTGAACCCATCCCAAGATGAGCATTTCTTATTTTTGATATAGATCTGTTCTTCCAGGTGTGCATGCGTTTATTCATTCACCTTCTCTCTCTCTTTCCCTGTACACACACAGTCTATTTTATGTAAATTTATATGTGTAAGCTTTTGCTGTTTTTAACCTTTTTAAGAAATTGACAGTACTCTGTCAACATCTCACCATGTATTGACCAGATGCTCCTTAATTACTTGCTTCCAGTTGTGGTGAGTGCAGATCGTGGGAGGCAAATGGGAAAAGTGTGGGAAGCAGACTCTTTGTAGTTGTCCAATGATTTGGGCAGTTGTTTTAAGTTTACCTCCCGGGGGAAGTATGATGTTCAGATGGGGATCGCCTGGGAGGATCCCAGGGTTCCACTCCTGGAGCTCTGTGGTTGCGACCAAGTCTCCTAAGAAAGGGGAGGCTTTGGGCCAGTAGATCCACATGCTCCCCAAGATTGTTGGGGCAGCGGAGCCGGTAATCCAGGGTGGGAGATGAGGTCTCCTTTCTTGAGCACTTGCTCTGGGCCAGTATTTTGTGCTGTATCTCCTCTGTCCACACGGTGGCCCTCTGTGTGGGCAGTGTTACTACCTCTGTGCACATGCGGCTCTGACGTAACTATTGAGAGGCAGGGCTGGGATTGGCGCACAGGTCTGTGTCCCTCGAAGGCCCTAGTCGGCAGCCCTGGCGTCGCTGGGGAAGTAGTGAGAAACGCACGTTCCTGGGCCCCACGCAGACCTGTTGAATCAGAGTCTGGGGGCAGGGCACTGCTCTAAGCCTTGTCACATCCCAGGGACATACCTCATAGAGGGCCAGAAAGAAAAGCACAGGACGGGAGTTTGGAAGTGAGCACTTTATAGGAAATGCAGTGTGAATAACAGGGAATGCTAGTTCGAAGGTGTGTGACGTGGGAATAGGCCACACGGTTGCAGTGAAACCCCCCAGGCAGCACATTTGGGCCTCCCAGGGGAAAGGGAGAGGTGCAAGGGGCAGGAGGGGCAGGTAATGGAAAAGGCTGGCTGTGGCGCCTGGAGACACTGCTCCCACTGTTCTGACTCCAGGCCTTCTTGTGGTCAGGAGTTGGTGGAAGGTGTGTAAAATGTTGCCTGTTCTGTTACTTTGGAAATTAACTAAAAATAGGTGTTTACTTGATACTGAGTCTCACTCTAGGGCACAGGTCTGATGCCAGTGCTGAAAGAGGTCCATTATACTAATGGCAGTGCTATCCCTGTGACCAGGAGCATCACTCTCTGGGTTAACCCCAGATACCCTGGGGAACCTTGCCATGACCTCCCCTCCCTAACTCAGCTGTATTTGCAGGGTCCAGAAGGTCTGCAAGTCTTGGACTAGGAGAAGCGGGTTCCGGTTGCAGCAGGCAGGACCAAGTGAGGACTCCAGGAACTTAGCATAGACCCTAGACCTAGGGCAGCATGTGGAAGGACAAAGCTGTCTGCAGAGGACACAGTCGCTGTTTCCACGTGATGTGACTTGTGGCTCACTCAACACATATTTAATGGGTGCCCGCTACGTACCAGTGCAGGCACAAGGCATGTTCACTGGGTGTCCCTGACACGCCAGTGAACGCAGAGTGCATGTTCACTGGGTGCCCACGATGTGTGGACCTGTGCTTGTGATGTTTGCTTTCTCCAGTGTGTAGACCGAGTTGGTCAACATGTAAGCATGTTCACAGGCTCATTGGCGCTATGGTGAGTGCTGAGATTGGTGGGGGGTCCGTTAAGAGGAGAAGATGCTATGGAGCCGAGAGGGTGAGGTGGAGCTGGCTATTCAGAGACCTGGGAGGAGCAGGTGGGGAGCCCTGAGGCAGGAAGAGAGCAGAGAGGAGGGCTGGGTGGTGAGGCTGCAGGTCACTAGAGCCTGTTGGCTGGGGAGGGGAGTTTGGTTTTTCTCTAAGTACACGGGGAAGGGTTTGGCAAAGAGTGACATTTTCTGATTTTGTTTATGACAGTCATATTGGCTGCTGAACGGAGAATGGGTGGTGGGGGCAGAGAGGAGCAAGGAGGCCAGTTGGGAGGTTGTCCAGGGGAGTGGTGAGAGCCTTGCATAGTGGTGTGGCTATGGGGATGGGGTCAGAGGGCAGATGCGAGGCACAACTACCAGGACTTGCTGACGGATCATTAGGAGGGATGAGGAAGAGGGGAGCCAAGGGAACTCCTCATCTGGCCGTGCCTTCATTGAGGTGGAGGAGCAGGTGGAGGTGCTTACTAAGTTGCACGTGCCTGTTAGATGGTCGAGTGGAGATGCCCAGTCGGTACACAGATGTGCAAGTTTCAAGGAGGCTGGGCTGGAGAGGAGAGTTTGGGAGGCAGCAGCTTGGAGGTGGTATTTAACGCCATGGACCTGTGTTGCTCACTTAGGAGGAGAGTGTTGATTAAGAGGACTGAGGCTCTGACCTGGTCGTTCCAGCATTGGCAGTCAGGTGGAAGAGGGAGAACCAGCAGAGACTGAGAACAGGCCCCCAGAGAAGTGAGGTGGGAAACCAGGGAGGTGGTGACTGTGAAGCCAACACTTAGTGTCTCTCAAAAAGGGGCAGGTGTGTAGGACAGAGGGTAGAACAGACATGGGCATTGGATTTGGTCAGCTGGATGCCTGGGCAGAGCGAGGTCAGTGAGTGATAGGGACAGGAGCCAGGTGGACAGGAGGTCCTGGGTGGTGGTGAGGGGGCGAGCCAGGGAAGCAGCGAGTGTCTCTGGGGGCAGCAGTAGCTGGAGAGGGCTGTGGGGATGTGGGGAGGGTGCTTGCTTGTCTGTTCTAAGGCGGAGCTCTTGGGGTGATCTAGACAGGGGTTGGCAGGTTGTGGCCCGTGGACCACGGTTTATAAATGAAGTGTCATTGGAATAGCCAGAGCCTTTGTCTCTGCACTGTCTCTGGCTGCTTCTCCTCCACAGCAGCAGAGTTGGGTATTTGTGACAGAGACCACATGCCCACAAAGCCTAAAGTATTTCCTCTCTGGCCCTTAGCAGAAAAGGTGCCACTGGTGTAGAAAGACAGGGAAGTTGCTGTTAGTGGAGAGGGAGGGAGTTGGGATCAAGGGCACAAGAGTCTGGTCTTTAGGGAGTGGGGACATGGCTCCCCGAGAACTGTCAAGGGGACCAGAGGAAGGCAGGACTCCCAGGGACGAGTGGGGCAGGTGAGTCCAGCCGAGAGGGAGGGCGGGGACTGGAGTGCTGTTCTCGCTAGCTCCCCACTGCATCCTGTGTCCTTGGTCTGTTGGGAACGCTGCTGAAGGCCTGCGGTGGGAAAGGCTGTGGCCACAGGTTTCTCCTTTTGCTTTTTCTTTGGATTTGTCAAACCTGAGTACTTTTCTCTTTCTTTCCTTTTCTTCTCTCTGTTTGAATTTTAGAATGTTTTAGAGCTTGATGTCGTCTTCAGGTCTTTAGTTGTTTTAATGGTGAGTAAACAGAGGCCCAGAAGGTGAAGTAACTTTTCCACAGTCGTGAAGTTTGTGGCACAGCTGGAGTTGGAACTACAGCATGCTTCCTCAGATGTTGCAATGCCAGACTCAGTAATCCTCTGGGGAATTTGTATATACTCTGACTCGGTCCTCGTGGAATACCTCCCAGAGTCCATGCTCAGGAATGAATGATAGCTTGGGTCAGGCAATTGTTGATGTAAATTCAATTTCCATGCTAAATCAAGCTCTTAAAGTATGGGACAGCGCAGAAGAAGATATGGCCCCTGCCCAACTCTCTTCGGGGGGTAGAGATAGTTTATGGCAGACAGGGGGCTTCCAGTGGCAGGAGGCTCCTTTCAGCCAGGAGGACCAGGGTCCAGCCGGTTTCAGGGGCTGACCGGTGCTGTGAGCATGCTACAGTGACTGAGGCCCAAGTTGGTACTCGTAACAGAGACCTTGCCTCTGATGTTTGACTTGGACTTGGAACACTGAAAACCATGGTTCCATTGATGTAGTTAGCTGTCCCCTAATTCTGAGAGTAGAGACCTTTTCTGTTACAGGATACCTCAGAGATATTGTGAGTTCGGTTCCAGACCACTGCAACAAAGCAAGTCACACAAATTTTTCGGTTTCCCAGTGCATATGAAAGTTAGGTTTACAGTATGCTATAGTCTGTTAAGTGTGCAATAGCATTATGTCTAAAAACAAAGTAATACATTAGTTAAAAAATACTTTGTTGCTAAAAAATGCTAACCATCATGTGAGCCTTCAGCGAGTTGTAATCTTTTTGCTGGTGGAGAGTCTTGCCTTGGTGTTGATGGCTGCTGACTGATCAGGGTGGTGGTTGCTGAAGGCCGGGGTGGCTGTGGCAGTTTCTTAAAACAAGACAACAGTGGAGTTTGCCGCATCAATTGACCCTACTTTTCATGAGCGATTTCTCTGCAGCATGCAATGCTATTGATAGCGTTTTACACACAGTAAAACTTCTTCCAAAAGTGGAATCAATCCTCTCAAACCTGCCTATGCTTTACCAACTAAGTTTATGTAATAGTCTAAATCCTTGTTGTCATTTCAACAATCTTGACAGCAGCTTCACCAGGAGTAGATTCCATCTCAAGAAACCACTTTCTTTGCTTATCCACAAGAAGCAATCCTCATCCATTAAAGTTTTATCATGAGATTCCAGCAATTCAGCCACATCTTCAGGCTCCCCTTCTACTTCTAGTTCTCTTGCTATTTCTGCCACACCTGCAGTTACTTCCTCCACTGAAATCTTGAACCCCTCAAAGTCATCCATAAGGGTTGGAATCAACTTCTTCCAAACTCCTGTTAATGTTGATGCTTTGACCTCTTCCCATGAATCGCGAGTGTTCTTATTGGCATCTAGAATGGTGAATGCTTTCCAGAAGGTTTTCAATTTCCTTTGCCCAGATCCATCAGAGGAATCACTATCTATGGCAGCTGTAGCCTTATGAGATGTATTTCTTAAATAATAAGACTTAAAAGTAGAAATGAATCCTTGATCCATGGCCTGCAGAATGGATGTTGGGTTAGCAGGCATGAAAACATTAATCTAGTATATCTCCCTTAGAGCTCTTGGGTGACCAGGTGCATTTGTCAATGAGCAGTAATATTTTGAATCTTTTTTTTTTCTGAGCAGTAAGTCTCAGCAGTGGGCTTAAAATATTCAGTGAACTATATTGTAAACAGATGTGCTGTCATCCAGGCTTTGTTGTTCCATTTATAGAGCACAGGCAGAGTAGAGTCAGCACAATTCTTAAGGGCCCTAGGATTTTCAGAGTAGTAAATGAGTATTTGCTTCAACTGAAAGTCATCAGCTGCATTAGCCCCTAACAAGAGAGTGGGCCTGTCCTTTGAAGCTTTGAAGCCAGGCACTGACTTCTCCTCTCCAGCGGCGAAAGTCCTAAATGGCATTTTCTTCCAATATAAGGCTGTTTCATCCACATTGAAAATCTGTCATCTAGTGTAGCCACCTTCATTGATTCTCTTAGCCAGATCTTCTGGATAACCTGCTGCAGCTTCTCCACGAGCACCTGCTGCTTCACCTTACACTTTATGTTATAGAGACGGCTTCTTTCCTTAAACCTTGTGAACCAAGTTCTGCTAGCTTCACACATTTCTTCTGCAGCATCATCAACTCTCAGCCTTCCTAGAACTAAAGAGAGTTAGGGCCTTGCTCTGGATTAGGCCATAGCTTAAGGGCATGTTGTGGCTGTTTGATCTTCTATCCAGACCACTAAAACTTTCTCCATATCAGCAATAAGGCTGTTTGACTTTCTTATCATTTGTGTGTTCATTGGAGTAGCACTTCTAATCTCCTTCAAGAACTCTTCCTTTGCTTTCACAACTTGGCTAACTGGCGCAAGAGACCTAGCTTTCAGCCTGTCTCAGCTTTCCTCATGCCTCCCTCCCTAAGCTTAATCACTTCTAGCTTTTGATTTAAAGTGAAAGATGTACGACTCTTCCTTTTCCTTGAACACTTAGAGGCCCTGTAAGGTTATTACTTGGCCTAATTTCAATATTGTTGTGTCCCAGGGAATAGAGAGGTACGAGGAGAGGGAGAGAGATGGGGGAACAGCCTGTCAGTGGAACACAAAACATTTATCGATTAAGTTCGCCGTCTTACATGGGCGTGGTTCGTAGTGCCCCAAAACGGTTACAATAGTAACATCAAAGATCACTGATAACAGATCACCATAACAAATATAATAATAATGAAAAAGATTGAAATACTGCAAGAATTACCAAAATGTGACACAGAGACAAGAAGTGAACAGATGCTGTTGGAAAAATGGTGCCAGTAGACTTTCTTGATACAGGGCTGCCACACACCTTCAGTTTGTGAAAAACGTGCCATCTGCAAAGCACAGTGAATGGAGGGATGCCTGTGCTCACAGTCTGAATGCTGCAGAGGGGCACGTGGCAGAACAGCACTAGCAGGTGTGTCTGCAGCTCTCTGGGGACCTCACAGCTCCCGGGGCACCGTGGGCATGTCAGTCATGAGCTGAAGGTCTGCCCGCACCTCGTTTCCCTGCCCTGTGAGAGGCCCCTTCCAGCCACTCTGCAGTCTGTTTTGTGTTCAGAGCGCTTAGGCGAGCGTTCCTCTCACTCGGGAGAAGGGTCTGATGAAAACACGTCAGCTTTCGTTTCCCCTGTCCCGTGTGAGCCTGGTCACGGAGACAGGCAGCTGCCCAGCCACTCTGCCCTCACGGTGGACCTTGCCCGGTCCCAGCGCATGCTGGGAGGACTTCTGTGGAGAGCCCACGGATCCAGCCCTTCAGGAAGGTGACGCTGGTCTGTTGAGAGGCCAGGAGTCTTGAGCGGCTGAGGACATCTCCTGAGCTTTCCAGTGACGTAGAGCGTGGGTTTCCTGGCTCCTTCACAGGGCCCTCCCAGAGTGGGAGGTGAGGTAGTTTGTTTGTCCGGTGCGTTTTTGGTGTTGAGAGTTCCCTTGCTCTGGCCTTCGTCATTGTGCTAGCTAAGAAGACAGATTCTTGGGTTCCTGTCTCCTTGGGCAGCTTTCTGAGCCCCTGCGTCTTAGGTTCTCCCGCTGCCCGCGTGGTCATGCCTGCTGAAGCAGGGGAAAGCAGCACTGGGCCTGAGGGCAGAAAGTCTCTGCTGCTTCCTGCCCCAGTCCTACCACCTTCCTCAAGGAGAAGGCTTGCCTTCCCTACAGCCTCAATCTGCAGCAGTCTCTTGTAGAATGTTCTTTGCCACTTACTGTCTTTTCTCTTCAGTGCAGTATGTACAGTCTTATTGTTGCTTGGCTCTGAGTGCATATGTCCTGTCTTCTCACCTGGTAGTCCTTTGGTGCCTGGACTGAGTTGTACACCTGCAAACATCCAGATCCTCAGGCATTGCTTTCTCAGGACTGACGCTCATGTGTCACTGGGTGATGCTGGTGCCCTTGAACAAGTACTAGCCTGGCTATGCGTGGACCTCGAGAGCTTCTACGCAGTGGAGCTGTGCTCGTCCATCTGTGAAACAAAGATCTCTGTGGTCCCTCCTGCCCTGACATCTTTCTATTTATTGCGTCCAGGCCCATACCTTATTTTATTTTGCAGTGATGACAAATCCTCACTCTTAATATGGCAGCTTTGTTTTAGGCTTGTCCTAATTTCAGGCATGAGTAGTGAGAACTGGTGATCTGAACCGACATGTAGGACTGAGCGGCAGGAGCTGGTTGGCATGTGTGCGTGTCTTGGAGTCTGGGCCTGCCCTTGCCCAGTTGTGGAAGGCACTCATGAGGAGTTTGGTCATATTAGTGTAGAAGTTAAATCTCTTGGCCTGAATAGAATTGAGCTGTTTTGCTTTAAACTGGCACCTTCATTTTGTGTCCACTGGGCCCGTTCTTCCTTCTTTTCGTCTCTTCATCATCCTGTTTGTTTGTGTGGCCAGGCACAGTCTGTAGCCAACTCTGATCAGATGGTGAAAACTGATGAGACCAGATGGCAGCTTCTGGGCGTGGCGATGTTCTAGCAGTCGTAAAAGAAATAGAGCAAGAAGAAACTGGACTCCTCCCTGAGTTCTTCCTCGCAGATGCTTTATAGTGCTCCTGATGATTGTGAGAACACACAGAGCACCTGCTGGGTGCCAGGTGTTCTTCCAGGCACCTTTGTGCATCAGTCCCCTTAACCCTGACAGCCACGCTGTGGGAGAGGTGCACTTACTACCCTTCAGAGATCAGGAAGGGGAGGCACAGAGGTGAGGTATCCTGCTTAGGGTCACACACGTGAGTGGGAACAGCTGCAGTGGTCTGTGTGAGAGACTCATGGGGGTTGGTCTTCTAGCTGTCTTTCTGCCTAAGGCAGTGATTTCATGTGTTTGTGAAATTAGAACACCTGAGGTTTAGTTTTGGTATACCTTTCATGTGTACATTACTAATTCCCCCCCCCCTTTTTTTTTTTGGTGAGAAAGATTGGCCCTGAGCTAATATCTATTGCCAATCTTCTGCTTTTTGCTTGAGGAAGATTGTTACTGAGCCAACGTCCATGCCAATCTTTCTCTGTTTTGTATTTGGGATGCTGCCACAGCATGGCTTAATGAGCAGTGTGTAGGGCCGTTCCTGGGATCCGAACCCACAAACCCCGGGCTGCCCAAGTGGAGCACACGTACGTAACCACTACGCCACTGGCCCGGCCCCTATTACTAATTTCTAATATAATTTATATTGTTAATAAGTATTCAGTAAACCTTTCATTGAAGTATTAATGCAGAAAATGAACAAATCAAAAGAACAGAAAATCCACCAATCTTGAATTGTCACAAAAAGAGTATACCCAGGACAAGAAATGGAACATTACCCGCACTGCAGAGGCTCCCTTCAGGCCCCCTCTCTTGTCCCCAGTGGTATCCACCATTCTGACTCACTATTTCTGAACTTTTCATGTGCTTATTTTTAAAGTGAATTAGAATTTGGGGCAAGTTTTGATGTTCCCCTAAATAGACAAGAAACATCCTAGGGTGTTGTGAATGGATAGAGTGGGTTCATGGAGTTTGCCTCCTAAATATTTAGTTTCATTAGAGAGATCCTGGTGTGAGAACCCAAACCCTAAAGTAGAATGGTCTCCATCAAACACATGCCCCTCAGGGACTGCAGAGGGTCTGCGGCCTGTTGCAGGCTGACGAGTGAGCCCCCTGCAATTCTGTTAGTGTCGCAGGGGACAGGAGACCCGGCTCCAAGAGCAAGGGTCCACTGGCATGGCCCAGCAGGCTCCATGTGTGCACCTGCTCCTCCTGCCTCTGACTTCCCAGGTTGACACTGCACACCCTGTGGGTGTGTGTCTCAGCCGAGGAACCCTCCAGTCTTATGAGGGGCTGCTAGCAAGCCTGCCTAACCCTTGCCTCCAAGGGGACAGTACCCTATTATCCTGGTCAAGAGGCAGGTCTTCTCTTGACCAGGAGGGAGACCTCATCTGCAGCTACAAGAAAGGTAGTCTGGAAGCCAGCCCAGATTAAAGTTCAGCACTCTCACCACTTTGGCGGCCCAGATTTATGTCCTAGTCACGGAACCACACCCCCTATCTGTCAGTACCTCTGCTGTGGTGGCAGCTCACAGAGAAGAACTAGAAGGACCCACAACTAGATATACAACCATGCACTGGGGCTTCGGGGAGGGGGAAAAAAAGAGTAAGATTGGCAACAGATGTTAGCTCAGGGTGAATCTTCCCCAACAGAAAAAAAGGAAGATAGTCTGGGACAAAGGCTGACACAGATGTGGGGAAACGACATGGAGAATTGACTCCTAAAGATGTTCATCTCTTGTTTCTGTATGATCTTGGCTTTGGTGAATTTTCCCACATCATTCCATCAACCACTCTGATTAATCTGACTAGGATGAAGTCTGTGCAGTTTGTTTCCAACCATATTAGTTAAGGCTCCCATCAGTAGGACTGTGGGCTGCCAGCCTGCAGCATTGATCTCAGCCATGCTGAAGCCCCGCTGGACAAACACTGTAAACCATTTAGTCACAAAGTGTTCCCTGAATTAGGTTGTGAATAAAATTTGGTGCTTGCCCTCTGAGAGCTTGCTGTCATACACGCGTGGTCACTCTACCGTGGAGCAGATGCAGTAAGTGTACACGAAGGGTCTGTACAGCCCCATGAGGAGGGAGAGGCTGAGGACTGGGCCCCTCCCATTCTGGACTCTGGAAAGAATATTGCCGTGGCAGTGGGGGGCGTTAGAGTGCCAAAGGCAGGGGATCAGTTAGGCTGCTGCCATGGTCCTCTGAAGACTCCCTTCCCGTTCCTTCCCATACCCACAGCCCTGTGAGCTTTGGGGTTTTGCTTGCATTATCTCACTTTGTGTTTGATGGTACGTTGCCTGTTCTCAGATCGCTTTGTTTCTGTATAATTAGAGATCTCGACACAAAATTGTTGGACACAAGCTCTTCAGGTGCAGCTACTGCCTTTTTTGTTGTCTCGTCCAGCCTAGTGTTGCTTGATGTGGTGTCAAGTACAGTAATTACATTGAGGAGTCTGGGCCTTTGGAGTATAACTGAAGAAATTCATAGAATTGCTGTGGACTTCAAGCTCCAGGAGCCAGGAACTGTGTCAGTGTTGCTTCTCTTGTACCTGCAGCCCAGCATGCATGGCGGGGACTTAAAACTTGTTGATGGAATGCAGAGAGTCCTTGTGGCCTCCAGCCATTCTGTGAAAGCCACATTTTTCAATATTTTAAGATGATATTAGTTATTTGTTCTCCTATTTTTATAAGTGAAGTCAATGCCATAATTAAAGTGTGTGTGTATGTGTGTGTGAGAGAGAGAGAGAAGTGGAAGAAATGCCACATTACAGGTGGATCTGCCTGGAAGAGCATGGGACTGGGCGTTACCAGGCCTGGTTCCAGTGGGTCAGTGTCACGAACCTGTGGTTTGATGTTGTAGGAGGTTCTCGTCCTCTCTTGGTCTTGTATTCTTTATCTGTACAATGAGAGGGTTAGACTAAATGTTCCATAGGATTATTTCAAGTCTGTCGTTTGTGACTTTTCAAACTGCATGGATAAATGTAAATTGTAGATATGAATATTACACCTTCATTACTTACAACTATATGAATAATTACATATAACTACATACTTGTGGAGAACTCTGTAAAAGTGAGATTCAAGAAGGGAAAAGTGTGTCTATAGGATTATTTTCTCTATGAAATTGTTTATAAAAGTTTCAAAAGGAGAATGTTCATTTAGAAACCTATAAGGAATGTGTAGTTATAAGGTCCTTGCAGCCGAAAGGGCGTTCCAGTGAAGGACCCTGGGTTGTGGTTCCAAGCAGTTTCCTTCCTTCAGTCACGTCCAGCAGTGGACGCTGGCCTGAGTGGGTATTCCAGTGGGTGCAGAGCCCCTGGGGGCCTGGGGCTTTGGGGAGAGCGCAAGTCTGGGACATGGGATTCTCGCTGCTGGCCCCAGCCCTCCTCTGTCTGCTGTAGGATGAGGGCTTCATCCTGCCTGTCACAGGTAGGGTGAGAGCCCTTGCTGGGCGAGGACTCGGCTGTGCGCTGGGGTCTCCGATGTGCTCAGGATCCACACCATACCCTGGCTGCCAGGGTCCTAGTGCCTCTAGTCCAGGGGTGATGACACATTTTAGCCTCACTCACCCACTAATTTGTCCCTCTCCTTCAGAGGCAGAGTGGCCTTGGCCGTGGTGCAGGCCAACCCCGGAACCAGATGAGCAGAGACATCTGTGTCCACACCTGGCCATGCTCCTACTATTTAGAACGTGAGAAGCGATGGGTCCCTGGAAAACTTTCATTAACTTCTCTCTCACTGAAATTTACAACTGATAAAACTGGAGACATTCTTGTCAGCTTTCCCCTTGCTAGTATAAGTGAGGTCAAGAAAGAGGCCTCTCATTTTATCTTCAGTTCTATCACCATCCTGGAAAAGGACCACATCAAGCACTGGTTCAGTTCCTTGCAGCCTAATCGGAATGTTGTTTTCAACATCATCGAACATTTCTGGAGACAGCTGCTGTTGTCTCAGCCAGGAGCTGCTCTTGAGGAGCCATCCTCCTCCATGACCAAGGGAAAGGAGCTGACAGGTCTGATGGCCTGTTCCCAGAAGCGTCTAGAAGATACAGCCAGAGTCCTCCACCATCAGGGTGAGCAGCTGGACAGTATCGCGAGAGGCCTGGACAAGATGGAATCTGACCTGGATGTGGCTGACAGGTAAACACTGTAACCCTGACCTGACCTGGGATGGCTGGGGTGTCTTGTCCATCATCCCATGTTTGATACGCATCTGACATTCTGAAAACGTGGGGTACGCCCCTGTTGTGGGCGGTTACAGTGGGCTGCGGCCATGGGCATACAGATGGTAAGGGCCAGCAATTACTGAGTGCCAGGTACCCACAGTGTGCCAGTACGGTTTAAGTGTTTAATGAGGATTTCCTCATTTGATCAACAGATAAGCCAAGATAACATGTTATTCGTAACTTCATTTCACGTGTTGGGTGACTGAGGCTGAGAGGCCAGGAGCACACACTAAGTTTGTTAGCATAGTTTTGTCTTGTTTTTACACAGCTGTAGAGAAGCAAGGTTTGAACTGAAGCATTTTGGCTCCAGAATCTGCTGCGCCAGCCACTCTCAAACCTCCAGTCTCGGGACCCTCCGCTCTCTTAAAAATTGAGGACCCCAAAGAGCTTTTTTTTATGTGGGTTATATATACCAATATTTACCATATTTTTTTAAAACTTAGAAATAAAAAATTACTTATTGTTTAAAAGTATGATAATAAACCCATGACCTAGTAACATAAATAACTTTTTTTTGTGAAAAATAACTTTTATAAAGCAAAACTTGTTTGGTGAGAAGAATGGTGCCATGTGAGATTTTGCACATCTCTTTAGAGTAAAGCTAACTGGAAGGCAGCTGGCCCCTCCGCCTGCTTCTGCAGCCAGCCCACTTGGAAACCCCTTGTTCCCTCTGAGAGGAAGAGCAGAGGAGCCAGCGGGGTCCTGGTGTTGTTGGGAAGTGGTTTTCCCTCCAGACTCCCCGGGGGTCTCAGAGACCATGCTGGAGAAGCGCTGCGCTGCCTCCGAGATGGAGGAAGTGGTAGGGCGCTTGGAGCACAGCGGCAGCAGCTCTTTCACTCTGGCGGGGCTGCATGGGCGCTCAGGTGAAGAGGTGGCCTCCTGGGCGTGGGCCTGATGGTTGCGTGGCTGCTGTTTCTGGGAACCCTTGCCCCTGAGTGACCCCACTCTGCAGTCACTGCCTGTTGCTATTTCTTGGATCCTTGTCTCCTAAGTACCTACGTGGTGAAGGGCATTGTCCTAAAGCTGCAGGGAACAGGGCCCTAAACCTTACCCCTAACAGGGGGTGCTTGTGCATGAGATGTAGGGTTAGCAGACCTTTTGTGAGTTTTCCTCATGGGAACACAGTTTTCCACCCTTCCTTATAGTTGCGGGGCATGTGACTAAGTTGTGGGCAGAAGTGAGGTAGGTCACTTCCAGACCTGGTCTCTAAAAGCCCTCCCACCCGGTTTCCAGTACTGTTTTCCCCCTCACCTGCTGGTGCCCCTGTGTCCTGACTGCTCACATTTTTATTATCATATTTCTTTATAATTCTTTGTCATCTCAGAGCCCTTTCCCACTGGCAGGCTGGGTGGACTGTGAAGTCTTTGGTTCTGCTGAAAGAGCGGTGGTCCCAGTGTTTGAGAGCTGTGCTCTGAGAAGGTCTAGTCCCTCTTCCCATGACAGTCCTTCTAGATTTAAGCAGTGATGGTGCCTTCAGTAGTCTTCACAAAATGTGGTCCTTTTCTCTCTCTCCCCCCCCCCCCGTCTCCGTTTCTCTCTTCCTCCCTCTCTTTCCCCCCCTCTCTCTCTCTCTCTAAATAGTGTGTGTATGTGTATCCTGCTGGTTTTGTCTCTCTGGAGAACCCTGACTGATACAGGTTCTGGTACTGAGAGTGAAGCACGAGGTTTCTGAATTGCTTCTGTGGTTTCTGGAGTCTCTAATCTGATTAAATTTAAAGCCACTGTAACTCTTATTTCCAGTAGCATAGAGGGCACTGGTGGTACATGCCATGATATGGCAATAGAGATACACAAAATATCACCATGGGAGGCTCCTAATCAAATTCTTTAAAAAGACAAGGTTCTGAGTGACCACGTATTTGATACTAATAACGTCTTTGTCAGACTAATGAGTATAATGAGATTGGCTGGACAAAGTGGAGACAGGAAAGGATGAGCTCAGGGCACCACACAAATGACCTGAACATTCCTATATCTGCCCTGAGGGAAACCCTTAGCTCCTGTAGCTGCAGGACTGAGACTTCTGAAAGCCAGATCCAGAGTGTCACCCTGTGAGCAGGTGAATCACAGCATAAATTGAAATTCTAGCTTGGCACAGCATCTGCTGTTAAGCTGAGGGCATTGATTGGGAAGAAATGGGATCCTGAAAATTGGGATGTGGACGTTGGGGAAGATCCTGGTGAAACTGGGGCCATTGAACCCCTAAATTCTGATGAATCTTCTTTGCCAGTACAAGCAGCCCGTCCACCCACATCTGAGGAGGTTAACCACACTTTGCCTGAGGAATCTGTAATGGCCTCATTGCCTTGCAAGACAATGCTGATTCTCCTCAGGACCCAACCCCACCACCCCTCTTTGCTTCTAGATTTGTTGCTAGACTCAAGTCCCAGCAAATCCTAAAAGATGAGGCACAAAGTGTGACCCACGAAGAGGTGTGCTACACTTTGAAAGAACTGCGTGATTTTTCAAATTTTATACAGACAGAAATCTGAAGAGTATGTATGGAATGGATATCAAAGGTGTGGGGTAATGGTGACAGGAATGCAAAGTTGGATCAGGCTGAATTTACTGAAGTGGGCCCACTTAGCAGAGATCCTGGTTTCCATGCCATAGCTTGAGGAGTTAGAAACGGCTCAACAGTGTGGTTGGCTAGCTGAGGTGTGGTCTAAAAGGTGGCGCACACTAATTGAAGTGTGAGCGTCAGAACTGCCTTGATGTGCTCCAGAGGAAGACTGCAAGGCTTGGGGAGATTGGAGTGGTGGAGTGGATTTTCACGTGAGACCTCCTCGCCCACCCTGGCAAGGTCCAGAGGACACACTTTTCACCATGACTATGGAAAGTAAATTTGTGAGGGAGCCCCAGCATCCTTGAAGAGCCATGCGGTTGCTATTCTCTGTAAGCCAGAAATTACAGTGGGAACTGCTGCGACTGAGCCTGGATCCTTAAATGCAGTGGGGATAATTGGATCCTGGGGTGGTGGGGTCAACTGGCAGCTTTTAATCACCAAAGGCAAGGGGGATGGTTACTGTAATGGACAGCAGAGTCAAAGCAGCAACCAGAATAGTCTGACTCCCAGAGACCTGTGGTGTCAGCTGATCAGTCATGTGCCCCTAGAAGAGAAGTAGATGGGCAGTCTAGTCAATTTTTGCTTGATCTGTATAAGCAGAAGAGTTCTAGGTCATGTGAGCAAGCATCTAGCTTGGATAAGAAAAACAGAGTCACAGCCCCTCAGTCCATTCCCAGACTTGGACTAGTTTACAGACCCAGAACATCTTGAAGGATGGAGAAGCTGGGTTCCCTTGAGGAAGGACCCCCAGCATGCAACCAAAAGTTTCTACTGTTTATCTTTCTCCCGGCCTTGCCCAAAGATGGCATCTTACCAGAGTGACAGTGCATTGGGGAAACGGAAATAATCAGACTTTTCAGGGACCGCTGGACTGGCTCTGAATTGTCACGGCTCCTTGGAGACGCAGAATGTCACTCTGGTCCACCAGTCAGAGTAGGGGATGTGGAGGTCAAGTACTCAGTAGAGTTTTAGCTCAGGTCCATCTCACGGTGGGCCCAGTGGGCCTCCGACCCATCGTATGGTTATTTTCCCAGTTCTGGAGTACATAATTGGGATAGACATATTCAGCAACTGGCGGAATCCAAACACTGGTTCCCTGACCTGAGAGGTGAGGGCTGTTCTGATGCGAAAGGCCACTGGAACTGTCTGTCCCTAGAAAAATAGTGAAGGAGAACCAACATCAGTTCCTGGAGGGATTGCAGAGATGAGTGCCACCGTCAGGACTGAAGGGTACATGGGTATTCATAATAAACAAGAAATAATTTCACGTTCCTGCCAGGATTGCAGAGATGAGTGCCACCGTCAGGACTGAAGGGTGCAGGGGTATTCATAGTAAACAAGAAATAATTTCACGTTCCTGCCAGGATTGTAGAGATGAGTGCCACCGTCAGGACTGAAGGGTGCAGGGGTATTCATAGTAAACCAGAAGCCACTTCCTGTTCTCAGTGGTGTTCTTTGAAGCACAGATTTTAATTTTGATGAAGTCCAATGTATCTATTTTTTCTTTTGTCACTTGCCTTTTTGTGTTAAATCTAAGAATCCATTGCCTAATCCAAGATTACAGAGATTTACACCTATGCTTTCTTCTAAGAGTTTCATAGTTTTAGCTCTTATATTTAGATCTGTGATCCATTTTGAGTTCATTTTTGCATCTGGATATCCAGTTGTCTCCGCAACATTTGTTGAAAAGATTTCTTTCCCCATTGAGTCTTGTCACTCTTGTTGAAAATCAGTTGACCATAAATGCAAAGGTTTATTTCTGAACTCTGAATTCTATTTCATTGATCCTTACATGTAACCTTATGCCAATACCACACCATCTTCATTTCTATAGCTTTGTAGTAAGTTTTGCAATCGGGTAGTATGAGTCCACCAACTTTGTTCTTTTTTTCGAGATTATTTTGGCTGTTCTGGGTTCCTAGCATTTGCATATAAATTTCAGGATCACCTAGCCAATTTCTGCACAAAAGCCAGCTGAGATTTTCGTAGAAATTGGATTGAATCTGTAGATTATTTTGGGGAAGTTTAGCATTCTTAACAATGTAATTATTGATGTGATATAAAATGACTTATCCTATTTTATTTTTTTGTTGTTTGTTCCTTCTGGTCCTCATTCGTCTTTTTCTCTGCCTTCTTGTGAGTTATTTGAATACTATTTTAGAATTCCATTGTGATTTATCTATAGTGTTTTGAATATATCTCCTTGTATAGATTCTTCATTGGTCACTCTAGGTATTATATTATACGTAATACATGTATTTACATAATTTGTTGCAGCCTACTGATGTTGGCATTTTACCAGTTTGAGTGGTGTGTGGATACCTTCTGTCTTCGTGTGTCTTCACCTTATTCATATACGTTGAATGTAAATTAAGATATAATTATCTGTACTTTGAGAATCACATCAATGTTATAATTTTTACTTCAAGCATCATACTTATTTTAGCAAGCTCAGGAGGAGCTAAGTCTGTTTTATTCCCCTGAATTTTTACTCTTTCCGTTTTTCTACTGTCCTTCCTGATGTTCCAGGACTTCTGCCTTCATCAGTTCCTTTCTGATCCAGTACTTCGTTGAGCATTCTTTTAGGGCAGACCTGCTGGCAACAAATTCTCTGTAGTTTTCCTTCCTCTGAGAATAATTCGATTTCTTCTTCATTCCTGAAAGATAGTTTCACTGGATATAGAATTTTGAGTAACAGTTCTTTTCTTTCGGCACTTGAAAAGCTTTATACCACTTCTGGTGAAAAATCCACTTTTATTTGAGTTGTTTTTCTCCTGTAGGTAAGGTGTCCTGTCTCTCTTGCTGCTGTCAAGATTTTTCCTTGGTCTGTTTTGTGTATCTTAACATTAATTTCTTTGGTTTTTATCCTGTTTGAGTCTGTTCAGTTTTTTTAATCTGAGTTTATGTATTTTTTGCCTAATTTGGGAAATTATCAGCCATTATTTCTTCTAACACTTTTTCAGCTCCATATTCTTTTTCTTTTCCTTCTGGAATGCCAATGATATGAATGTTAATCTTTTGTTTTAGCCCTCAGATTCCCAAGGCTCTGGTTTGTTTTTCTTTTTTTAAAAAATATTTTCTCTCTGTTGTTTGAATTGGGTAATTTCTATTCTTTGATCTTTAATTTCAGTGGTTCTTTTGTCTGTCATCTCATGCTGCAATATACCTCATCCAGTTTATCAGTTCTAAACTTCCCATGTGGTACTTAAATGTTGTGTCTTTGATTTCTTTGCTGAGACTCTCTGTTTTCATTTGTTTCTGGCATGTTCATAATGGCTTGTTGAAGCATTTTTATGACAGCTGCTTTAAAATCCTTGTCAAGTTCTTCCATCAGTTTCCTCTGGTACTGGCATCTCTTGCTTGCCTTTTTTTATTCAGGCTGAGATTTTTCTGCTTCTTGGTGTGGTGAGTGATTTCTCCTTGTATGCTGGACGTTTTGCATATTATGTATAAGACTCTGGATCTTGTTCTTCTGTTTTAGCACATCTTCTCCTAGCACAGTGCCCCTGAGAGTAAGAAGCTGATTCCTCTCACTGCCATGTGGGGACGTGAGTCCAGGTTCCCCACAAGGCCCTTATTTATTCCTTGGGCTGGGAACAGACACCTGTTGCTGCTGGCTGGGAGTGGAATTTCAGGCTTCCCTGTAGAACTCTGCTAGCACCACTCTAGCTGGGAGAATGAGGGCTGTCTTGTTACCGTCGCCCCCCTGGTTTCTACTGACCCCATAAGGTTTCGTTTGTTACCACTGGGCTCTTTATGTGGCCTTCTCTGACACTGCCCAAGATAGGGAAGGACCCCCCAGTGCAGCTGGGTGAGGGTGGACATCTGAGCTCCTCACATGGCCTCCTCTGACATGGCCCCAGATAGGGGAGGACCCCCCAGTGCAGCTGGGTGAGGGTGGACGTCTGAGCTCCTCACATGGCCTCCTCTGACATGGCCCCAGATAGGGGAGGACCCCCCAGTGCAGCTGAGCAAGGGTGGACATCTGAGTTCCTCACGTGGCACTTACTGATGAGGGTTGGGAGTTTGGCTTTCTGGGGAGTTTGGCTGGAGTAGAGCCGTTACTGTCTAGAATTCTCTTTTTGGCAGGCTGCCCCTTTTCTGGTCTTTGGGGTAGAGAGAGCAAGCCTCCTGTATTTATTTATCTTTGTTTGCACCTGTGGCTTATCCAGGTTTCTGGCTTCTTCGGTACTCAGTCTAGGACATGTTAAATAAAAAGAAACTCACCTCCTCAAGTTCCCCAACTCCCAAGCTGCCTAGGCAGTCTGACTTTTCCTCTCCACTCTTCATAATCTTTTGTTTGTTTCATATATAGTGTCCAGGGTTTTTAAGCTGCACTTAGTGGGGAGCATGGGAGAAGAAGTGCGTCTGCTCTATCTTGTCCTAGAACTGGAAGCCCTACCATTGATCTTGATATCTTGGTCTTGCATCTGGTACTTTGCTGAACTTATGTATTCTCTTGGTTTCTTGGTGGGTCTGTGGGATTGTCTACCTGCAGAGTCACGTTTTCTCTTGTTTACTTCTCCTGTTTACTCTTCGGCTTCTAATCTCGATACCTTTTATCTCCTTTTCTTGCCTAGTTGAACTGGCTGGGTTTGCCCTCCAGTGCTGACAAGAAGTGGTGAGTGCGGATACCCTCTACTTGTCCCCATGTTGAGGGAGAATGCATTCAGTTCTTCACTGTCAAGTTTGATGTCAGCTGTAGCTTTTTGGTGTGAAGCTGAGGAAATTCCCTTCTATTTCTAGTTTTAGGGTTTTTATCAAGAATGATACTGGGTTTTGTCAAATGTGTTTTCACCATCTATTGAGACGGTCATGTGGTTTTGTCTTTGAGTCTGTTAATACGGTGTAGCACATTAATTGATTTTCAGACACTAAACCGACCTTTCATTTATCTCAAGGAGGGGTTTTCATACTTGAGATAAATTCCTCTTGATCATGGTATGTACTCGTTTTTGGGTTGGCTTGCTAACCTTGTTGGGATTTTGTGTCTATAGTCATGGGGTATATTGGTCTGTAGTTTTCTTTCTTGTGACATCTTTGTCTAGCTTTGGTTTTGGGTTAATACTACCCCTTATCTTTATATTCTTGAGGAATTTGTGAAGGATTGGTATTATTTCTTCTTTAAATGTTTAATGGAATTTGCCAGTGAAGCCAGCTGGCCCTGAGCTTTTCTTTCTGTGGGACATTTTTAATTACCAATTCGTTTCTTTGCTTGAATAGATATATGCAGATTTTCCTTTTCTTTTTGAGTCAGTTTAGTAATTTGGATTATTCTAGGAATTTTTCCATTTTATCTAAATTGTCTAATGTTTTGGCATAAAGTTGCTTGTAGCTTATAATTTTTTTAGTTTATGTAAGGTCAGTATTAATGTTTGCTTTCATTCCTGATTTAGTAATTTGTGTGTTCTTTTTTTCTTGGTCAATCTAACCTTAAAAGTTTGTCAATTTCATTGATGTTTTCAAATAACTAACTTCTGGTTTCATTGATTTTTCTCTTTCATGCTTCTCTTTTCATTTCCTTTTTTATTTTTAATTTAATTTAATTTAATTTTTTTGAGGAAGACTGGCCCTGAGCTAACATCCATGCCCATCTTCCTCTACTTTATATGTGGGATGCCTACCACAGCATGGTGTGCCAAGTGGTGCCATGTCTGCACCCGGGATCCGAACTGGCGAACCCCAGGCTGCCAAGAAGTGGAACGTGCGAACTAAACCACTGTGCCACCAGGCCAGCCCCAGATTTCCTTTTTTAGTTTGCTCTTCTGTTTCCTTGTTTCTTAGTGTGGAAGACTGTGTTATTGATTTGAGATCTTCTTTTGTAATACAGGCCTTTATAGTTAGAGATTTCCCTTGAATTACTACTTTAGCTGCATCCCATATATTTTGGTAGGCAGTGTTTTGTTTTCAGGTGGCTCAGACCATTTTCTAATTGCCCTCAGGATTACTTCTTTGACACATTGGTTATTTGGAGGGTGTTGTTTGATTTCTAAATATTTGTGGTCTTCCAAAATAGCCTTCTGTTGATTTCTATTTCATTGCACCATAGTCAGGGAACAAAGACACTTTGTATTACTTAAATATTTTAAAATTTATTGGAACTTGTTTTATGGCTTATCAAGGGGTGGCACACTACAGCCTGTGGGCTAAATGCATCCCACCTCCTGTTTTTACAAATGAAGTTTTATTGGGACACAGCTGTGCCCATTCATTTGTGGTTATTTTGATAACCACATTGTTGAGTATTTGCAACAGAGATAGTTGGTCCTCAAAGCCTAAAATATTTACTGTTTGGTCCTTTACAGAAGAATTTTGCTGACCCCTGGTCTAGCATATCATCTGTGCTGGAGAATGTTCCATTTGCCCTTGAGAAGAATGTACATCCTGGTGTTGAATGAAGTGTTGCTTAGATGCTAATTAGATGAAATTTGTTGATAGAGTTGTTCAGCAGTTCTCCATCGTTGACAGTTTTCTGTATAGTTTTTTGGTCCATTAGTAAGATTTGGGTATTGAAGTCTCCAGCTATTATTGTTGAATTGTCTGTTTCTCCTTCAATTCTGTCAATATTTTCATCATGTATTTTGGGGCTCTGTTGTTAGGTATGTATATGTTCATAATCATTGTTTCCTCATAATAAATTGACCCTTTTATCATTATAAAATGATTCTCTTCATCTATGTATTTTTTTATCTTAAAATCTATTTTGTCTAATATTAATATAGCCACTCTAGCTCCCTTATGAACACTGTTTGTGTGGTATATCTTTTTATTTTCAATCTGTTTGTATCTTCAAATCTAAAATTTGTCTCTTGTGAACAACTTATAGTCTGATCTTATATATTTCTGTTAATCCAGAGTGACAACTTCTGCCTTTTGATTATAATCTTTTGTCCATTTATGTTTATTCTTATTATTGACATGGTTGGATTACTTCTGTGACTTTGCTGTTTGTTTTCTATATGTCTGTCATTTTTGTTCCTCTGTTCCTCCTTTACCACCTTCTGTGTGTACATTAGTTTTTTTCTAATTTACCATTTAAATTTTTATTAATATTTTGATTACATTTAAAAATTATTTTCTCAATTGTTATGCTAGATGTTACAATATGCACCTTAATTTACCATGATCTACTTCAGATTGATACTCATTTAAGATGCACCATCATAGGTTCATTCCCTCCCCTCTCTTGTGCTATTATTGTCATACATGTTCTGTCTATATATGTTACAGACTCAATAATACACTACTATAATTATTACTTTGTACCATCTTGTATCTTTTAAAGAAGTTAAGAGAAGAAATCAAAAATATAGGATATTTTATCCTGTTCTGCATACTTACTGTTCTCAGTACATGTCATTTGAGTTGCCATCTCTCTCATTCTCCTACACCTCTTCTGTGCTTTTATATGTCATATATATTATATTTTGTGTGTTATAAGCCCTACAGTATAATTTTTAAATAATTACTTTATGCAGTTGTCTTTTAAATCAGTCAAGAAAGTAAATGGAAATGTTTGTATTGTCTAATCACCTGCACGATGACCTTACCAGAGCTCTTTGTTTCCTTGTGTGAATTTGAGTTTCCCTCCGAGGGTGTCGCTTCCTTGCAGCCCAAAGAACTTCCTTTAGTCTTTTCTGCAGGAGGCAGGCTTGCTAGCGGTAGATTCTTTCAGTATTTGTTTGGGAATGTTTTTATTTTGCTTTACTTTTTGAAGGATAGTTATGCTGGATATAGAATCCTCAGTGACAGTTTTGTTTCTTTTGGAAATGTGCATATGTCGTCCCGCTGCCTCCTGATGCCCGTTGTCTCTGACGGAGGTCACTGTCCGTATTGTAATGGTTCCCTCATTCATCATGAATCATTTTGCTGTTACTGCTTTCAGGTTTCCTCTTTGTCTGTGTCTCAAAGCTGTCTGATGATGGCGTGGATCTCTGTGTTTATTCTGCTTGGCATTTGTGTAGGTTCTTGGATATAGGTTATTTTTTTTCCATCAAATCTGGGAAATTTTGACTTTATTTCTTCAAACATTTTTTCTCTCCCTTTCTCTCCTATCCCTCACACAGCCATGTTACGTGTATGATGGTGGTGTGTTCAGTGGTACCCCCAGGTCCCTGAGAATCTGTTCATTTTCTTCCTTCTTTTTTCCTCATCTTCAGATTGTATAATTTCTATTGCTGTGTCTTCAAATTCACTGATTCTTTCTTCTGCCATTTCAAATCTGCTGTTGAGCCCCTCTAGTGATGTTCTTATTTCTGTTATTGTCTTTTTGATTTGAGAAATTTCATTTAGTTCTTTTTATATAATTTCTACCTCTCTATTGATAGTCTCTATTTGATGAATCATTGTCACTGAAAATTAATAAAAGGAAACCTCATTTAAAATGGAGTCAGGAGGCCAGAAGGGGGAGCTCCCCCGCAGTACCACTCGAGGTCAGTTATAGGCCCCAACAAGAGTCAACAAGAAAGAATTCTTAACTACAGGAAGAAATATGCATTCCGTCCCAAACAGAAGTCAGCGACCCCAGTGACTCAGCCAATAAGAAACCACCACCATCCTGAACTCCTGCTTTTCTCAATGGACTTTCATGCAGAACGACCCTCCCAATTTCCTTCCTTCTCCCAAAAAATGATGTTCCTCTCCCTTGTTTGTTGGATTTCTCTGTGGTCTGCCATAGCATGCACATCTTGATTTGCAATTCTTTGGCTATTCTCGAATAAACTCATTTTGCTGGTAAAATAGCTGGCTGCTTTATTTTTAAGGTTGGCATCACCATGCTTTTCTTTAATCCTTTTAACATGATTTCCTTTAATTCTTAACATTTTCAGTAGTTTCTTTGAAATCCTTATCTCTTAAAGCCAATATCTGAGTGCTCTCAGAAGTGGATTCTATTGATTTTTTTTCTTCCTGTGTATGGCTCACGCTTTTGTGTTTCCTTGCATGTGTCATACTTTTTTGTTAAAAAACTTGGCATTTTAACTAATACATTGTTACGTAACTCTGGATTCTTCTCTCTCTCCTCACTGCGAGGTGGTGGTGTTGGTGGTGGTTTTTGTTTGCTTGTTCATTTTAATCATCTGCCTGGACTGATTCTGTGGAGTGCATTCCACTGTCATATGCAACATCTGCTGTCTCTGCTCAACTTTTTAAATTTTTTTAAAATGTTTTGATTTTCAGGCTTGGCTTGGTTCGCAGGGGCTGTCCCTGCGTCAGCATGGCTCAGTGGTCAGCTTTTGGTTTGGCAGAGGTTATGCTTAAATGCCTGTGCAGATAATGCTCTACCCTTTGCTGTTAGATCCGTGTGACTTGGGGAATGCTTTCAAAATTCAGATAGTTTGGAGGTCTGCCCATTTTTTTACTTTGTTTCTGATCTCATGGACTTTTTTAACATTAGGCAAGCTGTTATTTGTAAGTTTTTATAGATGTTCTGTATCAGATTGAGGAAATTTCCTTCTGTTTCTGCTGGAAGTTTTAACATGAATGAATGTTGAATTTTATCAGATTCTTTTTCTGCATCTTTTGTGACGATCATCGAGTTTCCTTCTGTTTTTCTACCAATGAGATATATTACATTGATTAATTTTCAAATGTTAACTCAACCTCAGTTTCCTGGGATTAATATCACTTTATCATGACGTAATAGTCTTTTTTATGTATTGTTAGGTTTGATTAGCTAATATTTTTGTAAGGAATTCTGCATCTGTGTTACTGACTGCTACGTACTTACTTTCTTGTACCATCCTCACTGAGTTTTGGTGTAGGAGTTACGGTGCTCTTGTGAACTGAACGGGCAAGGCATTCACTCTTGCTTTATTCTTTCAAAGGGTTGGTGTACAATTGTTATTTCTTCCTTGTGTGTTTGGCAGAATTCATCAGTGAGATGACCTGGATAATAGTTTTCTCTATGACAAGATTTTTAAGTACAGATTTAATTTCTTTGTGAGGCTGTTCATATTCTTAAACTATTTCTTGCCTCAGTTTTAGAAGGTTGGACTTTTCAAGTATTTAGTCTATTTCATCTAAGTTGTCCAATTTTTTGGTCTAAAGCTGGATATAATATTCCCATAAGCCTTTCAAGGGCTGAAGTATCTATTGCAATGCCCTCTTTTAATTCCTGATTGCTAATTTGCATTTTCTTAACTTTTTTTCTTGATCGTTTCTTACTGGAGTTTAATTTTTTAAATTATTTCAAGGAGCTAACTTTTGGCTTTGTTAGTATTTTGTATTTTTTCTGTTTTCAGTTTCACTGATAGCTGCTTTTCCTTTCTTCTACTTACTTTGGGTTTAATTTATAACTTTTTGAGATAGAAGCTTAGATCACTGATTTTAAACTTTTCTAAGAAGTTTTCAAATACATGCATTGAGAACTATAAACTTCTGCTCTGTTTGCATCCCACCATTTTTTGTATGTCATGTTTTCCATTTCATTCACTTCAAATAGTTTCTAATTTCCTTTATTTGGAACTGTGTTTAATTTCTAAATATTTAAGGATTTTCTAGTGAGCTTTTTATTAGTGATTTCTGGTTTCATTTATTTGAGGACAGAGGACATGGTTGAAATTTATTAAAACTTGTTATACTCTTTTTTTTATGTTCTAAACGTAATTGGAAAGAGTGCATTCAGCAGCTGGATGATGTTTCTATAAATATCAGTCAGGTTGAGTTGGTTAAATAGTGTTCAAATTTCTATATTCTTACTAATTATTTTTGTCTTCTTGCTATATCAATCATGGGGAGAAATTTGTTAAAATCTACAACTGTATTGTCTATTTCTCCTTTTAGTTTTGTTAATTTTTGCTTAATGAATTGTGAAGTTCTGTTACTAAATGCATACATATTTAGTATTGTTAAGTCTTTCTGTTGGATTTACTCTCTTACTATTCTGCATTGTCCCTCTTTATCCCTGGTAATACTCCTAGTCTTAAAGTGACTTCTGCTATGATATGTCTTTTGCAATTCCTTTACTTTGATTTATCTGTGTCTTTATATTTCACAGTGTCCCTTGTGAACAGGATATAGCTGGGTCTTGTTTCTTGACCCAGGCTGACAACCTGCCTTTTAATTAGAGAATTTAGTCCATTTATATTTAGTATAATTGCTAATATGGTTGAGTTTAATTCCACCATCTTGTTATTTGTTTTCTGTTTCTTCCATTTGATCTTTGTTCCTTTGCTTTTCCTTTCCTGCTTCCATTTTCTCCTCCTCTATTGACTCGTTATTACTGGCTACTTTAGAGTTGTGCTGTCCAGTATGGTAGCCACGAGCCACGTTAAATTAAGTTTAAAATTCCATTCCTCGTTGCATTAGCTGCACTTCAGAGGCCCAGTAGCCAGATGTGCCTATTATTGTATTAGACAGTACAGATTAAGCCAAAAAGTTCTGCTTGACAGTCCTTTAGAGATTATGATCAGGATTTATTTTGAGTCAAAAGTATCCAGTGTCAGGTGTGAAAAAAACAACATTCTGATTGGAGATGTGTGTTCTGGTTGTGTCTTTACTACTGATTAGCTTTGTGTCTGCAGGTGAATGTCCTGCTGCTCTCAGCCTCAGTTTCTTTTCTAAAACTTGGGGATATTAATTCCTTCTCTTTCTGCTTCATGGAGTGCTTGTGGAAAAGAAAACTGTACAACAGTAAAGTGCTTTATAAAGACAAAAGCAGTTTTAAAAACAGTATCGAAAATCAATTGACTAGTTGTCTGTGTTTCATTTGCTCTTTTAGGTTGCTGACAGAACTGGAATCTCCTTCTTGGTGGCCCTTTAGCTCCAAGCTTTGGAAGATGCCGTCAGAAACAAAGACCAGGGGAGGCACCTCAATGGCTAATTCCAAAGCTCTGGGGAAAGAAGGGATAGTGATCAGAATTCCTGCTGTTATTTCCCAAAGAACAGAATCTCATGTTAAACCAGGAAGGTTCACCGTCCTTGTTTCTGGGTTGGAGATCCATGACTCAGATTCTTTGCTCATGCACAGATTTGAACGAGAAGATGTAGATGACATTAAGGTTCACACACCTTACGAAATTAGCATCCGCCAGCGGTTTATTGGGAAGCCAGACATAGCCTATCGTTTGATATCTGCCAAGATGCCAGAGGTCATCCCCATTTTGGAAGTACAGTTCAGCGAGAAGATGGAGTTGCTGGAAGACACCAGGACACTCGGGAGCACTGGGACCTCTTCCCTGGCAGAGAAGGGCTGCTCAGTCTGGCATGCAGGTGAGTGCCTGTCAAAACAGCCTGTGCACAGACCTCTGGCGTCACAACCAGACTCAGCACCGCCTTGGTACATGTTGACATGATGCATCACTTGAGCAGCTACTGGTTTCAGCTCACTAGCGATTGCCCATTTGTATGTAAATAAAAATAATTTCAGACCGTTTTCCTTAGTACTTGCCATCTGTGAGTCTCAAATCACTCAGGTTTATTACACACTTGAGAACTGTGTGGTTTCCAAATAAATCAGAAAGGGTTTTGATGACCCTTTCAGAGCAAAGGGAAGCTCCAAATTTGGTGTTTTCACCTCTTTCCTCTGTTTGATTTGAGAACGAGCACTTTAGGATCTTAACTGGCACCATCCTGCCAGCTCTGGTGGCTTTCCCGTCCCTCTGCACTCCTGGTCTTTTGGCGGTCAATCAAGTCTTCCCAGCCCACCGTCCAGTGTGCTTAGGTATCAGAATCTTTGAAAGCTACGTCTCATAGAGTTTGTTTTTTGGCATCTGTGAGGTACTGTGAAACCCTCGCTCTCCCTGGCAGTGTGGCCACAGTGCCCTCTTGCTTCTCTGTGGGGTGTGGATGGGGTAGCTGGGCATGGCCGTAGGGGTCTGTGTGGGTGGTAATACATGGATACATCCCACGTCCACATGTGGTGAGGGCATGGGTCCCTACCTCCTCCCTAGCACATTATACCTGCTATCCCTGACTCCTCCGTTTTGCATTCTGAGCATCTTATAGCGTCTCATTTCTTTGATTGATTCTGAGATGGACCATCGGACACTTTTTATTTGCTTTTGGCCCCGCGGGTTTGCTCTGTGGATTGCCTGTTCTGGTTTTTTTCCTAATGGGCTGTCTCTTTGTTTTTCAGATTTGCAGGTGTTCCCTATATATTCTATTCATCCCTTGTTGACTTTAGAGGCTGCCAATACTTCTCCCAGACCATCAGCCTCTATTACAGAAATCTTTAATTTTGCTGTGGTCAAATCTACCATTTTTCCCCTTAAGTTTGTTTTTGAGCCCTGCTTAAGAAATCCCAAAGTCGTAAAATATTCTGATATTTTCAAATACTAGCATTATAGGTGATGTCACTTCTGTATTGTCGTGACTTCTTTGGTGGCTGAGTGTCTGTTAAAGGAAGAGACATGTTTGTCACTATTTCACTTCCTTTTCTTGTTCTCTTAAGTGATTGATTTTGGTTCCAATATGTAATCTGTTTCCCTAACACATGAATATTTTTATGTTATTCTAGATGACTTCAGGTTTCCAAAAGAAGTATACTTGATAATAGATCTGGTCCCATAACTACTGAAATGTTGGAAATGTCCATGTGAAAACTTAATTCAAAAACTTACTTTCTTGGGGCTGGCCCCGTGGCCGAGTGGTTAAGTTCGTGCGCTCCACTGCAGGTGGCCCAGTGTTTTGTTGGTTCGAATCCCGGGTGCGGACATGGCACTGCTCATCAAACCACACTGAGGCAGCATCCCACATGCCACAACTAGAAGGACCCACAACGAAAGAATATACAACTATGTACTGGGGGGCTTTGGGGAGAAAAAGGAAAAAAAATAAAAATCTTTAAAAAAAACAAAAACTTACTTTCTTGGCATTTCCAGATTCTTCTTTGGCCCTCACTTAAGGCAGGACTCAGAAGCTGGCCCATAGAAGGGCTGAGAAGGGTGGGCTGCAGAGCCCACATAAGACCTGGCCAGAAGGGCCTTCAGGCATGGCCATCTGGAGCCAGCCTGGGAGCCTCTCTGACACCCCGTGTCTCTGACTGAGTTGCCCCACTGCTGCTGTCCTCTGGGAGGAGGCCCGGGGCTGGCAGGCTGGATGCAGAGTGCCGTCGGCTGCCAGTTCTGCGGGTGCTGCTTCAGACGCCCTGTGCCAGGCATGGTGCCAGGCCCCCTTGCCCTGACAGCAAGACTAAATGAAATGTACAGCCCTTGTCTTCATGAAGCTCCGCCACTTTGTGGCTTTTATATCAGGCATGGTGGTTTCAGAGAGAGAACACGGCACAGAAGTAATGAATGAGATGGCAGAAGCGAGCGTGCCACATGTGGCACAGACGTCATGCTGTAGTGGGACGAGTGTGAACTTGCTGTGCCTGCTGTTGTGAGGGCGGGCCCCTGGAAGGTGAGATGGCAGCTCTGACCCAGAGCGTCCAGGCTGCAGACAGAGCTGGGGAGGAGCACGGAATGAGTGCCAGGGCCTCCATAGCCTCAGTGGGATTGCAGGAAGCTAGATGGGTGCAAATTCTGCACACATGCCATCAGGAACAGCAGGCTGGACCTCTTGGGCACAGGCTGAGGCTGCTTGCCACAGGCCCAATACCCTCCTCAGGGAAGCCGCAAATCTGCTTTTAAGGCCTTTCAGCTGATTCAGCCAGGCCCATCAGATTGTCCAGGACAGGCTCCCTTCCCTAAAGTCAGCCAATTAACAGGTCTTCTCCACACCTCAGATACCTTCCCAGCAACACCTAAACCAGGACTGGATTGAATCACTGGAGACCGTGGCCTCGCCCATCACAGTAATGGATTGTATGTGTGTGGAATAAGCTGAGCCACATCCAGGACGACAGATGGGTTTTCATCTTGGTGCTAACTTTAGCCTCTGGGTGGGATCCCTGCTGTGTGTCTGAATCTGGACCAAGCGAGAAGTGCCATCCGCTTGTGAGCCACCCTGCCTTGGGGGTGTGCGCTCACCACCGTGGTTTGAGAGGCACACTGACAAGGAGTTTGGGGTTAGCTAGCATGCTGAGTTCAGTAAGCAGGAAGGTATCTGATTTGCTAGGAACTTTGCAGTCATCCCATCCAAGCCCGGCCGCGAGAGCATGCTCTGCCTGTTGGCTCTGCTGCGGTGGCATCTGCCGACATGACGCCACCTGCAGCACCTCTGTTTCTACTGCTCCACATTGGAAACCACGGAAACGGCAGAGGTGGAAACCGTGACTTTGACCTCTCAGAAATTCACTCCTCTCCTCACTGAGCTGTTTTGGTGAAATGTGGCCAGAAGGTGGCGGTCTGGTAAAGCGACCAGTGTTTGCCGTGAGTCAGTGTCTAGCAGAACTTTCCAGAGACCTCGGTAGTAATGTGTAATGTAGACGGGTGAGGGCCTGGGGTGGCCAGGATGGCGGCCGGGGAGGAGGAGAGGATCCTGGGCTTCAGGAATGACACAGGCCGGCGGTTTCCACCTTAGGCAAGAGCATTGAAACTGCTGTTTTTCTGCATGACATCTTTAAAATAATTTTTTTAGTTTTAGAATAGTTTCAGACTTGCAGGGAAGTTGCAAGGATAGTACAGAGTCCTGTGGCCCCCACACCCAAGCTTCCCCTCTCGCTGTCCTTTGACGTTAGCATAACAAGCGTCTGTCGATGCATCGTTGCTCACTGAAGTCCAGATGTTACCCAGATCTCCTTGGGCTCTCCTGTCCTGGGGCCCCACCAGGACCCCCAGGACATTTCAGCATGCGTCTCCTTGGGCTCTTCTTGACTATGACTTTCTCAAACCCCTTGCTTTGATACCTTGATGGTTTTGAGGAGGAGTGGTCAGGTTTTGTAGAATGTCCCCCGGTTGGGCTCTGTCTCCTGTTGTCTCATGATCCACTGGGTGACAGGTTTGGGAGGAAGACCCCAGAGCCCTTCTCATCACATCAGAGCAAGGTCCGTACATAGCATTTTTAAGGGTTTTTTTGGGTAGTGATTTTTGTCTTCGTTGTTTGCTGACTGTCACCTTCTGAGAAAGGCCTTCCCTGACCATCTAATTGTTTTTTTCAAGATTTTGTTTCTCCTTTTTCTCCCCAAAGCCCCCCAGTACATAGTTGTATATTCTAGTTGTGAATCCTTCTAGTTGTGGTATGTGGGACGCTGCCTCAGCATGGCTTGACCAGCTTTGCCATGTCCACACCCAGGATCCGAACCAGTGAAACCCTGGGCTGCTGAAGCAGAGCATGCAAACTTAACCACTCATCCATGGGGCTCCTGACCATCTAATTTAAGAGGCCTCCGGTCACCACTCACTCACCCTCTGGAAATCTTGCCCAGCACTGGGACAGGTGCTCCAGAGCCAGACCTGATCTGTCTGGACAGAGGGCACACACATCTCTGTGTGATGGTAAATAAACATCTGAGGCATTGAAGTCCCTGTGTAGGATCATCCATGTAAGACCATCTTTTCAGGCAGTGGAGTCTGACCCTTGGATGTGGGCATCAGTCTGACCACTGACAGCCCCTGTGTGGTCACTGGGATGCAGGCACCACACTGACCACTGACAGATACTATGTGGTCACTAGGATGCTGGCACTGTGCTGATCACACACAGGCCCCATATGGTCACTAGGAACTAGGCACCCCCTGACCACCGCTAAAATCCTGGGGAGCTGCTCAGCCCTCACCCACTTGATCCCTTCGAAGGCCGCATGGGCCCAAGCTGTGCACCATCTAATTTTGTAAATTTGCAGAGTCAGTTCTAATTGTAACCTTTTGAGACTGCTGTCTCTCTCCATTTTAGGTTTCTTTCTGTTAAACTTGCTGTTGTGTGGAGGGCATGGGCATTTTGTGTTTGTTCTGAAAGGGCTTCCCACCCCAATAAACTTCTGAGTCTGTCCCTGGGTGGACTGGGCATTTCCCTGTGTCATCAATGAGGCATTGGGGGGCCAGGGATGAGGAGAAAGACTCGCCTGTGGCCAGACAGGCATGGAGCCTCATTTCTGCTCCCAGCTCAGGCCCTGGTGGTCTTTGCTCTGAACTTGCGGTGAGGTCAGGAGTCCATCTGATGCACAGAGGAGACTGGTGTCCTGTTGCCTCCTGCAGCCCAGCTCTTGCTCAGGGTTTCCCTCGTTGCCTCATGTTTCCTGGAAATTGAAATCATCTGTATGTTCCCCTGTAGCTTGAACCATTTGTGCTTATTTTGTTTAACTGAGATAATAATGACTTTAGAGACAAAACCCATCTTATACGGAAACAAATTAATTTTCTCAGAAGTTATTTCAAAGCACTGAAGTAACTGAGTCAGCAGCTTAAGTCTCAACACAGCACTGGGGGTGGCTGAGCCCGTGCTAGGCAGGATCCCACTGACCCTGCAGCTCATTGTGAAAAACATCCCTGACTTAGTGTATTCCAGGGAGAAAAATCCTGTTTTGGCTTTTTGGTTGTTTAAGTAAAATCCATTTTGTTAAACGTTCAAAATGTCTCTGTATATTGTATAGCTAAAGGTGTTGAAATGGAAGCCAGAGTGATAGGGAAGGAGCACAGTGCTGGGCACAAGTGTGAGTCGCTGTGGGCCTTGCTCTCAGAGAGCTAGTTGGGGAGATCCCGGTTTGAGAAGATGCTGAAAAAATAAATAGTGTAGTACCGAGCAAGTTAGTTTCAAAGGGCACAAACTGAATGATACCAGGACCGATGAGGGAAGACTGCTGCTGGTGGAAGGGCCCAGTGGAGGACAGGCCACCAGGCTTTCCCTGGGGGACATCCCATCTGCTGACGGCTGCAGATTGAGTACAGGGGAGCGAGGGCCAGCCTGCCAGGGACGAGGTGCCAGGGGGCTAGATCATTGGTTGGCGGGATTCACATCAGCAAGGGAGATGCACTTGGCTGTCTCATGACCACTGATGGTTAACGCCAGGCGTGTCGGGGGGCCTCTCCTTCAGGCTAACAGTAACCAGTGGAACACGTCCTCTGTTTCTGCTGTCGTATCTTAAGCCTTGCCCTGCAGTGTCCGGCTGCTGGCCATTTTAGAAAAGTGCTTTTCATTATGTAACATCTCAGTGAGTGACATCTTAGATCACCTGAGCCCAAGCAACAGTGAGTTCCATGCCGTGGAAAGTTCTGTGCTGGTTAATAAACCCCCAGGATGTTGGACTTCGGAGGGTGGCCCTTTGGAGATTGTAGCATGCAGGTTGTGAAATCAGTTTGATTGGTTGTAACCAGCTTTTTTTTAAAGAACGAATGAGAAAAGCAGACATCTGAGTGCATGGTGTCTAGTAAGGGTTTTGTCTTGAGAGACTTTTTCAGACCCCCGAGATGCACTGAGGGTCTGGTGGTTCTGTGTGGATGCGCTTCTCGTGGTGGCATACAGTTGAGGAGCACGAGGGCTTCCTTCCCGCTGGAGACAGGCCTAGGGGAGGGGAGCTCGCAGGTCTGGGACCCTGGGTCTGGCCTCCATGCACGTCTTGCTCCAGCGATCAGTTCCTGAGCTCCACTCCCTCTGGCCTAGGCCCTTTTCCTCTCTAGGATCCTAAGAAACTGTGCTCTCATCCTTGTTCCAGCCTGTGTTTATCCCAGACGAGGCCAGGCCTTCTTTGCGCAGCCAGGCACTCTCCAGGAGTGTTAATTTGTAAGAATGACTTTAAGAAATAAGAACAGACAGGGTGTGTGTATGTCCAGGGTGGCTGGTCTCTAACCTGGGAGGAGGGGCTTGCCCAGGCAGCAGGTCTTGGAGGCCACCGCTTGGCCACCTGCTCTTCAGGTCAGCGAAACCTTTACCCAGTGATTCCTCCTCCTTCCCCGGCTGACAGTCACCTCGACGATTTCTTCCTCCTTCCTCCCAGCGATTTCCTCCTTCTTCCTGAGAGCGCTTTACCCAATGATTTCCTCCTTCCTTCCCTGAGAGAGCTTTACCCAGTGATTTCCTCCTCCTTCCTTTCCTGGCAATACATTCATTCACAGTTCCCAGCTGCTCTGGCCAGATGGCCCTGCTTACTACTGTCAGGGTCCTGGGAAGGATGTGGGGGTCACCTGTTGGTCCCCTATGCTCCCCATTCCACTGAAAGAGAAAAGGCTGCTCAGAGGAGCTGGTGCTGGAATCTAGACTGCTGGGTCTCGGCCTAGTGTGCCCTCTGCTTTCCAGCATCCTAATAAACAAACATGCTGTGTATCTGAGGTGATCTGTAATATGAAAAAGAGCAGGAGACAGACTCTAATTGATGCTCTTATCTGGGCCCTGCAGTGCCAGGTTGCAGCTGGAGTCAGCTCTTTAAATAAAGGACAGGTGGCACACTGCAGGAGGGGCCGTGAGCCTCCCTTGGTTATTCCCATCTCTCGCCAGGCTGCCCTTTCACTCCTGGGCGAGATTACCCAGGCACAGGTGTTGTGTGGGTGGAAACACCCCTGAGCAGTGCCTGGCCGCGTGCAGCACTCCAACTCACCCCCGCCCTAGCACAGCTCCACACTCCACTGTGTTTGGCCTGACCAGCTGGCCATTTCCTGTGCTCTCTGGAACCGCAGCATGCTGTGGGGGTAATCAGATGGCACTGCGGTCCCAGCATGTATTCATGTGTGTTTCAGCAGGGTTCAACACATGTTATGCTGTATACTCCAAGTCTGTAGTCTTCTCTCAGAGAAAAAGAGACAGTGACCACCCCTGGATAAAGAGCTAGACCCTGAGTGTTTCCAGTGCTCCAGGCTCTGATCAGTGTGGGAAAGGAAGCAGCCCTCGTGGGGGGAGAAGGCGAGGCTGGGCAGACCCACCCCACTCAGCTTAGCAGAGGCTGACAGAGACGGACCTATCACACCCACCAGCCAGCAGGCACTGAGGCCACAGACCAGTAGATGCCTGTGAAAACACTTCGACAGCCTTAAACACCACTCTTTGTAAAGCTCTGAATGTTCTTGTGTTGTTCACACCTTCCGGAAGAGGTCACTGCTGTTTGACTTTCCATTCCAGCGTCTGGGCTGATGGACCGCTCAGTGCACCAAGAGCCCTCCTCAGCAAGCCAGGGAGGCAGGCCACTTCAGCTACAGACGAGTGGGACGTTCGTTTCTGAGGGGGACGCCCAGGAACTGAGACAGGTAACACGTTCACAGTGTCACATCCTCCCCTGCAGGCGACACTTCTCTTTCCTGTCTGGAATAACTCTGCACTGTTTATGCTTGCCTCTCACCTGTGAGGAACGGCTGGGACATCACCTAGTTTGCTCTGCTCCCTATAGCTGGAAAGGGGTGAAGAGGGCAGTGCCATTCCAAGTCCATGTACTTTGTGGCATGTAGACACACACAGCATTTCCATACGCACAGTTGCTCTGGTGTCTGCCTCTGCCTGCTATACGTGTATGTGCATGTGTACTGTGTATATGCACACGTGAGTGTGCACACATGTACATGTGGGTTGTGTGGGCTGTGCATGTGTGCTTTGTGCATGCACACATGCATGCGCATGTGGGTTCTCTGTGTGTTGTATGTGCACTATGAGCACACATATGCAGTGCCTGTGTGTGTGTTTGCTGTGTGTGTTGTGGGTGTGCTGCGTGCGCATGTGCTGTGTATGTGTATATCTGCATGCTGTGTGCACATATGTGTGGTGCCTACACATGTGTGTTGTGTGTCTGGTATGAGTGTATCTGTGTGCGTGTGTATGCTCGTGACGCACATGTGTGGTGCCTGCACATGTGTATGCTGTGCATCTGTTCCACAGGTGCATATAGAGTTGAGGGTGCTAGCTGTCTCAGATCACTCTCAAGTGCTCAACACTGGATGCTTGAGGAGGTTGCCACTTTTCATCCAGGAAGTTGACATTTAAACAATAATTGATAGAAATACATTTAACTTGTCTTCCTGTGTTACTGCTGGAAAATACAATGGCTTTCTTTTTTCCTTTTTTAATAATTTTGAAGCAAATACCTAGACATCTTACTTCATTCATAAATATTTCAGTATGTATCTTAAAAAGACAAGAACTGTTAAAACAAACCCAATATAATATCATAATCACCTTAAAAAGGTAAAAATTAATTCCCTACTGTCATCAGATACCAAGTCAGTACTCATATTTCCCAAGTCATCCCATATAAGAGAGTATTTGGATATTTGTTCAGATCAGGACCTAGGGAGGCCCGTGCAGAACATGTGATGAATCGGGTCCTGAGGAGGCCATGCAGGGCACTTGGTGAATCAGGACCTCAGGAGGCCATGCGGGGCACTTGGTGAATCGGGACCTGAGGAGGCCATGCAGAGCACTTGGTGAATCAGGACTTCAGGAGGTCATGCGGGGCACTTGGTGAATCAGGTCCTAGGGAGGCCATGCAGAGTACTTGGTGAATCAGGACCTCACAAGGACGTGCGGGGCACTTGGTGAATTGGGACCTCAGGAGGCCATGCAGGGCACTTGGTGAATCAGGTCCTAGGGAGGCCGTGCAGGGCACCTGGTGAATTGGGAGCTGAGGAGGCCATGCAGGGTACTTGGTGAATCAGATCCTAGGGAGGCCGTGCAGGGCACTTGGTGAATCAGATCCTAGGGAGGCTATGCAGGGCACTTGGTGAATCAGGTCCTAGGGAGGCCGTGCAGGGCATTTGGTGAATCGGGACCTCAGGAGGACGTGCAGGGCACTTGGTGAATCAGGTCCTAGGGAGGCCGTGCAGGGCAGTTGGTGAATAACCTTTTAAAGGACAGCTTCCTTTCATCTTTTCTTTTTCTTTGCATTTTTTTTTGTTGAAGAAATTAATTGTTTCCTTGTCAAGATTTTGCATTTGTGTCTCATGACTCCATTCCCTGATATTGAGCAGTGTATTCTCTGTCCTGGTTCTCCTGTAGGTCAGCTCGTAGCTCCAGAGGCTCTATCAGATTCCACTTGGTTTGGAGACACCATTTCATCCATGCACCACACACCTCCACCAGGGCATGCAGGAAGACTCTGTGTCTCTTAAACCTGTTTTTAAAGAATTCTGATTTTATGTGTCTGCACAGGCATACATTCCTTTAAACTCAGTCCTTTCTCTTTTGGGAAAAAAGTGTTCATCTTTGCTATGGGCTGTTTTAAATATGCGTGATTTATCACTTATTTCTCCTGGTCTAACCTAGTCATTCTTAGTAATGACACACAGAGATGCTGCTTTCTAGCTGCAACTAGCAAATTTCGCAAGTTACTAATCGATTCTTGTGACATGCTTGTTGACTCCAGGACACTGCAAATCTTACCTGCTTTGGGGCTTGAGAAACTCTCATCCTATAAAGGCAAATTTACCAGTTCTCCTGAGAGTGGTTGAGAGCGCTGAGCCCTCAGACTGGTGGGTCTGGGACCCCCGCCCACCCTCCTAGCCGGTGTCTGTAGCTGGAGTGTGCTCTTCTGTGTCTCACAGTTGCGTTGCGGCTAAAGCGGCAACACAGCTTTCTGATGGCTAATGTAGGAGTTGTGTTTGTTAGTTCTGGTGGCGGCTGTGTAGCTGAGAGGACCCTTTCAATTTTAAGCAACCAGTGCCTACTACCATGTACGATGTGCCCTTCCCCTAAAAGCAGTGGTGGGAGGGGAGCGGGCACATGAGCACACCCACAGCTGCGAGGAGAGTGAGACTCCTTGACTGTTGAGGTCGCCGTCCTTCCCGTGACAGCGTGTGTCTGTGTGGTTGGTCCTGGCTGTCCTGAGCAAGTCTCAGTGAGCCCTGCGGTGTCCATGCTGGGAAAGTGGATGCCATGAGTCAGGACGCTGGCTTAGGGCAGGGGAAGTGGTGATCCCAGGGTGGCGGGTCTGGGAACCCGCAGGAGGGGCAGGCAGTGTTTCAAACCAGTCGGCTGCCTCATCCTCCTTCCTTGCAGGGAGGACCTGGTTTCATGAAAGATTGTCTTTTTGAGGTAAAACACATGTTTCATATTTAGACAAGAATTCTTAGCTGTGTAGTTGAAGCTCACACATGAGTAGAAATGACTTAAATTTCTGGGGAAAACAAAAATGCAAGAAAATCCCCCTCTATTCAGCTGTGGTTTCTGTTGCAGATGCTATTAAAGTCGTTACTTGGAAATGGGTCTGGTGACTCAAACTGCAGTTGGGGTGCTGAGAGGGAAGATTTGCTGTGATCTCCCTTGGGGACACCCATGCCCCATGCAGTGTGCAGGCTCCCTCTGTGCTGGGCCGCAGGTGTGGGCCATGGGGCTGCGGTTGGGCCCCGTCTACTGCGTGACTGTAGAAGTCCAGGGTCCGCTGTGGGAGGGCACGTGGTGGGGGAGGCTGGCCAGGGAACTGGATTCCCTGGGATGGGTTTGGCAGGGTCCCTCAAATCATTTCCAGTGTCTGCTGTGCTAACCTAGCCTGCCTCAGAACCACCACTCTTTTGTTCCTAAGTCTGTGGCTACCACGTATTTGATGCTGCATTTGGGGATGAGAAAGCAGAAGTCGTATTTGGCTTTTTCCTGAGGGCGTTTCAGTTTTATGTGAAGTTTCTTCATAACTTTTTAATCTCCACTTCTCTGTCTCATCCTGTGTTTGGTGTTTCTTCATCCTGCCTCCCTCTTTCACCAAAAAGGAACCAGATGAGAAGGTGGCTTGGGTCTGGTCTTGTGGTTTATCAGACGTGGGCAAGGGGCCGCCTCCGGCCTGCCTGTGGGGACCGGGCAGCGTGAGTTCTGCAGGAGCCCCAGCAGTGGGAACAGCAGCAGCAGCAGACTTGTGCTGGACGCTCCTGTCATTTCCCGTAAACAGGGATACGCAGAGCGTGGATTCATAGGAAGTTTCTAGGTCATAGTGTTGAACTCCCTCTGATTACATTAGGACATTGGTGTGCCTCCTGTGTGTGGCATCTTCATAAACAGTGAGCACAGAAATTAAAAAAAAAGACTGAGGCCATTCATTCAGTTCAGTCAGAAAGTCCGTTCACTGGAAAACTTAGACAGATGGTAGCTGGTATGAAGAGAGGAGTCTAATGGGACACAGCCCTGCCGGGGCCAGCAGATGGAGGGGCCAGTGCCTCGTCTCTGTCTCTGCCCAGTCTGCTCACTCAGCAGAGCCAAGTCCACATGGACCTGCACTGGCAACTCACTGGAACTTCCCCGAAACGACTTAAGGCAAAAAGGATGCTGAAGTTCTCTACTTGCTGTGAAACTATCTTAAGAAGTTAATGTCCTTTTTTCTTTTTCCTTTCTTTCTTCTTTAGAAATTAAAGAACACATTTCATTTTCAGTAACTCTACCATCCTGGTCTTTTATCCCCATTCTCTGTTCTTTGGTATTTAGACTTGCCCTAATTCATCTGTCTCCTCTCCTAGTCAGGAAAAAAATCAGTCAGTCATTTCTTGCATTCCTAATCTACATAAGAGAATTATATTTAACAAATGTCCTTCAGCCCAAGATAAATGTCTGAATCAGTGAATTATTTATCCTGTTTTCAGTGTGTTAACTGTCTGTTTGGAGAGCCAACAGATTTGGGTTTCTATGGAGAACCATCAGTACAAAGTCAAGGGAGTAAGGAGCAAGGTGGCCTCCACGACGGTCCCCATCAGCTGTGGCCGTGGCTGGACGAGCTGCAGGAATGATGCTTCTTAGGAAGAGGGGACAGCTAAGCTGGTGGTTGTGGAGGGTGGAAAGGCAAGGGCCCTTGCCTTCCAACCCAGGCGGCCACCCCCCGATGCGGGAGGGCGTGCTGGAGTGGGCTCTGCAGAGGGGCACGGTGCGGGGTGGAGCTGGATGCTGGAGTGGGCTCTGTGGAGGGGCATGGGGTGGAGACCTGGACATGTCCAGTAACCCTCAGGACCTTCTTGCAGGTCAGGGAGTCTGGCTCGTGTCCCGTGAGCAGTTTGGAATCACTGAGCATTTTGGGCAAGAAGTGATGGGGTGATTGCAGACTTTACTCAGGTTCCCTCGTCCTGTGCCGCCTTCTGAACCTTTCACAGACTGTTCGTTTCGTTCGTTAATTATGGGGCACAATATAAAAAGGTTGGAGTTTTTAGAGGTGGGGGAGGTTTTTATAATGCTGTTTTTATTTTTGGCTTTGATACCAGTCCAGATATTAGCAGTGAGCTAGGCCGCTTATTTCAATATCTGTTACTTTAATTGTGAATTATTAATAAATGTTCCAGACATCGTATCCTATGTCATTTCTAACTGTTAAACCATAAGAAGGCCTGGTAACCAGGAAAAGGTGCTGGTAACTTCTGATGTCCACACACAGTTGACATTTCAGTAAGGGCACATAAGTCCCAGGAAGAGCCCTGGACTAGGAACCAGGGATCCTGGCGCTGGTCCCAGCCCTGCCCTGTCAGCTCCACAGTCCTGGAGAGCTGCCCACCAACCCCCCAGCCTCAGTTTCCACCTCTGAAAAGCACAGGCACTGACCCTTAGGGGATCCAGTGCCCACCGTCTCCTGCAGAAACTGCCACAGTGGAAGGAAAGCTGACTGACAGAAAATGTCACGCCACACTTTAAATATTCATTCATGGTTTTCCTGTCTGCTCTCTTGGTTAACTAGGTCACTGGTAACCACGAGCACTGCTTTGACAGACAGGAGACAGATGTGCGGCGCCCCCAGCCTGCCCCCACCGGGTGTGCCCGTGGTGGTTTCATGCTCTCCACTGCTGCCCTCTGCAGTCGCCCGGACAGCCGGCTGTCCTCCACAGCAGCCTTCAGAGCTCGCATTACAGTGGCTGTGGTCTCCACCAGCGCAGGCCGTGTTGTCTGTGCAGTGGTTGTTCAGAGTGGGAGGGCCTATTGAGGTGTGTGGCTACACGTCCTCTGCAGCTGGCAGAGAGGGCTGTGCCGGCATTCTGCACCTCCCTCGCGCAGATCCCGTGGCGTTTTCTGGGCTGCTTGGAGGGCATCTGCCCTTCTGGTCCAGATGCCCATACAGATGAGTCTTGGGGCACGTTCTGTCCCTTCCACTTTCCCCCAGGAACCATGGAAAGGGAGGGAGCTGCCAGATAAGGAACTCCAAGATCTTGTGCTGAGGAATTCTGGAACCTACCAGCATCGCAGTGAGCACCTCTGGAGCAGCTCCTTGGCTGTGCAGAGTGTGGACCGTGAGGAGCAGGAAACAGATGCTCAGGGGAGTTGATTGAGAGGGTGACTGTTGTGCCCCTGGGAGCATCGTCCTGCCTTCTCGGTCAGCGTTTAAATGAACCTCGAGTTTTAGAATCAAGTGTTTGGTTATTTTGCTATTGAAAGCCTGGCTAGAAAAGGCTATATACATTGTAACCTTGTTTTTTACTGTGGTAAAATATATGTAATATAAATTTTGCCTTTTAACCGTTTTAAGGGTACAAGTTAGTGCATTAATTACATTCACAATATTGTGCAACCATCACCACTCTCTATTCCAAAGCTCTTTCATTATCCGAACAGAAACTCTGGGCCATGAGGCAATAACTGCACATTCCACCTCCCCCCAGCCCCCGGCAACCTCTAGTCTTTTCTCTGTCTCTATGACTTTGCCTGTTCTAGGAATCTCCCGTAAGTGGAGTCGTATATCTGTCCTTTTGATGTCTGGCTTTTTTCACGTAGCATGATGTTTTCAAGGCTGATCCACCTTGTAGCATGAATCGGTGCTGCTTCCCTTTTTATGGGTGAATAATATCCTTTTGTATGGATGGCGCACGTCTTCTCTATCTGTTCATTACTGATGAGCACTGGTTGTTTCCACCATTGGCTCTTGTGGATAATGCTGCCACGCTTATTCACATACAAGTATCTGAGTCCTTGCTTTCAGTTCTTTTGGGCATATACCTAAGAGTGGAATTGCTTGGTCATAGGATAATTTTATGGTTAGCTTTTTGATGAACTGCCAAACTATTTTCCATAGCAGCTGCACCATTTTATATTCCCACCAGCAATGTATGAAGATTCCAATATTCCACATTCTCACCAACACTTACTTTCCTTTTTGAAAATTTTAAGTTATTCTAGCCATCCTGGTGGATGTGAAGTGATATCTCGTGGTTTTGATTTGCGTTTCCCTGATGGCTAATGATGGTGAGCATCTTTTCATGTGCTTATTGGCCATTTGTTTGTCTTTGGAGAAACGTCTATTCAAGTTCTTTTCCCATTTGTTAATTGAGTTGTTTGTCTTTTTATTTGCTAAGTTGTAGGAGTTCCATATATATTCTAGATATTAAATGCTTATCAGATCTGTGATTTGCAAATGCTTGTCCCATTCTATAGGTTGTCTTTTGACTTTCTTCACAATGTCTTTTGATGCAGTTCTAACACCAGCCCCAACTGGTGTACTGCAATTCAGTTCTGGCACTAGCTGCCCATTGTTAGCACAGATCCCATGAGTTAAAGGCCTAGTCCCCAACAGGGCTGACCCTTCCTGAAACCACAGTGGGCTACCCAGGCCACATGCACTTCTGACAAACTGGCTGCAAATGTAGGGGTTTCCCATGACCGTTCAGGTTTGGTAATTCATTAAAGTGGCTCAGAGAACTCTAGAAAGCACAATTATAAAGGATCTAAGTTGAGAACAGTGAAATGAAGAGACATACAGGGCATGGTCTGGGAGGGTCCCAAATGCAGCACCTCTGTGCCCTCTCACAGTGGAACTGACACATCACCCCCCCCCCCCCCGCATGTCAATAGGTTCACCACCTAGGTAGCTCCACTGAGCCTCGGGTGTCCAGAGTTTTTATTGAGGTTTCATTGTGTGGGCATGATTGATGGGATCATTGGTCACATTACTGAACTCAGTCGCCAACACCCTCCCCTCCCCAGAAGGCAAAGCCCCTACCCACTAATCACACGGTTGGTCTTTCCAGCATGGCCAGCTTTGACCCTGAAACTATCTAGGGATCCACATGAGTCACCCTATTAGCATAAACTCAGGTGTGGTCCCAGAGGCTCATGAATAACAAAGACACACCTATTACCTGGGAAATTCCAAAGATTGAGAGTCTCTCCCAGGAGCCAGGGACAGAGGCCAGTCAAATTCTTTATGATACAACAGATACACGTAAGTTTTCAATTCTGATGAAGTCCAATTTATCTATTTTTCTTTTGTTGTTTGTGATTTTGGCATCATATCTAAGAATCCATTGCCAAATCCAATGACATTTTATCCCTATGTTTTGTTCTAAGAGTCGTCGATTCATTTTGAGTTAAGTTTTGTATACAAAGTGAGGTAGGGGTCCAACTTTATTCTTTGGCATATGGAAGTCCACTTGTCTCAGCACCACTTGTTGAACAGACTCTTCTTTCCCCATTGAATGGTCTTGGTGCCCTTGTCAGTCCATTGGCTGTAGGTGTCTGGGTTGATTTCTGGGCTCTCCATTCTGTTCCATTGCTCTGTGTCTGACCTTATGCCAGGGCCACACTGTTTTTATTGCTGTAGCTCTGAGGTGAGGCTTGAGATTGGGGAGGGTGAGTCTTCCAACTTCATTTGTCTTTTCAAGATTGTTTTGGCTATTCAGGGCCCCTTGCAATTCCATATGAATTTGAGGATCAGCTTTTCCATTTCTGGGGAAAAAAGGCTATTGGAAATTTGATAGGAATTGTACTGAATCTGTTCATCACTTTGAGGAGTATTGCCATCTTGCCAATATTGTCTTCCATCCAGGAACACAGGATGTCTTTTATTTATTTAGGTCTTCTTTAATTTCTTTCAGCATGATTTATAGTTTTTAGTCTTTCACCTCTTTGGTTAAATTTATTCCTAGATATTTTATTCTTTTGGATGCTGTTATAAATGGGGTTATTTTCTTAATTTGTTTTCCTGATTCTTCATTGCTGCTGTATAGAAACACAACTCATTTTTGTGTGCTGAGCTTGTATCTTGCAACTTTGCTGAACTTGTTAATTAGTTCTGCTAGCTTTCTTATGGATTCTTTGGGATTTTCTACATGTAGGATCATGTCATCTCTAACAGAAACTGTCTTACTTCTTCCTTTCCAGTATGGGTGCCTTTTATTTCATTTCCTTTCCTGGTTGCTCTGGCTCTATGACTGTATGCCAGTGCGTACAGTCCTGTATAGCAGTGTGAAAGTGGTCATCCTCGTCTTGTTCCTGATGTTAGGGGGAAAGCTTTCAGTCTTTCCCCGTTGAGTATGCTGTTAGCTGTGGGTTTTTCATAAATGTGCCTTTTACCATATTGAAGAAGTTCCCTTCTATTCCTAGTTTTCTGAGTGTTTTTATCATGAAAGGATGTTAGGGTTTTGTCAATACCTTTTTCTGCATCAGTTGAGATGATTATGTGGCTTTTTTCCTCTTTGTTCTAATACTGTGGTGTATTACATAGATTGATTTTCTTACATTGAACAACCCTTGTATTCTGGGATAGAGCCCACTTGGATTCAGTTTGCTAGTATTTTAGTATGTTTTGTTGTCATTTGTCTCAAAGAATTTACTGCTGTCAGATGGTGAACAGCTTCCCATGACAAGAACCAAGTTTTAAAGAGAGTGACAAATCCTGTGAAGTGAAACACTCAGCCGACCGAAGGTGCATCTTACGTGTAGAGCTAAATGCCTCAGTGGGGACGCCCCAGAACATGAAACGAACGGCAAATGCATTGAGTCTGTGGCTCTTCAGAGTGGACAGGCCCAGCCAAGCGGGCCTACCTCTTTGACCCATGAGTTGTTTAAGGGTGTGTTGTTTAATTTCTACCTATTTGTGAATTTTCCAGTTTTCCACATTTCTAGTTTCATTCCACTGTGACCAGAGAAGGCACTTCAGTCTTTTTAAGTGAGAGGCTAGTTTTGTGGTCTACCTCTGTCCTGGAGAGTGTCCCATGTGCATGTGAGAAGAATATGTGTTCTGCTGATTTGGGTGGAGTCTTCTGTAGACATCTGCTAGGTCCAGTTGGTTTATAGTGTTGTTCAGTTCCTCTGTTTCTTCATTGATATTCTGTCTGGATGTCTTATCTGTTACCAACATCTTTCTATTAACTTTTAAAAATAATCAGCAAGTATTAGGCAATTTTTGGTCCAGGCTTGAAGTAGGTTTTTTGTGGTTTTAAGTGTGGGACTGGACTGAGCACGTGAGCACAGTCTACGGGAAACTGTTCAGCCACGTGGCTCTGGGTGGCGTATGTCTGTCCATCCCATCAGTGGCATGAGGGCTTCAGGTGGCCAGTGAGTGCCTTTGCCACACAGCTGTGTGGCCTTCAGCACTTCCCTGCGTGCTACGCTCAAGCCGGCGAGCAGTGAGTGAAGAGGCGCCTGCGCTGTGCAGGGCAGAGTCCTGGCACATGGCAGCTCTAAGCAAGCGTGTCAGGAGGCCACTTGGCTGAGCCTGTCCACTCTTGAAGAGCCACAGACCTAACGCATTGGCCGTTCGTTTCATGTTCTGGTGTGTCCCCACCGAGGCATTTAACTCTACATGTAAGGTGCACTCAGCTGAGTGTTTCACTTCACAGGCGTCAGTGCTCTCTTAGACCTTGGTTCTTGTCATGGGAAGCTGTTCATGGTCTGACAGCAGGTCAGCCCCAGGACCCCTCAGTCCTGGGAGGGGCTCACCTGTCCTTTCCCCATCTGGACCTTGAGTTCAAGAGGCCACGCTTATGTCCTGGCCATTGGGGCCGATCATAGCTGGAGGCCGATCAGCAGATCCCTGGACACCCAGAGTCCTGCTGTGCGGCATGGCTGGTGCGTGAGGCAGGTTGTGCTCAACTCCTCCACCCTGTGCACAGAGCGGGGTCGTGAGGAGGGAGCACCGCCTGTGACGCCCGTCCAGACGGCCCTCGGGGCCTCAAGGAATGCCACTGAGGGGACAGGGTGGGACCCGGGGTGGTCTGTGAGTGCTGAGTGTGACAGAGTGTAGCCTAGAGTGTTACAGCCTCCAGAACTGTGGCTGTGCTGGAAGCCAAGTTTTCCTCTTTACCGTCTCCACGGCGTATTAATGGCCCAACTGGTAGAACTATTTTGAGTTGCAGACAGCTTGATTTATCCCAGCTCTGTTCTTAAATGGTTGCTAATTTCTCACTGCAAGAAAATTCACAGTTTTTCAGTGAGTCAGCTTAATAACAAGATCAGGGCAGACAGTCTAGCTCATACTAAACTCACTTCAGGTGCTTAATATCAATACCGTAACGCTCTAAATCCTGGGGTTTTATCATGTGGTAGAGTGAAACATTTTCAGACTAGAAGTTGAGACAACAACTAGCATATAACAGATGTTTGGGAAAGGTCGCGGCCGTGCTGCTGTGTACCGTGTCCCCCCCTCACTGCAGTTACGCAGTGAATGCCCACACCCAGACGTTTCAGGGCCCTTGGCGGTACGGCCCCAGCAGAGCTCGGGGCCTCTGACCTCCCGACTCTCATACCCTGATGGCTGGTGTGAGTCTGTTTTGGTGAGTGGACCTACTCTACTGGATGAGCTGTTTTTCCCTAATCTGTTTTCTGTTTTTATAGCCAGAGTGGAGATGGCTGGGAGGCTACAGTGTGTCTGTATCTGCTCTGTGTCTGTGCCACTGTCCTGGGGTCAGTGGCCTTGGGGGATGTAGGCTGCCAGAGCATGTGGCTGAAGGAGGAGGTCCTCCCCTTCCAGAGAGGACAGTAACTTCGCTCTGTCCTAGGGAGCACATGTGCCTCCCATTTCCTGCCTGAGTCATCTCGCTGTCCCGCCCCAGTCACTGACTGGCAAGTGGGCCCAGCACACTGCCCATGGGGGTGGAGCCTCCTGCATTGGCTGTGTTGAGCACCTGCCACCCTCTGAGCTGAAGTGCGCCCAGTGATTTCCTTCAACATGCTGCTCCTGGACGGTGCTGGCACATGTATTTTTATGTCTTGCCTGTGCTTGTGTGCACTGTATGTTTCTATGGAGTTTATAAAAGTTAGTTTCTCCTAAAACTCAATGCACTTTTAATCAGGTAATTTCTGTGTAGGTACAAACGTGGCTGGAAAGATGGCTGGCCACTGGGTTTATTTATTAGTGTAGCAGGGACTTGAGGCAGAGTCCATTTTGAGCCTGGTCTTTGACTCAGAGCCCAGCGAAGGCTCATCTGAGGCGAGTTGATATTTCACAGGCTGGCAGCATTATACATTGATGACTAGACAGCTTGTCATCCTGGGCCGCAGAAGTAACAACTGTTTTTAAGGTTTGGCCAGACTTCATATTCTCCATTCTTTCCATCCCATGTTATATGGAATGCACACAATGCCACTTAATTACTTCAGTCCCTTTCTTAAAGGAGAAAGACACCGGACCAACAATCCAGAGGTGCTAGTAGTTTGAACTTTAAATTACTCAGTAATTTTATTTGCAGACTTAGTAGCTATAAAGATCTCTCTTGTATTTTTGCAGTATTAATTAATTTCAAGTGCAGTTTTGACAGGCCAGCCAAGGGTCTCAACAGGCTGCATATAATGAGTGATATTTTTAAGGCCATCACCTCAGTGACACTTTTTCCAAATCAAAAAATTCAGCAGGATCCAGCCTTTTGTTTGGACTGTATACTCAGTAAAACGCTCCACTTTTGGGGGAGTGCCAGCTGCTCTTGCTCACAAAATAAGTCCATGTGTGCTTATTACTGTGCTTATTAAGCAGACTCGGGAACATAAGTATTCTAGTTTTTGCCACTGTTCATTGTGGACTGGGAAAGAGGCAGTCAAGTCATCCTCTTGAGGAAGGTGGCCAGTGGAAGTGTGGACACACAGGGTTTCTCACGGGTTGTGGCCCTTGGTGGGAGTGCTGTGATGTCTGGTGCTACTTGGCCCAGTAGCTGCTGGCCATATGTGGCTGCTAAGCAACTTGAAAAGTGGCCGGTCCAAGTTGCAATAAGCTGTAAGTACAACATTCACACCAGCTTGCTAGGGCTTCATGTAAAAAAAGCATAAAACACCTCATTAATAACTGTTTATATTGATCTCATGTTGAAATGATAATATTTTGGTTTGATTGGGTTAAATTAAATATATTATTAAAATTAATTATACTTATCATTTTTTACTTTTAAAAATGTGAGCATTGGAAATTCTAGAATTACAAGTGTGGCTCTCCTTGTCCTGGACAGCCTGCTGTCTATGCGCAGGCTCTACAAGCCAGTACAGGTCCTGGGGCCTCCTTGGGTGTGTGAATGGCCTTGATCCCTGGTGAGGCCCATCTTTCAAGAGACGTATGCGATTTCATTCAGTGTCCTGGTCATGTGACATCTGTCGTCCATGCAATGGTCATGTCAAGGCCACACTGGGAGCTGGACCCCAGGCGCTCAGGGACTCGGCAAGTCACCCACCCCTCTTGGCCTCATTTGTGGAACAGAGTCAGTTTGAAGATTAGCAGAGAACAGTCAGGGCGTGTTAACTGGGCGAGGAGGAAACAGAAAATGAAACCATGTGTCTGTACCTTAATCCCCAGCTGTACTTTTCTGTGAGAGTGTGCACACTGAGGTGGCAGAAAGCAGATGGAAGGCGCCATGACCTGGCCAGCAGGCCTGCCTGACAAGGCCTGGCGCTGCAGTGAGAGCTGCCGCAGGGCCTGTGCGGCCCAGTAGCTCCTCGCAGAGAGCCCTCCTCACGTGTGCACACAGGTGTAGGCGTGAGGCAAAGGTGGGCCTCCCAGGGCATTCTGTGTGAGTTCCTGGTGGATGGCCTTACTGTCACACCACGAAGGGAGGTGAATTAGGAGGGTAGCTGACCAGAGAGGATGGCGCAGAAGGACTGCCTGGCTGTGTGGCGAGTGGACACTTTGTGGTGCTGTCTGGGCCTCGGCCACATGAGGTCATAGAAGTGAGAAAAGGAAGGGACCTCCTGTATTAGGTCATCCAGCCGTCCCCTCCAGAGCTGACTGACCCCACAGTGTACTTTCCACAGCTCCGTCCAGTTTTTCAAGTGACTCAACTGATGGAGTTTCCACCAGCTCCCAGAGGGTGCAGAAAGGTGGTGTCTGAGACTGACTTGGATCAGGATTTATTCTTCCGTCTCTTGACGAAGATCCCAGGGATGATGCCGTGTTTGCAGAGGGATGTGGGGTAAGTCCTGCCGGTCACTGACTTGATAGTGACTGCAGGTGACCTCAGCTCTCCTCGTCTCTGCGTCCCCTCCACACAGGGGGCTGCAATGCTGGGCCCCTTCGGTCTGAGCGTTCTGAGACTTGGCGGTGGCACCTTACGTAGCACTTTATAGTTTTCACAGCTTGTTCACATTTGTGATCTCACTCAAGCCTCCCCATTCCTGGGGAAACAGTTGATCTCGTGATCCTCCTGGCCCCCTCCCTGCCTTTATCCAGTTTCTTGTTAATCAGACAAAGCAGCCATCACAGGCGGTGGCTGGTGGGCCAGGTGTTCAGGCCCTCCTTTGGCTTCGTTTGACAGCACGAGTCCTGTTGTGCCTTCTGAGACACCACACAGGGTGCAGTTCACTCTCCTTGAGGTGTGGCCTCCTTTCCAGGCAGTGGCACTGCTCAGGATCGTCCCAGGCCACCTGTGAAAGCCAGAGCTCCTGCCTGTGTCCCCTGGTGGGTCCTGGGGACGCTCTCAGCGCAGCGCATGGTGTGTTGCCAGTAGATCAGACTCAGGTCCTCTGAGGAGTCTCCCAGCTGTTCTGCGCTGACCTTCCCCCCATGCGACAGAGGGCTTTGTGCAGATCTGCAGGCGGTTGATTGCCAGGAGTGCATAACGGGCGCTGAGAGCTCCTCTTGATGATGCAGATTCTGCAGGCCTTTTCTCGACCTGACCAGTGGTCTGAAACTTTCCCTGAAAGAGGCACTAACACTTACTGCAAGTAGCCAGTCATTAAGATTGCTCTGAAAATCATTCCTTTTTGTTGTCAGCCTGAGGATATTAAATTTTTAAACCCAGGCTCAGTAAGTTTGTGGTTAAAGTACATTTTACCATGCAATTAGCCTCCATAGAATTGTAATAAAACAGCTGCTCTTAGGAGTTTTTGAAACGATACGGAGTATGACCTGAGTCACAAGTCGGGGCCTGCCATCCAGCCTGGCTGGCTTCCTTGGTTTGGCCTTACTGCAGCAGTCTTCCACCCTGCGGGAGCCGTGCCCCTCTGTGGTGTCGCTGTGGTTTGTCGCACCCTGTGCCCTCCACATGTCCACGCCTGGAGCCCCTGGGCCTGGCAGGTAGGGCTGTCTCCTAGCATCTCTCAGTGGGCCATGGGCTGGATTGTGGAACTGCCCATCACCTTGGATTTTACTGCTGTGTTTTGTCCTACCTTTCATATTTGCATGTGAAATATTTCAAACATATAGACAAGAAAAGGGTTTCACTTTCTCCTTTTAACTCTTGTTTTTCCAGCATCAGTCTGCAGTGAGGTACTTGGGTGCAGACAGGTAATGAAAATAATTGGGTGAGAGCGAGAACTCAGATCCCCAGTTCTGCCTGTGCCAGCTGGCCAGCTGCTGCCTGCAGGACTCCCACAGAAATGTGGGGAGATCCCAGCAAGGCTGTTGGTGACACAGAGCAAACTGCGGGAACCCCACACGAATGTGGGGTGATCCAAGCAAGGCTGTTGGTAACACAGAGCAAACTTCAGGCTGCGACAGCAGAACCCCAGAGGCACATCTCCTGGGCTGCTTGCTTATTCCCTGCCCGTGGCCTGCAGCACAGCTGCAGGTCGAAGGCGTCATCTTCCACCAGCTCTACCCGCTCCAGACAGCTCCAGGAAGTGGCGGAACCGAGGCCCAAACCCAGGGCCAAAGCTTCTGGCTCTGGCTCTGTGCCCCATCATGAGGACAGAGCATTCACCATCCCCGTTGACTCACAAGATTTCTTAAGTATTGTAAAAATGATGGAAAGAAATATTCGCTGTTTTTGAGAGTTTAAGAAAAGGAAACCCCTCCTGTCATTTGTGCTTTTTTGGCAGATCCTGAGAAAGCTGAAGGGTCTTGCCTTGGATGCCGAGACAGAGCTGGAGAGACAGGACGAGGCCCTGGATGGCATCGCCACGGCCGTGGACCGGACAACCTTAACCATCGACAAGCATAATCGACGAATGAAAAAACTGACCTAGGAGGACAGGAAAGCGCAGAGCCGACTGCTTTGACAATAATCACTCCCCTGAGTACGTTGTTCTCAACCCCTGCATGCTTCCTTGAGATGGAGACCCCGGGGAGTCATTCCAAGGGCTGGAAAAAGTGCTTGAGGCCTCCCAGGAGGTGTACCATGGCCTCTGGATGAAGGGCTGCTGCGAGGGAGTGCAGCTCAGGTGGTGTGGCTGCCCCCAGGCACCCCTGCAGGAGCTCCGCCTGCAAATCCTCGCACACTTCTCCCAGGGCCTCTCAGGCCGCCTGGGAAAGTCCTGCCTGGGAAAGTCGGGAGCAGGCGCCTTCAGACGCAGGTGCCCTGTCAGGCCTCCACGGTGGCGGCTCTTTGTTTAGAGGGCAGCTGCACCATGCCCCTGTCCTGCTTTGCCTGGTGTATCCCACCTGCCACCCTCACCTCGAGCTGGTTTTAGACTAAACCAGCATCTCTGTGGAGGAAACCTGCTTGCTCCCGGCTCCGCCTGTCTGAGCACCGCGGGTGTGTCCTGTGTCCCGGCAGCCGCTTCTCCAGGGCCATGGTCCAGCCTGGGCGCTGCCTCGGGGCTGCGCAGCACAGACCACTGCCATCGCTTTGCACCAGTCTCTCTGGTGAGCAGGCCAGTTTCTTTCTGGTTTGTTGTCATTTTCTGACTGAAGCTAGGAGTCTCATCCACCTCAAGGTCATCTACAAACACTGGAGACACTCCTTCACTGCCCGGTCCTTAGCCAAACGTGCAAACAGTACATACTGCACCTATTAAAGTGTTGGTTTTTGCTTTTACTGAGAAATGCTAGTTTCAGGATATTTTTTGAAGATACGCATGAATGCTGCCTGTTGCTTGGCTTTGGGTGTTTGGTGGGTCCCTGGAGGGCCCTTCCGGGGAGAACGTGGGGAAGGTGAAGAAGTGGGCAACGCCATCCCTCTCACAGCAGGCTGCCCCAGACCGCTCTGTGCGCAGAGGCCGGCTCAGCCCTGGTGGCGGCATTGGAAGCCCCTTCCCTCAGCCCTCCTGACCCACCCGCAGGCCCCATGCTGCCCGCAGGCCCTCTGCATGGGCGCTGAGTCTCCTCTGGTGTTCAGAGTGCGTGCACAGGGCAGGGCTAGTTTTCTGGGGCTGCCCTCACGCAGCACACAGATGGAGCTACAACAGTGGGAACATGCTCCCTCCCTGGGCTGGGAGCCAGAGGGCCAAGATGAAGGGGTCACAGGGCTGCACTCCCTCCGGAGGCTCCAGGGGAGGGTTCTTCCTGCCTCTCCCAGCTCCTGGTACCCCTGGACTCCGGGGCTTGTGGCCCTGTCACCACAATCTCTGCCTCTCTGTCATCGCGTGGCCCTCTCCCCATGTCTCTTGTTGTAAATCTCCCTCTCCTTTCTCTGATAAGGACCCTTGTCATTGGACTCAGGCCCACCCTAATCCAGGGTCACCTCGTCTCAAGATCCTTAATGACATCGGCAAAGACCCCATTTCCAAATAATGTCACATTCTGAGGTTCAGGGTGGGTGTGAATTTTGGGTCACTAGGGATGCCCAGCCTTCTGGAAGCTGACCTGTTCCAAGAAGACATGGGAACCTTCACGAGGCTCTTCCAGTTCTTTCTTTGTCTTAATGTGGTAAATTATGTTCCTAGCCTCTATTTGTCTTGTTTGGTTTGTACTTACCAGCCTCCAAAGTGAGAAGTGGGCCTGTCCTCTCCAGGTCCCTTGCTCTGACCTCTGATGCAGGCATGCAGGCAGTTGCTCCTGACCTTTCCTGGCACACTGTGATGGATCTTAGGGCTGTCCATTGGTGTCTGAGCCCCGTCCAGCCCCTTGCCCTTATGCTTGATGCTTGGGAGGGGGCAGGGAGGGCATCACAGACGTGCAGATATGTCAACAGGGACAGTTAATTGACAGCTCATGCTGTGCCCAGAGGTGGCTGCCGCTGGACTGTGTCCTCATGGCCCTTGGAGCGACACTGGAGGGAAGGAAGTTGGTGCCCTGAGCACAGGGTGAGTACAGGGGGACAGGCCGTGCCCAGACGCCACAGCTGCTGATGAGAACCCATGAGGTTCTCACCCTCGTCCACACGCTGGACACACACCAGGGACTCAGAAAATACACAAGCACTCACGCACACTGGCCCCCAGCCCCTCAGTAGGAATCTCTGTGGAGTTACACACTCCCCAAGTGTTTCTGATGAGCAGGCAGGGCGAGCGCCACAGGACTTCCTGCCAGCAGACCTGCCCTCTCTCCCCTCAGGCTCTGGAGAGCCCTGAGCCATGAAAGGGAAGCACACCTGCCCCTACTTTGATGCTGATGTGAATCCCAGGAGGGCTCAGGAGTTCCCAGCTCAGCCTCCAGCAGCCGCCAGCCTCTGCTTGCCCTGAGAAGTCCCACGTGGTGCCTGCCTGGCATCAGGGCTGCACACTGGCTGTGGAGGTTTCTCTGCTGGGGACCCTGGCTGTGAATGAACCCTGAGCTCTCCTGCCTCCCTCTCCTTTTCTCACACCTGGGAATGTCTAACATCAGACACTCTGGGCGAGAAAGACATTGTCCTGTTAGACGATTATCCTCCAGGCCTTTCTCTCTCACAGGTACTTAAATCGACAGACACTGTGCTCCGTTTATGTGGAGACATACAAAGAGTGGGAAGAAAGCCATCTAGGGCCATTTGATGTAATTTTTTTAACCTTAGCCTCAGAGTTAACATTTTTGAACAAGGCCCCTCCAGTAGCAGAAAATCCCTCTACAAAATGGAGTGGGAGACTGGAGCCCAAAGCACAACGCCTTCCTCTTTAAACCAACAGTGGTCCCCAAGGTTGAGATGAAACTGCCAAGATTCCTATAAAACCAGGAGCCAATTGCCATAACCCAGTGCCCCACCGCAAGTGTGCCCACTCCACCCCACGGCCCCACCCTAAGTGTGCCGACTCCACCCCCATGGCCCCACCCCCAGTGCATTCACTCCACCCCCCACTGCCTCGCCCTCAGTGCACTCACTCCACCCCTACTGTTCGCCCATTTCTCATGCACTGGCTTTCTCTCCACATTTTGGACCCAGGGGAATGACATGAGAGGAAGTGGACATTGAGAAGCTTCTAGAAGCCAGACCAGGAATGAGATGAGCAGGTAGGCTGATGGTCTCCTGCTATCCTCAGCAGCCCAGGTCATAGTGTGATGACTGGATCCAAGTGGGTCTCACCGGTGAGTTGGCTCTGGGCAGTGGCTGGGGGGCTGCACTGAGCTGGCTGTCATCCCCGTTGTTAGCTGTTTGGATCTCTTCTCACTGTCCTGACTGACGCTTTACTCTGATGTGGGTGTTTGGCCCATGTGTGGAGTCGAGGGCAGCCATGTGCTTTGTTCCTGAACCAAAATCTGTTTGCCCTTTAACCTGTGACCAACGGGAGTGGATCATGTTAGTTTGCTGTCACTCTGTGAGGTGTTTGCTCTTCCTAAAACAATCTCTGAGTTCAGTTTTACACTGCATAGAGATGGCCAAACGCAAGACCCATATCTGGTGCAGCTGTGAACCAGCCCTGAGCTGAAACTGCTCTAACATTTCATTGAAAACGGTGTCTCTTTTGTTTGTTAGGCGGGGTCTGCAGACCTTTTCTATGGAAGGTAGGCAGTAACTACTTTATATTTTGAGCTGTATGGCGTCTGACATCCCAGGTCTCCTGTTTACATGAAGGCAGCCTGGACTTTCGAGCAAGTGGGCGTGCTGTGTTCCAATAGAGCTACCTGTGAAAGTAGAATGTGATGTTTCATGTGTCACCAAATGTTATTCTTGTTTTGATTTTCTTCTTTCAACCATTTGAAGATTCAGACAGGTCCTCAGTGTGCAGACCGTAGAACAGGCTCCTGAACCGGGGGTATCTTCCTTGCCAGGGCGCACATCGCCATCTCCTGAGGCGCTGCTCACCTCCCTCCTCAGCCCCAAGATTGGGCCTCGGCTCTGCACGCTGCACCTGCCCAAGCTGAGCCCAGGGCCACTCTCACTTCCTGTCCAGAGCTCCAGGGCTGCATCGATGGCAGGAGTTGGTCCTGTTCCTGTCACAGGCAGAGCTTGGACAAGGGGGACTGCAGAGAGGGGAAATGGCTGGGCCTGGTTTCCACAAAGGATTTTTTCTGAAGACCCGAAATCAGTACCCAGAGGAATTTTAGGAGAGGAGAGAAAACAAAACTCCTTCAATCCTGGAGACATTTTCAAACACCACAAAAACTCGACTGCACAGTCAGTGGGGTGGGGGCTTGGGTTTGGTCTGGGTGGATGAAGTGCCCTCTCCAGGGCAGCAGGCTAGAGACTGGGGTCCAGGGGGGCTGGAGGCCTGCCGGCCGCACCTATGAGGAGCCCCCAACTGCTGCCACAGGCATGAGTAGAACTTGGAAGACGTGCACATCGGATCCCTTTGCACATTGACGGCTGTTTCCCACACCTGCCTAACAGGTCATGCTTCTGGCACCATCTGGAAACACAGGTTGGTCAAGGAGGCAGTTTTCCCTGATGTGTTTTGCGAGTGAAAGGCCACAGGGCTGGTGCTCAGCTAGTCTGAAAGCGAGGGGTCCTGCTCCCCAGGAGCGTTGCTGGCGGCAGCTCCGGATCCAAACCTGCCATTTACACCCCAGCTCACATGGAGTTGGTTGCCTTTTGGAGGCAGTAGCTACCTGCTAGACTCAAAGAGCACCTTTCTTCCAACTGGCTTGTCCACCAGGTCGTGGCCCAACACAGGGGTGTTACAGAGGGGCTGGAGCAGTAGCTGGGGTGCAGAGTGAGCAGCACTCTGTGGCCACAGTGTCCTAACCTCTCCAGTCCAACCCAGAATCAGGGAGTGCCTGAGCCTGCAGCCTCCCTCGCTTTGTATGCTTGCTGGAGTGTGGGCGTCATGAGCAAGGACACTATCACATCTGTCCAAGCCTGCTCTAACCTTTGGGTCCTGCAGGGCATGAGCTCTGCCCTCCTGGTACCACACCCTGGCCCGAGGCTGTTCACTGCTCCACCTCTGCCTGCCTGCTTAGCTCTCCCTGTCACAGTGCCCAGCACAGGCACGTCAGCATGGGTCAGGATCCCCATCACCCACCCTCACTGTCAACGGACCTCACAGCATGGGCGGGGTCTCCCCATCACCCACCCTCACTGTCCACGGACCTCACAGCATGGGTGGTGTCTCCCCATCACCTGGCCGGGCTGCAAACTGCACAGGTGAGCAGACAGGTGTGTAATTTTCCTCTGGCAACCTCAACAAAGCACCACAAACTTCTTGAAACAATAGAATTTATGCTCTCGCAGTTCTGGAGGGTGGAATTCTGAAATCAGAATTCTCTCAGAAGCTCAGGGGAGACTCCTTCCTGCCTCTCCACAGTCTCGTGGCCTGAGGCTGCCCATCTCCATCTCCACTGCGTCTTTCCGTTGCCTCCTGCTCCTCTCTGTGTTTGCCTCAAAGTTCTTCTGCTTCTCTCCTCTAGAGACCCTTGTCAGTGGATTTGGTGCTCACCAGATGATCCTGCATTATCTACCCATCTCAGGATCCTTAACCCAACTGCATCTGCAGAGACACTTTTTCCAAGGAAGGTCACATTTACAGGTTCCTGGAATTAGGACTTGGACCTATCTTTTGTGGGGCAACAATTCAGCATATTTATAGTCTGTCCTTTATTCCTCCCAAATTCATATTCATCCCCCATAAAAAATATATTCAGTTTATCCCAACATCTCCAAAAGTCTCAACTCATTACACATCACCTCTTTGTCCAAAATCTCATCTAAGGATCATTGACTCCAATCTCATCATCTGAACCACCTAAATCTGGGATGGGTGAGACTCAGTAGGGTCTATCCTGGGGCAAAATTCCTTTCCACCTCTGACCTGTGAAACCAGAAAACAGATAACCTGCTTCCATAATACAATGATGGCACAGGTATATGATAACAGTGATAGACTGTTCCTGCTCAAAAAGAGGGAAATGAAAGTTAGAAAGGGTCACCAGAGCTCCTGTTTCTCGTCAGGTATATGAGGAGCTTGGAAGTCATCGCTCCATCCTCACAATCAGACAAAAGCTGGACACACTGAAAACCAGCAACTCTTCTTAGATCCATCAGAGAAGTGAGGTCACAGGGCAAACCACTGCCCCCAAAACTGGAGAATCAGAGGTGGACACAGAGAATCACAGCTTGCCAGAGCAGAAACCCATGAGCAACTCCTCCTCAGGAGCCAGGGCTGGGCCAGGAAAACCTGACAGCAACTGACAGATTGCCAGAGGCTCGGTGTGGGCACGTCTGAGAGTGTAACGTTCTGGGGAGGAGGGCCCACACTTGTGAGTTTTCTCTCCAGGAGCCACACCAGGTTCTCACAGTGAAGATAGGAGAAAAGTCCTTTCATGCTTCTGGCAGGGGAGGGGAAAGTAGCCACTGTGAAATATGCAGAGCACTCTGTCCTTCTGAACAAGGCCTGCCCTCGGGAGAAAGTGTTCTACCAAGCCTGACCTGCTTAGGCTTATCAGAGCCTCACCAACTTGGGGAAGGGAAAGACCCAACTCCAGCCCACTTTAGCCATCCTGTCCCACCTAAGCAGATGGGAGGGAACTGAGAAGCACTGGAGAAGTCCACAGTCCAGAGGCACAGGCCCACAAAGACAACTCACCACCAGACTGGAACGCCGCCTGCCCCACACCTCACCACCACATTGCCAGGGCTCCTGGGTAACATCAGGAATACAACTGAAAAAACTGTTCTTCTCAGACAGTGTTAAGAAGTCGCAAGGCAAACTCAAAGATGAGAGGGGAGACAAAACAAGGACTCCTCAGGAAAGTTTGTCCTCTGACACAGCAGCTCCAGGAAACAATGAATACAGCCAGATTACAAGACGTCACGTTAAGGCCACTTTACCTCAGTTCCTTTCCCCATACACTGTGTCAGCTCTAATGAAAAATTACAAGGCATACTAAAGGACAAAAGCACAGTTTGAAGAGACAGACCAGGCATCAGAACCAGACTCAGACGTGGCAAAGGTGTTGGAATTATAAGACCGGGAATTTAAAACAACTGTGAGTAATATTCTACAGGCTCTAATGGAGAAAGTAGACAGCATGCAAGAACAGAAGGGCAATGGGAGCAGAGAGATGGAACTTCTAAGAAGGAATTAAAAGGAAATGCTAGAGATCAAAATGCTGTAACAGAAATGACTGCCTCTGAGGGGCTCGTCAGTAGACTGGACACGGCCGAGGGAACAATCTGGGAGCCTGAAGGCATGTGAATAGAAACTGACATGCAAAGAGAAAAACAATGAAACACAGAGAGAATACCCCAGAACTGTGAGACGGTCACACAAGGTGTGACATACACACAATGCGGATATCAGAAGAAGAAAGAGAGAAAGGAAGGGAAGAAATAGTTGAAGTAATAATGACTGAGAGTTTTTCAAAATGAATGACAGACACCAAACCACAGATCCAGAAACCTCAGAGAACATGAAACAGTATGACCACCCAAAAAGATCTATGTGTAGACATATCATATTCAATACAGTGAAAATTAAAGACAAAATCTTGAAAGGAGTCAGAGGGAAAACCCTTACCTACAGAGGAGCCAGGATAAGAATTACACTGGACTCCTCCTCAGAAACCATGCAAGCAAGAAGAAAGCAGGCTAAAATATTTAAAATGTTGAAAGAAAAACTCCCCACTAACCTTGAATTTTGTGTTCGGTGAACTTATCCTTCAAAAGTGAAACAGAAATAAAGACTTCCTCAGACAAAAACTGAAGAACTTTGTAGACCTGGTTTGCAAGAAATTCTCCAGAAAAAAGGAAAATAATATAGGTCAGAAACTTAGATCTACATAAAGAAAGGAATAACATCAGAGAAGGAACAAATGAAGGTAAAATAAAATACTTTAAACATTGTTCACAGTAGCCAGGAATGGTAGTCAGAAGGCAGTGAACAGCATATTCAACGTGCAGAAAGAAAAAACTACCAACCAAGAATCTTATGTCCAGCAAAACTATCTTTAAAAAATGAAGGCATAATAAAAGCATTCTCAGATAAACAAAAGCTGAGGGAATTCACTGCCAGCAGACCTGCTTCACAAGATTTATTAAGGAAAATTCTTTGGGCTGAAAGTAAATGACAACAGATGGCAACATGAATCCACGTGAAGAAAAGAAGAGCTGTGGTAAAGGTGATTATACAGGTAATTGTAAAATAAAGTACCATGCAGACTCCTCTTTCTTCTTCCCTTAACTTATTTAAAAAGCAATTGCATAAAGCAATACATATGTAACTGTATTTTGGGCTCAGTAACATAGAATTGTAATATATTTGATAATAACAGCACCAAGGTGGTGAGTGGGTAAGAATCACACTAGGTGGCAACACAGATTCACAAGGAGTCATGAGCAAACCGTGGAACGTTGATATGATGGAATACTGTTGTGCAATGTAAAGAGAAACTACTGATAAAAGCGATAGCGTGAATGCGAGTTTCCACGATCACACCCTGGTGCCTTTTTGTCTGACACATCTCTCCTCAGCTTTTCTCTCCTCTTGCATTTTGTCTGTAACAGTAAGAAGACACCAGGCCCCCCCTTGAAAACTGTGGAGACAATCTTTGCTAAGCATTCTCCTGCTGTACCAGGACCCTCCTTCCTCCAGTCACCCACAGCACTCTCAACATCATATTTCTGTTGGACTCCTCAGTGCGATCTAGGCTTTTCCTATCATACTGCTCAAAATTCTTCCAGCCACCCTCCTGCCTGATTCCAGAGCCCCACACATTTAGGTATTTACTAAGGCAGCAGTGCACACTTGGTACCAAAATCTGTATTAGTTGTCTATTGCTGCATAACCAATTATTACAAACCCATCAGCTTACATAAAAAGACATATTACTATCACATAGTTCATGAGGTCAGAAGCCTAGAATGGTGTGGTTGGATTTTCTGCTCAGGGTGTCACAAGGACTTTAAAACAAAAAATATTGCTAGAGATAAAGAGTGACATTTAAAAATTATAAAAGGGTCAATTCATCATGCGTTGTATCGTGTATCACGAAGATCCAATAATTATAAACATATATGAATTTAACAACAGATTCCCAAAATTCATGCCACAAAAATGGACAGAAGTGATGGGAAAAATAGACAAACAATAACAAGCTGGACACCTTAATAACACACTTTCGCTAATGAATAAAACAACTACGTTGCAGATCAGCAGTAATGAACAAGTCTGGGATGACACCGTAAGCTGATGGGACCTGACCGAGATCTGTAGAGCACTTTCCCCAGAAACAGCAGACCCGTCCTCCACACAGACCATACGCCAGCCAAAAAATAAACCCCAATGCATTTAAAGGATGGAAAGGATACAAATTATGTCCTCTGGTCAAAATGGAATTAAATATGCAATGAATAATAGAGTAAAATCTGTGAAATTCACAAATACGTGGAAATTAAACACCACACTCCCAAATAACCAATGGATCAAAGAAAATATCGTGAGGAAAATTAGAAAATACTTCAGGATAAATAAAAATGAGAGCACATCACAACATGTCAAAACATAAGAGAGAGAGCTAAAGCAGTTCTTAAAAATGACTTTATAGCTTTAAATGCCTACATGGAAGAAAAGAAAGTTCTAAACCAATCACCTAAGCTTCCACCATAAGTAACACGAGGGAGCGGAGACTAAACCCAAAGCAAACAGAAGGAAGGAATAATACAGAGCTGAGTGAATCGATGAAGCAGAAATTAGAAAATAAAAGAGAAAATCAGCAAAACCAAAAGTTCTTTGAAAAGATCAACAAAATCGACAAACCTTTAGCTAGACTGACAATGAAAAACAGAAAGACCTGATAAAATCAGGGATAATTTACCAAAAAAAAAGGTTTATAGGGGAATACTATTAACAACTGTTTACCAACAAATGAGATAATTTAGATGAAATGGACAGGCTCCTAGAAAGGCACAAACTATCTAAACTAACTCAAGTAGAAATAGAACTTCTCGGGCTGGCCCGTAGCCAACTGGTTAAGTTCGAGTGCTCCACTTCAGCGGCCCAGGCTTTCACTGGTTCGGACCCTGGGCACAGACATGGCACCACTTGTCAGGCCATGCTGAAGTGGTGTCCCATATCACACAACCAGAAGGACCTGCAAGCAGAATATACAACTATGTACTGGGGGGATTTGGGGAGAAGAAGGGAAAAAAACGCTAACAGATGTTAGTTCAGGTGCCAATCTTGAAAAAAGAAAAGAAAGAAATAGAACTTCTGAATAGACCTGTTACAAAAAATTGAATTGGTAATTTTAAGACTTTCTGCTAAGAAAAGCCTGGGACTAGATGGCTATAATGTAATGGTGAATTCTACCAAATATTTAATGAAAAAGTAATATCATCCATTCACAAATTCTTCCAAAAAATAGAAGAGGAGGAAACACTCCTCAGCTCATTCCTTGAGGCCAGCATTTCCCTGACACCAAAACCAGACAAAGACATCGCAAGAAGAGAAACTACAGACCATCCTCTCTTAGGATACAGACACAAAATCCTCAACAAAATACTGCCAAACTGAATCCAGCAACAAATTAAAAGGATTATAGACTAAGACCAAGTGAGATTTATGCCAAGGATGCAAGGTTGGGTTGACATCCAAAAATCAATTAATGTAATAAACTGTATTAGTAGATTAAAGACAAAATCCACATGATCATCTCAATAGATGAAGAAAAAACATTTGAAAGAAATCAACACCCTTTCACAATAAAATACTCAGCAAAGTAAAAATATAAGGGAATTCCTCAACCTGATAAAGAACATCTGCAAAAGCCCCACAGCTAGCGTCATACTTACTGGAGAAAGACTGGGTGCTTTCTCCATAAGACGAGTAACAAGACAAGGCTATTTGCTCTCATCGCTTCTTTTCTATTCAACTTTACACTGAAGGCTCCAGTCAGGGAAATTAGGCAGGAAAAGAAATAAAAGGCATCCAGATTGGAAAGTAAGAAGTGAAATTATCCCTATCTGCAGATGACATGATCTTGTGTACTGAAACCCCTCATAAATCCACTAAAAAAATTGTTAGAACTAATAAGAGTTGCAGGATACAACATCAATATATAGAAATTAATCAGTTTCTGGACACTAGCAATGAACAATTCAAAAATGAAGTTAATAAAACAATTCTATGCACAATGGCAACAAAAGAATGATATACTTAGGAGTAAATTAAATACAGTGGAAGCTTTGTATATTGGAAACTATAAAACATCGTGGAAAGAAATTAAAGATATCTAAATAAGCAGAAAGACATTCAATGTTCCTGGATCAGAATATTTAATATTAAGATGGTAATACTCCTCAAATTGATCTACAGAGTCAATGAAATTCTTATCAAAATCCCAGCTGCCTGGTTTTTTTTTTTTTTTGGCAGAAATAAACAAACTAATCCTAAAATTCATATGAAAATTCAAGGGATCTAGAGTTCCCAAACTAATCTTGAAAAAGGACAGAGTTGGAAAACTCATATTCTTGATTTCAAAGTTACATAAAAACAGTGTGGTGTTGGCATAAGGACACACATAGAGATCAATAGAAAACAACTAAGAATCCAGAAATAAACCCATACATTTATAGTCAAGATAATTCAATTGGGACAGAGTAATCTTTTCAACAAATGGTGGGGGGACAACTGGCTATCCACCTGCAAAAGATGAACCCCTACTCACACCATGCACAAAAATTAACTCAGCCCTGGCCCAAGCTCTAGCTGCTCGGCAGACCCCCACTTTGTGCACAGCACAGCCCCACACAGCACAGCTCGCCTTGTTGATGGAATGGGGAGGTGGCCCAGAGCTGGGCACAGAGGGGCACCAGCCCTTCTGGGGTTCCTGTCTCGACGGTGGCCACATCACCTCCAAAGTCTGCAGAAGGTCAGGTGCACGCAGCGAGCTGCGTCTGAAGCCCCTGGAGAACCCGCGGCACCTCCCTGCTGACTCAGCAACATCCCTCAGCAGGACCCCTGGCGCCTCTACACGCCCAGCCTGCTCCCAGCAGGGAGCCGCCCATGGGACCTCACACAGACCTCACCCAGGCCCCACGCAGCCGCACCACAGAACCTGACAGAGCAGCAAATCCTCTATTATAGATTCTGGAGATTGAAAAGCAAGCTCTGAATCTCAAAATCTAGGGGTCGGGCAGACTCAGACAGCCTTCGAATTCATGGTGAATCGTCAGCATCTAGCACAAGGTAGGGAGGCCACCCAGCTGTCCACCCGGTCAGTCACTGGGGACCCAGGGCAACCTCCACCACACTCTACAGTCACAACAGAGCAGAGCTGTTGTTTGAGGCCTGCCCCCGTGGAAACCAGTGACTGAACGGGACTGTGTCCTTCTGCAGCTGACACAGTGCAGAAACAATGTGGCCACATGGCTGGGCACCATCCATGGAGCAGGGAGTTCCAGGACAGGCATGGTGAGGGCAGGAAGTTCCAGGACAGGCCTAGTGGGGGCATGGAGTTCCAGGACAGCCCTGGTAGGGGCAGGGAGTTCTAGGACAGCCCTGGTGGGGGCAGGGAGTTCTAGGACAGGCATGGTGAGGGCAGAGGGTTCTAGGACAGCCCTGGTGTGGGCAGCGAGTTCCAGGACAGGCATGGTGGGGGCTGGGAGTTCCAGGACAGGTCTGGTAGAGGGGGCAGGGAGTTCTGGGACTGGCCTGGGGGCAGTAAGGGCTTCTGTTTGGAGGGAATTTGGAGTGGGTGGAAGAGGTGGCACCACTCAACTCCAGTCTGGTAGATCTGTGTACCCGTCATGTGGGGACACTTGATAAAAGTGCTGCATTCCATGGGGGGATTGTGCTGGGCAGGCCTGTGGAGGCCTGTACTCTGAGCCCTAGGTTAGCACAGTTGTTGCAGGATCTGACCAGAAGCTCTGATGCTGGGACAAGAGGGCCCAGAGAGCAGGAGTGCAGATCAGCCAGGAGGCTGGTCTGGAGCGATCTGGCTGTCCTGGCATCTAACTCAGCTGGATTCACTCCAACCAGCTCAGCACCTTCCTGGAGTCTGCTGCTGGGCCCATGGGAGCAGGAGTTCTCAGAGGGTCCCTGGCTTGGACTGCTTCTGTAGTCCTCCCTTGGGTCCAGGCCTTTCAATCAGAGCAGAGCATGGATGGGGCAGAGGGGAGCTGCTCACCTCCCAGGCCAGCAGCCAAGACTTGGGAGCCAGACGGACTTGCCCAGAGCAGCCATCCGCCTTTGAACTTGGGAGAATGGGAGGCAGATTCCTGTGGTCAGAAAGTGTCTGTCGCTGGGGCTCCAGCCTTGCAGAGGACCTGGGTTTGTGGGGGCCATGTTGATGTTCCCCTGGCGCAGTCACCACCAGTGCCCAGCTGCGCCTCTGTCCGTCCTGGGGGGCAGACGGCAGCAGTAAGTGTGATTGCAAGGGCAACTGCTTCTTGGGTGGCTGAAGGCACTCAGCTGACAGAGGGGCCCAGAGAGGTCCCAAGTCTGGCTCCTGCACTGCGCCCCGCCTCACCCAGGGAGTCCGCCCGCTGCTCAGGGAGCGGTCCGTGGCTACTGTGCCCCGGGGCTGTGCAGCCACACTGTCATGCCACCCGCGACCCGGCCAGGGCCCCACCAGGCTGGATGTTCCTCTGGGCCGGGTCTTGCTGCCCTCGCCCAAGCCCCTGAAGGTGGTGGAGCGGGAAGCAGAGCGTGGCGGGTGAGGGCCGGCCGGGTGCGTGGAGAAGTGGGTCAGCCAGAGGCCTGGGGAGGCTGTGCTCGCAGCAGCCGGTTCCCAGGCTCGGCATCCGCAGAATGTTCTCTAATCCATTCCCGCCCCACCCGGCAGCCCGAGGTCAGCCCCGGCGCTCCAGTCTCAGCCCCAGAGTGAAGACCGTCCCTGTGTGTCCAGGACCGGCAGCCCCGGAGCAGGCGGATATGTGAGCAGGGGGAGGCCCCACGCCTCATCCAGCCACCTCTTCCAGGTCGTGTGTAGACCTAGGCAGAAATGGGTGAGAAGCCACAGAGATACTGCACGTAACCAACACATCCTTTCCACAGACATTAACTATCTTAACGAACAATAAAATCACCAATTTTTTACACTTACAAATGATGCCCCGCTCTGCACACCCAACACCTATACCTGTGGGATGGGTTTTTTTAAATGCAATTGCTGATAGGAAGGTCAGCACAGCTAAAGGTTGCTGGACATGGTCAAGTTCCCGTAAAAGGCTGTTCCTGCTTAAATTACCACCAACGCACTGCCATGGAGTTTTCTAGCAGAGTCTGAGCACTGTTCAGCACTTACCTGCCGTGCACACGGTGCCCACCTCCAGGCAGTGAGCTGGTACTGCACACAATTGGTTTCTGCATGTTTCTAGTTTTTAGAAGCTTTGCCATTCGAGCTCAAGACTCAGCAAACTCTTGTTTGCACCTGTTTTCAGACGTCCTTCCAGCTAAGAATGGTGTTTACATTTATAAACGGTTGGAAAAAAAGAATATTTTCTGGCATGCGAAAATTATATGAAACTCAAATATCAATGTGCATGAATAAGCTTTTATTGGAACTAAGGCACACGCAATCTTTTACTGATCCTGCTGGCTGCTTTTCTGGGACAGCCATGGGGCGAGGACAAGAACTGCAGGACTCAGGCCTCTGGCCCTTCGGAGGAAAGGTTTGCTGACCCTTGGCCCAGCTCAGAGAAACCATAGTGACTCACTGTGGCTTGTGAGGGTGGGCCTCAAGTCAGGGCAGCTCCTTCTACCCCCATGTCCCTCCTGCACCCCCAGGTGTCCCCACGCCTGCTCCTGCCACCCCCACATCCCTCCTGCACCCCCAAGTGTCCCCACACCTGCTCCTTCCACCCCCACCTCCCTCCTGCACCCCCAGATGTCCCCACGCCTGCTCCTTCCACCCCATGTCCCTCCTGCGCCCCCAGATGTCCCCACGCCTGCTCCTGCCACCCCCACCTCCCTCCTGCGCCCCCAGATGTCCCCACGCCTGCTCCTTCCACCCCACGTCCCTCCTGCGCCCCCAGATGTCCCCACGCCTGCTCCCTCCACCCCCACCTCCCTCCTGCACCCCCAGATGTCCCCACTCCTGCTCCTTCCACCCCATGTCCCTCCTGCGCCCCCAGATGTCTCCACGCCTGCTCCTGCCACCCCCCCCTCCTGTGCCCCCAGATGTCCCCACGCCTGCTCCTTCCACCTCCACATCCCTCCTGTTCTTCCCCCCTCAATCTGTTCCCTTCCCCTGGGAACCCAGCCCACCCTCACCTTGAGTCTTGCCCTTGCTGCCCTCTACCCAACTTTGGCCCCTGGGAGTGCCACTCCTAGGTGGCCAGAAAAGAGGCACCTGGCCCTGAGACTGGCCCAGAGTGACTGAGGGTCCATGAGGTCCTGGGTACAGGCATCAGCCCCAGGTGCAGTCATCACTGCTTCTCGGGCCTGATGCTGCCCCTTCCCTCAGCCTGGACCCAGAGGCTGGGCCGAGCCCCCACTTGCCCCCTTCCTGAAGCCACCTGTCAGGCCTAAACCATGCCCCAGGCCCTGGGCAGCTCCACCCTACTTCTCCCCATTGGGGTCCCCCATCCCTGACCCCACCCCCATGCAGGAGGATCAGCCAAACTTGAAGCCCCACTGAGCTCTAACCCAGTCCCCACCCAACCCCCCGCTCCTGTGGCAGCCCCCTTTCAGACACCCGTGTGAGGGCACCTGACCACCAGCTCCACCAGCCGTTGGGCCAGCCCACAGAACCATGAGAAATGAGACGTATTTGTTGTCCTAAGCCACCAAGTTTGGGGATGGTTTGTTACACAGCAGAAGCTAAATGGCACCTCGTTGGTAAGAGAGTATGAGCTGCGTGTGGGGACGTGTGGCGGCTGGGAACCAGCGGCCCAGATACACCTGGGTTCTCTGGCTGCCAGTGGCAGGATGCCGTGGTCACACTCCCAACCATGATGACTGTTGTTCCCAGAAACAACCCTTGGCTGATGGGCCGAGAATTACTCTCCAGGGACAAAGGCTGCGTCGCCGTGAGACTGCATGGGAGACGCAGCTGGCTCCTGAGCACCCTGGCCCAGGGGCCTGCAACTGTGCCAGGCGGAGAGAGCCGACAGGACAGCCTCATTCAGGCTGCACGGATGGGAGGCTCCCAGACCAGGAGCTGGGCAGCCCTGCTGGCGAGTTTGCCCAGGTCTGAGAACAGGCCTGCCGGGCAGTGACCACACGAGGCAGCCAGCTGGAGGCCCGAGGATCCCCAACTGCAGTCTGTCTGGAGGAGCGCTGGGCACGGCTCTGCCTTGGGCCTCAGTTTCCCCAGCTGAAAAGGAGGGATCTCGTGTCTCCCTTGGGAGACGACGTGAGTGGGAGCCCGTAGCCTTTCCTTTTCCAGACCCGGGCTCCCCCCGCACAGCTGGTTCCCATTAGAGCAGGGCTCAGCGCCCCTGCTTCCACGAGCTCATCAGGCAATGCGGAAACCCAAGCCGTCACTCATCTCACATTCCAGCCCTGAGCAGGAGAGCAGCCAGTTCCTGCCTCGTCCGCCCTGACCCTCACTCCGCCAGCTCTTGGGTAGGTGGGGCCCCAGGAGGAAGAACCAGGACATGGCCCGTTCCCCAGGATGGCTGAGTGGAGGCCCCTCACGTGGCCAGCTTCTAGGGCTGCCAGGGCCAAACACCAGCTGCCCTCTGACCCTAGCACGGTGGGTGGGGCTCCAAGTGATTGGAGAAGATACTCACCTGTCCCCTTGCCCTTCAAGGACCTACCTGCGAGAAGGAGAGGCAGCAGCTGCCCAGGACCCCCAGCAGCCCACCTGGTATGTGCCTGTGGGCTGTAACCCCAAGTGACCTGACCGAGTGGCAGCCCCAAGTCTCCATCCGCCCCAGCCCGTCCTCTCTCTCCGCTGAGCTGCCTGGGGCATGGTCTCTTGTCCAGGAGGCCCAAGCTGGAAGGCAGGACCCACTGCTTGCTTGCTGCAGGGCTTCCTGCCTCAACCAGCAGGGGTAGAGAAGTGGGGAGGCCGGGGGGGGGGGGGCGCTGCGTCCTCCCCAGACCACCATGGGGGCTCCTTGGTATTGCACAGGCAAAGGTTAAAAGGAAAGAGAAGGACTGACCCCCAGGCAGGCTGGTCCTCGGGGTGTGTGGACCACAGCCACACCGTGCACATGTGTGTGAGCCGTGTGTGGTTATGGGGGTTGTGCCCTGCAAGGCTTTCTTGGGGGCACTGCTGAGGGGCCAGGAGCACTAAGGCCCTGGTTCCCAGCCCCCAGCCAGGCCCTGGGGAGGACGGGCTGACACGGGCAGGTCCCTCCAGAGAGCAGAGGCCTCTGCCCCACCCCCAGGCCCATGAGCCGAGGTGCCATGAGCCCTCACTCTCTAGAACAGGAAAGTAAGCTTGCACCCCTCCACACATGCTGCCCCTCCTCACAGACCTGGCCTTGCTCCTGCCCTGTGGCCTCTCTGTGGGGCCTGCAGGGGAAGGGCGGCCGGGGGCTGGATAGGAGGTGGCGCTGGACTCCTTCTCCAGGCCCAGCCACATGTCTGCCGAGGGTCAGCCTCTCCTCATTCCCCTTCTGCTCTGAAACACATCCCCTGGGGCTTCCCGACCCAGAGGGGCCTGCTGGGGTGGCGCTGGACCTGGCCAACAAGGAAATGGGAGTCTGCTCCCGGCCCCAGGACTCTCACGGTTTGAGGGGAGGCTGCGAGGCAGCACGGGCGGGATGGCTGGTGGCTGTGGGGAACGGCCCAACCTAGCCAAGACCACAATACACTCACACACGCACACTTGCACTCACACACACACACTTGTGCCCATATGCACACTTGCACACACACAATGACCCTCACAAGCACTCACGTCCATTTGTGCTCCAGCCATACCAGCTGTGCCACCTTCACACTCACATGCCATCTTCTTCCCTTCTCTGGACTTTGGGCTTCGGCTATCCCCCAGGCCCTTCTGTCGCCTCCACCTGCTCAGCTCACGGCCAGCCCTCAGGACCCAGCTCACACACGTTTCCTCTGTGCAACACCTGGCCCCTCAGGTGAGCCCCACGGCCTGGGTAGTGGTCCCCTGACCCTGTCTGCTTCTTGAGGGTGGGCCTGCTCCAGACATGTCACCCCACCCAGCAAATGCCTGCCAGCTTGGTTGGCAGTGACTCACCCTGGCTGCAGTCTTTCCAAGGCTCTGGGGGCCCCAGTGGGAGCAGGGAAGACGGGGCTCAGCACCCAGTGGTGCTAGGTAACCTGCCACAACAAGGGGAGGTGGCCAGCCCAGGGTCAGACCACAGAAGCAGTCAACCTGGGAGCTGAGCCCAGGAGTATAGGTGCCAGAGCAGGGCCTTCACGCATGCACACACAGACTCGCCATCAAGCGCCGCAGCCCTGGAGCAGGGGCTGCGGCACAGACCCAGGGCTTTGGCGAGGCCACACTTCTCACAAGAATGGCCCACAGATGGGGTGCTGGACCTGCGCTGTGGGTCATGAGCATGGAGCAGGCCAAGCTCCCCTCAGGAGAGGGCCGGCTGCATGGAGGCAGGAGGAGGGCAGAAGGATGAAGGACCCAGTGTCCCCCCAGTGGGGCACCGCCCAGCACGGACACAGGCCACATGGTGGGGGAGAAGGGCCAGTGCAGACACCCACAGGGCACAGCTGGAGTGGCCTTAGAATGAAGCCACATCCTGCAGATGGGGACTGAGACACAGGCTGGGACACTGAATCAGAGGTGGAGCTGGGCGGAGGCTCAGGACCCAGACATCCAAGGAGAACAGGAGTCCTGGCCAAGAGGAAGGAAGAGTGGGTTCAAATGCACCGACAGGTCCCAGCACAGGGACAGACACAAGACCAGTGGGATGGAGCTGGGAGTCCAGGGACACACCAGGTGTCCATGGCGAGTGAACGTCACCAGGAGTGCTGAGACCACTCAGGGGGAAGAACAGTCTCATCAACAAAAGGTGGGGGACAACTGGATTTCCACATGCAAAGAACGGAGTGGGGCCCTGCCTCAGACTAACCCCTTAAGTTAACCAAAGTGGAGCATAGACTTAAAACTATGAAACTTTGGGGCCGGCCTGGTGGCACAGTGGTTAAGTGCGCACATTCCACTTCAGAGGCCCAGGGTTCGCCGGTTCGGATCCTGGGTGCGGACATGGCACTGCTTGGCAAGCCATGCTGTGGTAGGCATCCCACATATAAAGTAGGGGAAGATGGGCACGGATGTTAGCTCAGGGCCAGTCTTCCTCAGCAAAAAGAGGAGGATTGGCAAGAGATGTTAGCTCAGGGCTAATCTTCCTCAAAAAAACAAACAAACGAAAAACTACGAAACTCGTACAAGAAAACATAGGAACAACTCTTCATGACCTGGGATTTGGCATGGATTCTTAGATGACATCAAAAGCACAAGCAATAAAAGAGAAATAAGTTGGACTTCACCAAAATGGAAAACTTTTGTGCATCCAACGTTGTTAAGAAAATGAAAGTCAATGTACAGAATGGAAGAAAATATTTGCAGATCACTTATCTGAAAAGGGTCTAGTACACAGAATATATAAAGAATTGTTACAAATTGGCAATAAAAAGACAACCAACCAGTTAAAAATGGGCAAAAGCCTTCAATAGACATTTCAAAGAAGACACACAAATGACCAGCAAGCAGGTGAAAAGAAGCTTGTCATCAGTCATTAGGGACATACAACCAAAACCACAACAAAGTGCCTTTCACACCTGCTGAGAGGACTAGAATCAAAAAAAAACCCCAAAAGACGGAAAGCGACAAGTGTCAGCAAGGACACACAGGTGTTGGAATCTGTGCACACTGCTGGTGGGAATGTGAAATGGTGTTTCCACTGTGGAAAACAGAGTGACGTTTTCTCAAAAAGTTAAACACGATATTCCACAAGATCCAGCAATTCCACTCCTAGGGAATGGAGACCCTAGGACTGAAAACGGACGAGCAAACACATGTTCACTCCAGTCCATAGGCGCACCATTCACAACAGCCGAAAGGTGGGAGCAGCAGTGTCCACCAAGGACGAATGGATAAATGTTCCATGGAATATCAGTCAGCCCTGAAAGGAATGAGGCACCAACATGCCACAGCACAGGTGAACCTTGAGGGCACTGTGCTCAGGATGAGAAGCCAGGCATGAGGCCGCATGGTGTGTGATCCCATTCACATGAAAAGCCCACAGCACGCAAATCCACAGAGACAGAAAGCAGGCCGCTGACCGCCAGGGGTGGGAGGAGGAGGCAGAGGAGAAACTACTCGTGGACACGGGATTTTATTTTATAGTAACAAAAATGTTCTGGAGCCAGATAGAAGAGGTGACTTTACAGCACTGTGAATGCGCCAAATACTGCCTGCTCATCTCTCTACACCAAGGGCCTGCTCATCTCCATCTCCACCCAGGGCCTGCCCATCTCCAGGTCCTCCCAGGGCCTGCTCATCTCCATCTCCACCCAGGGCCTGCCCATCTCCAGGTCCTCCCAGGGCCTGCTCATCTCCATTTACACCAAGGGCCTGCCCATCTCCATCTCCACCCAGGGCCTGCCCATCTCCAGGTCCTCCCAGGGCCTGCTCATCTCCATCTCCACCCAGGGCCTGCCCATCTCCAGGTCCTCCCAGGGCCTGCTCATCTCCATTTACACCAAGGGCCTGCTCATCTCCAGGTCCTCCCAGGGCCTGCTCATCTCCATCTACACCAAGGGCCTGCTCATCTCCATCTACACCCAGGGCCTGCCCATCTCCAGGTCCTCCCAGGGCCTGCTCATCTCCATCTCCTCCCAGGGCCTGCCCATCTCCAGGTCCTCCCAGGGCCTGCTCATCTCCATCTCCTCCCAGGGCCTGCCCATCTCCAGGTCCTCCCAGGGCCTGCTCATCTCTACCTACACCAAGGGCCTGCTCATCTCCATCTCCGCCCAGGGCCAGGCCAATGCTATCTCCCACCCTGGGCCACCAGCCCCTCCAAGGCCAGTGATACCCTTCTCCATGCCTCTGCCCACCCCTCACGGGAGCCTCAGAGGTGTCCACACTGGCCAGCACACTGAGGTCCCTCCCCTCCCAGGGCCCTGGCCACAACGTGGCCTTCTTAGCTATCTCCCTCAGCTCCTCCACTGCACCCCATTCCCCGGGGCACGCCCTCCAGACCCTCCCACAGGTGAGTCCTCCAGCCACAGAGCCCTTGGCCAGGGCCTGCTGCCATGACGCATGCCACTGCCTGGCTGTGTGGGTCGTGTGGAGCGAGGAACAATTCTGTCTTTTTTCAAGGGAGCCAGGTATGATCTCTTCTGGAGAAAGGAGTTCACATATCACGGGCTTCAGAGTCATCAACCTACAGATCCAGTTCCCTGGCCTCCCAGGCTTCTGGCCTTGTTGTGGTGTCCAGTAATTGGTATTTGTGCCTTGCAGCCCAGGTGAGACAGCGAGGGGTCCGAGCCCCACAGACCCTCGGTGTGAGCCCAGGGGCTGGAGGGTGTCCTTCTGGCCTGGGGCAGCCACTCTCCCAGCCTCACAGAGCTGCATCCCTGCGGTCCCTCCCTCGGGGCCCGGTGACTCCTGCAGACAAGCTGGGCTGCAGAAGAGCCTCCGCCCTCAACTGGCCCCTTGAGCTTAGAATGCCCAGAAGCCACAGCTCCCCCGAGACGTTTGGAAGCCTGCTAGGCCAGGCAGATCCTCTGCAGGGAGCCCCTCACATCAAGTCACATCATGAGAGTGCTCCACATGCCTACATTTAGGGCATGGCTTCTTGCTGCTAAAATATTTTTCAAAGGGACTTGTCTACGTTTGCTTTTGAAATCAGTAGTTTCAATTTAGCAACTTTCTTTCTGTATTTAGAGGCCAGTACATGCATTTGGGGGTGTCAGGCATCTTGGCAGTTCCTAGGAACGGCAGTAGGTCGCAGCACTGGGCAGTGGGGCCTGACCTGGCAAGTCCCATCCTGGGGGACAAGGCACCCCTGACCTCCAAGGAGCTTTGCAAGTGGGCTTGAAAACATATTCAGACACAGAGACACATGCTTACACATGTGGATCCATGTACACATGCACGTGTGGGTACTCACATGTAGATCTGTGTACACATGTGGGTCCATGTACATGTGGGGAGATACACACATGCAGTTCCATACACAGAGAGGCACACATGTAGATACAGGTACATAGACACACGTAGGTGCATGCACACAAGTAGAGACATGCACATACATGTAGATCCATGCACACATAGATACACATATGGATCCATGCACACAGAGACACACGTGTAGGTCCATGCACACACATGAAGGTCCATGCACACACAGACACACGCATGTGGGTCCGTGCACACCGAGACATGCACACATAGGTCCCTGCACATGTAGGTCCATGCTGACACAGACACACACGTAGGCCCATGCACACACACATAGGTCCATGCACACAGAGACACATGCACACACAGATATCCATTTACTTCTATAGGGTCACTCTCCTTCCTGAGCAGGGGTAGGGTGGGCTGGGAGAAGACATGAGGAGCCTACCCCTCAGAAAGCCCACACTCTGGGTGCTAAGATGGCCTTACGCCAAAGAAGAAAGGAAGCAGAGGTCCTAGACACTCCTGCTCTCCAGGCTTGTTGAGGATGTTTGAAATCACCTGCTTGGAGAGCCCCACCATTCAGGACTTTCAGAAACTTTCAAGCGACAAAGCAGAGCCAAAGGCAGCAGCACTGGGTGAGACCTGGGGTGCCAGCCCACTTCTTTCCAGCCCTTCTGAGGGATGGTGCTCAGGGAGCCAGTGGGCCGGGAGGCTCCCTGGAGGAGCAGCCTGAATCAAACTCAGCAAAGGACTCGTCCCAGTGGGCTGGGGTTTGGGCCAAGCATGGACAGCAGAAGAGGGCAGGAGCAGGGGGCCAGGCACCACTGGCAGAGAGAGGCCGGGCCCCTGCCCAGGGGGTCTCTGGGGAGGCAGGGAGAGGCCAGGAAGAGACTGCTGAGTTGAGCATCCTGGACGGGGTGGGGAGTGCTGGCAAGGGTAGGGCAGGGCCTGGGCAGGACGTGGTGGCCAAGCTGGGGCTGTGAGATCCATGTGGGCAGAGCAGCTAGATGCTGGAGGTGCCTGGGAGAGCCCAGCCCCTGGCTGCCCTGGGCAAATTCAGGCCTCTCTCCTGCCTGTACAGTGGGTGGCTCTCACTCACTCATTCAGTTCAGGAGATTGACACTGGCCCAGAGAGAGCCCAGCCAGCCTGGGGTGGGGGCGGGGGGACCCCTTCAAGAGCAAGAGGTGGCAGGTTCAAGAAGGTAGCCGGTGTGTCAGGCCAGTCAGCTCAGGGGTTCCTAAGCACGAGGAAACCCCACCTGCAGAGCAAGGCCTGACTGCCCTGCACAGAGCTAGCCCAGCCCAGGATACCTGTCAACCATGGCAGGCTGGCTGGGTCTCAGCCCTCCCGTGAGTGATCTCTGGTGGCCCCAGTGGTCCTGGTCTGTACTGAGGGGCAGGAAGGTGGCTCTGCCCTTGCTGGAAGCAGCGGCCAGTCCAGTTCTGGTGATACCACGCCGGTTTTCCAAATTATGTTTCAGGTCCATTACATGGGTCAGAGCAGGCCATGAGGGGAAGGCCAGGAGTGGCATTGCCCTCCTCCTGCAGCTCAGACCAGGACGTCCCATGCCAGCTGCTCCACCTGTGGGTCCAGCAAGCACCCTCCAGCATCTGGGAGCTGGAGTCTGGATTCTGCCAAGAGGAAATGGGGTTCACGGGGCCTCCTGGACCCTGAGCCTGGCCTCTCCTGCCACCTCTGCCCCAGGAAGCTCCAGCATGTTGTCCCAAGCCGAGGCCTTGCCTGCTACCCTCTACCAGACCATCACGTCCCAGTGGCTCAACAATGTTCCGTGGATGTCCAGGCTGCATGGTGTGTGAACCAGAGCGTCCCTCGGTTGATACCTAGAGCCCTGCCCTGGCCAGGAGACCTCAGGCCTCCCCTCCCAGTAAACAGGACCACCTTCACTGGAAAGAGCCTGGTTGTGAGTGTGCACAGAGCTACCACTCACTGCGCATCTCTGTGCAGGGGCAAGTCTGCCCTGCATCCCATTGCTCAGGCTGCAGGCCCTGCTGTGTGCATGGGGAGTGTGCGTGCATGCATAGGTGCATGTGTGCATGCATGTGACTGTGTACGTGTGTATGCATGTGTGCATGAATGTGTGTGTATGTCTGTGGGTGTGCACAAATGTGTGAGAGCACATGTGTGTGAATGCATGCATGTGGGGGTGGTGTGTGCACAGTGTACCCGTGTGAGTGTGTGCGGCAGATGTGAGAGAATCCTCCCCGGATATCGCAGGTAGAGTCGTAGGTGGAACCCTCCAGGCACGTGCAGGTGGATCTCAGGGGTCAGTGAGTGATAGGGACAGGAGCCAGGTGGACAGCAGGCCCTGGGTGGTGGTGAGGGGGCGAGCCAGGGAAGCAGCGAGTGTCTCTGGGGGCAGCAGTTGCTGGAGGGGGCTGTGGGGATGTGGGGAGGGTGCTTGCTTGTCTGTTCTAAGGCGGAGCTCTTGGGGCATGTGTGTAAACTGGCGAGGTGACCTAGGACAGGGGTTGGCAGGTCGTGGCCCGTGGACCACGGTTTATAAATGAAGTCTCATTGGAATAGCCACAGCCTTTGCACTGTCTCTGGCTGCCTCCCCTCCACAGCGGCAGGGATGGGTACAGGTAGCAGACACCACAGCGGGATGAGAGGCCCTGGGGGCCATGGGAGGCGGGTGGGGAAAGGCTTACCCAATCTGCTCTGTCCTCTTTGAGCATACCTGGGGTTGACAAGGTTTGGACAGAAACAACCAAGTGAGACAACCCAACATCCTCAAGCTTTAGTTTCAACCCGACCCAGCATGCTGTTGCTAAGAAAGTGACACACACATCTCTGGGGTGGCGTGGCAGGAGAACAAGTGAAGACCTTTGACCCTGCTCCTCTCCCTCTCCTCTCTGTCTTACCACCTGCACAACCCCACCAGGGCTGCCGCACCTCACCCAGGGCTGGTCCACCCCACCAGGGCTGTTCCACCCTACCAGGGCTGCTCCACCCCATCAGGGCTGCTCCACCCAGCCACCAGGGCTTCTCCACCCCACCCAGGGCTGCTCCACCTCACTGGGGCTGCTCCATCAAGCCACCAGGGCTGCTCCACCACACAGGGCTGCTCCAGCCAGCCACCAGGGCTTCTCCACCCCACCCAGGGCTGCTCCACCTCACTGGAGCTGCTCCATCAAGCCACCAGGGCCACTCCACCACACAGGGCTGCTCCACCCCACCAGGGCTGCTCCACTCCACCCAGGGCTTCTCCACCCAGCCACCAGGGCTGCTCCACCACACAGGGCTGCTCCACCCAGGCGCCAGGGCTTCTCCACCCCACCAGGGCTGCTCCACCACACTGAGGCTGCCAGTGAGGCCCTACGTGCATCTGAGGTGGAGCCTCCAGCTCACTCATCAAAAACTTTTGGGGTAAGTCCCAGATCTTGGGGGTTTTACATTCCATTTGTTGGGTGAGGACAGACAAGGATTTAAACAAACAGGAGAACCTCAGATGGTGTGAGTCCTACCAAGACTCTGGCAGGATCCTGATCATGCACCATGCCCCTGGTTGCTGGGTGGGGTTTTACCTGAGTTCACTTCTCCTCCACTGGAGCTTTTCCAGGCTGCCAGATGGTATCTATCAGTTGAGCATTTGCATCTGTTCTAGTCTGAAGTCCCAGCTGTGGTTTCTCTTCCTGCCATGAGTGCAGAGGCTGGCCTGACTGAACAACACGCTCACTTACAAGGGCTCAAGAAGCATCAGGCTTTCCCCTCACGGAGCAGATGGCCAAGCTGGAAAGGCCTAGAGAGGGAAGGAAATGCCTGGACCACATGGCCACACAGCTCTGTCAGGTCTCTTGGTTGCCAATCCTTCCTCTGTCCCCACAAAGGGCAGAGAAGGTGACACAGGGGATGTCCAAACATGAGCCTCCTACCCCTCCTCAAAGTACCCTCTCTGACCCCCAAACAATATTTGGCCCAAGAGGACAGCCACAATGGTCCCAGGACAGCCCTGGTAAATGCCAGAGCCTCAGCATTCATCTGGGGCGTGAGAGATGCAGGCGCAGGCTGTGGAAGCAGAGCACCCCACAGAGGCCTCGGGGGGGAAGCCTGTTCTGTCACCCAGGTCACCGATGAGTGCCAGGAATTGCCCAGTGCCAGTCGTAAACGTGACTCAATGGGGTTCCTGCCAGAGGGTTCTGAGTTTCACAAGGTGACACCATCAAAAGATGCCAGAACAGGCCTGTGGCTGCTGCTCCCCACCTGCAAAGTGTGGGTGCCCACACAGCCTTCAGCCTGGGCCTGGGGTGAGTGAGGAAGGCAGCTGTCTATCACTACATTGTCATTATGCTTTCTATTAGCTTTTATTCCTGGCTCCATCTAATGTCACTATCCTTTTCCCCAATTTTCTTTCTCCTAACTGGTCTACTTTCAGAGATATTTTATGCATCCTTAAGAAGCTGTTCTAAAATTTTTTGGAGCAAGGTGCACTGAGTATATGCTGTGTGTGTGCCTATCTGCACATCTGTGTGGGTTTGCAAGTTTCCATGGGTCTGTGTTTTTCTGCCTAGGCCGGGCCAGGAGCCCTCCCCACGACAACAGACAGGTCGGCAGCCACCCCTTCCTGCCCTCCACACACGGTGGGCCAGCTGCTAGGAGAGGCCCCGTGCTCTGCAGCAGCCAGGCACCAGCTCTCCAGCCCATCCCCTCTGCCTCAACACCCTCCCTCCGCCCAAGTCCAAGGCCCCAGCCAGCCGCCATGACCTGGCCCAGGATGCTGGGTCCCTCTGCCCCACCAAGACCACTGGCTCACTGTTGCCCCTTCCAGGGGCCAGGAGGGCAGGGTCCAGGTGTGCAGACTCAGGGGTGAGTGTGCTCAGCAAACAAACAGCAAAGACTTTCTCCTGCGCAGAGCTGATCCTGCCCTCCCAGTGCCACATGGAGAGCAGGCTGCGTGAGGACAGGCACAGCCTGGGTCTCACTTTATCAGATTTTGAGCATAAGGAAAGAATTAAGCTTAGAGGGGGTACCTTTCCAGATGGAAGCAGATTTTTGTTTTGGAAGCTTCTCCTGTGGAAATCACGGACAGCTGATACAGACAGGCATGCTTTCTTCTGAAACTGCAGAGTGATGTACTTCTTTCTTCAGGTGTGTGCTCGCTCGGATGGCACCTGGAGGTAAACGCCTGCTTTCGTGAGAGTCTGCGATTTAGTCATCTAGCACACCAGCCCCAGCCGTAAGCATGCACATGGTGCCCGGCGCTCTCTCCAAAATAAGACACTGGTCAGGGTTGGGAGCCAAGTGCAGAGTCCTCCATAGGGACAGCTGATGTTCTTGCGCAGGACTGTGCCTGTCCCAGGCACCAGGGCCTCTTCCTCACAGGAAGGGTCTCCTCTCCCCAGGACCCCGCTCCAGGCTTCTGCTTCCTGCTGCCTCGCCCCCACCACCATGAGACACTCTGTTCAGAGACAGATCCAAGGTGGGGGCTTCAAGGTTTAGGGCAATAAAACACAATTTCTTCCTGGTACATGCCTCGGGAGCCCGCCCCATGCCGTCCAACTGGCCTCATGCAGCCACAGCCCTAAACGGGTTTTGGGGCCAACCATGCCCCAGACATGCTCTTACAGGTGCAAAAGCTGTCCATTTGACCACTGGTGGGCCCCCTGGAAGAGTGGGTCTCACCGGAGCACCCAGGCCCTAATTGGCATTCCAGTGTCCCCTCAGCCTGTTTGGGTCTTGCCCTGGAGCAAACAGCCTGTCCTCCTCTCAGGCCTGCAGGCTTCCATGAAGAGCCGGTCAGCAGTGGGACTGCAAAACACAGACCACAGCCTTCTCTCTGCTCCCGACAGTGGGTACCCTCTAGCACATGATCACTTCCCTCCAGTTCCAGTGGCTCTGTGCAAGGAGGAGAGAGAAGACCCAAGTCTTGGCCAGACACTGTGAGCACCTCTGACTCAGTCTCCCAGAGCCTCCACGGACATTTCTGGATAGGATCCCAGGCACTGGGGAGGTGGGGTTTGCTCCCCACAGTCCGTCAGTCCATCCTGAGATCCTGAGGCAGTGGGTTCACTCCCCGCAGTATGTCAGTTCATCCTGAGACCCTGGGGAGGTAGGCTTTCCTCCCTGCAGTCTGTCCGTCCATCCTGAGATTGTGGGGAGGTGGGCTTTCCTCCCTGCAGTGTCAGTCCCTCCTGAGATCCTGGGGAAGTGGGCTTCGCTTCCTGCAGTCTGTCAGTCCATCCTGAGATCGTGGGGACATGGGCTTCACTCCCTACAGTCTGTCAGTCCATCCTGAGATCGTGGGGACGTGGGCTTCACTCCCTGCAGTCTGTCAGTCTATTCTGAGATCGTGAGGAGGTGGGCCTCACTCCCCTCCCTCTGTCAGTCCATCTTGATATCTGTCCACAGCGCTCAGCCCTGGTCACACTGCAGAGTCTCAGATGCCCCTGGCTGCTCTCTGCTTTGTTTCAGTCAGAGGGTGCCCCCAGGGTCCTGGGTGCCTTCTGAGGAGCTCTGCCCCTCTAGGCCTCAGCCGCCCTCCATGGGCAGCTAGCCTTTCCAGGGCAGGGAGGGCCTCTTTTCCCTCCCAGGGGCTGACGGGGTGTTTGTGGAACAAAGCGATGACCTCTGAGCCAGCGGGGAGGGCTGGACTTGTCTTGAGCCCAAACATGAGCAGTGCGACTCAGGGACCCTCTGGTGACAAAGGGTTAGGAAGGTAGCTGCTGAAGTGCAGTGTCGCAAGGCCTGCGAGGCCCCGTCCATGTCTCTGCACAGGTGAGGCCGTCTCTGGTGCACTCACTGTGGGGAGCACTGTGACTCTGGGAGCAGCTTCAGTGACGGGTGGCTCACCACCTGTGCTGGATGGCTGACAGAAAGTCGCAGTCTGCTGGCCTGAAATGCTGTGGGACAGAGCGAAGCTTGAGGACCTGCTTCCACAGGAGAAGGTTCAAGCCCCGAGTTCAGGGTGCTCCAGACTTCCTCTCCAGCCAGGCAGGGCCAGCTCTCTGGCATCAACCTGTCTGTCCCGCCCAGGCGTCTGCACCCGGGTGGAGAACAGGCACTCTGCAGAGGCCCGGCCCCTGGGGCCTCGGTCTCTCCCCTCTGTCTCCTCCCTCTGCACTGCTGTGCTGATGGAGTGAGCTACACCCAAGAACAGTGGCAAACTGTGATGTCCCCTCTTGGACCCGACTTGCTCCCCTAGTTGCTGGTGAAAGGGCCGCGCCCTGCATGCTGGACGGGGCCCTGGGTCCACAGGTACTTCCTGTCTGTCCTGACTTCACTGTTGTAAACACCATTCCTCATGATAGAAACTATTAAATCAAAAACATGTCGATCATTTGAGGCAAATCAGAATATTCCCTTGGATGGGGCTGGTGTCCACCTGGCCACTTTCACCATGAGTCCCTAGCCACACCTCCCTGGCCGGCTGCAGGTTCTGGTCTGGCTGTCACCCCGCAATCAGCCTGCCTGGACCTATAGCAAGAGGTTCCTGCTGAGATGACAGAGGCACCTGTCATGTTGCCTGCGAGGGCATGGGCAGTTAAGTTCCCAAAGCCGCAGCCATCATGATGGGCTTCACTGTGCCCCTTAAGTCTCCTCAAATAGTCGAGGGAAAGAAAGAGGACTTCTCCCGGGGCCGCAGCACAGAGGGGTTCCTGGAATGGGGGTGATTCACAAAGCCCTGTCTTCACTCTCTCCCAGCTCCCTGAAGCCACTGAAAGGAGGCAGGAGTAGGGACGTCTCACAATGAGCAGAGAGGGGGTAACAGCCTGAGCCAGGGACTCTGCCTGGTTGTGACGTTGGATCTTCAGGATCCCCATGTTATAGATGCAGAAATGGACATTTGGAGGTGAGAAGTAACTTTCCAAGCCCCCACAGGTAGCTAGGAGAGCCAGCACCAAGAGTCAATGCATCCACTCCCTATGGTTAAGCCAGGAGTGAAGGCTGGACCACAGCTTTCCTGAATGGTGGAAACAGAGAGGGGCAGTTCCTAAGATGCCCCCAAGATTCCTGCCCTGGTGTACACACAGCTTCCCCCAGTTATTCAATCAAACACTAATTAGGGGCTGCTGTGAAGGGATTCTGCTGATTAACTCCAGGGCCTAGATCAGTGGACCTCAAATTGGGAGATATCTGAGCAGACCTGATCTAATCACATGACCCCTTCATTTAAATGCAGAGCTTTCTCCAGCTGGTCTCAGAAAGGGAGTCCAAGATTTGCAGAATGAGAATTTGACCTGCTACTGCTGGTGTGAAGATGGAGGGGCCATGGCGTAAAGAATGTGGGTGACCTCCAGGAGCTCAGAGGGGCCCAGCTGACAGTCAGAAAGGAAATGGGAACCTTGGTCCCATTGCTGCAAGGAGCTAAATTCTGCCAACAATCGGGATGAGCTTGGGAGAGCCCCTGAGGCGCCCAGAGGAGGACACAGCCAACACCCTGACGTCAGAATTCTCTTATCCGTTTCTGCTCTTTCAAGCCACCTAGTCTGCGGTCCTTTGTTAGGGTGGCCCCAGGAAGCAAACACAGATTCTGCTACCTGAAGTGGGGTGCCACCGAAACAAACCTAAAATGTGGAAATGGCTTTGGATTAGGTAATGGCTCGAAAATTTTTGAGACATGATAAAAAAAGGCAAGACTGCCTTGAAGGCTAGACTATTGGTAGAAATACGCATGTTGAAGACTCTGCCAGTGAGTGCTCAGGAGGAAATGAGTGACATGTTACTGGAAACTTGGTACAAAGTGGCAAAGAACTTGGTTGAATTGTGTTCTCCTGTTGGGTGGAAGGCAGAACTTGTAAACAATGAACCTGAGGATATTTCTAAGCAAAGTTTTGAAGGTGCAGCCTGGTTTCTCCTTGCTGTTTATAGTAAAATGTGAGAGGAAAGAGATAAATTAAGAAAGGAGTTGTTAAGCAAAAATGAACCAGCACCTGATGATTTGGGAAATTTTCAGCCTGTCAAGATTGCAAAAGATGCTAAGATTAGGATATTTGTGGTTAGGAAAGTGTGCACCAGACAGAAAGCCAACAGTGTGGCTGAAAAGATTAAGAGTGTGACTCATGGATGTACTCAACCATCTCAGCAGAGGCCAGGAAAGAGATGGGGTTCCCCAGGAAAGACCTGTGGAAGGCCCTCCTGTCTGATGGTGCGGCTCCCCGTAACAAACACAGGAGACCCACAACATTACTGAGAATGTCATATCAGCAGAAACACTGTCTGCTTAGACCAAAAGGGACAAAGTGGAAAAGGGCTGTTGGACTTCCCAAACTCGGCAGGCAGGAAACAGGCCAATAGAGCTACTGGGCTGTGGACATGCTCTTCTCTCCAAGAAAAAGGACAGCGACTCCAAGAGTGGAGTCTTCAGTCCAGAAGGCAAGACCTGGAATCACAGAGAAATAGTCTCAGGTCTTAAAATCTAATGAAATTTTCTCTGCTAGATTTTGATATTGCTTGAAACCAGAAACTCCTTTCTTTCCTTCCTTTACCTCTATCCTTTTCTTCCTTGCTTTTTTTATTTTGTCAAGTAGACTTTCTTTTTTAGAGCAGTTTTAGGTTCACAGCAAAACTGAGTGGAAGGCGTAGAGATTTCCCGTATACTCCCTGTCCCCACACATGCACAGCATCTCCACTATCAAAGTCTCCCACCAGAGGGGTGCATTTGTTCTAGTTGATGAGCCTACACTGACACATCATCACCCACAGTCTCTAGTTTACCTCAGGGTTCACTCCTGATGTTGCACACTCTATGGTCTGGGCACATGATCCACCATTATAGTGGTATCATACAGAGTAGTTTCACTGGCCTGTAAGTCCACTGTGCTGTCTATCCATCTCTCTCCTCTAATCCCTGCAACCACTGATTCTCTTACTGTCTCCATATATTTTGCCTTTTCAAGAATGTCATATAGTTGGAATCATACAGTATGGAGCCTTTTCAGGTTGGCTTATTTCACTTAGTCATATGCAATTAAGGTTCCTCTATGTCTTTTCATGGCCTGACAGCTCATTTCTTTTTAGAACTGAAGAATATTCCATTGTCTGGGTGTACCACAGTTTATTCATTCATTCACTCCTTTGGACAACGTCCTTATCAGGTACGTCCTTTGCTATTTTCTCTCAGTCTATGGCTTATCTTCTCATTCTCTTGACAGTGTCTTTCACAGAGCAGAAAATTTAAATTTTAATGAAGTCCAGCTTATCAATTCCTTTTTTCACGGGTTGTGCCTTCAGTGTGCTAGCTAAAAAGTCATCACCATCCCCCAGGTCACCTAGGTTTTCTCTTATGTTATCTTAGAGGATTTTTATAGTTTTGTGTTTTACATTTTGGCCTATGATTCATTTTGAGTTAATTTTTGTGAAGGATGTAAAGTCTGTGTCTAGATTCCTTTTTAAAAAAATTTTGCATATGGATATCCAGTTGTTCCAGCACTTGTTGAAAAGACTACCTTTGCTACATTGTATTGCCTTTGCTCTTTTATCAAAGATCAGCTGACTACATTCATGTGGGTCTATTTGTGGACTCTGTTCTGTTTCATTGATCTATTTGTCTATTCTTTCACTAATACCACACTACCTTTATTACTGTGGCTTTATAGTAAGTCTTGAGGTTGGGTTACATTGATCCTCTAACTTTGTTCTTCTCCTTCCATGTTGAGTTGCCTATTCTGTGTCTTTTGCGTCTCCGTATAAACTTTAGAATCAGTTTGTTGATATCCACAGAATAACTTGCTGGGATTTTGATTGAGATTGCATTGAATCTATAGATCAAGTTGGGAAGTACTGACATCTTGACAATATTGAATCTTCCTGTCCATGAATATGGAATATTTCTCTATTTATTAGTTCTTCTTTGATTTCTTTCTTCAGAGTTTTGCAGTTTTCCTCATATAAATCTTGTACTTATTTTGTTAAATTTCTACCTAAGTATTTCATTTTGAAAGGTGCTAATGTAAGTAATTTTGCGTTTTTAATGTCAAATTCCACATGTTCATTGATGGTATATAGGAAAGCAATTGACTTTTATATAGTAACCTTGTATCCTGCAACTTTGTTATGATTGCTTGTTAGTTCCAGAAGTTTTTTTGTTGATTCTTTTGGATTTTCTACATAGGTAATCATGTCATCTGCAAGCAAAGACAGTTTTATTTTTTCCTTCCTAATCAGTATACTTTTAATTTCCTTTTCTTCTCTTATTGCATTAGCTAGGACTTCCAGTACAATGTTGAAAAGGAATGGAGAGAGGGAACACTCTTGCCTTGTTCCTGATCTTAGCAGGAAAGCTTTAACTTCCTCACCATTAAGTATGATGTTAGTTGTAGATTTTTTGTAGGCATTTTTTATCAAATTGAGGAAGTTTTTGTCTGTTTCTAGTTTGCTCGGAGGTTTTTTTTAATCATTAATGGGGGGGGTGGATTTTGTCAAGTGTTTTTTCTACATCTATTGATATGATCATGTGATGTTTCTTCTTTAGTCTGTTGATGTGACGGATTATATTGATTGATTTTTGAATACTGAACCAACCTTGCACACCTGGGATAGATGCCACTTGATCATATATATAGTTATTTTATGCATTGTTGGATTTGATTTTGCTATCTTTTGCATCTATGGTCATAAGAGATATTGGTCTGTAGTTTTCTTTTCTTGTACTGTCTTTGTCTGGTTTTGTATTAGGGAAATGCTGGCCTCATAGAATGAGTTAGGAAGTATTCCTTTTCCTTCCATTTTCTGGAAGAAATTGTAGAGAATTAATATGTTCTTATTTACATGTTGGGTAGAATTCACCAGTGAACCCATTTGGTCCTGGTGCTTTCTGTTTGGGGATGTCATTAGTCATTGGCTTAGTTGCTTTCATAGATACAGGTCTATTAAAATTTTTTATTTCTTCTTGTGTGAGTCTTGACAGATTGTGCCCTAAAAGGAATTCATCCATTTCAAGTAAGTTATCAAATTTGTGGGCATAGAGTTGTTTATAATATTCCTTTATTATTATTTTAATGCCCATGGGATTTGCTCCTCTATTGGCAAGGTGATTGTTTTTCCTTTGGCTTTCTTCAAGATTTTTTCTTTATCTTTGATTTTCTGAAGTTGGAATATGATATGCCTAGGTGTGGTGTTTTTTGGTTTGGGGGGAGGTTTTTTTTGCACTTATCTTGCTTGGTGTACTCTGAGCTTCCTGGATCTGTGGTTTGGTATTAGACATTAATTTGGGGGAAATTCTGTCATTATTGCTTCAAGTATTTCTTTTGTTCCTTTTTGTCTTGCTTCTCCTTCCCATTACACATAAGCTTCACCTTTTGTAGTTGTCCCACAATCCTCAAATATTCTGTTCTGGTTTTTTTCTGTCTTGTTTCTCTTTGCTTTTCCACTTTGGAGGATTTTGTTGACATATCTTGAAGCTCACAGATTCTTTCCTCTGCTGTGTCCAGGCTACTAATGAGCCCATCAACATTCTTCAGGGGTAAGCCCCATGGCTAAGTGGTTAAGGTTCCACATGCTCCACTTCGGTGGCCCAGGTTTGAGGGTTCAGATTCCAGATGCAGACCTACTCCACTTATCATCCATGCTGTGGAGGCATCCCACATACAAAATGGAGGAAAGATTGGCACAGATGTTAGCTCAGGGCTAATCTTCCTCAGGAAAAAAAAAAAAAAAAAGGAAGGTTGGCAATGGATGTTAGCTCAGGGTGAATCTTCCTCACCAAAAAAAAAAACCCACTTCATTTCTGTTACAGTATTTTTGACCTCTAGCATTTCTTTTCTTTTCTTTTTAATATTGGCCCTGGGCTAACATCTGTTGCCAATCTTTTTATTTTTCTTCTTCTTCCCCCCAAAGCCCCCCAGTACATACTTGTATATTCTAGTTGTAAGTCCCTCTAGTTCTGCTATGTGGGATGCTGCCTCAGCATGGCTTGAAGAGCGGTGCTAGGTCTGTGCTCAGGATCCAAACCAGTGAAACCCCAGGGTGCTGAAGCAGAGCACACAAACTTAACCATTCAGCCGTGGGGCCAGCCCCTAGCATTTCTTTTTGATTCTTTTTTAGAATTTACATCTCTGCTTACATTGCCTGTCTGTTCTTGCATGCTGCCGACTTTATCCATTAGAGTCCTTGGAATAATTGTCATGGTTGTTTTAAATTCCTGGTTGGATAATTCCAACATGTCTGCCATGTCTGGTTCTGATGCTTGCTCTGTCCAAACTCTGTTGTCTTTTAGGATGTGTTGTAATTTTTTCTTGATAGCCAGACATGATGTACCTAGTAAAAAGAAATGCTGAAAACAGGCCTTTAGTAATGTGGTGGTGAGGTGTGGGGAGAGGGGAGGCATTTTACAGTCCAATGATGAGGTCTCAGTCTTTTAGTGAGCCTGTGCCTCTGGACTGTGGACTTCTCCAGTGCTTCTCAGTTCCCTCCCATCTGCTTAGGTGGGACAGGATGGCTAAAGTGGGCTGGAGTTGGGTCTTTCCCTTCCCCAAGTTGGTGAGGCTCTGATAAGCCTAAGCAGGTCAGGCTTGGTAGAACACTTTCTCCCGAGGGCAGGCCTTGTTCAGAAGGACAGAGTGCTCTGCATATTTCACAGTGGCTACTTTCCCCTCCCCTGCCAGAAGCATGAAAGGACTTTTCTCCTATCTTCACTGTGAGAACCTGGTGTGGCTCCTGGAGAGAAAACTCACAAGTGTGGGCCCTCCTCCCCAGAATGTTACACTCTCAGACGTGCCCACACCGAGCCTCTGGCAATCTGTCAGTTGCTGTCAGGTTTTCCTGGCCCAGCCCTGGCTCCTGAGGAGGAGTTGCTCGTGGGTTTCTGCTCTGGCAAGCCGTGATTCTCTGTGTCTGCCTCTGTCACTCCAGTTTTGGGGGCAGTGGTTTGCCCTGTGACCTCACTTCTCTGATGGATCTAAGAAGAGTTGTTGGTTTTCAGTGTGTCCAGCTTTTGTCTGATTGTGAGGATGGAGCGATGACTTTCAAGCTCCTTGAATGCCAGACAGGAAACCAAAAGTTGACCATATTTTAAAATTGTTTTAAAGAGATGACTTGTGTTCTTTTTTCACTTTTATTGATAAATAATTGGAGTACATCCCTGTATACGTTTAAGGTGTATAGCATGATGGTTTGAATTACATATATTGTGAAATGATTACCACGATAGGTTCAGCTAACATCCACCTTCTCATATAGATACAATAAAAAGAAAAGAAAGAAGAGAGAAAAAAGAAAAAAGATTCTCCTTGTGATGAGAACTCTCAGGATTTACTCTCTTAATGACCTTCCTATATATCATACATCAGCGTTAGCTACTGTCACCATGCTGTGCATCACATCCCCAGGACTCACTCATCTGATAACTGGAAGACTGTGCCTTCGACCACCTTCCTCTAATTTCCCTGTCCTCACCTTCTGCCCCTGGTCACCACAAGTCTGATCTCTTTTTCTATGAGGTTTTTTTAATGAGGTTTTTGGGTTTTTTACATTTTGCATATAAGTGAAATCATACAGTATTTGTTTTTCTCTGCTTGACTTATTTCACAATGCCATCAAGGTCCATCCATGTTGTCACAAATGATAGGAATTCCTGGGTTTTTTTAAAGGTGAGATTCCTTTTTTTTTTAAAGGTATGCTTTTTGGTGAGCAAGATTGGTGCTGAGCTAACATCTGTTGCCTATCTTCCTCCAAAGCCCCAGTACCTAGTCGTGTATCCTAGTTGTAAGTCATTCTAGTTCTCCTATGTGGGATTCCGCCACAGAACGGCTTGATGAGCCGTGTGTAGGTCTGTGCCCAGGATCCAAACTGGCAAAACCAGGACCCCTGAAGCAGAGCACGTGAACTTAACCACTCAGCCATGGGGCCGGCCTGGATTTCCTTGTTTTTTAAGGCTGAATAATATTCCATTGTATATATACACCACTTCATCTATCAAGGGACACTTAACTTGTTTCCATGGCTTGGCTGTTGTGAATAATGCTGCTATGAGCATAGGGGTGCAGATATCTTTTCAAGTTAGTGTTTTCTTTTCCTTCAGATATATACCCAGAAGTGGAATTGCTGGCTCATATGGTAGTTCTATTTTTAACTTTTTCAGAATCCTATATACTGTTTTCCATAGTGGCTGCATCAGTTTACTATCCCACCAACAGTTCATAAGAGTTCCCTTTTCTCCACATCCTTGCCAGCATTTGTTATCTCTTATCTTTTTGATGATGGCATCTGACAGATGTGAGGTGATATCTCATCATGGTTTTAATTTGAAATTCCCTAATGATTAGTGATTTCGAGCATTTTTTCATGTACCTGTTGGCCTTTCATATATCTTCTTTGGAAAAACGTCTATTCAAGTCCTTTGCCTATATTTTATTGGGTTATTTGGGGTTTTTGCTATTGAGTTGTAGGAGTTCTTTATATATTTTGGATATTAATCCCTTATCAGACATATGGTTTGCAAATATTTTTTCCCATTCCATAGATTGTTTTTTCACTTTGTTGATGGTTTCTTTTGCTGTACAGAAGCTTCTTGGTTTGATGTAGTCCCACTTGCTTATTTTTTAGTTTGTTCCTTGTACTTAGGTGTCATATCCAAAAACGCATTGCCAAGACTCATGCCTAGGGGCTTTATTCTTATTTTTTCTTCTAGAAGTTTTATGGTTTCAGGTCTTACATTTAAGTCTTTAGTCCATTTTCAGTTAATTTTTGTGAATCGTGTAAGATAGGGGTCAAGTTTCATTCTTTCACATGTGAATATCCAGTTTTCCCAGCACAACTTATTGAAAAGATTGTCTTTTCTCCACTGAGTATTCTTGGCTCCCTTGTCAAATATTTAGTTGATTGTATATCCTCGGGTTTATTTCTGGGCTCTTTATTCTTTTCCATTGGTTTACTTGTCTGTTTTTATGCCAGTACCATACTGTTGATTACCATAGCTTTATAATATAGCTTGAAATCAGGAAGTGTGATGCTTCCTGCTTTGTTCTTCTTTCTCAGGACTTCTTTGGCTATTTGGGGTCTTTTGTGGTTCCATAACATTTTAGGAGTGATTTTTCTCCTTCTGTGAAAAATGCTATTGGAATCTTCATAGGGATTGCATTGAATCTATTGATGGCATTTGAAAGTATGGACATTTTAACAATGTTAATTCTTCCAATCCATGAACACAAGATACTTTTTCATTTATTCGTGTCTTCTTGAATTTCTTTCATAATTGTCTTATAGTTTTCAGGGTAGAGATCTTCCTCCTCCTTGGTTAAATTTGTTCCTAAGTATTTTATTGTTTTTGATCCTATTGTGAGATCTTTTTCAGATAATTCATCGTTAGTATAAACACTACTGATTTTTGTATGTTAATTTTCTATCCTGCAACTTTACTGACTTCATTGACTAGATCTAACAGTTTTTGTGGTCTTCAGGATTTTCTATATATAAAATCATGTCATTTGCCAATAGACACAATTTTCCTTTTCCTTTCCAATTCTGATGACTTTTATTTCTTTTTCCTGCCTGATTGCTCTGGCTAGGACTTTCAGTTCTATATTGAAGAGGAGTGGTGAGAAGGGTACCTTGTCTTGTTCCTGAGCTGAGAGGAAAAGCTCTCGACCTTTCACTGTTGAATATGATGTTAGCTGTGGCTGTGTTATGTTGAGATAGGTTCTTTCTATGCCTAATTTGTTAAGAATTTTATCATGGACAGATGTTGAATTCTGTCAAATGCTTTTTCTGTGTCTATTAAAAAGATCATATGATTCTTTTCTTTCATTCTATTAATGTGATGTGTCACATTGATTAATTTCATATGTTGAACCATCCTTGCATCCCAAGGATAAATCCACTTGATCATGGAGAATGATCCTTTCAATGTGCTGCTGAGTTCAGTTTGCTAGTATTTATTGAGAACTTTTGCATCTATATTCATCTGGAGTATTGGCCTGTAGTTTTCTTTTCTAATACAGTCCTTTTTTAAAAAAAATCTACCATTTTTATTGCAATATGATCTACATAACATACAGCTCACCCATTTAAAGTATACAATTCAATGGTCTTTTGTAGATTACATTATTAATTTCTTACAGTGTGGTAATATATATATAACATAAAATTTGACATTTTAACTATTTTTAGTGTATAATTCAATGGCATTAATTACGGTCATAATGTTGTGCACCATCACCACTATTTCCAAAACTTTTTCATAACCCCAACCAGAGTGTCTGTAACTTTTAAGAAAAAATTCCCCATCCTCCTCCCCCAGCCCCCAGCAACCTCTAGTCCACTTTTTGTCTCTATAAATTTGCCTACTCTAGGAACACCATATAAGTGGGATCATACAATATTTGTCCTTTTGTATTAGGCTTATTTCAATGAGCTAATGTTTTCAATGCTAACCCATGTTGCAGTATGTATCAGAACTTTGTTCTTTTTTTTCCAGTTTTTCCATTATGGTAAAAATATACATAGCATAAAATTTACCATCTTAACCATTTTTAAATGTAGAGTTCTGTGGTATTAATTACATTCTCATTATTGTGCAACCATCACCACCATGAACTCTGATTCCTGCAAAATTAAAATTCTATGCCCATTAAATAATACCTCCCCATTCTCCCTTCCCCCAGCCCCTGGCAACCACCACCATAACTTTCTGTGTCTATGATTTTGACTACTCTAGGGACCTCATTTAAGTGGAACCATATAGTATTTATCTTTTTGTGACTGGCTTATTTCCCTTAGCACAATGTCCTCAAGGCTCATCCATGTTGTAGCATGTGAAATGATTTCCCTCCTTTTTAAGGCTGAATAATATTCCATTGTATGTATATTCTACATTTTGTTTATCCATTCATCTATCAGTGCACACTTGGGTTGCTTCCACATTTTAGCTATCGTGAATAATGCTGCTATGAGCATCGGTGTACAAATATCTCTTTGTGTCCCTGCTTTCAATTCTTTTGGGTATATACTCAGAAGTGGAATGGCTGGGTCATATGGTTTAATTTTCTGTGTTTAATTTTTGAAGAACCACCATACTGTTTTCCACAATGGCTGTACCATTCTACATTTCCACCAACAGTACACGAGGGTTCCAGTTTCTCCACATCCTTGCCAACACTTATTATTTTTCATTTTTTAAAGTTTTCATTATGGGTTATGTTTTCTTACTTCTTTGCATGCCCAGTATTCTTCAAGTGGATGCCAGACATTGTGACTTTTATCTTGTTGAGGCTGGATATTTTTGTATTCCTGCACATCTTTCTGTGCTTTGATCTGGGATGTATTTAAGTTGCTTGAATATAAATACCTTGATCTTTTAGGTCTTGCTTTTATGATTCATTAGGTGGGTCTGGGGCAGTGCTCAGTCTAGTGCTAATTATTCCTCACTGCTGAGACAAGAACTTCCAGTGCCCTGTGAATTATGAGCTTTTCATGGCTGGTAGGAACAGGCACTATTCCCAGTCTTGTATGAGCACTGGGCACTGTTCCCTCTTGTTCTTTGGGGACATTCTTTACCTAGCCTTGGGTAGTTTCCTCACATGCTTGTGCTGATCAGTACTCAGCTGAGCAACCAAAGGAGACCCTCTTCAACACTGCAAAGTTCTCCCTCTCTGCAGCTCTCATCTCTTTGTCCTAAGAGCTCGAGCCACCTTGGCCCTCCTGGACTCTCACCTCTGTCTCCTTGACTCAGGTGCTCCTTCAGGCTCCATTTGGGTCACTTCCTTCTGTGCTGTGGCCTAGAAGCCGAGACAATCTTGGGACTATTCCATTTATTCCTGTATCTCAGGGATCACAATCATTCATTGCCTCATGTTCTTGAAAACCAGTTTCCTATACTCTTTTTGTATTTTTTGGTGGTTTCAGACGGAAGGTAAATCTGGTTCCTATTACTCCAACTTGGCCAGAAATAGAAGTTTTTATTATTTTATTCAAACCAAAAATAGCACTTTTTCTTAGGGAAAAAAACACATATAGCACTAAAGTGCTTTCATACTTTTCTTCTGAATTTTTTTCCCCTTCCCATTCTGAGTAGTTTCTTCTGACTTGTGTTCTGGTCCATGGAGTCTCTCTTCAACTGGGTCTAAACAGTTATTAAACCTACTCAATGAGTTCCGGACTTTGATTTTTGTGTTGTTCATTTTTGGAAATTCTATTTGGTTTTTTTCAAATCTTCTTTCTCAAATTTATAGTTTCCAGCTATTGCAGAAGTTTACAAGCCTAGCTTCATCCCCTTGAACATAATAAGCACAATTTATTTTAGTTTCCGGCTGATAATTCAAGTATCTGGATTTCTTTGGGTCTGTTTTTCTGCTGGTTTTCACTCACGGTATATTATCCCATGTTTCTGGTCATCTTTGTTTATGTGCTGGAAGGTATTTAAGTATAATTTTTAGAAATAGTTTTAGGCTAAGAGTGATATAACCATTACACTCAGAGGATTTTTGCTTGTTTCTCTAAGCCAGGGTGCACTAGCAATCTGAAGTTATCTTACACCAAGTTTAGGCTTGAGATTTTCTGAGCCAGCTGTGATTCAAGGCTGGGCTGCAGTCCATGAGAGGGCCAGCTCACTGCTGACTCATTCCCAGGGTGCATCCCTTCTTGTTCAGCCCAAGCAGGTGTGGTTTAGCATGGTCCACACCTGTGGCAGATCCTGGACTCCTACTTTGTTTCCCTAACCCCAAAAGACTGCCAAAAGTGAAACAAAGTGACTTAGCTGTGATTTCTGAAAGGGGGAAATAGCCTTGAATGCCTGACTCACCTCACTCCTCTGGGTCAGGTGATCCACCACCATGTTTAGATATTTCCTGCTTCCATAGCAATGGCCTCTATGTGTTGTCATGAATTTTTAGTTGTCTTCACTGGGAGGCCCTTATTACATTGTTTGCCATTATTGGAAACCTGTCAATATTTTAAACTAAAAACTTTTGAGTGTTCTCCTTGCTATTTATTTCTGTATGAAGTGTGAGGTGGAGTTCTCATTTCATTCTGCACATGGCAGTACCCCACTGACACCCATGCCACCTCAGTGATGTATCGAAGTTCTGTATGTGTAAGGTTCCAATCCTAGGCTCGGTTCCACTATTGATTATCCATTACCAGTCCATTTTTAGTCCCTGTATACGTAGCACTACATTTTAATTACTATAGCATCACAATAAGATTTGCTATCTTGAAGGGAAAATTTATCTGCCTTATTCTTCTTGGACTCTACCCTTCCACATGGATTATAACTTTTAAAAGAAGTTTTCAGTGTACCTTTAAGACTATGTCAGGATTTTAATTTGAACTACATTGACTCTATAGAATGATTTGGAGACAATTATACTTATGACATTAAGCCTTCATATCCATGAACATTGGATATCTCTCCACTCATTTGTCTTTAACATATCAATAAAGTTTTATAAATTTTCTCATCCTTTGTTAGCTGATCCAAAATACTTTAATATTTTTGTTGTATGTAAATTCTGTCATCTTTTTAAGTGCATGTCCCAGATGTTTGTTGCTTGTGTATACACGATTGTTTATATTTGAACTTCAATCCAGGCAACTTGCTAAATTCTCCTACTACTAGAATAATTTGTCTCTAGATTCTTCTGGATTTTCAATATAATAAAACCAGATGATCTACACATAACACACTCATTTCCTCCTCCATTCCTTTGACTCTGATATTCTTAGTTTCCTTATTGTAGGAATGTAATGATGGAATAATATTTAAAAATATATACATATAAATCATATTAGTAGAATAAAAGAGAGACAAGCTCATTTCAGTATAGTAGGAAGGCATTTAAAAATGGTCATCATAAATATGATTAAAATCTTAGTAAAGTGGAAACAAAAAAGAAATTCTCTAACTTGATGGAGAGTATCCAAAAGCAACACCAACAAAGCCTGAAACAAACATCATCACAAATAGGGGGAAGCTAGGAGCATGCCCTCGAAAATCAGGACTGGGAAAGGATGCCATCTCCATTCTATTTGACCTCAGGGAGAAGCTAAGAGCATGCGCTCTAAATCGTGACCAGGAATGGAGCTGGTTATCACCATTCTATTTGACATTATTTTGGAGCTCTGCACCTGGCTCTCTGCCTGGGTGCTGGTCCCTGTCTACTTCAGTTATGCCTATTGCTTTGCTTACTGGTGCTCTTGCCGGTTTGCAAGTGAGAATTTAAACACCTATGTCTCCACCATGAACAGCAGGTGCATGATGAAGCCTCCACACATGAATGCACGTTGCCCTTGAATGCTTTACATCCATTCCCTGTCAATGACGAGTCTTCCTGGTTGCTTGGTTCCACCTGATGGTTTCCACTGTGGTTGAAGAAATAAGAGGAACTGTTCCTCTAGTCCACTAGCTCTGAGCCCTTCTTCCAATAGGCATAAATTCAGTCTCTCCAAGAGACTGAAATGTATGTGTGTCCTGGTGCTCATGTTACCAGTTTGTATAGTCTTCACCTAGGAAGAGTGCAAGATGACATGCTATGTGCTGAGCAGATAGAACAAAGGTTTCTTGTGAAGTGACTGCTACTATGGAGTGTGGATGACCATGGCAGAAATGAGAGGTGAAAGCTAATTGTCTTCAAATGTTTTAGCTTTCAAGGGATTGCTCTCATCAAATAGGAGTTGGCATTTGAGTCTAAGGATGGGATACTGGTCATTGGCCCCACGAACACAACTCTACACTCTGGTCTGGATGATGGGAAAGCAACTGCAGAGACTCACCTAAACAGGGAAGAGCAGGAAGAAAAGGCAGACCCCTACCTCAGCCAGGGGTGCTCAGAGTCCTGAGGCCCCATTGCTAGCAAGAGCAGCCCAGGGTACAAGCTTCATTAGGTCATGATGGCCTAAAGGAAGAGGGAACTGTGGCCATGGGTACTGCTGGCTACTGGGCTGTGGGCAGGCAGGAGTCCCTGTGTCCTCCCTTCATCAGCTCCCCTTCATCCTGTGGGGCTTCCAGTTCTGCGGGACAGTCTTGGTGAACCCTGCATGCAGAGGAACATCACCCCTGGGCCCTGCGAACCAGTGAGGGGATGGGAGGTAGAGGTAAGACCTGTCTCTAGGGCAGGAACATCTGGAGAGGGGCAAGCAGAGGTGCTTGCCACACCTACATGGGCTGACCAGACCTAGACCTTTGTTGGTTCCCAGCACGGCCACACTGGACACTTGGCCATGAATGCTAGGGACTGAGTTGTGGCTGCAGGAGACAGACAAGCCCGCTCCTTTCCCATCTCAAAGCAAACTCCTTCTTTCTTCCTAGGGTACTCTACTTACACAAAATAGCTATAAACTGGAAGGATGATCTGGCCCAAATTGCTCAAGGATAAACGGAAACATGTTATATCCATATGCTTTATCAGTGTTGCCTGCCTTATGGAATGGGTCAGCATGACTTTGCAAGAGCTGTCGCCCACCCACATGTTCCACCCAACCCACCAAGAACTCAGGCTCTGCACTGTGGGCAGGTTCAGCACCTGGTGACTGTACTTGTCTCTTCAGATGACGTGAGGGGCTCACCTACCTTCCTCAAGACCTTCCTTCCCAGGCTGCTTCCCCATCCCTCTCTTGCTCTGGCCTTTTCAAATGGGGCTAGTATTCTTCTCCAAATGTTCTTTGCCTTCTGCCAATCACACGGACTGTCCAAGGGATCAGGGCCATCCAGGGGAGTGAGTGCTCCAGCCTGGGGGTCTGGGGAGGGGTTGACTGAGAGTTCAGGTGCCAGACCTCTGAAGGCAGGGCATGAGTCTGGCAAGCCTTGAAAGGTGGTGGTCCTGAAGTACACTGATGGGATGCAAGATTTCCCGCGACTGCATGCAAGAGAACAGCCTTTACTGAATGGTAATTACCTCTGAGACACTGACAGATCCCTTAAAGGTCTATGAAATGAAAAGCCCAAGGATTCCTCCACTTGACTTTGTAGCACCAGGACTCCATGGTTCCTCTGCACATACAGGAATGGAGTCTATACATGTAGTCACAGGAACCTCATGAGAACCGAGAAATGCAGCTAGGAATAAGAGGGATTCCATGTGGCAAACCTTTTAAGTGATGCCACAAGTATGTTAGAACAGCAGCTCTGACTTCACTCTCAACTTCAAGAGGGGGAACCAGGGATGCAATTCTCTTCCCAATGAAAGAGTAAAAGAAGAAATAACAACCCAAACTGCCTCACTAGAAATAAGGATAATGAAGACACATTAAATGTATAATGCATTTCTCACTAAAACACTTAACAGGAATTCATGGATACATAATATTCATGATGAATATACACACTCCACTCCCAAATCATCACACTTAAGGGAAAATGCCAGACACATTCCCCATGAAGGAACTAAGCCACTGTGTAACCCAATATTGAAATTATTAGCCAAAACATCAGACAGAAGAAAATAACCTGAGGAATTGGGAAAGAATGGTTTAAAACTGTCTCTTGTTGATAATTTAAACACGTAGGTCAACCCTAAAGACTTGATGTGATTTAGCTAGACTCAGCGAGCTAAACAAAGAGAGAAGACTCAAATTACTAAACTCAGGAATGAAAGTGGAGTCATCACTACCAACCCTAATGAAATAGAATGGATTATAAGGGAAAACAAGAACAACTACACCAACAGATGAGATAACTTAGACCAAGTGGACAAATTCTTAAAATTGACTCAAGAAGAAGGGGCTGGCCCAGTAGCATAGTGGTTAAGTTTGCACGCTCCACTTTGGCAGCTAGGGGTTCGCAGGTTCAGATCCCGGGTGTGGGCCTAGCACCACTCGTCAAGCCAAGCTGTGGTGGCCACATAAAATAGAGGAAGATTAGCACAGATGTTAGCTCAGCAACAATTGTCCTCAAGCAAAAAGAGGAAACTGGCAAGACTTGTTAGCTCAGGGCCAATCTTCTCACACACAAAAAAAGACTCACACAAGAAGAAATATAAAATATAACTAGATCTACAACAAGAAACACCCAGGCCAAGATGACTTCAATGATAAATTCTACCAGATGTTTAAAGGAAAATCAATACAAACACTGCACAAATTCTTCCAAAAGACACAAGAGGAGGGATTACTTTTCAACTCATTATTTCAGGTTATTATTTCCGTGACACCAAAACTAGATAAAGACCTCTCAAGAAAACTACCACAATAACTTATGATACAGACACAAAAATCCTTAACAAAATGCTATCCAACTAAATTCAGCAACATATTAAAAGGATTATACACCATGACCAAGTGAGATTTGTTCCAGGAAGGTAAGGTTGGGTTAACATCCAAAAAGTAACTTATGCAATATATTGATAAAATAAAGACAAAAAACCACATGATCATCTCATAGATGCAGGAAATCCAACACCCTTTATGATTTAAAAAAGAAAAACTTCAACCAACTAGGAATATAAGGGCATTTCCTCCCTCAAACTGATAAAGGGTATCTAGGAAAAATCCACAGCTAACATCATAGTTAATGATGAAAGACTAGAAACTTTCCCCTTAAGATCAGGAACAAGACAAGAATGTCTGCTCTCGCCACTTCTATTCAAACTTAACTGAGAAAAAGAGAAATAAATTAAAATTTCATCCAGATTAGAAAGGAAGAATTAAAATAATCTATACTGCAGATGACATGATCTTGTACATAGAAAAATCCTAAGGAATCCACTAAAAAATCTGTTATAACTAATAATAGTTGTAGGATATAAGATCAATATACAGCAACCAATTGTATTTCTGTACACTAGCAACAAATAATCCAAAAATGAAATTAGGAAAATAACTCAATTTACAATAGCATCAAAAAGAATAAAATACTTAGCAATAAATTTAAGAAGTGCAAGATTTGTTAGAAATCTTGAAATTAAAGATCTAAATAAATGAAAGACAATCATTTTCATGGATCAGACTTAATATCGTTAAGATGGTGTATCCGTTTCCTAATCCTGGTCTAGAGGTCTTAGTTCCACAAGGAGACACAACAATGATTCCAGTGAACTGGAATTGAAGACTGCCAGCCAGTCAGTTTTGACTCCTTATGCTTCTGAATCAATAGGCAAAAGAGGGAGCTACTGTACTGGCTGGGGTGATTGATCCTGACTTGAATTGGACTACGATTCCAACGGAAAGAAGGAAGCATATGTCTGGAATACAGGAGCTCCCTTACGGTGTCTCTGAGAATTACCATGCCCTATAAGGAAAATGAATGGAAAACTACAACCAACTGATTCAGGGAGGACTACTAAGGGCCCAGACCCTTCAGAAATGGAGGTTTGAGCCACCTCACGAGGTAAAGAGCTACAACCAGCTAAGGTGCTTGCTGAGGGCAAAAGAGATATAGAACAAGTAGTGGAAGAGGGAAGTTACAAATACTGGCTAGGACCATGTGAGCATCTGCAGAAACTAGGACTGTAGTTGTTATGAGTATTTCTTCCTTATTTTGTTATGAATGTATGTATGTATGTATGTGTGTGTGTGTGTGTGTGCGCGCACGCGCGCGTGTGTATTATAGGATGTCAAGGAGAAGAGTGAGCATCATCCAACGATGCTGTATCCTCTCCTGGAGGAAGGGCTAGCACATTTTCAGTTATACTCAGAAGGACTGTATCATGTCTGGCATAAGTATGACTCCGTTATCGTGTCTATCTGGAGATTACGTATGGATTAGGAGATTAAATATGGAATAAGTATGGGTGCCAAGTTGACAAGGGAGGACTGTCATGGTTAATTTTATGTGTCAACTTGACTAGGCTATGGTGCCCAATTGTTTGTTCAGATGTTGTTCAGATATTGCTGGGAAGGCATTTTGTAGATGTGATTAACATTTACAATCAGTTGACTTTAAATAAAGGAGGTTGCCCTGGATATGTGAGTGGACATCATCCAGTCAATTGATGGCCTTACGAGCAAAAACCTGAGGTTTCCTGGGGAAGAAAGAATCCTGCCTCAAGACTGTAACCCAGAAACCCTGCCTGGGTTTCCAGCCTGCTGACCTGCCCTACACATTTCAGACTCAAGACTGTAACTTCAAGGGCCGGCTCCGTGGCCAAGTGGTTAAGTTCGCGTGCTCCGCCGCGGCGGCCCAGGGTTCGGATCCTGGGCGCAGACATGGCACTGCTCATCAGGTCATGTTGAGGCGGTGTCCCACATGCCACAACTAGAATGATCCACAACTAAGATATACAACTATGTTCTGGGGGGTTTGGGGAGATAAAGCAGGAAAAAAAAAAAAAAAGATTGGCAACAGTTGTTAGCTCAGGTGCCAATCTTTAAAAAAAAAAAAAAAAAAGACTGTAACTTCAACCCCTGTCAGAGTCTCCAGGCTACCACCTGTACTACAAATTTTGGACTTGCCAGATCTCACTCCTGTTACCAAAATCTGTACTTTTCCTGAGGTTGCCATAACAAAATACCACATACTTCATGGCTTAAAACAACAGAAATTTATCCTTTCACAGTTCTGGTGCCCGAAAGTCCGAAATCACGGTATCCGCAGGGTCGATTCCTTCTGAGGGCTCTGAGGGAACATCCGCTCCACGCCTCTTTCCAAGTTTCTGGGGTTGCTGGCAATCCTTGGCATTCCTTTGCTTGTAGATGCATTGCTCCAATCCCTGCCTCCATCTTCACCTGCGTTCTCTGTGTGTCTCTGTGTCTGCACGTGGCCATCTTCTTCCTGTATGCCTCTCTCTCCTCTTCTTATAGAGACAACAGTCATTTTGGATTAAGGCCCTACTCCAGTTGACCTTATCTTAACTTTAATTACATCTGCAATGACCCTATTTCCAAATAAGGTCACATTCTGAGGTACTGGGAGTAGGACTTCAAAATATCTGAGGGGGAGACAAAATTCAACCTGTAGCAGATGGCAATAGTCTCCAAACAATCTTGAAAAAGGAAAACAAAGTTGGAGGACTTATATTTCGTGATTACAAAATTACTATAAAACTACAGTACTTGAGATACTGTGGAACTGGCATAAGGATGGAAATATAAACGAATAGACTAGAATTTAGAGTACAGAAATAAACCCTTACATTTACGGTCAATTGTTTTTTGGCAAGGATTCCAAGACAATCAACAGGAAAATATCAGTCTGTTCAACAAATGGTGTTGGGACAACTGGATATCCACATGCAAAAGCATGATATTGGACCCCTACCTCACATCATACAGAAAATTTAACTCAAAATGGATCACAGGCTTGACTGTAAGAGCTAAAATGTTACAAGAAAACATAGGAGTAAATCTTCATGACCTTGGGGTAAGCAATGGTTTCTTAGATATGATACTAAAAACACAAATGACAAAAGAAAACAGATAAACTGGACTTCTTTAAAATTCAAAACTTTTGTGTGTTATAGAACACATTCAAGAAAGTGAAAAGACAGACTACCTACTGTGAGAAGATATCTGCAAGCCATATATATCTGATGAGACTTGTATCAAGAATTTATAAAGGACTCTTACAATTCAATAACAAAAAAAGAATCAATGTGAAACTATCACAAATTGAAAGAAAATTCAGTAAAGTAGCATGCAAAAAAACAATACCCTTCATTATATAAAACAATAACCAGTTAGAAGTTACCAATATCAGGAATGAAGGAGGGTCATTACAACAGGCATTGAAAGGATAATAAGGGAATATTCACTAACAACTTTATGGCCATAAATTCAACAACTCAAGTGAATTGACAGTTTCCTTGAAAGATACAAAGTACCAAAACGCACTCAAGAAGAAACCAATAACCTAAATAGTCCTATACATACAGTCATACACTGCATGTTCCCATGTTCTGGTCAACGACGGTCCCCAGATATCACAGTGGTCCTGTAGGATCAGTACCATGGAGCCTAGGTGTGTAGTAGGCTACATCTAGGTTTGTGTAAGCACACTCTATGATATTCATACAACAACAAAATCACCTAACAATGCATTTCTCACATGTATCCCCATCATTAAGCAACACATGACTGTATTACAGAACTTGAATTCAGAGTTAAAAACCCTTCAGAAAAGCAAATTCCAGGCCCAGTTGGTTTTATTGACCATTAATGGATGAATCTCAAATGCATTATGCTAAGTAAAGGAAGCCAGCCTCAAAAGACTACATAGATGACATTCTGGAAAAGGCAAAACTATGTTGATGGAAAACTAGATTAGGTGTTTCAAGGAGCTGGGGGTAGAAGGATGGCTTGACTATAAAGGAGCACAGGGGAACAGGGGGGCCATGGAACTCTGCTACAGCTTGATTGTGGTGATGACGTGGCTGTATGCATCTGTCAAAACTCGCGTGAGTGGATGAATTTTACTGTGCGTAAATTATACCTTAACAAAAAAAGTTTTGACAGCTGGATGGTAGATCTATAAATAGTAATTGACCTAACAGAATTGAATGGGCAGTGGAAAAAGCTGAAAACATCACAATCTGTAACACAGAATTCTCAAAAAGAACCAGTATGTCTAGATCTAACTACGAGAGGGAATGCTAAACCTAGGAGTATTGGTGGGGGGTGGGGGGGGGGGTTGTTTGAGAAACAGTTATATCCCTAAGTCTCCTCCCCACTCCACATCTCTGGACTAATGTAGCTTATTGACTATTGCAGAAAGCTGGAGTTTTGTTTCCTGCAGAGAGTAAAATGGGTAATCCACATCAGGGAGTCCCAGGCACGGTTTAGCGCCCTGGATGCCAAAATTAGAAGTTCATGAGATGGTATACATACTTAATGCAGAATGTTAAGACACAGCCTCCTTCTCCCTGAGCAGCCAGAACCCTGAAGTAAGACCCCCACCATTAAGGAAGGAGTTAAGGATCCTCCAGAGAAGCTGACAAGCCTACAGTGTTGTCCTAAAGATACTGACATCAGCAGCTCCCCATGATTCACCTAGTTCTCTCACCCGGAGGCTCAAAGCAAACAAGCCCTGTCCACACTCCAGAGTTCCCAATCACTTTTTATTCCAACAGTCTTAATTTCAAACGGAAAAGGAATAGAGACATCGAAGGAAAGCCTCTAACATGGAAAATAAACATCAAGTTGAAAATAGCAGCTTGGAGGAAACAAACTCAACTGGGAGAGTAAAAAGTTAAAAGTCATTAAGGACTTCAAGTTCCTTAAGGGTTAGACAAGAACGATGAACACATTCCATCTTATTCCTCCCACTAATCACAACAACACAAGTCACCTACTGGAAGATTTAAAAGGTGGACAAAAGAAGGTAGACTAGCAAAGGACCTCAGGACTAGAACAACTGGGGTGGGGGGGAGTTCTCTGGGGTTTTTCTTTCCTCCCAAGTGTCCAACTTGGCTGTAGAGAAGCCTGCAACCTGCAACCCACCTTCCCCCACCACTCACGAGCCCTAAGAAAAGCCAAACGACCAGGAAAGGGTGGCCACCATGACAGAAACCTTCTAACAATCCTGCCGGTTCTTGAGGCAAACATGAGAAAAGCTGCACCCCTCTGTCCCCCAAAAGTTGCTATAGAAGCCAAGTTCATCAGTGGAAGGTCATCTTCCAACTCCTTACCCTGCACTAAGGTGGCCCCATGGAACCCGTAGGCCAAAATATCTAACCTCAGCATTATTGACACTTGGGGCTGGAAAATTCTTTGTTCTGGGAGGGTGTCCTCCTCACCCTGACCTTCTGTCCCCTCCTTGCCACTCCCTCCACACGCAAACCTTCCTCCAATTTGCCTGTGACGTGGCCTACCCCATAGCAGTGAGCCTGGACAACCACTAGAAGCTAGCGGCGCAAGCCCCCAATTTGATCATCAAAAACATATCCAGACGTCACCGAACGCCCCTGGAAACATCATCCCTGGCTGCGCGTCTCCCACACGCCCAGCCGGAGGGACGGCGCCCAAGCCCACCCGTGAGAAGCCTTCTCTCCCCTCACCTGCAGTAGTCACCGCCCCTCCCCGTCGCGCGCCAGCCCTGAGGAGACCTCAGGCGGAGCGCCCGCGTCCGGGAGCCATGCACGCGGACAGATCGGGACGGCCAGGACGCGCGTCTGAGAGCCCCCGAGAGCCGGCGCCACGCGGGAACCGAGGTGCCCCGGGACCTGCCGGGACACTGTCCAGGAGAGCGGGGCGGGGGGGGGACACCGTCACGTGCCTGAGATGCAGGGCCCGAATCAGGCGTTCCGGGTTCCCTCACGTGCCAGGGCGCCGTCGCGCTGTCGCGCAGTGGTGCCGTCACGCGTCGCGTGCCCGGGCGCCGTCGCGCTGTCGCGCCTTGGGGCCGTCACGCGTCCGCCAGGCTCTGGCCTTCGCAGCACCGGGCCCTCCCGCCTCATGGCGGCCGTGCTGTCCGCCCTCCTCCTGCTCCTGCTCCTCCTGCCCCCCGCCCGGGTTGCAGCCACGGCCCACGGGCGCCCCACCAGCAAGGGGGTGACCTTGAACCCTGACCCGGGTAGGACCCCTCCAGGCCCAAGTCGGGGGTGGTTGCTGCACAGGCAGGCCTGCCATTCATACCTGGGTGAAGACCGGCCCTGCCCTCCCTCCCCTCCCCCATCTCCTCCCCCATCTCCTCCCCCATCTCCTCCTTTCTTTCTCCTCCCCCTCCTTCCTCTCCCCTCCCCACCTTCCTCTCCCCATCTTCCTCTCCTTCCTCTCCTCTCCCCATCTTCCTCTCCTTCCTCTCCTCTCCCCATCTTCCTCTCCTTCCTCTCCTCTCCCCTCCTTCCTTCCCCTCCCCTCTCCTCTCCCTTCTCCCCTTCGTCTGCCCTCCCCTCCTCTTCCCTTCCCACTTCTCTGCCCTGCCCTCTCCTCTCCTCCTCTCCCCTCCTGTTCCTTTCCCTGCTCTCCTCTCCCCTGTCCTTCCCTCCCCTCCTGTCCTCTTCCCTCCCCTTCTCTTCCTCCTCTCCTGTGTCTCCCCTGCCCTCCTCTCCCCTCCCCTTCTCTGTTCTCCCCTCTCCCCCGCTGTTCCCTCCACCTCCCCACTCCCCTGTCCTCCTCACCCTGACCTTCTGTCCCCTCCTTGCCACTCCCTCACACGCAAACCTTCCTCCAATTTGCCTGTGACATGGCCTACCCCATAGGAGGCTGCAACGCAAGTACTCTTTCCCTCACCCCTCAGCTTGTGGCCGTCGTCACGTGCAAGGGAAGGTCATCGGGGGCATGGATGCCTCTGAGAGGAAGTGGCCATGGCAGGTCAGCGTGCACTATGCAGCCATCCACATCTGTGGTGGGTCCATCATTGACGAATATTGGGTACTGACGGCAGCCCACTGCTTCAACAGGTGCGTCGGCAGTGCTCGCCGTTATTCCCATGGAGGACAGGCCTGTGAGGCTGACCACGTGGGCGCCTTGGGCTGGCACTTCTCGGAATAGGGGGTGGGGAAGGGGGCCCAGCACACAGCTGCACCAACTGTACCTTCGTCTTGTACTATGCAGAGCGGTGGGCTCTTTAGGGTAGGTATGGTGCCAAATGTACAATGAGAGGAGAGGGGACGCCTTCCAGGATGACATCTCACAGGATGAGAGGGAAGGGGACACCTCACAGGATGACTGGAGAGGAGAGACTTACTTTCATGAGTTGCTCACTGTACACCCGAGCTCCCCAGCCTCAGCTGTTGGCAGCCAGCAGGTTCTTAGTCATCCCTGAAACTTCCATGGGCCTTGTCAGGACTTCTGTCGAGGCAATTCTGCCAGACAACTGGGTCCCCACTGTGCTGCAAGAGGCTCGCTTTCCACATCCTGGGTGATAGCCTGCATACCCAAGCCACCGTGCTTCAGGCCTCCCTGGGCCTGTGAGCTGGTGTTGGCTCTACTCTCTAGGTGAAGTCACTCAAGCCACTGTGCCTTTGTTCTCTGTCCCCACAGTTACATGAGCATTGAGGTGCTTGATATATACGTGGGCCTTGTGAACCTCAGGGTCGCAGACAATCACACCCAGTGGTTTGAGGTGAATCAGTTGATCCTGCACCCTACATATCAGAAGCACCACCCTGTCGGAGGTGACGTCGCACTGGTGCAGCTGAAATCCCGCATTGTGTTTTCTGACTCTGTGCTCCCAGTCTGCATTGCACCCCGCGATGTGAAGCTTAAGAACATTGCTTGTTGGGCCACAGGATGGGGATCCATTTCTCCAGAAGGTAAGAGAACAAAGTGCAGGGGTCAATCCCTTTATTGGAACTTGTGGAAGGGGTGATGGCACCACAGGAAAGAAAGCATTCTGTCAGTTACAGGGGTGCAGGTATCTGGGGACTGGACTACCCACCCATCAATCACTATCTATTTATCTGTCCACATGGGGTTTTGTTTTATCCCTGGCTGGCTTTGTTGCATACAAAGAAGTAGTTACATCTACTTGTGTGGAATCTACATTTACTATATTGAGATACTAAATTTTAAAGCAGAGTTTTCCTTAAGATTCTAAATTCAACTTAGAAATAATCTTTTTTAGCCTATTTTAAAAAACCTATTAGTTTTTCTGGTTTTCTCCATACAGGCCTTGTATTTTCTCTCTGGGTTTATACCTGGGTACCTTAGAATTTTTATGGCTATTTTAAAGATTTTTAAAATTGAATTTGCTAATTAGGCACAGCTGATTGACTTTTGCACATTGACCTTGTTTGCAGCCACCTTATAGAACTCATTTTTAATAGCTTGTCAATTGGTTATTTGTTCTAGATTTTAGAAAATCATATTTCCTTCAAATAAAGGCTGTTTCATCACTTCCTTTCTCATATTTTATCTTTTATATCTTTTTCTTGTCTTATAGTAATGGTTGGAACCTCCAGTAGAAATGATGGCAGATCTCTGTGTCTTGTTTTTATCTTAATGGAAATGCTCCTAATGGTTTACTATTAGGTTTGTTTGCTGGTCTGGAGATTTCAGATTGATACCTTATGCCAAGTTAAGAAAGTTTAATGTCTGGTTTACTTAATTTTCAAAAAAAATTGTTATTGAAGTTAGGCTGTTATATATTCAAGTTAGAATATTATAACTTTAGGATGTTAAATGTAATCCCTATGGTAACCACAAAGAAAATAGCTATAGAATATACACAAATGGAAATTAAGAAGGAATTTAAACATTTCACTACAAAAAACCAATTACCACAAACAAAGATAGGAATGCAGGAAGTGAGGGACCAAAATGCTATAGGGCATATAGAAAACAAATAGTACAATGACAGAAGGAAGTCTTTCCTTATCAGTAATTACTTTATATGTAAATGGATTAAAGTGTCCCATCAGAAGACAGAGATTGATGGGATAGATAAAAACACGTGATCCAATGGCATGCTGTCTACAAGACTCACTTGAGATCCACAGACACAAACTAGTTGGAAGTGAAAGGATGAAAAAAGATATTCCATGCAAATAGTAACAAAAAGAGAGAAGGGTGGCTATACTAATATTTAGTAATAAATATACTAATAATGAATAAATAATATACTAATAAAATAGATTCTGAATCAAAAAAGATTACAAGAGACAAAGGACATTATAGACTAATAAAAAGTTCAATACAGCAAAAAGATAACACAATTATACACGTTTATGTACCTAATGACAGACCATCAAAATATATGAAGCAAAAACTGAGAGATTTGAAGGGAGAAACAGATAGTTCTACGATAATACCCCACTCACAATAATGGATAGAACAATCAGAAGACAAATAAGAAAATAGAGGACTTAAACAACGCAATGAACCAGCTAGTTCTAACAGCCATGTGTGGAACGCTCCACCCAACAACGACAGCACACACATTCTTCTCCAGTGCACATGAGACATTTTCCAGGGTAGCCCACATGTTAGGGCACAAATTAAGTCTCAGTAGATTTTAAAAGATAGTTATACAAAGTATCTGCTCTGACCACAGCAGGATAAAGTTAGAAATCAATGACATAAAGAAAACTGGAAAATTCACAAAATTATGGAAACTAAGCAACACACTTTTAAACAACCAATGGATCAAAAAGGAAATCACAAGGGAAAATAGAAAATACTTAGAGACAAATAAAAATGAAAACACAACATACCAAAACATATAGAACACAGCAGAAGCTCTACTAAGGGAGAAATTTATAGCTGTAAATGCCTACATTTGTAAAAGAAGAAAGACCTCAAATAAATAACTTCACTTTATCACTCAAGGAACTAGAAAAACAATAACAAACTAAATCCAAAGCTAGCAGAAGGAAGAAAATAATAAAGATTAGAGCAGAGAAAATGAAATAGAGAGTAGAAAAAAGTAGAGTCAATGAAACAAATGTTAGTCACTTGAAAACATCAACAAAATTAACAGAACTTTAGCTGGACAGACTACAAAAAAAAAGAAAAGGTGCAAATAACTAAAATCAGAAATGAAACTGGGAACACCACTACCAACCTTACAGAAATGCAAAGGATTACAAGAGAATACTACAAACAATTCTAATCCAACAAATTAGATAATCTACATGAAATGGAAAAGTTCCTGGAAACACTCAAATTACCAAAACTGACTCAAGAAAAAATAAAAATCCTGAATAGATTTATAACAAGTAAAAAGATTGAATCAGTATTTAAAAATCTCTCAACAAAGAAAAGTCGAGGATTGGATGACTTCACTGGTTAATACTACCAAATATTTAACTTGGTAATCGCCAGTTCTTCTCAAGCTCTTCCAAAAATAGAAAAGGAGGGAGTACTTCATTACTCATTCTACCCCTCGTGAATCGTGAATATAGACATAAAAGTCCTCAGTGAAATACTAGCAAACTAAATCCAACAGCATATTGAAAGGATTATACACTACAACAAAGTGGGATTTATCCCAGAAATACAAAGGTGGTTCAACATGCAAAAATTAATCAATATAATATATCGCATTAAAGGAATGAAGGGAAAACCACACATGATCATCTCAAAAAATGCAGAAAAAGCATCTGACAGGATCCAACATCCTTTCATAATTAAAAAAAAAAAATACTCAGAAAGCTAGGAGTAGAAGGTGCTTCCTCAACATGATTAAGGGTGTTTATGAAAAACTCACCGGTAAGCTCCCACCCGGTGAAGAAAGACTGAAAGCTTTCCCCTAAAATCAGGAACAAGATAGGATGCCCTCCTTCACCACTGGTATTCTATATTGTACCAGAAGCTCTAGACAGATGAATTATGCAAGAAAACGTATCCAAATTGGAAATGAAGGAGTAAAACTCTCTCTCTTCACAGATGACATGATCCGAAATATAGAAAACTCCAATGAATATTGAAAACAGCCCGACTACTACAGACAGTAAACAAATTCAGCAAAATCTCAGAGCATAAGATCAACACACACAAAAGTTAATCGTGTTTCTATACAACTTCAATGAACAATTGAAAAAGGTAATGAAGAAAGCAGTTCCATATCCTCCAAAAGAAAAACTACCTATGAATAAATTTATCCAAGGATGTGAAAGACTTGTATACTGAAAACTAAAAAACATTGCTAAAAGAAATTTTAAAAGACCTAAATAAATGTAAAGATAACTCATATTCATGTTCATGGGTTGGAAGCCTTAATATTGTTAAAATGTCAGCACTACCCAAAGTGATCTACACATTCAGTACAGTCTCTATCAAAATTCCAGTGCATTTTTTACAGAAATGGAAAAGTTGATCCTCACATTCATATGGAATTGGAAGGGGCCCTGAACAGCCAAAACAATCTTGAGAAAGGAGACTAAACTTGGACAGACTCACACTTCCTAATTTCAAAACTTATTACAAAGCTACAGTAATAAAAACAGTGTGGCACTTGCATACGGACAGACATATAAACCAATGGAACAAAATTGAAAGTCCAAAAATAAACCCATATTTGGTTTTTGACAAGGGTACCAATCCATTCAAGAGGGAAAGAATAATCTATTCAACAAATAGTGCTGGATATACACATGCAGAAGCATGAGCTGGATCCCTACCTCATACCATGTACAAAAATTAGCACAATATGAATCAAAGACCTAAATATATCACCTCAAAGTATAAGACTCTTAGAAGGAAGCTATTATGAGTTAAATTGTATCTCCCAAAAAGAGATGTTGAAGTTGTAACCATCAGTACACCTGCCTGAGACTTTTTGGAAATGAAGGTCTTTGCAAATGTAATCAAGTTAAGATGAGGACATTAGGGTGTGCCCTTATCCAATATGACTGATGTCCTTGTGAAAAAAAGGAAGAGACACAGACACGGACATGAGGAATGCCATGTGATGAAAGAGGCAGAGATTTGAGTGACGCGTCTACAAGCCAGGGAATACCAAGGGTGCTGGCAACCATAAGAAGCCAGGAGAAAGCAAAGAAGGACTGAGAAGGAGCTCGAGCCTGCTGACACCTTGACTCCAGACTTCCAGCCTGCAACACAATGAGAGAATAAATTTCTGTTGTCTGAAGCCATCCAGGTGTGGGCCTTTGTAATGGCAACCCTAGGAAGCTGGTACAAAAACAGTTCAAGAAATCATGACCTTGAATTTGGCAATGGGTTCTTAGAAATGACAACAAAAATACAAGCAACAAAATAAAAAATTGATAAAATCGACTTCATAAAAATTAAAAACTGTTGTGTATCAAAGACATCAAGAAGGTGAAAAGAATAGGAGAATTTGCAAATCATATATCTGACAAAGGTCGTACTGTGTAAAGAACTCGTACAACTCAGCAACAAAAAGAAAAACAACCAAATTTTAAAAATCAAGACTTGAATTGACATTTCTCCAAAGATAACACACAAATGTCCCTCAAGTAGGTGAAAAGATGCTCAACATTATTAGACATTAGGGAAATGCAAATCGAGATACCACTTCACCTCCACTAGAATGGATATAATTTAAAAAGGAAAATAACAAGTATTGGCAAGAGCATGGAGAAACTGGAATCTATGTTCATTGCCGATGGGAATGTAAAATGATGCAGCCCCTGTGGAAACAGTTTGATAGTTCCTTAAAAAGTTAAACATAGAATTACCATATGGCCCAATTATCATGCATAACAATTCCACTCCTATGTATATAGTCAAAAAGAATTGAAAACAGAAATGGCATAAGCAAGAAGGCAGATGATGTATCCCGCCCCCCCCCCCCAAAAAAAACAAATGAAGAACTTCCTCTTGGTGAAAATAGCTCTGGCAGAGCCCCAGAGTACAATGAAGAAACTGCAGCAACCCACTAGAGCATAAAAACCAAGCATAGCCACAGAGAAAAATGTAGATAGCATTTTACCTACATCATCCCATACACCAGTCTGCACAGCTTAGTGCCAAGAGGGATTCCCTCAGCTACAACCTCCCACTTTGGGGAAAACGAGGCCAGGAGGACCCAGGCAGGTGTTACCACCACCATGGACACCCTCAGCTTTTGCCAACAAGGACCCTGAAGTCTTGGCTGATGCTGACCACAGTTGATGAAGCTGCCCTGAGTCCACAATACTGTGCCGTCCCCCTAAGAAGGAGCTACCTCTGTGCTATCCTGGAGACAGACCTGCTGCCACCACCGCCCAGCTGCACACCCCATAACATTATCAGTGGATTTCTCAGTAGAAATGGCCCTCACCTGACCACCCTGGCACCTTGATCTCAGACTTCCAGCTTCCAGAACTGTGAGAAATAAATTTCTGTTAATTATAAGCCACCCAATCTGTGGTATTTTGTTTTAAAACGTAGTCCAAACAGACTAAGACACTGAACAACAGACTCTTGGGTCAAAGAGAGGATAAAACTGGAATTTTTAAAAGTATCTTGAAACAAACAACAATGAAAACTCAACATACCAAAACTTAAGGGATGCAGCAAAAGCAGTACTAAGAGAGAAGTTTATAGCAATAAATACCTACATTTAAAAAGACAAAAGATTCAAATAAACAACCCAACTTTATACCTCAAGGAATTAGGAAAAGACAAACAAACTACGCCCAAAGTTAGCAGAAGGAAGGAAATAATAAAGATTACAGCAGAAATAAATAAAATAGAGAATAAAGAAACAATAGGAAAAATCAGAAAAATTAAGAGTTGGTTTTTTAAAAAGATAAACAAAATCAACAAACTTTTACTAGACTAAGAAAAAAGAGAGAAGCCAAATGCATGAAATCAAATGAAAGAGGACACATTACAATGGATGCCTCAGAGATAAAAAGGATCATAAAGGTCTATTGCAAACAAACATACTCCAACAAATTGGATAAACTAGAAGAAATGGATAAATTCCTAGAAACATACAACCTACAAAAAGAGGAAATAGAAAGCCTGAACAGACCAAAAACAAATAAGGAGATTGAATTAATAATCAAAATCTTCCAGCAAGTAAAAGCCCAGGACCAAATAACTTCACAGTGAATTCTACCAAACATTCAAATAAAAATTAATGTCAATCCTTCTTAAACTCTTCCAAAAAACAGAAGGAGGAGGAACCCTTTCAAACTCATTTTATGAAGCCAGCATGACCCTAATAGCAAAGCTAGAAAAAGGAAAGAAAGTTACTGGCCAATATCCCTAATGAATGTAAATAAAATGATCCTCAATAAAATGCTAGCAAACCAAATTCAACAGCACGTTAAAAGGATTATACACCATGACCAAGTGGGATTAATCCTTGGTATGTAAGGGTGTTTCAACATACACAAATCAAGGTGCTACACCACATTAACAAAATGAAAGAAAAAAATCACAAAGTCATCTCAATAGATGTAGAAAAGCCATCTGACAAAGTTCAATATAAATATATGATCAAAATATATAGGTATGAATATAATATAGGTATGAAAGGAACTTACCTCAGCATTATAAAGGCCATATGGTAAAAGTTCACAAGTAACATGATAATCAATGGGGAAAAACTGAAAGCTTTCCCTCTAAGATCCAGTACAAGGTAAAGATGACCACTCTTGCCACTCCTTTTCAACACAGTACTGGAAATCTTAACCAGAACAATTAGAGAAGAAAAAACAATGAGGCATCCAAACTGGAAAGAAAGATGTAAAATTATGTCTGTTTGCAGATGACATGATCGTATATGTAGAAAACCCTAAGGATTCAGCAACAAAAAAAATCTGTTAGAACTAGTAAATTCAGTAAAGTTGCAGGATACAAAATCAATATACAAAAATCTGTCAAGTTTCTATACACAAACAATGAACTATCCAAAAAGGGAATTAAGAAAGCAATCCCATTCACAATAGCAACAAAATGAATAAAATACTTAGGAATAAATTTAACCAAAGAGGTGAAAGACTTGTACACTGAAAATTATAAAACACTGATGAAGGAAATTAAAGAAGACGCAGATAAGTGGAAAGACATCCTGTGCTCATGGATTGGAAGAAATAATATTGTTAAGATGTCCATACTACCTAAAGTGATCTACAGATTCAGTGCATTCCCTATGAAAATCCCAAAGACATTCTTTACAGAAATAGAAAAAAATTCTAAAATTCATGTAGATCCCTGAAAGACTCCGAATAGCCAAAGCAATCTTGAGCAAGATGAACAAAGCTGATTTCCAAGTATTCCAAGCTGATTACAAAGCTACATTTCCTGACTTCAAAATATATTTCAAAGCTACCGGAATGAAAACAATATGGTACTGACATAAAAACAGACATATAGACCATTGGAATAGAATAGAGAACCCAGAAATGAATCAATGCATCTGCGATCAACTGATCTTTGAAAAGGGTGCCAGGAACACACAGTGGGGAAAGGATTGTCTCTTAAATAAGCAGTGTTGGGAAAACTGGATATTCATATGCACAAGGATGAACTTGAACACTTATCTCAGACGATATATAAGAAAATCAACTCAAAATGAATTAAAGGATTCAGTGTAAGACCTGAAACCATAAAACTCCTAGAAGAAAATGTAGGGAAAAAGCTTCTTCACATTGATCTGGGCAATGATTTTTGGCTATGACACCAAAAGCACAGGCAATAATAGCAAAAATAGACAAATGAGATTGCATCTAAAAAGCTGCACAGCAAAGGAAACAACAGAGTGAAAAGGTAATCTACAAATGGGAGAAGATATTTGCAAACCATCTATCTGATAAGCAATTAATACCCAAAACATATAAGGAACTCATACAACTCACTAGCATAATAATAATAGTAACCCAATTTGAAAGTGGGCAAAGGACCTGAATAGAGATTTCTCAAAATAAGACATACAAATGCCCAATGGTACATGAAAAGGTGCTCAATTTCACTTATCATCAGGAAAGCGCAAATCAAAACCACAATGAGACATCACCTCACACCTATCAGAATGACTGTTATCAAAAAGACAAGAGATAACAAGTGTTGGTGAGGATGTGGAGAAAAGAGAACCCTTATACATTGTTGGTGGGAATGTAAATTGGCACAGCCACTATGGAAAACAGTATGGAAGTTCCTCAAAAGATTAAAAGTAGAACTACTTAATGATCCAGCAATCCCACTTCTGGGTATATAGCAGAAGGACCTGAAAACAGGATCTGGAAGAGATGTCTGCACTTCCATGTTCATTTCAGCATTATTCACAATAACCAAGATATGGAAACAACATAAATGTCCATTGACAGATAAATGCATAAAGAATATATATCTTGATATATATCTCAAATACATACATGTTATATTATATATAATGGACTATTATTCTGCGTTAATACAGAAGGAAATCCTGCTATTTGCTGTAATGTGGGTGAACCTAAAGGACATTATACCAAGTGAAATAAGCCAGATGCAGAAAGACAAATTTTGTATGATCTCACTTATGTGTGGAATCTAAAAGTCAAACTCTTAGAACCAGAGAGTAGAATGGTTGCCAGGGACTAAGGGGAGGGGAAAATGGGAGTGGTGACGGGGTACAAAATTTCATTTATGCCAGTTGAATAAGTTCTGAAGATCTAATATACTGCAATGTGACTGTAGTTAGCAGTACTCTATTTTAGACTTAAAATTTGCGAAGAGGGTAGATCTGAAGTGTTCTCACCACAAAAGAAAGAAAGACAATGGTAACTATTTGAGGTGATGGATGTTAATTAGGCTGATTGTGGTGATTATTTCACAATGTATATGCATATGAAATCATCAAGGCGTGCACCTTAAATAGGTACAATTTCTAATAGTCAATTATACCTCAATAAAACTGGGGGGGAGGAGAATTGAAAACCGGTATTCAAACAAGTACATATGTATGCATGTTCATAGCGGCACTATTCACAGTAGCCAAAAGGTGGAAACAACCCAAATGTCCATCAACGGAAGAACTGATAAACTGTGGCATTTCCATACGATGGAATACTACTCAGTGGAATAAAGTACTGATTCATAAATCTTGAAAACTTTGTGCTCAGTGAAAGCAGCCAGATGTAAAAGGCCATACATCATAGTACTCCGTTTATGTGAAATATCTAGAACAGGTAAATCCAGAGACAGAAGGCAGATTGGTGGTGACCAGGGACAAAGCCTGGGAGTTCCCTCGGGGTAATGAAAATGTTTTGGAACTAGATGTTGGTGATGGTTGCACAACATTGTGAATGTGCTAAATGCCACTGAATTGTTCGCTTTAAAATGTTTAACTTTATGTGAATTTCTCCTTAATTTTAAAAAATGTGCTTCGATAACATAATTTTTGTAGTAAACTCTCATCCTTCAAGTGAGAATGCCTTTATTCTGCCTGCCTCTTATAGTCTGCATTTTATTTGAGATATAATTTACATATTGTAAAATCCACAAATCTTAAATGTACACCCTGTTTTTCCATGTAAATACTCATGAAACACTCAAATCAAGACAGAACATTTTCATCTCAAAAAGTTCTCTCTTACTGATTTGCAGCCAAACGGTTTCTTCTAAGGCAACTGTTATTCTCACTTCTGTCCTCATTAATTACCTGTATGTTTGGGATTTCATATTAATGAAATAATACATTATGTACTCTTTTGTGTCTTGCATCTTTTGCTCAATATAGTCTGTAAGTTTTACTCATGTTTTGCATATATGATTAGTTCTTTTTTATCTATTGTCGAGGAATATTTCATCTCATGAATACAGCAAAATTTATTTACCCATTCTTCTGTCGACTGACATTTGAGTTGTTCCAGTTTTGAGCTATTGTGAATAAAGCTCTTGTGAACATTCTTTTATAACTCTCTGCACATGTGCTTTCTTTGCTCTTGGGTGCACACGTAACAGTGGACTTCCTTGGTCATGCAGTTCTGAGAAACTACAAAGGATTTTCCAAATGGCTGTACCATTTTACACTTTCACCAGCAATAAGTAAGAGTTAAAGGTGTGTTTGTCTGAAGAAGTCTTTATTTCACTTTCATTTTTGAAAGATAGTTTCACTAGATATGGAATTCTGGGTGACAGTTTTCTGGTTTTGTTTTGCAAGAGGCTCCTTTGTTTTCACCTGGCCTGCGTGGTTTTGGTGAGAAACCTGCTGTTACTCTCATCCTCAGTCCTCTGTAGGTGATATTTCCCCACTCTGGCTGTCTTCAAGATTTTCTTAACTTTGCTTTGCAGCCGTTTGACTCTGATGTCTCTAAGAGTGTGTGTGTGTGTGTGTGTGTGTGTGTGTGTGTGTGTGTGCGCTTTATTCTGCCTTGGGGTTCTCTGAACTTATTGAATCTGTGGTTATTGTCTAATTTTGGAAATTTCTCCACCATTATACCTCTTCATATTTCTTCTACCCTGCACCTTCTCTTTTCCTTCTGGGACTAATTCCACTTATGTCACGTTGTTTGCTATTGTCCCTCAGCTCTTCAATGCTCTGCTCTGCTTTATGCCCCATTCTTTCCCCTTTTGTGTTTCAGTTTGGATAATTTCTGTTGACCTATCTTCAAGTTCACTGATTCTTTCCTCAGCTGTGTCCAGTCTACTGATACACTCATTGAAAGGACGTTTCATCTCTGATATTGTGTTTGTATTTCTGGCATTTCCAATTGATTCTTTTTTTATAGTTTCTATATCTCTACTTAAATTCTTATTTTTTTCGTGCATGTTGTTCACTTCCTAAAAATTTCTTTGACACTTCAATCATAGTTATTTTAAAGTCCCTGTCAGATACTTCCAACATTTGGGTCATCTCGGGTCTGATTCTTTTCATGTTTTATCTCTTGACAGTGGGTCCGGTGTTCTATTTCTCCCTTTTGTGTGTGCGTGTGTGCATCTTTTAAATTGTGGTTGGATGCCATACATTATAGAAGAACATTTAAGACTGAAGTCCCGCACCCAAAAGTAGACATTTCTCTTCTTCTTCCAAGCCATAAGTGGGATGGGGCAGGTCTGAGTCAGGCTTGTGAGAACTTGACCTGGGCTGTGGGGTCTGTTGTTGCTCTCACTCCTTCAGTGCACACAGGCTTTGGGTCCTTCCATGATGGGCTGCTGCGACACTGTGCTCAGTGTGGGGCCTGGGGTGTCTCTCCGTTCCTGCTCCATCCTTCACTTTAGCACCTCTGTATATCCGAGCACATTCTTGTGCACCCTCCAGAGGAAAACTGCTGTTCTTGGCACTCATTGCTAGGCTGGTGTTGAGGGAGGACAAGCCCCAAGTCCCCTGGCCCACCCTCAGTCTTAGGCAGAGCTGTAGGCCTCAGCGTTGGGAATGGGCCTCTGGGTACCCCTGCTTCTGCCTCCGGGACAGCTAAACTCCACTCTGTGTCTGTGGTGGCCCCTGGGAGGGGCCCACCTCCCCCTGGGAGCAGACCTCTGGTGCTCCTGGTGCTGGTTCTCAGACCCCAGAGGTTTTCCCAGGTACGGGCTTTTTCATGTCTCTCCAGAAACAATGCGTCTGTCCAGGCCCTTGGGGCAGGAGTACATGCTGCCCCTCCCAACCACCAGGAGACCTCTGGTCCGCATGCAGGAAGGGAAGCAAGCTGTGTTCTTGCAGGTCCCAGTGGCAGCTGGCCATCTCATGGACACCTACACCGAGTGGCTTTCTCTCTGGCCCCCTGCCCTGCCCCCAGCATTTCTCACAAGCTCCCAGTGGAGGCCAGGGGAAAGACTTACCAGTGAGTGCAAGCCTCCACTCGTCTGGTTTCCCAATATTCTGCACTAGCATGCCAACTGCCCTTGAAGAAGTCACAGAAATTATAGCTGGCCTCTTCCCACCCACTTCTGTTGCATCTCTTCCTTTGTGTTCTGCCAAAGGAGAAACAGCTTGTGCAGGCTCATCACTCTAGTCCTCCATCCATCTGGTTCCATGGGGCCTCAGCATCCATGTGAAATGACAGAGGTATTTTACCGTACCTCTGCACTGTCTCCACACAGTGTCCTGAGTGATCAGCAAGACTCTCCACTCTTGACTGGTTGCCCCAGCCTCCTAGCCCCATGTGAGCTCTGGGCACTATGAAGTCCCACCTGCCATTCTCTTCCCCTCCATGAAACTGTACCCTCTGCATGCATGGCTCAGGATCCAGCAGCAGACTGCAGGCACCAGGCCCCCTGTGTGCCCTCGGCTCCTTTTTTCTGGAGCGCGCTCCTTTTTTCTGGAGCGCTCTCCTTCTGGCATCTACCTTGCAGATTCCAGCTGCCTGTGCTCTTCCTCATGCATCACAACCTGGAAGATGGAGCCCTTATAGGCCTTACCTCATCTGTTCTCTTTACCAGGGACCACAGCCCTGCTCTGCCTTGTGTCCACTGGGAAAACAGTTGCCTCCTGTGTCGATGCATTTACTGCTTGCCTATGGCAGGAGGGAAGTCCACTCCCTGTTACCCCACATGGCCACAGTGGAAAGCCTCAGGCAGATTTTTAACTGGCTTGGTAGTTGAAAATGTTTCCTAACTGCTTTCTACTGGGCAGCCTCTCCCAGCACCCCAAACCTTGAGTTTGTGGACTCTCTCTATTGCTCTGCATTCCTGTGTACACCATCTAACTCTTCAGTGGCTCCTCTCCTGACGTTACCTTGACAACGCAGCCAGCAGCAGCCACAAACACTGCTGACATGCAGTTTTCCATCATCTTCTGTCCAGGTACACATTTATTAGCTTCAAAGTTGATTCCTCAAGCTGCAGGCTACACCTTCCCCAAATACAGCCCCCTTTGATGCCCAGTCAGATGGGTCTGCAGCCCCTATCCAGGCAAGACCAGGCCAGGGGCCATGGGGCCCATTCACACTTTGGTCAGGGAGGCACGAGGTGTCTGAGGCCACTTGCTATATTCATCAGCATAGATGAGGGCACAGCAGGTGACGCCTGCACACTCTGCACCCGCCACTCAGTCACCAGGGACTCAGTGACACAGCCGTTTGTGCTGGAGCCGCAGCAGAGGGAAGGGAATGGGCTGAAAAGTGTCATGGCTCCCACAGCTCCCTTAGGATGTGTCTCGTGACATTTACATTCACACTTCTTTGACCAAATCCTGAGTCCCCACTGCAGAGAGGGGAGCCATGTTGAGGGCTGGGCCAGGTGAAGGAGCCACCAGGGTGAGCCGCTGGGCCTCAGGCTAGGGTGGGCCCTGGGGAACAGTCATGGGACGACTTCTCACTGGGTCTGTGCTCCTTTCCAACAGGCAAGTCCTCAGACAAGCTGCAAGAGGTGCAGGTGCCTCTGATCTCATCTTCCCTGTGCCGGCTGCTCTACGGAGAAATGTCAGAGGTTCAGTCGGACATGCTGTGTGCTGGGGACCTAAGAAATTGGAAGACCACGTGCGAGGTGCGTCCCACTTTGGGGGCAGGAGGCCACGCCTGGGAATTTCAGATGTTCATCTGCTTTGAGCTGGGGGGACCTTCTCCCGGGTGGGTGAGTGGTCCCAGACAGCTCATTCCTCTTGGGGGCCTGGGAGCACGTCACCATGTGGCCATCGGCTGGGCGAGACACCCAGAGTGGCTTATGTGCAGACGGGACACAGGCTCCACTCGGTGCCCAGTACCCTGTGGACCCAGTGCTAACCAGAATAGCCCAGGACTCCGCGTCCTCGTGTGGGCTGTGCCTGCTGACTCACCCCATGACAGCCACCCTCTGCTTGCGGGATAGCACGGTGAACGCGGCTTGCCTGCAGCAGAGCCTTGGCACTGGTGAGGTGGGGCCATGTGAGTGGGGCCCTGCCCCTGCCCCACAGGGTTGTCACAGGGTCCCCCTTGTGCAGGAGGCGGCAGGTCCTGAACTCCCTGCTCACAGGAAATTCCTCCTTCTTTCCAGGGTGACTCGGGGGGCCCACTCGTCTGTGAATTCGACCACATCTGGTTGCAAATTGGAGTAGTGAGCTGGGGCAGAGGCTGTGCCTACCCCATGTACCCCGCTGTCTATGCCCGTGTCTCCACTTTCTCAGAATGGATCCGTTCTCAGATAAAATACACACCCCCACCTGCTCAGCCACTCCCCAGTCTCTCCTCCACCCTGGGGGCCGCCGCCAGTGTCCTTGTGACCATGCTGGCCATCCTGTCAACGTTGTGAGGGCTGAGGCCCCCATTCCAGCTTCCTCACGCTGTGTGCCTATGTCCCTGCCCGGCTCAGCCACTCAGGTCTCCTCAGCTGAGCAAGGTGAGGCCCACTGGCCAGGGCTAGTGCAGGGTCGGGAAGTGGGGGGCACAGGGCCACACCTGGGAAGGCAGAGCCGTCGCACCACAGGAGGGTCAGGATGCCTGGAGAGCGGTGCATCCTGACTGAATGCTCTGGGCACCTGAGATTCAGTAAGATATTAAATATTTGCAAAGCAAGTGTCCTAGAAGTCCTGCGTCCATCTTTCCACCAGAGCGCAGGCTCCTCGTGCAGAGTGCCTCTCCCCGGCACTCAGCAGTCTGCTGGGATGACAGGCCGCAGGGTGAGGGGACATGGACAAACTGAACTGCAGCGTCTTACACAGTACAGCCCCCAAACGCTGGGCCTGGACCCAGAATCCAGGTGCCGCCAAAGCAGGGCGAGGGACGGTCGCCATTCAAACGCGCAGACCTATCAGATCAAACGGTTTTAAACAGCTCGAAAAAAATGGAAAACATGAGCTGAGAATAGGTACACGGAAAGAACCAAAAAGGTAAGAGCAGAAATCAAGGAGCCAAATACCAGAAAAGCACTCATTTTAAAAACCTGGTTTCTGAAAAAAATCAAAAAGGAAAAGAAATCACTAACTAATCAAGATAAAAACAAGACCAAGAATACACAGAACAAGAAATGACAAGACGGAAGTGTCCATTAGACACAGAAAGCTTAAGAAATCATAGAGATATTGTGTTACAATGTAAATAAATTTTAAAAGTACCACTTTTTAGGAAAAAAAATAATTTACCAAAACTAACCCCAGTAGAGATAGAAGGTTTAAATAGACCAAATGCCATAGAAGAAATGGAGAAATTTAAGAAAGAACCCCCCCTCCCAGGAAAGCCCTTGGCTGAGACGGTTCCCTTGGGAATCAGGCCAGACCGCCCAGCACAGGGCGTCCCAGCGCTGCTGCACTGCTCCAGACATGGGCAAGGGGCGAGAGCCAGACAGGCCCCAGCAGCACGTGTGTGTGAAGACATAAATCTGGTCACACTGAAAAAGAAGATTAAGACAACCCAGCTTATGAGTTTAAAAATCCTAGTGAAAAATCAGCAAACAGAATCCAACTTTATTTTTCAAAAGTCGTACATTGTAATCAAGTAGGATTTATTCCAGAAATGCAAGGGCGATCAAATGTTAGGAAACTCAGAGACACAATTCACCAGATTCATTGCTTTGCTAACAAGAATAATATTAATGAAAAGGCTTTTAGCAAATTCAACACCCATTTCCAGCAAAAAAAGAAGATAGGAATCAATGGATAATAAGATATGTGTGCCTCAGCCTGAAGTGGGGAAATGCTGAGTGCATTTCTGCTGAAGTTAGGGTCTTCAAGACGATCTCCTTTATCTCCTGCTCTTAGCACATATTAGAGATGAGCCCCCAGCTGCACAAGAGAACCATCTAAGGGAGATGGAAAAGAGCCACTGAAACTACTCCTGTCTTAAAAAGACTTAGAGCCTGTCCAGACTACCCCAGAGAAAAATGTAAAACTACCAGAAACAGGAAGAAAATTCAGTGAAGTTACTACATAAAACATGACAAAATCAGTCTACCTTCCAGCTAGAAGATATGTAATGGAAGAGAAGACAACGATTATAACAGCAATGAGAAAGATAAGATACCTATGGCCTTAACGAGAAATGTGGAGGTCGGTATGAGGACATCTGTAAAATACTCCTGGAGAAAAACAAACAAAAGAAACACCCCAAAAAGTGGATTTCAGTGATGATAAGACATGCTCTATGCTCAAGCAGATCAACTCGAAATGTGTCTCTTTTCTAGAGCTAGATAAATTGATTTCAAAGTTTATATCAAACGTAAGCAAGAAAATCCAGGAATAAAACTAAACATGAAGGCCAGTGATGTGGCGAGAACTAGTCCAGCAGATATTAAATATCCCGTAATAAATAAAGATGCCACAATTATAACAGGCCACAAAGATTTGACAAGTCGTGCCTGTGCATACACACCAGTAGACAAAACACTCAGAATTGGGCCCAAGCTCTTGTGGAAAATCAGTGCATAACAAGTGTGTCAAATTTATCACCGCAGTTATTAAGTTTTTCCCAAAGTCCAATTCGCAAGGCCAGATAGAGTTGGTCCAAGAAGTAGTACACATCCTGACCAAGGAGATTTCTCCCAGGAAGTGGAGAATGATTGAACATTAGAATTTTTTCAGTGGTTCAAAGCAGAACCACATTCATCCCATGCATGAAATATGCACAAAATATGTGTTGAGCACTGGTGTGTGCCAGGCGCTGTCAGGGCCCTGGGGAGAGGCGGCACCAAAGCAATCAGTCTCTGCTGTCACTGGCCTTGTGTTCTGGCATGAAGCTGAGATGAAGCTGCAGTCAGGGCCAGAGCTGTGTTCCCATCACCGTGGTCTGTAACGTCTGGAACACTCAAGTGTTTTAACAGCAATTGCTTAAGACAAACTTAACTGCATTTGGTGTCTTTCCCTTCCTCTCCTCAGTCATCCTTCATTCCCATCAAGGGCCACTGGGGATCCAGCTAAGGGGGACTCAATGTTGGGTATATCTTGCTGCATTATACCCATTTACATGGCGTGTGTGTCCCTCTGCAAAGAGGTAATTGCCGGCCACCCGGGTGCAGCAACACTGCCAGCAGCGCTCAGGCATGCACTGTGTAGCACGGGGCACACTAGCCTGTGAGCGAGGGTTTAGTTCTTACCACATAGATCAAGATGGAAACTCTCTGCTGCCAGGATTACACTTGATAAGACAGTGTTTGCGTGGAAAACACACCACACACTTGTCCCTGTTGGATGGAATCGTGTGAAACAGAATTTGCCAAGCTCCTGTGTTGATGGGGCAGCAAACTGCTCAGCACTGACCTAGGGAGGTGGCTGCGGGCCTGTGTGCTCTGTGCATCCCAGCGGCCTTCCTACCTGGGCCCCTCCTTGGGGTCTGCCGTGGCGGAGTCACTGTTTCCTGTTGAAATAACTCCGAGAATTGCTGCAGATGCAGCCCAACTACCTGGAAAAGTAAGTGTGCCAGTGACACAACTCTGCAAACGTACGTCAGAGTCTGAGAGCAGCACTCAGCAGCTCAAAGAGACAACTTGAAATGCAGTCAAATTGTCCCTGGAGCTGCCTTAATTTCAGGTTAATTTGGACACTTTTTCAATATTGATCGCACTAAAATTCAAATAAAGACAGGCAAGGAGTAACCTACTTGAAACAACAACCAAGAGAAAAAAAAACCAAAAATGCAAACTGGAGAAAATGTAAAAGACTTCAAAGAGACAAAACCTCTCTTATTTTATCACAATGGACACTAAAGACCCTGATGGCAGGAATCACAGAGGAACCAAGAAGAGTGGTCATGAGAACCAACAGAGAGAGGATGGCGATGGTGAGAGAAGGGCTGAAGCAGCTTGTGAGGTCAGGAGAGGACAGCACACGAGCATGAGGGCCGTCCAGCGGGCGCAGCTGTCCTGATGAACTTGGCCTTGGAAAGGCCTGCGCGCCTCCTCTGGGATGTGGAAGTTCCCCAGTACTGTCCATTTGAAAGAATTTCTTTCTCAGGCATGATCCCAGTCATATTTACAGAGATTAAACAGAACAAACATTGAGAAGCTTTTCTAACTGACATTTGAGAAAATTTTAAGTGGGCAAACTCTTACGATATCTTGGTTACACTCTCCACGATTAAAGTTTTCACTAACTGTTCATTTTAAACCATTTTTCCTCCTTTTTTTATTGTGGCAAGTATACGTAACATGAAATTTATCGTTTTAACCATTCTTAAGTGCACAGTTAGTTCAGTGGCAGTAAGTCCATTTATACCGTTGTACAGCTGTCACCACCCTCCATTTCCAGAACGTCTTCATCTTCCCAAACTGAAGCTCTTCACCCGCTAACACTACCCCTTGTTCTCTCCTCCCCGCAGTCCCTGGCAACCTCTGTTCCACTGTCTGTCTCTGTGAATTTGCCTGTTCCAGAAACATCACGCAAGTGGGATGACACAGTATCTGTCCTTTTGTGCCTGCCTTATTTCACTCACTGTAATGTTTTCAAGGTTCATCCATGTTGTAAGGTGTATCAGAATTTAATTCCTTGTTAAGAGTGAATAATATTCCATCATATGTATATGCTACATTCTGTTTATCAATCATCCGTTGATGGACATTTGGGTTCTTTCCACCTTTTGGCTGTTGTGGATAAGGCTGCTATGAACACTTCTGTACAAATATCTGTTTGAGTCCTGCTTTCAATTCTTTTGTGTATCTACCCAGAAGAAGAATTATTGGATCATATGGTAATTCTATGTTTAATTTTTTGAGGAACTGCCATACTATTTTCCACAGCAGTTGCACCATTTACATCCTCAAAAGCAATGAAGGATGCAGGAGGCTGGCCCTATGGTCGAGTGGTTAGGTTCGTGAGCTCTGCTTCGGCAGCCCAGGTTTCACCGGTTCGGATCCTTGGTGCGGACATGTCACCGCTCATCAGGCCATGTTGAGGCGGTGTCCCACATGCCACAACTAGAAGGACCACAACTAAAATATACAACTATGTACGGGGGGATTTGGGGAGAAAAAAGCAATGCAGAAGATGTCCAATTTCTCCACACCCTCACCAACACTTGTTGCCTTCTGACTTGTTATCACAGCCGCTCTAATGTGTGTGTAGTGATGCCTCATTGTGTTTTGATTTGCATTTCCCTAATGATTAGTGATGTGAAATATTTTTTCATGGGTTTATTGGCCATTGCTTTGGAGAAATGTCCATTCGAGCCCCTTGCCCATTTTTGATTTGTTTGTTTTTGTGTTGTAGTTCTAGGACTTCATTATATAGTCTGGTTAATAATCCATTATCAGGTATGTGATTTGCAAATGTTTCCTCCCATTCTGTGGCTTGTCTTTTCACTCACTTTTTGGATTTTTTTTTATTGTGGTAAAATACACATAACATAAAACTTACTATCTTAATTGTTTTTACTGTACATTTCAGTGGTATTAAGTACATTCATATTGTTGTGCAACCATCACCACTATCCGTCTCCAGAACTCTTTATGTCTTGCAAAACTGAAACTCTGTACCAATTAAACAGTAACTCCCCACTCCCCTCTTGTCCCAGTCTGGCAATCCCCATTCTGCTTTCTGTCTCTAAGAATTTGACTGTGCTAGGCTAATTTGGTTGGAATCATACAATATTTGTCCTGTTGTGACCAGCTCCTTTCGTTTAACATAATGTCCTTAAGGTCCGTCCGTGTTGTAGCATATGTCAGAATATCCTTCCTTTTTAAGGCTGAATAATATTCCATTGTATTTATCTACATATTTTCTTTATCCATTCTTCCATTTATGGACACTTAGGTTGCTTCTGCTGCCTCGCTATTGCGAATAGTGCTGCTATGAACACGGTCATGCCAAAACCTCTTCAAGACTCTGCTTTCAGTTCTTTTAGGTCTACACCAAGAAGTGGGATTGCTGGATCATACAGTAATTCTATTTTTAATTTTTTGAAGAATTGCCATACTGTTTTCCAAGTGCAGAACCATTTTACATTCCCACCAACAATGCACAAGGGTTCTAATTTCTCCACATCCCTGCCAACACTTGTTACTTTCCATTTTCTGATAGTAGCCGTCGTAATGGATGTGAGGTGGTATCTCATTGTTTTTAATTTTCATTTCTCTAATGATTAGTGATGTTGAGTATCTTTTCATGTGCTTGTTGGCCATTTGTATACCATCTTTGGAGAAATGTCTATTCAAGCTCTTTGCTGATTTTAAAAATCAGGTTGTGCCACAACTAGAAGGACCCACAATTAAAATATACAACTATGTACTGGGGGGATTTGGGAAGAAAAAAGTAGGAAAAAACAAAAAAGGAAGATTGGCAACAGTTGTTAGCTCACATGCCAATCTTTAAAAAAAAATCAGGTTGCTTCTTTGTTGTTGAGTTATAGGAGTTCTTTATGTATTCTGGATATAACTCCTTACTAGATATATGATTTGCAAATATTTTCTCCCATTCTGTAGGCTGCCTTCTAATTCTGTTGATTATGTCTTTTGATGCACAGTTTTTTAGTTTGATATAGTCCCATTTGTCATCAGGCAGGACTGTGGCTGCGGGAGTGTGCCCTTAACTGCTTGTATTTAGGGGGCCGGTCGCTCCTTGACCGAGTTTTATCGCAAATATTGTCCAGCCGTATGTCTCTTTGATTGCTCTGTCTCTTTTACATGGGGATTCAGAGAGATTCCATATCTCGCTCATGACTACTCTCCTCCTCGAATCCCGAATGTTGTTTTTTCATATAATTGACAAATAAAAACTGTATATATTTAAGGCACATGGCGTGATGATTTGATGCATCTTGAAATGTATACATATGTGTACGTTGCAATGACAACCACGTTCACGCTAATCAATGCCTCTACTATCTCACAGTTCCCTTTGTGTGTGTGTGTGTGTGTGTGTGTGTGTGTGTGTGGTGAGAACACTTAAGATCTACTCTCCTAGCAGCTTTCAAGTGCACAACACAGTATCGTCGGCTATAGTCACCATGCTGTCCTTAGATCCTGAGATCTTGCTCATCTTCTAACAGCGAGTTTGTGCCCTCTGACCAGCATCTCCCCATCTCCTCAAGCCCCAGCCCCTGGCAGCCACCACTCTACTCTCTGCTCCTATGAGTTTGGCTTTTTTAGATTCAACATGTAAGTGAGATAATGCATCATTTGTCTGCCTCATTTCACTTAGACAACGCCCTCAATCTATCCATGTGGTTGCCATGGCAAGATTTCCTTCTTTTTATCCTGAAATATTCCATTGTATATATATGCCACATTTCCTTTACCCATTCACCCATCAATATTCTTTCCTAGTCACCCAGCTTTTGTGGTCCTCTCCATTCCTTCTTGCAGCCCAGTGGTTCACTCTGGTATCATCACGTTTGCAGGGTCTCTAGAATGTGGTAGAGTTGGAAGAGTGGCACCCTTGTGGTGAGCTGGGGACGAGCACAGTGCAAGTCTCAGGTCTGAGGACATTCTGGCTCTGGCTCTGGATGGTTATTACAAACAGGTGTCCATTATGGAAAGCTCCATTGAGCTGTGCCCTTAAGAATGTCCACTTTACAAATGTAAATGGACATTGATGGTAAAAAATGGTATTAATTCTATTTGATGGTGTTTAAGAAAAGGTGGAATTAAAGTGCTATGTGACAAAATGTGTGGTTGGATGGAGGGCGGACCCTGGCGCTCTGAGGTCTCGCCCTATCCAGGATGAGCAGAAGTTTGGTTAACTCTAGTCTCCAGTTAAGATTACAAGTTATGATTTTAAAAATAAAAACTAAAGGAATAGAAACAGAATGCATAGCTCTAAATAAATGTAGAAGTGGAGAACTTGAAAAAAAAGTCAGCCAGTCCCAATGAAGGCAGGAAAGAAGAGAAAATGAACCAGAGAAAGGGAAGGAAGAATCAACAGCACTTAACAGAGTGGTAGATCTATGACCAAATCCATCAGCAATTACACTAAATGTAAAGGCAGCAGATACTCCAGTTGACATCAAGGGTGTCAGGCTGGAAAAATCAACAAACAAAAACAACAGAAACAGTGCTGCACAACAGATGCACCTAAAATACAAGAGACTAGCTAATGAGAAACTAGACACATGATGCAGAGGATCAGCGAAGTCAAAGCTGGCATCTTAAAAAGGCTGTCCACGTTTCAGAGTCTTCAGGTGATGCTTTTCGTTTCACCTGAGTTTATACTTGTCATTTGGAGAAAGGTTGGTCTCCTGGGAGCTACTTACATTTACAGAAGGAGAAACCACATTAGCTCATTAACAGAGAAAAGTAATCCGATTACCCCAATCAGTGCAGAAAAGACATTTCATAAGTGTCGATTCCACGTGGACTTATGATTAAAGCACACACGGGGGAGCTGGCGGCACCCCAGCAAGGCATCCTGCCCTGGCGAAGCCTCGCCAAGACTGGGGACTCGCGAGGTGCTCAGCACCCCAGAGCTTGCGCACAGTGGACACTGGCAAGCGTAGCAGAGGAAAGGACTGGAAGGAAAGCGAAGCTGTTGTCACTGTCCTAGAAAACTCAACAGTGTCGACCAACTGTTAGAGCAATCTTTAAAAGGTCAGCGTTTGCCAGACACAGTCAACCTACAAAAATCAGTAGCACTTCTTGCTACAGCAGTAACTAAAAATATAATCACAAATAAAGATAAACATACAGATAAGGATAAAGCAAGCATGAAACCTCTATGGAGGAAACTTTCCAACTCTAATAAAAGGCATGGAAGGTAAAATGAAGGCTAGAGAGACATCACATGCTCTTGGATGAGACAATGCAATACTAATAAACGTCCATTTCACCCCAAATAAATCCATAAATTCAAAAATACAAAATTTCAATTGGATCTTTTTTCAAAGACTGGCACCTGAGCTAACATCTGTTGCCAATCTTTTTTTTTCTTCTTCTTCTTCTTCTCTCCAAAGCCCCCAGTACATAGTTGTATATTCTAGCTGTGAGTGCCTCTGGTTGTGCTGTGTGGGACACCACCTCAGTATGGCCTGATGAGCAGTGCCACATCCGCGCCCAGGATCAGAACCAGCAAAACCCTGGGCCGCCAATGCAGAGCACGCGAACTCAACCACTCAGCCACAGGGCCGGCCCCTCAATTGGATTTTTAAAAGGAACTCCATAAATTTAATTTTAAAACCTTATGCGGTAAAGATCTATAAATAGCTAAGTCAACCTGAAATATAAGTGTAAGAAGATGACTGAACTACTTGAAAGCCCTAGTGGTCTTCGCAATGAAGGTGTGGTTTTGGTGAAGACAAATAGGCCAATGTGCTTTACGCGCCCCAGGCGCACACGTGGCTCACCAGGCAAGGCCCGGCTCTGGGTGGACGCATCAGGAGGGCTCACTGAGGGAGGTTTTACCAGCTCTGCCTCTGAGTGTGGCCTCCAGGCCAATTAAAGACCTAAACACAAAACCTAAAAATAAGGTGTTAACCAACAATGCAGACCATCTTTGCAACCAAGGAGTGGAGCAAAGCTTCTTACACAAAAGTTCCACAGCAAAACAATCATTTAATTCCAGCAAGTTAAAGAAGGTCTTTTAACAAAGGACCATGTGGACAAAGTTAACAGATGGCTGGAAGAATGGAAGAAGTTTGAAACGCCTAAAACCAACAGGTGAATAATGTCTAAATACATAACGAGATCTTGCAAGCCAGTCAGAAAAGGTAAACTCCAATAGAAAGTGGAAACCCGGAAGGAAAGCTGCCGTTTACACACAGAGCTCAGCTTCATTGCCTGCTGCCTGCTGGGGTGGGGCACGAAGGTGGACACACACACCCTAGGACTGAAGGAGTTCCTGCTGGCCTGCATCTCTGCCTCCCCCAGGTCCTGACAGGGGCTGGGAGGACGTGCATCACTAGGGCTTCGGCGGGGTGGCGGCGGGCGTGGGGCGGAGGGGTTGGCAACACCTGGCTGTCCGCCACAGGTGGGGAAAATGTGGGCACCCACACGAGGGAGCCACAGGCGGGTCAAGTCACAGGTGAGCCTTATGCACCTCACGTTTGGAGAATAAAGTGAAACAGGATGACAGCTAAAGCATAAACTGTTTATATAAATTAAAAATGCAAGTGTGCAGGTTCAGTGGCTGGTAAACAGTCTGTTTGTTCCAAGAGTTCAGCATGTGGTTCTCATGCGATCCAGCAATTCCACTCCTGGGTAGCAACCCAAGAGAAATCAAAACAGCTATTGAAACAAACCTTTGTACAAAAGTGTTCACAACAGCAGTGAATAATAGCCCAAAGGGGAAAACAGTCCAAATCTCTATCAGCTGACGAGCAAAATGCAGTCCAGCCACACAATGGAGCATCATCCAGCCTTAAGAAGGAATGAAATTCTGACACAGGCTACAACATGGATGAACCTCGAAAACATGATGCTAAGTGAAGAATGCCAGTCACAAAAGGACACGTCGTCTGATCTCATTTATGTGAAATGTCCGCAGGAGGTAAGTCCAGAGACAGGAGGCACATTAGTGGCTGCAGGGGCTGGGGGAGGGGAGTGAGTGTGACTGCCACTGGGTGCCAGCTTTCCTTCTAGAGGGACAAAAATGTTTGGAATCAGACAGGGTGGTGGTTGCACAATATTGTGAATGTACTTAATGCTCATGAATTCCTCACTTTAAAATGGTTAATTTTACATATGAATCTCACCTAACTAAAAAAAAGAAAACACAACAATAATAACAACACACAGGTTGCAAGAACACATTCCAATAAAAATCCATTTGAAAAAATGTAGGCAACTGCCTCAGGTGGAGCGGGGAAGGTATCGGTGTAGCAATAAATGATAAAGAAATGTGTAGATAAGTAACTGAAAAGAGCACAGAGGTCCCAAAGAGAAAAGGAGCAAATGCTGGATGTCCTTCTGTGATCCGTAGGGTGGCTGGCCCCTGGCAGCCCCCAGTCTTTGGCAGCTGGCTCTCCAAGCACAGCCCCCCAAGAGCACATTCCCTGTTGCTGACCCACGGCTGGTGGGCCCTGGGCCAGGCTCGGGCATGGGGAGACACCCAGACCTGGGGGGACAGGGGAGGTGGGGGTCTGCCACCAACACAGGCTTCTCCTCGACCGCCGGAGGCACTCTGCACAGGCGCAGCCGCCCGTCAGTTTTCCTCTGACGTAGGGGCATGGTCCTGTCTCGCTGCCCGGAAGTTCTCCTTGAGAGCCAAGTCCTTTTCCGTAAGAACATAGAAGCTACAGGCAACCTCCCGGGTTCCCTGTGTGGGCTGGCGGTGGGGCAACGCCTCAGTTAGACAGGGCCTGCTTAGGGCCTGGCTCAGCGCAGTTCTGGCCACGCCTCCAGGGACTTCAGAGGACCCACGTTCCCCTCAGGCCATAGCAGAGACAGCTGGAAAAGGCGCTTTGCCTCCAGATTTTGTCTGGGACCTTCAATCTGCTGTCCAAAGTTTCAAAACTTAGCAACTCGTGATGGAAAACAGGCTTCATCTTTGGGGTTCCTCCAGGCTGTCACCAGCCCAGCCAGCCAGGGGAGGCTTCCCCTGCACCCACACCAGGTCACACCACCCCCTGGCTGGGAGGATGCCCAGAACTGGCCAGTGCCCTGAGAAGGCCTTCCTGGTCCTTGCACCCCCCGCAGGCTCTCTCCAGCACCCCTTCCACTGACCACCTTTGTCCCCCAGCACCTGGGACTTCAGAAACACTCATTCTGCCTGCAGAGCATCTCAGTCTGGCTGCAGCTCTGCTGCCTGCGCAACTGGGGTCCTGATGGCTCTGCATGGAGGCCCCTGGGTCCCAGCATTGCCGGCCTGCACGCCCACCCAGAGTTCTGCTGACCTCTCGCCATTAGTGGGCAGGCTGTGGGGCGTGGGCCCAGCTTGCTCCCATATCTCCCTGAACTTCTGCAGTTCCTGCGGGTGCTGTCCTGGCATCTGGCCCTGAGTTGGCTGGCCTTGAATCTGTCCTGGGCAGGCGGCTTTCAGTTGTCGTGGAGGTCACGTTAGGCCTGGACAATGTGGTTTTCTTACAATCAAGACTGGAGAAGGCAGGCACTGGGGCTGTGGTTTTCTCCTGCTCCCACCTCCTGTGAGGACAGCAACACTGTGGACATACCCGCCACCCGCTCCTGGGTGGGCTCTCTCCAGACCATCCCTCGGTGGGCCATGGACTTCTGATCCCTCGGCCTGACAAGGCCATCGAACAGCCACAAAAACCTGGCAGTACTACCAGAAAATATGTAACTGTAATTAACATCAAAGGAATAAACAAGAAAAGACACGAGATCATTTCAGTGGGCAGAGGACATGCTTTTGATAGAATTCAACTTGAAGTCATGATTCAGACGTCACGGGTGTGGCCCCCTGCCTTGCGGTACGCGCAGGCCAGCCTGGAGCAAGAGGGGCCACCCGCGCTGCCCATGCCCAGGGCTCCCCCAGGGACAACCAAGGAAGAGCCTGCTCTCCCAGGTCTCGGCCTCCTCGTTCTCCTGACACCAGGCAGCCTTTCACAGCCAAGTTCCTAACTCCCGGCCAAACTCTCTTCCTGGTGTGTGGGGACTTCCTGACCCCGGACCCCCAAGAGGCTGCTGCGGCAGCTGGGCAGTGGCGAAACTGGCAGTTGCATCTGGCGGCTCCTGCGTCACAGCTGTTTGAGCAGCGGGAGCTTCCAGGAGTCTGGGTGTGCTGGGGGCTCCGGCTCAAGGGCAACCGCAGGGGTGCCTGTCGGCCCCTCTGGACCGGGCCTTCCGCTGTGCAGGCCCGCGCCCGGGAGGCCTCATGCCACACGCAGAGGGCCCTCAACTCTGGCCCTCAGAGCCTGTCTGTGAGTGAGTAGGCGGCTGAGTCTGGAGTGGCCAGGGAGCCGCCCGCCCACCCACCCAGCCCTCGGTCAGCTCCTTAGGGATGCCTGGCCATGAGATCCTGGTGGGTCGTGGTGCCTGGCAGTGGAGGTGAGGGTTTAGGAGACAGGAGGGCCCCCCTCTTCCAACTCACAGCAAACTCTTCTCCTTTTCCAGGGGAACTTGGGGCCGCTGGCTTGTAAACTGAGCCACGCCAGATGCTGCTAGAAGTGACCAGGCTGCACTCTGGCTGTTTCCAGGTGTCCGTCGCTATTCTCTTACTGCCTGTGGACTTCTATCTCTGAGCACACGGCTGCCTCCTCAGGGATGCCCCCGGACACCCCATTCTCCCTGCCTGCAGTGCTTAGATGCCCCTCTGTGTCTAGACACACAAAGGGCTCGCCCCTCCCATCGCCGCCTAGCTCCAGCCTTCCCCCAGCCACCTTTCCTTCTGCCCACCTGCGGCTCGTGATGGTCAGCATCCTCTCCTGGAGGTGCTCCCCCAGGCCAGGATAGTTGGGCTTGTGGAGCGACTGAGCCAAAAAATTAAGAATGGCTAAGGGTGCCCGGCCTCAGAAGCAGGACTAGAAGGCGTGTGGTTCTGGGAGCGAGACTTCTGGATTATGTGCAGGGACAGGCGTCCAGGCGTCTAAGTTTTTGGGGTTTTTTTAAGATTGGCACCTGAGCTAACATCTGTTGCCAATCTTTTCTTTTCTTTTTCTCCACAAAGCCCCCCAGTACATAGTTGCATTTCTAGCTGTAGGTCCTTCTGGTTGTGCTGAGATTTTTATAAGGTCACTGAAGCTTCTCAGAAAGGGGGGCCCCAGACTCCTCCACGTGTCAGCCTCTGTGCACACAGTGTTGGCACAGCAGCTCCCCGGGGCTGAGGCCTTTCTCCATTCACCTGTCTGCGCTCCTTGGTCCCACTGCTGGTCTTGCTACTTAGGATGTAGTTGTGTTCAACATCACTGTTCTGCCCTCCAGACTTAAGGAAACCAGGGCGGAGCTGAACCCTCAGACCAAGATGACAGCAAGAGCGAAGGTTGAAACCACTCCTTCCTATTCCACACACACAGACATAATAGAAAAATAAATCTGCACAGCAAAGGAAACCATCAACAAAACGAAAAGACAACCTAACAATTGGGAGAAGACATTTGCAAACCACATATCAGATAAGGGGTTAATATCCAAAATATTCAAAAAACTAATACAGCTCAACAGCAAAAAACCAACAATCCAATTAGAAAATGGGCAAAAGATCTGAACAGAGATTTCTCCAAAGAAGATATACAGATGGCCAACAGGCATATGAAAAGATGCTCAACATCGTTAGCTATCATGGAAATGCAAATCAAAACTACAATGAGGTATCACCTCACTCCGGTCAGAACGGCTATAATTAACAAGACAGGAAACAACAAATGTTGGAGAGGATGTGGAGAGAAGAGAACCCTTGTTCACTGCTGGTGGCAGTGCAAACTGGTGCAGCCACTATGGAAAGCAGTTTGGAGTATCCTCAGAAAATTAAGGATAGATCTACCATATGATCCGGCTATTCCACTGCTGGGTATTTATCCAAAGAACTTGAAAACACAAAGGCATAAAGATACATACACCCCTATGTTCATTGTGGCATTATACACAATAGCCAAGACTTGGAAGCAACCTAGGTGCCCATCAAGGGATGAATGGATAAAGAAGATGTGGTATTTATACATGATGGACTACTAATCAGCCGTAAGAAATGATGAAATCCGGCCATTTGAGACAACATGGATGGACCTTGAGGGTATTATGCTGAGTGAAATAAGTCAGAGGGAGAAAGTCAAATACCATATGATCTCACTCATAAGTAGAAGATAAAAACGACAAAAAAAAATCACATAGCATTGGAGATTGGACTGGTGGTTACCATTGGGGAAGGGGGGAGGGGGGAGGGCAAAAGGGGTGATTAGGGTCACATGTGAGGGGATGCACTATAATTAGTGTTGGGGTGGTGAACGTGATGTAATGTATACAGAATTTGAAATATGATGTACATCCAAAAAAATAAAAATTAAAAAAGAAAAAAGAAAGAAAAAGAAAAATACATTCCCAAACTGAGTAATAAAAGGAGAAATTGGTAGAGACCAGAAATGGAAAAGGATTCCTAAAGTGAAGAAACAGGTGGAGTCATCAGTGGTTAGCCAGGTTGCTGACCAAGGTCTGGAGTTGAGATGCCCACGTGGAGCAGAGAACTGGGCCACATCACTTCAGGGAGGAGGATGCCAGACTGACGGACCGCCGGATGAAAGAGGACGAAACTACCCAACTGCCAAAGCTTGGAGATGGGGCCGAGTTCTCTGCCCTGCCACCACGGGACCACCTGATTAAAAGCAGGGCCCAAAGTACACCACGCAAAGGAGGTGCTGACCTCTCCACGGGGCAGGGGCCACGGCCACCCTCTGAGGTAGGACCGCCTGCCTGGCACAGCCTGGTGTCAGCACACAAAAGTCTGGAAAAGATGCACACACAACCAAAACTCAACCAGGAAACAGCAGAGAGTCAAACAGAAGAACTCAGATCCAAAGAAATGGAAAAAATAGAGCAGTCCTCGGAAGGACTTTAACTGGCAAATTTAATATTTTTAGGGAGCTGGAGGATGGAAAAGCACCCAAGTACAAGGACAGGATGTCCTGAAATAGACAGACTCAGCTGAATATATCAATTTTGGAAATTGGAATACACAATGACTGAAATGTGAAAATCAGAAGTGGCAACCAGATTCCTAGACCAGTCCCCCTGTCCTTCAAAATGAAGGAGAAATGGAGATGTCCTAGGTCAGCTGAGCCAAGGGACCTGTTCGCCAGTAAGAAAGGCCATCCTTCAGGCTGCAACGGCAGGACACTGCGCAGCAGCTTGAAGCTGGGAGAGAAACACAGGCATGGGTCGTGGTAACTGCACAGGTAAACGTAAAGGCTAGTGTGACTGTATTTTTTGGTTTGTGAGTTCTCTTATTTTCCTGTATGATTTACAAGACAAGTGTATAAAACAGTAATTATGCATCGATGATAATGGGGACACATGTACGAAGATGTAGTTTGTGTGACTGTACTCTACGTCTGTAGAATGGGGGGTAGATAACGTAGAATGGGGTGAGGATGTAGAATTAGGGTGAGGATGTAGAAAGGGGGGAGAACGTAGAGTGGGGGGAGGCTGTAAATGGAGGAGGATGTAGAGTGAGGAGGAGATAGTGTAGAATGGGGGGAGGATGTAGAGTGGGGGAGGATGTAGAGTCGGGGGGAGATAATGTAGAATGAGGGGAGGATGTAGAATGGGGGAGGGTGGAGAGTGTGGGAGGAAGTAGAATGAGGAGGAGATAGTGTAGAATGGGGGAGGACGTAGAATGGGGTGAGGATGTAGAGTGGGGGAGGATGGAGAGCGGGGGAGGATGGAGAGTGAGAGGGAGATAATGCAGAGTGAGGGAAGGACGTAGAGTATGGGAGGACGTAGAGTGAGGGGGAGATAATGTAGAATGAGGGGAGGATGTAGAATGCGGGAGGATGGAGAGTGGGGGGTGGATGTAGAGTGGGGGGTGGACGTACAATGGGGGGAGATAAGGTAGATGGGGAAGGATAATTGCCGCAGGACTCGGGACCAACTGCTGCAGCAGGATCGTGGTTTATCCACTGACTGTCCTCTTCAGTGTTTCCCAGAAATTGTGACCAACTGAACCTTGAGGAAGCTGGCCAGATAGAATGGATTTAATAAGAGAAGCGAGGATGTGGTGGATGCCCTTGGTTTCCCTCCCAGATCCTCTGTAGCAGCCAGTGTGCCCGTCTGCCAGCTGCTGTGAATGTTGGCTGGAGCAGCTGACAGCTGTCCCTTCTCGGGAGGGTTATCTTTGTCCAAGCAGGGGTGCCTGGCCCTAGAAGCTAGGCCACCCCACTGCAGGGGACACTTCAGCCAGGGAGCATGGATGGACTGACGGAACAGCCAGCCCCTTCCCCTAAGGTGGCAACAACTCTGCCACCAGCTCTTGCACAAGAGCTTTCCTGCGGGCTTCGGTGCAGACCACATCCTGGATTAGCTTCCTTCGGTCTGTGCTGCCCCCACAGGCCGTCTCCTGAGAGCACCCCCTCCCTCAATGAGTCTACTTTAATAAATCCGATCAGTTCAACCCAAGACAGGTCACCATTTACAACAGAATAAAAAATATCATCTACCCAGGAATAAGTTTAGCAAAATACAAGATCTCTACCCAAAAAACTACAGACAGTATTCAGAGAAGTTGAAGAATCACTAAATAAATGGAGAGCTAAGCCTGGCCATGGTTTGGAACACCCGATACCATAAGGTGTCTATTCTTCCCAAACTGGACTGTAAAGTCAATGCTGTTGCAACAAAAATTCCATCACGTTGTGTAAATTGACAAGCTGACGCTAAAATTTATGTAGAAGCATAAAGGTGCAAATAGCCAAGACACACTTGAAGACGCAGACACAGTGGAAGGATTTCCTCCCATGGGTATAAAAGCTACAGAATTAAGACAGAGCCGTCTTGGTGTACGGAGGAACAAATGGGTGACAGAGAAATGGACACATCTCCATGTGGATGCTGGATGCAAGAAAAATAACTCTGCAGGGGGAGAAGAGAGAGTGGTGCCTTCAATATGTATGCGGAAAAATAATGAGACTCCACCCTACCTCCCACCTTGTCAGTTCCGGGTGCATTTAGATCCACAAAGCTTACAGAAAATAATGCAAAACATCTCCACAACCTGGTTGTAGGCAAATATTTCTTTAAAAGGGTGTACGCACACACAAAAAGCATTAGCCATGAGGGAAGCATGCAAGTTTTGACTTTATAATTAAAAATTTCTGTTCATAAGAACACACTATTAAGAGAGTGAAAAGCCACAGAGTTTAAGAAAATATTTGTAACTCATAAAACTGACAAATATAAAGAATATAAAGAAATCAAGAAAAAGACAGATAACCCAATAGAAAAATGCATGAGACTTGAAGAGACACCTCATAAAAAAGGATGTTCAGGGGCCGGCCCCATGGCCAAGTGGCTAAGTTTGTGGGTTCTGCTTCAGTGGCCCAGGGTTTCACTGGTTCAGATCCCAGGTGCTGACATGGTACCACTCATCAGGCCATGCTGAGGTGGCATCCCACATAGTACAACCAGAAGGACCTACAACTAGACTATACAACTAGGTACTAGGGGGCTTTGGGGAGAAGAAGAAGGAAAAAAAAGAAGAAGATTGGCAACAGATGTTAGCTTAGGTCCCAAACTTTAAAAAAAAAAAAGAATGTTCAAACGACAAATATCTTTACTCATCAAGGAAATACAAAGTAAAGCTATAATGAGATTTAACTATATATCCACCACAATACCTAATGTTAAAAAAAAACACTTTACTATGTGGAACAACTAAAATTCTCAGGCACTGCTGGGAAAAGTTTAAATTGTTCAGTTGGTTCAGTATTATCTACTAAAGTTGAATATGACTCTATTCTCTGACTCAGCAATCCATTTTTAAGTATATACTAAAAAGAAATGCAAGCACATGTACACCAAGAAATACAGTGAAGGTACATCCATAGCTTCATTATTTACAATTGTCTCAAAGAGGAAAAAAACAAATATCTAGCAATAGAAGAAGGTATTTAAAAATAGTGTTCTATTCAGATAATGGAATACTATACAGCAATGAAAATAAACAGACCGTAACAACAAGCAATGACATGTACAGACCTAATACTGAGCAAAAGAAGCTGAACACAACAACTGTGTGTCAATTCATGTAAAGTTTAAAAAACACACAAAACTAGGCTGTGGCATTGAGGAATGCAGGTGTAAGAAAAGCAAGAAAGTTGTTGTTCGAAAGTCAGGATAGTGGCTACCTGGAGGAAGTGACAAGGGGGAGGAAAGAGCATTGTCAGGAGGAGCACAGGGTACTTCTGGGGTACTAGACACTTTTCTTTCTTGATCTGGGTGGTGTTCCCAGCATGTAGGAGTTACCTTTGCGATAGCTCTTTCAGCTTCACAATCTTGCTTTGTGAAATTTTCTGTATGGATGTTATTTTTCAAATGAAATGTTTTGTTTTTTCTGTTGTTGTTGAGGAGGATTCACCCTGAGCTAACATCTGCTGCCAATCTTCCTCTTCTTGTGAGCCACCACCACAGCATGGCCACCGACAGACGAGTGGTGCAGGTCCGAACCCGGGCTGCCGAGGTGGAGCGTGCTGAACTTCACCACTAGGCCACCAGGGCCAGCCTTCAAATGAAATGTTTTTAAAAATGAGAAATAAAGAATGCAGTTATACAGATAACATATAAAAGCAAACCTTCCGTAATTAACAGACTTTTTTAAATGTACTTCTAAAAATGTAAAATAGAATCACTGAAATCTTTAAAACACACATACTGGATGAGTTCGGCAGCAGATTACACATGGTTGAAGAGACACGTGGTGATGCAGAAAGCATATCCAGTGAATCTATCCAGAGGCAGCAGAGAAGACAAGAAGACAGAAAATATCAAGAGAGGTTAAGACACACGAGGGATACAATGAGAGGACCTGCTATGTGTCCATTTGGAATCTCTGAAGAAGAAAGTGGAAGAATTTATTTAGGAATGGCTACCTACATTAGGAGAATTATGTCTTAAAAGAATTTTCCAGAACACATGAAAAATATAAATCCACAGACGCAAGAAGCACAACATATCCCACACCTGCTGGAACTGAAGAATATCAACAACAAAGAGAACATCTTGCAAGAACCCAGGCAGAGAGGAGAAATCACCTATGAAGGAAAGACATGTAGACTTCCAAACAACAGTCATCGAAGCTATTGTGGTCACCTCCAAGATGGCCTCCACTACTTCCTACCTCCTGGTGTCTGTGCCTTTGTGTCGGCCCCTCACACTGAACAGATCGGCCCTGAGGAACCAGTGGATGCTGAGGAGGTGATGATGTGTGATTTCCAAGGCTGGGACATAACCAGCACTGCAGTTTCCACCTTGGTCTCTAGGATGCAAGTTCTGGAGGAAACCAATCACTACGGAAGGAAGCACATAGTGGACCTGTGCAGAGGTTCCTGAGGAGAAAAACTGAGGCCCCCAGCCAACAGCCACGTGAGTGGGTGGTCCTGAATGCAGGTCTTCAGGCCACGCAAACCTTTAGACACCGCAGCCCCAGCCAACAGCTAACCGCGACCTCACGATAGATCCCAAGGCAGAAAAGACCAGCCAAGCCCCCAATTCCTGATCCACAGAAACCACAGAGAATCATTGTGGTAAGTCACTAAGTTTTGAACTAATTTGTTATGCAGCAACAGAGCACCAATTCATTAGAGTAATAGCTACAAAGTGTTGAGAGAAAGTAAATGTCACCCTAGACCTGTGTATGTATGGAGCAAACCTATTCTCAAGACAAACAGAAGTGGAAGGAATTTAACACCAAAGCCTACTCTCAAGGAATTCTCAACTATGTGCATCACGAAGAAGTAAAATCATCCTAGAAGGACAGTCCAGTGTGTGAGAAGGAATGGTGAGCAAACAAAACGGCGATGCATGCATGAATCCAAACACAGTCCGCAGGACAGAAAACGGTCTCCAGTCTGCTGGGTGGGGACGGCGCGGAAGCACTCAGTGTGGAGCTGGAGAGGGGCGAGGGCTAAGCGCTCTGAGGTCCTTTCATTGCCTGGGAAGCGTCAGGAATTAAAGTCTCTGTTAATTCAAATAGGCAGGAATAGCTCAACAGGCAGCATGGAAAGAACAGAATCAGCATGTATAAATTTCAAGCCTTTTGGAGAAAAAACAATTAAGGGGGGAAGATTGTTAAAACAAAAATCTCCATATAAAAAACAAGGCAAGAAACTAGAAAAGAGAAAAAGAAAAGTTGGCAAAGTAGGAATAAAAATGTAAAATGATAGAAACAAGTCCAAATATATCAATAGTCAAACTGAATATGTGGGCTTTCCTTGCCACCCAAAAGACAGTGTCAAACTGGGTTTTTACAAAGCCACAACCCCAGCTCTATGCTGTGTTCAGGAAATGCACTAAGATAATGGAATGCAGAAATCTTTAAAGCAGTAACATGGGAAGAGATGCATCAGGCCAATACTGGCTGAAAGAAAATGGGGACAGTTATAGGAATACCTGACTCTGAGAGAACACACGGCAGAGATCAGCCTCGCCCAAGCTCACCCACAGGGCAGACACTGTAGGCAGGCACCACTTCGCCACGTGCCTGCACCTCCGTAAAGTCCACCATCACTTAAGCCATAAAACAACTTCCACGTGTTTCCAACATCATGTACCATATAAACCATAAAAACAATTCAATTAGAAGTTACTATCACAACATAATTTTTTTAAATCCCCATATCTTTGGAAAGAGAGTTTCTAAAGAAGTTTAGCAAGGTGACTGGATGTAAGACCAATATAAAAAGTAATTTGGACTTTATACAGCAACAAACTATTAGAAAATATTTTTTAAAACGAAAACACCGTTTACAAAAGCAACAACCACCATCAGAAAAAACGCATCTGGGAACCAATCTAGAAAACGTTCAAAATCTGCCTAATTCAACAGCAGGCGCACCCGCCCAGTGGCCTCCCACACTCAGCTTCAGCAGCCCGGGCCTCTGGGTTCGGATCCTGGGTGTGGATCTATCACCGCTCATCAGGCCATGCTGAGGCAGCGTCCCACCCAGCAGGACTAGAAGGACCTATAACTAGAATGTACAACTATGTACTGGGGGGCTTTGGGGAGAAGAAAAAGAAAAGATTGGCAATAGACGATAGCTCAGGGCCAATCTTTATTTAAAAACAGCAAGCACACTGCGACGGGAGTCAGTCACAGGAGTCAGACAGGAGTCAGGCCACAGACCAGGGCGCGCTGCCCTGCTTGGGTGCCGAGAGGGGTGGGGCGCTGGCACGGCGGCCCAGGGCACCGCCCAGAGGGAGGCTGGAAGGCCTGCGGGCAGCAGATCCTCAAGGACCCCGCCCACATGGCTGCCAGGTGCAGGAGGGTTCCTGCTCCTGGGCCCAGTCAGTGTTGAGGAGGCCACCGCCTGCCCACCTGCCAGGCCCACCCAGCCCAGGAGGCCCCAGTGCAGGGCAACCGTCCTGGAGGCTCCATCGGGCTGGACAAGCGAGAGAAACAGGCGCAGCCTGTCCGCCATCCACGCCCTCTGCCTGCTCGCCCATTCAGGCGAGAACAGGAGCGCGGGCTCTCCGCAGCCCCGAGGTGTGGGGCAAGCTGAGGGCTCTTTTCAGGTGGACGTTCATGAATGCTTCGCGCTGGTGAGGGACGCCTCCCTTCTCTGGGCCTCCAGCATCAGGCGCGCCCACAGACGCAAGACAAGGTCACTGGGGGCCAGGACGCACCTCCAGGCAGGTCAGCCTGCAGTACCTGGCCACCGCACCTGACACCTGCAGCAGCACCCTCACCAATGGCTAGTAGTGGTCGCTCACACCACCCTATGGAGTCTGCGGGCCAGGCGAGCTGGGGGTGGGGGGCGAGGGGGGTGCTTTCCCTGAGGGGTGGGGCTGGGATGTGGGCAGGGCCAGGACGAGGGTGGGGCTCTCCCTGAGGGGTGGGGCCAGGATGGGGCAGAGCTCTCCATGAGGGGCGAGGCTACGATGGGGCGGGGCTATCCCTGCGCACACGTGGCTGCTGGAATCCCGCAGGTGGAGGTGGGCTGGTGGACGGCCGTCCAGGGGTGGGGGCAGAGGCAGGACCCCCGGCACTGGACGCCGTGGGTTGGTGGCAATTGCCCTCGGGGACACAGCATAGGGGTCGGATGCCGTGGCGGCTCCAGCGTGGAGAGAAATAGAGGATCATGAAGCGGAGGAATATCGCATGGCCTTTAAAAACTGACAAATGCCCTTTTCCTGGACGTTTTCAAAGCGTACTGCGTATAAAGTAGTTTCTGTCATTAGCCAGCGATTCTGAGGGGCGCCCAAGGCTGGGCCATCAAAGCCGATTTGTCCTCAGTTTGGGGGGACATGAGTGTCTGGGCTGGGAGTGGGCCACCATCCCATGCGTCCAGGATCTGGATGGGGGACATCCCTGCGTCTCCCGGGGCAGTTTGCTCCTCTCTGCAACAGGCACCTGTGTTCTCCATGTGTAGCTATGCAGTAAGGTGTAGGGTAGGAGGAAACACTCCAGAGTGAGGGTGAGGGATGTGTCTTCTGAGCCCCATACCATACAGGCCCCCTGAGAATGTCCTGGACCCTGGGTGGGAGGAGGAGAGAGAAGGATATGGGGGGAGGGAAGGAGAATGGAGAAGAGGACGAGGAGAAGGAGACAGGAGGGGAGGAACGGGGCGAGAAAGAGGAGCAGGGGGAGAAGAAAGAGGAGGGGAGAGGGAAGAGGAGGGAGGGCCATGGAAGGACTGGCTCCTACCCTGGAGTGGCCTGTCTCCAGGGCCCAGGAGAGGAGAGGCTGCCCAGGTCCAGGGGCAGTAATAGGAATGTCAGAGGTTGGGACTTGCTCAGGGCTGGGAGCCACTGGGGCAGCACATGTAAGGGGCCAGGCCCAGGTCTCAAAGTGGGGCAATGCAGGTCTCTCCAGGCTCTATGGTCCCTGATGAGGAACCCAAGCCGTCCCTTCCCCTCCCGTCGTGAAAATCAAGGATGAGTCCTCATGGGATACATCAACCTCAAAACGCAAAGCTGGACAAACCAGGGGACCAGATAAAGCCATGTGTCTTGCCCAGACTTACTGAACAAGCTGAGGGTCCTGGTCACATTCTGGACTGAGCCCCTCCCGCCCACTATCCCCCCACCCTCCAGACGTGGCTGCTGGGGGAGGGCTAGGTCCCAGGCCACGTCAGGTGTACCATGAGGTGCAGGCAGATGGGCTGCCTGGGCATGGCAGGGAGCTGTCCAATTCCAGCTGGACATGTAGTATCTAAGTTTTCAGTGACCATGCAGGCAGCAGGACCACAACAGGCTTCCACTGCACAGATGGGATGGTGGAGTCACAGGCCAAAAGCTCGTTTGCAAGGCTGCACTGGCGTGGAGGGACAGGGGGCATCTGGAGGGGGAGGAGGAGAAATAGGGGAGAGGGAGGGGTTCCATCCCAGAGTGAGGCCATGGTGCAAATACAGGCCCACACTGGGCAGAGGAGCACAAGGCCTGGGAGGCCGCGGGTCCCACGTGTCTGGCTCAAGGTCACCCTTCACAGGTTGCTGCACCCCAGGTCCCAGTGCTCCACCCCAGACTTGCCAGTTGGGATCCTGGCTCCCCTGATGGGGTGGAGGCCCTAGCTCCTGGGAAAGCCTTGGGCCTCAGGCTCGGTGAGGTCATGGGAGGATGAGCTGGGCCCACTGTGCACAGCCCCTATTCTGGGCTGATTGTGGAGAGCAGCCCAGGGCAGTGGGCTCACCAGGAGTAGCTGCTCCAGGCAGAAGCACAGAGGACAGAGGGCTGGGCATGGGGGAGGGGGGTGGAAGGTGGGGCCGAGGGGCCTACTGGGCTGAGGGTATGGACAGAGCTGTGGCCCTGGACCACTGAGCAGGGACAGTGGGAGGGGCAGGTGGGCCAATGGGATCAGGCCTCCCCAAGGCCTCCGTGGGCACCTCACCTGTATTTCTGGTTCTCAGGGCCCGGGCAGCCAGCCAGCCTGGCCACTAAACCCCTCCTTCTGCCCACTGCTCCTCCTGTCCTTCAGTCCAGCTGCCTGTCTCTCTAGCACATGGACACCCATTGTCTGATGGGTCCCCCTTCCCTCTCTCTCCAGCCCCACCTCCCCTGTGGCCCCAGCTGACCACTCGACTTCTTTGAGCCTGGGTTGACCATGTGTCTGGTGGGGACGTGCAGAGGGCATCTGGGTGTCAGGAGTGGTGGCACCTCTTGGCCCCTCGCTCCTCGCCCGGCTTCTGCACCTCACACAGTGGTGTCCAGCAGGGGGGTCAGCAAGACTCCCACTCCCTGGAGGGTCTCACAGCTCAAAAAGAAGAGACACTCTCAGGTCCCCAAATCCTGAAAGTTAGACAGCCCCCCACCCCCAACCAAGAGCCAGTCGGCCTCTCTGCGTGTGAACTGAAGAATGGCAGAGCCCCGCGTGCTGGCCGTGCCTGGGCACAACTGCACCCTCCCAGCGACGGCCCTGCATGCCTGCCGTGCCTGTGTGCACCCGCATCCTCCCAGCCACAGCCCTGCAGGCCATCTGCCCGCACCTCCCAGATGAGGAGACCCCACAGGAGCCTGAGCCTAGGCAGGGGTCTGAGGTGGTGTGTCTGCCCTCGAGGCCTGATGCCCAGAAGGACGAGGCTGTGTGGGGATGTGGCAGGATACGGGAGCAGAAGGGTCCGTTCTGAGCCCAGCACAACCCCTCTCCACAGAGCAGCCTGTGAAGACCCTCCAGGAGGCCCAGGGGTTCAGCCGGGACAACAGCTGCCAGCTCTACCTGGGTCAGGCAGAAGGCTGTGCATGGCCAAGCTCAGGGTCAAGGCCGTGGTCTCATGGTGAGGAACCACCCCTCCCTGCCTGCCCAGACACCCGTCCAGGCCAGGCCCTGCCCCTACCCCTGCCCCTGGTCAGGGAGGGGCAGGGAGATGTGGGGACAGGAAGGCCATGGAGACCACGCCAGCCACCCCCAGACCCTATTCCATCCCTTTGGTCGTGCTGCCTGCCTGAAATTCCACATGGCAGTCCCCTCCTGAAGTCAGTCCTGAGACAAATAGCATCCAGAGCTCCCTTCAGGGCCATCGCTTCTGAGTGGACAGTTCCAGGGCAAGGCACCAGCTGGGGTGTCTAGCAGGGGCAAGGTCTCAGCTCCCCCAACCCACCCCAACCTGGGGTGGGGATGGCAGGAGGAGGTGCTGGCCAGCAGCCCCCAGAGGACAGCTCTAGGGCGCAGGAACCCGTCCCCCCACTGAATTAAGAAGGACATTTGGGTGGTGGGGCCGCAAGTCCTCCTCTCCCAGGGTCTCCGGGGGGGGGGCCCTGGTCTGTGAGAGGAATGGCCTCTGCGGGAGGCGGTGCCGGGCCCTGGCGCTGCCTCTACTTACATTCCATCCCCACTTCCACGAAGGATCACAGCCACTGCCCCTGGGCCTTCTGCTGTGGCCCCTGCTGCAGCTCTGATCACGCCCAAGACTGTGGGGGCCTTCGTCCCACCCCTCTGGGGACCCACCCATCTGAGAGTCCCTCCCTCACCCACTCTCTTCCAAAACCCTTCCCCTCTGACAGCCCCTCCCTCAGCCCGCCCCCTCCCAGGACCCCTCCCTCTGACAGCCCCCCCTCAGCCCGCCCCCTCCCAGGACCCCTCCCTCTGACAGCCCCCCCTCAGCCCGCCCCCTCCCAGGACCCCTCCCCTCTGACAGTCCCTCCCGAGCCCCGCCCCCTCCCGAGCGCCATCCCCACCCCGCCCACCCAGGCCTCAGGGTTACGGGACCCTCTCGACCCAGGCACACACAGACCCCCTAATCACAAAAACAGCACTCCACCCACCTCACACTCCCCACCCACCTCACACTCCCCACCCACTGCAACTCTTAATGTCCGAAACAGACCCAGGCCACAGGCCCCATGGAAATCGAGCTTGGAGGCTGGGGCCTGGACAGAACCCGAGAGCAGAGATCGGCCACAGTGTTCCTCCCATCCATCCCCATCTCCGAAGGCCATGAGTCAGCTCGGCGGCCCGGGGAGAGCTGGGGGCGGTTCTTACGCTCCACCGTCTCCCCAGCCCTGGCCAGAGCCAGCAAAAACACATATAGACAGACATACAGCTTTTAAGAAAGCAGCCAATATTTCTGTATGCCTGCTTCTGTACAGTGTCGTCTCCCAGCCACCCCCAACAGCGATCTGGGGGATGTCTCAGCACAGCTGCCAGCCCAACCCCTCTCCCTCCCAGAATAGGAGAGACCTTCCCACCCCACCCAGGCTGGGACCAGACGGGCCTGGGAGGGGTGTGTGGCTGCAGCAGGGAGCATGTGCAGGGCCAGGGGAGGCCAGTGGGGCTCCAGGTCTGAGAAGTCCCACCTACACTAGCTTAGTCCAGGGGGAGGGGCTACCTGGGTGGCCTCTGGAGCCCTCCAAACCCCCTAGAACTGTCCTTCCCCAGGACCACCTCCTCCCCAGGACCCTCCCCCAGAACCCCCTCCCCCAAAACCCCTCCCTCAGGAACCCCTTCCCCAGGAGCCCCTCCCTCAGGAACCCCTCCTCCAGGACACCCCTCCCCCAGGAATCCCTCCCCCAACAGTCTCCCTCCCCCAGGACCCCCTCTCCCAGGAACCCCTCCCCTGGCAGTGCCCCTCCCTCAGGAGTTCTGGCATAGCCTTGCTCTCCCTGGCTGAGGAGCCAGCCCAGCTCTCAGCTCCTAAGTGGGGCTCTCGGTTCTTTACGAGCCTCCCACCCCATAAAAGGATCACCGCTGTGCGCCGTCCAGAACCTCTGGAAGCAGCTGCCCGCAGCCCTGCCGGCCCTGCCAGGCCCCTGGCAGCCCTGGGTGGGGCGAGTGGGAGAGGGGCCTCTCCCAGCGTGGGAAGCACGGGCCCAAGGACCCACAGAAGCATCGCGGTTGCCCGGTCTCAGGTCCCAGTCGCTCAGCAGGCCTGGTCCTGTGGCCTGGGAGCTGCAGCCAGCCTGGCCTGGACAGCGCAGGACAGCTGCAGCCCTGCCCTGCTGCACGCCCTCCTGCTGACCCTGAGGCGGGGCTGGACAGCCCCCAGGCTCCTCCTTGGAACATCCAGAGGGTCAGACAGGGGTTGACAGCAAACGCCTCCGATTAATGAAAGTTTGATGGGAATTTCGTATGTCGACGCGGATCCCCTAAACGTTCTCCAGGAACATCTGGCGGAGGTGGAGTCCTGTTTACGCTCACAATGAAGGCGTTTTTTCCAGGTCCTCAGCCTGTGTCCTTCTCTGGGCCCTGGGGCGGGGGGCAGCTTTGGGTTACCACCCACCTCCCCTCCACCTGAGCCCACCCCTCACCCGGGAGCCCACACTGAGTGGGACAGGAGCCAGAAGCCAGGCCCACCCCTGAGGGGCTGAGGCCCACTCCCCACCCACCTCTGGAGCCTCCTCCCTCCCCTCCCCTCCTCTCAGAGATTCCACATCCACCCGTAGAGGTGGGGAGTCCTTCCTGGATGCTGTCAGGCCCACAGGTGCACAGCCAGGAGGGCGGGGCAGCAGGGAGGGGCCCGCAGCCTCCACTCTGCAGGGTAGGTTGGGCTGTGCCCCACTAGGTCCTCACCCACTGTGCTCGGCCCACCCAATCCAGCCCCCCGCCCTGGTCCTGGGGCTTCGGGTCCCCTTGGGTGGGCTCCAGCCCAGCAAAACAGGGCCTTGCCAACTCAGGGGCTGTCTGGGATGCTGACAGGGGAGAGCTGAACTCCCAGGGCACAGTTGGGTTGGGGCAGACCCTGAGGTGCGAGGTCAGAAACAGGTCAGCAACACCTCAACACCAGCACCCCAGGCCCCGGAGCCCTCAGCGAAGGCCTCGTTTGGGGGTGCGTGGGGGCTCCGACCACAGCTATGCCAAGGGGATGGGGGCCAAGCGAGGCTCACCCCCCAAGGGCCCAGAGCCCAGGCTAGAACCCAGGGCAGCAAGTGGACCGTGAGCTCGGGGTCCTGGGCTGAGGCCAGTGAGATCCATTGGAACTAATCCCAGCCCGGGCTGCCCTGAGGGGTCAGGGGCCGTGTCATGGGGGGCCTGTGCCAGCTGGGCACAGCCTGCCTGCCACTGGCCATGCCGTGTGTGTGGTCTTTGTGGGAGCCACTGTTCACTTGTCTTTCTTGCCTCTTCCCTTCTAGTAAAACACAGTGGAGTGACAGCAGACGCCACCTCCACCTCCTGTGTCCTCATAAAACGTCCCTGATGTGTTTGTGTGTGCGTGCACGTGCGCATGCATGTGTGTGCACATGCAAGTGGGTGCATGCATGTCTGTGTGTGTGCACGTATGTGTGCATGCATGTGTGCACACGTGTGTGTGAGTGCATGTGTGTGCACGTGCATGTGTATATGTGCGTGCGCATGCAGTTGGGTGCCTGCGTGCATGTGTCTATGTGTGCATGCGCACGTTGCAGGCAGGCAGCTCCCGGCCAGCCCACTGGCCCGGTGCACTGCCCCGACCTTCTGGGTCCCGACGGATCTCAGGGCTGGCTTTGGAGAACCCCCGACTCTTGCACACGCTGGACTGGAGAGCTGGTCTGACTGGGAGGGGACCGTAGCGACTCCCCAACTTCAGGCAGGGCTGAAGGATAGCTCAGGGGAGCAGGGAGCAGGGTGGGGCCCACCATCCTAGACCCTGACCAGGTATCCCCAGGGCCTGAGAGCACATGGCCACACTGGCACAGGGCTCAGGGATTAATCCTCGTCCCATTGGAGCCAGTCGGTGGGAGGGGCCAGCTCTGTCCCCCATGGCTGGGCTTGCAGTATGGGGCCGCGGCAGTGCGTGCGGGCCTCTGTGAAGGGGGTGTGGGGTGTGGTGGGGATGTGAAGCTTCCCTCAGATTGGGGCCCCTGACCTCAGCCTCAGCACCCAGACATTTGCACTGACTTTCAGCCGGGGTGCTTCGTAATGCTCTGTGCTTGTCCTGCAGGCCAATCTCTGCTGCCCTGCAAACCCACCACACGGCCGTCCTCCACCCGTCCTGCGAGCAGCCAGTCCTCCCTGCCCCGGCCTAGGAGGCATACCCCCACCAAGCCAGCGTGGTGCCCGGACTAGGCAGACACCCACGAGATTGCCCCAGGCCCAGATGTCCCAGGCCCCATGTGTCCACAGCCCAGAGAATAGGAGGGCCCAGCGAGTGGAGGGTCTGGGACCATCTCTCCATCCCCACCCCCAGCCAGGCGGCAGGGCTGCGTTATCAGGTGTTGGCGGCTGCCTGTCCCCATCTGCCCAGGGGCCTGTCCCGCCAGCACTGACAGGGTCTCCTCACCAGCACTCAGCACAGATAGCTTCTCAGTCAGCCCAGCATGTCCCCACAAGCCCAGGAGCCTGGGAAGGTGGGGGCAATGCTCAGCACCTCACACAGGGGAGGGCCTGCTCCCGTCTCTCCCTCTCCCTGGGGCCTGGCTTAGCTGCCCCTGAGGCCAGCTGTGTCCTGGCTGCTCTCCTGCCAGCTGGGTCAGGAGCCACAGACCCTCAGGGCCAGCGCCTGCTAGACAGGCCCCTCCCAGGACCCCCACTCGGGAAGAACCCCTACTAGGGAAGGGCCCCTCACAGCTGCCAGCTCCCAGGTGAGAACTGGCCGCCAAGCGGTCCTCACCTGGCCTGCCTTCTAGGTCTCAGAGTCCCCACCTCCCACCCCCTCTGCCTGCCACCAGACACACCTTCCCAAGGGCCCTCCCTCTGCCACCCCCAAGCTCAGCTGCCCGGCCCGTGCGCGGCCACACTCAGCTCAGGTTCCCTAGGGGCCTCACCCAGCCGCCCTGCTGCCCTTGGTGGGGTGGAGGGGTTTCTACTGCCCAGAGTGGCCTGTCCACTCCCCTGCCAGTCTTCAGGAAGGACCTCTGCCCCCACCCCAACCCTTCTGGAGGGGGAGCCAGCGGACAGAGCATCTGGGAATGAGGTCACTGCCCCCAGGTCCTCCCTCCCCCAAGCCCTCAGCCTCTCTCAGAGGCATTAGTCAGGCCTTTGGGCAAGAATCCTCCAGGGACACCCTAGCCTGGGCTGGTTTCCGAGGCCAAAGGCCCCCATGCACCTCTCTGGGTTCTGATGGAGGTCAGTGCTCCCTGGAGGGAGGCAGGAAAGGAGGGAGGAGATGGGGTCACAGAGGGGACACAGTGGGACCCACACCCTACACACGGCTGGGGGTCTCTGCAAGGGGCAGCACATTCCACACTCCCTTCCCTGGGCCCAGGCACCTGGCCCTCCATGTCTGTCCATCTATCTGTTGGCAGTATTGGGCTGTCAGTAGGAGGAGGCCCAGCCATCCTACCTGGAGTCAGGAATCAGCCTGGGGCCAGGTCAGGACAGGGAAGAAATGAAACCTCTTCTGGGATACCGCACCTCACTGGCCCCAAGCCACACACCTACTCAACATCCCCTTGGTGTCAGGTGCCCCTGTTCCCACCGAGCCTGCTGTGAGAGCCTTCCGTGTGGAAGCAGCCATCCCCCTAGACTCCATGCCCTTAGGGGTTCTTCATGCCCCAGCTCAGCACTCACCAGCGAGCCCCTTGGAGGTCGGATGCAGCCCCAGCCACCCATAACGGGCCCAGAGCCAGAACACTGGCCAGACCAGGAAACAGGCAGTAAATGATTGCTGATTACTGTGTGGACCACTCCATTTGGGGCTCTTCCTTGTGCAGCCAGTACACATCCCCCGAAGCCCTCTGCCAGTGGCTTCCCAGGCCTCCGTGGACGTGACCTGCCACGCCAAGGGGGAGACGTGCCAGGCCCAGGGAGGCACGTGGCACTTGAGCACACAGGCTTTCCTCAGGCAGAGCTGCTGGGTCCCAGAGCTCTGCGTGTCCCCTTGCCCCAGAGCAGTGGTAGGGATGTCTGTCTACTCATATCCCAGCCAGAGTGAGAGGTGAGGGTCCCCATGCAGTGCCAGGGGGCACGGAGCATCGGAGTTGCTTGCGGGGCAGATAGAAGAGGGAGGGGTGCCCACCGGGGCAGGAGGCTCTGGACATGGCGGCCCCGCAGAGGGGCGCTCCTGATCCTCAGGAGACTGAGAAGGTGCGGGGGCAGGCAGGTCACGGCACTCAGCGGCTCTGCCCTGGGCCTCGAACTGAGGCAGTGGGTCCAGGGCATCCTTCAAGTCAATGGCTAGGGATAGGTGAGGAAGGCCCAGACACAGACTGCCAGGTGCACGACCAGTGGGCAAGGCCCACTATCCTCAGGGGCCCTCCCCTGACAAAGCTGTGTGGCCTTCCCCATCCACCTCTCCAGGATGGCCCCTCCAGGGGCATTCCTCCCCCCACCCAGAGCCCCCCTCACCTCACCACCCAATGCCAGAGCCAGCCCTGTGCGCAGACAGAAACCAAGGCCCAGCAGGCTTGTGGGGAGAGGCCCAGGGACCAGGAGGCACTCCAGAGCTTCAGGGAGCTGCCTTCCACCTGCCTGTTCAGGGGAAGACTGAGGCCACAGCCCTGGGGGCTGAGGGCTGCCCTGAGGGGCTGGGGGCTGGTCCAGGTAGGGCCAGCGAGAAAGGCCGGTCCTGGTCATCCAGGCAGAGAGCCAGGCCTGCAGGGCTGTGGAGGCCAGCTCAGAGTAAAAGGGGGGGCCAGGCCTCTGCTCAGCCACACTTGTACACGCACACCCAGGAGAACACGAACACACGCTCCCATACTCACACTCCCATACACACGCACGCATGGCTGCAAATGCCGACTGCCCAACCCCTCGATTTCCCGCCTGGAGCTGGGGAGGACGTCCCCAGCCAGCCCCCTCCCGGCCCTTGCACTCAGGAACGTTCTGTGGGAGGTGGGGGCACAGCTGTACCCCAGAACCAGTCCGAGGACCTCAAGCGCCACGGGGCCGGCTCCCCAGAGGCAGCCACGGAAGCTGGGGCTCCTGTGTGAAGGTGCAGGCGGCCCCACCCTCTCACGGGCCAGCCTGGGGTCGACGGCGGGGCTCCGGCACGTGCGTCACAGGCGCTGCGCTAGGCCAGCCATAAAGACAATACGTGGGTCACGGCCACGATTCGACGCCCTTCTGCGGCCCTGCCCGGAGGCCAGATGCAGCAGATGAAGGAACACACATCAGCGGCGGCTCGGGGCCCAGCGTGCACGGAGAGGGGGAACCAGGAGCGGTCGGGCGCACCCCTGAGCCCCAGTGGACCCACGCTGGGAGAGCCCCAAGGGCCTGTGGCTGCTGTGGGACCAGGCGAAGCTGAGCCTTTGCCGGCAGCCTTGTCACTGGGCAGCACAGCCCTTGCCTTGGTGACGAGCTCTGGCTGCCGCAGGTAGGGTGGGCAACGTGGGCAGAGGCGGGCTGTGGGCGTCCTCCCCGCGGGGACAGCGAAGACGCATCAGTCAGCTGTGGTTCCAAGAGAAGCACTCTGTCACACCAGGGCCCCCACACCAAGGGCTGTGCCTATGTGGAGGGGTGCCCCGCATGGAGGGGCCTCCCTAGAAGGAGGGGTGTCCCTGCATGGAGGGGTGTCCCCAGGAGGAGGGGCATCCCCATGGGGAGGGGCGGCCCCATGGGGACAGTGTCCTGTCTGTGCGGCAGGAGCAGGCAGAGTCTGTGAGTGGAGCCCTGCGGCTCCAGGTCTTGCCCTCATCCACAGCCTCAGCTGTCCTAGCATCCAGCCAGCCAGGGCCTGGTTCAACAAACAACAGGAGCTGCGCTTTCCCTCTGGCCAGGAGAGCCAGCAGGCCTGGACCAGCAGTGGACGCAGTGGCCAGCCCAGGTGCCCACACCTACTCACTCACACCCACGCTGCACCCCTCAGGGCCTGGGGGTCCCTCCCCTGAAGCCCTCCTGAGCTGGTCAGATAGACACCAGGCTCCAGCCTCTGCAGCCACGAGCAGAGTCTGGTCAGCTCCAGCCACTGTCCCAAGGCCCTGCTAACCAGCTGAACCCAAATTTGGGCACTGCCCACATCCAGGTCCCACACACTACAAGGGCCCTGCCAGGTTAGGAATTGGCCTTGATTACACAGATGCAGTGGTGGGTCTGGGACGGAGGCTGGATCTGTAACCAGGACCCCTCTAGACGGGGTGGGGCGCCTGCTCTGGGGGGACAGAGCACCATGTGCCCCAGAGACACAGACAGTAGGAGTCGGAGGCTGGAGGAGGCCGGGGCTCTGGCGGGCAGGGTGGTGGCTCAGCAGGCTCCACGGGTCCCCACCTGCCCCCAGTGCAGCAGAGGCTCTGGGTATGAGATGGACGTGAGTGGTCGTGCTCCCTGGGTGCAGAGGAAGGGCCAGGCCAGGTGGAGGAGTGTGGCCAGCAGGGGTGGGTGAGTGTGAGAGGCGATGCCCGGGGGTCCCCAGCACCGCAGCCTCCCCCCCTCAGGCTGGTGCAGAGGGGTGGAGTCCAGGCTTGGCCTCCAGTTGGAAAGGGCCTGGCCTGGCACAGCCCTGGGTCCCAGGGACTGAGGGAGTCCTCCCCGTGACAGCCCCAACACAAGTCCAGTCTCTGGGGCAGCGGCAGCCCCTTCCTGGGGCTGAAAACTGCGAGACCGTGCCCGCCTGCACCCCTGCCCTGGTGCCCTGGGCCCTGGTGCCCTCGGCCCTGGCGCCCTACAACCCCTGCTCATTGAGGGGCCCTGAAGCATAGGCCTCTCTCAGTGTGAGGGACCCTGAAGAAGGCTGGGGTGGGAGCTGGGGTCCACCCACCCCAGGCCTTGTGAGGGGGCCTTGTGTGGGGGTCTTGGTGGGGCTCCCGAGCACCCGGGGACCAAAGGGGCCAGGAGTCGGGGGACCCTAGGTGGGGCAGGCACAGCCCAGGAGCCTGTGTGGCAGGGTGGGTTCCATGAAAGCAGTCGTGGGGGACACAGAGGGCATCCACCGAGGTACGCACGGTCCCGCAGGAGGCAGAGGTGGGCCGCCAGGGAGGGACCCTCGTGTAGGCAACCCATGGCCTCCGTCAGGACCACTGCGGCCCCGCAGATGCCCACCGACCCCTCCTCCACACCAGGCCTGCTGCCCCAGGGTACAGAGGGGACAAAGCCAGCTGGAATGTCCAGCCACGGTGGGTGGGGTGGGCGGGGTAGGGGTCTAACATCAGACAGACATGGAATTAGGACGTGTAATAATGCCAAGAAGGAAAAGCAGGGCCCCAAGAGAAGACGCTGGGTGGGGGCTGGGACAAGACCCTCCAAGGACGAGGACAGAACTGCCGGCGAGGCCCCTGCTAGAGGGACAGGCAGGCGAGCGTGGACGAGAGGCCAAGGGGTGTGGATAGGTTTTCCACTGGGAGTGGGGGTGCTTTCATGGCTGGGGACCAAGAGGCCAGGGGCACTGTGGCTTTGCACCATGTGGCCCAGTGCGTTTTCCAGGAGCTACCACGGTATTTCGGGCTCCACACTTCTCCTCTCCAGGAATTGGGGGCTCCCATCGGAGCTGGGCGGCTCTGTGATCACTTGGACGTGGGAGGGGTAGCTAAGGGTGATCTCCAAGGTCAGACACCAGAGGTGACACAGCCTACACCTGGAGCCTGTGGTCTCTCTCCCTCCCCCCCAACCCTGGAGGCCCTGTCATGCTGTGAGGAAGCCCAGGAGTGGACGAGCCTGCAGGTCCCAGCCTGGCCTTTCAGTCCCTGTGGCTAAAGGGAGCAGGGACAAGCTGTCCACCAACTTCTGCACAGCCAAGACCCCCGAGCAGGACGAGGGCTGCTGCTGGGAGGAGCCGTGTCTCGGGGGCAGGGGCAGCCCCCACCCAGGACCCTGGCTGGCTGGCCACAGGCAGTGGGCTCTCAGAAGGCCACGGGCCCGCTAAGAGGGCTGGCTAGGACCTGAGGCTGGAGACCACGGGGCAGGACTCAGAGAAGTGCTGGGCTCTGGACCGCACCCAGCCAGAAAGGAGATTGAGAAGGAATTCCGGGAATTCACGGGCGATGGGAGAATACTGAGGGAGGCAGCGGCCCCACCAGACACCCACACGGGACTTCTCTTCTTTCTGCTTTTTTGAAGTTGACAAGAGTGTGCACATTTATGACCAGAAAAACAGCTTTAACCACTTAATGGCTCCCCACCTTCAGGCTAAGGCCACACTCTGGCTCTGGCTCACAAAGCCTGTGTCCCCAAGTCCCTGATGGCCACTGGCTGCTGCTGCCCCAGGCCACCCAGGGACCCGGTGGCTTCCCATACACAAACCTTGCATGTTCTGCTTGCCCACGTCCTCCTCCCCAGGCCTCCCCAGACTGGCCTCCAGGCCGTGCCCCAGGTCCATAGGGAGAGAGGGAGACAGGACAGGGCCACGCAGAGGCCTGGGGGAGAGAGAAGGCCCACCTGGGAGGTGTGGGTCTTGGGCCTACAGCCAGCATCCAGGGGCAAAGGTGAGACAGGGCTGGCTGCCTGAGGCCCCATCTCAGTCCTGAGGCCAGCTGTCTAAGGGGCAGGGCGCTCCCAGTGGCTAGTCAGCAAGCAGCACCACAGGGTCCGGGGGAGGGCAGTGGACCCAAGAAGATCAGGGGACCTGCAGCCCACGGGCCAGCGGGGGTCTGAGGGCTGTGTGCCTGGCACCCAGGAAGGTCCTCTGTGGCTCTGGCTCCCGAGTGTGGCTTCTGGGTAGCGGTGCAGGGGCAGAAGGCTTGGGACCCAGGAGCAAGGGGTGACGTCCTGGAGAGACAGCAGGGAGCAGCTGGGAGCAGCTCGCCCTGCAGAGCCCTGGTGGCTGCAGGGCCGGACACCACGCTGAGCACGCATGTGCCCTCTGGGGCCGGCCTGGCCCCTCTGGAGTCTGAGGCCCCCCAAGGGCGGTGGGTGTGCAGGGGGTGCCCGCAGCCCTGGGAGGAAAGAGGAGGTCGGCACTGCCTCCCGTTCCTCCGCGTGGCTACCCCCGGTGGGGCTGTCCTCCTGGACTCCTGCGGCCCTGCCCACGGGGAGCCGTGACGCCAAGGTGGGGACGAGGGAGGAGACCCACGTTCCGGCCCCACTCCGGCCCCAGCGGCTCTCAGACATTCAGCCTCTGGAGACAGCGAGGACGCAAGGACGAAACACAAAGCAAGGCGACAGGAACCACTGGTCTCCAGGAGCATCTCGGACGGCTTCTCCTGAAAGGAGAGAGATAACCCCTTCCATGGGAACACGGCTTGGGGAGGCGGGTTTCCCCATGAGAAGAGGAGTGAAGGGCCGAGCGGCCGCAGTGCGGGGCGCGGCCCAGAAGCCGGAGGGCGGACTGATGCCAGGGTGCATGGGCACCTGTGCCACACAGCCCCCTCAGGGGCAGAGCCCACAGGTACGTGCACACATGGGGACATCCCCCCACACCACCGCTCATGGACTGAGGGGAGGGCACATGCCCACACTCACGGACACAACGGGCACACAGAGGGCCAAGTGTATGCACATGCCCGTCCAGGAGCCCCCACGTGCGACCTCGGCGACGTGGGGGCCTGGGAGCCCCAGAGCCTAGAGGGCAGGAGGACCAGGGAGCCCCAAGGAGGGAGGCAGTCCGGCAGGGAGAGGGGGTGCAGGGGCAGAGGCCACAGCCGGTTTCTCCGGGATGGTGCGCCTGCCCGCCCGGGAGTCCCCAGGGCCCAGAGGCCAGCTGGTGACCCATGTTCAGGCACTGGCATGGTGACCCCAGTTGGCCACCCCTCCCTTGCCTGTCATGCTGTGCGACCTGTCTCAGGCATGGGGTTCTGGTTTCCCTCAGACAGACCACAGCAGGGGGACTCGGGCAGTTCCCTGGACCTGCCTTCCTCTCCCAAATCCGATTGGACTTGCCCACAATCGCCTCAGCCACTCCCACGTCTAGCAGCCGTGCGCTGGGCTGCAGACCGGCCCCAGCACCCCAGTCAAGGCCTTCACCCACCCCATGGGCCGTCTGACTCCTAGGCCTCAGCGTCCCCCAGTCTCAGCCGCCTTTCCCGGGAGGGCCTCCATGGCCAGAGGTGGACATGGGACCTGTGGGGGAGCCAGTCCAGGCCTCTGGGCCTCTGGTGCCCGGCGCCCCAGCTCTGGAGCATGGCCAGCCAGCAGGGTGTGGTCCTGCTGGGTCCCTGGGGTCTCATTTCTTACATTCCATCCAAGGGCCAGATCTGACAGGCAGCATTCTTCTCACTGAGGGGGCCAGGCGGGCAGCCCCACATCAGGCCCCAAAGGAGCCTCACTGGGTGAAGACCCCCTGGTGTCCAGCCACCCCCACAGCAGTGCCCCAGGAGAAGGCCCTGGGCTGTCAGCTGGCACAGGAAAAGGACAAAGCTCACTGTCTGCAGGCTAAGGGGCAGAGGGTGCAGGAGACCTCCGTGCAGCCTCAGCCAGCTCCCTCCCCTCTCCGAGCCTCAGTTTCCCCATCTGGCTGTCCTCCTGCCATCCACCTGCTCAGTCATTCGTTTCTTCACTAAATGGTTCATTTACTCGACCCTGTGCCAGGCCCCAGGGGCTTGGACCCCGGCCCGACCTGGAAGGCCCACAGTCAGACATAACAGCAGGGAGCAGTGGGGGCTGGGACAGGGCAGCGTCCTGGGGTGAGGGTCCAACCCTCCTTCAGGGGAGTAGTCAGGGGCGGTAGCCTGGGCAAGGGGGCATTAGAGATGGGCTTTGCAGTATGAATAAGAGTTCAGGAAGCATTGTCTGGACAGTGGGGTGACTTGAAGGAGGGTGGTGCTCGGGGGCCCAGGTTTCTGGGGTCTTGTGGCTACAGCCTGAGCCCAGGAGACATGAGAGGGCAGAGTGAGGGTCAGACAGGCCGGGCAGCTCCTCAGGGTGGTGGGAAGGATAGGGGCTGCCCTGGAAGGCTCAGAACTACCCCTCCCTCCTCCTGCTCCTCCGAAGCCATGGCCCGGTCTGCCTACCCTTAAACCCTATGGGCCAGGCCTCACCACAGCCCACAGGGGGTGCACAGAGACACTGCCCCACACAGCCTGTCCCCAGGGGCCCCAGCCCACGCCCCTTAAGAGGAGGAACCCCTCTGCTGGGGAGCAGCCTTCCTGGAGGTGGTCCCCAGCCTTTGGGGCAGTCTCTGGGTTCCCAGCCGCTCGCAGGTGGGATGGGCCCTGCCCCAGTCTGGCCAGGTCGTGGGACAGGACTCCAACCCCACCCACAGCCCCACCACTCACAAGGCAGGCCCACTGGGCCTCACCCCCAAGCCTCAGTGTCGCTCCAGGAAGTAGGTGAGCGACAGCTGCCCACAGGCCCACTCTGCAGGCCATGCTGCCTCCCCACGTATTCCTCGGGTTCCTTCCCCACTTAGAAGAGAACTCCTCATTCCCAAGTATTAACGAACCACATTAATGCTTTTCTTTAAAAAGTACTGGAGTTATAAACCAATGTTACCACAATTAAAAAAAAAAAGTACTGGAACTTGGGGCTGGCTCGGTGGTGGAGTGGTTAAGTCCACATGCTCTGCTTTGGAAGCCCAGGGTTTTCGGGTTCAGATCCCAGGCATGGACCTACACACCGCTCATCAAGACATGCTGTGGAGGTGTCACACATACAAAATAGAGGAAGACTGGCACAGAGGTTAGCTCAGGGCCAATCTTTCTCACCAAAAAAAAAAAAGAAAATGTAGTGGAACGTGGTTTTTAAAAATCACATAGCACAGCCCCCATGGGGCATCTCCAGTGGAGTACCCACCCTCTGTGGGTCAGAACACCGCAGAGCACAGAACTCAGAGCTCTCTGTGACCTCCACCCTGGGCCCTCATCAAAAGGCAGATTTTGACCCACTGGGTATGTGGGGGCCAAGCGCCTGGCGAGGCCAATGTGCAGCCCACACTCTGAGCAGCAGGGGCCACAGCAACATACATGGGTGTCACTGGAGGGGATGGAGGAGGCCACACTGGGGCCCACATCAGGGCAGTGGGCTTGGTCCTCTCCTCACGTCTCAAAGATGGCTGCTGCCCCACAGAGTCTCACAGCCATATCCCAGGCCAGGAGAAGAGAATGAGGACAAAGACCAGAACAGGCAACAGAGCTTTCCTTTTCTGAGGAAGTCCCACCCAGGCAGGAGGGTAGGCCTCCCGTAATACCCGCCAACATCTCTTTGGCCACAGGGGCTCCACCAGGAGCCTCAGTGCCCGAGGAGGGTGGGTGGGAGGGAGGCCCGGGGTGGACCAGGGCCCAGACTTGGAGTGATGCTGGGTCAGGAAAACATCCATGAGGAGGCTGCCCTGAGCAGAGGAGCAGGTGCTGAGAGGGATCGGACGGCCCGTCGGGGGTTCCCGGGACTCAGGCCCAGGCATCCTGAGAGTCTGACTGGCTGTGGGAGGGCGTGGTGACCTGGCCCGGCAGTGTGGGCTGGCGGCAAGTGCCTCATCAAGGGGCAGGAGGAAGGGCGCTCCAGGGGGCGGGGCAGGCTGGCGGAGAATGTGGCAAAGCCATGGCTGCGGCAGACACGCGGCAGGCAGCAGGGTCCTGTCCAGGCCATGAGGCGCCCACTGAGGCCCTAAGTGGCCAGAGCCAGCACGGGAGGAGCGAGAGGCAGCCGGGGCCTGACCACGAAGGGCCAAGTTGGGCGCAGACCTCCTCTTGCCGGTGCCGAGGCCCAGGGCCGCTGCCAGGAGTGGGCATGGCAATGCCTACAAGGTTCTCGCCCCACCATGTGGGGCCGGCTCCCGGTGCTGGACCCGGCCCTGAGCACGCGGCCCAGGGGCTTGAGGGGGAGCCCTGGCCACACAGACCGCTGCGCAAGCGTCCCCAGGCTCAAAGGACAGCACAAGCTGCCGCTCAGGACTGGCCAGATGTGGGCTGAAGGCCTGCCAGCCACTGACAGGCTTCAACCGTCTGCTCTGTGCTGGGAAACTCCTAGTTCCTGGGCTTGGTGGGGGATGGCCATGAGCCCCGAGGAAGGGGCCGCAGTTGGGGCCGCATGGCTGGATCAGGGTATGCGGCTCCCCTAGGACTCTGTGTCCAGCTGACCCCACCCGAGACCCCTGCAGTGTCCCCAGCCTCCTGAAGCGGCCTGGCTCTGGGGCCTCGTCCGCCACATCAGCCCTGCCAGGACCAGGCCCTCAGCTCCCTGCCTGGGACGGGCCGTAGGCAGAAGTGGGGCCATGTCCTCATGCGGCCGAGCCGCCCCCGGCCTGCTGCTCCAGGGCTTAGTGTCGGCCTCAGAGCAGCCCAGAGGAAGAAGGAGCGAGGGTGGAGGGTGTGGCCCGCCAGCCGGACACACAGACGGATGAGTAAGTGGAGGGACCGGCACCCGCTAGGTGGGGACGAGGCTTGTCCCTCCCAGGCGCCCAGGGTGGGGGCTAATGGTAGGCCCAGCGAGGAGCTGGCTCTTCTGAGGAGACCCTGAGGTCCTGTCTGCGGCCTGGCCCCCACTCCCAGCCCAACCCTGCATGCCTTTGGCCTCTCCCCTGTCAGCCCTGCAGTGGGGCGGGAGGGGACAGAGCCAGCCCCCACCCGCAGGGGCCCCTTGCATTGCAAACCTCCTGGTACCTCAGTTTCCCCATCTGTGAACTGGATCCACGTAATGCTCTTCCTCTGGGGTCCCTGTGCGGCCTAAATTGGGTGGTGTGCACACACACACACACACACACACACACAGCTGTGCAGCAACATACAGACCCATGAAGCTAGACACAGAACTACGAAGCCACACACAGAACAATAAAACCACATAAAGAACCACAGAGCCACACACAGAACCAGGAAACGCATGGAACCACCACATTACACAACCACACTCCTCTCAGTCACTCGCACAAACCACACACTCACGTGCACATGCACACAGCAGAAAATCAGGTGTCTGCCAGAAAGGCAGAAACCCGACACAGCACCCAAGGGTGCAATCAGGCCTCGCATGGCATGCACATCCAGCCTGTCCCAGCCCGTCCCTCCGCCACGCCTCACTGGGGCTGGCCCTCTGCCTGAAAGTCGGGCCATCTCTGGGTCCCTCCCCCAGGAAGCCCTCTCTGGTTGCCCAGGATGAGGCAAGAGCTGGGCCCTCCAGCTCTCCGTGTGCCTGTGGATGGTGACAGTGACCAGCAGGGAACTAGGCAGTGAGCCCACCCATCTGAGCTTTCGGGTCCCATGTGCACAGAGGGCTGTGCAAGGTTCTGCCAAGGTGCCTGGCCACCCACATTTCCATGGGGCACCCACAGGCCCTCCCCTCACACGCGGTGGGCGAGGGGGCGGCCAGGGGCTGGGAGGCGGACTGAGCAGTGTGCCGCAGCTCAATTTGAAGCAGGTGGAATTGCAGACCTCACAGCCAGCCCGCTGGAGTCTCGGGATCAGCCCTCACAGAGCAGCCCGGGTCCTTCATGCCCACATCTCGAGCTGCCCCTCTGCCCCACCTGACAGACACTGGGCAGCAGGGACCCCGGAGCAGGGGAGCAGGCCGGCTGACCCCCGGCCAGCTCCAGAGGTGGCAGGTGGGTGCTGGCTGCAGCCCTGGCTGCGCCCACAGGAGGCCACCAGGCCGAGGGGCCTCTGGCTGAGCAGGGGTTCGGCTTCAGTACCAGGGAGCCTCTCGTCCCAGGGAGAGAGGGCCCTGAGCTGCCACATGGCGTGGCCAAGACCCCGTGAGGAGGCACAGAGCAGACGCTGTGCATAGGGGCTCAAGGAGCAACAGCCCCAGGGAGCGCTAGCCTGCATAGCCCGTGGCTGTGGTCAGCCAGAGTCCACAGATCACGTCCTGGGCCCTCAGCGCATGGCAGGGGGACAGCAGACGGACCAGCAGCTGAAGGAGGCAAGGTTTCCATGTGGCCACATGTGGACCAGTGGGGTGGGTGGGGTGGACAAACCCATAAGTGGCTGGGAAATGGGCAGCCAAGGACTGTGAGGTGTCCCCACTATCTGGAGTACCACAGCGTTCCCATCCCCACGCCTGGTGACCACGCACCCTCTCAGTGCCCGTCCCTGCTCGTGGGATCCAGCCTTCTCCATCGTTGGCCTTTTTCTCAAGTTGCTTATGCCTCTGCCCTGGGCTCTTGGTCGCTGTCTCCCCTTCTGGAAGGTTCTCTTCTGACGTTGGTTGGTCAGGCCTAGGTCTGCCATGAGGGCCATCGTCAGCCTGCCCCGCTGCTGGCTGCCCTCAGCTTGTCTCCTTGGTCCCTGTCTCGTAGGGCCATCTGTGCCCTTGGGCTGCTTTCCCTTCTGTAAAATGGGGACACACGTCTGAGCTCAGCCTCCAGGGCCCTCGGGCGCCTGGCCTGGGAAACGCCAGCCCTGGGGTGGCCCCTCCTGATGCAGGGCCCCCCCCAACCCGGGGCCCCTCAGGCCCCGAGGCCCCGCCCTCTGGGGTCAGGCGCAGCCCCACTTCCTCATCCATCCCGTGCAGCTACGTGATGGAACCCATGGTGTGGGCCCCTCCCACGGGGCCCCGGGCTCCTCATGAGGGACCCGACAGCCCAGCAGCCAAGCTACCAGTGAGCGAGCGACCTCCCTCCTAAGGCCTTGCCCCAGTGCCCCAGGCGACCACGCCTCCCCACAGGCCCCTCCCCAGTGCCCCAGGTGACCACGCCTCCCCACAGGCCCCTCCCCAGTGCCCCAGGTGACCACGCCTCCCCCCGCTGGGCCCACAGAGGGTCTGCCCAATCCGGCCACGCCCGCCCGGGCTGGGGAGGAGGGTGACTTCACCACTCAGCCCCTGGCAGTGCGCAGTGTCTCCGCGACGCTCCCGGCACGGCCCCGACCTCAGAGAGGCGGGTGGGCGGCTCAGCCCCACGCCCCCGGGCTCCGGGCAGTTGGCCGGACCGTCGTCCGCTCTGGAGCTGCTCCCGGGGCTGCAGACGGCCTGTTAGGCCTCCCTCAAAGCGCGAGCCCAGCCGGGGAGGCACCCAGCAGACAGAGGGCCTCCGCAACCGTCCCCCAGCTCTCCACAGCCACCCACCATGACCCCAGATGGCCCCTCTCCCCGTGGGCATCATTTATGTGCCGCCGTCCTTGAGCGCAGGGCAGACCCGCCCCACTGAGAACAGAAACATTCTCACTCAGAGACTCCTCGGCCTGGGCAAGCAATCCAGGAAGGCTGTCTGCAGGAGGCGGTGGCAGCCTTGAGTCTTGCAGAACGGGATGTCGCCAGGCAGATGAGAGGGTCGGGATGGCCTGGGCGGAGTTCAGAGGGCTTGAAGGGGTGTGGGCCACAGAAAGGGGGTACCCTGGCCAGTGGGGCAGAGCCACAGGAGAGTGCTCAGGCTGACCGTGGGAAGAGGCAGCCCCCAGCTTTCTGGGGGGAAGACCAGCCTCACAGGTATGGATGCCAGGGGAGAGGGAGGTGTGGGAGGGAGTGCCCAGGAGAGAGCCCAAGGGGAGCTGTGGACGAGGGCACCAGGCAACCTCCAGTCCTAGCTGGCTGACCCCTTGCTCCAGCATCCACAAGAAATGACCCCTCCAGACCACAGCCCGGACCAGGGTCTGCTCAGGTCTCGGGGACTCTGCATCAGCTGTAGGCGGTTCACATTTGCATCCCCATGTGGTGCCGGCAGTGCAGCTCCAGGTGTTCCTTGCTGACACCCGCACCCAGGGGCTGAGGCCAGCCTGGGTCTGGGCCCAAAGGCTGAGGCTTCCCTGGTCTTAAGCCTGACCCTGTGCCCTTGGGCACCGAGAGGGCAAGGGGGCCTCAGGCCCCAGCCCAGCCCGGGGAGCAAAGCCAGTGGGCAGGCCAGCTTTATGGACCCCACCCAGACCCTCTGCCATGGCCACCCAGGCAGACAGGGACTCTGTCCCTGCGACGTGGCAGCCAGAGGGGCCCAGGGCTGCTCCAGGTGAGCAAGGGGGCTCCCCACACCCCACAGCTGCAGCAGGCTGGGGAGGGTGAGGAGACCAGAGGCTTTGTGGGGCGAGGGGAGGGCCGTTCATCCCACCCATCCTCCACTCCCAAGGTCTCTGGGGTCTCAGACCCGACCTGGGGGAGGTGCGGATTCAGAAAAGCCAGGCTCCCAGAATCTAGAACCTGCTCTGGGGTCCAGTGGAGGGACACGGCCCTGCCCCGGGGTCGGCTGGGGGCACATGGCCCTGCCCCGGGGTCAGGTGGGGGGACAGGGCCCTGCCCCGGGGTCGGCTGGGGGACACAGCCCTGCCCCGGGGTCGGCTGGGGGGACACGGCCCTGCCCCGGGGTCTGGTCTGTGGCCCTGGCTGTGATCAGAAGGGCCCGTCAGTCCAGCTACCCGTTGAGCCCAGAGCCAAGCCCATTCCAGCCGATGACCTCGGTGTGCCCGCCGGGCGGCTCCCGCCCTCGGGGCCTGGGGAGAGGCAGGACTCAGCTAGCGCACAGCTGGCCCTGCATTCCCGGTGCCCGCTGGAGCGTGTCCCCAATCCAGTCCAAGCCCCAGCTGTTCAGAAACCTTCCGCCTGAGGCTGAGGCGGGACCAGCCCTCCCAACACCTGGGCCCAGGAGCCGCTCTGCAGGACCCCGCCACCCGGGCCACAGCGGGAGGCAGGGACCCCCCACAGTCCCAGCCCAGGGAGGCCCGTCGCTGCCCCCAGATGTCACCTTGGGCCTCCTCCAAGCCGAGCCGTGTGTAGAGAGCAGGCTGGCACCTCGGGGGCCTCACAGGGCAGCGTCCCGGGCGCTCCAGCTGCCCTCAGCTCTCCCTCAGCTTCCGTGGCCCCGCCTGTGACTGTGAGCACGCATTGAGCACCACTGCATACCCTGTGCTGAGAGTCCCTCCCAGTCGCAGGGACGCAAGAGTCCAGCCCAGCCTCGGCCACTGAAATCTTCCTGAGCACAGCGAGTCACATACTCCGCAGGAATCGGACTGGGCAGTGGCCAGGAGAGGACCACACGGGCCCAGACGCCCCGAAATAACCCTTTACAGCCCCAGGTCCTCCTCGGTTTCACACATTCTCGTATGTGACCCTGGTGAGCCACTTGGCCTAGAAGGGCCCTCTCCCCACCCCACTGGCTGCAGGCACCATCACCAGTGACGGTGACCAGTGTCCCTCCTCCCAACCTGCTGTGTGACCTTCAGGGAGTGCTCGCCGTCTCTGGGCCTCCCAGAAATGAGCTCCATGAGAGTCCCACCTGCCCTATGGGCCCCAGGCCTGAGCCAGACACACACGAGGTGGGCGCAGACACGGAGGAGCGAGCTCTTCAGAGCGCAGACTGCAGATGCGATGCAGCCTCAGCCACACAGAGACAGTCATGGGGACTGAGCCCAGGGCCCCCAGGACCACGCCTGCCCCGAGCTGGTGGGGCTGGATTGCCATCGCTTTCACACAGCGGTCCACATACCGGCGCCCGGGTAACCCTGAGCACCTGGCCTACAGGAGGGAAGGCAGCTTCCAGCTCCACATTCCGGAAGCTTCCAGGCCTGGCTCCAGCTGCCCAGGACATGCAGATTCCCAGAACCTTAGTGACCTGCTAGGGAGCATTGGCTTCACAGCACCACGGGCCCCTCTCAGCGCTCTGGCTCATTCACACGTACTCACATGCACACACTCACGCACATGGACATACACACGTTCACATACTGACATAGGCACACACACACTCAGAGGCACATGCTCGCATACTCTCGTACACATGGACACACACACGCTCACATGCTCACAGGCACACACGCACTCACAGGCACATGCTTGCACACATGGACGTACACACTCGTGCTCACTCACACATTCACATGCACACTCACTCTCACACATGGACGTACACAAGTTCACATGCCCGAGGTCCCGCCCTCGGGTCTGTTGGGCATCTGGGCGCGTCCACACCCCACGCTGCAGGCCCCATTCCCAGCAGTGGCGTGCTTCCTCTGTGCTGGCAGGAGCCTCTGTGGGCAGACCCTGGGGCCGGCTTCTCCCCGCCGTTGCCCAGCGGAATGCGTCAGCAGTCTGTCTCCCTGTGGCTTGTGCTCTCACGGGGTGTTCACAAGTCCATCTCCCTCCATCAAGCTGCAGTTTCAGCGCTAACGTTTGCCTCCTTGGTCTTAGCGCCTGCCTAGACCAGGTGCCAACAAGCTCTTGTGGAACGAGTGCGTGAACGAATGAATGACTCTCAAGAAAAGGCCCCAGGACCCTCCCCCTCTCCCCCCACCACCCCTGCCCAGCCTGGCCCCGGGGTCTGCACTTGGCACCCCTGTCCACCTCTCTGGAAGTCACTCTGCGGCCGCTGACCTGCTGGGGCCAAATCCAGCCACATGTCCTGTCCTTCCTTGTCTTGGCCACCTTGGCACGTTGTGAGACTGTCCACAGCTCCTTCACGTTTAGGGTGACTTTTTAAAGAGATGAAATTTATTTTAAATCAAGCAAAATTTAAAGGTACAATAAGGGAGAAAATTGTACATAATTTTCCTGGATTGCGTAGAGGAGGAGGAGGGAAGCCGAGCGAGATGATGAGACAAGCATTTACTTGCTGGACTGGGATAAACATCTCTTAGACACGAGATACATGTTTCTAAAGAGTCCTTCTAGAACTAAAAGAGAGAACAGGAAGTGAGGACGCTGGGCTGGCTTCGGGTCAGCCAGCGCTGGTGCCCTCAGATGGGACCCTGTGCGCCCTCTGGGCCCTCTCCCCGAGCTCCAGGAGAGGCCCTGTTTGTGTTTTTCACGAGGACCTGCTCACGCTGAGTTCATCAGTCCTAGGACGTCTGCCCCACCCTGGGGCTCCCACTGCCCAGGGTGGAACCTTGTTCTCCACATCCCCCAAATTGCTCTGTGCAGCCCTTCAAACAATTTACCAGAAAGGGTGTGTAACGGAAGTGAACTTTCTGAGAACTTGCCTGCCCCCGAGTGCTCTGTTCTGGGTCTTGTGCGAGCCTGGCTGGGCGGGGACCTCTAGGGTGGACACGACTGTCCCTTGGAGCTTGAAGGTGTGGCTCTCTTTTAGTCTAGTGCCGCCCAGTTGCTGACAATGTCCAATGTCTGTCTGACCCTCGGGCCCTATGTGCACACAAGTTAGGAATGATCTGTGGCAGGTAACAAAACTCAACCAACGGGAGTTTAAGCAAATAGATGTCCATTGTTTTAAATCATATGCACACACCAGAAATGGAAGAGACAGTGTGGAGTTTGTGCAAGAGCTCCACGGGGTCAGTGGGAACCTCAGGCTGTTCTATTTTTGCTCCTTCATCCTTCATGTGTGGCTTCCATACTCATGATCCCAGGATGGCTGCCGCAACTCCTCCATCACAGCCTGTGCTCCAAGCAGGAAAAGGGCAGAAAGGCAGAGGTGATGAGCAAAATAGGCATTGTCTTAGCAAGCTTTGCCTTTTTATTAGAGAAGGAACCCTCTCCACAGGAATTTGTCACCACACCTCATTGGCCAAAACTGTCAGGTGACCACTACAGCTGGAAGATAGCCAAGGAGACGCTGGCCTATTTTTTTCTCACTAGATTTCTTTGGCACTATCTTTCAAATTTTTATTGAAAAAATAGTATTTATTTTGCTAGCCATATTTTCATTTCCAACGTTCACTTTTGTTTTATGGTTCCTTTTCCATAGATTCTATTGTTGTCTGTGTAACTCTGTCACAAATCTCTCTAGTGACACTAACAAGTTTATTTGACACTCCCTTCCGTGCCCTGAATTACTTCTGTTTCTTCCAATGTCACTTTTTGCCTATCTCCTGAGAACACTGAGAGTGGCTCTGTGATCACGTTTTCCTTCTGTCTAAATCCCCTGGAGTCCAGGGAGCTAGGGCGCCTGCATAGACGGATGGGGAGAGCGTGGAGGCACCTGCGGAACCTGGAATCCCTGAGCGCTCAGGTCACAGGGCGCATTGCACAAGATCCACATGTCCTCGCCGACAGCAAAGAGTGAACCTGAAGTCGAGAAGGAAGTTTTCCTTTGGGAGCAAAGACGTACTGGATGAGGGGGGCGGGGCACCCCCAGGGGCGGACTGTGCGTCCTGACCCAGCGATGGCCCAGGTCCAGGGCAGGACCCAACAGCTGCATGAGACGCAGGGCGCTGACTGCAGAGGTCGGAGGCGGTGAGGGCCCTTAGGAGCACCCGGGAGCACGTGGTCTAGGGTCACCACAGATGGGATATTTGCAGGCAGAAGATGGCAAGTGTGCTAACCAGCAGTTAGGAGTTCCCCCGGAGGCCCCAAGACCCCTGGCGGCCCCACGGCCCCACGAACCCCCGCGGCCCACGGCCCCTCGCGGCCCCTCAGAAACTGTCTTCAAAGTTGGGGAGAGTCACCTGAGGGTGCTGGTCACGCCTGATAAAATCCACACCACGGAGAACAAAAAAACAAACAACCCGATCGAAAAATGGGCAGAGGACATAAACAGACATTTCTCAAAAGAAGATATGAATATGGCCAATAGACACATGAAAAGATGTTCATCATCGCTAATCATCAGGGAAATGCAAATCAAAACTACACTAAGATATCACCTTACACCCGTTAGATTGGCAAAAACATCCAAAACCAAGAGCGACAAATGTTGGAGAGGTTGTGGAGAAAAAGGAACCCTCATACACTGTTGGTGGGAATGCAAACTGGTACAGCCACTGTGGAAAACAGTATGGAGATTTCTCAAAAAGTTAAAAATTGAAATACCCTATGACCCAGCCATCCCATTACTGGGTATCTATCCTAAGAACCTGAAATCAGAAATCCCAAGAGTCCCTTACACCCCTATGTTCATCGCAGCACTATTTACAATAGCCAAGACGTGGAACCAACCTACATGCCCAGAAACTGATGATTGGATAAAGAAGATGTGGTATATATACACAATGGAATACTACTCAGCCATAAAAAAAGACAAAATTGGCCTATTCACAGCAACGTAGATGGACCTCGAGAGTATTATGTTAAGGGAAATAAGCCAGTCAGAGAAAGACGAACTCTATATGACTCCACTCATAGGTGGAAGTTAGTATATTGACAAGGAGATCTGATCAGTAGTTACCAGGGAAAAGGGGGGGGGTGGGGGGAGGGCACAAAGGGGGAAGTGGTGTACCCACAACATGACTAACAAAAATGTACAACTGAAATCTCACAAGGTTGTAATCTATCATAACATTAATAAAAAAAAAAAAAAAAATCCACACCACGGAGGCCCTGCTGGCTGGTCCCTGCCCGGTGCCCCAGGCCCTCACCCAGCCAGGCCCGGACCCCTCGGGGTCCCACGCAGCCTGTGCACCGCCTGGTGAGCTCGTCCCTCCTCCTCCCCACGGCCCTGCCAGGGAGGCATCTGGGCCACCACAGCCGCCACTGTGTCCTCCCCCCGCTCCTCCTCCCCCTCCTCCCCAGCCCCGCCCCGTCCCTCCCCACCTTCCCCTCCTCCTCTCCTGTCCTCTTCCTCCTCCTCCCTCCTCTGCCCCTACTCCTTTTCCCATTCTCTCCCCCCTGCTTGGGGAGGGGGCCTCTGGCTACCCAGCTAATAACCACAGCAGGAGCCCCCAGCTCTGGCCCCCCAGCCTGGCGTTTCCATGGACAAGGGCCCAACACAAACACAGGACGGTGCAGCTCCTGCCAGCCCGGGACCCCCCACAGCCCCGGACTGGTGGGCAGATGAGGTCATCACCACAGGGGCCCTGCTGGCCTGTTGGGGGGATTATTTGTTTGGTCTTATTCCCGTGGAAACCTGCTGGACCCTCCTCCAGTCCATCCATAGGGGTGTTTGCTGTGCAGGGGAAGCAGCTTACCCAGGACCCCAGCTTCCCCTCCACCTGACCCTCTGGCCTGGCCCAACCCAGAATCCTGGTCTGTCAGGAAGCAGCCATGACTGTCAGCCCCACCTACAAGGTGTTATGGGGAAACTGAGGCCCGGGAGCCAGGCAAGGGCAAGACCATGTGAGACCAGGACACTTGTCACCAGACTGGAGTCTCCCTCTGCCTGGGACCTCAGGCAGGTGGGACAGCCCCAGGCATGCAGCCCCATCTTCTGGGCGGGGGGGCCAGGCTCTGCAGAGCGTCTGTCCCACCTGGGGGTCCATGGGCAGCCCATGGGGGCCGGAGGAGGCAGGGAGGCAGCCACAGGTGGGGTGGAGATAGGCAGTGGACGGAGGAGCTCAGAAGCAGGAGGGCAGGTCAAGGCAGGGGCAGCCTTGGTCGGCCTGGATGTCCAGAAGACCAGCACACAAGCCCGCTGCCCGCTGCCCCAGCATCCTGTCCATCCTGTGGCTGTCGCAGCAGCCCAGCCCCCACAGATGGGGTCTCCCCAGAAGGGGGGGTGCTGAGACCCCCAGAGCAGGGCAGGTGATGGGGCCGAGGTGGCCCTGACCCTCCCACGGCCTCCCATGCTGAGGGCCCTGGGCCCTCCTGAGCGGCCTCTTCCCACCCCCAGGGGCTGCTCCCTGAGATCCTGCTGTGTGCAGCCCAGCCAGGTCCAATGGGCAGTGAACACTCCTTCTCGTGGTCTTAATGGGTCCCACGGTGAGGGACATGGGGCCCGGCTGTGGCCTGCAGGCTGTCCGGGCACTGGCCTCACTTTTTCCACCCGCTCCCTCCCCCCATCTGCCTCTCCACCTTATCCTCAGTCTGCAGTCAGCCCGGGGCGGGCGGGATCCAGCTGAACACCTTCCCACCATGCCGGCGTCTGAGACATTACCTAACTCGACTCTTACCTAATCCCAGCCGTCTCCTGCCACTGTGCCCACCCTTCCCAGCAGGGCCTGGTTGGGCTGGAGCCCAGACCTGCCTCTGGCCACCTGTACATCCTGGGCTGCTTCCCCACCTGCAAACGGCACCTGAGGCTGCTGGGCAGGAAGCGGCTCTGAGCAGCCTGGGCCCTGCCGGGCTCCTTTCCTCTGGTCCTCTGCACCCCAGTGGCCTTGCCGGCCAGCCGGAGGGATGCCCCGTCCTCTAGGAACTTCCTGGAGCCTCTCGCCTGACCCGGGCGGGTGGGCGGGACGCACCTCACAGCCGCCCAGGTGTCTCTGCCCACCTGGCAGATGTGGTCAGAGGGGGCCTGCTTCTGCCTCAGGCTCCAGGCCAGCGGGAGTTGTCAGCTGGAGGAGGCCAGAGACAGGGCGGGAGGGACCACAGCAGCTGGACAGGAGGAGAGAGACAGTGTGCACATGCGTGCAGGCAGACACAGGCCATGTACACACACGCACACACACATTCACAGACACATGGATCCAGCCCCCCACATGCTCTCACACACGCACACATGCACACATGGACACAGACACGCACAAGACTAGCCAGATGCACACAGCATATCCACCACACTTGGAGCCCAGAATCGAGGGCGTGACCAGGTGTCCAGAAAGGTCTCCTTGGCAGGGAGCTGTGTGCCGGGCAGGAGGAGGTCGGCCTGACGGGAGGCCGTGCACAGTGGCCCGTCCACCCTGTGCTGCCTGGCTGGCCCCTTCTCCCCCTTGCGGCCTGGCCCCACCACCCAGCCTGCACCCAGCTGGTTTCAGCTACCGTTTCAGCTCCCGTTGCCCAGGAAGGACGGCCCCACTCAGGCCATCTTCTCTGCTCGGCAGCTCACAGACCCCTCCCGCCCCTCAGCGGGCGTGCCAGGGGAGGAAGCCTTGGTTTCCACAGTGTGCAATGAGGAGGCGCTGCCCTCACGGGTCCCCCAGGTAGCACGCTGTCCTCAAGCCCCCCACCCCCTGCCGCCATCCTTCACCTGCAGAGCCCGGTGCCCGGCTAGGGCCTTGTGGAGCTGCCCCAGCCTCTCCTCCATGGCAGCATCCACAGGGCCTGAGAGGGCGCCGTGGCCCTTCTGCTTGAGCAGACAGACCAGGCAGAGAGTCCACATTCCTCAGGCACAGCCCCTTTCCCTGGGGGCCCTGCGGCTCAGGCGGCACCAATTAGGCAGGAAGGCGTCCTCCCAGGAGAGGGGACTGCCAGGGATGGGGCAGGGCAAGTCACAACTGTGAGGGGACAGACGATGCGGGCTCGAGGGAAGACAGGCCAGCAAAGAGGCTGGGGACAGGACACCCCCTTGGGGGGTGGCATGCTGTGCCCAGAGGACCCCAGACTCAGCTGGTGGATGGACAAATGGACTGGGCCTTGTCAGGCCCCTGTGCTGTGAGGAGGTGTGAGGGGCCTCCTTCCAGAAGAGGCTGCAGGTTCAGGGAAGGGGGGAGCAGAGGCTGGCCTGGGCAGGGAGAGAGTGGCTACCGCAGGTGCCCCGTGCGCTGGGCGATGAGCTGCACCGCGGTGGCTCTGGGACCTCTTGAAGGACCTGGGCCTTGAGGTGAAGGCGGAAGAGTCTCCCAGGAGAGAGAAGGCTGTCTTGCTACCTGATGGAGCGAAGAGGGCACACTCTGCCCACCCCGCAGTGTACCCCCAGCGCCTGCCCTCGCTCTGGGCCCAGGACTATAGTCAGTGGAGCTGTGCCCCCAAAGTTCATGTCTGCCTGGGCCTCAGGGCATGACCTCATCTGAAAACTGGCCCTTTGCACACGCACTTGAGATGAGAGCATCCTGGACTGTCCAAGTGGCCATGTCCCACCACAGGCTTCCTCACAGGGGACAGACAGGGAGAAGAAGGGAAGGTGAGGAGAGGCTGCGTGACAACAGAGGCAGGGACCAGTGACAACACAGCCACCAGTGGAGTGCAGCCGGGTGACACCTTGATCTCTGGCTTCTGGACTAGGGATCTGGGAGAGAGCACGTTCCCGTTGCTGTAGCCCCCTGTGGCCGTTGTCATGGATGCCCCCATGTGTGGTCGTCGTTTCGGCTGCAACTGGAGGCTAATACAGGAAACAGAGCCCCTGCTCTGGAGGGGAGAGGAGAACAAGGCCTGGACAGGCACTCCTGGTACTAACGAGGGTGTCAAGGCTCTCACAGCCTCCCTGAGGACACATGTGAGGTATGCTGGGACAAAGGCCAGCTGGACAGAGCTGGGCACATGGGCCCCAGTGCCAGCCTTGGGATCCATGGAGCCACCTGGCATGCGGGAACCTCAGTCTCTGCCCACCAGAGCTGCAGACCCTCCACCTGTTAACCTCCAAGATGGGCTGGGCTGTGCCTGGCCCTCAACAGACCAGTTTGTTCCCCCACCTCCCCAGGCCCTCCTCCCGGGGCCACCAGAATCCCTCCGAAAGCAGGTGAGATGGAGCTATAATTTAAAATACATTTATTTAGTGTTTCCACTTGTTTCTGTTCTGTTATACAAGCTGTTAAATAAATACATTCTCCAAGTCACTCGAGTGCACACCTACTCGCTGTACAGATGAGGTAGAGAAATCGACAGGCTCGCACGAGACTCTGACACAGAGCCGAGTTCCCGGGTGTGAATGCCCTTCTCCTCCCGCCCCTCGGACCAGGTGTCACCAAGTCCAAAGCCCACGTGTCCCGTGACTGGGCCGGCGGGGAGCAGGGGGCCGGACCTGCCTGGCCCTCAGCGTGGCTCCCGCCCCCGCAGCCCCCGACAGGCTGAGCCCACCACAGGACGCGTTTTCTTCTACAGATTCTCTGCCACACGGAAGAGGAGCACATTAACACAAGGCTCCATTGGCGGGAGCTGCGCTTCACTTAGCAAAACATTCTGATATATATTTATTTATACATAAACCAGCCAGCAGACGTTTTCAGTCTGCCTTGTTTAAAAAAATACTTTTCTTAATATTTATGACATAGAACTAAATGTGGTATTTGATTAAAAAAAATAGCCTTCCTCTGACTTTCCACCTTTCCTGACCCAGCAGTGACTGGCCACAGTCTCGTCCTGGAGCGTGGCAGCTCTGCCCGCTTGGGCCCCAGCAGGTGGGGACACTTGGGGACAATCAGGATGCACCCTAGTACCCCAAGCTGTCTCCAGCCAGGCCTGTAGGAGATGGAGGCACAGACCCACATCACTCACCACGAGGGAGCCCACCCTCTCTCCCTTCTGGTGGATGGACCTCCGCATGACCCCGTCTGCACACAGTTATTCACGGGGATTTTCTCTGGACCACAGGAGAATAACTACTATTTACACTATGAAACAGGGACAAAGAGACCCATATCAACATAAATAGGTTTTCTTTAAAAAACACAGTCCCCTGGGGTTCCTGGAGCCCCCCAGACTCCAAGGAACCCCCTCGCTCAGTAGTTCCCACGTCCATGCCGCCGCCCAGCTCTGCGCTGGCCCAAACTCTGGCCCGCAGCCTCGCAGCACAGCCACTGAGCCAGCAGGAGGGGCCCAGGGCTGGAGGCTCCAGGAGCCAAAGCTGCCATTCATGCCGAGGTGGGAAAGAGGGACCCATCGGAGGGAGGAAGGGTAGAGGGCGGAGGCCATGCCCCAGCTAACCCCTGACCATGCCAACATAGTGCACACAGGCACACACACCACGCACACACAGAGACATGCTCACACACATGCACACACACATGCTCATGCACAGAGCACATACCACACATGCACATGTTCATGCATACGCAAATACCCCTGTATGCACATGCACTCTCATGCACAAACATGTGCATGTGGTCGCACTCAGGCACACACAATCACACATGCTCATGCACAGATACCACACACACACACTCATGCACGCATGCACACCAAATGTGCTTACATGCACACATGCACATTCATGAGCTCAGACACATGTATGCACACACACACTCAAACCAGGTCAGGCCATCCTTCTCCCCTCCCTGGAAAGACAAAAGCATGTCCCGGGGAACAGCTTCTGTTCACCATATCCCAGACCATACCTCTCTACTCATGCCTGTCCCCACCCTGCCTCCCCGGCAGTGACAGGGCAAGCTGTGCCTTCCTGGTGAAATGAACCCCCCAAGGGTCTGACCCTGCCCCTCTGCCCATGCCCACCCTTGGGGGTACAGCAGGCCAAACTCGGCCCCAGAATCTGCATTTCAAAGCCCAGAGTGCAAGATCCTGCACCCACAGGGTGCACAGCAGGGCCTGCCTGCGCCCCCCCCCATCTCCCGCCTCACTGGGGGCAGTGGGGGGACCATGGGACCTGGCTTCCAAAAGCCCTGAAGGCAGTGGCCAGACTGAGCTCGTTTTACTTCTTCACAAACAACAGCGACATCTTTCTCAATTTAGTGGTTTCAAAGAACAAAGCAGATCAGGCAAGAGGTTGTGGGGGGGGGGGGGGGGCGGGGCGGGGTACTCCAGACCAGGCTTGGCCAAGAGGGAAGAGCTGCAGCCTGGGAGACTGCCGGAAAGGAGAAAATAATAATTATATATTAGTTAAATAAAAATAACTTAAAGGTCACTGATATCACTCCAAAGAGAAGTGCTCGATGTTGGGGACGGCAGTGTGCCGGCACGGGGGAGGCAGCCATCTCTCTCCTAGTGGTTTGACTCTCTAAGCCAGTGCTGGTGCCGGACAGCCAGGTGGCCGCAGAGAGGCCCTGTGTGGTCAGGAAGGTGCAGCCGACTCCTCATGGGAGCCCAGAGCAGAGAGGGGATTGGCCCCTGGGAACTGGCAACTGAGGGGCAGACACAGCTTGGAAAGCATGGGTGCAGCACCCTCGGGTCAGGTTCGGGTTCGGGGTCAGGGCTGAGCAGAGGGGATGCAAGCGTGAGACAGGGCCCTTGAAGGAAGACACAAAGGGGCAGAGACGGCCAACCCAGCTGACCCCTGGGCTCCGGCCCCGGCCTCACGCCCAAATGTGCTGTGGGCACCCAGCCCAGGGGCTCAGCCCTTGCAGGTGTAGACCTCCTCCCGCTGCGTGCACTGCCTGCACCACCACAGCAGCCGGGCCGGCCCAGGCTCAGCCCTTGCAGGTGTAGACCTCTTCCCACTGCGTGCACTGCCTGTACCACCACAGCAGCCGGGCCGGCCCGGGTTCAGCCCTTACAGGTGTAGACCTCCTCCCGCTGCGTGCACTGCCTGCACCGCCACAGCAGCCGGGCCGGCCCGGGTTCAGCCCTTGCAGGTGTAGACCTCCTCCCGCTGCGTGCACTGCCTGCACTCCACGTAGCAGCACCAGCGCACCTGGCACTGGCAGGGCCGTGTCACCACTCTGCTCTGCGTGTTGTGGCCACGTCCACAGCAGATGCTCTCACAGTTCTTTTCTCGGTGGCACCTGCGGCCAGCGGTGCCCGGGGAGAAGCGGCCAGCCAGGCAGAAGCTGGGCGAGTCGTCCAGGTGCACAAGCTCTGGTGTGCGGGGCAGGGGGTCACCACCACCTGTCCCTGGGGCCCGGCCCCGCGGCGGGGAGATGGCGCCTGCCTCGCCCGTGGCCTCATTGGTGGTGCTGCCCACCTTGAGGGCGGTCTCATACTTGTGCTTCAGGCGCTTGCCCACCTCATGGAAGGGCGCCAGCTGCCGCCAGCACGTCCTCACGGTGCAGGAGCCCGACACGCCGTGGCACTTGCACGTGGTCTCCACTCCGGCCTTGATCACCTGGTGGGAGGGAGGGAGGTGGGCACAAGGGACAGAGCAGCCCCCGCAATACCACCGGAGGGGCTGGTAAGCCACCCACCCCAGGGCCAGACCCCACAGCCCCAGGCCCAGGCCCAGCCCAGAGCATCATCACCCACTGCCCAGGCTCCCAGACTCGTGCACGGCCCCTCCCTCTCCAAGCCATGGATGCCCGGACAGAAGCCCCACGGCCAGCACATGCCTCCAGAGTGGCCCCCCCATCCCTCCAAGGTGGCCTCCACCTCATTGAGACCCTCCCTTCCCATTCCTGCGTCCGAGGCTGCTCTCTGCAAGTGCTCACACGCCAACTCCCTAGCCCGCCATCAGTAACCCACTGGGAGCTCCAAGACTGGTCTCAGCAGTTTGCCCCCAGGAGAGCTGAGGACAAGCAGGTCAGCTCACCTAGTGGACAGGACTGGCCACTGCCAACAGAGTGTGCGTCTGAGCTGACCACATCTCTGCCTGCGCATCGGAACCAGGTGTACTGCGGATGCAGGTGCCACCCAGCACCCGACCGTGACAGTAACTTGGAAGGAGGGAGAGTCCCCAGCACCGCCCCAGAGGGAAGCACCAGCCTCACTCTGGATCTGGATCTGCCTGAGTCCCAGGCCAGGTCTTTCCCCTCCCAGGACTTGGGGTCCCTCCAAAGCCATGGAGTCAGGCCAGCTGCCCCAGGGGCCTCCTGTCCGATGGCCCGCACTGGGCCCCTGGAGGGACAGCGGGGGAATGGGGGGAGCCCCAGGCTGAGGTCCCACACCACCCCCAGGGAGGGCCGGCTCAAAGAGGATTAAGAAACCCAGCCCCGTCCTCCAGCCAAGCAACAGAAGAATCACATTTAATGACACTCTGCTGAGAAGCCCGGACAAATTTAATTAAAACGCTGCTTACCCAGGCCCAGCACAGCTAATGGAGCACTTTTCATGTTCTGACTTTTCATCAATAGCTTACAAAAGGGTGAGGCACAGGAAAGAGCCAGCCTCGCCTCCGGGATTTAATCCACCCACACCCCCCTCCTGAGACAGAGACGAGCCGGAGCCCAGTCGAAAAAGGAGGAAATTGACTCTTTAATAAGCACAGGACTCAGAACTCGCTCCTCAATAACGAGGACTCAGAGCCAGGCTGAATCTAATTACCTCGCCAACCGCCCCGCACCCGAAGGCTGGGCTCCACCTCCCCGGAGCCCCGGTGGCCCCTGACATCCCGGCCAGGCTGAACCCTGGGGGGTGTCTGGTTGAGCTGGGAAGCTCCATCCACAGGAAAGGCAACATGTGGGCTGGGAGCCCAGGGGCTGCAGGGAGTGGCCAGGAGCCAGGCGCCCCCAAGCCCAGCCACGCCTGTGGCCAGCAGCCCCAGATAGAGCCAAGACGTCCCTCTTCCCCTGAGACTTCTGAGTTGAGCTCCCTGAGAACAGAGCGCTGGCCGCAGCCAGGGCCTCTGAGACAGAAGCACTCCCCACCCCCGACTTGGGCCAGCTGCACCCCAGAACCCCTGACCCACATGCTCCCTGTGCTGCCATCCACCTAGGGTCCTGGGGACCAGACCTCCTGCCCCTTGACCCTGGCAGGCAGGGTCCAGTCCCCCAACCTCCTGGTCCAACAGCTGGGAGACCTCCTAACGGCCCCTCCCCCACACTTCTGCACGGGACGCCTCGGCACCCTCCGGGACAAGTAGGATCCCCACCTGTCTGGCAGGTTAGGAACCTCACAGGCAGGAAGACTCAGGACCCGGCTGGCACCACCCCCTTGGAGTAGAGGCAACCCAGCCCCGCAGTGCTCTCTGCACCCAGCCGCCTGCCCCCCACACACCTTCCCTCCCCCCTGCACCCCGCCTTGCCCCGCCCCTTGTCCCCGCCCTCGTGCCCCCGCCCAGCTTGCCTTCACACCCACGAGGTTGTTGTGGAAGTCCACACGCGCCCGCAAGTCCTTGCTCGACCTCCGGCCCAGAAACTCCTTGACGAACTTGCTGCTGTACTTGAGGTTGTCCCCGCAGCCACCCCACTGCCAGGCCTCGCGGTTCTCCAGGTCCGGGGCCTCGTCGCACGTGCAGCGCTCCATGCGGCCAGCGCTGCAGGCCTTGGCCAGCGCATGCGTCAGGCCGGCCGAGGAGATGGCATAGAGGAAGGCAGTCTCCTTGAAGCCTGCGGGAGGCAGTGGCCAGTCAGCACGCGCCGCAGTCCCACTTCACTCTGGGGCAGCCGAACCACGGCCAGCGCAAGCACACAGCCCAGCGGAGCAGAGTCGGGAAGGATCCTTCCTAGTGTCCGACTCGGGAGGGGACCCCTGCCTGGCCGTGTGGACACCCAGGGAGGGCGGCGGATGTGCAGGCACAGGGCTGGTCGGGCCGGAGACAATCGCGAGCACCGTGGCCGCCGCTCTGCCCAGCAAACGGAGACCCATCCATCCAGGTCTCCGACCTCCCGGACTGGCCGGGGTCCACCCTGCCTGCCCTGGGCCTCAGGCCCCCAGATTTTAAACAAGGCCGTGGAGGCGCTCAGAGTCCCAAGCAGCACCTTCCTGCGGAAGGAGACCCAGGGGCGGAGGCTTGGTACTGGGGCAGGGGGCCAGCTAGACCCCTGCCTCTCGCGCCCAGGCGCTGGCCCCTGGCCCACAGCAGGCGGCCACAACCATCAGCGCTGCCTCGGACCCTGCCAACGCTGCCAGAATCCCCTGCGCCGCCAGCCACCGTTCGGCCGTGCGTGAGAGGTGGGCGGGCAGGAGGGCAGCCGGCCCCACCCACGGACCCAGCGGAGGGGACCAGGCCCAGGGTGCTGCCCCTTCTGCACGCCTCGCGCACTCACCGCGCTTGAGCAGGCTGGCCCGGTAGCGGCCCTCCAAGGTGCAGTTCCAGCGCTCGAACCGGAACTGGTACTGGCACTCAAGCGCGCTCATGCTGACCGCCTCCACCAGCGTCTCGGCCACACCCGGGTCCCGCCGGCACATGCGCCGCTGCTTCCGCTCCAGCTTCAGCCGGTCGCAGGCCTTGTAGTGTGCGTGGGCGGCGGCCTCTGGCTCCAGGGTCAGCGGGAGGATGGTCAGGGGCTCGCTGCCCGTCAGCCTGGGCACAGAGAGGCCAGGGTGAGCACCGCCCCAGAGGCCCCCATAGGGGCTGCAGAAGAACCAGCCTGGCCTGGGGCCCTTGCACACCAGGCTTCCTCCCTGTACCTGCTCTCCCCTACTCCACCTTGCTAGCCAATACCCTGCCCTGCCTACTGCTTGTGCATCCTGCTCGGCCCCCTTCAGGCCACCGCCCTCACACCAGCTGTAGAGTGAGCACGGTCTCAGGCACCCCTATGGCTACTGGCCCCTCCCCAAGAACTCCCTTCAGGAGGTCACAGCCCATGGGATTCAGCCTTGATGTCCCTGACCAATGACAGGGAAGGAACAGATACTAGAGACCCTCACACACCTGGGAGGATGACCTGGCCAGGGCGTAGTCTGAGGGCATACAGGATGCACACCCAGCACACCCTGGCCCACCCACCCCTGCACTTGCTTACCCTGCGGAGCCAGCCCTGCCCGCTGCTCAGACCCACCAGCCTCCCACTGCCCCTGGGACCCCAGGCACATCCAGCCCAGACCCTCAGCCCACCTGCACATAGCAGAGCTCACAGCCCCCACAGGAGCACACAGGAAACAAGCCCCCACCCTCACCCCAGCTGGCCCACGGGAACTAGGGGTGCCAGGCGTCCAGACACTGGAGCCCCACCACGTCCCGGCCCCTCCTGCTGCTCCTTGAAAGCCCTGGGGGCACATGGCGGCCACAGGCTGACGCCAGAGCAGCAGCTTCTGCAGAGAAGGGATGTGGGTGGGGCCCCCTAGGACTCCACCCTCCAGCAGATCCCAGCAGTGACACTGCAGGTTCAGGTTCCTCGGGGAACAACCTGGGGTACCAGCTTTTGAAGCCCCTCCCCCTTCCTGTACCCTGCCCATGGTGGGGAGAGGCATCGTTGCATCTACTTGGTGGGGTGGGGTGGGTGGGGGCTATGCAGGGCCGTCACCTGCCCTGAGGCCCCAGACCCTGGCCCCCAAAGGAGCTGCCCTGCCCCACCCTCTCTGGTCAGCTCCCCAAGGTCAGGAGGCCAGGGCACTGAGGCTTGGGACCAGGCTCACAGGAGGCCCAGGCAGGAGCTGGGCAAGGAGGCCGCAGGGACACCAGGGTAGGTGGGCCGAGTCTGGGGGTGCAGAGCAGAAAGAACATCCCCTCCCACCCCTCCACACTCAGAGGCAGGGTGAGGAGCTCCTCCTGGGGGGCTCAGAGCCAGCGCAGCATCAGTGAGCCCTCAGGGTTGAGCAGAGAGCTGTGGGGGAGTGGGGGCAGCACCCACATAGTGTCCCTGGTAGCTTGAGCCCGGGCAGAGGGCACCACAGGGCCGGTTCGCCTCTCCCTGAGCCAGGAGGGCCCCAATGCACTGTGGGAGGCCAACATGAGCACTGGAGCTGGAGAAGCCCCAGAGGTCCCTGAGGCACAGGCCACACCCCTCGTGGCTGCGAAGCGGTGCAGATGGAGAGGCAGCATGGCCTTGGGGAGAAGGCGCCTGTGTGCATGGAGCTGGGGTTCTGCCCGCGGGCAGTGGGGTGAGGGAGGCGGCAGGGCTGACACCAGGGGCTTTGTGGACCCCCAGGCCTCTGCCCGAGGACAGCTGCTGGGCTGGGTAGGACACAGGCAGGGGCCCAGGACCCCGTGCCAGAGACCAGAAGAGCCACACTCCCCACACAAAGGCAGCTCGCTGGTCCCCAGACAGGAATGTCACAGCTGTGTCCAGAACACGGTGCCACACGGTGGAAGCCCCGCAGCCTTCCACCTGCATGTCCCCCAGGCAGAATTTCCCAAAATCAACTGAGCTCCAGCTGGTGCCAACACTGCTGCGTCCAAGAGGACCCCATAGGTGAGGCCATCCTGGGGGCGCCTGGAAAGGGCAACTGCGGGTGTGACGATGAGGGGGCTGATGGCAGGTGAGACTGCCTCTCAGCCCATCTGGAGGTGTGGGGTCTCCTGCGTCCGCACTGCACATGGGGGCTGAGGGCAGAACCCCTGACCTCCTCCAGGTGGCATGAGGCTGGAACCCTGCTGCAGCCACCCCCTGGCCCCCCTCACCCGAGGCAGCCGCTCCCCTCCTGTCTGACACCAACGCCCAGCTGGCCCTGCCCAAACCCACTCAACTGTCAGGGTGGGCTCAGCACACAACCAGCCTGGGGCTCATAGCCTGCGGTGCAGCAACAGAGAACAGACCCTCACGAGGTGCCAGGTGGCGAAGAAGCAGCAGGGGTACGGGGAGCAGGGCAGAGCCAGCGGGGGCTCCCAGGACAGAAACCCCAACACAGGAGCCCAAGGAAGAGCCGGAGGAAAGACGCGAGGTCCATAACACTCAGAATCAGGAAGGCAGTTTCTCAGCGCGACTGAGTCCAGGCCTGTAACCATCGTGACAAAGTGCAAGACTGTCTCACAGCAAAAACAGAGCGCCAAGTCAAAAGACCAGTGACAAGAACTGGAGGAAAGGCTGCAGCTCGGCTCCCAGGCCAGGGGCCAACCTCCCCAACGTGTGCACGTGTGCATGTGGGCATGGCGGACGCGTGGCCAGCACATCTCTTCCTGTGCGTCAGCAACAGGAGGAATCGAATGCGAGAGAATATGAACACACGGTTCAAGGGAAGGAAACAGCTGGCTCTTAAATGTGTAAGAGGCTTCACGCCATGTGGAGCAAAATACAACCACACTGCTGTTACTTTCCACTCATCAGATGAGCACAAACCAGTGTCTGATAAGGTCGTCGTCAAAAACATGAGGAAAGAGATGTTCCTCCTTGGCTGGAATGCTACACCAACATTCTATGAACATCCTCCCGCCAATTGCCCTCCTGGTGATGCAGGCTGCAGACACATTATCTGAAACTGGACAGACGTCACTCAATTGCCCGACAGGAATGCTGGGAGCGCCATCTGTTGTACAAAGACTGGAGATGGGCTGGGCAAGCGAGAATCCATCCCACGGGGCATCTGCAGGTGTCAGAAGAGCTACAGCCCACCGGCCCCTAGGCCGCGTGTGCTTAGTACACCAGCACAGCCCCCACTCTGCAGAGCACCCATGTGCGCATCTGGGGGTGCACAGGGGACCTGGGGCAGAGGAAATACACTCCCCTCCCTGTGGCCCATTCAAAACGACAATGGCCTGCACAGCAGGGGGCCTCAGCCCTGCACCAGCCAGGGGAGGCCAGCTTCGGCCCACACGGCCTTGTCTGGGGGCTGCGCCCTCTGGCTCAGAAAGTGCCCCAGGATGCCTGGCACAGCACAGGCCCTCCCAGCTGCCCACCCCAGGCCAGTGCACCTGCCACCGGGCTCAGTGCAGCTGCCGCCCCCAGGGGACATGTGCCTGGGGCGGCACATGGACGGGTGCATGGCCTGCCAGGCGGCCCTTGAAGGAGGGGAACTGGGGCAGGCCGCCCACAGGCAGCAGCCCCTCGGGGGGCAGGCAGGAGGCCCCGAGCCGCGCCCCATCTGGCTGGCCTCTCCCAGCACTGGACCCACTTCCCGGGAAGAAATAATGACAACGGGGTCTAAACATTGGTACTTTGCAAGACTCACGTATCTTTAGAAGATGCAATGTGTGTGGAGAAGTGGGCAGCTTGCCTGTGGAGTGCAGCTCTCACTCAAGAAGCCGCCTGGGGCCCGGGAGCTCCCACCTCCCACCCCTGAATGCACGAACCGCCCTAACGTCCTGCAGAAGCTCCCCGTCTCACTGTGTGCCTCCAGCTCCCTGTCCATGGGCACCGTGTCTGCCACCGAGGTTGGGGCCAGCGTCCCTCCCAGAGGATCCTGCGGGTCCTGTCTCCTCGATGCCCTGCAGCGGCAGAGTGTGCCACATTCGAGGGCTCCCCTGGGCTGGTGGTCAGGGCTTCACGGGGACTGCCCCAGGAGCCCTCCAGCAGGTCCCGCAGGCACTGTGGGGTCTTCACTTGCACGGGCGTTTTAGAACCCACTTGTCCACACGTGCACACATTGGGGGGGTTTGCTGGGGTGGTGCCATATCGAGTCTCCAAATCGGCGAGGGGGCGTCTCTCTCCATTTACTCAGGATTCCTTCCTGCCCTCTTGAACCCTCAGAGGTTCCCACCCAAGGTCTGCCCTGCACTGGAGTTGGCCCTGGATCCCAGGAGTGATGGTGTGCAAGAGGACCACGTCTTATAGAGCCCGTCTTCTGCCTGCTGCCGACCCGCCAAAGTGCAGGCCCTACCAGATCCAGCATTCGGTCACCTTGCTGTGCATGGTGATTCATCTCTGCTGGTTTTCAGACGCTCTGCATACAATCACACGGGCTGCAGAGGCCAGTGTGCTCTCCTCCTTTCCGTTCCCATGTGGTTCTTCCCGCCTTCCTATGCCAGAGAGGGGCCGTCAGCACGATCCTGAAGAATCTGCCAACCACCTCGGGGCCTAGCCTCCTGCCCCGCCTCCAGGCACAGAGCCACCGGGTGCCCTTGCAGGCAGGTGTGGCCACACGGTGAGGGAGAGAATCAGGGCACCACTGCCAGCAAGCGGCAGCCCTTCCTCCCTGCTCATCTCCCCTCCACACACCCGCTCACTCTCTGCCACCCAGACCTGGCCCCGGGGAGCCGGGGACCCACATGCCTGTGGAGCCAGAAGCTGACCTCTGCCTGCGAGGACCGAGCCCCGCCTCACTTGACGGGCTGTGACAGCTGGTGGTTCCTGACTCAGACAAGGCGACACAGGCAGCCCCAACCGACTCCCAGTCTCGAGAGGGCAGCCTCGCCACTTCACCACGCAGCGCGAGGCTCCAGTGTCTTTTCCTGGACACCCTGTACCTACTTAAAGGAGCTCCCTTCTGCTGTCAGTTTGCTGTGAGTGTTTGAAAACCGTAAGTGGGTGTTGGACTTTATCAAATGTCGTCCCTGCATCTTTTGATGTGTAATTTCTTCCTTTGATCCGAAAAGCAAAGGATTCCACTGATTGATTTTCTAACCTTAGACATCAAGTGCTCTTGGAATAAACCCAAGTGGCCGGGATGGCTGATCCGTTCTCTGTTCTCCGAGATGTAACTTGACGCCGTCGTCTCCAGGCCTCTCGCATCTGTGTTTGTCATCTCCGCCCGGGCTCTTCCTGCTGAGTGTCGGTGCCTTAGCGAGCGTTCTTTTTAAAACTTTCCTGGAAGAGCTGGGCCAGATTAGAATCCTGTCTCCTTAACCGTTTGGTCGAACTTGCCATGAAGCCACGCAGCCTGACCTTTTCTTGGTGGAAAGATTTCACTTCTGATCCAATTTCTTTTTTCTCTTTTTTAAAAAACAGCTTTATTGTGATATAATTCACATAGCACACAATTCGCCCATTTAAAGCATACCATTCAGTGTTCTGTAGTATATTCACAGATATGTGCTAACTCCACCACTGTCAATTTTAGGGTACTTACTTCACCTCAGAAAGAAACTTGTACCCTTTAGCTGTCATCCCCCAGGCCCTCCCCCAACCCCTGGCCACCACAAACCCACTGTCTCTGGATTTGTGTCCTATGACATTTTGCACGAGTGGAATCACACACCATGTGGCCTTCTGTGCTGGCTTCCCTGCCCGAGCACAGCGTCTTCAAGGCCCATCCAGGTAGCGTGTCAGCGCTTCATCCCTTTCTATTTCCAAGTAACATTCCGCTGCGTGGATGGACCATATTCTGTACACTCCTCAGCCAAGAGGCGCCGGGGCTGTTCACTCTCACTGCTGAGTGTGATGCCACAAGGACCACGTGTGCACACACGTGCGGAACGTCTGCACTTCTCTTGGGTACAGATCCAACAGCTCACCACAGAGGAAACTGCTGATTTGTGAGAGGAGCCGTCAGACTGTTCTCTGCAGGGGCCACACCAGTCACACCCCCAGTGACCGATCTCCTTACTTAACTACAGTGTTAGTAATTCTCCATCTCGGCTATGTTTCTGTTACCTTTCTGGTTTTCTCCATTTCATTGCGTTTTCAGGCTTAGCTGCATGAAACTGCTCACTTCCTTGCAGAGTCTGTGCTGATGCCCCCTCACAGGGTCAGCCTCCTCGGATATTTCCAGATCTTTTTGCCAGAGAGGGATCTGCTCATCTCTAATGCACATGTTTTTTGTTTCGTTAATTTCTGCACTATCTCTACTTTATTTGTTCCATTTTGGGGGGTTAGCTTGCTGTTCTTTTCTTCTCTTTTGTGACAGACGCTTGCTGAGCTTCTCTCCCCTTCCAAAATATGCATTTAAGCTACCACTGTCACCACTTCAGTCTATCCAAAACTGCAGCCTCAGGTTGCTGAGCAGAGCTTGGGTCACAGCTCAGGGCACGGAACTGAGCCTGGGTCACAGGTCAGGGCAGCAAGCAGAGCCTGGGCCACAGCTCAGGTCACCATACAGAGCCTGAGTCACAGCTGTCACTATACAGAGCCTGGGTTACAACTGTCACCATACAGAGCCTGGGTCACAGTGTAGCTCTCTTCTCTCTCGTTTCCCTCCGTCTTTTGGCTCACTGAGTTGATGTGTTCTCTCTCTGTCTTCTCTGTGTGTCTCTCACACAGAGTCTGTAACTAGACTGGGGACGCGAGCACAATTCCAATCACCTCAGTCCTATGCCTGGGGCGTTTCCTCCGCTGGGGTCCTGGGGTCTCAGGTCATCCTTTCTACCGGCCATGCCTCTTCTGTGTCTCTTTTTTCTCCTTTCTTGCCTCCTTTTGGGTTATATTTTGTTATTCTATTTTTCCCCTTGGTAATTTGAAGTTTTACAGTTCCATGATTTTCCTGGTTACCCTCAAAACTGCGTAAGTCTGTAACTCACCCACGTCCGACACTGGTCAACACTGTCCCTTCTGGGTGACAGAGGCCTGAGCGCACAAGCCTGTGACTCCCCAGATCGCATGGTACTGTGTTTCAGTTCTACTTCAGGACCAACAGGAGGCTGTTCCATGATCCCTTATCCACTCCTTCAGCGACCTTGCCCTTCATTCTTCCACATCTGGAACACAGAGGGGCCGTCACCCAGGCCTGGGCTGCAACACCAACCTTTCCTCCAGAGCAACTCTTGGTTTGTCTGAAAATGTCTTTATTTCACCTCATTTTAGAGAAGCCTTCGCTGAGCGTGGCATTCTCAGCTGGTGGTCATCATCTGTCACACGTGAGTGGAACCACACGTGCATGGCTTGTCCCCTGGTCCTCTGGCTCTGCTCTCACTCTGCAGGTGGAGGTCCCGACGACCTGGGGAGCTGACCTGCGTCTTGTCTCCTCCAGCCTCTCTGACATGTCTTTGTCTTGGGTCTGCAGTTCCAACTTGCTACGTTCCAGCTCCAATGTTTATTTTTTCTGCCTGGAAAGACACTAGGTTTCCTGAGCCTTCTAGATTGCTCTAATCAGTTTCAGAGAATTCTCGGCCATTCTCTGCAGACGTCACACCGTCCCAGCCCCCCTTCGACCTCAGGGCCCTCACAGGGCGGGGGGGACCCCCACTGTCCCCAGTTTCCCGCCCTGTTTTCCGGGTCCGCCTTCCCGTGCTGCACTCTGGGTAATTTCTCCTGACCCACCAGCCACGTTGCTAATTCTCCTCAGCTGTTTCTAATCTGCTTTCAAATCAGCCCATTACTTAAATGTTTTTCCCCCAGCTCTAACTGGCTTTTCCAAACTTGCTGGGTCAGTTTTTGTGGCTTCTCCTTCCTCACAGATGTCCCCAGCTTGTCTTCCTCTGGAAAGCCCAGTGAGGATGGTTTCATTCGGCATAGAATGCTCTGTTGACTGGTCTATGCATGCCAAGCCATCTATGACCATGTGCCGGTCACCATAACAGAGAAACTGCTAGAATAACCTGAAGCAGAGGATAAAGGTCCCCAAAATTCACACCCCCCTTGGAACCTGAGAATGTGCTCATTTGGAACCAGGATCTTTGCAGATGTAACTAAGGTACGGATCTTGAGACAAGATCATCCTGGATTAGGTCCCGCGCTGCTGAGAGCCCAGCCCCATGACAGGCCTACAGCAGCTCTGCAGAGACCCCACGCCAGCCCCAGGGAAGCAGGGAAGAACTCAGGACGGAGAGAACCGAGTCTGGGAATGCCCGTCCCCTCTGAGGACCAGGCCTGAGCCTCTCATTCCCGGCTGCTTGGGGACTGGGCCGCCCCTCTGAGCACCCCAGCCGGTCACACACTCTCTCACCTGCCCAAAGGGCAGCCAGGTGGCAGGATGGACACTACCAGATGAGGGAAGGTGCAGGTGCAGCCAGGCCGGGTTTGGAGACGTCCTTGTCCTCAGCCTCTCGCCCTTGGATGCCCCAACCCAGCCTGTACCACCCGGCCCCCAAGAGCCTGGCTCCTTCCACTCACTGGGGCGCAGACAGATTCCTACGGCCCTTCCTCCCGCCAACAGGCCCGGCCACCCCAACAGCCACCCTGCCCACAAACCCAGCTCTCCGGGCATGGGGAGCCGAGAGCCCGGGCTGGACGGAGGGAGGAGGCCAGAGCTCCAGAGGCCGCAGCGCCTGCCAAGGAACCCTCAGCCCCACCAGACAGCATTTAATTTCTGTGTGAGTCGAATTCAAAACAAATTCCAGTGCTGAGAACCAGTTCTGAGATTAACTCTCCATCCTCCAGGGGCCTGTGGCCTCCCTCCTGGGCACTTGGACCATGCAGGCAAGGGTGGGCGCACCTGGGGCTCCCCACAGGCTGCACGGTCACCCAGTGCAGAGACGTGCAGGAGGAGGCAGGGCGTAGACAAGCAGGGCAGGGGGGCAGCCCCACATGGACGGGCTGCTCACGCTGGGGTGGGGACCACGGACAGGCTTGGGGGGATGGGCTGAGTGTCCTTGTGTCCACAATGGCACCTCCATTAGTCAAGAGAGCCGCCCGGCCCTGACTCCCCTGCCCTGTGGGGCCCAAGATCCCAGGGCATGAACCCTCAGTCAGCCCCCAGCTCTGTCACTGACCAGCCGCATCCACGCAGGGGCAGTTGGCGTGCAGAGTGACTGTTCCAGCAGAGCGCCCAGCCCAGGCCTGGCCAAGGTGAGCTGGCAGGTGCGGGCCTGAGCAGACCCCACCACACGCAGGCCCACAGCACCGCCAGCCAGGCCAGGTATCCAAAAGCCTAAGAGAAATGCCCCATCCACTCTCAGCAGCGCTGGGAGCGAGCAGAACCCGTAGGACCTCCAGGCCCTAAGGGCTGCCAGCCAACTGCCCCTTTCTGGAGTAGGAGCTGGAGCCCAGGGCAGGGAGTGGCAGGCCTCTGGGCCCCCAGGCAGGGGGCTGAGGCTGCACAGGACCCCAGGGTTCAATGAAAGCTGTGGGAGAAGACAGGGACCGGGGGCTCTGTGCAGGAACCAGAACCACCAGGCCGCCTCTGTGCCCCCATCACACACCCTGGGCCTCATAGACAGGGCTGCCACACAGAGGAACATGCAGGACGCAGGACGAGAGAGCCAGAGGACCCCCCCCACCAGCCACCACCAGCATCACCTCGATGACTGGCTTCCTCCTTGGAGCTGGCTGCCCTGGCACTGGCACAGACGGGGTACGCTGGGACGACCCCATCAATACCCCATCCCGGGGTGGCCTGGGCAGCCACTGCGGCTCCATCTGTCCGGGAGGGAGCCGGCTCTGACGTGCTCTGGTCGGGGAGCCCCTGGCAGCCTCCCCTCGCGGGCCAGACCACTTCCCTGGCCGCGTCTACCTCAGGTATCGCTAAGAAAAACAAACACAGCTTGAGGCTTGCCTTTTTCCATTCCCTCGTCCGGCTGCCGGTCTCAAGAAGCAGGGCCTGCCAGCTGGGCGGCCGGGTTTCCTCCTGTGGCCAGAGGCGCCAGGCCAGCCAGGAACCGCGCTGGGAGGACCAGGGGAGGACGGCGGGCCGGGCCACAGGTCATGGAGCTGGGCGGCCAGCGTGCCACCCAGGTCGGCGCTGCCCAGACCGGGGCTGCCCTCCGGCGGAGGCCCCGGCACAGCCACCTGCCACCCAGCCCTGCCCATGGCTATCCCTTAAGGATGAGCCCCTGCAGAAACAGGCTGGTCATTGCCCAGGCCAGGCCACTGGGCCCCCTCAAAGCTGGCCTGCAGCACAGCCGACCACCCGTCCCCACCTCCCCACCTTCGCCCGGCAGAGCCCTGAGCCCTCAGTTCACAACCCCCCAGGAGCTCAGGGAGCCCTCTGTCCTCAGCACAGTGCCCACGCCACATGCAACACTGATGTCCAGACATCCAGGCCCGCAGTCTACGGCACCACTGTCAGTGCACAGGTGCATCCTGGGAAACTCAGGGCCAGGGCAGGCAGGCAGGGGACTGGCCCTCGTGGTGAACGGCATCGCAGACCCCACACCAGAGGCTCCTGGCTGCAGAGCCAGGAGCAGACGGGTGAGAAGATCCCCATAGGCCTTGGGCACACCAGCCCTGCCCAGTGTGGCACGGAGACCCCAAGGGCCCCGCTGGCATCCCCAGAGCTGAGCCACAGGTAAACGGCAAGGCTGCTGGGCTGTGGCTGGGCTTCGTGGAGGAGGTGACAGCTGAGGCAGATCCTGGAGCTCGGCTCCCCACCTGGCAGAGACCAGCTTCCAGGCCCCTGCGTCCCAGACCACTGTGCCTACTCCCAAACCTTCCACAGCCCCCTGAGCTGGGGTGGGCACCTCAGGGTACCCCCACCACCAAAACAATACACAAAGGGAGCGGGCGACCCCCAGGCCGGGATTAAGGGGCCGAGTGCTGGCCCTGCTGACAGGTGTCATTTTTCTGCAGGCAGGAAAGCCAAGCCAGGCCCCTTATCAGCTTATCGCTCCTCCCAGGCTCATGGCCTCGGCCGTGGAACCGTGGAACCGTGTGCGTGCATTCTTCTCCAGGAGAAAAACTACCCACACACTTCTCCTTTGTCCTCGATGATGGGAGGCCCCGTGGGGTGGGCGGTGGGGCGGGTGGGGGGGGGGCGCCCTCAGCTGGGCCGTTCTGGAGCCCGGGCGGGGTCCTGCTAGGGCGTGGGCCCTGGAGCCTGGTCCTGGGCCACAGCAGCAAGGACGGAACGAGATTAGGGCAGCTGTCCCCCGTCCAGACGGCTGCCGGCTGTGGCAGGACATCTGCTCACACAGCTGAGGGGGGCCAGGTGGCCATGGCTTCCCCCTCACCTCCAGCCCCACCACGAGACCTCGGGACTCCACTTCCTGCGTGCACAAGACCCCCACCCAGAGGCCCAGTCCCGGCCCAACACTCAGCGACTGCCTCTATCTGGTCTCTGTACTCGAGAGCCAGGGCAGAGCCCCCCAGGGGCCTGTGGAAGGAGACAAGGGGCAAGCAGTGGGGTGAGGGGACCCAAGGCTCCCAGAGCAGACTAGCTAAAGGAGGGGAGGGAGGCGGAAGGGACTCTGGAGACCAAAGATGCTGTGTGTGGCTGGCCCCCCAAGGATCCCCTCAGCCTCACTCGCATGCCCTCCCCCCCCACGCCTCCCGATGCCAGTCCCAGACTCATGGGCTGGGGAGCCAGGACACCTTGGTCCCTCTACTGGCCTTGGCCGTCCTGGGCCATGAGTCCAGGAAGCCCCTTCCTCCTGTGCAAGCAGAAGTGTGGGTCCCTCCATCCTCTCCCTGACCTGACCGTCTCCCCTGCCCTGGGCCCCCAAGCCCACTGCCCCCACTGTGTCCCCCTCACCCGCTGCTCTGAGATCTCACTCACAGGGCCACTTCCAAGGGGCCTTGAGGGTCTCCCTGCTGGCCCCTGGGCCACTCTGGACACTGTGGATGAGGCCCCTTGCCTGGGCCCTCCCTCCCCTCTGCTCCTGGTGCAGGCCCAGCCTCTCCTGACCCTCAGGAATGCTCTCTGCTCTCCGTGGCCTCCCCAAACTCAGGGATTCCTGGGCTCCCTGGCTGCTCTGGGCCCATCTGTCCTGAAATAGCCCTGAGGACAGCGCCTGCCCTGGCTGTCACCCAAACCCACCTGACTCCTCACACTCCTGCCCGCTCAGCTCCCAGCACCACCCCCTGGGCCTCAGCCGAGAGTCACCCAGGACCCGACTCCTCACACTCCTGCCTGCTCCACTCCCAGCACCACCACACCGGCCTCAGCAAAGAATCACCCAGGACCTGATCCTCACACTCCTGCCCACTCGGCTCCCTGCACCACCATTCCGGCCTCAGCCGAGAAGCACCCAGGACTCCTCCCTCTCCACCGGCCCCTCCCCAGCCTGCCAGCTCTGGTCTCCACCGTCTTGTGGAGAAAGGCTGAGCTCTGCTACAGGTGAACCCAGCCCCTGGCCCACACACAGTGCCCTGTGTCCTGGCAGGGTCGTCCCATTTTCTCGGCAGCACTGTCTGACCCCTTGCCCACTCACAGGCCCACCACGCAGCCTCGTCATTATACTATGAGGTTCACTCCTCCTGCCCTGGGCCCTTCCCTTCTCCTCCTCCTTCCTCCAGAGACGAGGTAGGCACCACTACCTGAAGCAGCCAGTGGGCGTGGCCACACGGGCTCCCCAGCTAGGCCCCAGGCTGGGCACACAGAGAAGCCAAGGGGTGGCCTCCTGGAGCCCACACACACAGCCCCAGGACAGCAGCCCCTCCAGAACACACCTGAGGGCCGGGCTGGGGTGCTCCCTGCACATCCCAGAGTCCCCACCAGGCCCCAAACCCAGCTGTGGTACGTGGGTGGCCACCTGCACCCTGGCTCCCCACACAGGAGGTCTAGGGCCACGCAGGAGGAGGACACACTGTGAAGACCCATGAGTACAGCCTCAACACTCAGGGGGAGACAGCATGCCGGCCCAAGGACCAAGAAACCAGGTTCTCCTAGGTCCAAAAATAGGTCCAGAATATATAAAGAGCTCTGACAACTCAACAACAAAAAGATAAACAACTCAGCCAAAAATTGGGCAAAGGAACCAAACAGATGTGTTTCCAGAGAAGATCTACAAATGGCCCTCAAGCCCACGTAAAGGTGCCCAACATCACTAGTCACCAGGGAAACGCAAATTAAAACCACAGGACACCACCTCAAATCCACCAGGATGCCTAGAATGAAAAAATTTAATTTAAAAAAACAAAATAATAAGCCTTGGCGAGAACGGAGAAATTGGAACCCTTGTGTGTTGCTGGTGGGAATGCAAAACGGTGCAGCTGCTATGGGAAACAGTTTGGTGGTTCCTCAGAAAGCTAAACACAGAGTTACCATACGACCCACCAACTCCACATCTAGAGTAAACCCAAAAGAACTGAAAACATACATCCACAAAAATCTCATACACCAATGCTCACAGCAGCATCGTTCACAACAGCCAAAAGGCAGAAACAACCCAAGTGTCCATCAACAGATGACGGGATGAAAAAATCTGTCGGATGTTCATCCAATTGAATGTTATTCAGTCACAAAAGGGCACGAGGCACAGATTCACGCTGCAGCGCAGAGAAAGCCTGAAAACCCCACACTCAGCGAGACAAGCCAGACACAAGAGGCCACGTATCACACAATTCCGTTTGTATAAAATGGCCGAGAAGCAGGGCCATGCCAGGGAGGAAGGGAGGAGAGCCCACCCCAGCAGGCGGGTGGCCTGGAGGGTCTTGCCTGGCGGCCTGGCCCACAGGAGGGCATGTATAAAATCCACAGAGACAGAAGGTGGATTCGTGGTTGCCAGGGGCAGGGGGAGGGGGCCCAGACTGGGGTGACGAAAACGTTCCGGAGCTAGGTAACGGTGCTGGCTGCACAGCATCGCGGATGTACTAAAAACCATTGAACTGCAGGTTTAACAGGGTGAACCTACAGGATGCGTGTCAGGTTTTAATAACGAAAAGAACCTCGCCCCTAATACCCAGTGGCCCCGTTCACAGTCGTCCAGAGCCCCTCAGCTGCCTTCCAGACCAGCTCTGGGCAGCTCAACGACCAGCATGGTTCGGGAGCACTGGGGTGCCACTCCTGGTGCTGCCTTCCCGGTGCAGGCCTCCAGGCTGCCTGGCTGGAGAGGCGGGACCAGCCTGCAGACCTCCCCCAAGCCAGCCAACAAACGTTTCCTGCAGAACGTGGGGAGCTGAGGCTGACATCGTGAAACAGGTTCACGGCTCACAACACCCCTCCAACTTCCTTTTAAGATTAACCACGTTGGAAACCTCAGGCCTCCACTCACAGGGACCTCCCCTGGGGACCAGCTCAGGGCACGCATGGGATCTCCAGGACAGGGCAACAAGGTGCCGGGGAGCCCAGACCCTGCTCTGCCAGACACGGATGCCAACAAGCCCCGGCCCACACCTGGCTCCATGCTGGAGGGAGCACAGGGCGGGTGGCCCCAAGGTTTGGGGGTCCCTCCCTGAGCAGGTGTCAGTACACTTGACCCGCCCTTCAGCTCCATCTTCTCACCTGAGACCACCACCAGGAGAGGGGCCGGGTGCTGCTAGCCCTCCCCACCCAGGGCAGCCCACCCAAGTCCACCACAGGGGGTGTCCAAGTCTGTATCCCAAACTCTCCAAGAGACCTGGGGCTGGCCCCTTCCTGCACGGAGCCAGGCTACCCCTCTTTGCAAGAGGGCACCGGGCCAAGCCGTCTAGGCCCCCGGAGCACGGACATCCCTGCGGCCCGGGGAGAACCAGATGGAAACACCACCTGCTAATCATGCCGCCGAGAAGCAGGGCCATGCCAGGGAGGAAGGGAGGAGAGCCCACCCCAGCAGGCGGGTGGCCTGGAGGGTCTTGCCTGGCGGCCTGGCCCACAGGAGGGCAGTAGGAGCCGCAGGGCGGGTTGGGTTGCAGCCTCGGGGAGGGGGCAGGGAGGGCTCGCGGCCCACGTGACCCTCCCCCAGGCCAGCCTCTCTGGGTTTCTGGGCTGTAACTGGAGCTGCCCTGCCTCTGAGCCTCGTGCCAGGCAGAGCTTTCGAGAGGGGGAAGGGAGAGGAGGCCTGGATCCCAGCTCCTTCCTCCAGCTCCCTCTGCACTCCAGGCAGGCACGCTGGAGGGAAGCCCCAGTGCAGGGCACTGAGAGGCCCCGGGCTCCAGCCCTCCCCGTCGGCCTAGCCTGCCTTGGACCATCTCCTCCTCCCTCTCCCTCCAGCTCCTGCCCCTTTGCTGAATCAGAGGCAAGGGCCCCAGACCTGGGCCTGGCCAGAGAGGCTGGGCCTCCACACAAACAGCTCCTCCCAGGCCGCCCCCACCCCGGGAATCAGCCTGAGGCTATCCTGAGGCACATGCTGGGCGTGACCCTCCAGAAGCCATCCCTTCCCTCCTCTGCCTGTCCAGGGGCACTGGTCTTGCCCCTCCAGAATCTCCACACACCAAGCAGAGTCCTGGCTGTCTTGCCTGGTGCAGGGAAGGCGGTGCCCCCAGCAGAGTCAGCTGTCACCACGGCACATGCCTGCCTCCTATGCTCCCCACAGGCAGGACTCAAGAAGTCTCACTTGACGAGGCCTGTGGGGCTGAAAGCAGAGCCAAGAGGGTTGGTGGAGGAGCCACGGGGGCACCACGCCCTCGCTGGGTGCTGCAGGCCCATCAGGACTCCTGCTCTGAGAGGGCACGAAGGACACACGGGAACAGCACAGCTCAAGGCCTCCTGAGGTGCAGAGGGTGGAGAAGGAGGGGCTGCCTGGGGGTGGGGCCCGACCTCCCCTGACGGATCTGATCGTCCCCGAAGCCAGCGCGAGAGGAGCGCCGGCAAGCCCAGGGCGTGTCCCAGGCCCGGGAGCAGACCCGCGGCGGGGCCTGGACAAGGAGAAGGCACAGCTGGCTGACAGGCTGCCGTGACTCACCGCGGACCTGCGGCCAGACGGCCGTCCTCTGACCCTCCCTCTGCCCGCGAGGGCGCGGCAAGGGCTGTACAGATGGCGTGCAGGGGCGTGCCAGTCTCCGCACAGCCCGGGCCCCAGGCAGGGCCGGACCCACAGCGCAGCCAGCAGAGGGCTGCGGGGTGGGGTCTCCGGGGGAAGGAGACACGGAGCTGACCCTGGAAGACAACCCCGCAGAAAGGAGCAGAAGGAGCGAGGGGGAAAGAAAAACACAAAAGGAGAGTTTCCCACGAAAATATTTTATTTTCTTTGAGAACAGGATACACCTGCAGGGCTCCTCGCCCAGTCGGCCTCTCCCTGCCCTGGCGGTGCCACATTTCTGGACCAACGGGGCCCTCTGCCGGCCAGGCCGCCGCGCGCCGGCGCTCCGGCCAGGGGCGAGGGAACAGGTGACGGGCAGAGGGCGGGGGCCAGGAGCGGCCGCAGGGCTCCCAGGACAGGGGCCGGGAAGGCGGGCTGCGGCTCCAGGGACGGTGCCCAGGCGGGAGGCGCAGAGGCTCGAGAGAGCCGGAAGCTGCCCGCACGGTGCCACCCTGGACCTCATGTGCCCATCTGCGGAGCGCAGCGAGGGTCTCCAAAGGTCGCTGGGCTGGACATTCCAGATGTGGGAGCGAGGGATGAGAAAGGGCAGGACAGAACGGCGGAGAGAGACGCGCCGAAACCACGCAAACTGCGGAGGCAAAGAAGTACGCCCCGGGCGGCTACCCCCGAGACGGCGGGAGGCGGCGGCCACTGCCCAGCCGTGCCCTGCGCACTGAGCTGGGTCCCGCTGACGCGCTCCCGCGGGCCGGGACCCGAGCGAGCGTCAGAAGCAAAGCGCAAGAAAAATAAATTCCTCCAGCTTGAAGTTATTTTTTTTTTCCTTTGGGCCTCAGTGCAAGGAACATCTGGATTTTGTACGTATTTTTTTGTTGTTAAATTAACTTCTCAAGGAGAGAAAGGAGGGGAAAACTGCAAGGGAGTGGGTGGGCAAGAGCCGGGGAGGCTCCAGCCGTTTGGCAAGAATTCGGAGGCCTAAGGGAGCTGGGACCAGGGCTTGGTCCCCGAGCTCCAGGGAGCCCCGCGCAAGGCTGCGGGCGCGGCCACCGCGACGACGACTCCGGGGCCATGGAGGACCGCGGCCCCACACCAGCCCGTCGGGTACGCCGGCCCCTCTCCCTGCGCCGCGCCGCAGGGACACCGACTCGCCGACCGAACGACGCGCGCGCCGCAAACAAACAGCTCCAGGCAACGCGGCGGCCCTAGCCAAGCAGGGCCGGCGCACCGGGCCCCGCGCACCTGGGCCGCCCCCGCCCCCGCCCCCGCGCCGCCCCGGCCCGGCCCCGCCCGTCCGCCCGCCGGGTCGCCGAGGCACCTACCCGAAGTAGGCGGCCGAGGGGCGCAGAGCGGCGAGTAGCAGCGTCAGCGCGAAGGCCGCGGCCAGCCAGCGCGCCAGCAGGGGCCCATCCAGCATCTTGCCGCGCCGCGGCGGCTGACCATCGCGCTCCCGGCCCCGCGCAGGGTGCCCCGCGGCCGCCGCCCTCTTATAGCGCCCGGGGCGCCAGGCCGGGGGCGGGGCGCCGGCCAGCTGGCCCGGCCCCGCCCGCGCCCGGGGAGGGGTCACGCCGGCGCCGGGGGCGGGCCGAAATCCGAGCCAGCGCACCGCCCCGCCGCGCAGCAGCCCGGCCACTCGGGTCTTGGGGTGCGCCCCGCGCGTGGGGAGGGGAGGCGTGCGAGGGGCGGGTGGGAACCGGGCCGGGAGGGGCAGGAGCGCGTTGGGGGACCTGGGAGGGGATGAGCCCCGGGCGGCCGTGGGGGCGGGGCCAGGGCGGAGCGTTGGCGGCCGGGGACAAGACGGCGGGGGCCGGCACTGGGCGGCGCGGGTGGAGGCCCGCGACCGGGGGGACTCGGGGCGGTGCGGGGGCGGGGTGTGGCCGGGGCGGAGCTCGAGGCCCGGACGCACGGGGGTGTTGCCGCAGGGAACTCGGTGTCAGCCCGAGGCTGGAGCGCGCGCGGCCGCTCCCTGGGGACTTTGCTGGAAAGGGAGACCGGCCAGCAGGTGATGCCCGCGCTCTTTGCGAAGCCTGAGCGCTCAGGAAGCGGACCTGGGGCCGCTGTTCCCCGGTGTGTTGACCTGGGACTGAGGGACCCTGGCCAGCCTAGGGCGCGGGCTGAGTCGCTTAGTCTTTTGGGACCGCGGTCTCCCTATTCTTACATGGACTTGGTGAGCTAGAGGCTGAGGTCCCTGCCAGCGCTGATCCCTGGGCGACCCCCTTCACGAAGTCGCTGTACCGTGGGGACTGGAAGAAGGGGTCTCCAGGGGACCGAGGGGGCTTAGTGTAGCTGGAGGCGAGAGAAGCCACCAGGGACCCGGAGGAGAGACCACGCAGCGCCCCTTCTGAAGCGAGGCCCTGTTGGAGAACTCGAAGCCCAAATTAAAGCAGATACACAAACTAGCAGGCCCAGGATGGGGTGTGGCGTTGAGGAGGCTGCTGAGAAGCCTCTGGGGAGGAGTTCGCCCGGCAGCCACCCTGGGGAGGAGAACCTGGCTTGGGGGCTGGGCTGTGGGGTGGGTGCCCGCGCCTCTGCAGTGGCCTTGAGTGACACTGAGGCTCTGTGGACAGCCAGGTGATTCTGTGAGGGGCCTCGAGAACTGGGCCTGCAGGGGCGAGCCCGGCTGGCTACAGCCATCGGAACTCAGAGGAGCTGCTGCTGAGCACAGCAACCCCAGGGCGGAGGGCCGGGCCATCGGGCTGTGAGAACCTGCGGCCTGGCGACCCGTTTGGGAACAGTGCTCGGAGGCAAAGCGGGGACAGAACAGGCACCCCACAACGGCCAAGCAGGACGCCCCACAGCGGGCATGGAGTGGGATGCCCCCCCAGTGAGCCCCGGAGTAGCATGCCCCTGCAGCCTGGCCTCCCTGGGTGAGCACAGTGGATGTGCCCTATCCTTCCCCGGGGAGCTCCCAGTTCGTGGCTCCGCAAAGGGTGGGCAGAGAGGAGACAGCCTGGACAAATCCCTTCCTCTCTGGGCCTCAGTTTCCCCATCTGAGACCCGTCTCACTCCGGGGGCGATTCCTGGCTTCTTCTGAGCTGCAGTGTGGGCTGTGGAAGCCCTTCCTCACAGCTCTGCTTCTCCCGGGGTGTGACGGCCTCATCATCCGCTTCTGGGACCCCTCCTGTGGGAGGGGCTCTCCTTCACCCTCCTCTGCTCACACCCGCTCAGCCACCTCGCCAACGGGGCCCACACCGCCAAGAGGACGCCAGCCCACCCAAGCAGTGGAGGCCTAGGCGCCCCACCCTCCCCCCACCACGGCCGTGGCAGGCCCGGGGCCTCCACCTGACAGCCTGGCCCCCACACCCGGGAAGTGTCAGGCGGGGGGCGGGGTGGGGCACAGAGCGATGACATCTTTAAAGGCACAGAGGTTGCGTCCAAGAAAAATGAAGTGTGAGATTGTAAATGTGCGTCTGGAAGGCGCAGCAGGCATTGCCCAGCACCCCTCCACAGGGTGTGCAGGGCCCTCGTGGGCTGCCTGGCGAGTCCTGGGGCAGGAGGCGGCCAGCAGAGGGCCCGGGCCAGGCCTGACCTGTGGGCCACGGCGGGTGTGATGGGGGCTGGGAAGCTGCCTGCGGCTGTGCCCTCGGGGAAATGGAGGGGGGTGGGGCTCTGCTTTCTGGGAGACCATCCACTCAGGCAGTTGGGGGAGGTGTGGGGGGGTTCCCTGTACAGGCGATGACCTGATATCCTGAGGGACTGGGAGGGGCTGCCCCCGACCCCTTCGCCTGGGGAGATGGCCGCAGACAGAGGTGGTGCCACCAGCTGCCCCACCCCAGCAGGACCAGGGAGATACCCAGGCCTCCAACCTGCCCATCAGGCCTGCTGCCTTACCCCACTTCTGCCTGCACCCCCACCTCCCCCACGGCCCGCCGGTGGGCTTTCCTGAACTGCAGGGGAGAGCCAAGGTGGCCTCCAGGAGCCGTGGGGCCGGGACCTCTGCAGACCTCTGCCAGCACCTGCCTCCCCACACCCGGCCCTGCCCACCTCTGCAGACTCTGGTCTTCTCCACACCTCCCCTGGCCATCCCACATCGCCCAACCTCTCCGTGTCTGCCCAGGCTGGAGAAGGAAGGTGAATTCACAGGGAACAGCCGGCAGACTCCCACCTGGCTCAGCTGACCCTGGATGGTAAACTGAGGCCCAGAGAACTTGGCGGAATTAGCTAAAGGACTCATGGCAAGCTAGGGGAGGCATACCCCTGACCCCAGCCTCCAGCTAGGCCACCCCAAAGATGATCTCACTGGCCACAGCACAGCGTGAAAAGGGCAGATCTTTCTCGTCTGGCATTTTTGCTCTGGCTGATGGCGGAGGGGCCCCCTGTCTCCGTTAGAGGAGCCTGGGCTGGGGGCTTCCCTGACTGGAAGAACTTCATCCCCCACCACAGCCACCCAGGTCTGCTCGGCACAGGCAAGCTTGCCGGGGAAGGACATCCAGCTAGAGGGCAGGACAAGCTGTCACTGGTGCAGGGGCTGCAGCCGCTCTGTGCAGCACAAGGGCCATCGAGGAGCGGTCCAGGTCAGGCTGCATTGTCTCCACCCTGCACGTGTTCCTAAAGTGGCTTAGGAGTGGGGGACGTGGCATCTCCAGGGGGCAGATGGGCACAGCCCCAAGAGGGCCACGTGGGCGCCGGGTCAGGGCATGTGCTGAGAAATGAAGCCGCCCCAGAAGGGAAGGGGCTGTGAGTGCTCACTGGATCCTGGCACTTTTACACACATCCAGGTTTGTGGAGACCCCAGGCCTGTAGACTGGTGGAATCCCGCACAGCGATGGGTCCTGAGCATGCTGGCACAGGGAGGGGGTGCCTGGCGTGCAGAGAGGGCTGGCCAGGCCTCAGCAGAACAGCAAACTCCTGCAAAGTCAGGGGTGCCCCCATGACCCCAGGATGGATAAGGGCAGCCCCGCCTGACGCCTTCAAGGCCCCGTCTAGATATGGTGGCGGAGGCCTCAATTGTCCATTCCGTGACCTCCTCAGTCCCCTCCTCCCCAGGCCAGTCAGAGAGAGAGAGAATGAGAGAGAAAGAGAGAGACACACACAGAGACAGAGACTGAGGAGAGAGACAGAGAGAGACACAGGACAGCAGGCCCGCCTTCCCCGCTGACACCCACCCAGTTCTCGCCCCCTCTTCGGGCCTCAGTTTCCCAGCCAAGAGCAAGATGAGGATGGGGTTCTGGGAGGCCAGGCTGGGGAAGCTGCACAGCCCAGAAAGGGGAGTGCTCCTCCGGGTGGTCTGAGAGGAGTGGGCAAGCAGCTGCTTATCAGGAAACATTGCCTAATTGGGAAGGTTTACGATGCCAGGCAGGGGGTCTCCCTGGGGGAGACGGTGAAATCCACTCATGAGTCATTTGAAACTGAGCCGGACAAAGAGCTCAAGGAGAAATGATCCCACCCAGCCTGCCAGCCATGGGCAGAATGAGCTCATGGGCTGTGGGACGGGTGTGCGTGTGCATGTGTGTGTGTGTGAGAGAGAGAGAGAGAGAGAGAGAAGTGGGGGGAGAGAACGCTGGTGCTCACACAGCTGGGACTGGGAAGCTGAGACCGGCAGAACCTCCACAGCCCATCCCTGCATGACCAGGCTGCCCCCTGCAGGTCAGCAAGGGAAGGGCCCAGCATCTAGGCCAGCGTCCCAGCCAGCATCCAGTTCAGCATCCAGTTCATTATCCTGGCCAGCATCCTAGCCAGCTTTCTGGTCCAGCATCCCAGCCAGCATCCGGTTCAGCATCCAGGCCAACATCCTGGTCTAGCATCCTCGTCCAGCCTCCTAGCCAGCATCCTCATCCAGCATCCCAGCCAGCATCCAGTTCAACATCCAGTGCAGCATCCTGGTCCAGCAACCCAGCCAGCATCTCAGCCAGCATGCACACACCCTCTGGGCAGCACCCAGCACAGGAGCTGTCCTGGGACAGATGCCAAATAGATATTCTTCACAGTGGGATACTATCTGCTCACACCACCTTGTCATCTGTGAGATGTGTGTTGGAGACTTGAGTGCATATAACCATTTTTAATATGTTTCAAAACTGTTAAAACGTTGTTTTGAGAGAACTGTAGATTCACATGCAGTTGTAAGAAATAATAAAGAGATCTCTTATATCTTTCACTTGGCTTCCCCAAATGGTAGCATCTTGCAAAACTCTAGGACAATGTGACAGCTAGGAAGTTGACATTGACACAGTCCCTCAACTTTGCTGCATGCACTCATCTGTGTGTGAGTGTGTTTAGACCGATGCACTTTTAACACACATGGAGGGTCATGTGTCCACCACCACAGTCCTACTGAACGTCTCCATCACCACAGGATCCTTTGTGTTGCCCTCTTATGGCCACCCCCACCCCCATCCCCCTCCCCCGGCACCTACCAATGCCTCCATCGATCGTTTTGTGTGTTCATGAATGCTCTATACATGGAATCATACAGTATGTAAGCTTTCAAGATTGGCTTTTGGACTGAGCATAACTTCCTGGAGAGCCATCCAGGCTGTCAGATGCATCAATAGTCCCATCCTTTTTATTGCTGCATAGGACTCCCCTGTAAAGATGTGCCACAGTGTCTTTAACCACCCACTCGTTGAAGGACATCTGTGCTGTGTGGAGTTTCTGGCTGTTAAGAATAGAACTGCTGTAAACATTCGTGTACAGATTCTGTGTGAATACAGGTTTTATTTCTCGGGGGTAAATGCCCAAGAGAGCAATGGCTAGGTCATAGTTGGTGCATATTTAGTTTTGTAAGAAGCTACCAAACTGTTCCCCAGAGTGGCTGCATCATTCTACGTTCCCATGAGCCATGTGTGAGTGATCCAGCCCTCTGCACCCTTGCCAGCACTTGGGGTGTCACTGTGTCTTATTTTAGCCATTCCGATAGGCATGCAGTGGCATCTCATTGTGCTTTTAGTTTGCATTTCCCTAATGGCTAATGATGTTGAACACTAATGATTTTTGTTTGCCGTCTGAATCTCCTCTTTGGTGAAATGTCTGTTCATCTCTAGCCCACTGTCTAGTTGGTTTGCGGTTTTTGATGTTGAGTTTTGAAAGTCCTTTACATATCGCAAGGATGATTTCTCTGTTTGATGTCTGGTTTGCACGTATGTTCTCCCAGCCTGTAGTTTGCCTTTTCATCCCCTTCACCTGGGCTTTTGCACAGCTAAACTTTTTACTTTTGGTGAGGTTTATCAGTGTCTCCATCATGGTCATGCTTTTGGTGTCAGGCATAAACTCTCTGCCTCGCTCAAGATTCTGAAGATTTCTCCAAATCTGGGGGGTTTTTTTCTTTCTTTTGCAGGGAAAGATTCACCCTGAGCTGACATCTGTTGCCAATCTCCCTGGGGTTTTTTCCCTCCCCAAACCCCCAGTGCATGGTTGTATATCCTAGTCATAAGTCCTTCTAGTTCTTCTCTGTGAGCTGCTGCCACAGCATGGCTACTGACAGACAAGTGGTGTGGTGGGAAACGAACCTGCGCTGCCTAAGTGGTGAGCACCAAACTTTAACCACTAGGCCATCAGGGCGGGCTCTCCAATTTTTTTAAATAGAAGTTTTATCGTTTACAGTTTACGTTTAAGTCCGTGATCCATTCTGTATTAGTGTTTGTGTAAAGTGTGAGGTTAGGTCGAGGTTCATTTCTTGCCTGTTGATGTCCAGTTGCTCCAGCACCGTTGTTGGAAAGGTTACCCACCCTCCGCGGAACTGCTTCTGTACCTTTATTTTGAAAAGTCATTTGGGTAGATTCCTGTGGGTCTGTTCCTGGGTCTCTGTTCTGTCCTGTTCATCCGTGTGTCTGTCCCTCTGCGACACCCACTGCCCTGACTTCTGGGGCTGTATAGCAAGGCTTAACGTCGGGTAGAGTGATTCTTCCCACTTTATTCTTCTTCTTCAAGACCATTTTAGCTACTCTGGGGCCTGTGCCCTTCCACGTAAGTTTTAGAACAAGCTTGTCTGTGCCTACAAGAGGCCTTGCTGGACTGTGATAGGAATTACGTTAAATCTGTGGGTCAGTGTGGGGAGAAAGGGCATCTTTGCTATGTTGAGTCTTCCAATCCATGAACATGGTATGTTTCTCCATTTATTTAGATCATCTGTGACTTCTTTTCTCATCATTGTGGGATTTCAGCATTCAGATCCTGCACCTGTTTTATGAAGTCTGTAACTGAGTATTTCATTTTCTTTGGAGTGGTTGTAAACAGTATTGTGTTTTACATTTCAGTTTCCATGTGTTCATTGTAAGTATATGTAATGTGATTGTTTCTTGTGTGCTGATCTTGTATTCTGCAACCCTACAGAACTCATTTAGTTTTAGAAGGTTTGGGGTTTTTTTAAAGATTCATTGAGATTTCCTACGTAGATAATCATGTCATCTGCCAACAGGAGCAGCTTCATTTCTTCCTTTCCTGCCTGTGTGCTTTGTATTCCTTCTCTTGTCTCATCATGCTGACTGGAATTTCAATACTATGTTGGATGAGGTGGTGAGCGGACGTCCTGGCCTCATTCTCTGTCTCATGTGGGAGCTTCCATCCCTGTGTGACGTCGGCTCTGGGCTGTTTGTTTTCTTAGTTGTTCTTCATCAGTAGAGGATGTTCCCCTCTACTCCTAGTTTGCTGAGATGTTTTGTCATGAACGGGTGGTGGATATCTTCAGATGCTTTTTCTGCATCGATTAATACAATCACCTGATTTTTCCTCTTTAGCCTGTTGACATGATGGATTACACTGATTGATTGTCACTTGTTGTCCCAGCCTTGCATTCCTGGAATTAATCCCACTTGATCATGGTATATAATTCTTTTAATATGTTGCTAGATTCGATTTGCTAACATTTTGTCATGGATTTTTGCTTCTAAGTTCATAAGGGATATTAGTCTGTAGTTTTCTCTTTTTTTGGTACTGTCTGCCTGGTTTGGGCACCAGGCAGGGTAATACCAGCTTCCTGCCATGCAGTGGGATCTAGTCCTGTCTCTTCTGTTTCCTTGAAGAAATTGCGTAAAGTCGGAGTTTATTTCTTCTTTAAGCATTTTGTGGAATTCTCCAGGGAAACCATCTGGTCATGGAGATTTCTTTTCTGGGAGCCTTTTATTTACACCAATTCTTTTTTAAATGGTTGTAGGACGATTCTTGTTGTTTATTTCATCTTGGTTGAGTTTCAGTAGCCTATAGTTTGTGAGGAATTGGTCCATTTCTTCCGAGCTGTGAATTAAGAGTGTGGGGTTGTTCAGAGCATCACCTCTTCATCCTTGTTGTGTCCCAGGGTCTGTCCTGATGCCCCCCGCCCCATCTTCATCACAGCAACTTGTGTCTTCTCTCTTTTTATCTTCTTCAGTCTCACTAAAAGTTTATAAACATTATTGTTTTTTCTGAAGAGCCAGTTTTCTGTCTCATTGATTTCTGTGTTGTTTTCCTACCTTCCGTTTAATCAATTTCTGCTCTTAACTCACTGTCTCCTTCCTTCCTGCAGTGGTCTGATTTTCTCCTCTTTTCCTAGTTTCTTGTGGTGGGAACTTAGAATCTTGACTTGAGACTGTAGCTCTTTTCTAACATAAGCATTCAGTGCTATAAATTTCCCTCTCAGCACTAATTGAGCTGCATCCCACGTATTTTGATGTGCTGTGTTTTTATTTTATCTTCTTTTTTCCCAAATGTGTGCACACCAAACAACGGAGCCTCAAAATCCAGGAAGCGAAAGCTGAGTGAGCTGAAAGGAGATGTAGACAAATCCAAAATTACAGCTGGGGACGTCGACAGCCCTCTGCCAACGATGGAGAGAACTGCTCAGCAGAAAACCGTCATGACACTGAAGAACTCAACAGTTCTGTCGGCCAAGAGGGTCTGACTGAGACCACCCAACCTCAGCAGAGCACGCGTTCCTTTCAAACCCCTGCAGAACTATCTATCGCTGCCTATCTATCGCCAAGATAGACAATACTGCAGGGCGTGAAATAAAACTCAACAAATTTAGAAGAGTTGGAATCATGCAGGGTGCATTCTCTGTCCACAGCGGCATCAGACTAGAGATCAGCGGCACAGAAGACCCCCGGAAATTCTCCAAACACTCAGAAGCTAACAACATAGTCTGAATAATTCATGAGCCAAAGAGAGTCTCAAGGGAAATTTTAAAATATGTTCTTCAAATTTTTAATTTTAGTTAAAGCAGAAATAGCCTATCCCCTGCTTTGAGAGAGGATTTCATTTCTGTTGTCTCCAAACCAGTTTTCTGAATGGCCTCTTCTCCTCCCTTGGTCCATCCACCGTGGCAGGGACGGTGCCACTCGGGAAGGGCTCCCAGGTCCATGGGCATTGAGCGGTGCCCACCATGGGGCTGGCAGAGAGAGGGGCAGGCACTCAGACTGGGAGGCCATTGCCCCCTGGAGGGCGGGTCAGGGCTGGGTGGAGCAGAGCTGCTGGCCCTTAGGGGCCAGGCCAGAGTGTGTGGGTGAGAGGCTGGTGCCCGGTCCCTGAAGCCACATCTCACGGCTGGGAACCCCACTCCTGCTGCAGGCTCCCTGGTGGGCGTTGGGGACACAGATCTTGCAGCTGGGCTCTTCCCCACCTCTAACCTGCACACCTCTGTCCTCTGGGCACAGCCTCACCCTCCCCGCAGGCTGGGTGGAGCTCTGATACCGAGGCTGCCATACTCGGTCGGTGTCCACACGAGGTGCCTGGAAAGCTGCCCTGCTCCAAGGGTATTCATGGCCTCCCAAGAGGAGGATGTGGGCACGCAGGCCACGTCGAACCCTCCCCTGGGGTCAGCATGTTAGCCGGGGCTGTCCCCCAAGCCGGGAGCTCACCCCAACATCCGCAGGTTCCTCTGAGGCTGAGGAGGGACGAGGCTGCGGGCTCAGCAGTAGGGTCCAGACTCTGCCAGCCACCCCTTCACCTCTTGGAGGCCCAGCCGCTGTCTCTCCCTGCTCGCCAGGCTGGGCCTGCACCTCCACGCTTCCTCGTGCAGACACCAATGCCTGGACCCCCAGCAACATTTTGCATGAGATTTAGAAAGAACAAGTGGAGGAGGATGGTGTGCCTTTTTGCCCGGGGGAAGGGCACCAGGCCCACGTGGTCCCCTTCGGTCCGTGAGGCCCCCCAACTCCTGCTGCCCCACTGCTTCCTGCCTGCGTGGACTTCAAATGAGCAGCTTCATCGAGACAGTGGGTTGGCCCCACAGCTGCATGAGGTCAAATCTCTGGTGAAAAGACAGCTCCGACAGCATACGTCCCTGCTTGAGCCCTGACTTGTGTGGTTTGGTGACACAGACTTCCTCAGACTCGTTGGCTTGGGGGCCATAAAGATGCTGTTCTGGCATCAGGGAGGGGTGGCCGCTGGTGGTCCCACCCGCCCGTGTCCCTCCCGAGTGCTGGCTGCAGCCCCGGCCCATCTGGGAGAGAAGGAAGCATGAACGTCCAGCAAGGTGAGCTGATTGGAAACTGACTTAAAGAGAACGAATGAACTAAAAAGAGTCACACCCTCAGCTTTGCCACAAACAATTTTCAGAGGGATTAGAGAGACTTTAAAATAACGAAAATAAGATACAGGCGAGCTTTCCATTGATTTCTGGGTGAGAAAGCCCTTCGTAAGCACAAGAAGAGCTGGTAAGCGGAGCTGGTGGCCAAGTGAAAAGACGCACATCCAGGCGTCTAGCCGTGCACCTCGGGAGTTAACCTAGTCAAAACTTTGGCCAAGGCTTGGGGCATTCATGCGAGAAAAGTAACAGAGATGCACAAACATTCAGAACAGGGGTGGGGATCAAAGCTCTATTTGTAACAGTATGAAATTACCAGCATTATAAATGTCCCCCAGAGGAGATCTGATTTCAAACAATGTTTCCAGGAAAATTTAACCGTTTAAAGACACAAGAAAAATTCTGGTTAAAGATGGTTGCTGAGCCCACACATTGATTTCTTCTTCCTCCCAAGACCTCACTAAAATAATAAATAGAAAGATATGACGCCCATGGGACAAAGTGGTCTGGAGAAGCCAAGAGATTACAACAGATTTTTTTTTTGCTTGAGGAAAATTCACCCGGAGCTGACATCTGTGTCAATCTTCCTCTTTTTTTGCTTGAGGAAGATTTGCCCTGAGCTAACATCTGTGCCAGTCGTCCTCTATTTTGTATGTGGGTCGCCTCCACAGCATGGCCACTGATGACTGGTATAAGTCCACACCCGGGAACCAAACCTGCAAACCCAGGCTGAGGAAGTGGAGTGTGCGAACTTAACCTCTATGCCATGGGGCTGGCCCCTACAACAAATTTTGGGAAGAAAGCAGCAGGTGGGTGAGCTGGGTCTCCAGAGTGTAGTGCAGGATGGGGGATGCAGGTGGGGTCCAGCAGGCCCGCTGTGGGGACAGCCGAGTCCAGGGAGGCTGTTATGGGCTGAACTGTGTCCCCTAAAATGCCTGGTGCTCCAACCCCCAGGATGTCAGAGTATGACGGTATTTGGAGACGGGGTCTTTAGAGAGGAGACGAAGGGAAAAGGACGCCATTAGCATGTCCCTGATCCAAGGAGGAAGGAAGCAGGGGTGAGAGCAGGGCTCACATGGCCTGAGGAAGGAGGAGGGGCCGGGCAGGGCGGGATGGAGGGGCCGGTCCAGGCCATAGCCCTGCTACACCTCTGAGCAAATCCTTACCTCGCCAGGCCTCAGAGTGTCCACCTGTGAGGGGTGAGATCGGGCGTTTGAGCTGACACTCTTCGGCTCTTTATTACTCGGCACTGCCTGGAGGGGTAAGGCCTGCAGGCGGGAGGTGTGGGATTGGGGTCTGTTTTCCCCCTGGGGTCGGTGCTGAGTGGAAACTGCTGCTTTCCTCTGACGGAACCGGGCCCCTTGGAGACTAGGGCCCAGCTCACTTGCCTTCTGCTAACAGCAGACTCCATCGCAACCAGGCCAAAGCAAGGCCCCTGCAGATAGGTGAGCTCCCTGTGTTCAGGTGAGCTCCCTGCTGTGCTTTTCCCTTCCATGCACAGCAAACCAGGACATCAGTGCCGGGAGGTCAGTGAGGAGGCCAGAACACGGGGCAGGGAGAGCGAGTCCGACAGGCCCCAGGGAGGCCTGAGTCCTGTGAGGTCAGCCCCAGACGTTTGAGCCAGAGGAACGTGGGCTCCGAGACCAACAGACGCCCACATAGCAGCCACAGTCCCCGCCAGCACCCCGGGCGCCTGGAGGGAGCTTTGGACTGGCACTTGGGGGGGAGCAGACCCGAGGTGGCCATGAGAGGCCACCGTGAGCCTGTGGACCCTGCACGTCTACCAGCATGAGGACCTACTCTGAGAAGCCTTGTCCCCAACACACAGACAATGGGGACCTTGTCATCTGAAGCCACTCCAGTGACAGTGGCACGGTCTGTTCTTGCCTAAGATCTGAGCCCCGTGGATCACTCTGACACAGACAAGCAGCATTGGTATCCAAATCTGGTTTGGCGGGCAGGGTTCCAGGATGCCCCCCAAGACTCCCACCCCCAGGTGTGCACATCTTGTATAAGCCCTGCCCCTCACGTGGGGGTGAACCTGTGAATGTGATGGGACCAGATTGGCTTTGATAGGGCTGAGTGTCCAGGTGGGCCTGCCCTAATTAGGTGAGCCTGTACACACGACCAGTCCGCCCTGAGGTCAGAGAGATTGGAGGTGTGAGGTGGCCCAGGAGAAGCCAGGATGTGAGGATGGTTCTTAGCTGCTAAGAGAAGTCCTCAGCCAACAGCAGACAGTGGGGACCTCGGCTCTAAAACCACAAGGACACAGGTTCTGTTGCTGACTCTTGGGGGCTTGGAGCAGCTCTTTCCCTGGTCCAGCCTCCAGATGAGGATGCAGCCCGCTGACCCCTGATTTCAGGCTGGTGAGGCCCTGAGCAGAGGACCAGCCATGCTGCGCCCAGACTCCATCTACAGCTGGGGTGGACACGGGTTTCGTTATATGCTGGCCTGCTGCTGATCTGCTCCATGGCCACAGAAAACTAACACACTTGGTGCTGAGCTCCAAGGGGTCTCTTCAGACGTGACTTTCCACGTCAATCCTAACTTACGTTCCCAGCAGGCGAGGGTCACGGGAGCGACATTTCTCCCCAGGCTGTGCCACCCACCCCCAAGTGACCACCACTTGCTGACCACTCCTTCCCTCCAGTCTCCCCCCGTTGGCCCACAAAGACCTCTGGGAGCCCCAACTGCTGAAAGCACGTGGCCCGGTCTCCCAGGCCTCCCCAGAATTGCTCAGCAGAAGCCCAGGCTGCTTGCAAGGCCCCCCACTCCCTGGGACGCTCATGGCTCCTCAGGTGTGAGGCTGCCCTGGTGGTGGCAAGTCAATGCATACAACATGGTTTCATTATGAAGGTGTCCCCGGTGGTCGTATCTGCCAGGTTTATTAGCAGGTGGGAGGAACGCTCCCAAAGTTCCAATCTTGCCTCCTCCCATTGCCTAATCTTGTCCCTTTGGCACAGAGTCAGTCGTGGACCCCAACATCTGGTTCTGGTGTCCAGAGGTGAACTAATCTCAGGGCCGTGCAAAGGCCCTGTGGAGTGAGGACATGGTATGGCCGCCCAGTGCCCTACGGGGGTAGAGATAGCTTCCCCGGGTCCTGCATTTCTCTGAGTGTCGGGTGCCTGCCACACCACAGAGCATGGAGTCACCACAAGCACCAGTGGCTCAGGGTGGCCTGTGGGGCCCGGGCTCTTTGCTCTGGGCTCACCCTATGCCATCTTCATAACCTCATGGATCGACCCAGACTGGGGCTGCCTCTGGCCCTTCCCCACTCACACTGCTCTACACAGAACGGAACCCTCAGAGGAGAAAAGAGCTACAAATGCCAGCCATCTCAGAACAGAGGCCACAGGACACCATCTGCACCCTGGAGCAGAAGCAGCATGACCTTTAACTCAAGGCGATGACGTGAAACGAAAACAGGACATCAGCTGCCAAAGAATCAAGTGAGACAGGAAGCCTCAAGACGACGAGGACAGCGGGCCACTTGGGCCTCAGGGTCCGAGGGGGCACAGCAGTGACTGCCCTGGCCCCCTTTCCACCTCACAGACCCCAGCCAGGCACCGGAGAAACCAGGAACACAGAGACAAGGGGTGCAGGCCAAAACACCCAAGAAAACCTGGCTGTCTCCAGCCAGAGGACCAAGAAAGGACGCCCTAACAAGACGGGACACTTTAAACAGTGATTGCCCAACCCCAGCCAGACACCTTGGCAGAAACAGGCTGACCACAGCCCTGCCATCAGGGTGGGAGCCTCGCCCTACTCCCCCAGACATGCAACCACCCATTCCCGCCCACCAGGATGTATGAGAGAAGCCCCCAGCGAGAAGCCAGGAGGAACACTACCTTCTAGGCGTGACAATCCCCTCCTCATCCCTGCGGGGTTGGTGAAGGCCCAATGAGGAATCCCCCGCTGGCAGTAAGGAGGCAGCACACCCCTCACTGGCTGGTGGCAGAGAAGGCTGCAGAGACAGACTGATGAGTAATGACTGCACTCACCGTGCCAAGACCAGGGGACAGGACAAATGACAGGACCATCAACAGACACTGGCAGCAAGACGACACAGACAGTAAACCAGCTGACAAGGAACTTAAGGCAGCCATCAGAAGAATGTTTCAACCAGCAATTACATATGCACTTGAAATAAACAAAAAACCCCAGAAATTCTCAGCAAAGAAATAGAAGATGTAAAAAAAGAACCAAACGGAAACTTGAGAACTGAAAAATGCCACTAAATGAAAAATTCAAGGGATGGATTCAATGTAGAATGGAGAGGGCAGAGAAAAGAATCAGTGAACCAGATGATAGAATGACAGGGATTACCCAATCTGAGCAACAGAAAGAAATAGACCAACAAACCCCAGCAGAGCTGGTGGGAGCTGTGGGACTCTAACGAGAGACCTAACATTCGTGTCATTGGGGTCTTGGAAGGAGAGGAGAGAAAGGGCAGGACTGAGAAAGTGCTGGAAAAAATAATAGCTAAAAGTTGCCCGAAGTTGGTAAAAAACATAAACCTACAGATTTGAGAAGCTGAGTGAACCCCAAGCAAGATCAACCCAAAGAATGCACACTGGGACCCATCACAGGCAGCCTTCTGAAAACTACAGACAAAGAAAAAGACCTGGGAGCAGCAGGAGAAAAGTGACACCTGACTGAGAAGGGAAAAACAATTCGAATTTTAGCAGATTTCTCATCAGAAACCATGGAGATCAGAAGGAAGTTAAATAGCATTTTCAAGTGCTGAAATAAAAGGACTGCCAACCCAGAATTCTATATTCAGCAAAAAGAATCCTCCAAAAATTAAGGGGAAATAAAGACGTGCTCAGAGAAAGGAAAATGAAGAAACTGTGTCCCCATTTGGTCCACGCTGAAAGGTTAGTTAAACCATGACACAGAAAGGAAATGATGAAAGAAGGAAGCATGGAACATTAAGAAAGAAGGAGGAGTAAAAATATGGGTAAATACAACAGGATTTCCTCCTCCTCTGAGTTTTCTAAATTGTGTTTGATGGTGTAAGCAAAAATTATGACATTGTTTGGTGTGGTGCTCAAAAAATGTAGAGCAAGTGTTTAAGATGATTATACCACAAAAGAAGGAGGTAAAGGGGTGTAAGTTTTCTACGCTGCACTGGGACTGGTAAATGTCCAGCAGACTGTGCTGTTATATGTGCATAACATATTACCTAGACCAACCAGTACAAAAGCTCTACAAAGAGATACACTCAAAACCACAGTAGATAAACTAACACGTAATTCTAAAAAATGTTCAAATGACCCGCAGGAATGTATGAAAAAGAAAACAGAGGAACAGAAGGAAGAAACAGAAAACAAAAAATTTAAATGGCAGAAATAAGCCACGACATACCAATAATTACATTAAATGTAAATGTCCTACTTTATTTATAATAGCCAAAAACTGCAAACAACCAAAATATCCCTCAGTAGGTGAATGGCTAAACAAACTTTAGTATTATTCAGTGCAATATTAACGAATCAAAAATAACTGTTGATCCAGACAACGACTTAAACGGATCTCAAGGACATTACACTGAGTGGAAAAGCCAATCCCAACAGGTCACAGGCTGCAGATTCCACGTGTATAACCTTCTTGAAATGACTAAGTTGTAGAGATGGAGAACAGATTAGTGGTGCCAGGGCAGGGGTTTGGGGGGAGGGCTGGGTGCACTATAATGGGGGCATGAGGGAGAGCCGTGTGGTGAGCAAAGAATTCTGTACCTTGATTATGACGGTGATTCTGGGAACCTACGCACGTGATGAAATGTGTAGATGAAACAAAAAACTACATACACACATCATTCTGATGCCAGATTCCTGCTTTTGATATTGTGTTATGATTACGTAAAATGCCACCACCCAGGGGAACTTAGTAAAGGACACAAGGGACCTTTATGTACGATTTTTTGTGAATCTACAATTGTTTTTAAATAAACAGTGTCTTTTAAAAGGTAAGAGATTTGAACAGACACATCACCAAAGAGGATGCACAGAAGGCAAATTAGTCCATGAAAAGATGCTCACCAGCATTTGTCATTGGGAAATGTACATGAAAACCACAATGAGCTGGCACCACACATCTATTTAAACAGATAAGATTCAAAAAAAAAAAAAAAAAAAAAAACGCTCTGACAGTAAAATGCAAAGCACTAGCTGGGATGTGGAGCAACTGGAACGCATATGTTGCTGATAGGAGTGAAAAATGGTGCAGCCACTCTGGAAAACAGTTTGGCAGTTTCTTATAAAGTTAAATATATACTTGCCATGTGACCCAGCAATCCTACTCCTAGGAGAAATAAAACTCTCCTTCACACAAAGACCTGCACATTAATGTTTACAGCAGCTCTATTCATTATTGCCAAACACTAGAAGAACCCAAATGTCCTTCAACAGGAGAATGGGCAAACAAGCCATGGTGTCTCCATGTGACGGGACATTCCTGGGCAATAAAAACAAATGAGCTACTGACAAATTCAGCAACATGGATGAAGCTGAAAGGCATCATGCTGAGTGACAGAATCCAGTCTCAAAGGGTTACATACCATACGACTCCATTCATATGACATTCTCAACATGGTGATATTACAGAGATGGGGAACAGAGCAGTGGTCAGCAGGGGCCAGAAGATGGGGAGGGTGTGACTTCAATGCTCAGCATGAGGGAGGGTTTGTGGTGACGGAATTATGTGTCCTGACTGTGCTGGTGGTTACACCATGTGTGAAAATCCGTGGAACTGTACATTTTGAAAGTTAATTTTATTGTATGTTAATTTTAAAAATTAAATTCACAAACTAATTTTCAATAGGATTTTTTTGGGAAAAATGGACAAATTGATGCTAAAATTTATACGAAAAAGCAAAGGGCCTAAAATAGCCCAAACAATTTGAGAAGGAACAAAGTTGGCAGACTGACTACAGGCTTCATGAGCAAAGAACAAGTACAGACATATAGACCAACGTACACAACAGTCTGGAAGTAGCTTCTATTTCGTGCAACTCAGGTGTCAAGGCAAAGAAACTAGGGAGAAAAAGTCTCTCAGCAAGTGGTGCCGGAACAACTGGATAAACAGATGGAAAGTGAGCCTTGACCCCTCGCTCAAAGCATATGCAAAATTAATTCAAGCTGGATCTTAGATCTAAACATGACAGCTAAATCTAGAAATTCTTCTGGAAGGAATATCCTCTAGAATTCTCCTGAAATTATCTCTGTAAGAATATCTTCACAACATTGGAGTAAGTAATCATTTCCCAGAGAGGACATAAAAAGCTCTAAATGTAGAAAAAAGACACACACTTCATCAAAATTGAAAACTTTGGTTCAACAAAAAACTTTATTAAGAAAATAAAAATGCAAGGCATCAGACTAAGAGAAAAATGTCCGCAGTACACACATCTGACAAAGGACTTGCATCCAGGATATATAAAGAACTCCTACAAATCAAACATAAAGAGGCAAACATCTCCATGAAACAATGCGAAAGACACTTCAAAGTAAGGGGATACAGAAATGTCATTGAAGAATGCAAATGAAAAGCATGATGAGCTACCACTGCACACCAACTAGCAGAACTGAAATTAAAATGAGTGACATCAGGATGTTTGAGTAACAGGGAACAGATTTACCTTCTTCCCTAAAACAACAACAAAGAGTAGAAAAGAGACGGGCAAAACACAAGAAACCACAGATAGTGAGTGTGGAACAGTGCAGGATGGGATCTCTGTAAGAGGGGAGCGAGCGAGGCAAGCTCCACAGTTGCCCAGCCAACCATCTGGAGAGCATCCACACTGCAGCAGGGAGCCACACTCGGGGGGCCGGGATCTTCCTGAGCTGAGGGGACAGGTCGGGAGTCTAGGGATCCAGATTGGCTGGAGTTCACCGGACAGGGCACCAGAGGGGAGAGAACTGCAGGGAGAGCTCTGGAGATTGGCAGCGGGCTCCCTCAAGCTGCCTGTGAGAACAGGTCAGCGCGTGCACGTGATGAAGCCACTCAAGGCCAGGGAAAGAGCAGCCTGAAGAATTAGGGGAACAATTCACAGGGCTCACACGGTTCACATCCCCACAGCCAGAGTGGAAAAGCCTCGCAATTCAGAGGACACCAAATGGAGTCTTCAGAAGGCCATTGCTTCAGCACTGGGGAAAATTAGCCCTAGACCAGATGCTGCTCGCATCCTGCCAAACTAAAGCTTACAAGAAAGTCTCACAAGAATTAACCTGCTTCCAAGTAACTCAACTGTATTCCGGAATAAAAGTGAAGAATGTGTATGAGGATACGAAAGTATTCAGCCAAATAAGGTGAAATTCATGACGTCTGGCATTCAGTCGAAAATTACCGTTACATGCAAGTAAGCAAAAAAATACGACCCTTAACAAGGAGAATGAATCAAGCAATGGACATAGACACAGATGCCACAGATGAGAAAATCAGCTGACAAGCACATCAGCACCGTGATTGTGGGGATCCCACGTGTCTGTGAAGGCAGAGGGAAGCTGAGCAAGTTACCAGGGACAAAGAACATACTAAGGCAGCCACACTCCCAAAGATGACACAAACACTGGATGGGATTAACAGCAACTAGATATGGCAGGGGACAAGACTGGTGAACTTGAAAACATAGCATGGAAGAAAAGACCGAAAATAGAAACAGAATCAGTGAGCTGTGAGAAAACTTCAAGCAGCCTAATACACGTGGGATTCGAGTCCCTGAAGGAGGACGCAGGTTTATTATGAGCTGCCTTATGAGCTTGTGGAGGCTAAGCAATTCCAGAATCCACAGACGTTCAGGAAGGGAAGACCACAGGCAGGTTAAACCACAGGGTCTTTGAAAAGATTAGTCTTTCCAGACTGTACAGGAAAAAGAGAGCATAAATTAATAACGTCAAGTATTAGAAAGGTGATGTCCCTACAGATTCGACAGCTATTAGAAAATAAAAGGGAGGGGCTGGCCCTGCGGCCGAGTGGTTAAAGTTCCGCACACTGCACTTCAGCGGCCCAGGTTTATGGGTTTGGATCCCGGGCACGGACCTACTCCACTCATTAGCCCTGCTGTGAAGGTAGCCCACATGCCAAATAAAGGAAGCCTGGCACAGATGTCAGCTCAGGGTGAATCTTCCTCACCAATAAATAAATAAATAAATAAATAATAAAAAGGAATATTAGAGACGTATATATGCTAATAAATTCAACAACTTCTATGAAATGAACAAATTCCTTGAAAAACATACACTATCAAAGCTCACAAGAAATAGATAACCCAAATAGCCCTACATCTATTTAAAAAATTGAGTGTACAGTTACAACCTTCCTATAGACAACTTCTAAGAAAACTTTAGGCCCAGATGGCTTCATTGGTGAATTCTACCAAACATTCAAGACAGAAATAATAACAATTCTCCACAGGCTCATGTAGAAAATTAAAGGCCAGAATTATCCTGATGCCAGAATCAGACAAAAATATTATCAGAAAAGAAAATTCCAGACCAATATCCCTCATGAACATAGGCGCGAAAATTCTCAACTAAGTTTAGCATACACAATTCAACAATATATAAAGAGGGCAATACATCATGACCAAGTGGGATTTATCCCAGGAATGCAAGGTTGGTTTGATATCTGAACATGAATTAATGTAATTCAGTAGATCAACAAACTAAAAAATAAAAACCATGTAATTTGTCTCAATAGATGCAGGAAAATCACTTGACAAGTTGACATTCGGATAAAAACTCTCAGCAAACTAGGAATACAAGGGGCTTCTTCAACCTGATAAAAGGTGTAAACCCTACAGCTGAGCTCATGCTTAAATGAAGCACTGCATGCCTGTCCCCCAATATCAAGAACAAGGCACGGATATCCACTCTCACCACTTTTATTTAACATTGTCCTGGAGTTTCCAGCCAATGAAATAAGGCAAGAGAAAGAAATAAAAGTTATCCAGAATTGAAAGGAAGATGTAAAACCATCTTTATGACACAATTGTCTATGTAGAAACTCCTACAGAAACTAATGGAAAAAAATCCCAGAACTAACAAGTGAGTTGATGAAGGCTACAAGATCAATCTACTAAAACCAATGGTATTTCTACATACTAGCCCCAAATAATGGAAACTGAAAGAAACAATACCATTTAAAATAGCACCTACCTTCTAGACTAAGAGGAAGGAGCTGGTCTAGAGTGCAGGTGGAAGGGTTAGGAGAGAAAGGGGAGGGCTGCTGAGTCCAGAAAGAAAGGGAACAAGTGCGTTGCAAGGAAATCTCATCCTCTGAGGCAGGAGAGATGAAGGCCCCACTGCAGGTTGTAACGGGGACGCTGATGGTCTCGATCTCCCTCGAGGAAACGAGAGAGGAGAGATGCCTATTGAGAGCGAGGGGCGGAGCTGTGCAGAGAAAGAAGGAGCTGACACAGAGCCAGGCTGGGCTCCTGGAGGTGTGTGGGGAAGTGCTGATGCCAGGCAGGGAGGCCCCACAAGCAGGGAGGAAGGGCTGAGGCCCACCCAGGGGCTGAGGTCCACCCAGGGGCTGATGCCTCTAGGAAACACGTTGTCAAGTGTCATCGGAGCCAGAGAAGAACAAGAGGGGACGAGAATAGCCAGCGAGACCCTGTCCCGCCCTGCTCACACCCTCCTGGGATGCCATCTCGCCCACCCTTGCCCACGGCGCCCAGCATAGAGGTGTGGGAATGCAACACTGCCACCTTCTTCAGCCTTGGGAGCTGGAAGCCAGCAGGTGCACCCTTCCCCCACCAGCACCAAGGGATGCTCTGGAGGAGATGCTGGGGATGCAGTGTACCAAGGAGAGGGGAGTCTTGAGCGCAGAGGGCATCAGAGGCTGTGAGCCTGGGGGCAGGACAGTGGGAGGGACCCCACCCGGGAGCCACCCAGACCCCAACCCTCCAAACGCCAGCCCCACACATCTCACTCTTGTTGCCCCCGGGCCTCAGCCCTGACTCCTGCCCTGAGGATGCTAACTCAACATCTCTAGCCACCTTGGGATCAAGCAGATCGCCCACTGTGCCTAATGCAGACTAGGCAGGGCTGCGGTCACCTGTCACCAGGCGGAGGGTCACTGCACTCAGGCCGGAGGGCTCGCTCCACCCACAGCCAAGCCCAGACAGGCACTGCCAGCAGGAGTGGGACCCAGGAGTGGCCCAGGTGTCCTGTCTGTGCCCCCTCACTCAGCATCTCCACACGTGGCCTGTTGGCCCAGAAGGAGAGCTGCGGCACCAAAGGCCTAACTGGGTGGCTGTCACAAAACTTAGCACATCAGATGGAAAGGCTGGGCTGACACCACATTTCACAGGAGAGCGAGGCCCCAGAGCCAGGATACCAGGACGCCCACAGTTTTAATGGTCTTGGTGAGGGTCTGGGACCCCAGAACCCCACGGTGCTGATGTCTGTCCCCAAATTTTGCTTTCTTGTGGTTCTGAGCCCCTCGGTCTGTGCTCCTGGCTTTGAGAATCCCTGGCACCGAGATCTGACGGCCTTCTCATCCAGCTGCTCTGGGTCCCGGGACTCTGGCTGGGTGATACCAGCATTTCACGAGCTCATTCATTCCTCCGAGCAGAATCCAGAGTTGGAACTTGGTGGCCTGCTTCCATGAATTCCATCCGTTCTCCCCGGTGCAGAGATCTGCAGTCCCCATGTCACAAGGCCTCCTCTGTCCATCCCAGGAGAGTGGACTCAAGAATAATGCAACTTGTGACAAGACTAGGATCGGCCACGCCTCCCACATAGCCATGTCCCAGATGGAGAGAGGGGGCCTTGGAGCTGGGGGACAGAAGGCCCAGTGCCAACAGAGACAGACACGTGAGCTAAAGCTACAGCGCCCTGTGCACACGGGAACCCAGGTTATGGGGGAGTTTCGTTCCATGAGCCTTTGAGGGCAGCCACCCATGTGACATCCAGAGGCGCAGGCTGGGCATGTGTGATCCCCAAGTCAATGTCCCACAAGGCGTGGAGCGTCCCTGGGGCTTCCACCATTAACCCTGGCTCTCTGTCAGTCACCCTGAGCCTACTTTCTCTATGTAGGGAGGGGCTGACCGCAGGTTCCAGTCACTTCCACAGAGCCTGATCGGAGCCTCGATCAAAACTGAAATGGGACTCTGGGGGATTTGGAAGAGGCAGCCAGGAGTGGGGAAAACCCATGAGGGACAGACGGACCCCTTCCCAGAGGGGCTGCCCCAAACCCCTGTAGGCTCTCTCTAGGGACCCAGAGGGCAGGGAACCGGCCCACCAGGTGTGTCACCCTGTGTCCACGGGGGCCACTCAGAAAGACGAGCACGCAGACCAGGCACGGTCCTGCAGGCACACGCCCCACGCACACCTGCCTCCTGGCCCTGGCTGGTCTCCACGTGCACAGCTTCCTCACACGGCCTCGAATCCAAGTCCCACCCCGGTGTTTGGAGCTGGGAAGAACCTCCCCTCGTGGGAAACACGTGCCCACAGGGACACAAGTCTCAGGGAGACCGAACCCCAGAGCTGGTGCGAGGCCCTCCGGGGCTGAGGGACAGGGGAAGCAGAAAATCCAAGATGACCCTCGTAGCGGAGCCCATCCCAGCTACTCCCGTTAGAGCCACAGTTCTTGAACTGTGTGCCGAGGCACCCTGGGGCGCCACAGCACATTCCCAGGGCCTGCGCGATGTTCAACGTTCGAGGGAGATGCAGCTTCGCCGTTCTCCGTAGGACAGGCGCCCCCTGGCTCCGGGAGGTTCCATCCCAGCTGCGACGGGGCCACACTCCTCTGGAAGTTGCCTGTGTTCCTGAGGCTGCGACTCTGGCTGTCGCTGTGATAAAAGCAGTGTGAACGTCTCCGCGGAGCAGCAGCCCGTGGGCCGCACCGCAGGCTCCCTGGGGAGCAACTGTGGCTATGTGAGAACGAAATAAAAACTGCAAGCCTTTCTTTTAACTTATGAGAATTTTTTTTCAAAGAGCTACTAATTATTACATTGTTTGGACCTAATTCCTTGCTAAACAAACCAATCAGGCATTTCTTCTGGCCTGGGGTGCTGTGAAAACTGACTGAGCGTGGATGGAAAGTCTGCACTCCGAGTGTAGACAGCCCATCCTGAGGAGCAGGTGTCCCCGGAGTGACTCCCGTGGTGGGTCAGGGAACCTTCCAGAAGGGGCCTAGGACCAAATGGCGGGGGTCAGGAAGAACACCCCTCTTCTGACCCTGGACCCTATCCTTCTGCTCACAGCCCCTCTGAGGTTGCAGCCATGGCTCCCTGGCCTCCAGCCACTGGCTGCCAGACTCTTTCCTGCCACCCCTCAACTTCCTGGAAAAGGAGAAGCAACTGTTGGGTGATCAGTGTCTGAAAGCCTGGTTCCTCCTCCCCAGTACAGGAGGGGCCGCTACCTGGTACCTGCCACTCAGGGATTCAAACACTGCCACAGACGGGGAGCTCACTACCTCAGAAAGCAAACTGCCCTGCCATCTGGTCTCCCTATTCTGGAAGGATCTCGGCCCCTCGGGGAGTCGGGCAGCCTACAATGGGGTGAAAAAAGGACCCTTCCTCCAGGGTCATCCATAAACAGGGAGTGTGGAGTCAGACCTGTGGCCCTGGGCGGGTCAGGGACGCTCCCTCTGACTGACAGCAGAGGGCGCTGCCAGGAGGGCGCCCTCACCTTCAGCAGTGCCCACAGGGAGGGAGCCACGGCCCAGGGGGCACCTGGTGAACAGTGGCAGAGAGTGAAGACAGGCCACGGGGTTCACCTCATCCTCAGTCAGGTGCAGAATTTCCAGGCGAAAGTCAGGGAGCAGGAAAGGACCCCACCCCCTCGGCTGTGGCTCGGGTAGGAACATCCCCCTCCTGCACCTGCACTCTCTGCAGACCAGTCTGGACGGCCCCCACGGCCCCGTGCTCCTGGGCTTGCAGGAAACAGACTCCGGGGCTTCAATGGCGCCCAGAAAAATGGGGGAGGACTCCCATTCTCCCCCAAACCACTATGTGAGCCTCAAGGGGTCTGTGGAGGGCTGGCGCCCCCACCATCGGACGGACTCAGGCAGCAATCCCACCACGCCAGCCTTCCTCCAAGGCCCTGCCTGCCATCTGGGGGTGCCTGCTGCCCTTCCTCTCTGCACCCCTGTGGGCTTTTAGGGGCCAAGGCTCACAAAGACTGCAGGTGGAGGCGAAGGAAGAGCCCCCTCCAAGACCAGCATGTGGAAAGGGCCAGGTCCGGAGCCCCCAGGCCAGCGCGGCCACCGCACAGCTCACCCTGGCTGCAGCTCTCCCGAAGGAAGGCACTCTGCGAGGCACATCTTCAGGGAACCCCCCAGAGCTGGGAGCCCTCACCTGGGCACAGACTCGGGCAGGGCTCAGCTCTCCCTCTCTCCCTGCAGGAACTCAGGGTGCCCAGCTCACTCTCCCCTCTCCACCGCCTGGCACAGCAGAGTGCGGGGGCTGAAGAGGATGAGCAAGCAGCAAAGGGGGCTGAGAGGGGCCTGGCAGGTGAGGGCAGGGGAGAGACCAAGGGGACAGAGCCACCCACTCCCTTCTGTGCAGAGCCCGTGCTGGCGGGACAGCCATCCTCCTGGTGGGCACGGCCACCCCCTCTGTGTGTGCAGAGCCAGCAGCCTCTGGGGGCTCCCCATCACGTTCTAATCCCCAGGCCCTACAGCTGAGGAGGCAGAGGTGGGAGCCTGCCGCCTCGGGCTCAGCCCCCACCCCATCCCACAGCCCAGGTCCCAGTAATGCGATAATTGGGTGGGATTTTCACTGAGAGAGAGGGGAAGTCCAGAGGAGGACGAGCCAGCCCCCTTCCACCCACCCCACCTCATTCCAGGATCCCTCCCTCTGCAGGTGGGGGCGCAGTGACTCAGAGGAGGGGTAGAGGGCCTGGGCATGCGTAGACTTAGCTGGATCCCAGCAGCAGTGTGGAGGAAAGTGGACGTTCCTTGAAAGAGAATGGCTCTCACTCCATACCCGGGAAGGGGCTCTGGTGCGGTCACCAGGTGCCCCCTGAGGCCAGCGTCCTCAGGCCCCACAGCTCCCCTTGCAGATGGCGAAACCGAGGGGGGAAAGCATGCCCTGGGATGTGGCCTGCCTCTGGTTCTCCAGCCAGTGCTAAACCTGGAGGGACGCTGAGCCACCCGAGAAGTGGCCACGTGCCTTTCCTGTGGCCTCTCCGCGGGGCCCACACCCTGCAGGCCACACGGTGAGGAATGGCTCAGTGGCTGTGGGGGAGCAGATGGTCCATACGCAAAGTCACCATAGAAGAGCCCGGAGTTGGGATTTCTAGCCACAGTTCTGCTCCCCTCGATTCCAAAACAGCAGCCTGAATTCCTGCTGAGCTCACCTCGAGGCGTCCTTGAGACTGACCGGTCAGGCTCCTGCGGGGCTGGAGGCCAGCACAGGCCTCTCACCTGCTGCTGTTATCAGGTGCCCCCGGGGAAGCTGGGGAGACTTCCCAGCTTGGTCTTCCCCTCCCCAAATGAAACCCCCTGGCGTCTCCCTGGGCTACAGATGAATATGTAAATAGGGCTTCCAGCAGGACGGGAGCTGGAGAACTGGCCAGCCACTCCCTATGACCTTGGATCAGTGCCTTTCCCTCTCTGGTCCTCCCTTTCCCCATCAACTGGACCATGAGGCTTACCCACGGGCGTCAGAAATGCCTTCTGGCTGAAGAGGCTAGCAGCCCTGGGCAGACCTGCTGTCAGGGGTCCCAGAGGGAGGGTGCAGCAGCCGCACTATCCTTGTGCCCTGCAGCGCCCAGGACTGCCCCCTTCACTTTCCCGGTGGTTGTGGGGAAACGTGGAGGCGCCAACACCTGGGGCCCAGACAGCCCACTGTTTCCTAGTCCTGACCTTCAGACACGCAGCTGCACCCTGGATGCGCATCCAGCCCAGGTCCCCGGGGTAGGCCGCCCCCATCCCGCCGCTCTCCCTCGGCCGAGCCGCGCAGGCAGCCCAGTTCCCAGGGGCCCAGCAAGGCGCGGCTGGAGGGGCTGGCCTCAGACGTAGGGATCCCCGGCAAAGAGATGGACAAAAGGGAGCCGCAGTTTGGCCGCCATCAGGGCCAGGGACAGAGCGCACGACGGAGCAGGAGCAGGAGCGAGAGCGGGGCAGCGCTTCCCACGGTGAGCGCCGGGCGCGCGGGTCTCCAAACCCAAGGCGGGGCCCAGGAATCCCGGGGGGGCGCGGCCCGGGAGCTCAGAGGGGACGCCTGCCCACCACGCCGTCCCGGGTCCCAGCCCGGCCAGCCGCCCATCTGGCACAGCGCAGCCCTTGGAGCCACCGCGCCACCGCACCTCGTGCACCCCGCGCACCCCGCGCACCCCGCGGCCACGGGAGGGGCTGGCGCCGCCGCCGCGCCAGCTCCCAGGGCCCCGCCCGCCCCCTGCCCGCCCCGCCCCGGCCCCGGTCCCGGCGGGCGCCCCCCGCGGCGCTGCCCCGCCCCCGCCGTCCCGCGCCGCCCCGGGCCCCGGCCCGCTGCCCGGCCGCCGGCCCACCTGGCGCAGCGCCGCCCTCGGAGCCCGCGCACCCGCGCACACGCGTGCACCCCGCGGCCGCAGGAGGGCCCAGCGCCGCCGCCCGCCAGCTCCCAGGGCCCGGCCCGCGCCGGCGCCCGCGCTCTCGGGCGGACTCCCGGCCCTCCGCGCCCTCCCGCCCGGCGATGGCCCCGCTCGGATACTTCTTATTCCTCTGCGGCCTGAAGCAGGCGCTGGGCAGCTACCCGATCTGGTGGTGAGTGAGCCTTCCCAGGGTTCGCCCCGGCCTCGGTGCGGCCCCGCCGCCATCCCCTCGGGCAGGGCCCCGCGGTGGCCCGGAGCCCGCGCCCTGTGCCCTCGGCTCCGCGGGCCGCGGGCGGGTTGTTTTCCTTGGCGGCCACCTTCGACTTGTTCGGGCCGGGGCTGGGACGCGGGTGGCGGAGCTTCCGGGGACACTGATCCCCTCGGCCTCGAGGGGCCCCTGGCGTCGGACAGGGCGGGCAGTGGGCTGGAGAGAGGCGGGAAGAGGGTCCGCACAGATGGCACGAACGCCCGGGCAGCCCGAGGCCAAGAGAAGCGGGGAGCGCGAGATCCGCCAGAGACTTTCCGTAAGGACCGTCTCTCTCTTTCTCTCTCACACACACCTTAAAACAAAGTCAGTGAGACAAGACCGAACAGCTCGGGGTAGCGCAGTTACGTAAAGACAGCGGGGACCGGCCGGGAGTGGCGGCGCACTGGGGCCAGAACCCCGCCCTCCGCGCCTCCCGCCGCTGTCCGGCCCTGGTGTCCCCAGCGACCCTCTCTGCGGAGCCCCTGCCTGGACCGCACTGGCGAGGAGGGGCTGCTCGAGAGGTGAGGAGGGAGAGAGCACTGCGTTTGAGGGCCCCTGAGTGAGAGGCCCCGGGAGCCCACACCTGAGGGCAGAGGCGTTCGGTCCTCCGCCGCAAACAAGGCGCATTCTGGGGAGATCTCCTAAATCTGGCAATAGAGGTTCAGATAACCAAGGAAAAGGTCCCGAGGTCCTACTGCACATGTCATGGGGAGAGAGGCTCAGGGTTACCCTCCCTCCGGGGCATGTAATTCGGCAGAGCCCCCACAGGCCGGGGTCACCCCAAGCCCCCACGGCGCGGGGATGATCCGAGATGCCCAAGATTCGGCGGATACAACCGCAGGGGACGCGGGCGCCGAGGGGCCGGGGCGCGCGACTGGAGGAGACTCAGAGTTGGAGAGAAGCGTCCCCACATGCGCGCGCGCGCACACACACACACACACACTCCCAGGAACTCTCTCCGACGGCTTGCCTGGAATTATAATAATTACGCCGAGGGGAAGGGGGGAGACCGAGCAAGTCGAAGTACATCTAATCCGATAATAATTTTTCACTTCGAGATGGTTCAGGAGCGGGGGCGCCGGGGGTGGGGGCGCGGATCCAGGCGCAGCGGGGCGGGAGGGCGGTCCGGGTGGGGCCAGGGCCTGGGAGAGGTGGCGGGGCGGCGGGGACGCACTTCGGGAACCCCCGCGCCCTGGCACCGCGCGCCTGGCACCGCGTGATACCTGCAGCGCCCGGCCGCCTTCCCGAGCGCGGGCTGCGACGGGCGTGCCTCGGGACGCAGGGCGGGCGTCCGTGTCCCCGCCGGCCGTGAGAGCCAAGGCGAGCGCGTCCGAGAGCCCCGCGGCCGCCCGCTCCGCACAGGCTTCTAATTAGAACGCGCCGCAGCGTTCCTGGGCGCGGGAGGAAGCGCCCTCGCCCCCGCGCTCCTCCCGTAAAGACGGGCCCTGTCACCAGCCTCCTGGCTACCTCGTGCCTGGGAGCTTTGTCCTGATGGGCCTGCGAGTCCGTGGCCCCGGCTCCGCACCCTGTGCCACCTTTTCCCTTGGCCAAGTGCGTCCGGTCTGAATGGACCCCGAGACGTGAGCACCGGGTCCTCCAGGTGAGCGGGGAGGGGCGTCTCCCCCCACCCCTCGCCCGGAGACCCACCCAAGCAGGAATCTAGAGCAGCAATTTGGCCCCAGAAAGAAGGGTATGCGTTGACCCCCACTTCGCTCTCGGTGGGGTTCTGACACCCAGCTGCTCTCCCTTCCCTGAGAAGTGTCTCCGGTGGGCACCACCCCCGGACTCCCTGTGGAGAGCGGCTTCCCTCCGCTCCCTCCTCTCTGCCCCCGAGGCGCCCTGGACAGTGAAGGATGCGTCTCTCCACCCACACAGGCGGAGTGGAGGGGCCTCACAGAAAGAAGGGGGTTTCACCGCACTGGGACGGCTTTCTGTGCCGGCCCCCTGGCGGGACTCCCCACAGGTGGCTCCTCCTTTCTCCTGCCCTCCCCGCCCCAGCCGGCCTGGGCAAGGCTCTCTTTATAACTTCTCACCTTCACGCTCGGCCTGCCTAATTGGTTGTTCTGTTTCACTCCCTCCCCAAAATGAAGTGCCTGCTGCTGCGGCCACGGTGGCCAGCACCTCGCATATGAAAGTGAAAGTGAGGGGACTTCCTCACCTGGAGGGGGAGGAAACAGCCCAATCAGAGTAGTCAGGCTTTTGAAGTTGGTGTGGCTCTCGGTGGGAGAGTGGGGGGAGAGAGGAGGTGTCGCTGGGGCAGCACCCTGCAGGGATTTGAAGGGCCACCCGCCTCCCAGGACCATCCTGGAAGTGTCCTCCACTCACGAGGTCTGAGGGAAGGTCCCAGGGGAGCCGCAGAGAGGGCCCTAAGACCAGAGCGCTGAGAGCTGAGGAGCCTTCCGAGAGCACATGTTCTTGAGAGCATGTGTTCAGGGTTCCTCACGTGACAGGTGGCAGTGGGGACCCAGAGAAGGGACTGAGGCCGGGGCACCTGACACAGCGCAGCGTAGCTGAGCACCAGCATCGCCGGGCCACGCACTGCAAACCCGCAGCGGGGAGGCCCCCACTCCCCTTACAGGCTGGGTTCTTGTTAAAATAGAGCTGGAGACCGGAAGGGCCCCTGTGCACACAGGACAGGCGTCAGGGTGGGAGGACACAGGGATCCTGGAGAACAAGACCAGGGTCCCAGGAGGAAGCCTGGCTTCTTCCCGCTCCTCACGGTGAGCCAGGCCCCACCAGGCTGCACTGCCGCCTGCCACCATCTCCTGCCTCCGTTCTTGCCCTCCCTCCCCAGGCTTCACACCCGCACTGCCACCAGAGTTACTGCCCCAAGTGGCCACCGCTGCCCTGTCTCCCCTAGCACGGAGAGGACCCCTCTTTCCTACTGGGACGCCCCTCCTGCCGCCCGGCAGCACAGAGGCATACCTTGGAGAGGACCTCACCCCAACAGCACTCGCACGAGGCCATGTCCAGCCTTCTCTTGCCCCTGGGCCGGCTCAGCGGGAGGTTCTCCCTGGTCCCCCCTCCTTCTCGGCCTCCTCACCCTCCTCCCTAACCCCCTGCCCCGCACGAAGACGCCCAGCTCAGAGCCTGTGTCCAGCCCCTCTCCCCTTCTGGCCCCCAGAGAAGGCCAACCGACCCCTGGGCTTCCAGAACATCCTCTACATGACCTTCCCTGAGGCCAGGCTTCGCACTCGGTGTCGGGGCAGGACACTTGTCTGTCTGTCTGTGTCTCTCTGTCTCTCTCTCTGTTACCTCTCTCTGTCTCTACCTCTCTGCGTCTGTCTGTCTCTCTGTCTATCTCTGTCTTTCTTTGGTTCTCTCTATCCCTGTCTCTCTGTGTGTCTGCCCGTCTCTCTCTCTCTGTGCCCATCTGTCTGTCTGTGTCTCTCTGTCTCTGTCTTTCTGTCTCCGTCTCTTCCTCTCTCTCTGTGTCTGTCTCTCTGTCTCTCTCTTCCTATCTCTGTCTCTGTGTCCGTATGTCTGTCTGTCTTTGTCTGTGTATGTGTGTGTCTCTTTCTGTGTCTGTCTGTCTCTCTATCTCTGCCTTTCTCTGGTTTTCTCTATCCCTGTCTCTCTATGTGTCTGCCCGTCTCTGTCTGTGTCCATCTGTCTGTCTGTGTCTCTCTCTGTGTCTGTCAATCTGTCTCTCTGTCTCTGTGCCCCTGAGGCTGGGGATGGCTGCAGCTAGCCTATAAAACTAGAGAACTCTAGACACCAGTTTGACTTCCCCGTGTTGTAGGATCTCGGGGTGCTGGGCATGGCGCTGCCCCACAGAACCACCAGTGGACGTGCTTTTGTTGAGGCACAATGTCATAAATGCCCGCCAGTGAACCATACACAGTAGAAAACTTGTTTTGTACAACCCATGAATCGAGTCTCCTTGTCTTGATCCTTTGAAAGCTGCGATAACCCTCCTCCAGAGCCCAGACCTTGCTCTCCCTCCCGTCTGGCCCCTCGGACTCGGCCCCGAGCACATGGGGTCCAATCTGGGGCTCCGGGGCTGCAGCATTTCCCAGGCCGGCTGCCCAGTGGTTTACTGGGCTTGTTGTTGTTTTTAAAAATGATCTTCTGTTTTATTTGTGTAAACCTGTTAGAGTCCTCTGTGCAGGAGAGCAGGAGGAGTGAGAGCAGCCGAGGAGGACCAGTGTGAGAGGGGCCGTAAGATCCACTTTCCATCTCCAGCCTGTGGGACGGGCACCCGGTGCCACTGTCCCACCTGAGTGGCCAGCACACAGAGGGCAGGCCCGGAGGTCCACAGGCCAGAGCCCATCCTTGGACGGTGGCCCACGAAGAATTAAGAACAGAAATTGAAAATGGGTGTTTGGACATGCCTGGGCAGCCACACGCCCCTGCAGCCATTTTACATGGTTTATAATAATCGATTGGAAGTTTAGACAAACCCAAAACCCAGGTCTTCCTCTAGGTGGTTTGAGAAGCCCTCACAGCAGGCAGCCCCCGCAGTGCCTGAGAGGGGCTGGCCTCGGGGACCACCAGCCCTCCTGACTTCACCACCCTGCACTTGCTGACCAGGTTTTTGAACCAAATGTGAGAATTTGTACTTCCCTCTTGAGTGTGTTGGGGACTGGGGCCCCCATTGTTGAGGAGCACTGGGCGAGGACCCCACAGCTGTTTGGCGCATCTGGGAGGTGGCCGGGCTTCCTCGAGCCTCCAGGGGAGGCTGCAGGCAGATTTCCGCTCAGGGCAAGAAAGGCTGCTTGGGTCCCTCACATTGGTGCTTGCGAGGTAGTGAGCTGCCCGTCCCTACAGGCGTAGAAACAGAGGCCAAGGAAGGGACAGCCCATGGATGCCTCGGCACCTGAGAGTCAAGGTTCACAAGGCCCGCTCCACACCCCCGACCCGCGTCCTCCCGTTGAGGCCCCTAAACCCCACCAGGTGCAGTTTGGGCTCATTTGGCTCAACAGTTGGGTCAGACTTGCCCTGCCTGAGTGGAGGGTCCCAGGTAGAGCCTCGCAGAGAAGACCCCACTGCACAGACAGCATGCCTGACCCCACCCACCTGCCTGCATGCCCCACACTCCCCCAGCGCCGCTCGGCCGGGCCCAGGGTCCCCACTCCTCGCCAGGCTGGGGGCCGCCCACTCCCCGGCCCTGCCTCCTTCGAAGAGATGGCACAGGCACAGCACTGCGTCCCCACTGTGAGTTCCGTGGCCCTTCCTCCTCCCCTCTTGGCCCTTCACCCCTGGAGGTTGCTGGGCGAGACTTTGCTGAACAACCAACGAAGGAATGAAGGAATGAACGAATAGGATCTTCTCTGTGAAAAGCAGATGCTGTGTCAGATGCCTGGGCTGGGGACGCGGGATGCAGGGCAGCACTGCCTCGGTCTCCCTCCCAGCCTCCCCAGGTGACACCCCGGAGGTGTCTGGCGCTTTGGCGCGGCCACATTCCTTCCCCGACAAGACGTGCGGCTGCGTCGGAGCCGGCAGATGCGTGGCCGCGGGCACGGGCCTCCGCGCCTGCCGGGACTTGCTGAAGTATGTGTCAGTAATCCCGCGCGGCCGGGGGGCGGGAGGGGTGCTGGCGGCTGCAGCAGGGGCAGGGAAGAGGTGGCCCCCAAGCTGCGACCGGGACCTAGAACCCCTCCCCGTGGGCCTCCCAGCTCCTGGGGAGGGGTCTTCAAGGCAGAAGAGAGTGAGAGCCAGGAGGCTGCAGACCCGCTGGGGGCCCCAAGTGTGGGTGGAAGGGGAAGTGAGACCTGGGCAGCCTCGAGGCAGGTCAGCACCCCCCAAGGAGCCTGGCTCCCTTGTGGGTCCTGGACAGCTCCATCCAGAGAGGACGGAGCCCACCAGTCAAGCCCGGCAGCCATTGACCAATGGGCCAGCCACCCTCACATTTGGCTGGGGCTGAGCATGGGAACCTCCCTCTGGCCATGGAGAGACCCCATCTCACAGACAGCAATTCGAGATGGGCCAGGGGCCTCTCTCTCACCGATGGGGAGACCCTCGGGACCAACCAGGACCTCTGTCTGCAGAGACCTCCCAGGCAGGGAGGGCGGCACAGCCTCCTCATCTCCTTGTCCCCCAGGCCTGGGCAGAGCTCTGCGCCTGAGAAGGACAAGGGAAGACGTGGCCTTGCCACCCAGGTTGAGGGGTCTCATGGCCCAGATGTGAATCAGGAGGGCGCTGGGGAGGAGGCGGACGGCTCCAGCGGCTTGCAGGCTGGGGCGCAGGGTGCTCCCTGGGGGAGGTGGCCTGGGATGACGTGTGGGGAGAAGGTGCCCCCAGTCATGGAGCCAATGGACCCACCGCACGCACTGCTCACCTCCCCCTCCGGGAGCCTTGGATTGCATGTGGTCCCACAGCCTCCTGACAGATGGGGAAACTGAGGCCCAGGAGGGGAGAGGCAGAAATGGTGAAACAAGTGAACCACAGGGCTGGCGCCCCCGTCCTGCGCTCCAGGTTTGTGGAGCCCCTGCCCAGAGCCACTCTCTCCTTGAGAACTGCTGAGGCCCTGCCCATCCACAGTAGCATGCACTGCGGGCAGAGCCACCCTACAGTGCACGGTGCCTGGCGATTGCTGGAGTTTACTGCAAAGAGGCTGAACCAGGGAAGCCCAGGAGCCCGCCGCCCTCAGGACCCTCGGGAGCAGGGTCCAGGCGTGAATCCTCTCTGGCTCGCATCCTCCCGGAGGAGCTGGCAGGAGGAGGGCCTGCACCACGGCCCCTCGCTCCCAGCCTCCGTCTGTGGGGGCGGCTCCTGTCCTCAGGCCCCACTCCAGTTAGGGTAAAATCCGTGGGTGAAGTTCCTAGGCACGGGGCCCCGCCGCCTCCTCCCAGAGCGTCACAGCGCGGCCTCCGCACCTTCCCAGCAAGATGTCTGGCAAGGCGGCGGGGATCCCGGCCCTGCGACAGGGCGCGCCTCAGCAGGAGCAGTGCGGGCAGGAGGACGGAGAAAACCATTAGCGCTGGGGCGTGGGTGTGGCCACAGGCTGGGACCGGGGCCCGGGGTCCGCTTTCCAAACTGCAGGAGCCCGTTCTGGGTGAGGGTGATGCCCTTGGGAGCAAGTTACTGCTGTAAACTCGGCCGACAGCAGGACTCACGGACGCGCCATCTTTTGGGACTGACCCAGCGGCTTCCTGCTGCGCTCCTGCGTCTTGCCCACGTGATCGCGGATGCGGCGGGAAGCCTGTGCTCTGCCTCTGACGGCTCGCGGCCAGTCTCTGCCCTGCTGGGACCTTCACACCCGAGGAGGCGCTGGCAGCTGCTCAGACCCGTGGCGTGGATGCGCTCGCCTGACTGCTGGCCCTTCTGCTGTGTGGACGGCCCTGCGAGAAGGGCCTCGCAGAGCTGGGATCTGGGGTGAAGACCAGAGGGAGGAGGGCTGGATCTGGGGCAGGGCTGCAATCAGTTTGGGACCCTCTGGTTTTGAGGGGCCTGCGGGACGTCCGATGTGACGTCCAGCTGGGCGGTTAAAATTCAAGCCCCCGGCCGGGCATGGCTGAAGGTAGACCAGGATGTCTCCTGGGACGGCCTGCACCACGGGGTGGGCGGTGGAATGGAGAACTCCTGACGGGGGAGTCTTGCGGCCAGGTGCAGAGTGAAGAAAACGGACCCAGCAAAGGCAGGCCGGCCTCGGCATCTCCGAGTGCCCTGCGGTCCCAGGACCAGCACTGGCTCCCACGTCAGAGACACGGGGTCCCCAAGGTGGGGTCGGGACCTCCCAAGACCCAGACAGATAGGATTGGGGACTCATGACGGTTGCCCTCCCCCAACCCCTGCGCTCATTTGGACCGGGGGCAGGAGTGTGGCCACCATCGGGCCACGACACTACTGTCCTTCATGTGAGTGACCCTAAGGCAGGACCCTCTCTCTGCCTGTACCCCAGTGAAAGGTCAGCGTGGGCTCCTGGGAGCTCCCGAGGCTGGGTCCACGCCTGCAACCCCTCTCAAGGACCCCTCTTGGCAGCACAGCACAGAGACCCTGGGTTTGTTCCCGGGGCCTGGGAGCGGCAGTCAGCGCCCTGCCAGGACATCCCCTTCCAACCAGCTGCTTCTGGGACTCTCCCTGTCCCCGCTTCCTCCTTATGTCACCACCATGCTCTCTTTAGGATCATCCCACCTCTGGAGGGGAGACGTGGGGTCTGGCCCCATGATCTTGCTCATTGCTGGCTCTCGGACATGGCTGGGGAGTGGGAGGCTCAGCCCCGTGCAGACACATGGGCCATGGAGGGCAGGGCCCCGCTCCTGACCTGCCCCACGAGGACACTGAGCATCAGCCTCCCAGACCCGTAACTGAACCTGCATTCTCAGGGCAGCGCCAGAAGTCCCCAGAAGCCTTCGGCCCCCAGGAGCAGGAATCGGAGGGAAACCCTGACCTCCAGACCAAAGGGCTTGGACTGAAGAAGCCTCGGGGGCTTTGCGGGCAGGGCCTCTGGAGTCCCAGGACTGGAGCCAGATGTGCCTCAGCAACCCCAAACCGTGGCTCCTTGACAGTAGTGGGCGCCAGAGCCCTGCTAGGCCCGTCGAATTAGGGCCAGAGTCAGCCCCTGGACCTGTGTCCGACCCTTCCCTGTGGTGCACATGCCGCCTGCCCAGGCTGCTCAGAAGACCCAGCACTCACCCAGTCACCTGGCACGTTGGCTGGGGAAACTGAGGCACAAGGGTTCCAAGCAGGCCAGGGGCAGGTGGGGCCACCACACATGCCCTTGATGACGATTCTGTGATGGTAGTGGGGCCACGTGGAGTCCTGTCGGGCTCTGTGCCTGGGATAGTGGCAGCCGTGCATTTTGTGCATTGACGGGTGTGCATCTTACATGTTGTCGCGGACTGCGTGTGCATGTCTCCCAGAGTCACATGTTGAAGCCCTGACCCCAAGGCGATGGTGTCAGCAGGCGGGACCTTTGGGAAGTGATTAGGTTTGGATGAGGTCATGAGGGTGGAGCCCCCATGATGGGATTAGTGCCCTTGTAAGAAGAGGAAGAGGCTGGAGATGACTTTGTCTGCCGGGTGCGGACAGGGCAAGAAGGTAGCTGTTTCCAGGCCAGGGAGAGGCCCCACCACAACCTGCCCCTGCCGGCCCCCTGATCTGGGACTTCCCGGCATCCAGAACCGTGAGAAATAAACGTCTGTTGGTTAAGAGGCCCTGTCTGTGGCATTTGTTGCACAGCCTGAACTGACCGAGATGCACTCAGAAGCGCTGTCTCATGTGCTGATATTTATACGTTTGAGGGCATCACAGTGCCCTGGGGGCACTGACGTGCCAGAGCCCCGTCCCCCCTCAGTTCCACCCAGGGATGTTGGCCAGGTGTCTTCCTCTGAGCCATAGGGCAGGAGGCCCCTGGGGTGCCACCCATCCAGGTTGTGTGGGTTGGAGGGAGTCACACGGGGGCCTGGCCGGGTGGGGAACAGTCATTGATAAGCCCCACTGGGGTCACACGGTGATGGTGGCAGGGCAAGTGGGCAGGTCAGCAGCTGGGCAGTGACCAATGGCAGGTGGAGGCCCGAGCGATGCCAGAGACTTGGACAGAATAAATAACCAGCCTCCCCAGGAGAAAGGCCCCGGGACGCAGGGCCAGGGGAACGAGGCCAGCAGGGGCAAAGAGCTATCTGAAGGCCGCAGTGGCCGCCAGTGAACACGGCGGTGGCTCGGACCCTCAAGCTGCGCATTGAGGGGCTGCCAGCCCACCAGCGCTGCCCTTTGCACCTGGGCAGCTGGGAGACAGAAGAGAGGAGCTGGTGAGGGAGGAGGGGGACAGGGGCATGTCTGTCTTTGCTGTGCAGTGAGTGACCAGACGTGGTGGCTTCAGTCAGCTCAGGACTCTGCAGCCTGACATCTGGGTGGCTCTTCTGGGTTCCCTGCTCAGGGTCTCAGGAGGCCGGAATCAAACTCCTGGCCAGTGTGGAGAGGAATGTGCTCCCAGCCTGATGTGCAGTAGAGTCCAGGTCTGGTGCTGGGAGACCCAGTTCCCACAGGCTCGCAGGCCAGCAGCGGGTCATTCTCGGCTCCGGGAACTTTCTGGTCCGGGAACACGGGCCCTCCATCTGGGAGGGCCATCAGAGCTCAGGACCTCCCACAGCTCCAGCTCCTGCTGTGGCTGGAGGCTCTGCGGAGGCAGACAGTGTGGTTAGTTAGCTCGCGGTGGCCCCGATCCGCACGTGCAGCCCGCTGCGGACATCGCGGCGTCATCTGTCCGCCGCCAGGTCCCAGGGGGCAGGGGGGCCTTGGTGGATGAGGCAGGAGAGCGACCCTCCCAGTGCAGAGCCCTTCCCTGCCCCCAAACCCCGTGCCCTCCCAAAAGCCCGGGAGCAGTCGGGGGGCTCGGGGCCCGGGACGGGAAATGCAGTCTTAGTTGCCTCCCCCACTAACCACACCGCCTCCAGTTGTGAACAGAGGCGACAGACGGCAGCCACATCCAGTTCTGAGACGGTGTCACAGGAGAAGGTGGCCCTTCCATCTCAGACGACCAGATGCAGAGATGACAGGGTGCCATCGCGCCCGCGGCACACCGCGACCGTGGGGCTAGACAAGGAGACCAGCTCCCGGCTGGCGAGCTCGCTTCTTTCCGCCGCTGGCTTTGGGCTGAGAGGCCGCGGGCTCCAATCCCTGAGTCCACATCCCATAACTGGAGCCTCGTGGGGTGCAGGGCCACCCACCGCAGCGCTTGCCGAACTTCAGCGGCCTGGCTGCGGACTCCTTCCTCTGTTCTGGATGCGGCTGGAGCCCAGCCCACGGCTGGCACCTCCGCCTGTTTCCGTTCTGAGCATGTGGGGAGGCGTGGAGGACCAGGACGAGGACAGGCCCGATGTCCCAACACCTCTCCATTCAGGCCCCCGCCCCTCGCTGCCTCCGTCCCTAAGAGACCCTCCTCAGGCTGTGACTGGTCCCCCACACACTGGGCTTCTCCCCACCTCCCGGTGCAGCCCAGCTCTGGCCGAGCACCCTGCCCCCTGCAGAGCACAGGAGGAAGGAGGTATGTGGCCTAGGGATGGTCGGTGGGCACCGCCTGCTCTGCGGAAGGCAAATGTGTATCCTGGGGGGACAGGGCGCGTCAGTGTGGAGTTTCTCCTGTCTTTATTGAGATGTAACTGACACACAGCGTTGTGTAACTCCAAGGTGTACGAGGTGACGATGTGATGTGTGTACACATTGCGAAATGATCCCACAACAAGGTTAGTGGGCACCGTTTGGAATTTTTATGATTTTTTTAATGACCCAATTTATCCTTGAGGCCCAGCGGAAATCCAGGGCTGACGGCCCCCTTTGGCCCCTCATCTCCCTCACACTGACCCATCCCTGTCCAGTCTGATGGGAGCCCCCAGCCCCCCGCCCTCCTTGGGCAGGGTCTGCATCACCCAGGCCCCTTGGGCCGGGGCAATTTGAGGAACTAAGGGGGCCATCCGGTCCAAAGCGGAGGGGGAAACCGTAGAGGTGAGAGAGGATCCGGTGGGGCTGGTGGAGGCTGGAGCAGCTGGAGTGGAGTCAGAGCTGGCGGCCGGCGCCCTGGCCTCTCTGGCTCCACTCCTCTGGGAGGTGGCGAGCCAGGGCCTGCCCGGAAGGAGGGCCGGGAGGAGGCGGGGTGAGAGCTGACTCAGCACCCCAGGACCAAGCTGGGGAGAAGCTGCGAACTTGGGAGTCCCCGCCCGGCCTGCCCTGGAGCCGCAGCCTGGGGTGTGAAGGAAGCAGGGACGTGGGCAGGCAGGAAGCGGGGTGAGGAGGGCCCGGCAGGCACATGTCTGTGCTCCCCGAGGGAGGCCGTGGGGTCCTGGGGTGGCACCTCGTCCCCCACCCAGAGCGAGAATGACAGGGGCCAGCACCTTGGGACTGATGGAGCAGACAGACCAGGTCCCCCTCCCTCCTGTCTGCACTAAATGGCCCTTCTCTTTTCCACATGCTCTGAAACTGCACACACACGAGCCCATTCAGCCAGTGAAGGCAGGTCCACTCTGAATGGGGTTTCCTCTGGCGGACCCACTTCCCTTGTCCCCACTGGAGCCCGGCTGCTGGCAACAGAAGAGAAGGAGCAGGGGACCCCCTGAGCCTCAGGAGCCAGCCCCTCAGAAACGTTCCGAGACCAGAGTCGTGACGGTCACCTGTCCCCCGCGTTCCATCAGGAAGATGTTCAACAGCCAGAAAAGATGGGGGACAGGGACAGGGACGTCTGTGTGCCCACAAGTCACAGTTCACTCTGCCCAGCCTGTCACATGCCTAACCGGCTCCTGTCCACCTGTCTGCTTCTCTCACAGCAGGGGAGACCTCGGTCCGCTTTCCCCCTGGACATTTGGCTCGTCATTAACTACAGTCCACGTTTGTTTAACAAATCACAGCCCATGTGGGGCATCAGCATGTGGGCCAGGTAGACTGAAGTGGCCAAGTTCATGGGATGGAGCAGCCGGAACCTGTCAAGGCAGCTTCACTTTCAGTGACCAGTTCATCCTGGCTTTCAAACAGAAGCCCCTTCAGCCCCGGCCAAAGTGGGACAGTCAGTCCCCAGCCTCACCCACACGCCGGCCTCTGAGGCACTTCCACTGGGGCTCCTGGTGCTCCAAGGTGTGTGGATGGGAAACCCCTACCCTGGCTCCCACAGTCACCTCCCTGGCCTGGCATGGCCTCCAGGACCAGCCACGGCTGCCCTTTCTGGGTCTGAGGCAGAAGGAGCCTGTGGCTGACCAGCCAGGCCACCCAGAGAGTGGGGAGAGGTGGACTGTGAATTTCAGGAGGCACCAAGAAGCCGCTCAAGGAGCCTGAACCCGAGTCCCGACTCCCCGACCAGCTCCCGCGGATGATCCGGCTGCTGCCCTCACAAGGCCACCTCGACACTCTGTGCTTGGTTCTTGGGGCCCCTCACATGTCCCTCCACCATTCCAGATGGTGTCGTGCCAGCCCTCTTGCTACCGGCTCTGGGTCACATCTTGCCAGTGCCCATGCGGGGGGCACATGGCCTGGCGGGTGCACCCCCCAGAGGACTTTGTGCTCCCAGAGCCCATGGCACAGAGCCCCCAGCACCTGCTTCTCGCCAGGCGCAGGTGGCACGTGGGAATACACGGGATCACTGGGAGAGGTGTCAGGAGGCGGACACAGCTGCTGGCCTCAGCCTGGACGTGCAGAACCATCCACACGGCACACGAGTCAACACAGGCTGAGCGGTCGATGGGCGGGGACAGGTGATCTTGATTGCTGGGCCGGGTCAGGTCGTCTTGGCAGGTAGCGGACATAGAAAGGGGCTGGAGCAGGTGGGACAGGAAGCGGAGGTGGCGACCTTCTAAGGGAGAGCTGGGATCTGGGGTCTTTTGCCGTCGTTTCATGGGCAGGAGTCCCTCTGTGCCGTCGTGGGCAGCATGGGCTGAGAGTGGCAGGGGGCACGCAGCTTAGATGCAGCCTGTCTCCTGGTCCTCTCCACCCCTCCCTGCCTGGCCCATCTTCTCAGCCTCAGGCCTGGCTCTCGCCCACTCGCCGGTGCCCCTGAGGGCAGAGACTGCTGAACTTGACCTGCGGGCGGCCCCTCAGCCCTCATGCCCAGCCTTCCTCCCGTCCTGCCATCTGTCTGTTTGGCCTGCCCTGGTCCGTCAGGAAGCTGAGCATCCAGGTCAGGGCAGGGTCCCCCAGAGGCAGCCGCTGTGGTCTCCACTCAGACATCCGAGCAGGGCAGGTGCAGGAGAGCGAGGTGCAGACCACAGGACGCCCCCTGGAGAGGAAAGACCACAACTGGGTGAGCACAGACAGCTGGCCTTTCTGGAAAGCTTGGGGTCCTGGACCGCGGGGCAGGCGTGGGAGAAACCTGGGGAGGTCAGTCCTGGCCATGCACCTGGCCCTCAGTAGACTGCACAAGTAGAGAATAGACGAGTGAGGACCAGCCAGCCCCACTGTTGCATGCCAGACCTGGGACAAGACCCAGCCAGGGGCAAGGGCCGGCCTGTGGTATCTGATACGAGGTCGTGGCTGGTTGGTGGCTCATCGAGGCATTCAGACAAGCAGAAGACAGACAGAAGGGGGAGTGCGAGGGAGGAGTCAGACACAGGGTGGGGACCTTCGAGGGACCCAGGAGGCAGAGGGTCTGGTCTGGGGGTGTCAGGCCTCCCCCAGGATCAGGGACACAGGGGCGGCTGCCCATGGAGGGGAGGGGAGGCTCTGCTGGGGCATCTGCAAGGTGGGTGGACACTGCTGGGGACGACAGGCTTAACTCTGAGAGGTGACCGATGAGGAGGAGGGGAGTCCGGGAGGGAACAGCATGGCACTGTGCCTGGAAAGGTGGGACACACAGGTCCATGGCTCCCGATGTGGAGGCGCCCCATCTCCAGGGGCGGCCACAGCAGGGTTGGAGCGGCCGAGAGGAGCATGGGCCAGGGACTGGTGCAGACAGAGGAAGTGTGTGGGGCTGCTGTGGCCGGGGCGTGGGACCTGCGGGCCAGGGGAGTAGGGTGTGCAGACCCGGATTCCAGCAAGACAGCAGCAGCACCGGGTGGCCAAGGGCGAGGGCCTCATGGCCCAGGGTGAGGTGGCCTTTGAAGATTTAGAGGCACCGGGATCTGATCAGATCCAGAGAAGGAAGGATCATTTCTCTGGGAGACAGTGGTTCTCAGCTCCTCCACTCCCTCTGTGGCTGGGGGAGCAGGTCGGACTCAAGCAGGACCCAAAGGGCCACGTGAGGCGGGAGTGTGGGCTGCGGGGGGACACAGGGACCTCTGCCTGCCTTCTCGGGGTGCTCGGTCCTCACAGGGGAGAGGAGGCGCTGAACAGGAAGATCTGCTGGGGGTTCAGCTGAGGTGTCGATAAAGCTGCCGTTGCCTCAGTTTACCCCAAACAGAGGAAGGGGACACAGGTCTGTCTCTGGACTCCTGGAGCCAATGCAGGGGCCTGCCTGCCAGGCCGAGGGGCTGCACCCATGGGCCAGCTCGAGGAAGGAGGGGCCAGGCGCCCCGGGGGAGGGCGTGTGGGCAGCACCCGCTCTGTGCTCAGAGCCAGCAGGTCTCCAGCTGCGCACTCAGAACCCACAGGCGATGCCCCCTGGAAACACCCCCAGCTCTGCTTCTGGATCAGGGCTCACGCCTGCGTTCTCCCACAGCACCCAGGTCCCCGAAGCCCCTCCCAGGGGCCTCCGGACGGGGCGGTGTCTCCGTCGGTGGGAGGATTCCTCGCAGCAGGCCCGCACAGGGGCAAGGAGAGCGAGACGCAGAGGGATCAGGCGAGCTCTGCCCGCGAGACCCCACACTGTGTCCTGGGCTCTGCTCGCTGCCTTCTCGACCCCAGGGAGCGGCCCTGCCCCACCGCCTGTCACTCCATGCACATCTGACGTGCGTGTGCAAAGTCTGGGGTCCAGAGAGGGGACACGCTTCGTGTCCCCTGCCCCCCGTCATTCCATGTGTGTTTCATGTGTGTGCCAAGTCAGGGTCTGGGGTGGGGACAGGCCCCACCCCCCCCATCACTCCATGTGCATCTGACGTCTGTGTGAAGTCTTGGGTCTGGGGTGGGGACAGGCTTCCTCCACACGGAGGGACGTCTCACCCTGGCACGCACAAGGGCCTGAAGGATGGGGCCCTGTCGTCCTCCGAGGAAGGCCTTCCCTGGAGCAGGCCCGACTCCTGCTCCTGTTCCACAGGCCCGAGGGCAGCTCCCCCACTAACCTCCCGGTCCCCCTCCCCCAGGTCCCTGGCCGTTGGGCCACAGTACTCGTCCCTGGGCACGCAGCCCATCCTCTGTGCCAGCATCCCGGGCCTGGTCCCCAAGCAGCTGCGCTTCTGCAGGAACTACGTGGAGATCATGCCCAGTGTGGCAGAGGGCGTCAAGATCAGCATCCAGGAGTGCCAGCACCAGTTCCGTGGCCGCCGGTGGAACTGCACCACTGTCAACAACAGCCTGGCCATCTTTGGCCCTGTGCTGGACAAAGGTACAGCCTTCTGGGCGGAGGTGACAGCCTAGGGTGCCTTGGGTCAGAGCCAGCTTCCCCCTTGGCAGGGGCGGGGCAGACACAAGCCACTCTCCTGCTCTGCATGGTGTCCCACCTGTGCTTGGGCAACTCCAGCAGGTGGGCTGTGCTGCACAGGCCTCATTACCGCAGGCCTCTCCCACCAACGCGTCCTTCCCCACACTCGCCCGCTTGCAGGTGGGGTTCTCCTGCAGCTTGGGAAGGATGCGGGGTCATATAGAGATTCCTCCTGCTTCCCCTTCCCCAAAAGGGAAGGGCACCGTTCCAGGGGGACCAGGTCGACCACCACAGCCCTCAGCAGGAGCCAGGGCTTCAGGCTCAGGCGGCAGCAAAACACAGGAGGGCGGGCTGGGGGAGGGGCAGGGGGGTGCCCCAGAGGTGCACGCAGAGCTCTCCAGGGTCCTGAGCCAGGGGTGGCTGGGGAGAGGAGAGGGGGAGGGCTGGGCGTTGGTGAGCTTTGGGTGAAGAGCAGACTCCCACCAGCAATGCACAAGGGCTCCAATCTCTCCACGTCCTACCAACACTTGCCATATTCTGCCCTTTTTTCTTTTAACCATGCCAGTGGATGTGAAGTGGTATCTCATTGTGGGTTTGATTTGCATTTCTCTGGTGGCTAATGATGGTGAGCATCTTTTCATGTGCTTATTGGCCATTCGTATGTTTTCTTTGGGGAAATATCTATTCAAATCCTTTGCCCAGTTTTTAATTGGGTTGTCTGTCTTTTTATTGTTGAGTTGTAAGAGTTCTTTATATACTCTGGGTACTAGACCTTTATCAGACATGATTTGCAGATATTTTCTCCCATTGTGTAGGTTGTCTGTTCACTTTTGTGAGTGTCCTTTGATGCACAAAAGTTCCTGATCTTAGGGGGGAATCTTTAAAGTCTTTCACCATTGAGTATATGATGTTAAATGTGGGTTTTTTGTAACTGCCCTGTATCAAGTTGAGTAAGTTCTTTTCCATTCCTAGTCTGTTGAGTGCTTTGATCATGAAAGGGTGTCTGATTACATCAGATGCTTTTTCTGCATCAATAAACACGATCACATGGTTCTGCTCCTTCACTCTATTAATATGGTGCATTATTATTGGTTGATTTTCTTGTATTGAACTACCCTTGAATTCTTGCAATAAATCCCCTTGGTCATGGTGTATAACCCTTTTAATATGCTAGAGAATTTGGTTTACAAGTATTTTCTTGGGGATTTCTACATCAATATTTGTAAGGGTCTGCAGCTTCTTTTCTTACTGTCTTTGTCTGGTTTTGGTATCAGGGTAACGTTGGCCTCATAGAGTGAGTTAAGAAGTGTTTCCCCCTCCTCAATTTTTTGAAAGAGTTTGAGAATGATTGGTGTTGGTTCTTCTTTAAATGTCTGGTAGAATTCACCTGTGAAGATTTTCTCTCTTGGGAGGTTTTAAATTACAGATTCAATCTCTGTACTCGTTACAGGTCCATTCAGGTTTTCTATTTCTTCTGGAGTCAGTTTTGGTAGTTTGTGTGTTTCTAGGAATTTCTCGATTTCATCCAGGTTAGTCCTTCATTATTGGAGGAAAGTTTTGCCAGACGTAGAATTCTTGGTTGACAGTGTATTTCCTTCAGCAGGAACATGTCCTGGTACTCCTTCTTGCCTCAGTGGTTTCTGACGAGAAGCTGGCTGTCAATCTTATTGAGGATCCTTTGTGTATGACGAGTCACTTCTCTCTTGCTGTTTCAAAATTCTCCCTTTGTCTCTGTCTCTTGACAGTTTGATTAAAATGTGTCTCAATGTGGATCTCTCTGCGTTTATCCAACTTGAAGTTTGTTGAACTTCTTGGAAGTAGAGATCCAAGTCTTTTATCAAATTTGGAACTTCTTTGCCATTACTTCTTCAAATATTCTTTCTGCCTCTTTCCCTCTATCCTCTCCTTCTGGGACCCCCATGATGTGTATGTTGGCACATTTGATGGTGTCAGATGGTTTGTTCATTTTTCTTCATAATTTCAGTTGAGCTGTCTTCAGGTTCACTGATTCTTTCTTCTGCCTGCTCGACTCTGCTGTTGAAAACCTAGAGTAAATATTCCATTTCAGTTTGTGCTTGTCAGCTCCACAGTTCTTACTTCGTTGCTTTTTTATAATTTCTGTCTCTTTACTGATACCCTCTCATTGTTGAGACATTGTCCTCCTGGTTTCCTTTATCTCTTTCAGCATATATAGGACAATTGATTCAGAGTCTGTCTAGTAGGTCCAATATCTGTGCTTCCTCTGGGGTAGTTTCTGTTAATTTCCTTTTTCCCATGAATGATCTATACTTTCTTGTTTCTTTGCATTCCTTATAACTTTTTGTTGAAATTTGTACTTTTTGAATATTATAATATGGACACTCAGGAAATCAAATTCTTCCTCCTCCTTGGGGTCCGTAGGTGCTTGCTTGTTTAGTGCCTTTTCTAAACTATTTTTCATGACTGTACTCTTTGTCATGTGTCATCTCTGAGCCCTCTGTTTCTTTATCTGGTAGTTTCGCAGAGATTTCCTTAATACTCTGAAGCAAAAATAAATAAATGAAAGCTCCCTACTCTGCTGTGTTGCTCATGTGCCTCCATGTGGCCTTTGGGACCTGCCTCAGAGGCCTGCAAGGCCACATTCTGTGGGTTGAGACAAAGGCTCGCCTGGGTTCTAGGGTAGGGACACAGACCCCACCCCTAGATGGCATGTCAAGGTCCCCTTGTGAGATAAACATGAGGGATGGGATGTGTACCGGTGCAGCCACCTCCAGAATGTGCCATCCACTCCAGGATGGGCTGGTGGAGACTTGCTGGCTGAGGTGGGGCCCTGGGGACCACAGCTGAATGTGCAGTCAGCAGGGAGAATCAGCTGCCGAGGACCTGGGGAGAAGGTGGTGCCAGAGGAAGGCAGCTCAGACAGAGGCAGGGTGGCTCACATTTCACAGTCCTGCTGGGAGCCTGCAGTCCCAGGGGGTATTGGTGACAGGATGGCCAAGGCCACGCACCTCTCCCACATACCTGCTTCCCTGTCTTGGAAAGGGCAACCCCATCCTTCTGTTACTTAGGGTCGCCCATGGCACCTCTCCATTGTGAGTCCCATCAGCAATACCTTCAGTGTCAATGCGGCATCCGGCCACCCCCACCAGGCCCAGCTATCCTGACACCCTGCGTGATCACAGTGGCTCCCATGCACCTGCTCAAGGCCATTCCCAGTGTCCCTGCGGCCAAGAGAGTCAAGTCAGGCCACATCCCTCCTTCGCTCAGCCCCTCCAGGGCTCCCAGCTCTCTCGAATCCTCTGGCCCTGCTGCCTCGTTTTCCTCTTCCTCTCTGTCCGGCCTGTGCTCCTCTCCGGCCTCCTGGCTCCTTCCCAAACACCAAGCACAGCTCCATCCCCAATTCTTTGCCATCACATCTGTCAGCCTCCCTGTGACCCCTGCAAGGCCCACACTGGCTGCCTTGCGGGCACGTGGTCAGTGAAATGGGAGAAACAGTCAGCCCTGCTCAGAACCAACAGCAACCCAGCAGAGGAAGGAGGGAGGGCAAGAGAGTCAGGGAGGAAGATGCACTGGGCCCTGGACTACCGCGCATGTGGACGTGGGTCCTGAGAGGGAAGCTAAGCATTGTGTTGAGGGGTAGCGGGGACTGACAGCGTCTGTTTAAGGGCCTGTGTGACCTTGACCTGAGGTCGACTTGCTTCCTGGAGCATCAGCATTCCCCATCTACAAAATGGGAGAATGTCGTCACTTGACTGACTACGCAGAGCTGCTGGTCAGGGTAATTATGTGGCAGCTCCACGCAGGGACAGCTGTGCCGTGAGTGGGAGGGGTTAGGTCCACAGGGGATGTGGCACATTAGGCATGTGTGTGAGTGTCTATGCATGCATGTATGTGCATGTACGTGTGTTCATGTATGTGTGGGTGTGCGTGCATGTGTACATGTTGTGATGCACGTGTGTGTGAGTATGCACACATGTGTGGTGCAGTTGCTGCCCACAGGGGTCCTGTGCTGTGCCGTGGCTGGTGGTGGTGTGGGCCAGGGTGGCCTGTTCAGCCTGTGCACGGTGGCCCAGGGCCATCTGGGCTCCTGGCTCCCAAGCCCTGATGGGGGTGCTTAGGGATCCCACTCCCCGGGGGAGAAGGAAATGGCAGGATTTCAGGAAGAACGCAGGAGCCTGTCCCACCTAGAGAGGCCACCATCTGGGTGGTGGAGAAGGGCTGTCTCCAGGGGTGCAGGGAGGGAAATGTGGTTTTACTTCTGGACTCTGTTCTACCCCCTGGGCCACACGTCTGTCTGTGCTGTCCTGATTCCCACAGCTCCGCGGTAAGTCTGAAGTCAGTAAGTGGGAGCCCTCCACTCTGGTCTGCTCTTCCAAGATTGTTCCGGCTGTTCAGGGCCCCTTAGGATTCCACGTGCATTTTAGCATCAGTTCATCAATTTCTGCAAAAGGCCTTGGAATTTTAGGGATTGCATTGAATCTGCAGGTTGATTTGGGGGGTACTGCCATCTTAACAGTATGGAGTCTTCTGATCCGTGAACGTGGGATGTCTTTCCATTTGTTTAGGTCTTCTCTAATTCTTCTCAACGATGCTTTGTAGTTTTCAGCGTACGAATCTTGTACTTCTCTGGTTAAATCTATTCCTAAGTATTGTAAGTGGAATTGTTCTCAATCTCATGTTGCTGATGTACAGAAGTGTGACTGAGTTCTAGCATTGATCTTGTCCTCTGCAACGTTGCTGAAGTTTCGTCAGTTCTAACAGGTTTGACGTGTTCCTTGGGATTTTTATGTCATTTGCTAACAGAGACAGTTTTACTTCTGCCCTCCCACCTGGACATCCTCCGTTTCTTTTTCTTGCTCAGCTGCCCTGGCTGGAGCCTTCAGGACGATGTCGAAGAGCAGTGGGCAGAGTGGGCACCCTGATATCCTCCTGGTCTTAAGGGAACAGCTTTCAGTCTTTCACTACTGGCTGTGATGTTAGCTGAGGGCCGTTCTGTTCTTAAGATTCACAGATCTAGATGTGAGTTTCCTCATTCACATCAATAAATAGATAACATACAAGAGTTTGGATATAATGTCTCTTGGTTCTTTGAATTTTTTCTGAGTAATGTGTGCCAAAATCACAAGTGATCATCAAAAAGTTATGAAAATCTTTCAGCTCATGACTCAGTCAAGTCCTCTTTCATTCTGTGGGAACAAGGAGCTGCAAGCACCTGATTGGCACAGGTCTTGGGACCCAGTCGTTATGACGACCCCAGGGCTGGACATGTGCCCAGGGGGTCTAGTGGGAGCCGGTGGTCCTGGAAGGGGAGGCGGGAGAGGAGGTGAGGGTGCTCGGAGCCACCACACCATCTAAGGGCCTGCCCGTTTCCATGCCCCGCGGGACTCATGGACCTGCCTCGGAGACCCCTGGTGCACAGCATTGCCCTCCCTCCCACAGGCCCCTCCATTCTCTTCACATTCCTACGTTGGGTACCATCATCCTCGGCTCCAAGCTCACAGTCCCAAGCCCCGCCAAGCCCCTCGAGCACCTCCTTCGGGCAGCTGTGGGGTCCTGAGGTCTGACTGTGGCCTCTGTGCCCACTCCCTGCCACACTGCCCTTCTTCGGCGTTACCCTCCCCAGAACAGCCAGGCCCTCTCCCCAAGGTGGGCCGGCTCCCTATGCTTCAGACGCCGGCTTCGCAGGCCTCCGCTGTGCAGAGCGGCTGCCCCTCACCCTCACTGCCTGCATTGGACCCCTGTCAGTCTGGCAGTCCAGTCTCTGTGGTCCTCATCCTCTCCAGCTCCTTCAGCTTTGGGGGACAGCTCCAGGCCCCAAAGCAGCTCTGTGCTTCCCAGCTCTGTCCACTTCTGCCAGTACCGTCACTCTCCCTGGGCCCCGCGGGCACTCATGGGTCTGTGTGGGCCCCGCCACGTGCAGCACAAGTGCACAGCGGGCCTGTGGGCAGTTGCGAGGGGTGGGTGCTTTGTGAGCAGGTGCTGAGCGGGTGACAAAGATGAGCATACGCCTGGGGTCCTGAGGGCCGGCTCCCCTGGGAGGGGCCCCTGAGCTGGATCTCGAGGGTTTTCTCTCTTTCTTTAGAACATGTACACGCTGCTTTCCGGGCCACATGCTGTGTTTTTCACACAGCAGCAAATCCAGTCCTAACACCCACCCCCTGAGCCAGCGCTACGGTCACAGTGAGGAGACCGGCGCCACAGGGGCCAGGCCAGGACTCTTGAGGATGCCCCAGCCTGTGAGGCGTCTGCAGGCTTTTCTGGGAGTGTGGGCCCTTTTCCCCTGCACCCCCGCACTTCCTCAAAAGCCTCTCCGCGAGTCTGAGCTCCAGCAGGCCCCGGGACTCTGGTGCAGCCTCAAAGTTTAGCCCCCTGCCCCCCATGTCCACTCTCCCGTGTCCACCCCCATGTCTACTCCCACGTCCAGTCTCCTACCTCTGCCCCATGCTCCCTCAGGCCCTCCTGCCTTGGCTCCCATGCCCTTACCACTGAATAGGCAGGAGGAAGCCCCTCCCCCTCACATGCCACCAGGGCTGAGAAATGGCCCGATTCCTTGTGGCCACGGAGCTGAATGGCCGGGAGGAAGGAGCCTGCCAGGTACCCCAGAGAGGCCAGCTCTGGGAGGCCATTGTGGAGGCCCCACCTGCCCTGGCTGCACTCACTGTAATCAATCTGATTGGATTAGGGTCAGGGCAACCCTAATCGTGTCAGAGGTCACCGGGCTTTGTGGCAGGGTCCACGAGGCACCTAGCCACCCCTGCTGAGGCAGCCTCGTTGAACAGAGCTTATTGCCGCCCGGCCCAGCCCAGTGTGGACATGTGCGAGTGTGTGCATGTGTGTGCAAGTGTGCAAGCTCGTGTGCGCCAGCGTGTGTGGATGTGAGAGACAGGGCATGAACTCACACCTCCTGCTTCAAGGCCATTGGCCTGGCCTGGGCGGGGCTGGGCCCAGTGGCCCCCTCAAAGCGCCGTGTGGAAGGAGGGCTGGGTGCCGGAGTGAGCCTCGGCTCTTGCTTCAGGAGGCGGCAGGACCGCGCAGCCCGGTCGTGGGGCAGAAAGCATTTGAAGAATCTTGAGTGCATGGAGGCTGGCGTGATCGCAGCTTATCTGTCCCGGGCGGGCCCTGGCACCTGGAGGGCCTGCTCCCCCGAGGGCTGGCTGACACCCACTCTCGACCCCCACGAGGTGAAGGAGGGAGGAGGCTGCTGGCTGGGGAAGGCGGCTCTGGGTTCAGTGCCAGTAGACACACCTAGAGGAGGCCCAGCCAAGGCTGCACCCCTGAGGAGCTTGGTGGACGCGGCCAGCCCCAGGTCCAGGCCAGTGGGATCTCTGGTGACCCGTGGCTTCTTCAGGAGCTGGGCTCTTGGCCGGGTGGAGCATTTCACCCCAGACAAGTGGAAGGCGCCGCAAGGGTGATTCGCCCAGTGTGGAGCAGGGGGCCTTGGTGCCTCCCCCCATTGGGGTGAGTGGGCAGGCATGGCCCCCAGCTTCATGGTCAATGACCCCTGAACGCTGGGCCCCAGCCGAATCCATCCACTAGCTCCGGGACCTTGATGCCGGCAGGGACAGGAGCTCTGGGTTCAGTGGCTTGTCCCAGGACCCCAGCCTGGGCCTCAGTGGCTTCCTGAATGAGGAGACTCATCCTGGCCTCTGATCCCAGCACATGAGCCACCATGGCTCCCCGTGGGGTCCCCGGCCAAGAGGACACAGGACCTGTCCCTGTCCAGGGGTGTCCCCAGCCACCCTGGGGGCCAGATGCCCGCAGAGCTGTGCCAGCCCTCACTATGGGGTCTGCACCTGGACCTCACCCTACCTGGGCAGCTGAGTTGGGGGCCTGGCTGACCCCCTCAAAGGACATCCTGTCAGAGTCCCAGCCAGCTCCCTAAGACCCCATGAGCCCCTGGGGGCAGAGTCCGGGGTGTCAGTCAAGTTCTCAGCAGCCAAAGCTGGGTGCCGTCCTCTGCCCACCCCCATGCCAGTGTGGGTCAGCCCTGGGAGCAGCCCTTGGGCTTCCCGGTTCGCCCTGGGCAGCTGGGCTGGGGAGGAGCAGGAGGAGGACACACAGCCGCCGCTCCCAGGCAGAGCCCCTTCCCGCGGCCGGCTCCAGGGGGTGGTCTGCCGGCCTCCCTGCGGAGGGGCCGGCTGCAGGCACGGGGCTGGGGCAGGGCAGCAGGGACGGCACAAGCCGAGGGCTCGGGGGCCCTGAAGGAACCAGCGTCCGGAATCGAGGTTGCGACCCCTGACCCGCATCGGAAAGTGTTTCGGCTCCGGCGGCTGGGGTCTCCCGCTCTCCCGCCTCCCGTATATCATTAACTCTCCCCAGCGGGAGGGTGTAAGGGGCAGGAGAGCGCCGGCCGCCCGCGGCGCCCGCGCGGAGCACAATGTCCCCGCGACGACGACAAGATTAAGCACGAGACAGGAGCGAGACGCCGCCGAGGTTCACACGCCCTCGGAGCGCGGGCCGCAGCGTGTGAACGGCGCGCCCCTCGCGCCGGCCCTCGCGCGCATACCTCCCGGTTGCCATGACTGGCTCGCCATGGCCTAATCGCCGACCGGGGGGAAGTTCACATAAAATGTCGCGGGCCATTGTGGGCCTAACGCGGCGTGGCAGTGGCTCACAAAGCCGGATTCATTAGCCCAGCAGGTATCGGGCGGCCGCGGAGGGGCGCGGGCGCATTCCGCTCTCAGGTGGCCCTCCTTTGTGCGGGCGGCCGCGGGAGCGCCGCTTGCCGTCGCGCCGCCGCTCCCGACCCCGCTTCGGGACCAGGGAAGTCCGGCGCCGGGGGAGGGGGTCCGCCTGCCGCCGGGGCTTCAGCCAGGCCTCCATCTGTCCAGCGGCGCCGCGGGACCACAGTCCCTCCCTCGCGTTGGGGCATCGGTGGGGGCAGAGGTGCCAACCCACCGAGTGCTCCAGAGGTGCCCCCGGCTCCTCTCCTGCCAGGCGGGGAGAGTTGTGCGCGCCCGGGGAGGCTGGGAGGCCGCCAGGAGGAGGGACGGCTGCTGTGCACCGCACCCCCCCGCCCCGGGGCCTCGGGTGTGTGCTGGGGGTGCAAGGTGGGTGAGGGCACCCCAGTTCTCTCCCTGACCCTCGGCTGATGCTCTGTGGGGGCGGGAGCAGAGGGAGGCCCGAGGAGGCTCAGCACTGCCGCTGTTTCCCCACCCCAGGCTCTCCACAGGCCCCTTCCACCATCACAGCAGTCGCCCGGAGGAGCCTGCCAGGAGCACCAGGGAGGACTCCCCAGGGCCTGGGCCAGGTGGGGCCAGCTGTGGGATGGGGGTTTGCCTGCACACCTGCAAGAGAGGGGACACAGCAGGACATGCACAGGGAGCATCTCCGTGAGGTGTAGGGTGGTGTGCCTGGGACTCCAGACCTCCAGCCCAGGCAAAGGTTGCAGCCGTGATTGCGAGGGCTCCTCAGAGGCAGGGGGCCTGGCCCCCTGGCTGCACCCCCTCTGCTGACATTGGGGCAGCAACTGCCAGCGCCATGGGCGTCAGGTCCAAGGTCAGCACTGCCCAGAGGAGAGATGGAGCCCAGGGCCCTGGGGACCTGGGGGAGGCAGACCCAGGAGAGGGAGGGCTGTCCTGCGGGCCAGAGGTCAGCCACGTGAGGCTCCAACTGGCTGGTCCTGCAGCTCCAGGGAGGTCACTCCCCACTGGGGCTGAGTCCGTGCCTGGCCACCAGCTAACAGCAGCTAAGCAGGCCTCTGAGCCCTAGGGCCAGTCACCGAGGACCCGGCTTCACATAGAGGCCAGGCCAGACACACAAGCCACCATGGGGATGGGGGTTGTCAGAGTGTCAGAAACCCCCCACGTTAGCCCTGTTCTCGTCCCTCTGATGGGAGGAGTGTATCAGAGGTCCCAAGAATGAGCCTCAGGGGCCCCCTCCCACACACCTGCTGGGTTTGGCCACTGTCCAGAGGAGGGGCTGCACTGCCTTGGGCCCAACAGGAGCCTGGGGGCTCAGCGAGGGATGCTTTGGAATCAGCTGGGACCCTTTACAGATAGAGATGCCCCTGGAACTGTGGCCCCGGGTGCACTGGTGGGCCTGCAGTAATGCACGGCCCGGGGTGACGGCTGCTGGGGCAGCCCCAGGCCCGGTTCCCTGCCGAGCTTCCCAAGGGGGCTGCCTGGGTAGACCACAGACTGCACATCCCAGGAGCTTGACCTCACATTCAGCGGTCACGTTTGAACCACATCCCCTTCCAGAAATTTCCACTGCCTGGGGTCACCCTTGTGAGAAAAGGCCACTCCAGTGCCTCCTTAGACAGCCCCGGGCTGCCTCCTCCTCCTTATCCAGTGTCAGCCCCCACAGCCTTCCCCTCCCGGGAGAGGACAGGCAGGCATCCCCTGGCCGTCGGGTGTGGGGCCCAGCAGGGCAGTTGAGGTCCCCACTCTCTCGAGGCTGCAGCCACAGAAACAGCCTGGTAGAGTCTTGGGACCTCTTCCCGGGGGTACAAGAACCTCTCCCGGGACCCCGATCTGGGCTTAGCACTGGCTGCTGTGCAGCCTGGGGCCAGTGGCTGACTGGCTCTGAGCCTCCACATGTCCCTGGGGCTGAGAGGGCCTGTGGTGGTGGCTCAGCAGGGAGGAATGCCCTTCTTCCTGTCCAGGCCGGTTCTCTCAGGGGTGATGGAAGGATTCACTGGGCCCAGGGCAGGGCAGCCTCCAGGCGGTGCTCTCCCTTCTGTCCCTGTTGAGACAGCCTCCTGGGTGACCTCCTCATGGGAAGGTCAACCCCAGGACAGAGGCTGCGACCTATTTGTCCACTTAGGACACAGTCCGTGCTCAGTTGATAGTTGACTGGCCAGCTTCAAGGTGAGATGTGAAAGACGAGGCCCTGGGAATGACTTTCTCAAACTTTCTTCAACACATGGGACTTTGGAAATATAGCCTCCTTTTCTGAAGCTAAAAGGTCCTTTTCCGAAACTGCGATAGTCATTTTTTATATCATGTAGACATATTTTATATGTCTTACCCTCTCATGAAAAAGTAACAACACCTGACTGTCCTCTTTCAGTCCCCAGATGATCTCTGGTACTTGACAAGCCCATGAAATCTAAATCTGGAAACAAAGGAATTGTTAAGATCCCTGTAGTTCTAAGTTCTGAGACCCAGGGAGGTGAAGTAACCCCCAAATCCCATCATGGGTAATGCTCCACATCCTGTATCTAGGGCTGCACTGGCCTTGGCTGTGATGGGGCCCCACCAGGTGGCTCTTCCTGCCCTCCTCCAGATGCCCAGCTCTCACCACACTGGACTCCCTCATCTGCCCCATCCTCCACATAGATGAATGGATGGGTAAACAGATGGATGGATGGACGGACGGATGGGTGGGTAGATGAAGTGATAGTGGATGGATGGATGAAGGATGGATGGTTGGATAGTGGATGGATGGATGGTGGATGGAGGATGGGTGGGGGAACGCGTGGATGAATTGATGGTGGATGGATGGTGGATGAATGGATAAACAGATAGATGGTAGGCGGATGGAAGGAAGGATAGATCACTGATAGTTTGCATGGACTCAATAAATAATTGCTAATGAGACAACAGCAAGTTTCTGGGAAGATGGTTTCCCAGTCTAAGATGCTTGTCTTACAGAACGAATTTGTCACTCAATTCCCTTTCTTCTTCCTTTCCCAACCCCTGATGGCAGTGTGGGAAGAAGAGTCCTGGGCTGAGCAGAGCAGGCCTGAGGTAGCTCAAAAGGCTTATGCAGGCTCCGTTCCAGCGACTTGGTGAACTTGCAGTGCTGGTCGTTAAGCACCCCTCCCAGTAGCACGTGTCCCCTCCTCCTCTCTTGACCTCCCACAACCTGTTGGGAAGAAGGCATTTTGCTGGTGACGGAGGTGTTTCCAGTCTCACCTCCAAGAGGGGATTCCCCTCCCACGGGCAGGATGGCTCCCCACCCCCACCAGCCGCCTCTGTTGTGTAAACAGAAGCAGGAACCCCTGAGAGAGAACTTTGCTGTGACAGGCGCTGCAGGCTCCAGACCCTGGTCCAAGTGCTGGCTGTGCCCTCCCCACCCACAACCTCAAGGGAGCCCTGTCTCCCTCTGTAAACTGAGGCTCCTGCAACCAGGGGGTCATGACCTTGTTCAAACTCCAGTGGACACCTGATAAAAGCCATGGGTTCTCAGTCCAGAGAAAGGCACCAGTTTTGAGACACTGTCATTCCTGCTCACAATGTGAGGAGGGTTCTGAACCCCCTGAAACCTACCTACAGACCACTAGGACCGCCACTGCACAGTGTCTCCTGGGCATTCTGGGGTCTTCCTTCTGCATGGCCTCAGGAGGCGCTTTAACTTTTTCTTTGGAAATTGTTGTGGACTTTGAGATGCTTTGCAGGAGAGGCAGCGAGAGTCCTGGCTGCCACCACCCCCAGCCCAGGCCTCCCTCAGTGCCGACGTCGCACAAACCCAGCTGCATCTGCCAGAACTAAGTCCCATCAGTATTCTCCAAACTCCAGGCCTTACCTAGATTTCACCCATTTCTCCACCACCGTCCCTGTCCGCCCAGGACCCATCCCAGGCCCCTCGCCCCCAGCCTTGCCCCTCCTGCCCTCGAGACTGGGAGGATTGGGCAGGGCTTGTCTGATGTTCGATGCAAGTCTTTGGCGAGAATGTCCTGGAGCCTCCTGTCAGGAGGCACGTGGCATCTGCCTGTCTGTCTGTTGCTGGTGCCGGCAACCCCAGTTGCTCTGTGAGGGGGTCTGCCCTGCTCTCTAATGCAAAGTTGCCATGTTTCCCTCTGATCTGTCAGGAACTTGGGACTGCTCAGAGACCTGTGTCTTCAGTTTAAAGCCGACTTTCTTTGCCAGAGCGAAGCGTCCTGCATTTTTCTGATGGTAGTCTGGTGGTTTCTTTGCGGAGGCTTCTTCTCTCTGTGAGAAAATTGCTCCAGGGGTCCTCAGACGTCAGGACGTTGTCTGGGAGGAGCCCCCCTCCTCATCTGGCAGGAGGGGAAATCGAGGCCCACAGGTGAGGGATGTACACAAGGTCACACAGCTGGCCGGTGACAGAGCTGGGCAGGAATGAGTTCCTCTTCCTCCAAATTGAAGGGGGAGCCCCTCCAGCCGTCCCTCTCAAGTGCGTCTGGAGGCCTTGGCTCGATAAGCAGGGATCTCCAAGCCCTTGTTCAGGGCAGGGCGAGGCCCCGGCTCAGCTCCCTCTCGGCTTATCTCAAAAGCCAGAGGGTGGGGGTGCAGAGCCAGCCCTGAGCCAGGGCAGGGCAGGCTGGGCCCCGGCTGCGGGGGGTACTCAGGCCTTGGAGAATCGGAGCCCTGAACAGGGCCACCAAAGAGAGTGCCGTGGGGAGGCACCAGGAGTGCCCGGGACATACTGGCTCTGCCCTCCCCCCCACCCCAGCTGCTCTGGGTGGCCGAGAAAGCCACCCCATCCACAGCCCCTAACCCAGGCTCGCTGCACTTCCGGGGGGGGCGAGCAGTGAGGAGCTGAGCCCATCCCTGCCTCCCAGGGAGGGCCAGCCTGAGTCCTTGAGAAGACAAAACAAGGACAGGGACCCTGCTGAGTGGAGGGACAGGAGGAGAAGGGGTTCGTGTCCAGCACATGCTGGCCTTCATTCTCTCGTGCCTTGGGTCAGCAGAAGGCCGCTCTAGGTCTGCCTGTGAACTGACCAGTTGTCCTATGAAAGGAAAATGGGGAGTCTTGGGAAGGCAGCTGCCTGGCTGGACTTTGGGAAAGGGGACGGTGAGGGGAGCTGTCTTGGATCCCTGCAAGGACAAGCTGAGCAGAAAGGGCAGAGAGCCAGCCCTTGGGGTGGGCCTGCCAGGTGGCTCAGACCCTGCAGCCTCCTTGCCCTCCCCTCCGACCAGGCCCTCACTCCCCAACGACCATCTGTGGGACAGGCCCGGGGCCTGGGATTGGAGACCAAAGGTGAACCAGACACAGTTGCACCTCAGGGAGCTTCCAGGCCAGGATGAATCTGGGGGCAGCCAAGCCAGGGGGTGTAGGAGGGAGCCCTGAGGGCTGCCCAGGGCCAGGCATGGACCACGCCAAGACTGCATGGCCAGACCCCTCGCCCTACCCCAGAGTGGGGACAGGGACACCGCACGAGCCTCCAGCAGAGGAGCAGCTGGAAAGAACCGCAGGAAGGACAAGCGTGGCTGGAGGCCAGGGAGTGGCTGACAGAACCCGGGGGGCAGCAGGTGGGGCAGGTGGTGGCTTGTGTGCGGGTCAAGCAAGGACACTGGGGAAACAACCTGAGAAGGGGCTGGGCAGGGCCAGATGGGCATCCGACACAGGACTTTGCCTACGGTGTGTGCGTGTGCACACATGCGTGTGTGTGCATGTGTGTCTGTGTGTGTGCAAGTGCATGCTTATGAAGTGTGTCTGTGTCTGTGTGTGCATGCATGTGTGCATAGGCATGTTTATGAGTGTGTCTGTGTGTGCGTCTGTATGCGTGCATGTGTGCATGTGTATGAGAGTGTGTTTCTGTGTGTGCATGTCTGTGTGTATGCATCCACATGTGTGCGTGAGTGTGTGTGCATGTGAAAGTGTGTCTGTGTGTGTGCATGTGCATGCACATGAGAGCGAGTGTCTGTGTGTGTGTCTCTGTGTGCATCCACATGTGTGTGAGTGTGTGCGTGTGTGTGTGTGCGTATGAGTGCATGTGTCTGTGTGTGCATCCATGTGTGAGTGTCTGTGTGCATGCATGTGAGAGTGTGTGTGGCGCACATGTGTGGACAGCAGGGAGGAAGCTGGAGGCTGGGAGTGTGGGTCCCGGCTGAGAGCCTCTTCTCTGCAGGAGGGAGATGCTGGGGGCTGGGTTGGACTCACAGGGAAGGACTGGGATGGGCAGGGGCCACCACGGAGGCTGGAGGAGCCTTCAGGTGTGGGCAGTCCTTGACCGAGCTGGCACTAGGAGGTGGATAAGGAACAAATGGGGAGTCCCTTTCTGGGTTAGTGGCTGGGTGACATGGCCCCAGAGCTTCCAGCAAGCAGCGAGAGTCCAGCCCTGCTCTGGACAGAGCCCAGGGAAGACGTGGGTGGCTGTGGCCTGCAGGAGACCATCAGGAAGTGTTGGCAAATCCACAGAGTCACCAAACGCAGGTGTGTTCGCTGCCAGGTGTAGCCAGAGGGGCATGGAGGCTGGTGCAAAGGGCCCTTCCTCAACACATTTCTCTCTGCGTATTCTTTTTTTTTTAAAAGATTTTATTTTTCCTTTTTCTCCCCAAAGCCCTCCAGCACATAGTTTTGGGTCCTTCTAGTTGTGGCATGTGGGATGCCACCTCAGCATGGCTTGATGAGCGGTGCCATGTCCGCGCCCAGGATCCAAACTGGCAAAACCCTCGGCCACCGAAGTGGAGCATGTGAACTTAACCACTCGACCATGGGGCCGGCCCCTCTTTTTTTCTTTAATAATCTTTTTTTTTTTTCCTGAGGAAGATTCACCCTGAGCTAACATCTGTGCTCATCTTCCTCTATTTTGTATGTGGGTTGCTGCCACAGCATGGCTGCCAATGAGTGATGTAGGTCGGCGCTCAGGATCCAAACCTGAGAACCTGGGCCACCAAAGGGGAGTGCGCAAACTTAGCCCCTCGCCATGGGACCGGCCCCCCTCTCTGTGTATTCTTGGTATTGGAGTAAATGTGCTTTTTTCAGTGACAGGAGTGGGTGGATGTGAAGGAAGCTGTGTGGGTGTCAATGTGTGCACATTGCCAGCTGGAACCCTGTCTCGCTGCTCCCCTGCCTCTGCCTGCCTGGGCTTTGGGGCACGCATGCTTGGCTGCAAACCTGGGAGCAGGTGAGCTCATGCAGGTGGAGGAAGCATGGGGAGCAGCCCATGGCCTCTGCTCGTTCCCCAGGGTGGGGGAGCCCACCTGCCTGTCCCCCTCCCAGGATAAAAGTCCCCTGGCATTGATGTGGGGTAAGGAAGCAGTAGCTCCCCCCCCCCCCCCCGCAGGATGAGAGTGTCCTGAAGCCCAAGGGGGCCCTCAGGAGCCACAGCACGGCCCAGGCCTGCTGGTGTCCAGGTCGGGACACGCAGGGCACAGGTCTCTCGCCGGCACAGAAGGCACTGCGGTCCTGTCCCCACATCCCTCCTGTTGCCTCTCCCTCCTGTGGCCCAGGCCTAAGGAGAGACAGGAGTCAGAGCCAGGGCAGATGGGGTACAGGGCCCCACGTGGCGCAGCAGAGATGCCGCAGGGTGCACCGGCAATCAGACCAAGCAAGGTTCAGCCCCAGGCCTGCAGGACTCCAAAGCGCCTAGCGTTTTCGCCCAGGTCTTTAAAATGCCATGCTCAGGGAGCTCCATGAGGTGGGCCTGCCCATCATGCTCCCTGCTGCTTCTCGCAGGGCTCGGCAAACGCAGGTGCTCCACCTGCGGAACGAGCCACACAGGACCCAGGCAGCCCCACACCCTCATCCTCCACCCAAGTGGATCGTCACTCGCTGCCCTTTCAGGGACGTTTGCACACACCTGGGAAGCTCAATGCGTTCGTCCTGTCTGGGGCCGCCTGGCTGGGAGCCTGGGTCTGCAAAGCCCAGGCTGCCCCCGAATGCCCAGCACCCCCAGCCTGCCCTTGTGGGCTCTCCGTGTAGAACACCCTGCCCACTGCTTTCCCTCTCTCAGCTTCCTGCCTGTCCTCGAGGCCAGCTGCTCTAGGCTTCTGTCTACTGGGGTCAGGCTAGCCCCACCAGGAGCACCTCTCCAAGGCAGGTCGCCCTCGATGCCCCACACACCTTGTCTGATCCTGGTCGGCCTCACCGGCTTCTTCTTCCCAAGCTGCAGCCCTCCCTGACTGCCCTTCTACAAAACCAACGCCACTTCTCCTGACTCAGTTTCCCAGGTGTGGAAGGAGGAGGCTGCCTGAGGGGGCCTGGGCAGTTCCAATACCAGCCTCTAGGGTCAGAGGTGGCCTGGACGCCGACCTCTGGAGGGCCCCCTGCAACCCTCAGCATCCCCAGGCCTGAGCGCGTGGGGCCAGCACAGGGCGGGCAAGGTGCTCACTGGAGGCCACTGGTCTTTAGAAGGTTCCAGAGGAGGCAGCCCTTCAGCTGGGCCCCCTGGTGCCTGGTGGCCAGGGTGGACAAGGAAAGGGTCGCCATGCCCCACATCACGTCCCGGGCTCATAGTTTACGCCACAGTCTCACCTGTTGGTGACATTTGGGAGCTGCATTCTGGCTGTTACAAATAAAGCTGCGGTGACATTTGCTCCCCAGTCTGGCCTGGACGCCGGTTTCCTGCGGGGTAGACACCCAGGACACGAACTGCCGGGTCACACAGTGGGTGTGATGCTTTTAAGAAGCTGCAACCCGCTTTCCAAGGGCGGCACTGGTTTCTTTCCGGCCAGCAGTGAACGAGGCTCTGGTTCCCCCGGGCCTCGCCAGCACCTGCTCTGACCCGACTTCCTGACTACAGCCATCCCGCGGATCCCCGTGAGAGTGGCGTCGGGCATCTTTTCCTGGGCTCCAGGGTCCTCGCTGGTGGACGTGCACCCTCTCCCGGCCAGCTCTGCCTCTCCACTCGGTTACTGCCGCGTGCCCGGCGTGGGGACCCAGGTCTCGGCCCAGGGAGAGGCGGCGCATGCGCGCCCACCACCTGGCCCTGCCGCGCCCGCCAACCGCGTGGCCTCTCTCCGCAGCCACCAGGGAGTCCGCCTTCGTGCACGCTATCGCCTCGGCCGGCGTGGCCTTCGCCGTGACGCGCTCGTGCGCCGAGGGCTCGGCCGCCATCTGCGGCTGCAGCGGCCGCCAGCAGGGCTCGCCGGGCGAGGGCTGGAAGTGGGGCGGCTGCAGCGAGGACATCGAGTTCGGCGGGATGGTGTCCCGGGAGTTTGCGGACGCGCGAGAGAACCGGCCGGACGCTCGCTCCGCGATGAACCGCCACAACAATGAGGCCGGGCGCCAGGTAGGTCCGCGGCTCCCGCGTAACCCGGCCCTGCGCGTGCCCGGGTGCACAGGGAGACCCCTCCGACCACGGTCCTGCGGCTCTTGAGGGTGTGCCCCAGGAGACCCCTCCAACCGTGCCTCTGCGCGTCCTGGGGTGTGCACGGGGAGCGGACCGCGCCCCTGGGGGTCCCGCTGAAATAGCTTTCTGAGCAGGGTGTATACCCTGGTCCTTTGCAGTGTGTGGCCAGGTCGGGGCAGGATGGCGGGCTGGCGGAGTGCTGTCTATGGCGGCAGACTGGGGGTCTGCTCACCTCCTGCCCAGGGCTGTCTGAAACACATCACTGTCCAGTTGCTCCACGAGGTCCAGGGCTTTCCCACAGGGTGGCAAGCCCACCTGTGGAGCTGGGGTCACAAAGAAGGTGAGACAGGACAAAGGCCTGCCCTGCAGGAGCTCCTGCACATCCAGAGAGGGAGATAGCAACGCTGCTACGGAGCAGTGTGGGAAGTTCTAGGATGAGGAAATGCACCAACTCAAGGTGACCCTGTCAGTGGAGGGGCCAGACCCAGGCCAGAGGCGGGTGAGTGGAGATGTGCAAAGTAATTGGCGCTTATCTAGGCAGGGGGCTGCCAGAAGAGCCCCAGGCAGCCCAGAGCTGAAAGACTGCACACTGGTCCTTCTGGGTAGAACGTGGAGAACAGGGGAAGAAAGACAATTTTGGGATGGACTGGCTGGCAGGGACCAAGCTGTGGAGGGCCTTGTGAGCAGTGCTGGGAAGGACAGGGTCTGAAGGTGAGTGGAACTGATGGGGCCCAACTGCTGATGGGAAGCAATGTGTGTAGGGTGGGAGGGGAGATTTAGTGACACAGAGATGGCGCTGGCCTTGGCCAGTGGAACCAGGGGATTGCAGAGGGCTGAAGGGTGAACAAGGACCTGTGACTTACCACAACAGGGAACTAAGTGACTGTCCTTCCTGAAGACAGGGACAAATGCAGGGAGACACAGAAAGCTCCCTGACACAGTCACCTGACTTATTGCCAGGAGGGCCGTGCAGTAAGACAGGGGGACAGTCTTCGATGAACGGCGCTCAGTCGATTGGATCACAATATGGGAGAATTAACTTTGACCCCTACTTCACACCATATACACAGTCAGTTACAAACCCAAATGGGAAAAGTAAAAGAAGAACATTTACGAGAAGACATAGCGGAACATCTCTGTGGCCTTGGAGCAGGCAGAGGTTTCTCAAACAGGCCAAAAAAGCACTCATGATGAAGGAGAAATGTAAGAATGTGAACTGTATAAGAAGAATATGTGTGCATGAAAGACACCAGCATGAGAAAGAGAAGACAACCCACAGGGGGGAGGCGCTCACCGAGGCTCTCACCAACAGATTCCCAAGAGCCGTGGAACAAAAAGCACTCTACAAAATAACGAGAAAAAGACAGATAACCAGGTAGAAAAGCTGGCTGAAAAACGGAAAGCCTCTTCACGAAAGAAAATGTAGAAATGGCCAATAGATACATGAAAATGTGCTTGATATCATTAGTCATCAAGGAAATACTGCTGGAGTCTACAACCTGGGGAGGGAGAGGGTAACAGCTGGGACAGAGCATGATGGGAGAGGAGTCCACACCCTGGGGAGGGAGAGGGCAACAGCTGGGACAGAGCATGATGGGAGAGGAGTCCACACCCTGGGGAGGGAGAGGGCAACAGCTGGGACAGAGCATGATGGGAGAGGAGTCCACACCCTGGGGAGGGAGAGGGTAACAGCTGGGACAGAGCATGATGGGAGTGGAGTCCACACCCTGGGGAGGGAGAGGGCAACAGCTGGGACAGAGCATGATGGGAGTGGAGTCTACACCCTGGGGAGGGAGAGGGTAACAGCTGGGACACAGCATGATGGGAGTGGAGTCCACACCCTGGGGAGGGAGAGGGCAACAGCTGGGACACAGCATGATGGGAGAGGAGTCCACACCCTGGGGAGGGAGAGGGCAACAGCTGGGACACAGCATGATGGGAGTGGAGTCTACACCCTGGGGAGGGAGAGGGTAACAGCTGGGACACAGCATGATGGGAGTGGAGTCTTCTCCAGCCTCACAGAGCTGCGGGGCCCCCTACAGTGCTGTCTCTGGGAAATCAGTGCTTGGTTTATGCAAGGACCCTGAGCAGTGAGGGAACCCTGTAGGAGGGCGGCCCCGTGCACTTCTGCAGGCTGGGGAAGGCTCTGGAGCTCAGGATGTGTTAAGGTGCTCCCAAGTTGCTGGTCCCCACACACCTAGGAAAGCAGGCGCACTCTCTTCAGAGGATGATAACCTCATGAGAGGCTGCGAAAGTTTTCTACAAAGGATTTTTCAAACACAATGTCCAACACATAATCAAAGATAACCTGTCACATGAGCTGATGCCAAATGAGCGATAATCAGTAAAAGCCACAGAAACAAGACTCCAAATACTGGAATTATTAGGCACAGATTGTGAGGAAAAATTACACTTACTTATGTTCACAAAGTGAAAGTGCCAGCTTGAGCCTTTCAGCAGGGAACTGGAAGCTATAAACACAATACAACAGATTTGGGAAAGAATCATTAGAGGTTGTAGGACTGAAGAAGGAATGGGGACTTCCAGTTAAAGATGAGAAACCAAGCGCCAGGGGTCCCTCTGCACCTCCAGGGCATTGGTGACATCAGGGCAAGCAGAGCTGCCTTCCTCTGCGCCCTCCCAGAACCTCTGACATGGCAACGAGTGAACCTGAAAATAAGTAACTCTTGAGGACACGGAAAACAGAAGGGTGACAATGGCAACAGAACTTTGAAAGCTAAAAAGCAGACAGATGAATACCTGGGTCTTAGTCAACCCAAAAATAGAGTCTCAAGCCAGTGGAGGGGAAAACTGAGAACCAACCCAAGCGTTCCCATGTCAGGGATCTTGAGAAGTAGAGGCCGCACTTTATAACCCACCAGCTCTCCTGTCCAACTCCCCGAATCCAGACGGCGCCTCTCCTTCAGCATGGCAGAAGTCTGCAGGCTTATTCTCAGAAGGGCGAGGCAGACAGTGTCTGGACTGGGGGACGCCGGGCACACCTCACAGAGGGCGAGGTTGCCCAGGTGGGAGAGTCTGTCTACACGTGAATTTCTCTTCCTAATCTCCTAACACCACAGTGAAGCTCAGTTACCTCCTGGACAGGAGAATGGAGGATTCTCCCCTGGGAATTGGATGAACCCAAGAGAAGAGACTTAAAGATACCAGCCTGGGGGTTCCCCAGAGAAATGGCGTGGCCAGGACACTGTGTGGTGAGGGCCCACATTGATGAGTTCCTCCCATGCACAGGAGCTTCCAAGTGCCCCGCTTTTAAATATGAACAGGCAGGCAAGGATCACAGACATCCAAGGACAGCCTCCAGCAACCACAAGGTACAGATCAAAACAAAGAAACAAAAGCAAAACTTGTGGGAAGAGGCATTGTAAAGAGAGATGACAACTTCAAAAACTGTCACTATCCTCAGAGAGAAAACACTGTATCCATGAAACTGGAACAGGATGTTAATTTAAAAGAACATTCAGAGGGGAAAAAACTCTTAGAAATTAAAAATGGGACAGCAGAAAGAAAACTCTGAGCAGAAAGTTTGGAAGATAGTTGAGACATCCTTCCCTTAAAGCAGAGAAAAAAAGACCAAGAGGTGGAAAATAGGAAAAATAGAAAATATGGAAAGTGTGTTCTGGCGAGACAGTGATGAGCACAGAGATGAGGAAGTTGGCAAAGAAATAAGGCAGGAAGCTTCCCAGGAGTGAAGGCCACAAGTTTCAGACAAAACAGGCCCAGTAAGTGACCAGTACAACAAAGGGGAGCCAGCATCCAGACTCACCATCATGAGGTCCAACACAGAAGGCCCCTCAAGCTTCCCAGAAGAAGGCTTGGGTTTCACGCAAGGATCAGGAATCAAGTCAGCATCAGAGTTTCCAAGAACAATGAAAGCTGGAAGGAAACGGGGCGATGCTCTCAGAACTCTGAGGGGAAAAATAAGCCAAGAATTTTATACCCAGCTAAAGAATCTTTTCAACTTTTCAAGTAGAAAATATTTGTTTTTAGACTTGCACATTTTGCAAAGTTTACCAGAAGCCTCCAAGAAAGAAGTCTCCAAGAAGATGAAAGCTTCTTAGAACACCTGGTGTGTCTGAACGTCTTGAAGAGGATATTTAGACAATCAAGGGAGAGTTTGAGGCTGAATCCATGATAAGTACTTGAAAGACAGCAACAACGAAACATTTTGCAGGAAAGGAAAAGTAATCAGAATGTATCACATGGCTCTGCTGGGTGTGACATTTAACACCCTTCCGATACCCTAGGCACCAAATAGTGACCTAACTGGGATCATGCTGTAGTTTTTAGGGCACAAAAGTGCATCAGAGTGGTGACGTGTTGAGACCTAAATCCCCTCCTCGTGGCGAGGTCAGCAGACAGCACCCAACACTGAAAATCAGGAAGCGGCAAGACACTCATCTCCCAGAGCTGCGAGGGGGCAAGGCGCTGCCTGGTGGTTGGGGAGGTGCTGAGCATGGGCAGAACTCCATTCTTCTCAGCAGGTCTTAGGAACGCTTGGACTCCAAAGCAGGTGCACATACGACTTTGATGAAAGTAAAACTGAAACCAAGCCTGAGGAGGCACAGATGGGAAGTGGCGGCTCCTCTTCGGAAAAGAGAAGAAAATGGAGATTGGACAGAACGTGAGCGGGCGATTTACAGATGCCACAGGAAAGGGACAGTGTGAGAGGGAGGGTTGAAGACACGGTGGGGGGGGGGGGTGGAGGCAGCATCTGGGCGCAGAGCCCACCCGAAGCCTTGGGCCAGCACAGTCCAGTAGGCGTGTCATGGGAGCCACATATGTAGTTAGAAATTTTCAACCACAGTTAACAAGGAAACAGGTGAAAATTTGTTTTAACACTACATTTTATTTAACCCAAACATCCAACATTTCACCGTCACAGTCATGCAAGCAGCACTAACGTGCTGACTGGGATCTTTCACACCCTCTTCTTGTATGCACTCCAGGGACTTGGGGAGCCCCGTGTGGGGTTTGCATGCACAGCACTTCTCGGTTTGGACCGGCCCCATGTCAGGGGCTCATGCATGGCCTCTGCCCACCACAGTGGACAGGGCAGCCTTAGGCCTTCTGATGAAGTCACCACATCCACCTCCTTCCCCCAAAGAGAGAAGGAAAGAGAACCTGGAGCTCCCCGATGCCACGGGGAGAAATACACGCACTCCTCCCCAGGCGCTGCTGGTTGGTCACCCTCTGGCACCCAAGCCCCACAGCCTGACCCCCAGCACTGCCTCTCTCCTCCTCTTTCCGCCCCCCTACAGTCCCCTACAGTCCGATAAACCCCGCTTCCTGGGCCCTGAAGGTGCCCTGCTCAAGCCACTCCCGTTACCCATGCTCTGGTCAGCTTCCAGCCTTGCCAGCAGCTGGTGCCTACCTCCTCCGGGCTGGGGGTCTTGGGCTCTCCTGGTGAGAATGAACGTCTTCCTGCTTGCACGCTGGCACCGCCACCCCCACACGTCACAGCCCCTTCCTTCCTTCACTGGGTCATAGCTGCTGTAGAAGTAGATGCAGCCCACGAAAGAGGGGCCCTTCTAGGCCCTGCCCTCTGGCGATCTCGGGTGCCCAGAGACGGCGCGCGAAGGGGCGGCGCTGGAGCCCACGGAGATGGCGCTTTAGCGAGCTGACAGGGGGGCCGCTTTTGCCAGGCGAGCTTGGCGGGGACTGTGGGCAAGGAGCACGGCCGAGGAGACCGGTCCCGCGCAGACCCACCGGGCGCCGGCCGGCCCTGACGCCCCCGCTCGCACGCCCCTGCAGGCCATTGCCAGCCACATGCACCTCAAGTGCAAGTGCCACGGGCTGTCGGGCAGCTGCGAGGTGAAGACCTGCTGGTGGTCGCAGCCCGACTTCCGCGCCATCGGTGACTTCCTCAAGGACAAGTACGACAGCGCCTCGGAGATGGTGGTGGAGAAGCACCGCGAGTCGCGCGGCTGGGTGGAGACGCTGCGGCCGCGCTACACCCACTTCAAGGTGCCCACGGAGCGCGACCTGGTCTACTACGAGGCTTCGCCCAACTTCTGCGAGCCCAACCCCGAGACGGGCTCCTTCGGCACGCGCGACCGCACCTGCAACGTGAGCTCGCACGGCATCGACGGCTGCGACCTGCTGTGCTGCGGCCGCGGCCACAACGCGCGCAGCGAGCGGCGCCGGGAGAAGTGCCACTGCGTCTTCCACTGGTGCTGCTACGTGAGCTGCCAGGAGTGTGCGCGCGTCTACGACGTGCACACCTGCAAGTAGCGGGCGGGCTCCGCGAGAGGGGCGGGGCTCCTCCCGGTGGGGCGGGGCTCCTCCCAGTGGGGGCTGGGCTCCCAGTGGGGGCGGGGCTTCTCCCGATACATTCTGGGCTCCTGCTGGGGGCGGGGTCCCCTGGGGTGGGGCTCCTCCCTTGGGGGGTGGGGCTCCTCCCGGTGGGGCCTGCGTCCCCTGGGGCGGGGCTCCCTTGTGGGCGGGGCTTTTGATGGGGGCGGGGTCCCCTGGGGCGGGCGCGGCTTCCCGAGAGGGGCGGGGCTCCAGGGGTGAGTGGGGCTCCTCCCCGTGGGGCGGGCTCCTGGGCGGGCTCCGTGAGGGGACTGGGTCCTGGGCTGTGGACTCAGCCCTCCATCCCCCTCCTCCCCAGCCCACCTCTTGGGTTCCATCCGCCTCCTGCCTCGTCTGTGTAGAGGGCTCTCCTGGTGGAACCAGCCGCGGAGACTCGTGCGGTGGCATCTGGTCCCTGCTTCCTCTGGGGTCTGGGGGCCAGCCTCCCAGTGCAGCGCCCTGGAACTTTTCGGGCGCCAGGAGGCCTATGGCACCCCTCCCTCGACCTGGGGTCGGCCCTATGGGGAGAGCCTTCGTCCTGCAGAGCCCCACTAACGGCACCGGCTCCGTCTGGGGGAGGAGATGGAGCCTGACAGCGGGAGGCCGAGGAGCGGCCTGGCCCGAAGGCCCCGCTCTGCCCTGGCGGCCCTGTGCCCTGGCGTCAGACATCCGGGCCTCTTCCCAGTGACCGTCCCTACTGTGGCCCAGGCCCCAGCCAGGGCTCTCTGGGCCTGATCAGCTGTGCCCTCTACTTTGCAGCTGTCGCAATGTTCCACCACCTGTCCCTCCCTTCTTCCTAACATCTCCCACCTGCACCGGGTCCCTCCATCCACGGAGAGAAGCAAAGCCTGCTGACCCACCCTGCCCTTGCCTCCTTCTTGGCCTCAGCACCTCCCTCAGTCCCTCCTCCACAGCCTCTTGTAAGGGGAAGACAGGAAGGGAGCCCAGAGCCACTGGCCTGTGCCACCATCCCGGCCGCCCAGCTCCTTCACCTGCCTCGGAGGCTCACTTTGGGTTGGATCGAGTTGTTTGGGAATTTGGGGAGGATAAGCCCATGACGGTGCTGCAGACAGAGAACCCACAGCTCCAAGAGGCGTGGTCTCCCTCCTAGCCCCTCATGGCCAGGACTCGCCCCCGGGTCCTGCTGCTACGGCTATGGTGTGCCAGATCTGCCTATCACTGGCCGTTGTCCTGGAGCCTCTGGCTGGCTGCTCGGCCCTCCTCGCCTTCTGACTGGTCCACCTGGCTTGGGAACGAGAGAGGCCACTCTCCTACACCAGCGCCCACATGGACTTCCGGCCAGGTGCTGCCACGCGAGACCCCTGCTCGCTCAGCCTCTGCCACTGTGAAACGTCCCCCTACCCCTGCCCCTGAGGACCCACCCTCCAGGCAGGAGGAGCCTCGTGCATACCCCTCGGGGGACTCGACCTTCCTCTGCCTTGAATTTTGCATTTTTGTTTTAATTTTATTTCCGATGCTGCTATATCCACCATACACTGGAGCTAGACAAACAGATGTGTTGTTGTTTTTTTCCTTTTCTTTCTATGAAAGAAATTATTTTAGTCATAGCTTGTGAGTTGCAAACAACGGGGAAAGTGACAAACAAAACAAAAAAAAAGAAGAAACAATCAAACAAGCCTGTGAACTGTGCTGGATTTCTGGTGGTGGGTCTCAGGCACGGGGGCTGGATGGGCGACGCCATGGGCCAGGATGGGAGGAGGCAGCGGCTTGAGTAGCTTGGAGACTCCTGGAGACTCCTGGGGACTCTGCCGTGGTCTCCAGAGCTGGAATTCCAAGGGAGGGAAGAGGGGCGGCCACACCAAGGAAAGGAGGAGGCAGCCGGTAGTCTTGAGGTCTGGGGCTAGACTAGAGACCCAATGGAAGTCTCCGGTGGGGGCAGAGAAAGCACAGCGGCCGCCTGCACAGCGGCACACACGTCCACCAAGCCAGACATGCCACTTCCCCAATGTCCACCTTCAATGCCAAGCTTCACTTGGCCGACAGCCAGGCGCTGGCTACGTGGCCATGCTTTCTGGGCTTGGGGATGTGGCCCCTGTGTGGGGACCCCATCTCGGCCCACCACAGGGCACCCCAGAAGCCCGCTCTGGCTGGGAGGTGAGGCATGCTCCCTCAACCAGAGGCCCACCCACCGGGAGCCTGGGAATCAGGCGGCACTTCTCCTGGGCCTGGCCTCCTCCTGCTGCCTGCAGAGGCCAGCTTAGTCACTGTCGTAGGGCTGGAATCCAGCTTGGAGGCCATGAGGACATCCCTCACTGACAGCAAGCCACTGCACGAGGCCAAGACCCTCAGGGGCTCCTGGTCTGCCCCTGTCCATCTCAGTCCAGGGGCCAAACTGCCCCTGAACCCCCGAGCCCCCTCACCCACCACAGGGCATAGCTCAGGCATGCAAGGCTGAGAGTGTAGGGTTGCCCCAGCACCCAGCACCATGCCCAGGACCTCGGGATGGGGATGGGGCGGCCCTGTCTTTGGGAGCCCTGTGCATGGGCCATTTGCTGGAAGGGAAGATGCCTTGCGGGGAGGGTGGTGGGAGGCCCATGCTTGCTGAAGGTGGAGGGAGGGAAGCCCACTCATGGGGTGAAGAGGGACGGCGATCTGCGTGGCTTTGCATGCAGGGTGGAGGGACACATGAGAAGCTCGGGACACCCTCAAGGACTGACAGAAGCAGCCCCTGCCCAAGCAGCTCATCGCCACCCAGCTTCCTCCAGGGGGCCCAGAGGTGCCCCCAGGTCTCAGTGGAGGATAGCCCCTGCTCTGGTGACATGCACCCAGGCTCCCCTGCCCCCCACCCCACTGGGCCCTTCAGCTCTGCTGCCCACTGCCTGTCTCCCCACCACCTCTCTTGGGCACAGACACCAACCTCATCCCCACCTGGGCACCCACGCCTGCCCTGGGTCAGCTCTGTTCCCAACAGACACTTGACCAGGGGTTCCCTGGGCACAACCCTCCCGCAGCTGGAGCATCAGGGCCACACAGTGCCCCTGAGGCACAGGAAAGAAGGACCACCCTCCACCAACAGAGAGCCATGGCTGGCTGAACAGGGGTCTTGGACAGGGGAGACCCAGGGAGGTCAGGGGGTCCTGGACACAGGGGTGCATATGCAGAGCAGGGGGTCCTGGACTTGGGGTGAGACACAGGGAGGTCAGGGCTCCACATGGAGAGTGGGGGGACATGGATGGGGGGTGCAGACCCAGGGCAAGCGGTCCTAGAGACCCAGGGAGGTCGGGGGTATCCACCCTGGACAGAGTCCCGCGCCAGGAGAGAGCCATGGGAGAGGGTGGGGAGCTGCCTGTTGGGTGGAGTGGCGGGTGGGTGCACCTCGAGGGCAAGAAAAGCCTGGTGGTGGAAGGTCATGGCCTTGTCCCTCAAGACAAGGCCTGGGGTTCCCCCAGCCTCCCCTCCATCCCCTACTGGCCATACCGGTCTTTGCTGGAGGCTCCAGGCCACCGAAGACAGAGCTGGACGGGGCCCAGCAGGGCGAAGGGACAGGCTGCAGACCCAGGGCTCCAGACTCTCAGCATCCCTCCCACCCACCTGAAATCCTGCATCAGCTCCTGAGGCCTCATGTGCCCACACAGCCATGTCCCACCCCAAGCCCACGGCCTCGTGCTGGCTGCTCTCCCACCAGGACCATTTCAGGCTGGGCCACCCACTGCTCTGGGGCTGCAGCTGACCACCAGGGATCCAGCTGAGGCCCCGACGGTCAGCCAGGGCCAGACAGGCTGCAGGCGGATGCTCTATAAAGAGGGAGCTGGGGATTAAGTGCACAGGGCAGTGACTCCGAGGCCAGAGAACAGGCAGCCCATCTCCCCACGGGGTGAGCCACCAGCAGGGGCGCCCCTGAGCCCACACAGCCTGCCAGGCCATCCTGGCCAATAGAGCCAGATAGGACACTCCCCACAGGGGTCAAGCCTGGAGGTGGGGATGCCTCCCCAGAGCATCCGTGGGCACTGTGCGTGCACAGCCAGCACAGCTGGGAGCACCCCTGACTCAGGCCTGGGCAGGAGCAGCCCTAACTGGCACCTGCTGGGAACCAGGTACTGGGGCTCCACAGATGAAAGGGCCAGAGAGAGGGGTGGGCAGGGGTGTGGGCATGCCCATAGAGTCACAGGGGCCGCAAGGCCAGGCGTGTGAGGGGACTGGAGCCCCAACACTTGGAGACAAGACGGGGCCACCCAGAGGGAAAGACACAGAGGTAGGTTATGCCTGTCTGGCCCCCACACCTCTGAGTCACAGGACTGCAAACCCCCAGTATCCAGGCTCTGTCCCACTAGGGCCCAGAGAGGGGCCGACACTGGCCTGGGAATACACAGCGTATCAGGGACCCTTCTCCAGCTTCTGGGTGCCAGGCCTGAGGCCCCCTGCAGGCCAGGAGCAGGACCACAGTGGAGAGGTCCCAGCTCTCCGGAGGTGAGGCACCAGGCCTGTGCTGACCTGGGGCCAGGCCCCCTACCCTCACACCATAGCTCCAGGGCAGAGAGGGGCAGAACCTCACTGAAGAGGGCCTGTGGGGCCACAGGACAGGCCCCAGTGTATGGACAGGGGCCTGGGAAGAGCCTGAATGAGTGAGGAGGTGAAACCCTCAAGTTCCCACTGGCCAGGAGCAATCCCTGCCCCTCTCCAGGCCTCAGTTTCCCTCCCCTGCAAGAGGAAGTGGGATGAGGGGTCTCCCCAGGGTGTCTCTGCTCCTGCCCTTTGCTGACATGGGATGTTCCATCAGGAGCCCCCTCTGGAGCCTGCCTGGCCCCCAAGCTCCCCTGTACCACTACTCAGGGGGAAGGCAGAGCCCAGGCAGCCCACGGCCTCAGAGGCGGCCTCTGGGGCGTTAACAGCCCCGCCTGCCCCCTGGCTCTGGAAGAGGGCGGAAGTGGGCCTGGCGGGCCTGTTCGCAGGTAGTTGAGACAGGAGAGGAATAACCATATTAAAGGCCCGGAGGTGGCGGGGCCTCGCCCACCAGGGCCCCCTCGCCCAGCCCCCTGCAAATCTCACACTCCTGGGGCAGCAGCTTTGAAGTCCTGGAGCGGGTGTGGCCGGCCCCCTCCTCCAGGCCCCAGGGCCCTGCCTCCCCCGGAATCCCACTTTCTGGGCTCTGGGGCCTGGGTTTCCTCCCTTCAGGGACTCAGAGCCCCGCAGTGCTGGGCTGGGACCACCAGGGCAGCAGGTACAGGACCACTCCAGGCCTCCAGGCCCAGGAGGGAGGGCTAGCGACGCCCAGCCCCGGCTCTGGGCCCCATGTCCTGATGCTCCTCCCCCAGCAGGGCCTGGGCCCAGTGGACTTCAAGGTTCCATTGGCCTGGCCTTTGCCCTGCCCAGGGCTCTGGTCTGGGGACACAGTCCTGCCCTGGGGCCTGGTCTGTGGGACACGGCCCTGCCCTTGGGTCTCTCCTGATGGCCTGCATGGCCCCACTCCCTTGGCTCGCCCTACTGTGGCCTCCACTCCCAGGCCCCACTTTCCAGAAGCTGCCCAACCCTCTTGCCTGCTGCCCATTGCCCTGTTGGGACCCCATTTCCCTTCATGACACCTTCTGGGAGGACACCCAAGATCAGGGCACTCTGAGGCTCGGGCTGGAGGTCAGCAGCCTCCTCTCTAGCAGCCCCTTGGCCTCCCGGCCCAAGCAAGAACTGGGTGCCTGACCTGCCAACACTGCCCTCCAGCCCCATAGCCAGGTACTACCCAGAGTTCAAACTTGGTCTGGAAGGTGCGTGGCCTCCCAGGGCGACACTGAAGGCTGGGGGAAGGAGAGGGCCTCCCTCCCACCCCGCCTGGCAGGGGCTGTCGGCCCTCCAGTCCATAGGCACCAGCCGGTAAACTGAGGCCTGCTGGAAGCGGCCCCTCCGCCCGGCGTGAGCTCGTGCAAGTGAGGCCATCCTGTTTCCTCCTGCCCTGTGCTACATAAAGTGAGGGAATGGGAGCAGCTAAGGGAGGACACTCCCACCCACTCCTCTCCTCGCCCCACCAGGTGACCTTGGCCGCCAAGAGTGGGTGGCTGCTTGGCCACTTTCTGGATCACCTGAGAGGGCTTCCAGGAGGAGATGAGTGTGGGGCGCAGTTTCCAAGGCTCCAACATCCTCGGACCAGGCCCCTTAGGCCTCCTATGCCTCTGAGAGTCCATCCCTGACGATGCCAGGGCCGGAGTGGGGGCTGCCAGGGCTCTGGGGAAGTCCTGGGGAGGGCCCCAGCCTGGGACTGCCACCCCCCACCTGGCAGCTGGGGCAGGAGCTAGTCAGAAGGTGCTAATTGATGTTTAGCTCTGGGCTGGCTCCTCGCTCAGGTCCTTCTCTCCTCTTTTTTATTTGAGTCTCTGGAGCGCACGGTAAACAGTCATTTGGCTCTCGGGGCCCCGCAAATTGGTGTTTATGGTGTAAGGACCAGGACTCGTCCACCCAAACACGCCCGGCCGCTGGGAGGGAGGCGCTGGGCTGGCAGGGAGACCCGGCCCCGGGGCAGCCTTCCTCCAACCCAGAGCAGCAGGCCGGCCTGCTCCTGCAGCCCCTGCTCGCGCAGCCCCGTCCGAGGCCAGGGCCCGACTAGCTCACTCACCAGCAGTGGGCTGGCACTGGCCAGAATCCTGCTGGCAGAGTGCTTGTGTGGTAGGAGGTGGCCAACACCTGGGTCATTGCATTTAATCCAGGAAGGCTTCTAGGAGGAGGCAAGGCTTCTGTGGCAGACAGCCCCCTCCAAAGGGAGCTCCAAAGGCTGCCTGCATCCTCTGGCACCCAGCGGTGCTCTGCATCCAACCCCAGCTCCTGCAACCTCCCAGGCCTTGGTCTCCCTCAGCCCCAGCAGCAAACGTCAGGACCCTCTGCCCCGCACCCCTCCCCACCCCAGTGGCCATCTGCAGCATGAAGGCAGGAAAGGGGGAGGCCCCGGCCGTGCTGCAGGTGGGTGGGTGGTGGAGTCCAGGCTCAGGCAGACAGCCATGGGAGGGCTGTGGGAGAAGGGGATGTCCACCCGTCTGCCCCTCGCCTGACATCAGCCTGAGAGGCAGGAGGCTGTGCAGGACTGCCAGAGTGGCTCCCCGGCCTCTCGGGCTCCCCAGCTCCCTCCGCTGCCTACAGTTCATGGGGCCTCCTGGTTCGGCCCAGCCCACCAGCCTGCTGTCTGCAGAGACGAGCCCAGGAGCCCTGGGAATGGCCACCAATGCCCTGGGGCCTGCACAGGGCAGCAGGGCTGCAGAGGAGGAGCTGTGTGTGTGTGCATGTGCGGAGGGCTCTAGTGCCAAGCCCCTAGACTGACCCACCCCAGGGGCTGCAGGGGCCCTGCCTGGCCACTCGGGCCCAGCTGTCTCCCTACTCCTGACTGGCTCCTGACAGATCCATGCTCCCCAGCCCAGCACTTAGGCAGGACAGTCGGAGTGAGCCCTCCAGAGAGATGCCCCTCATCTGGGGAGAGATTCGGGAGTGATGGGGGCACCTGCGATTGTGGTGCCAGCATCAGCTGGCCTGAAGCCACGCTGGGGTCCCTGTGCATGTGCCCCCCAGGAGCCATGCTCCAGCTCCCACACCAGCGCCCCCAGAAGGGAGCGTGAGGAAGGGCGCCCTGGGCTCAGACCACAGCGCGGCCGCCTGCCACATCGCACCGGGGAGCTGAAGCTTGGAGGGTGTGCTCTCAGAGTGAGCAGCATACTGAGGACGAGTCCTGTGCTGGGTCTCTCCTGCCCTGGGAGCCACTAAGCAGAGGGTGCATCTGGGGAGGACAAGTGCCATCCTGAGGTCAGAGATCAGCCTGGCAGGTCAGGGCATGAGGACAGGCCTGGACCCTGGGCAGAATGAGGGGCCTCCCTGGGGATCCCCCTGCACACCGGCCCGGCCCAGCCCTGCCAACACCCCACCCAACAGCCCCCAGCATGGCGGCAGCCTCCAGCTCAGGTCCGTCCCACTGTCACTGTTCGCTGCAGATGTTTTTTGCTAAGTTGACGAGGGACAGTTTCTCTCCAGGACAGAACAACGCGAGGCGCTGACTGCACTGGCCTGGCCCAGTGGCTGGTCTCCCCGCCCTCAGGCAAGCACAGCCCCCGCACCCCCCTTTCCCTGATAGACCACAGACAGGCCAGAATGAGGCCCACTCTGTCAGGGCCTTGGCCCTTCTCCAAGTGCCTGTGTCTCCCTCTGCCCCTTGCGTCCCTCTCTGCAGCCAGGCCCATGGACATGAGGCCTTGAAGGTTGGGCTCACGGCCCCAAAGCCCCTGGCTTCTCGCCTGGTGGGCCTCCATGACCTCCGCCCCTCCCTGCCCACCAGCCTCCCTTCCTGGGCCTGCACCCAGCCCCTGAATGCAGCTGGGGAGCCAGTGGCCCTGCCTCCCCTCACAGACAGTCCTACAGGGCTACAGGGCGGTGGGAGGTGGCAGCCTGTCAGGAAGAGGCTCGAGACTCCCTCCTAAGGAAGCAGCTCCCCAGGTTCAGGTGCCCAGCTTCGCCCACAGGTGGAGGCTAGGGGCTGGAGAGGGCAGGGCCAGCCCACCACAGCCTGGGACCCAGAGCAGGCCGGCCGTGCCCTCCCCTGGGGGTGACAGTGAGCATGCCAGACCCTGGGGCCTCTGCAGGATGCACACCTGCTGGGACAGACCAGAGCAGGAGGCTGGCCCAGGGTGCCCAGCTCAGGGCGCGACCCGGGGCCCAGGTGGGGCGCCGGGCAAGGGGCGGGCACTGGTGGCAGGTGCCAGGACACCGCGATGCCTCAGCTGGCTTTTTAATTAACCTCAGCCGCTCTGAAGGGCCCCAATTAAGTGGAGAATGTGATGGCAGTGCGGGGTCAGGCAGAGGGGCGGGTTTTAATTAAAGCGCCGGTTCCCAGCCGGGGCAGCGGCCTGGGCAGGAGCGCCCCCGCCCGACGGCCTCTGCGGGGATCCTGCGCCTCAGGCTCACAGGGAGCCCCGCCTACCCTTGGCCGGCTGAGACACTGCAGGGCCTGAGGCTTCCGTCCAGTCTGTGTGGCCCCAGGCAGGGCAGCCCCTCTCTGAGCCACCGTCCCTGCTGGCTGCCCCCTGAGGCCTGCCCTGCCCTCTCGCCATCCTCTCTGGAATAATCAGCAAGCAGTTAGTAAGCATTTGTGCTGTGTCCACTGAAAAGGCCCTGATGGGCAGTGAGGGACAGACAAAACAACAAAACAAGTAAATGCATGAGTGTGTTGGTGTGCCATGGAGGAGAGCAAGGTGAGGGCACAGAGAAGCAGGGAGAGCTGTTTGGGGGCAGCGGGGAGCACAGGTGGAGGGAGGGAGGGGCAGCCAGTGCAAAGGCCCTGGGACGGGAGCCCAGGCACCATGAGGAACTGTGGGGGCTGGCGTGCCTGAAGCCTGCGAACCAGGATGAGGGGCCGGGGGCAGAGGCCATGGACACAGGCTCTCGGCTTCCTTGGGGAGCTGCACAGCACTACTTGCTGGGTCCCAGAAACCCCGGAGTGCCTGAGCCCCCTGCCCCGGACCCCACTCAGCATGTTGCCCAGACCCCCTGAGGACAGTCCACACCTGGGCCTGGGACTGGGGTTTGCCGGGGGAGGGGATGGCAGGCGGCCCATGAGTCCTGCCCCACAGCTGCCGGTCTGTCTTCAAGGCAGTTTTGCAATAACCGACACTGCAGGGCCAACATTCTCCATGCCTGGCTTCCTGCAGACACGGGGCTCCCGGGCGATGAGTGAGGGCAGGGGGTGAGGGGTATCCTCCAGCGCCAGCACGGGCCGCATCAGTCCTTCCCCTGGTCCTGCTGGGGTGCAGGCAGGGGGCACCCAGGAGGGGGCCGGTGTGACCCCAAGAGCCACAGCTGCTGCAATGGGCAGAGGTCATCGCTGTGTGGCCCTAAGCCTCACAGCCGACTGACTGCCTCAACCAACCGCCCAGCGGCAGACACACACTCATCCGGGCAGGCCAGGCAGCCACTTGCGAGAAGTCGACCGCCCAGAGGCCCCTGTGTGCAGACACCACCTGGACAGGCACAGGGAGGAGAAGGGTGTCCAGGGCCCCATTGTTTTAGCCCGGGCACCAGCTGGGAGAGAAGAAGCCTGCACGAGGTCCCAGGGCAGCCAGAACACACGACCCCAAACGGGGGCCTCAAAACAACAGGAATTTGTTCTCTCCACGTCTTGGCCAGAGGTCCAAGATCAAGGTGTGGACTAGCCATGCTCCCTCCAGAGGCTTCAGGGGAGGGTCCTTCCTGCTTCTCCCAGCTGCTGGTCCCCCTAGCATTCCTGGGCTTGCAACTGCGTCACCCGAATCTCTGCCTCTGTCACTACGTGGCGTGTCCCCGTGTCCCGCTGTCTCAAATCTCTCTCTCCTTTCTTATAAAGACACCTGTCATTGGATTCAGGGCCCGCCCTAAGCCAGGGTCATCCCATCTCAATCCTTACCTTGATGACAGCAGCCAAGACCCCACTTCCATGTGAGGTCACATTCTGAGGCTCTGGGCAGATGTAAATGTGGGGGACACAGCTCCACAACATTGCGCCATGGCTGCACCCACTCGAGACCTCGGGCCAGTCCGTGTCACCGAGATGCCCCAGGTCCTGACCCCCCAAACCCTGGGCATGAGCACTGTTGCTTTAAGCCACTGAGGTTTTTGGAACTTGTCACACAACGAAGACCAGCCGTTCCCTCTCCTGGGGTTTCCAGAGCCCCAGGTGTGTTTGATGCCTCCCAGCCCAGGCAGGGTCCCTCCCTCCTGCTGTCCTCTGTACCTGGTGATGGGGAGAAGGCCTAAGAGAGGGGCACACCCCCCCCCTCAAACTTGGGGGTGGGTCCCAAGAGAACAGCTTTGTCCAGGTGGAGCCTGGGGCTGCACCCCTCACATTGCATGTCGCCCCCAGTCCCGGGGGCCCCATCCCTTCCTCCCTCCCCACTTACCACCTGGCTGGTGCCGTGGCTCCACGCCTTGGTCAGCCTGGTTCTGGTGGCCTCCTCCTGCTGGTGACCTAGCCTCCAGCCCCTCCCCAGCCACCACCAAAGACCACCAGGGAAGGCCCCGAGTCACAGGGCTCCTCCGGCCCCTCAATCTCTGCTGGCCCTGCTGCCCTGAGCCTGCCCACACCACATCCCCACATGGGGCCTCTTCTAGCCCCACTGGCCTCATCCAGAAAAAATCCCTGCCCCTTGGCCCACACAGCTGCCCCAAACAGGGCACACCCAGCTGTCCTCCAAGGACAAAAGGGGCCCCTCCCCTCCACTGTCCTCATCACACATACCTCTCCCATGTGACTTCCTGTCACACAAGAAATGATGGACTCTTAGCTCTAGCTCACCTTGAGCAAGCCTTATCTGATGCCAATCCCCTGTGTCAAAAGTCCACTTAGCCTCCTCTTACATGCCACAAGGAACAGTAGCTCCCCACATACGCAGCTGCTCCCCACTCTCTGCTGCCCTTTGCTGACCTGGCTGCACCCCCAGCCCTTGGGCACTCCCGGAAAGCTCTGACGTGAGCAGGCCCCAGTGTCACCCCCCAGGACAGAGCAGCTGCAAGCCCTCAGCCCTGTCCCTTGATGGGGCAGCCCATGGCCGGCTGGTCCCCAGGAGCTCTGAGCTCAGACACAGGCCCTGCAGGTGGCCAAGGGACCACACCGCAAGTGTCCCAGACAGGCCCCAGCTGAGGGTCCAGCTGGTCCCTTTGCAGGATTTGAGGGAGAATTTTTTCAGACCTCCAAATGTCCCAGCAGGTAGACATCTGGCCTGGAAGGAGATGGGACCCTCCCCTGGGCCCCCGAGGAGGGGGTAGGGTCAGTGCTGGGGGCTCTATTGCAGGTGGGAGGGCAAAGGGCAGAGGGCAGGGGGCATGGGGGGGTGGGACCATCTGCCCCCGACAGGGTTATTAAGGGACAGGAGGGTGCTGCCCTGTGGACAGCAGGGCCACAGAGGCAGGGGAGGCCCAGTCTGAGCTCCCTGCAACTCTGTCATTGTCGCCCAGACTGGAAACAGCCCAAGCGTCCATGTTTGGTGGGACCAGGGCAAGCAGGTGCGAAGGTGCTGGCCTGGGTGGAAATTCTGTGTCCTTGCCAGGGTGTGGGCTTCACTGGGGCACGCATGGATGGATCCATCCCAAAGCTCATCGAATTGCACCTGGAACAGATGTGCACGTCACTCACATGAACCCTGCCTCAGTCTAAAAGGAAAGCCCCAGAGGGTGCCAGGGCCGGGCTGCCCACTCGCCACGTCCAGTCATGGAGCCCCCTCTGGTTACCTGAATGCCCATCCTGTCCTCAGGCCTCCGTGTCCTCCCTGGCAGGGGAGAGGGGGTCCTAGGAGTCTAGGACTGGCAGGCAGTCCCCAGCAGACCGTGAGCAAGGACTGGTCTCTGGGACCTGGGCTTGTGGGGAAGCGGGGCAGGGGCCAAGCAGAGGGACGCCCAGAGGACTGGGGCAGAGGGAGGTGACAAGACTGCAAAAAACTGACCACTTTCCACAGGCAGGGCTGGCAGGAGGCAGTCTTCCACCGCATGGATCTAGATCTTTCTGGATCTGGCCCCTTCCTAGTAGCTGGGCCAGATCAGCTGTTCAATCCCACGGACACACCTGGGGTGGGGCCAGCCAGGGGACCCCAGAGATCCCACCCTAACCTCTGTGGGGGTGCTGCAGGCAGACTGCTTGCCAAGGTCCTGCAGGCAGAAGGGGCATCTGAGGCCCGCCAGGCGTCAGCAGCACTGTTGGGGGCTGTATGTGCACCAGGGACCCTGACAGACCGGTGAGGCCCATGGGCCCCTTCTCAGAACGAGGTCTCACTACTGCCTAAAATAAATAATGCACCATTTCAAGAGAAGCAGACCCCATTAGGCTCCAAGACCCTTGGGACAGGTGACTTCAGGATGACAGGTTGCCATCACCTTGATGTAGCGATGACCCTGAGGGGTACTAAGGGCGGTCAGATGGTCCCAGGACACACACCTCCAGGTGCCCTGCTGACCGCACTCCATCTGCACCCCCACAAGGTGAGGAGACGTGCAAGTGAAGCCCTGCGCAGACAGGGGCACGGGACGCAGTACCGTCACATGTCAGCCTCTGTTATCCGCACCGGAGGTGACAAGGCTGGGGCGGGCTGACAGCCTTGTATTTCAGTTGAGTCTGGAGCACAACAGTATTTCACGGCTCCTCTAACTGCTCTGACGTGACATGAAAGTGTCTGAGGCTTCTGATGCTGACAACACCACAGGTGCCGGGCAGACTGCTGTTTGCAGGGAATGTCACCCACACCCAGAACGGTAGGCAATGCTCACCGTCAGTCAGAGGGCCCTGTGGCAAAGGCATCTTTTCAGCATCCCCATGCGAGGCCCAAGGAGTGGGGCATCCTGTTATCACCTCGCTTGCTGTCCGCCCAGGCCTGGGGCGAGACAGAACCAACCAAGGCACAGTCCTGGCCCCGTGGAGCCGGCCTTCGGGGAGGGCCGCCATGCTGGGACAGAGGGAACAAGGCTGTGGTGCAGGATGTCCTGGCCTGTCCCAGAACAGGAAGGAGCCCCATGAGCTGGGCTGGGTAAGGGGCCAGAATTGGGATGCAGGGAAGGGAGGGGCCAGCATGAGATGAGGAGACTGAGGCAGGAGCAGATGTGGAGGAAATGGGGATGCTCAGAGGCCCCAAGGTAAGAGGCCTCTCTCGTGTGGAACTAGCCTGTCATCCCCACACTGCCCCTCAGTGACCATGCAGTCGGGCGAGCCTACCCCTGCTGGCCAGGGGAGCCACAGGAGTCAAGGCCCAGGGGCCCCTGACTGCAGCCCAGGCTCAGACCAAAGGGCACAGCTGCCCTGGGCGGAGCAGGGACCCAGGTGTGGGCAGAGGGGCTCACGCGGACAGAACAGCCATAACCACTCCTGCAGCAGGAACCAGTGGGCTTGGGTGGTGGGCTTGGGGGTGGGCCTGGAGGAGGAGGGAACAGACAGAGCAGAGGGAGGGGCGGGGCCCTGTCTGGACAGAAATCTGTCTCCGGGTCCCCTTTGGGCTCAAGGCGTCTCTAGAGGCCAGCCCAGTGGAGCCGGGAGCAGGCAGGGGTGCGAGGGGAACAGGAGAGCCCCCTCACCCCACCATCCAGGGAAGTTTCTAGGGGATAAGGCTTCCTGCAACCAGGTGCTGGATGCTGAGGTATTGAGCTCCTTATCACTAGATGAGTCCAGGATAATGTTGCAGCCCTCAGAGGCCCTGAAGCTCATGTCCCGGGGCAGGGCAGGGCTGAGGGAACAGCGAAGGTGCTGGCAACAGGCGTGCTGGGGCTGGGTTCTAGGGGTTCCCTCCTAGCTCTGTGATGCTGGGTGGGCTTGCAACCTCTCTGTGCAGCCTGAGCCTAGAGCAAATGCCTCCCACCTCACAGGTGCAGCACGCAGAAGCTGCACGAGGTGCCTGACAGGCGGGGTCCCAGGGTGTGAACATCTCCTACTCCCTGGCCTCTGCCCCTTTGCTCCCACTGGTCCTTCCATCTCTCTGGCCACCTTCCCTGGGGCCCGTCTGGTCCAGCATCCCTGTGTCTGGCTGGGTTCTTGGGCTCAGGGATCCCCAGAGTGGAGGAGCTGGATCCCAGACCCCAGCCAGGCACTGCCCAAGATCAGGCTGAAGGTGAGGATCTGGGCTGGGGGATTCAGCCTGACAGCAGAGGCCACTGCAGATGCGGTGGGACCCTCTTCCCGGTGCACCTCGCCCCCTCCTGGCAGAAGCTGGGCAGGTGCCTCGCCCAGTCTGTCCCCAGCGACCCCAAGAAAGAGAGGAAGGGAGGTCCTGGCTCCCCTGGTAAAGAGAGCACCGGGGCCTCAGTTTCCCCAGGTAACTGCCCCACACTTCTTGGCTTCTGGTGGGAGGGAATATTTCCTCTAATGTCCTACCCTGGGCCCCAAACCTGTCTGGCCTGAAGTGGCCCCTTTTCCCAAGTGGGGGAAGGTAAACTCCGGGGGGGGAGGGGCAGTGATGGCCCTGCTCTGCGCCTTCCACACGCAGGGCATGGGGCTGGAGCACCCCCGCAATGTCACTCAAGCATTTTGATGGGGGACCCCTCGCAGTAGCAAGAGGGTGGGGAGATGGAGAAGAAAGGTAGGGGCCGGGCTGGGCCGGGAGGCCAGAGCCAGATCCCAGGTGGGGGACACAGCCAGGCCCCGAGCCTGGAGAAGGAGGACAGGGACCGCAAGCGTCCTCCCCTCCCTTCTGATCAGCCCGGGGAGGCTTTCCAGAGGAGGAGCTCCCCCTTCCCGTCACCTGGGCCCCCGCTCGGCGGCCCCTCCGGGGCAGCGTTGCCCCTGCCCGGCTTTGACTCCCTGCTCGCAACGCGCTACTGGACAACTTCTCTGTGGGACCTGCGGCTGTTCGCCCCGGTCGGTTCTCGGGCGTGGGGCCGCGCGGGTCGCGGCGGGCGCCCCTGAGATCCGCTCTCCACGGTGGCCGCCTGCTGGTGGCAACGGAACACCCTACAAGGGGGCTGACGCCCGGAGAGGCTTTCTGTGGCCCTGCCGGGACTCGTGACGACCGCCTGGCCAGGGACGAGGCTGGCACCACGGGCCGCCGCTCGCGCACGGGTCTCAGTCTCCGCACCTGCGAGATGGGCGAGCCGGCTCAACACCGCTCTGCCGAGGAGGCACGCGGCGCAGGCGCAGACGGACTCCGCCCTGGGCGAGGGAGGGGTACGCACGCGCAGCGGTGGGCGTGGCGCGGCCCGGGGTGTGGCCTCGTCCGGTCCCCGAGCCCCCCCGGCCCCGCCCCCCCGCCAGGAGTCTGCGCGTGCGCGCCGCGCCGGAGAGTGGGCGGGGCCGCGGGCGGGCCACCCCGTTCCCCAGCGTCCCTCGCGGCGGCAGGCACTGACGTGGCCGCCGTCAGAGCCGCCATCTTGTGGGAGCGAAACCAACGCCTGGCTCGGAGCAGCAGCAGCGCGGCGGCCGCCGAGGGTGAGGCGGGCCGGGCCGGAGCGGGGGCTGGGGCCCGGCGGGCACGGCCGGGCTGCGCGCGGCCCTGCGCACTGCGGGGGCGGCGGGGCGGTGCGGACCGAGGGGAGGCCGGGCCTGGGGCCAGGGCGGCGCGGGGCCGGGCGGCGGCCGGGAGGGGGTCGCCGGGGCCGGGGCTGCGCGGGGCCCTGTCCACCGCGGTGGCGGGGCGCGGGCGGGGAGGCGGGCCCGGGCGGGGGCCGGGCGAGGCCAGGCCGGGGGGGGGCCGAGGGAGGCCGGGCCGGGGTCGGCGCGCCGCCGGCCCCTAGAGCTCCCGCCGCGGCCCGCGCCCAGAGCGGCCAGGGCTGCGCCGGAAGTCCGACCGGGCCGCGGGCTGCCCCGGAAGCCCCGCTTCCCGCTCCCCCTCGGGCCTCCCGCCTCGGGGGCTCGGGGACCAGGAAACTGAGGCTGCGGCCGGGACGCGGCCAAGGTCACGCGAGGGCCGGGGTTTGAGGCCGGTTCCTGTTTGCTCTGCGGACGGGGCCGCGCGGGCGGGGCCGGGCCCGGGGTCCGAGCGGGGCGCCGGTGGCGTGCTGGCCCGCAGTCCCCGCGGCCTGGACGGGAGCGCTCCCCGAGCGGCGAGCCTAAGCTGCTGGGGCCCGGGCCCCGGGGTCGAGCCGCCTCCCCGCCGGGCGCCTCGCGCTCGCTTGTCGCACGGTCCGGTGCTCCGGCGGATGAGGTCGCAGCTGTTGTGGAGCGCGGACGCCGGTGGGCAGCTCGGACGGCGCCTCAGAGCTGGGCCCCGTGCGCCGGCACGAGGAGTCGTGGCGGAGGCTGCGCTTCGGCTTCGGGCGGCCCGGGAAGCCGCGGTCTAGAGCTGGCGTCGGAGCGGCCGGCTCTAGCTCTTGCCTCAGCACCGGGGGCCAGCGTTTCGTTGTGCCGGCGGTTGGCCGACGGGTCCTGCGTCCCGGCGGGGGCTGTGCCTCGGAAGGAGCGTGAGTCGCGGCGCGCGGTGCCCTCTGCCTGGCTTTTCCCAGCGCCTGGGGCAGGGACTCGCTCAGTCTCCAGCGGCCGCCGGAGCAGCCAAGACTGAGACCTCGCAATGCGCAGCTTCTCTGCCGGGGCCAAAATTCAGCGTGTGCTTGTCGACCGACCGCCGGTTTGTTGGGCGTGCGGCCTCCGCTGGAGGTCTCGCTCTCAGCGGGCGGAGCCGGGGCGCCTCCTCACCGGGTCACTGTCTTCAGGATCGTCCTGCGGGAAGTAAGTCCCTGTCCCCTTGGCGTTAGAAACGTGCGGTTTCCCGTGAGGGCTGTCTTCAGAGAAGGATATTTAGAATTGCACCCCAAGAAGGTTTAAGATAGTTGATCTGGATAGGAGCTGGCTCGCGTGCTGTGTCCTCGTCGTTGAGAAAGTAGGTAGAAAGCAAAGCTGGTCTGTAAACCCTGCGGTCTAGCTGTTTGCTCTGCGTCTTGCACAATGTGAAGCGGACGCGCAGACTTGCGAAGCCGCCTCTGCCGAGGCCAGACCGGTCGGGCTGGAAACTGCAGGAAGGTAGACTTTGACTTTGCTGTTTGCTTGAGTGGAGTTCGCGTGCACCGTCAGCCGCTGTGGGGATCTTCAGTCAATCGATCATACAAAGAAACCTGATGGGAAGAAATCCTTCTGCAAGTTACCTTGGTTTGAGAGGGTTGAATTAATTTTTTTCCCATTCTCACACCAAATGTCGTCTTGACATGTGACTTTAAATCTGCTCTTGATCACAGGTCAGGCTCAGCAGGTGTTTCTGCAGCCTTCTTGAGGGCTGTGTCCTTTACTGAGCAGGTGGCTGTTCAGACCTCGGCTAGCCTGGGCTGCCCATACCGTTTGTGACCATCCTGTGCACCTTGTCCTGTCGATAGTCTCCTCGTTGCCCTTCCAGCCTCCGTGGAACTGGGAGAATGGAGAATGAAAGGAAACAAGGCACGCCTGTCACAGGTGGTTGGGAGGGAAGCTAGAAAAAGTTCCCTCGGTTGGGATCTTAAAATCAGATACGAGCTGATCTGTTGTGCTGTGTGTGCAGCTCACTGGCGTGGATGGTCCTGCGGACGTGTTCTCAGCACCGTGTGAAGTGGTCTTCTGGATACGATTTTGACATAGTAGTGAGTTGGGTATAAGCCTTCCTCCTGGCCAGTAAAGGACAGCTTGGGAGTGTGTGAGTGTGAGAGTGTGGCGGTTGATTCCAGGTGGCATGTAACGTCTCAGTTCATTTTCTTCATCTTGGGTTCTCATCCTCCTGTGATGTTATAAACTCTTTAAAATGTAGTTGCACCACCCCTGTTACAGCTATACAGCTCTATCACTGTTCTGGAAGGCATTATCAGATCACAGGGCCTGATTAGCTGAAAAAAAAGTGGCAGAACTTAACACAGAAACATCGAAACTCCTTATTCCTAGGAGAGTCTCTAAGGCCCTCACCCAGAGTCCTGTCACCCTCGCATCCCTACGTGACTTGGAAAGGATGGGAGGCTGTCTTTTTCAGGGACCTAACGTCCATATCCCTGACCGACGCTTCTTTCCTGGTTTTGCACACAGTGGCAGCAGGAGCAGGGCAGCCTGTCTTGGCAAATAGAAGGGGCAGAGGTGGGGCTCCTCGCTGGTCCTGACTAAAGGGAAGAGACGGAGAAACGGAGAAAAGTGTGAAAGGCAGGCAGATTTTCATGCAGCACCTGGGAGTGGTTCCGTCTGGGAGGCAGACGTTTCTGCACACCTCCGAGGTCCTGAGGGGGCTGAGTATACGGCATGGGCATGGTTACGACCAGGCACTTTTTCAGAAGTTAGAGCACATGGCATATTTTGGAAGCATTGAGTAGTGTTTAATCAGAACTGAATAAGTTTTGCTCCTCGGGGATCCTAACAGGCTAGAAGGATTCGTTCTCAAAGGGCTAGTCATACATAAAGGAGCTAATGTCTTTCAGTTTGTGTTATACATCGAATTATTTTTGCAGTGCTGTAATATGGAAGTTAAAGAGGAAACTTAGTGGTTCTAGTTCTCTAAGGTCTTGAAAATGTTTAATGTGAAGTTTTTTGAGTATCCTATCAGTTTGACTTAGGTACAGATGGCCAAGAAAATTGTTTCAAAGGTCTATCTAGACTCATTCACAAAGAGTAGGACTGAAGGCAAAGTTAGATGTGCCAGCATTTTGATCGAAAGATTCAGAACAAAGGATGTCTTTTAAAATTGCTGTTAATTATGTTTTCCTGTGACGTTTCCTGTCGTTTGTAGATGAGTGTGCAGTTCCTGATTAACACATCAAATCCATTAATTTTTATTTAAAATACATCTTTTGTTGATTTTGGTGGTCAAATTTTGCTTAAATTCATTACAGCTTTTAGCCTTTTGCTTCTGTCAAAGTGATACAAGGTCTTGCCAGTTCCTGGACAGATGGATGAAAATGTGTCCTTAGTCACCAGTGCAGGTACCTGAGGGCAGGTGTAGGAAGCATGTGCACGCACCCCATGGTGTTGGACGTGGCTGAGATGCACACGTCTGCCCCAAGTGGCTAACAGGATCTCTACAGAATGTCAGGAGTGTCCAAACTGCACCACACTCATAGATAATTTCAAACCAGCATGAAATTCATTGTTGACTTGATAGGTTTCTCTGGGTATACTGATTTTTAGGAAAAGTGTATTTGTAGACGTGTGTGATTAACCTTTTTACTTTTTAACCCCGACGGGCCCTGATGAGTGTTCTTTTCCTGTCCTTCCTTGGGTGCAGCAGAGGAAGATGGGTGGCGGTGGGGAGGAAGGCAATTTCCAGGCAGAGGAGGCCACTCTGGCGGAGTGTGAGGCCAGGTGGAAATGCAGGGCCAGGGCAGTAAACAGGAAGGGAAGGCAGGCCCAGAGGACACAGGAAAAGGGGTGGGCGCTGAGTGCCGCGAGGAGACCTGTCAGGAGGGCGCAGCGGGACTGGCTGGTTGAGCAGATGTCGGGGTGCTGGGGGAGGTCCTGTGGATCTGTGGGAGAAACAGGAAGCAGCTCCCAGGCAGGGGAGCAGGAGGTGTGGCGGCCCAAGGTGGGAGTGTGCTTGGTGGTTCTGGAGACCTGCCAGGTGCAGGGTGAGTGAGCGGGGGAGGGAAGCCTGCTGGCTGTGCCAGTGGTCCTTGGACAGGCTAGCCCCCAGAAGGGGTATTCCGGAATTTGTGGGAGCATTTTTGGCTCTGTCAAAGGTGGGAGGCAGTACGGGCATTCAGTGGCAGTGCAAGAATGCATTCTGTATGACTTTGACATAGGTAGGTAAAAATCTGTTTATATCTTAAACCTGCTTCCGTTTTTTGTATAAGAAACAGCATTTTTTTTTTGCTTGGTTTTAATAGATGTTTTGAATTTTCCAGGAATGCAGGTACCTTATAAATCAAGGGTGATTGTATTTTGTTATCTGCAGAACCTTACCAAGCGTTGTGTTTTGTTTCGAGGAATGAAAAGAATGGCTTCATGGATACAGTGGGTCCTGAGTGTCTGAGCTGCTGTGTGCGCAGGCAGTGGTGTCCGTTAGCTGGTTCTCTGACCAGGCAGGGCTTGTGGTGTGGTCGTGCCCTGTACCAAGCATGTGTTTTATTGTAAGTAAGTGCCTTCGTTTCCCTCTTACGTCACAGTTGGGGCAACATCATGGCCTGGTGTATGCACCAGTCTTGCAGTCCAGTGTGTGTGTTGATTGTGTTTTCTGCCAGCTTCCCTTCAGGATAGCAGAGGCGGCACTGTGAAAGGCCATGGGGTGACGGCTCTCACCTTTGTAAGGACCCTGACTTGGCACACGGTGATCCTTCTGTTGTCCTACTTCTGGCTTTTCCTGACAGGCTCCTCTCCTGGCCTTGAGAACACCTTGTAGGGTGGAAGCTACAGGCTTTTGGGACACCAGAGGGGAGATAAGGGGGCCAGGGCCAGGGCAAAGGTGGGTCGTGGTGGGGATGCACCTTTGAAAGGGAGAGATGGTGGGATTTGCTGGTAAAGCAGACAAGTTTGGGGATGAGAGGGACAGAGAGAGGAATTGTGGGTGTCCCTAGGGTTAGGGGGTAAGGAACGGGAAGGAAGTTGCCAGCGTTGAAGTGGGGAAGGGCGGGCCCTTTATATTTGAGGGTTAGTGTGGTTTGGACCTCTGGTCACCTGAGGGGCATGACAGGGACTGCTGGGAGCTCTTAAGCATGAGCAGGTGTGTGAACGAGATCTCCATACACCAAGGCTGCCTGGGGTCTGAAGTGTGACCAGAGGTAGGAAGAGGCTGGTTGAGAGGTTGCTGTGGCTGGCCGTCTAGGCTGGACGTGAGAAGATCCCAAGAGGATGGTGGCCCCAGGGCAAGACCAGTTTCTTGGAGGGTGAGGCAGAGGCTGTCCCAAGTCCCCTGCTGAGTGCTGCAAGCTGGCACTGGCTGCTACCCGCCACCCTGACAAGGGGGGTCACAGAGGAAGGGCAGGTCTGCTGGGGGGTAGGGGAGTGCCCCAAAGTGGGGGGATCTAACAGCAGAGACTCTCATCCCCCACTGCACTTACTTCCCTTTTCTGTGTCCACTGGAAGCCAGTCTCTCAGAAAAAGAGATGGGCTTAATTCTTTCTGTTTTGTTTTCAACATGAAAGTTCACCAAAGGCAAAAATCAAGTTCTGGAGACCGGCTTCCTCACTCTCCAAGCCCCTGTGCTGAGAAAGCCTCAGGGGCCTACTGCCTCTGTGCACATTTGAGGAAGCAGCTCGAAGTTGCATTTCCCTTTTCCTCGAGGGTGTGGAGAGGGATCTCAGTGACCCTGGCTCCCCCAGAGCCCCACCCTTGTGCTGGGAGATGGCCCTGCATCTGCACGGTGGCTGCGGGTGGCCTCTTTGAGAACGCATCAGAACAGAAACTGCAGAGGATTTAGCACATCATTTGTGGTGACCGCATGATTAAAGACGAGGAGTGACAAAAACGAATGAGATTTACTTCACAGCAGAAATCAAAATCCTGAGTCCCTTCACTGTGTTCTTACTGTGGGAACTGAAACACCTGACCTTGTGTCCGTCCTCTGTCAGGATCCTGGGGATGGAGGCTTAAGCAGCTGTGGGTGTGTGGATGTGCTTGTGTCTGTGTGCTGAAGCGTCTAGCTGCATTGAGAGGGCTGCAGCGTAACTGGATCGGCCTCGATGCTGCCTGACCCAGAGGCCTCTAAGAACCAGGTGACCTTTAGGGGACATGAAGTGCGCGCAGTGTCCTCCTGCACTCCCCTTTGGTCATCCATCCCTTGGAGTCACTGAGTGTTGCTGGGCCTCTGTTCTCATTGCACAGCTACTCCTTAGATGAGTGTGGCGACTTAGCCCCACAGTGTGTCGAGGATGTGCCAAGAAGAAAGAGGAAAAAGGGCCAGTTCTTGTGGAAGGGGCATGTGCACCTGGCTTCAGACTTGAGTGAAGGGCTCGGTGGGCATAGCTTGGAGAGTTGGGTGTGGAGAAGGGACTCAGAGCCTGGCCCCAGCGACTTGCTGAGGAGCTCCAAAGCGATCCTAAACTGCAGGTCGTCTGGTTCCTGCAGGGTTGGATTGAAATACATTTCTAATCAACTTCCCAAGGACCGCTAACTGACCTACCTGCAAAATTGGTAAGGGGTTGGTGGTAGGTAGCTCACTTTTCAGGTGTCTGGTGGTTTAAAGTTGCCTGGGGTTTCTCAAATCCTGCTTTGCATTTTAGTCATAAATTACTTTAGTTTTCCCATTTTCACTTTAATTTCTTGTGCATTTTAATGTTTTGGATTGATGCAAATTTGTGTTTTTGGTGTTTGATTTTTTTCCAGGACCAAGTCCTTCAGGCTTAATTGCATTTGGGGTCAGATACAGGATAACTGTGCCCTTACTGCCAGGATGCCCATTAGGGTTCAGGGTGCTGGCTGTTCCATGGTTGGGGACCCAGGCACCCCCACCAGGCCCGCAAGACCTGGAAGCCTTTCTGTCACTGTCGCCCAATCCCACAGGCTAGAATACTCAAATGGGCTTGCATGGCTGCAGGGGAGCCCAGAATGTAGGTTTATTCTGGAAGGCCTCATGCTCAGGGACAAATCAGGGAGAAGATAATATGGAGGCGCAGCCATTGTCTGCCACAAGGACAGCTGTGCAGAGCTGTGAGAGATGCTCCTGGCACAGCATCCGAGTGAGACCTCACCTTGTGTGTCTGCTCCATCCTTGTTTCACTCCAGCTGGAGGCCATGTGATATTTCTGTTCAGTGGTCCCACATGAACTGTTTTCATTTGGGCTAGCCTGTCTAGTCATTTGCTCCCCCCCTGTAGATTTTAGAAAGATGTGTGTTTTGTGAAGTGCTTACAGACAGTTATGTTAAAAAACAATAAGACTTTAAGACTGTGAATAAGGGGGAACTATAAAACATAAATATGTTCACTGATTAAATGCTTTGGTTTTTGTGTGTGTGAGGAGTACTGGCTCTGAGCTAACAGCTGTTGCCAGTCTTCCTCTTTTTGCTTGAGGAAGATTGTCCCTGAGCTAACACCTCTGCCCCTCTTCCTCTATTTGGTATATGGGACCCTGCCACAGCATGGCTTAATGAGCAGTGTGTAGGTCTACGCCTGGGATCCAAACCCATGAACCCTGGGCTGCCGAAGCAGGGTGTGGGAACCCAACCACCACGCCATCAGGGTGGCCCCTTCAATGCTTTGATTTTTGTAGTGAGTGGTGAGGAGGATTAATTGCAGTTGCGCTCTTCCACGCATGCCCTGTGGTTGGTGTGCTTGCTCCATTAGACAACGGACAGTAGCTCTTGGGCGTTCGTGTTACTATAGACAAGAGCTGTATTTGTAAATGAAGCTCATTTCTAGCTGTCGGTTTAAGGATTTCATCCTGAATCTTAAGCTGGCAAAGAGTGATCTAAATTGAATTTCACTGGTTGCCCCTCCTAAGAATCAGACCTGACAGGTATCGCCTTCCTCCTTTGCTGTAGGAGGCAAGGTGCAAAGAGATGATGTGGTTGAGGACTGGCCCTTCCATGTTTAGGGTGCCGGCCTCCGGGTTTCTGGGATTCACCCTCCTTCCTTGCAGGGATGAGAGCTCTGCATAGAGGCCAGCCCTAGAGCTAGTTGATTCCTGCAGAGTGTCCTGAAAGTTTTGTTCTGAAAAGCAAGCAGCCTCTCACTGGCACTCACCTTTAGATGCAGACCAGAATGAAGCAGTTGTGGAACGTGTCTGCATGTTTTTTCCTTCATTCTTTTCCTTCCTCTTGCAGGTTCAGGGTCGGGGTGGGGGAAGGTGGTCAAACGATGCAAACTTCAGTCATAAGATAAATCAGTCATGGGATGTGATGCACAGCATGGCAACTGTAGTTCACAGTATGGTTTTGTGTCTTTGAAAGTTGGTAAGAGAGTAGATCTTAAATGTTCTCATCACAAGAAGAAAATTGAAACTGAGGGGATGGATGTTAACTAGACTTTTTGTTGTGATCATTTCACAGTATATACACATATCAAGTCTTTATCTTGTACACCTGGGACTAATATGATGTATATGTAATTATATTTGAGTAAAATTGAGGGGAGAAAAGAAAGTCAACTTCATGAGACCCGCTGCGTGTCTCAGGCTGAATACTCTCCCTTTTGATCATGTTGTTGATTCATCTTTGCCACAGTTGTGTCAGGCCTGTGAGGTGTATCTGCTTATCACTAGCGTTGGCATGTTCAGTTTTCCTTTTACATGAATTTTCATAAAATAGTGACAAGATGTGATGTTCTACTCAATTCCAGAATGACGTCAGGTATAGAGATGGAATGTGGGGCTAACAGGCAGGGTAATGGTTTGAGATTCAACATACTGATGAGCTGGAGTGCTGAGTTGATGCGCAAAGAGCATTTTGCAGCAGCTTATCATGCGCTCATATCACCCAAGAGAGGAGAGGACCACCTCACCCCCGTAAAATTACATCCTCCGTGCTCTCAGGGATTGATGAAAGCAGGGATTGATGAAAACACGTGTGACCGCCAGAAGGCAGCGGCTCCCTAGTGAAGTGCTCAAGGAGGATGTTTTGTAATGTGTGTCATTGCCTCCAGGAAATCTTCGCTTTGTTAATTCTTCTCAAATTGGGTATTAATACTGAGATTCTAAGGGGCCGGGCCCATGGCCGAATGGTTGAAGTTCGTATCCTCTGCTGTGGCGGCCCAGGGTTTTGCTGGTTCAGATCCTGGACGCAGACATGGCACCATTCATCAGGCCATGCTGAGGTGGCATCCCACATAGCACAACCAGAGGCACTCACAGCTAGAATGTACAACTATGTACTGGGGGCTTTGGGGAGAAGAAAGGGGGAAAAAAAGATGATTGGCACCAGTTGTTAGCTCAGGTGCCAATATTTAAAAAAAAAAACAGATTATGAGCTATTGAGCTGTACATTTTTACCATGTGTAACTTATACCTCAATAAACTTGACTTTAAAAAAGGCAAGAAGAAAAAAAGCTCTGTCACCCAGCTTTTCATTCGAGTAGGGGATTCATCTGTCTGAACCTCCATTTACAGAGGAGACCAGAGCTCCCATTGCGTCTGCAGCCCAGGGTGGAACCCAAACCTGCATTTTTTGGCTCCGTGGGTCACATTTTCGTTTCCCAAGCTGTGCTCCAGGTGATGGTTTCTTCTTCCTGGTAATTCCCAACAGGTTGGGTCATCTTGAGATATGTTGTTACAGAGATTCTGTTAAACGCACCAGCTCTGATGGTTTCAGAAAATGTGACAAACCTTCTTTCTGCAGAGGCAAGCCACACAACTCTGAATGTAGACGAGGGCTGTCCCTTGCTTGTCCTGAAACCTGTGGGACTCGTTCGGAGACGCAGAGGGCACAGTGGAGGTCATGAGTACATTTCCTTTTCTTCCGCTAGTCCAGTCACATTGGACTCATTTATGGGAGTCGGACGGTGTGAAGTCACGGGACGGGCTGGCTTCCACAGGGAGGCCCGTTCTTGGCCTTGGCCTATAGCTGGGTGGATCCTTGCATGCGGGAATGTGGCCCACCAAGGTGTGTCTTGATCTTAGCTTTAGTGCAGAAGCCACCTGTTGTTTCTGGTCCTACCAGAGAGAGGGAGAAATTGTTCCTCATGGGCCGTGTCTGGTCAGAGCTTTCTGTCTCTGTAAAGAGGCACCCTTCTTGCTCTGTCTGCATCTTCTGGACTGGTCAGGAGCCAGTGCAGACCTAAGGGGGCGGTATTCTGAGAAAGTCAGTGTCTTCACTGCTCCCTAACACGCAGGATCATTGCAGGATCATTATGATGAACCTGAAAAACTGGTTTTGACTTGAGTACAAGAGATTCTGATGGAGGAAAGGGTGGAATAGGGCCTGGGCTGGGCGTCCTGCAGGTTAGAACCCGTGCCTGGAGGCGATGGCATGACTCCAGTGGTCTCTGTGGAGCATTTTTGGTGTGACAGCTGTTGTGTTGAGTCCGGACCTCTGACAGCAGTGGACGCTGAGGGGACGGGCCAGAGCCGCCAGGGTCCCTGGTCCAGGTGCAGGGCCAGTGCTTGTAGCGGGGAGAGACCAAGTGCTGTGTGTGGCTGTGTCATAAACCCAGGACTTCATGCTTATCTCAGTCCTGGTTCTGCCACGAGCATGTGGCCCCTTCCCCCTTGGGGCTCCAGGACTTAGATCGCTCTTTTCTTTTTTAAAGATTGGCACCTGAGCTAACATCTGTTGCCAGTCTTTTTTTTTTCTTCTTCTTCTTCTCCCCAAAGCCCCCCAGTACATAGTTGTATATTCTCGTTGTGAGTGCCTCTGGTTGTGGTATGTGGGATGCTGCCTCAGCATGGCCTGACGAGTGGTGCCATGTCCATGCCAGGATCCTAACCAGCGAAACCCTGGGCCACTGAAGTGGAGCGCACAAACTTAGCCACAGGGCTGGCCCAGATCTCTTGAAAAACCGCGTGGTGAGGACTGGACCACATTGGTAATCAGGGCTTGGCAGCCTGCAGAGGTGGGCCAGGGACATCACAGGTGAACAAGCTGGGCTTTGGGGACTGACAAGGGTGGGTCTCAAGGAGGAGACTCATGGGTTGCTCAGTGCCATGGCCCACTGCTTGCTGAGGCCGACACCCAGGGCCTGGCCTGCCACAGGGCCCAGTTTACCTGTGTCTGTCTGCCCCGTAGGGTTGGGGAGGGTACACATGTTTTCACCCGTTAGTGCCCAGGTTTCTGTGTCGATTTGTATGACAAGATGCTTTAACACTAAAAAGAGTATAAATAGCAGCCCTCCATCTTGCCTACCATGGACAGTCCTGTCACCACCTCACTGTTAGCTCTGGATTTCTAAATGGGTTTGTTGGCTTTGGACCGTGAGTGTTGGCCCTGGACACCACCAGTTCTGGGCTCAGCTCCCCGATACCCAGCGATAACCATAACAGTATCGGGACTGAGTAAAATATTGTTTGCTGCTGAGCCAAGTAGTGACTGGCGTATGTTTTCCCACAGGAAATCTTACAATGACATTTTTGGGTTTGTTTTCCTCCTTGGATTTTTCTATGTACTTGCCATTTTTTCTCCCAATTACCCTAGAACTGTCAGACCCCAAGTTTTAAACCCTGTAGGTAATGTGTCCCCTTTTCCTGGAGCTCCAGCCTGGGCTGGCTGCTGTGCAGGCCTGCCTGTGTCCCCCATGCCCTTGGGGGCTCCCCTCCCCTGTGGCAGCCTTGCGAGGAAGGCATGCATGAGGTGTTGCGTTTCTAACCTCACTTTGTCCGTACTTGGGCTGGCGTAGGACTACAGGTGGAAGCCCTGCCTGCACCTCATCTTGGGCCCCTTGGGAGTGTTTTGACCCCGTGTTCTCCAAGTGGGTCTCTTTCACTCGTTGTGTTTGTACTCAGGCTTCTTCAGTCTGGAGATTTCCCTTCTCCCATTCTGGAACATTTAAGAATTTCTTCCCCATAATTTTCCGTGTTTTTTGTTTTTGGAGCTTCTATTAGTCACATGTTGATTTTTTTAAAAGAACTTTTGTCTTTTTTTTTTTTAATTAAAGATTTTAGTTTTTTCCTTTTTCTCCCCAAAGCCCCCGGTACATAGTTGTATATTCTTCGTTGTGGGTCCTTCTAGTTGTGGCATGTGGGATGCCACCTCAGCGTGACTCAATGAGCGGTGCCATGTCCGCGCCCAGGATTCGAACTGACGAAACACTGGGCTGCCTGCAGCAGAGCGCGCAAACTTAACCACTTGGCCACAGGGCCGGCCCCGAACTTTTGTCTTTTTCTTTAAAAAAAAAAAGACATTACTTTTTGGAGCAGTTTCAGGTGCACAGCATAATTGGGGGAAGGAGCAGAGATTTCTCACGTACACACAGCCGCCCCCTTTATCCACATCCCCACCAGAGAGGTACATTTGTTACAGTTGATGAACTGATATGGGCACGTCATTGTCCCAAGTCCATGGTGCACATCAGGGGTCACGCTGGGTGTGGTGCCTTCTGTGGGTTTGAACAAATGCACAGTGACCTGGATCCACCATCGCAGTATCACACAGAGTGGTTTCACTGTCCGGAAAGTCCTCTGTGCTCCGCCATTCATCCCTCCCTCCCTCAGCCCCTGACATCACTGAAAGGGTCTTGCACGGTCTCCCTGGTTGCCGTTCCCAGAGCGCCACATGCTTGAAATCGTGCAGTGTGGAGCCATTGCAGACGGGCCTCTTTCATGGAGTCCTGTGCACTTCAGCTTCCTCCGTGTCTTTTCATGGGCTCACAGCTCATTTCTGTACAGCGCTGAAGAATCTTCCATTGTCGGGCTGCAGCACAGTTCACTCTCTTATCCATTCGCCCCCTGAAGGACCCCTCGGTGGCTTCCAAGTTTTGGCAGTTATGAATAAAGCTGCTGTAAACATCCGTGTGCAGGTTTTTGTGTGGACGTAAGTTTTCAGCTCCTTTGGGTAAATGCTAAGGGGCATGCTTGCTGGAGTATATGGTAAGAATATGTTTAGTTTTGTAAAAACTGCCGACCTGTCTTCCAAAGTAGTTGCAGCATTTTGTGTTCCAGCAGCAGTGAAGGAGAGTTCCTGTTGCTCTGCGCCCTCACCAGCACTGGCTGGTGTTTTTGGTCATTCTGGTATGTGTGTGGTGGTAGCCTGTCGTTACATTTGCATTTCCCTGCTGACATGTGATGTGGAGCATCTTCTCATATGCTTATTTGCCATCTGTATTTTGTTTGGTGAGATGTCAAGGTCTTGGCTCATTTTTTAACTTTTAAATTTAGTTCAAACTTGTTGAGTTGTAAGTGGTCTTTGTATATTTTGGATAAAAGTCCTTTATCAGATGTGTGTCTTGCAAATATTTTTTCCCAGTCTGTGACTTGTCTTCTCATTCTCTTAACAATATCTTTGCCAGAGTAGAAGTTGTTAATTTTAATCAAGTCCATCTTATCAATTCTTTCTTTCATAGATCTTGTCTTTGGTGTTGTATCTCAAAAGTTGCCCCTATACCCAAGGTAAGAAGTTGGATTTGGCTGTCAGGTCTGCCCTCTGTTTCCTGTGTGCTAATGCCCTGTTCTTGTTTTGTGGGTGCCAGATCTCCACCTTGTTGACGTGGGGGCTTTGTGTGGGTTGGGGGTTTTGTTTGTTTCTTATTGTTTGTTCCTTTTAAATAGTCTCTGTTTTGCTTCCTTCCAAATTCCTTGGGTTTTGGTCTCTCCCATCATGGGCTTCCTAAAGGGACAGGGGGCATAGCTGTTTGTGGGCCTCCAGATGTGAGAATCCGTAGGTCATTGGTTTGCAAGGTAGCATGCCTCCCTGTCGACGTCTCTGCATCCCTCTGTTTCTAGCACTGGGTGCTGGGAGCGGAGTCAGAGCCCCTGGTTCAAGTGCTCCAAGAAGGTCCCTTCCCTCTCCTGCAGGGCTGAGGACTGGCATGCTGTCAGACCCTGCCAACGCTGCATTAGCTTCTGGATTTGTCTCCCCCTTTTTTCTGTCCTTGGGGGTTAGGCATCACTTTTGTTTTTTTCTTGGTAGTGATTTCAGGAGTGTACTGAGATAAATGTGAGTGTTCAGTCCATTCTGTGTTCCATAATTTTTCATCCTCTATATTTAGGAAAATAGGCTGTCTGCAGAAAAGGACACATTATAGTAAAGATCTTTTAAAGTTTTAACATTTAATTTTTTGGATAGGTAATATTGTTCAAAACCAGAAAGAATAAAAACGTGCCAAAAGGACACTGAACCCAGCAGGAAGGGGCTCCACTGGGCACATGTGGGCCATTGGAGCATCTGATTTGCAGTGGGGTGGCTGGTTCTGACCCACTGAGTGAAAGAGGGATGCGTGAGCTTGCGCCCATCCTTACGGTAGAATGCTGACCAACAGCTACAAAGAGTGACCTGTAGGAAATCAGCATTGGACAAGTCGCCATGGTGGTAATTCAGCCAGGAAGTGTCAGGATGAAGCTAGAGGGCAGAAGTTTGATGAGGAATGGGATGCACATGTAGTCACCCAGTGCTCATTGACGACTAGGGTGGAAAGTAACTTAACAGTGGAGACCTGGCAACTCCACCTGAGCCCCTCATCAGAGACAACGAGGTGGGGGTATGGGCGTGCCTGCGCTGGGCCCATATCGGCATCTTCCAGGGACTGGCCTCTGATCCCAGCAGTGACCGTCCAAAGTCCACAGACGAGAGGTCGCAGTTACTTCTGCAGGCAGGTGCGCAGGGCCAGGCTCCTTCCTGGCTTGGACAGTGGCTCCTGCCAGCACCCTCTCTGAGGGGCAGGTGCCCGCGCTCTCCTCCTACCTGCTTGGAGCACGTGCTCTGTGGCTCAGTTTTCTTCCAACACCCACACAGAGCTCTCTCTTTGAAGGCTGCCCACCCCTGGCTACTTGGCTTCACCTTAGGTGCTAAAAATCCAGATTCCTAACAATCAGCATTTGAGAAAGTGACTGTTTTTCCCTAAGGCCTTGACTGGAAATAAAAGAGTTGAGGAGTGGAAGTGTTGGAGCTTGCAGGGGCCAGGCCTGGGCAGCTCCAGTGCCCTGGGGGCCATCTGGGAGAGGAGACCCCTCCACGAGCCCCACTCTCGCGGCTGTGTTTGCTTGTCCCTCCCTGCTGGTCTGGGGCCAGGCTCCGACCTTGGGTCCAGCCAGCTCAGTGGTGTCTGCGTTTCTGCTGAATGAGGGGAGCTTGGGGTGAGAGTGCAGCCTGGACCTGGTGTGTGTGTTCTCACGTAAGGCCGTGCGGGCCTGCCCCTCTCTGGGAGGGATGGCAGTGAGCACAGCTGGCAGGAAAGCACCCAGACAGGTTCTCCTGGGGCCATTGCTGTGGGCTCACTTGGGAGTTAATGCCTGGTGTGCTGCCTGCAAGCCTGGGTTCTCAGTCCCAGTCCTGCCTGCAGGGTAAGCACTGAGCTCTCAGCATGTTAGTCAAGTCAGCCTGGGCCTGTGCTGGGCCGGGACGGGGGTCCCTAGCTCCCCATGCATTAGGCATCTTGAGTTTGGGCCGTGTTCCACTGGACTTGGGGGGCAGTTGGGAGACACAGTCAGTCCTTGGGGTGGTTGTTTCTGGCCCCTTGGAAAGCTCTTTGTTAGACTGTGGAGGATCTGGCATGTATCTGAAAGCCACAGCTGTCGCAGGGTAAACAGCCCTTCTTCCCGAGTGTCTCTCATTGTGCCCCACAGCGGAAACTTGAGTGGGACTTAGGGGCAGGTTGCAGTGTGGCCTTGGGCAACACTTCCTGAGATGGCAGCAGCTGTCTCAAATTCCAGTCAGTCCTGTTCCTAAGATTCCCAGACTCTCCCTTCTAAGGGTTATGTGGGAGTTCAAGACGCTTTCTGTTGCCAGGAACTGGAATTTCGTCAGCTCCTGCCCTGTGAGCTTTCAGGAGGAGGTAGCAGGGTGTCTGTCCATCAGTCTGTCCGTGGGTGGGAGTACAAGGCTGGGTGGTTTCCGAGTTGCTCCTGTGGTGCCGGCTCTGGGGAGCACAGAAAGAGACCCCGGACTCCCTGTCTCTGCAGGTTTCTCTGGCCAGTGTTGCTCCCACCGTCTGCAGCATGGGGAATATCTTTGCGAATCTCTTCAAGGGCCTTTTTGGCAAGAAGGAAATGCGCATCCTCATGGTGGGCCTGGACGCTGCGGGGAAGACCACCATCCTGTATAAACTGAAGCTGGGTGAGATCGTGACCACCATCCCCACCATAGGTGAGAGGCTGGGCTGCTGGGGGCTGTTGGGCAGCTCCAGGGCAGGGGGGCTCACCTTGGCCATGCTCCTGCAGGCTTCAATGTGGAGACCGTGGAGTACAAGAACATCAGCTTCACTGTGTGGGACGTGGGCGGCCAGGACAAGATCCGGCCTCTGTGGCGCCACTACTTCCAGAACACACAAGGTGAGGGTGGGCCTGTGGCCTGTGGGAGAGGGCAGGGCTGTCCTCGGCGCCTGCACTAATGCCTGCTGCCCTGCAGGTCTCATCTTTGTGGTTGACAGCAATGACAGAGAACGTGTGAACGAGGCCCGCGAGGAGCTCATGAGGATGCTGGCGGAGGACGAGCTCAGGGACGCTGTCCTGCTCGTGTTCGCTAACAAGCAGGTATGCATGCATGCACACATGCGTGACCAAGCCACTCCATGTGCTGGTGGTGGGCGCACATTGGGCTGGTGACCAACCATAGGGGACTTGGGGGTCTGAGGGGTCACAGGTTGAATGAGGAGGAGTCCGCATGTCCCACTGACCCACAACTGCTGTGCACCCCTCCCACCAGGACCTCCCCAACGCCATGAATGCGGCCGAGATCACAGACAAGCTGGGCCTGCATTCTCTGCGCCACAGGAACTGGTACATTCAGGCTACCTGTGCCACCAGTGGGGACGGGCTGTATGAGGGACTGGACTGGCTGTCCAATCAGCTCCGGAACCAGAAGTGAGCCGCACTCCTCTCCCCCCCTCACTCCCTCCTTCTGCCCTCGCTTTACTCTCATGTGGCAACGTGCCCCTGTGGTGTGAGTGCCCGGAGCTGTCTCCACGGTCGGTCACAGTGTGCTTCACCATGCTGTAAATGTGCAGACGCAGCCTGCAGCCGGGTTATTTAATGTAAATAGTTCTTGTTTCCGACGAGGCAGTTTCTGGTACTCCTATGCAATATTACTCAGCTTTTTTTATTGTAAAAAGAGAATCAACCCACTGTTCAGTACTGAGAAGGGACTTTAGGCACAGGGGGCCTCCAGGAGTCGCTGTGTCAGACGAGCCCGACGCTCCTCCTCTGGGCTTTAGATCTGTGTTGAGATCCACTTTGGTGGTTGGTTTTTAACCCAAACTCAGTGCATTTTTTAAAATAGTTACAAATACAAGGAGAACATGAGCACACAGAGGAGAGACGTGCCTGGTGGGGTTTCTGCAGTAATGGCCAGGTCCAGTCCACCCGTGGTCTGTCCCCCGAGAACGTGAGCCGGCAGAACCAGCCACGATGCACTCTGCATGTCACATAGGGCCCCTGCGACTCACTGTCTCGGGTCATCCCGCATCCCGTAGCGTTTGTGCTTGTGCTGACACGGCTGCCCAGGGGACGGATGGGCTGAGCACTGCGGCTGCTGCTCACCAACCCTTTGGAGGGACCCGGCCTTCCCTTGGGTCGGTGTGGGCGCTCTGGTGGTAACACTCTGGCCGGAGCAAGAGCCCTATGGTCCCCGTGTGTGCGCCAGGGCATCTGGGGTCTCACCAGCGGGAGCACGTGCAGGCCGGTCATCCTAGAGCCCCAGCCCCTCGGAGCCCCCGTCCACATGTGCTTTCACTCCCTCAGCCTGCAGGGGTCAGATTTGCCATCAAAACGACGACCTCTACTTTTTTCTTTTGTATTTTGATAAACACTGAAGAAGCTGGAGCTGTTAAACTTTATCTTGGGGAAACCTCAGAACTGGTTGATTTGGTGTCGTGGAACCTCTTACTGCTTTCAATACACGATTAGTAATCAACTGTTTTGTATACTTGTTTTCAGTTTTCATTTCGACAAGCACTGTAATTATAGCTATTAGAATAAAATCTCTTAACTATTTCACGGCGTGCCACTGACCTGCAGCCCGCCTCCTGTCACAGGGGTATGATTGGCAGGGGGGGGGGGAGGTTGAAACGGGGTGGCCACCTGCTCATGACTTGGGGAGTGTAGCCAACCGCTGATGCGCCCCAGGGGGAACTCTCTCTGCCCATTCCCCCCAGGATCTGCCCCCCGCCCCACCAAGTGAGGGAGGACCCTTCCTGTGCGCTCCCCCTCCCAGGCTCGCCTTGGCTGAGGACAGGTGTGTTCCAGAGCCCTTGTGGGGCCCTCCTTGTCGGTTTCCCCACTAGCAGTCCAGGCGCTGGTCCTGGTCCGTCTTGCTGGTGCCACACTGAGGGACAGCAGGGTCATCACATGAGGTGTGCCTGAGAGGCCAGGCCCAGGGCTTGTGTGTTGAGGCCCCCCCGCCCTTCCTCAATATCCACACATCCACCACCCTCCCTCCATGGCACCTCCAGGCCAGCCACCTGTGCCCACGGAGGGGCAGGGCCCCCTGGCTGAGCTCCAAGTCACTGCCCTGGGAACCTTCACCACAGGGGTACCCTGTGCCCTGCTGGGTGCTTGGCACTGCCAAGGGTTCGAGGACTCACTTCCATGTGGGGGCTTCCCCACACGAACAAGCAGCTTTTGGACACCGACTCAGATCTGACACTGCCTACCCTCTAGATAGATTCAGATCCAACAAGTACAGGGCTCAGGTTCACAAGACGACCCTCCAGTGCAGGATGCCAGTGGCAAGGCCAGGTTGTCACCTGTGCTTCTGAGTGACTGCCTTTAAATCCGAGGTTCCCACAACCCCTCTTCGGATTTGATTAACTTGCTAGAGTGGTTCACAGAACTGAGAAGCACATTTACAGTTTATTAAAGGATATGATAAAGGATACAGATGAACCACCAGATGGAAGAGATGCACAGGGCAGGTCTGGGAAAGGGTGCCGAGCTTCCACGCCCTCTCTGAGCACACTGTTCTGCCAACACCTCCACGTGTTCACTGACAAGAGGACCGATGAGCCATCTTTCGGGGTTTTCTGGAGGCTTTGTTAGAATCATAACTAAGTTATTGGCCTTTGGCAACCGATTGAACCTCAAGCCCCCAGAACTCGGGGTGGGACTGAAAGTTCCAATCCTTTGATCACATGGCTGGTTCTCCTGGCAACCAGCCCCGATCCTTGAGTGGGGTCCAAAAGTCACCTCCTTTAACAAAAACAAGAAATTCCAAGGGTTTGGGGAGCTGTGAGCCAGGAACTTGGGACAAAGACTTCACCTTTATGAGAAACGTCTCGGCCATCTGACCGAATACATCGTACTTGTTATAAATTGCAGGATCACAGCTCCCCTCTACCATGGGCCGCCTCCCACTCCTTGAGAGCCGTCCCTCTGACCCGGAGCCCTTCTCGGTGCCCCTGCTCCCACTCATGTGGCCATCACAGGCAGAGCCAAGGTCCAGGTCTCTCTTTCCCCTGGGAAGCAGCCCACCCTGTGCACATCCCCTGCCCTGGCCCAGGCCAACTGGCCTGAGGTAACTCGCTTCTGTTGACAGGTTGAAAACCAGTGCCAGGATACTAGACAGAAACGTCTTCATTTGCCACTTCTTTTAAAATCAGAACCAAAACAAGGGATATACTTAGGAAGGACGAATCCAGCCTCGGTTTTGTGTTTACTCCAAGTCATCTGTAAGATTCGGTTTTCATTTCTTCTGTGGACAGGGCTGTGAAGGGCCACAGATGCCTCCCAGCAGAGGAGACAGGAGGCCAGGTGGAAGGGGCTGGCCCTGCAGCCTGGAAGCAGCCAGCAGACCAGACTGAGGAGGCAGATGGGGGAGGTGTGGGACAGTGGGCAAGAAGTCCCTTGGTGGCCTGGGGGGATGAGGGTGGCTCCAGGCACAAGTCCACCTGAGTCCCCACCATGACCTAAACACCCTGTCTGGCCATCCACCCTCTCCACGCTTACCCACCTCGGAGAGACCCACCTGCAGCTCAGCACGTTCTGGCCCCTCTGCCCACCCTGCTGGCCACACATGATGACCCAGGGCTCCTGGTAGACCTGAAGTCACTTTCAGGGCCAGGCCCACATGGGACCTCAGGATGCCAACCACCAGGACAACTACCCCCTCCAACAGAACGTCAGATGGTCTCACTGGAACCCAAAGCAATCTCCCCATTTTCACCCTTCGCCTTCTACTGTGACAGGTAACAATGACCTTCCCTGAAATACAAGACATTTTCCCCTTAAAATAAGTTTATTTACATACAAAGAGTGAGTCAATGTGAAGAAAAACTTAAGTAGCCCTACTTAGCCACAGCTAAGCTGCTCAGGGGACCTGGGGTGGCTGAACCTCCCAGGCAGGCAGGGCCTCCCCGGGTGGGTCTGGGGCCAGCTCAGGGCTCAGCCACCTCTCCTCCTTCAGGGCCCCCATGTGCTGGCTGTCCAGCTCCCTGGGCCGGAGGCTTCACTGAGGGTGGCCCCTCCAGGGCTGTGTGGTGGGGGTGGTCCGGGCAGGGCCTCAGTCACTGTCTTGCCGTCGCCGCCTCTTGCAGCAGGGCGAGGAGGAGTCCGAGTCGTGCCTGCGGTGTCCGGGCCTGGGGAGACCAGGGGATGCCGCCAGTGTGAGGGCTGCCTGCCCATCCTGCCCGCCCGCTGAGCCAGAGCTGTGCCTACCGGGCAGGAGTCGGGGGCTTCGAGGAGGCTGCCCCAGCCCTGTGCTGTTCTTTCTTCCTCTTCTCTTTCTTGTGTTTCTTCTTCTCCTTCTTTTTCTTTTTCTTCTTCTCTTTCCTCCTCTTCCTGTGGCTCTCGGGGCTGCAGGGGTATACAGTGCAAGGAGGAGCCACTCCAGCTTTGGGACTCACCAGGGGGCAGGGCCCATAGGTTATGTGCTGGTTTCCATGACAGCCCTTGACTACATGTAGCTATCACTTTCACATCACCAAGCAAAGCTCCTCAGTACAACCTGAGCGAAGGGCTGCCGTGGTGGGCAGTGCAGATACAGGTGTCCCCATGGTGGCAGATTTCTGCCCAGAAGCACCAACCCAATGGTCTCACGGCCCTTCCAGTCTTCCCTCCCACCCAGCTTGCCTGCACCCCCCGTGACAGGCACTAAGCCTCCCCACACACACCACAGGCCACTCCTGGGGCCACCGGGACAATAGTAAAGGGTGGGGGCCCCCTGAGACCTGGCTCCAGTGTCCCCTCTCTGGCGACCTCCACCAGGGTCCTCTGCCTTGCTGGCCCCTGACCCCTGCAGCTCTCACACAGTGGGGCCACCTACCCCTGCTATGCGCTGGGGAGCAGTCATGGAACCACTCCCGGCTCAAGACCCCGAGGGGCTCTCCAGAAGGAAAAGAGCCAGAGCTGGGAACCTCACTAACGCAAGGAACAGTAAAGTGCAGACAGAACCCCGGTTCTGTTCTCCTGGGAGGCCCCTTACCCCGGCTCTGGCTTCTCCTCCGATCGCTGCTTCTTCCTGGCAGAAGTGGAGGCCGGGGAGGCCCCTGGCCGACTGCTCTCGACACGGTGGTGCTGCCAAGGAAAGCCACTCTAGAGGCGTGCGGGGCACCGAGATGCCGACCACGGAGAACCAGCCCCGGTTTCCAGGGCTAGGAAGCTGGGAGCCCCCGGAGAAGATGACCCGTCCCTACCCTCAACAAGAAGAGGCACCCAAATCCCCCCCACAGGATCGCGGATGTTTGGGGGTGAATACCGTGAACACGGAGAGCCCCAGCTTAGCAGCCTCCTTGTCTTCTCGGGACAGCGCTACTCGGCCTGCAGAGCCACTAGAGGGACACGAATGAGACCCGCCCCACGGTGAGAATGCCAGCCCCCACGGTGAGGCCCCCCCAGGCTTCCGCTGCGCATCCTGAGTCCCGAGAGGACGCCCGGCCCCGCACCTGGAGCTCCCCAGGCCCAGGAGCCGGTCTACTCCCTTCTCCTCAGGGTCGCCTCCTTCTCTCTTACAGACCTCGACAAAGTCCTGCAGGGAGCGAGGGAGGGCGGCGGGCAGGGCTCGCAGCAGCGCGGGGTCAGCCCCTACCCCTGCCCGCGCCCCCTCCCAGAGGACCCAGCCCTCACCTCCTTGCTCAGGCCCGTGGGCTGCTTCCTCACGTTCTTGTAGCCTCTGCGGGGGCCGCGCGCGAGCTTCAGGGGGCAGCGGGCCTCACCTCGGCCCCCGCCCCGCCCCGCAAGCACCCTCCCCGCGCCCCCGCCCCGAGGTCCCTCTCACCCCCGCGCACTCACAGAGCCGCCATGAGCGCCTCCTGCTCCGCCTGCCTCACGGCCGCCAGCTCCTGCTCCCGGCTCAGTCCCGCGCCGTCCGCCCGGCCCTTGGCGTACCAGGTGAGGTCGCGGCCCTTCTGCCAGCGGCCCACTGGGGCCATCAGCGAGTTTCCTGCGGGACGGAGCGCCGAGGACTGGGCCCGCGCCCACGGCCCCGCGTGTCGCCCACCCCACGCGTCCCAGGCCCCACGCGTCCACGGACATCCGCACCCACCGCCCCCTGCGTCCCCGGCCCCCGCGTCCCCAGCCCTCCGCGCCCACGGCCCCCCCCGCGTCCCCGGCCCCCGCGCCGCGCTCACCCAGGTAGTTCTCCCTTTGCTTGTCGGTCTTCACATCTTCCCAGCTGAACTGGTCCTGCCCGCCGCGCACACCGCCCCGGCTGGAACCGAACATGGTGCCCGGCCGCCCGCCGTCCCCAGGCCTCCCGCCCCCGGCCGGCGGCGCCCTCTCCGCTCCCGCGTCGCGCGCCGTGACGTCACGCCCGCGCCGGCCCCGCTCGCCTGCGCACCGCCCCTGCGTCCCGGAGGGCACGGAGGCTGCGGCTCAGCGCCTGCCCGCGAGGCGGCTGTCATGGACGGTCACGTGCGCGGTGACGCCGGGGGCCGGGCGGGCGCTGGGGAGCGCGGACGGCGGCCAGGGCTCAGCGCCGGGGACACGCCGGGGTCCCTGGTCCCCGGGCGGTGTGGAGAAGGGCGGTGTCGCCCGGGTTCCCGCTGCCGTCGTCGAGGGCGCGGCGCGTCCCGGCGATGACGGCCCGGAAAGCTCGGCGGGGCTGCGGCCCGCGGGCACCGGGCAGGGTCTCGGAGGTACCAGGACAGGGTGTCGCACAGCTGCTGTAATCCCTACGCTACGTGCAGGCGCACACTCACAGCCTCGGCATTGCCCGGGGAGTGGGGAGGGAAATGAGAACAGGCGGTCCACCCCTCTCCGACCCCCCTTCTCGGACTCCCCCTGCTGCCTTTTGCGTGCTTTGGGGCTCCCAGCCGTGTTTGTCGTGCCCTACCACTGAGCCCTCTGGGGGTGGAGGTAAGGCTTCCCCACGTGTGGCCCGGAGAGCACAGCCTCGCCTGGTGGGCGTCCAGACTGGGGACTCCAGACCTGCCCCTGCCCTTGCCCTGCATGGCACAGCAGGTCAAAAGCCACAGGCGTGCCTTCTGCGGGGCCGCAGCTCAGGAAGACTCACAACCGAGTCACTTCGCAGGGCAGAAGGAGCCTAGTGTTGGAAGGAGGGTGTGGGGCCCCAGGTGATGGCAGCTGGGTGGGTGAGCCAGGTCCTAGAGGCAGCGCTGTGATGTTTGACAAGGACTAGATACTGGATGAGGGGAATGAGCAAAGGACGGGGGAGGAGCAGGGTGCTATCAGTGGCTGGGATCTGGACACTGTGGGTCCTCAGCCTAGGCAACATTTGAAGTCCCCAAGGCAGGTTAAGTGACCAGGGTCAAGGGCAGACCTAGGAGGCCATCAGGAGTCAGGGGCTCGGGGCAGCATCAGGAGGTCCCCACGGACTAGAGGGAGCTGGCACAGACAGGATTCTGTTTGACTGCTCTGCTCAGGCTCCCCGAGCCCTCCAACCAGGCCTTGGGCCTGTGTCTGTCTCTACATCACCTGGTTCTGGCAGGAACCTGGCTGTCAGTTCACCCAGAAGCCCCACCCTCAGTATCTCATCGGGCGCCTCATCTCCCTTGGACAGATGATCACCAGCCTTTCAGCAACAGTTGCATTAGGTGGGTTTAGCTACAACTACTCTCCCATCCAAATGAGCCCTCTTAGTACCTATCACCAACCCCACCCTAGCTCTGGGCTACAAATCCCCACTGTCCATGCGGTACTCAGTCTCGCCCACTGCTAGATCCCCACAGTGGCCCCTGCACTCATGGCTGTGCCCCCACCTTGAGCAGTCTGCCTTGCCGTCTTTAACAAGCATCATGAACAATCTGGTCCTGAACAGCAAGTGGTCCTGAACCACTGCTGGGCGTCTCCCCCAGAGGTGAATGGGGGGTGGCAGCTGAAGGGATGAGGGCTCCAGGGAGGTCTTCCAAGTGGGAATGAGGCAAGAACTGCAGGAGGGATGTCCCTGAGCAGGTGAGAGCAGTGATGGGAGGGCCGGCAAAGCCTGGAGGGCACAGACGCAGGGGCAGTGGATGTCCCCATGCAGCTGCACGTGGCTGCTGTGCTCAGTGGACCAGCAGGACTTGGGCTGCAGGAGGAGTCCAGAGGTGGGTGCTCAGCCCAGCATCCTTCGCCGCCAACAGAGATGAGATGCAGTCACCTCCCACAGGCTGCTGGCTCCTGCCTCCCTGGTTGTGTCTGGAACGCTGTCCCGACTGTCTACATGGCGGTGACCTGCAATGGGCTCTCAAACTTACAAGAACAAGCCTGACAACCAGGTCCCACGATCAACACCCCAGGCCTGGCTGGGGCAGCTGCACTTAGAAAGGTTGGGAGTTACCCCCTCAGGTCTTGCAGGAAGCCCAGCCAGGGTGAAACCGACCCTTGGAACAAAAAGTCTTGAGGGGACCGTGGAAGGCTGGCTCATTGCAGCTTGCAGTGGGCTGCAAACTGAGCAGAGTTAACCACAGGGGCTGGCGGCTTCCCTTGGCCCCTCTGACGGGGAGCAGTTTCTGGCTGTGTCCCAGGTAGGGCTGAGGGAGCCCAGGGAGGGACAGGGCAGGCCAGCTGCAGGCTGGGCAGGGCATCCTTGGATCCCAGATACCCTACTTCTCCCACCCACTTCCCACAGCCGCTGTACCTGGCCAAGAGAGCCCCAAGTGCCCTGAGGCTGAAGGCAGCACTGGGGGCAAGAGGGAGCTGACTCAGGGTCGTGGGTGCTTCCTGCAAAGGGAAGAGCACCCATCACCTCAGTCTCATTTCTCTTATGTCGATGGCTCACGTGCCCTTTGGGCTTCATCCTAAAACCACGAACTGACCCAATACTAGGCCCTCTAGTTGGCTGAGTCACAGAGAGCCCCCTTGGGGCTGGGGCCAGGGCACACAAGAAAGAAAGACAGGCAGAGGCAGCTTCCTGGACACATGATTTAAAGACATGCCCCCTCCAGTGTCCCCAGGCCAGGGCAGCTTGCAGGAGTGGTCACTTTTTGGTCCAAAACCGCTTGTACCGCTCCACGTCAAAGTCATCAGCAAGCTCTGGCTGCTGCTCCTTCTCTCTGAGCTGGGCCTCGCGTTTCCGGAATCGTGCCCGCCTCTCCTCCGGGGACAGCGCGTCCAGGTCCACAGGCATCTGCAGGGAGGGCAGGCGGGCACCAGGATATGCTCCTGTGTCTCCTGTTCTCCTCCAACGCAGGAGTCAGGGTCAGGAGGCCTGTGGGGTTTTCTCTCCCTTCGAAGCTTTGACTCTTTAAAGAAACTTTTTCTGCTTGTGCTTCCAGGACTTGGTTTTTTTTAAATGCACAGCTCCCTGCTGCTGTGCTATCTCAGTGTGTGGAGTAAGCTCCAAGACCGCCTCCTCCCTCTTCAAATAATCCTTGTTCACGCAACAATCCTGCTCCATGACCCATGCCCCCCCACCGCCCCGTCCAGCTGTGAGGTTTCAAGCCCACTAGGACCTGCACCCCAAGGAATGCAAGGGAGGGACGCTTACCCCCAGCATCCGTCGAGGCTCCCGGTAGCGGATGTGGATGGTGGAGCCGTCCTGCTTGACCAGGAGCACAGGGTAGAGGCGTGCGTAGGTCTGCCGGCGTACGCGTGTAAGCGAGGCTCTGCTGCTGTCAGCCCTCCAGGAGGACGTGTGCAGGTGGCGGCCCGTGGGGGTGGCCCCTGTCACCGCACACTGCCACAGGAGGCTGCAGACACACATACACTGGTCAGTGGCTAGTGCTCGGACCACAGCGCCCATGTGGCCCAGGCCAACCAGCTCCTATGGGGACAACTGGGGACCCAGGCTGGGGCAGGATGTGGTCAGAGCAGCTCCTCCACCACATCCAGGAAGAGGCCACGTGGTGAGCACATGAAGCTCCCAGACGGCAGAGAACAGAGGTGGACAGCTGTCTCCAGTCAGGCTGGACCATGCAGCTCAGGAGCTGCATACAAGCATGGAGAAGAAAACTGACTTCTGGGAGAATGCAGACCCGGCATCATGGGCTGAACATTTGTGTCCCCCAGATTTTTGAGTGTTGAAGCCCTGACCCCCAATGAGATGGCGTCCCCCAGGAGGGGGCCTTTGGGAGGTGATTAAGGTTAGATGACGTCACAAGAGTGGGCCCCCAGGGTGGGACTGTTGCCCTCATAAGAGAAAAAACCAGAAATTGTTTTCTTTGCTGTATGAAGATACAAGAAGGCAGCTGTCTGCAAAGCAGGAAAAGACCTCACCAGAACCTGACCCTGGTGGTGCCCCGATCTCAGACCTCCAGCCTCTGGAACTGTGGGAGATAAGCCACTTGGCTTGCAGCTTCTGTTGGGGCAGCCTGAACAGACCAAGACACCCAGAGTGCTCTTGGCTTCTGAATGTGGCAGACACTGGCCCTCCCACACATGGCACAGCACGTGCTCTGAGGGAACAGGAGATGACAAGGCGAGGCGGGCCTGTTCACACTGCTCTGTCCAGACACGTGTCCCCGCACCTGTCTCTTGCCTACCTGGGGCCTCATCCTGGCCTTGCCGTGACCCCAAAGTCCCTTCCAGCCTGCTTTCATGCAAACGTGGATTCACACCCCCAGGCTATTCATACCCACAGTATGGGTTTGGGGAAAAACATGTCTGAACGATTGCCAAAACTCCCTAGAATTGTTGGGCACTCCAGAAGTCGCCTCACTCCCCCAGCATTCTTTTGGACACCCATGGCAGACAGGTGTCCTGAATACTTGCCACGTGTCTCCCCTCTACATCATGTGGGCAGTCAGGTCCAGCACAGACCATCCCAATGGCCTCCTGCCTGGTCCCCGTTGCCACTCTAATCGAGTCCTCGTACTCTGCAGTGATTCTAAAGCCCACTGCTCACACATTTCAGCAGCTCTCACCTGGCTTTCAGGACCTCTCCCTCCGCAAGGCAGCCTGCCCGAGCACAGAGCCCCAACCTTTGGTGGAGCTCCTGCACTGCCCATCTCTAGTATTTCCCAGACAACACCTTGGGCTGAGGGCTCATCTCCTCCACTAGACCTCAATGGCCTTGGGGCAAAGAACCGCATCCTGTTTGCTGTGAAGTCCCAGATGCCTAGCTGAGCACTCAATAAATCTTGGCAAAATGAATCCAGTCCCCTTCCTCAGAAGTGGGAGAAGAGAAGAAAGGGGGGGCTCCAGCGCCAGATGAGCCTGCAGTCAGCCGGGCAGGGCCCTTGCCTGAGCAGTGCCAGAGAGCCCAGGCACAGCCACTCCCCAGAACGTGGGCTCAGTCTCGGGGGCTTCCAGGAGGGACTAAAGCCGACTTCTGGGGAGACAGCGGATGTTCTCCCACCATAACAGTGATTCCACGTGCACCCTTCCCAGGATGAGGCCTGCCCCATTTTACACTAACCTATGGCTCTAGGAGCCACAACCCTCTCCTCACGTTCCACAAACCAACACCAGCTCTGCACTCCTTCTCTTTTCTGGCAGCGCTGTCCTTCTCGTTCTGGGTAAGCCAAGAGGCGAGGGGAACAGGCGGGTGGAGAGGCAGTTCTGGTGGGAACAGCAGGAAGGCTGTGGCTTCCTCCAGGGACCCAGAGCCTGTTGGGCTGCAGACCCTGAAGAGGAAGGTGACCACCTCCACTACTGTCTGTCTGGTGTTAGGTACTCACTCGCTTTTGTTCTTTCCTCTATAGCCTGTCAGAGTGTCTACATGTAGACACTCATCTGTGTTGTCCAGATGGAAACACGGGCTCAGGTGGCTTCCCTGAGGGAGCACAGCCCTAAGGCTCCTGAGTCAGCACTCCCATGAGTGGCCCCATGACAGCGATCCCGGGGGCCTGGAAGTCTGTTCTTACCGAAGCAGGCTGCCGGCGGCCGCCATTCCTCCCGAGAGCCCCTGCCACAGGCGGAGGCCCAGGCTCAGTCACTGGCCCAGTGTGCGACCTGCTGGGAAAGGAAACAACACATTTTTAAAAAGTAGCCTTTCCATTTAATTGTTTCTCATCAAACCCCAGCTGTGAGCGAAGCCACACACCTGAGCACGTCCCCAGCAGATGTGGTACCACGGGGTCATCACCAGCCCTTCCCAGCAACATATTAGGCTGTCGGCCCAGCGTGGCGTTAGAATCACCTGTGGGACGCACAGGCCCTAACCCCAGACTCTGACTCAGGAGACCTGTGCCAGGGCCCGGCCCACTTGGGCTGGTCACCAAGTCAGGGAAGCCGCTCTGAGGGTGACCTGCACCGCCAACGGGGAGACTGGTTCTATTTCCCAAAGTCATTTAGTGCTCCCAAAACCCAGGGAGGTAGAATTACGAAAGGGGAGCCGAGGCCAAGCCTGCTCCTACTAGGCCCTGACTCTCAGGGAAGCGTCGGTGCCGAGTTCTCCGCGGGGACAGCCAGGAGGTTCTGAGGTCTCGGACACTGAGACTGCGCGAAACCAGCCCTCCCGGCAGACCCGGGCAAGTTTGCCCGGGCGCCCGCTCTCTGTCTGGGCAGGGCGGCTGCAGGCCTCCCTCCGCCGCGGGAGGCGACTCGACCGGAGGACGAAACGTTGTGACCCTCCCCAGAGGATGCCCGCCCATCCTCTCGCCCTCGGAGCCGGCGGCGGGGCCCGACCCTCTCTTGGGGGAGCCCTCCCCGCCCGCGCGACGGCCTTCCCTGCACAGACCTGCCACGCTCACTGAGCCCCGGAGCGGCCGAGAGGACCAGCCCGGCCGCCACGGGCCGAGCGGGAGTGGGACTGGCCACAGGCGCGCACAGGGTCACCGCCGTCTCAGCTCCCGCTCCTCCTGCGGCGTCGCTGCGTCGCGCTGTGTTGACGTACAGCCCCGAGGGGCGGGGCGAGGTCGGCGCGGCGTGACGTAGGACTAAAGAGGCAGTGCGGGGCCGGCGTGGCGCTGATGTACGTCCTCGCGGGCGCAAGCGAGCCGGCGCGACAGTGACGTAAGCCCCGAGGGCGGAAGCGATCCGGCGCGGCGCTGTGACGCCAACCGGCGAGCGGAGGCGGGCGGGCGCGGCGCCATGACGTAGTCCCCGCGGGCGGTGGCGCCCCCTCATGCTGAGGCGCCCGCTGGCCGGGCTGGCGGCGGCCGCCCTGGGCCGGGCTGCCTCGGACGGTGAGTGGTGGCCCTCCGGCGTGGCGGAGGCCCGAGCTCGCGGGCTGGATCGCCGGGTGGGCGCCCCCGCTCGGGGGTTGGGGGGTGCGTGGGGCCATGCGCGAGGCCTGCGCTCCTGCTAGCCGCGACACGGCCGCGCGCCCCTGGGTTCCCGGGGCTCCTCCCGGGAGCAGAGCGGGCACGAGGCGGCCCGCGCGCGTGCTCGCAGAGGGGCGTGACCCTGCGGACGCCGCTTCGTGCGCCGCCGGGCGCCTTCGTGGGCGCGTTTCTTACCGAGATTAGGAGCCGCGTCCCGGTGTCAGTCCTCGAAGCGTAGGACGTTCTCGGGGCACGCGGAGCTCCAGACAGCCTGAGAACCCCGCAGCCCGAGGACTTCATGCTGGATGTCCTTGGACCGTGCAGGATGCGGAGGGGCGGAGAGTGGAGCCGCCTGTGCCCCCCCAAGGTGGGCATGGCGCAGAGCCAAAACCCCTGGGGTATCGGGGTTCCAAAGGCCTTTAGGTGGCTGCCTGACGAGCGTGATGTGGCGGTCCCGCGGGGCCGGCCAATTCGTGGGGCGTGTGGAAACGTGTGGTGTCTTCCCCGAGCTCAAAGCGTGCAGCAGAGACAGCAATTGGGAAAACCTGTCGGTGGTCCAGCTCTCGCGTCAGCTTTGGTCCGCTGCAGATTGTAAACCCAGAGGGTCCTGGGTAGGTGGAGCTGGCTGCTCTGAGCGCCCCGGGGACTGGTGCGGGTTCCTGGCAAGCCTTGTGGCCCAGTGCCGCCGAGCAGTGCAGACGCGAGTGCGCAGCCTAAGAGCGTCGTTGGTGGCAGGCTTGCCTGACTCGTGGGTGTGGTCAGTGATGGTCAGCTTGCCTGAGGCCCAGAGATGGTAGTCTAGGGTTGCTGGAGCTGCCTCTCTGTTCTTAAACGTCTTTCTGGGAGCAGTGAGAGGGAGCAGCCTCTTTCCAGGTGCTGATTCTGGTAGGAGCAGGTGGATGTGCCACCTCACCTATTTTCAGTGTGGTTTTATGCAGGGAAGAGGAGAGTGGAAGCTGAGGCGGTAGTAGACCAACATGATGTGGGGCCCACAGGTCGGGAGGAGGGAGGCAAGACAACCTTGTGGTGAGCCTCGGCGAGTCACCTGGGCGGCATGCCCACGTGAGTATGGACTTTTGTGACACCCACTCGGGCCTCCCAGGTCTTGGCTTGTTGTGAGGGACCCTGAACTTTCTCCTGCACCTGGGGAGGGACCCAGGACCGGTGTGGTTTCCTGTCTGACCACTGACAAGTGGAACTTCCTGCCAGCTGAGCCCTCACTCTGTCCTTGCACACAGAGCAGCCCACACACGACCCAGCTCAGCACCACACATGAGAGGTACCGTCTGCCTGGCCTTTGCTTTAGGTTCCAAGTTTGTGTCCACCCAGCCCTTGATCTCTGGCTGGGACAGGTGGGATCAGCAGTTTCCCTGAGCAGCAGATTCTGGGTGTTCTGACAGAAGACGCGCTTCCTTTTCAGGAACCAAAGTTCTCACCTAAACTCTGTTTTTTTTGTGACGCCCTAAACTGTTATCCTGCATCATCTGTGGTACGTTCAGGGGTAGCTCGGAAACATGTCCGGAAGATCTGAGGAAGCTCAGAAAGGAAGGGGGTGTTGTGATGTGGTTGGCAGTGGAGGGAGGTGACCCCAGCCCACGAGGAGGAAAGGGAGAGCAGTGCAGGGACTGCAGTGCCCCTGTAGTCGGGCTCTGGGTCCCTCCCTGACCCTGCCCTTGCCGGGCTTGGTTTCCCCGGAGTCCCTGCCCGTGCCTCAGTTTCTTCTCTGAGTCTCTTCTGGTCTCTGCATGTGCTGGGCCTCTGTTTTCTTTTTCTGTGAGAGCTAGGGGCCTGGACTCCTTCCCGCCCTGTGGTTCTCATGCCCTGGTCTCCTCCTCCTCCTCATGCTCTCTGCTCTTTCTCGTGAAGTCAGAGCTGAGGACTTCCTGCAGGATCATATCCTGGTTCTTCTCCTTGGTAAGAAGAGATGCAGACACAGCCGTGCAGTGCCCTGACAGGCTCAGGTCCTCCTCGGGTGGCTTCTTCCTGTGCTTTAGAGGGCCCTGCTTTCTCTCTGCTACAGTGCAGTCCTTGCCCCGCTGTGGGGAGGAAGTGAGGAGCAAATTGCTGGCTGCTTTGTGGCTGTCCCACCTCAAGCCACTCCCGAAGGCTAAGTGGTTTCTCAGGGTCACTTGGCTGGGACATGTCCCACACAAGGCGCCCTGTGGCCAGGGCCAGGGTGTTTCTCCTGACCCACCCGGCCTGTGTGGGGCGTAGGGCACAACTGGCCATCCTGGCCCAGATCCGTGGCTTGTGCTTTACAAGAGGCTGGCAGGACTTGACTCTTTTTCCTCTGTGTTGTGTGTGGCTGTGCCTTGTCTTGCTGTCCAGTGGAGGAGTGGGGATGGAGGTGGGGGTGGTGGCAGCACCTGGCTCTCAGGTAGGACAGGGTAGGACAGCTGGTAGAAAGCAGAAGAAGGAGATTCTGCCCCCAAACAGGAAGCACTTGAGGAAAGCCGCCCAGAACTGCTCAGGGAGCTCCTTATGAGGGGTGCCAGCACAGAGCATTCTGGAGCACGGGCTCACGCCAGCAGACTCCTATGGAAGTCACTTGCGTCCCAGATCCTTGCTGCAGTCTTTGTGAGTTTTCTGATTTCTCGTCAGGCAGCTGGGGCTTGGGGTTGTGGGATAAGCAACGAGTAGAAGACACAGGACTCTCCTGGCTGGATGATCCTTCTGACCTGCACGTTCCAGTCAGTTCTGCCAGGCACTGGGACCAAGGTCAGGCCCAGCAGTGTCCAGTGCACTTGAGGATCACTGCGGCCACTAGGCCTGGAGCTCTGTCCCGTGCTGCGTGCTTTGTCGAAGATGGTTCTAGTGCGGGCGCTGTCTCTATGGTCACTGGATGGAGCCCTGTCCCCAGCACTCCCGGTGCACCTTTCACAGGGCCAGGCCGCCCCATGTGGGCTGTGTGGTGTGGTCCCTTGTGCTGGGCAAGCCGACCTCAGGGAGCAACTCTGCTTGTGGGCCCCATGGGGGCAGGACTCAACATAGACGCCTTCAGCCGGGCCCAAGGCCACTCAACCCCACCACCGCGGGACAGCGGTACCAGGCGATTGTCCCCCACCACAGCACGTCAACCATGGTATAGCCCTTGGAGGAGGGTTGGCACTGGGGAGGCCTGGGGCTGGGGCTGAGGGGCAGGCGGCGGCACAGGAGGGCACCCCGTGGAAGCAGACTGGGGGCCATGGCAATCCAGAGCTAGGAGGGAGTGAGCACTGCGCTCTCAGCCGATGCCGTATGTGGACACTGCTCCTCACTGCGCTGTGCAGGGGAGGGATGGCAGCCAGCCAGCATCGAGGTGCACGGTTAGGAGTGAGCACACGCAGCCTGCCCCAAGAGGCTGTCAGGTGCTGGGACTTCCGTGTGGCATGTGGTCCTGAGCGAGGGTGTGTCTTCCTTGTGTAGGTGTGCAGCCTCTGGATAGCTGCGGCCAAGAGCTTTGGCCGAAACCGCAGGGTGGGGGACTGGGCAGGGACCGCCAGAGAAGCGTGTAGGGTCCGACCGGCGTTGCCTGGGAGCAGTCTTGGGGAAGGAGCACTGGGGTCTGCTGGTGCGGCTGCAGGGTGCTTGTGGGGGTGCCCGGGTGCACGGAGGAGTGCAGCGTTCTTGAGGGCTTCTGCACAGGCCCCAGCAGGGATGTCCTTGCAAAAGTGCCTCCCCATGCGGTCCCCAGTCAGGATCCCTTTGCATCCTCCACTCCCTAGAGGTGGACACCCCGAATTGGGTCCGGGGACCCCAGCCGCACCCACCGGGTTGAGGTTGTGCTCTGTGAGTGAGGCTCTGGCAGGCCCACTGGTCCACCTCCCCGTGTCTGCTCCGGGCTGCTCTTCCCTCCTCCTGGAGGAGCTGGTGTTCCTGCAGCACCGACACTGCCAAGGCCTGAGGGTCTGCCTGGTGCGGGGTGTGGAGGTATGTGCTGCAGTGGCGGCTCAGCGCCGTCTGAAGCGGGTAGTGTGGGGCGCACACCAGTGCCCTTGGCCTCTTTGCGGGGCGCTCTAGGAGCAGCAGCCCTCTTAGGGACCTGGGGCCCGGTCCTCTCCTCTGCCCTCCCGCATCCCTGCCCCCACCCCACTCCGCTCTCCAGCTCCCCAGTCATTCTGGGGAGTGGGCGGGGTCCGTGGACCTCAGTCCTGCAGGAGGAGAGGCTCTGGGCAGGGCCACGGCTGGAGAGGGTCTCTCCTCAGGCCCTCAAGGGGAGGGGCTGCACTCTGCTGGCAGAGCTGGGTACAGGCGTGTGCAGGTGTGAGTGTGGCAAGTGTGCACAAATGTGTGTGGTGTGTGCACATGCTGTGTGTGCGCATGAGTGTGTGTACGTGTGGTGTGCAAGCACATGGGGCGTGTGGTGTTGGTGTGTGGATGTGTGCAATGGCACACGTGTCTAGGTGGGAAAGCTGGGACGCCAGAACGGGGTTTGTCCATCGGGCTGGTGGCTGGGTACAGACAACATGCTCTTGTGTCAGGAAGCTTGGAAGAGGCAGAGGAGCTCAGAGTAGGTCACTCAGAGGTGACGCTGAGAGCCATGTCCCTCTGGGTCCCTTCCTCCTGCGTCTCGAGCAGGGGATCGCATCTGTTCCTGGGACGTGTGTGTGGCGTGACGGCCCCAGAATAGCGGTGCTTTAGCGAGATTATCCGGGTTGGCCTACATCGAGGATTAGGAAAGCATGCCTGCCCGGGGGCGTCCCTCCTGGGCCCCTCCACGGGTCTGCTGGCCACAGACTGCACCTTGGAGACCTCCTGCACCCCAGGCAGCCCTGCGGGACCTGGCCAGCCTGGGGAGCTGCTCCAGCTCACCGTACACCCTACCAGGGTCTCCCTCTGGGACAGGGTGCGCCCCATCCCCCTGCCTCTCCCCCAGCGTGGCGTCTGCCTCAATTCCCGCCTCCTGAGGCTCACAGCACCCTGCCCCAGAGTCTGTACCTGGCCTTTGGCCCATCATGCTCACGTGGCTGGGTTTCAAGGCGAGAAGCAGCCCTCCCTCTGGGCGCTGAGTGGCAGGGTTGGGTGCCCTGGGAGGGGCTTGGTGCTCAGAGCCCAGAGCAGGCAGGGATTACCACCTACCCTGGCTCATCCAGAGCAGCTCCGAGCTGAGCACCAAGGTGGGTCCTGTGTGGGAGCACTGGGGGTGGGCAGGCTGGCGCTGTGCTGACACCCCCCGAGCTCCCCTGCTCCTCCCACCCTCGGTGTCACAGCCTGTGGCAGGTGTCTGAGCCCTGTGCTGTGGGCTGGGGCGTGGCCTCTGCTGCCCTCCTGCTGGCTTCCCAGCACCTGAGTGTCAGAGAGGTCGGTCAGCAAGCTGTGGTCCTTTGAGGTCTGCCCCCTGCTTCTGATGGAAGTTCCCAGAACAGGGCTGTGGTTCCTCTGATCTTGACTGAGGCTGCCTCTGGGGCGTGGTGCCAGGAAACACAGGGTGGAGACCCAGACATGGCCCTCCAGGAGCCGAGGGCGGGTTCGGAGTGGACGGTCCGGGGAGGCACCGGGTGGCTGAGCTGTTAGCGGGAGTATCCAAGGGGAGGTGCAGCCCAGCCTGAGTCCAGCTCAGCCAACTGCCTGGCTCTGCCCGGTTCCCGGGGTGAGCCGTGGCGACGGAGGGGAAGCCCGCAGCCGCCCACCCACTTCCACAGGGAGTGGGTCCTGCCATCCCGCTGAGGCTTGCCCCCCCTTGTCCACAGGGATGTCGGGACCAAGGCCCGTGGTCCTGAGCGGGCCGTCCGGGGCCGGAAAGAGCACCCTGTTGAAGAGGCTCCTGCAGGAGCACGGCAGTGTCTTCGGCTTCAGCGTGTCCCGTGAGGCCCCGGGGCAGGGAGAAGGGCCTGCAAGGGTCTCGGGGGTGCTGGGGTGGGGCCGGGGCCAGGCCTCTGCTGACCTGCCCTGGAGGCCCTCACACCCGTGGGTGACAGGAGCCGGGCCCAGGGGTGGGACGTGTGGGCTCTGGGTGTCCCGGCTCAGTCATGGATGCTTGTTCCTAGACACGACAAGGAACCCGCGGCCGGGAGAGGAGAACGGCAAAGGTGAGCTCACCCAGTGGCCCTTGCCCGCCTGGGTCTGGAGCCACCCCCTGCCAGCAGTGGGATGCACCAGGCCTCTGGGGCCTCATCTTCCCATTGATGGATGGTCCCTCCCCAAAGGTGGATGGGCTTCCTTAGGCAGCAGGCTTCAGAGCACATGCCTGGCCAAGTCCATGCGGGAGGCCAGGCAGGAGCCCTGATACAGCAGAGGTGCTGCGGGGCATTTTCCTTAGCATGCCGGCTGCCCTCTACAAGGCCATGCAGTTGAGTCATAGCTGTGTGTCATTTGGAGCTCTCTGACATCACAAGCATCTTCTCTAGTTTTAGTAGGGCTTCTGATCCTGCCTGATGCACAGCACAGAAGTCTCTGCAGCCTCCCCGGTGGCAGCCGGTGGTCTCCAGTCCTGGTGTCCTGGCTGTGGGCAGCCTCGAGCAGCTCTTCCTCCTTTGCAGATTACTACTTTGTGACAAGGGAGGTGATGCAGCGGGACATTGCCGCTGGTGATTTTATCGAGCACGCTGAGTTCTCAGGAAACCTATACGGGACCAGGTGGGCCGCACCCCAGTCCTCCTCCCAGACCTCTTGGGGACCTGGCGTTGGCAGGCCTGGGCCAGGGTCTCTCCGTGGCCTGGGGCAGAGAGGGGCTTCTCTCTACCGGCTGTCTGGACAGTCAGGCGAGGGACCCAGCCCTGCCAGTGGTCACGTTGGGCAGCAGTCGGCTCAGGGCACCCCTCCTGACCCAGCCTCACCTGGTGTGTGGCGGGGACTCAGGCCCTGGGCCTCACAGGGCTGCAGGCCACACTGCAGCCCCTCCCCTCCAGCCAGTGGACCCCCAGAGCAGGACCTAGCAGCTCCTCCCCCTGGCTGGCAAGGCCGGAGCGGCGCCTCAGCACATACAGCCCGGCACAGCTGTGTGCAGCCTGTCCCCCAGCCTCCTGTGGACCCTGCGTGCTCAGCCCCAGGTGCAGCTGCTAGGGGCGGTGGCCCCTCAGGCAGTCACTAGGGCCTCTGCTCTCCTTCGACGACAGGTGCCCAGGAGCCTTGGGCTGCACAATGACAGCCAGGTCCTCCTGCTCCTCCTCACCATCGCCCCAGCCACCAGGGACTCCACGTTCAAAGGGGGCTCAGGGAGTCCTGTTGGAAACAGAACAGATGCTGGGGGCAGAGTGGTCCCCTGCAGGCGTCCCCAGACAGGCCAGAGCTGGACAGGGGAGGCAGGACCCCAGAGACAGGCAGTGATGATTCTGCTGAGGCTTTTGGAGGCTATGAGGGTCCAAGGAGCCCCCGCTGAGCAGCCCCTCCTGCTGTCCCCCAGCAAAGCGGCCGTACGGGCCGTACAGGCCATGAACCGCATCTGCATCCTGGATGTGGACCTGCAGGGCGTGCGCAACATCAAGAAGACTGACCTGCGGCCCATCTACATCTTCGTGCAGCCGCCCTCACTGGAAGTCCTGGTGAGGTTGGGCCTGTGGGGGCGGGGGGCGGGAACCCATGGAGGGTGTGGGCCAGAGGCCAGGCTCTGACCCCTTCTGTCTCAGGAGCAGCGGCTGCGGCAGCGGAACACCGAGACGGAGGAGAGCCTGGCCAAGCGGCTGGCCGCCGCGCGGGCTGACATGGAGAGCAGTGAGTGTGGCCAGGGGCCCCGGGCCCTCCCCTGGGGGTAGGGCGGGCACGGCTGGTCCCCAGGAGGGTCCCCCGGCCCTTCTGTCCCCAGAGCCTCCTCTGACCCTGCCCCACCCCAGGCAAGGAGCCGGGCCTGTTTGACTTGGTCATCATCAACGACAGCCTGGACGAGGCCTACCGGACCCTAAGGGAGGCGCTCTCCGAGGTGGGCTCCCTGGGGCTCTGGCGCACTCAGGGGAGCGGGTGGAGCGGGCCGTGGCAGCCCTGGGCAAGGGCGAGATCTCCCTCCTCTTTCTCCGGCAGGAAATCAAAAAGGCCCAGGGGACCGGCCGCTCCTGAAAAGGCTCACGGCCGTCTGCCCAGGCGGCCTGGGGCCTGGTGCCCACCCAGGCGGGTGCTGCGCTCGCCTCAGCTGGGGCCAGGGTGGGTGCTGCCCAGCACTCGCCCCTCACCATGGTGGAGGACCCCTGCTTCCCCGCCCCTGCCCCCTGCCCAGCCCTCCTGTGGGACCTGGCCCCGTTCTAATAAAGAGCTGCTGGTTAGAGTGTCTGTGAGCCCATGCGTCGCGGCCCTGGGCAAGGTAGTGTGGGGCCCCTCCACACCACACCCGCAGTGGAGCTGCTCCTGAGCTGCACACTCCTCCGCTGGGGCTTCCGCAGCCCGAGCTTCGTGTCAAGGAGACCCATGGGGGCTGCCTTGCCCGTGTTACTGGGTGGCTTCCCCACGGCTGGGCTGCTTCCTGCCTGGAGTCCGGGGGTGGGCAGGGAGCGGCTGGGGGAGAAAGGCCTGGGGCTGTGTCCTGCCTCAGCCATCCCCCTCCTGGTCCTTGAGCTGGGCCAGGGTGGCTGAGGGACAGACATTGCTGGCCCAGCAGGGGGCTGAGCCTGCAGAAAATGGGCACTTGTAGGCCTGGCCCGGCCAGATGCTCCAGGAGAGGCCAGTCCAGGGAGGACATGGGGGCCTCTGGTCCTGGGCCAGGAGGCTGTGGGGTCCCTAAGGAGACTCCTCCAAGGGTCAGTGGGGCCACTCATCCTCACAGGCCTTGCAGGGGCGTGCTGTGGTGCCCATGGGCTGCCACTGCATTTCTGGGCTCAAGATGATCCTGGGCCTGGACGGGAGGTGCCCTGTGTGCTAGAGCCTGGCCTGTTCCTTTGCCTCCCCATGTGCCCCTCCAAGGCCGCTCGTCTCAGGCCAGAGCAGTGGGTGGGGTGGGGGGTGGGAGGCAGGGGCATCTGCCCAGCCCTAGCTGGGGCTTCCTGTGCTAGGGCTCAGGAGGATGGTGGATACAGACAGGAGGCGGGCGGCCCAGGCGGAAACAGCCGGGGAGGCTGGGCCCCGTCCAACAGCCCAGATGCACAGAGGAGGCTGGCGGGAGCTGAGCCTAGATGTGGGATGGTGGCAGAGGGATGCTGGACAGCCCCCCAGGCCTGAGGGCAGGTGAAGTGGGGCCCCGCTGCCTCTGACCTGCTGTGCAGCTGGCGGAGGCAGCTTACTTCTCTGGGCCCTGTCCAGCCGCAGGGACAATCAGGGATTCAGACCCCAAGCCTTGAGGGGAACAATGGAGCCTTGAAGGCCCTCCCTCCGCATTGTGCTTGGTGGCGAGAGGTGGCCCGCGGCCGGACTCTGCGCTCAGCTGGGCGCACACCCTCGGGAGGACCAGTATCCAGCCGGCAGGTGGAAGGGCTCAGAGAGACTCACACTTCCTGGCCTGGAAAAGGTACAGTGTTGCATGGAGACCCTCCCCTCTGGGCCCGGGGTCCCAGCCGTCCAGGCTCGCCTCTCCTAGAACGGTGCATCTCAGGAGATGACAGGTGCTGGGCCTGGCTAGGCCACTGTCTGTTCTGAGGGTCTGTCCATCTCAGGCCCAGTGCCTTCATGGGCAGGCCCTGACTGCTGGGTGTTCGGGCGGCAAGACCTGAGGGAGGAGGAAGAGGCAGAAGTCTGGGCCCCAGCCGCGGGGTTTGTTCAGACCCGGTGGTGAGCAGGGGAAGGGGAGCGCACCCAGCACCGCCCCCAGCAGCTGGGGCCCCTCAGGCGGTGCAGGACGGGCCAGCCCACGCCAGCTAGGCAGCTGCAATGTGTCCAGAGCCTGGGGCCTCAGGCTGCTCAGGCCTGGGGGAGGCTGGGGAGCCCCACCTCCCACACATGGGCAGGTGGCTTGGGTGGGCACACCTGCCTCCTGTCCACGCTGCTCTTGGACCGGTCTCGTCCGGCCTCACTGTGGCCTGGGCTTCCTTCTCTTAAATCCTCTGGGGTACCTGCTAGGTCTGAGGTCCTCGAGTCTGGGCCCCAGGAGTCAGCAAAGCAGAACAGACTCCTGTTCTCCAAGAGGTGCCCCCAATGTGTCACAGACGTGAGTGAGGGGCCCACGTGGGGGTTGTGGGCAGCAGCCAGTGGAGGATGGGGTGTGGAGTGGGTGGGCGGGGTAGCCAGTGACCTGCACAGGGGAGGGCCGCGCCTGCCTGGGCCTGTGGTGCATTGGGCTGTGGGGGGAGCAGGGGGTGCGGGAGGGTGTCCCAGGCAGGATGGGGCACCCGGGGCCGCGACAGGAGGGCTAGCGACATGGTGCCACGTGCTGAGAAAGGTGGGGCGCAGGCCACGTGGCCCTGCTAAGGGCGGTCTTGGCAGTGTGGGGGTGTGGGGCAGCACGTGGGGGGGCCTGGTGTGGCCTCCCCTGCCCCTCTTCTGAGCCTCTGCAGCAGCAGCCCCAGGCCCAGACCACCCCCCACCACCCCACCACCCCAACGGCAGGAAGGCCCCTCACCTGCAGGGTTCCTGGCTGGGGCTGAGCAGAGAGGGGTCCCTGTGTCTTCAATAGGTTCCCTACCCCCTCAGGGTCCCCCGAGGACACAGCCCAAGGCCACCGTGGCCACAGAGGGCAGCAGTTGCTGCCCATCCAGCCACTGGCAGCTCTGTGGTCCCTGGGAGGGAAGCCTCCCACCCTCCCCAGAGCTCAGCTGTCGCTCAGGTCCCTTCATCCTCGGCATCTGCTGAGCACCTGTGTGACGGAGCAGCTCACCCGGGAGGGCTTAGAGGGGGCTTCCGGGAGGAAGGCCCTGCAGGGTCGGGGGGTGGGGGTGGGGGGAGGTAGGGAAAGCGTGTGCGCGCCTGTGTGTGAGAGGGAGTCAGACGTGGACAGGTCAGCTCTGCGGTGGGTGGGAGAAGGTCAGGAAGGTCAGGAAGGTTCAGAGGGGCCTGTGAGGATGGGGCTTTGCTCTGAGAGCCCGGGGCTCCCTGGGACCCACCCAGGAGGTGTGAGGACCCCGCCTTGGGCTGCTTGCAGGGAGAGAGCCTGGGGGGAGCCTGGGGGTCTGGGCTGGAGGCTGGAGGCGTGAGACTGGTGGGTGTCCACACTGAGTGGGAGGCACTCTGTGCTCTGGAGCTGCTAGGGGCAGGAGGATGTGGCACAGGGTCCCTAGCCCTGGGGTTAGGGTCCTGGGTGGCTGGTGTGCACACCCCCACTGGGCAAGGGGGTCCAGGCAGAACACGGCTGGAGCATGCAGGACGGGGTCCAGGGGCCGTGGAGGGCCGTGGAGGGCAGTGGAGGACAGAACCCCATAGAGCCACTGCAGAGCAACCAAGTTGAGGCCGGGTCGGTGTTTCCTCTGTGCTGGACGTGCAGCAGGGAGGCTGAGGGTGGGCGAGCGCTGCGGCCCGCCCTCTACTTGAGGACTGTTCCCCTCCAAGCCCCTCGGCCGGTGGGTGGGCTGCAGCAGGAGGGAGGAGCCCTGGGTGGGTGTGGGGCAGGCCTGGGGCTCTGAGCTGAGCCCACTGTGACTCCTGGGGCTTGGGTGTGGGTGAGGGGCCGCCCCATGTCCTCAGGGAGGGGAGGAGGTGCCCGAGATGCTGTGCTGTCATGCCCGAGGGTTTCCAGGGAAGGGCCCCCCTGGCCACTGGGTGAGCTGAGCATGGTGACAGGGGAGGGGGGTCGGCCCGTGGGCAGCCCCCCTCAGCCAGAGGAATCCCGCTGCCCAAGGGGGCACGTGGGAGGAAGCGGGGCCAGGATGGGAAGGAAATGGCTGGGCAGGCCCTGGCTCCCAGCCCTTGACCCCCCAGGACCTTTGTTCCGACCCAGGGGTGAGAGGGACTTGGAGGGAGAGAGCCCTCTGTCCCTCCTGCAGAGGCCACTCTGCCAGTGCCAGGACCGGGTGTGGCAGACCTGGCTCACCCCAGGACTGGCCATCCTGGCGCCCGCTGGAGCCCAGGTGTCTGCTGTGGCTGCCCTGTCCCCAACTCCACACCCTTTGCTGACTGCTCCTAGGCCTTCCTCTCCCACACCCTGACCCCCAAAAGTCGTCCTGGATCCCTAGTGGCCACTCACTCTGACGCGGGGCTGTGGGTGAGAGTCCCTCTGAATCAAAGTCCCTGCGGATGCCGGCACACCTCCCCTTCTGCGGCCCTACAGAGCCTCTCCCACCCACCTTTGTGTTGAGGTCCCCCCATGCCCTGAGGCCAGGACAGGGCACCAGCCAAAGTCCCTGCTCCATGCTGTGACTTCAGACAGAAGTGCGCGCGGGGGGTGGGAGACGAGCAGGGGAGGGGCTCCAAGTAACTGGCAGAAGCTTTTCCAAAGAAGGTCTTCACTGACAACACTCGTGTTTACAGAGGGGCTGTGGGGTCCAGGCAGAGTCCACATGCCCCCACATGCCCCACACCCCCAAGCCCAGGTCCCCCGTGGCTCGCTCCTCACAACACACCAGCATCGAAGCATCCTCAGCAACCAGAGCACACACTGCCCTGGTCCCTCCTCCTCCCTGTGTCCATCTGTCCCTCTGTCCATGCCTGTGTCCTCTGTCCCTGTGTCCATCTGTCCCTGTGTCCTCTGTCCCTGTGTCCATCTGTCCCTGTGTCCATCTGTCCCTGTGTCCGTCTGTTCCTGTGTCCTGTGTCCATCCCTATGTCCGCTGTCCCTGTGTCCATCTGTCCCTGTGTCCTCTGTCCCAGGCCCCTCCAGAGTCCCAGGGGCGCCTCTCCTGGACCACTCCGGGCCGTGGCCGTCTCCTAGACTCCGCTTGTCTGTTGACCTTGATGGGTGGTATTTCATAGGAGCCCCATTAGGGAGTCTCTTGTTGTCTCATGCTGGCTGGGTGAGGGCTGGAGGAAGGCCCTGCTCATCCTAGCAAGATGCGCTCCCCGCCTGGCTGCTCACGGCACCGGGTGGACCTCAGCCCCCAGGCGAGTATTGTTCTGGTCCCCTGCCTCCTGCCACAGCCCCAAGGAGCATCACATCCCCTGTGTGCCGCTGCGCCTGCAGGGGTCATTCACGGCTCCCTCCCCCGTTTAGTCATCTACTCAGTCATTTGTGTCAGTGTGGACGCATACTTGTTTCATACCTGGGTTAATGACGTATGCCAACCTGTAATACTACGTTATTCACTCAATTGCCAAAATTGACCCAGCTTTGGATGCTGGGGAGCTCCTTCCGTGAGCTCCCGCGTCCCTTTGAGATGCCCATCGGTGAGTGTGTGTGAGTGTGCAGATGTGCACGCACCTGTGTGCCACCACTCCTGACTGGCCCTGTGAGAGTTCCTGCTGCCAGCAATGCTGCTGCTCCTGGAGAGTGGGACCGAGGTGTGCTCGCTGTGTGGGGCCTTTTCCCCAGGGGGCCTTTCACTGACACACGAGGGAATACACACCCGTGTGTGTGCACATGGATATGCACATGTCTACACTGTTCTCTGTGTCCGTGCCCATGTCAAGCTGAATGCAGTTCAGACTCACGTCTCCCAAGCTGACCCACGACCACGTGGGGCGTTCCGGCCCCTCCCCTCGCCTGCCTGTGACCCCCCACGCCCTGACATCCTGGGCCACCTCCCATCCTGTGGTGGCTCAGTCCGAGTGCTTGCATAGTGGGTGGCGGGATGCGGGGGAGCCTGCGGCGCAGGCTGGAGGAGGGCCCGGCAGGCACCGTGCAGAGCCTCCAGCAGGGCTGGGCTCAGCCTGTGTGGGAGTAGATAGGGTGCAGGTGGGGCCAGGCATGCTTGGCGTTTTACTCCAAAGCCAACCAAGTCCCGGGAGCGCGGGAGGCGGGTCAATGGGCCTCCAGAGTGCCTGGCGGAGCAGGTCCAGTCCAGGGTTTGCTGATGGAGCCCAGGAGGTGCGGGCCAGAGAGCTGTCCAGGATAGGCCCAGCTGTGCCGGAAGCCGCTTTGGAGGGAGGTTTGGGGATTGGTCCGGGGAGCTGAGGGTGCCTGCAGGCATCCACATCGGAGCTTAGGAGCAGCACTGCTAGAGATGTGGACTGGGGGCCCCGCGACCAGCCCCAGGGCTCTTCCAGGCCAGAGCTAGTCATCACCAGCCCCTGACTGCAGGAAGATGGTGCCCTGCCTGCATGTGTGATGCAGGCCCTGCACACGTGTGTACACAGCACGTGGGTGTGGGCCCAGGTTCTGAAGAGCCAGAGCCTCTGCCCTCCCTCCAGCACCCCCCCCCCCCAGGCTGCCTGAGCTTCCCCAGGCGCTGGGGCAGGAGGAGAGGCTCGCCCCTCCCCACTGCTGTCACCAGCTCGGACCCTTGGAGCTGACCGCCTGCAGACCCACCCTCTCCTCCTTCTGCATTCAGTCTCTGAGCTCTGAGCACAGGTGGGGGGCCCCGGGGCAGGGTCTGCCCAGTGCCATGCTAAAGCCGATCTTCAGAGTCCCCTGCGTGTATCTGGTCTTGAGTGTGCGAGAGCATTTACACTGAGGGAATTGGCAAACACTACAACCAAGCACCCCCCACCCGCCCGCCCCTGAGCCAGGTGTTAAATCTGACTGCACACCACCCTCAGCCCCCAGGGGCCCGGACCCTCCTCCTCCATTTCTCCACTGGGCTCCGTCTTGGGAGGGGGAGGGGGGCGCTCTGCCGTCCCTTTTCTGGGTTCTTTGCGGGGGACCGTGGGCCTCAGTGGCCTGTGATGTGAGAGTGTCGACGTCAGGGGCTAGACAGGTCCTGGAAGAGAGTTGAGGTTAGGCTGGAGGAAGAGCAGCCAGCCCAGGGCCGTGAGGGGGTCCAAGCCCCTCCTGCAGGATGGCAGGCCCCCGTGTGTCCACAGCGCTGGAGGGCTGGGCATGTGCCAGTCTGTGGGCATCTGTGAGTGTGCATGTGCAAGCCTGCATGCATTTGTGTACCTGAGTCCACATGCAGGGTGATTGTGTGCACGTGTGTTTATAAGTGTGTGTGTGTGCATGTGAGTGCATGCGTACACCTGCGTGTGTGTGTGTCTGTGCATCTGTGAATGTTTGCATGTGTGTAGCTCTGAGAGGGGCGCTGCACACAGTTGTGAGGAAGTGGGGTCACTTCCCCAGGAACCCTGGCTGCCCCTTCTTCCTGCCCCCAGGAGAGCGGCCCCAGCTGCATAAAGAGGGCCTGCAGCTCTGCCGCTCCATCCCACACCTGCCCAGGCTGTCTCCCAGGCCGGTTCCAGGAGGGAGGGGGCCAGACACATCAGGCACTCAGGGGTCTCCTGCCCCAAACTACCCAGGAGCAGGTACTGGCCTTGGCCGTGAAGGAGGGGGGCGGGCGTTGGAAGGCAGGAGCCCCCTCCCTGGAGGCACGTGAGGACGGGGGCGCGTGGCCCTGCCTGCAGAGCCCCTTCTCCTGGGCAAAGGACCACCCAGGGCTCAGCTGGTCTGGCCTGTGGTGGGACGTGGTGAGTGGTGCCGTGGCTGTCCCTGAGTGTCCCAGGTACCTTACGGTGTCTGTGCACCTCGCTGAACACGGTCCTTTCCTGGGCAGACACCTGGCCTCACCCTGCCCCCAGCCGACATCTTGGCTTTGAGGACACGAGGGTGCCCCAGGGAGTGTGGCAGCAGTCCCTGGTGCAGCAAGATGGGGACAGGGGCAGGGGTGTATGAAGAAGCACGAGGGTCCTTCGTGGAGGCGGAGGGACAAGAGCCCCTGTGCAGGGTGTGGAGGAAAGCAGGCAGGGCACACTGTTGGTGAGCCTGGGGGCATGGGGGCTGGAGCTGGGGGGTGGGGGTTGATGGGGCACTGGAGTGGCCTACGAGCTGGGGAGGGGGAGGGCTTGGGGGCTGGGCAGGCCGGGGGCCTCTGGGATGCTGGGAATTGAATTCCATGGGATCCTTTCCAGCGACCTGGGCGCTGCAGAGAGTGTGTGGGGTGGAGACCGCAGATACATCTGGGCTGAGGCTGCATGGCCTCGAGACTCTGAGCGGGGCTGGCCTCAGCTTCCTCGGCTGACCCACGAATGTGGCTCACGCAGCAGACTCCCTGTGCTCCTAGGCTGGGGCCGGGTCCCTGAAGGGGAGTGGCTTGCACCAAACCAGGCTTTCCTGGGGGTCTGGGAGAGGGCAGGAAAGGCTGGCACGGCTCCAGGCCACGTGGACCTGGGTCGGGTCTGGGGGCGGGGCGAGGTGGGTGCTCAGCGGGAGCGAGGCGGCCTGTCCTCTGCCCGCGGGGCCCCGGCCTCTCCCTGCACCCATCCCACGAGCAGGGTCAGGACCTGGGCGGGGCCACGCTCCTGGAGGCGGCGAGTTCCCCGCTGGGCCTGACCCGGCCCGGGTTGAGCTCCTCGTGGTCCTGCAGGTCCTGTCCCCAGCCCCTATGACCAACATGAGCTGGAGCTTCCTGACGCGGCTGCTGGAGGAGATCCACAACCACTCCACATTCGTGGGCAAGGTGTGGCTCACGGTGCTGGTGGTCTTCCGCATCGTGCTCACAGCCGTGGGCGGCGAGTCCATCTACTCGGACGAGCAGACCAAGTTCATGTGCAACACGCGGCAGCCGGGCTGCGACAACGTGTGCTACGACGCCTTCGCGCCCCTGTCCCACGTGCGCTTCTGGGTCTTCCAGATTGTGGTCATCTCCACGCCCTCCGTCATGTACCTGGGCTACGCGGTGCACCGCCTGGCCCGCGCCTCGCTTCACGAGGGCCGCCGCGCGCCCCGCCGCCGCGCGCCGCCGCCGCCGCCCCCCAACCCCGGCTGGCCCGAGCCCGCTGGCCTGGCCGAGGAGGAGCCTATGCTGGGCCTGGGCGAGGAGGACGAGGAGCCGGGGGTGGCCGAGGGGCTGGGCGACGAGGACGAGGCGGAGGACGTGAGCGCGGCCAAGGGCACGGGCGGGGACGCCAAGGGCGCGGGGGCCCCAGGCCCAGCTGGGCCCCACGACGGGCGGCGGCGCATCCAGCGCGAGGGCCTGATGCGCGTGTACGTGGCCCAGCTGGTGGCGCGCGCCGCCTTCGAGGTGGCCTTCCTGGTGGGCCAGTACCTGCTGTACGGTTTCGAGGTGCGGCCTTTCTTCCGGTGCAGCCGCCAGCCCTGCCCGCACGTGGTCGACTGCTTCGTATCGCGGCCCACCGAGAAGACAGTCTTCTTGTTGGTCATGTACGTGGTCAGCTGCCTCTGCCTGCTGCTCAACCTCTGCGAGATGGCGCACCTGGGCCTAGGCAGCGCGCAGGACGCGGTGCGCGCCCGTCGTCCACCACCCACGGTCCCCGGCCCCGCGCCGCGCCCACCGCCCTGCGCGCTGCCCGCCGCGCCCGGCCTGGCCGGCCCGCCCGACTACAGCCTGGTGGTGCGCGCGGCGGAGCGCGCGCGCGCCCACGACCAGGACCTGGCTGGCCTGGCGCTGCAGGCGCTGCGAGACGGGCGCGCGCTCGGGGACCGCGACAGCCCGCCCTGCCCCGGCCTCCCCACGGCCGCCCGGGGGCCACCGAGGCCCGGCGCCCCCGCCTCCGGGTCGGGGAGTGCCACGTCGGGGGGCACGGGCGGCGGCCAGGGCCGGCCGGGCGCCAAGCCCAGGGCGGGCTCCGAGAAGGGTAGTGCCAGCAGCAGGGAGGGGAAGACCACCGTGTGGATCTGAGGTCCCGCCCTCGCGGCTCTCCAACTCCCTCCGAGCCAGCGCTCGGGGTCGGAGCCCTGGGTGAAGGCTGGGGACTGGACGAGCTGGGCGCAGAGCACAACCAGCCCTCCGCCTCCTCCTCCTCCTCTTCCTCCTTGGCCCACCGCCTACCCTCCTGGGAGGACAAAGGCAGCCCTGCTCTGCGCCGCTGCCCCTCCCTCCTGAGCCCCCTCTCTGCCAGGAGAGGAGGGGGAGGGAGGCCTGGGAACCACAAAGGGTCTCCAGCTCTGATCCAAAACCTGAGGGCGGGCGGCACAGTGGCTGGGGCACTGCCCACCCCCTTTCCCACGAGCCTCACTGAACCCTGGCCACGGCCTCAGGACAAGGGGTCTGGCCAGGCAGGGCTCCTCACCCCACAGCGCGCTCCCCAGCAGCAGCTCCTATGTGATGCCCAGGGATGTCTGGCCAGGGCATTGGGAAGTACTGTGTTTGTTCCCCCTCCCTGCAGCTAAGGGGGCTTCTCCCCAGCACCCACCCCCAGCTGGCGGTCTGGTTCCTGCAGAGCTGGAAGCAGTCCCAGGTCTTCCTCCTAGAAAGGGAAAACGAGGCCCTGGAGGTGGGACCCCAATGCCCAGCCCGTCTGCACCTCCTCGTGGGTGGCTGTGCTGGGCCCAGAGCCGAGCTGCCTGGTCCTCCTCCGGCAACTGCGGGGGCCTGCGCTCTACTCAGTTCCCTGCCCAGACAGAACTGGGGCAAGGCCCTGGAGGGGCCTAGGGTGGACGGGTCCACGTCCTTTGAGACTCTGCGCCCACTGGGGCAGCCCTTTTCTCTGGGACACACTTGAAGTTCCGCCAAGACGCTAGCCACCTTGAGGGTGGTGGCCTTGTCAGGTGGTGGTCAGGGCTGTGGCTTTGCTGTGCTGGGGGACGACGCTCCGTGGCTCCCAGCTACGGCCTCTGTGCCTTCCAGCCCCCTCCCTAATTCAGACACAGCATCCAAAACAAAGGAAGTAAAATAAAACTGACTTGTTTACGACCGTGTGTGCATGCACATGTAGTGTATCTGTGCCTGTGGTGTACACACGTGTGGTGTTGGTGAGTATGCATGCATGTCTGTGCATGTGCATGTGTGTTCGTGTAGTGTGTATGCACATGTGTGTGCCTGTCCATCACTGGCCTCTGAGGAGACACGGCTCCCCTTCAGGCAGGCTGGGAGAGCAGGGCCGAAGCCCAAGCCCCCGCAGCTCCTCAGACTCGCTGGTGCTGGTCAGTGCCAGGCAGCAGCCAGGAAGGGCACAGCCCAGCACACAGATGGCGAGAGCAAAGAGCTCGGCCAGCTCGCACCAGAGCCCAAGCTCAGCCTGCAGCTCAGAGGACAGAAGGGCAGTCCAGTCTCAAGCCCCAACACTATCTGGACGCTGGCCAAAGCCTGCAGCCTGACGGGGAGAGGTGGGCACAGTAAGGGGATCAGCTGCTGCCAGCATGGAGCCACATCGGTCAAAACTTTGGGGACCCCAGCTGTCTACCAGCCTTCCTCAGGCCCAAGGCAGGCCCTGACAGCCACTCCCAGCCAACAGACTCTCTCTGGGTCCCGGGGCCAAGCTCCAAGCCTGGGCTGAGCCCCAACCCTAAACTTAGCCTTCTGGTCAGAAGCCAACTGCGTGCTGAGTCCCTCTCCTCCATGGGGCCTGACTAGCTGAGCCCTGCCCCCAGGTGAGCCCTGCCCCTGAGTGAGCCCTGCCCCGAGGTCAGCTCTTGCCCCAGGTGAGCCCTGCCCCCTGGTGATCTCTCCCCCTGGGTGAGCCCTGCCCCCAGGTAAGCCTTAGGCCCAGGAGAGCCATGACCCCAGGTGAGCTCTGCCCCCTGGTGAGCCCTGACCCCAGGTGAGCCTTAGGCTTAGGAGAGCCCCCTCACAGGTGAGCCCTGCCCTCACGCAGTCCTGCATGGGGATGCTGGCAGTTTCAGAGGGAGAGAAAATCCAGATCTGGAGCAGGGACTCACTGCCCACCTCTCCAGTAGAGGGAGGTCTGCGAATGTGCCAGCCCCGGAGTGGGGACTGGGGGCTGGGGCCGTGCGGTGGGTATGGTGCTGTCTGGCCTGGTGAGTGGCAGAGCTGGCGGTGGACTCCTGCTGATGAGGATTTTTAGGCTGCTTAATTTTAAAATGGTTTATGATGAGGATTTTTAGGCTGGTTACTTTTAAAACTGCAGATGAGAAGCAGGCTCCGAGGACTGGAATTTTGCTTGCCCTTTTGAGAGACATTTGCGTTTGTGAAGGAAGGGGAGGTGACCTTGTAGGGACCGGAAATTGGCCACCCCAAGATATGTCTCTTTGGCATCAGGATTGTTTGGGGCTGATTGCTTTTGATAAACTGGGACAGGGAAGGAGGCTCTGGAGAATGGAACTTGCCCTTGTTGAGACACATTTACATTTGTAAGGTAAATCTCTATCTGTAAAAGGTGCCTCCCTCTCTGTACCAGGAAGAAGAAGAGAGATGACCTTGTCCCTAGAAGCTCTTAATGGGGAAGGCAAGAACTTAAGTTGGTTGCGTCTGGCAATCTCATGTAACTGGTTTAGGGTGGCGGCTTCTGACCTTTCTAACCTTTACTTAATCCGATTTTATTCTTCTCTAAAAGTCATGGGATCACCCAATGACCAGACCCCACCTGCACTGATACCATTTTAACTTTTTTTCATGTTCTTTCCTTTGTCTTGTAAAGAGATGAATCATATACCTATGCCTTAAATTTAGCCCTAACCCTCAGCTCGGGGCAGCAGCAGGAGCTCTACTGCCCCCGGGTCCTGTCCCCACGCACCAGCTCTGCCTGCCCATGGGCTCTGTCCTCATGCCAGCGGGGGCAGCAGAAGCAGCGGCAGCAGAAGCTCTGACTGCCCATGGGTCCTGTCCCCATGCTATTCTAGTCTCTAAATAAAAGAGCACTACTGCCAGATCTTAAGAGTCTAAGAAATCTTTCTTTCGACTCCTCGGCTCACCAACCCCGCATCACTGCAAGGCAGCGAGGTTGGCCGGCACCCTGCCGCAGCCCCTCCACGGCCTCCCTGTCAACCTCCTGGGGCCGGGTCTCCCCTCAGTGGAGGCCCTGGAGGACTTCAGGACCTTGGGGGGTCGGGGGCAGTCCGAGCTGGCCAGCTGGTGACTTTGGGGTTCAGAAACAGCCAGGGGCCGGTGAGGCCTGGTTGAGGATGCAGGTGCCCACCCCAGCAGCGCCTGGAGGCTGACCTCGATCTGAACTCAGCCTGCCCGCTTTGGGGCCATAAGGCCCCCCTGATGTGGACAGGTCCATGAGAGGTGGGAAGTGGGGTGCAGACTCCCCTACATCTGCCTGAAAAGAAGCCACGAAGCCGGCTGATGGGACGGCCCGGGCAGGTGTGTGCTGTGTGTGCTCAGGGAAGAACCTTCTGATTCCACTCAGCCTTCGTCCAGGGCAGGCTCCCCCAGCCACGGAGAGGGAACTTTAGGTCAAGCTTCAGGCCCTTTGGTTGGGATCACAGCCTCTCCCACGCGGGCTGAGCCAGTGCAGCCGCAGCCCAGGGGTCTGGGCCGGGCCAGCTCAGACTTCCTCACTCACTGAGCCAGTGGTCTTGCTGGGGCCTCTTGGAGACACCACCACCCGTGGAGACCTGGGGAGCCTTGGTCAGCTGGCCCCCTGGCCACACAGGAAGCCTCCCAGCCCCTCCCTGGCCTCTGCAGCCGCTGCCCGCTTCTTCTACCACGTCTAGCATCCGCCGCAACTCCAGCAACCGTGAAGCCCGTCGAGTCTCTCATCTTTGTCCGCTACTCCTCAGTGGTGCAGGTACAGTGTGCGGCAGCTGGGTCAGTGAGGGGATGACTCTGTCGGGCTGCTGGGGGCTGGCGTGCTGTGTGTCTGAGCACAGAAGGCAGATGGAGCTCAGGCAGTGGGTCCATGCCCAGTGGTCGGCCCAACACCAGTCTAGATGTCGCAGTGAAGGTGTGTCTTTTGTTTGTTTAGTTCTTTAGCTGAGGAAGATTCACCCTGAGCTATTATCTGTGCCAGTCTTTCTCCACTTTCTATGTGGAATGCCGCCACAGCATGACTGGCAAGCAGTGCAGGTCTGTGCCAGGGATCTGAACCCAGGCTGCCGAAGCAGAGTGTGCCAAACTCAACCACTACACCCCAGTGAAGATGTGTTTTTAGATGAGATTAACACTGTCAATCTGCAGACTTAAAACAGATTGCCCTCCCCTGTGTGTGGGGGCCTTGCCCAATCAGGTGACGGCCTTATAAGCAAAGACTGTGGCTCCTGAGGCAGCAGCTCTGCTTCCAGACTGCTGGTGATGGTTAATTGTCTATGTCAACCTGGCTGGGCCCCGGGACACCCAGATTAAACATGACCCTGGGTGTGCCTGTGAGGTGCTCCTGGAGGAGACTGACAGTGAATCTGCAGACTGAGTAAAGATCACCCTTCCCCGTGTGGGTGGGCCTCGTCCCATCAGTTGAAGGCCTGAATAGACCAAAAAGGCAGAGAAAGCGGAAACTCCTCATATGTGACTGCTTGAGCTAGGACGTTGGTCCCGTCCTCAGAGTTGGGCTCAAACTACACCACTGGCTGTCCTGGGTCCCCAGCTTGCAGACAGCAGATCTTGGGACTTCTCTGCCTCCAAATCATGTGAGCCAATTCCTTATACTAAATCTCTTTCTCCACCTCTCAGGTTTCAGACTGGCCGGCCCCACAATCATGTAAGCCAATTCCTGAAAATAAATCTCTTTCTCTCTATATGTATCCTATTGGTTCTGTTTCTCTGGAGAATCCGGACTAACACACACCCCATCCACATCCTAGCTGTGAGGGAAGCTGCAGAGGAGGCTCTATTCTGGACAGCATCTCAGCCAGCTCGGGCTGTGTAACAAACACCGCAGAGAGGGCAGCTCAAACCACAGCGTTCATTGTCTCCCAGTCTGGAGGCTGGAAGTCAGAGGCCCAGGGGAGGGCAGGGCTGTTTCCTCCTGAGGCCTCTCTCCTGGGTGTGGAGATGGCCGTCTTCTCCCTGTGTCCTCACGTGGTCGTCCATGTGTGTCTGTGTCCTCGTCTCCTCTTCTTATAAGGACACCAGTCATGTAGGATCAGGGCCCACCCCAGTGACCTCGTTTTACTGTCATCACCTCTTTAAATGCCCCGTCTCCACATACAATCCCATTCTGAGGTCCTGGGTGCTGCGGCTCCAGCATACAAGTTGAGGGGGGACACAAGGAACCCCTATTAGAAGGTAGATGCCCGGTGAAAAGCTCGGTCACAATGGGAGAAGGGACCCTAAGGCACAGGCCTCCTGTCCTGGGACTGGGGGCCTGGATGCGTTCCCAAGGTCCTATCCGTTTTGTGAGCTCTCGATGGTGGTGACTTAGGTTCTGATGTCATGTCCTCCCGAACAATATCACTGGCCATCCCAGACCTGGGGAGCCAACCTTTGTGTCATGCCTGGTCCTACCTCTGAGACCAATTCCCTGACATCCAGACACAAGTACCATCTCATGCCTGAGCCCCATACCCTGATGAGGCGGCCATCTCCCACCTGGGACACGGCTGCCAATGCCCAGGGGTGGAACCAACCCAGTCACTGACCCTGACTAATGCTCACTTAGCTACTTAAAAAGCAAAACCTCTCAGTGCCTCAGTTTCCCCATCCACCTGGGATGGCCATGAGGATGGAGGGCCAGACCAGGGGTACAGGGTGTCTTCTGGGCTCGGGAACAGCCCAGGCTCCCGGCCCCATGCCTGGTGGGTGGAGCATCATGGGTTGGGGCCGGCTTCTCGTCTCCTTCTCATCCGTTTGCACAGCTGGAGCCAACTGTCCGGTGGCTCAGGGAGATGGCGGAGGGCCACGTGGGGGACGCTCCAACACCCCCAGAACAGGGCAGTTTCCTCTCCTGCCTCTGGGAAGGGAGGTGGCTGTGGGGAGAGAATAACAGGAAGGCACTCCTGGCCCCGCAGTAGCTGGGAAGCAGGGTCCGGGACCCCCACGCCCTCTGATTTTCCAGCTCTTGGCTCCCCACGCCTCCCAACAGCTCTGGGGCTGTGGCCTCAGAGGAAGGCCACACACATGTGATCCAGCTGCAGCCTTGGCCCCCACCGGCCCGAGGTCAACGCGTAGAGCTCCCTGGGAGTCTCCGGAGGCCAGGCCACAGCCCCCCAGCTGTGGGCAAGAGAAGCGGCAGTGGAGGGACCTGAGAAGGGAGTAGTTGGGCCATGCCCACGCGCAGGAGTTCCCACTGTCTGCCTGGCCAGGCTGGTGCAGAGACCCAGGAAGGCTTCCTGGAGGAGGGGCCTGGAGCAGTGCTGGCCGGCAGACAGAGGCAGCCAATGGCCACAGGTGGCTCTGGGCACTTCCGTGCAGCCAGTGCTGCAAAGAGCAGGAAGTTTCATTTGACTCCATTTGAGCAAACTTGCATGGAAACAACCCAGGCGGCCGCTATGCTGGAGGGCGCTGAGCCAGCTGGGCTTAGCACAAGATTGCAAGGTCAGGGCGGGGAAGGTTCCGGGTGTCCAGGTCAGCCTGCTGGCCCTTCCTGCAGCTATGATGGGGGAAAGCATGTTCCTCTGCTGGCCGAGGGATGGACTGACGTGAGCCTGGAGGAACGCGACCCCCAGCCTGTGGTGTCCTCACTGGGCAGGCAGGGAGGTGCTGGGTCACCCACGGAATGCCAGGCCAGGCAGAGGAAGACCTCCTCCACGAAGGGCAAGTGGCCAGTAGCCAGAGGAACTGCATTCCAGGCCTGGCTGGTCACAACCAGGAAGCTGGCTGGGAGGGGACCGAGGGCCTGGGGGACCCTCGGGGCTCCTGGCTGGCCACTCTGTGGCCCTCGCCATGCAGTTGGCCCAGCTGGGAAATCCAGGACCTCGCTGGGTGCGGGCAGACAGGGGAGGCCTCAAGGAGGTTGACAGAGGAGGCAGGGGGGAGACGGCTGGCTGAGGCTGGGCCACATACTCTGACATGTGCTCAGCAGAGATCCATCTGGATGGCGATTTGTGTGTTGCACCAATGTGACCTGTGCCCCGTCGTGTGCTGGGCCCAGGGGGTGCTGCAGGGAGCTGCACAGGGACCTGCCCACGGGGCCCTGGACGACAGATCAGAGACTAACAAATAGTGAGCCTTCAGGGTGTGGAGGAGGTAAGAGCTGAGCAGGGCGAGGGGTTAATGCTGAGACCACCAGTGGAGGCCATGGGGTCACTAAGTTGGGGGGAGGCCCTTGGGGCGCAGGGACATTGCCACTGAGAACATAGGCAGGGCGGGCGGCTCCTCCAGCCCGAGTGCCCTGATGAGGCTGCTGTGACTAGTCTGGAGGGGCGGCTGGCTAATCAGTGGCCAGTCTGGGCTCCTGTGGTGTCTGTGTCCCAGCAGGTGGGGGTGGCCTCCCACGTCCAAGGAGACAGAAATGGCACCCTGCGTGGTGCACATGCTGGCAGGGAGCGGGCTGGCAGAAGGGGAGGTCACAAAGGACATGACTGGGACTGTAGAGAGGTGATCGCACACGGTGGCACACGAACTGATCCTGGAGCTGCAGCTGCCAGGGGCGGGGAGAGGCTGGGGAACGGGGCACTCTGCCAGATGGATGGACAGATTAAGTAGATCGATGGATGGATGGATGGATGGATGGACAGATTAGGTCGATCGATCAACAGAGATAGACAGATGGATGACAGGTGACAAGTAGGTAGGCGCTAGGCAGATACATCAACAGAGAGATCCACAGATGGATGGATAGATCAACCAGTAGATAAGTAGATGGATCAACAGACACTTAGGAAGACAGACCGCAGACAGACGGCAGAACGTAGACAATCGGTGGATCCAGGGGAAGGTGGCCCATGCTGCGTTACTCTCACACTTTCTGTAAGTTGAAAACTCCAAACACAAAGTTGGAGGGACACGTGTGGTGGTCAGAGCGGCTCTGTGGGCTGCCGGGCACTGGGAGCCACGGGGCTCTGGGGAGACGAGGTCACGCTTGTACATGCACAGCGTGAGGTATCAGACATGCAGAGGGAGGCTGACAGGCCTTGGGGTCTGGCATCTGGAGGGAATGCCTGGAAGGGACGTCAGTTTGGAGCGTCGGCCTGTGGACAGCATGGAAAGCCTGCAGCTGGGGGAGGTAGGTGCAGGAAAGAGGGGTGGAGAGGGACCTGGAAGCCCCCAGGGGCCAGCATGGCCTTGCCCTCACCTTGTTCTGTGCAGCCCTGCTACAAAGGGCCCTGACCTGCACACTGGACAGGCGGACAGCGGGCCACTTGGGGCCTGGGCTGGACAGACTGGGTAGGTGGGAAACAGACCTCGCCAAAGACACAGGAGGGGCTGCGGGAGTCCGTGGCCAGCTTCCACCAGCTGCCCTGGCTGCAGCTTGGGGAGGGGGCGGGTTTAGGAGACAGCAGTAAGCAGCAGCACAGACTTTGGGAGCTTCTCCGACAGGGAGAGAAAATGGGGACAACAGCTGGCAGGAGAGCAGGGCTCTAAAGCTATGCTTGGCGTGACGGAGCGTGTGTCCGAGCTCCACAGGGGGCAGCTGGAGCCCAGCGAGCCAGTATCTGGAAAGGGGCCTTTGGGAGGGAGCCCTGATCCCACTGGACTGATGTCCTTGTAGGAAGAGGAAGAGACACCACAGTGAGACGGCACTGTCTGCACGAGGAGAGAGGCCTCCCCAGAACCGACCCTGATCTTGGAGTCCCAGCTTCCAGAACCTCAAGAAACATGCCTGTTGTTTAAGCACCTGCTCCGTGGTATTCGTTATGCAGCCCGAGCTGACTGACGTGCTTAGGAAAAAGGGTATGAGACCTGTTGAAAAACTAAACACAGAGTTACCACACACCCAGCAATTCCACTCTGGGTATATACCTGTGATGTTGTGATTTACAGTAAGAAACAGGGATTCGGTCTTGTCCCGTTCCTGGCACGGAGCTCCCAAAACCCCTGGACTCTCCTGTGATGAGAGCCATAAAGGGGTCTTGACAGTCACAACAAGCCTTTCAACCACACCTGAGCTTATGCTAACGAGGTGACTCTGGACAGCCCCTGAGGATGGGGCTGGTCCCCAGGGGTAGGGACCCTGTGATTAGAGGCTGGAGCTTTCAGTCCCACCCCGGACTCCCGGAGGGGAGAGGAGCTGGAGCTTCAATCAATCATCAGTGGCTCATGATTTGATCAGCCTGTGTGATGGAGCCTCCAGAAGACCCAAAAGGTGGGTTCCGAGAGCTTGTGGGTCAGCGGGCACGTGGAGGTGCCTGGAGGAGGGCGGTGTGCTCGGAGAGGAGGTGGGAGTGCGGGGCGCTTTCCCGGGCCTGTTCCTTGCGTCTCTGCACCTGGCTGTTCCGAGTTATATGCTCTCACTAGAAACCGGCGATCTGGCAAGCGAAATGTTTCCTGAGTTCTGTGAGCCGCTCCAGCAAACCTGTCCAACCGGGGAGGGGTCGGGGAGCCTCCGATCTGGAGCCGGTGGTCAGGAGCGCAGGCGACGCCCGGACCTGGGGCTGGCGTCTGCAGCGGGGCGCTCGCGGGACTGAGCCCCGACCCGCGGGGTCCGGCGCCGTGTCCAGGCGAACGGCGGCTGGACGAGTCGCAGGCGGGCCGCTGCGGCCGCAGACGTGCGTGGAGCGCGGACCGCACACGCGCCGGCGTCCAGAGAAACCGAAGCGAGGGGCAGCGGCGCGCACACCCAGCCGGGCGCAGCGCGAGCGCGAACCCGGGGCCGCCGGCGGGGACCCGACGTTCCGGACGGCGCGCGGCGGCAGACGACGCGAACGCGCCGACGCCCGCACAGCGCTGGGAACGCGGCCGCCCGGACGGCACGGCGAGCAGACGCCCGGCAGCGCGCAGAGCCGCGCAGGCGCGCCGAGCGGCAGCGGCGGAGCCGGGCAGGCGGCTGACGGACAGCGCGAGGGCCCGCCCCCGCCGCCAGGGGCCGCTGTGGCGCCCTCCCGCCCCGCCGCCGCACGGGCCGCCCCTTCCCGCCGCCTTACTCGTGCCCAAGATGGCGGCTGCGGCATTGCTCCGCGGCACGGCTCCGGGGCGCGGCGGCCCGGCGTGGCGCTGGCGGCTGCGCGCGGCCCCGGGGCGCCGCCTGGACCACACCTCCGGCCTTCACGGCGGCGACGCCGCGGGCGGCCCGGCTTGGGCCTGCTTCCCGCTGGGCGAGCGCGCCCTGCTGCGCGTGCGCGGGCCGGACTCGGCGCCCTTCCTTCTGGGGCTGCTAACCAATGAGCTGCCGCTTCCGGGTCCCGCGGACGGCGCGGGACCGCCCCCGGCGCGTGCGGGCTACGCCCACTTCCTTAACGTCCAGGGACGCACGCTCTATGACGTCATTCTCTACGGGTGAGGGTGGGCGGCGGGACGGGGTCGCAGGGGGAGGAGGGCACCCGAGGGAGAGTAGGGACACCCGGGGAAGGAGGGCACCCAGTGGAGGGGCGGGCACCCGGGGGGAGGAGGGCACCCGGGGGCGGGCGTCGGGGGACGGGAGGGCAGCCAGGAGAGGGGCACACGGCGGGGGCGGGCACCCGGGGGAAGGGAGGACGCTCGCGGCCGGGGCACCCGCGCCGGGCAGTCCTAGGTGGGCCGGAGGGGTCCCCAGGGATGGGTCCAGGACTCGCAGCCCCGGGCGCACCCTCCTCTCCCGCTCAGCCCTGCCGGTCGCACTCTCCCCGGTGCATGGAAAAGCGGTCCCTGGCACCTGGGGCGCGACTCGGGGAACCGCCTGTGTGTGACCAGCTTGTGCCTTGACCTGCCACGTTCTCCGGTGTGCACCGCATTTCCTACCAAGTCTCCTCGTGCCCGGAGGTGGCGGTGTTGGGTGCTCACGCTACGCTGGCTGTGCTTGGTGGTCGTGGCACCGGCTCCCTCCACGCCCGCAAGCGACTCAGGCCGTTTGTGCCAGGAAGTCACACCCCGGGCTCCTGTGACCTGACCGCTCTCTCCCGCCTGCGTCCGCCTGAGAACCCCGCCGTCCCCCTCTCCTCGCGGGTCCCCCTCCCCTCTCAGGCCCCCCTCCCCTCGCGGGTCCCCTTCTCTCTCAGGTCCCCCTCTCCTCGCAGGTCCCCCTCCCCTCGCGGGTCCCTCTCCTCTCTCAGGCCCCCCTCCCCTCTCGCGGGTCCCCCTCCCCTCGCGGGTCCCCTTCTCTCTCAGGTCCCCCTCTCCTCGCAGGTCTCCCTCCCCTCTCGCGGGTCTCCCTCCTCTCGCGCGTCCCCCTCCCCTCGCGGGTCCCCCTCCCGCCGCGCTCCGCCGCGTCTGGCTCAGTTTGCTCCTGTCCTCTGGAGGAGCGCTCTCTGGCGGCCTGTCGGGCGGTGACACACGAGGTGACCCTTTGCCTGCCGGGTCTGCAGATGCTCCGGCCTGCTCGTGTGGTGGGCGCCCATCTCCGGGCAAAGACCGCGGCCGTCCTGCTCCGGGTGTTTGTGTAGGAGCGGGCGCCTCCCTGCCCCCTGCCTTTGCGCGTGCGTTTTCCCGGAGCTTTAGGGGCTCTTGCTCGCGGTGTCCTGCGGCGGCATGATGCTGTGTCGTGTTTGGGTCGTTGCGGTTGTTGCCGCACTCGGCGGCTCTGACTGTGGCGGAGGGTCGGGCAGACTCAGCCCGCTGCCTGCAGAGTCTCGTTGTCCTGGAATGCTGCCGGGGCCGTTTGCGTACTATCTGGGGCCGCCTTGCCGTGATGGCAGAACTGATAGGGACTGTGTGGCCCAAGGCTGAACTGCTGACTGGCCCTCTGCAGAAAACCTTTGTGACCCCTGCTGTGTGTCCGGTTTCGACCTGCCATCATTCTCCTTCTCTTGTCTCTGCTCCTTCTCCCCGTGTTGTAGTGTTGGAACTGTGTTCGCTGAATATCTTGAGTCCGTGTTAGTAATTGCCAGTAGCACCTGTTCTGATCATTACTGGTTTGAATTTATCAGCGTTGCAATCGTGTTGTTTTGATCCCAAAATTTCTTTCCTTGTGTCCACTATTTGCCCTTACATCTTTTTGTTTTTCTAAAGATTTAAAAAATTTTTTTCCTTTTTCTCCTCAGGGCTCCCAGGTACATAGTGTACCCCAGGTACTTTTTAGTTGTGGGTTCTTCCAGTTGTGGCATGTGGGATGCCGCCTCAGCATGGCCTGATGAGCCATGCCATATCCATGTCCGGGATCTGAACCAGCAAAACCCTGGGCCCTGGGCGGCCGAAGCAGAGGGTGTGAACTTAACCACTGGGCCCAGGGCCGGTCCCCTGCCCTTACGTCTTTGTGTCTTTTTGTTCTTGTTATAATGAATTTATATCCTCATAAGTTGCTGTTAACCTTAAAGATAAAAGAGCCAGTTATTTTATCAGTAAAATGAGTTTATTCGGGAATAGCCAAAGAATTGCAATTCAAGATGTGCATGCTATGGCAGACCAGAGGCAAATCCAACAAACAGGGGCGAGGAACATTTTATAGGAGAAAGGAGGAAATTGGGAGGGTGGTTCTGCATGAAAGTCCATTGAGAAGAGCAGTTCAGGGTGATGGTGGTTTCTCATTGGCGGAGTCCCTGGGGTCGTCGACTTCTGTTTGGGACGGAATGCATATTTCTTCCTGTAGTTAAGAATTCTTTCCTGTTGACTCTTGTTGGGGTCTGTAACTGACCTCGAGTGGTACTGCGGGGGAGCTCCCCCTTCTGGCCTCCTGACCCTGTTTTAAATGAGATTTCCCTTACTAATTTTTACATCACTCTACAGCATAAAGTAATTTCTCTTTGTTTCTTGTTTTTTTTCTCCTCGCACTTTCCCTCTGGTCTGGAGAGTCTTTGCCTGGCTGCTGGCCCAGCAGTTCTTGGCCCCGTGCGTGCTCGTGATGGCCCTTTCCACACATTGCGTGTGCCCTGCTGTGTGCTGGTGAGCAGTTGTTTTTCTCGCCTGGCTCATTCCTGAGAACGGGGAATCACAGTGCCACTCGCTGTTCTTTGCACTGAGAGAATTGGGGGCCACTGAGGGTGAGGTCCCCTGAGCCCAGTCTCCATTCTGATTCCAACTCAAAGTCATTTGTGGGGAGCATTGTCTGGAGGGTGGGGTGTTGGTTCCATCAGAGAGAGATGCCCCAAAGTGAGGCCCTGCTTCTCCGAAGCAGCAAGGAGGGAAGAGGGGAGCACACCCCCTGGATGGCTGCTCCTGGGCCCGGGGGGTTGGTAGGCAGTGTCCAAATCTCTCTCAGTTCTGCTCCGTGGTGTGGGGTGCTGGGGGCTGAGCCCGCTGGCCTTCCACACTGCCCAATGCCCTTGTTTGGTCTGATGCCTCAGTTAGTTCACAGGGGCAATCCTGCCCAGCCTATTTGTTGTTGGCCATTTACTGATATCTGATCTCACAGAGGTCCCTCTCTGGGAGTGGGCGCCTCCCTGGAAGCCGGGCTTCCTCCTTTCTCTCTGCTCACTCTTCATGGGGTCTTCTCTGCTGCCTCTCTCTGGAATCTTTCAGTTCACCTCTCACGCTTCTGATTTCCTATTCTCGAGTCATTCCTTCTCAGGGCACCCTCTTGTTTCCTGGATGTAGCACCTTTTCTCAGAGGAAGCTTTAGTTTTTTCTTTTTAAAGTAGACTTTTTGGAGCAGTTTCAGGTGCACAGCATAATTGGGGGAAGGAGCAGAGATTTCTCACGTACACACAGCCGCCCCCTTTATCCACATCCCCACCAGAGAGGTACATTTGTACAGTTGATGAACTGACATGGGACCGTCATTGTCCCAAGTCCATGGTGCACGTTAGGGGTCATGCTGGGTGTGGTGCCTTCTGTGGGTTTGAACAAATGCACAGTGACCTGGATCCAGCATCGCAGTATCAGACAGAGTGGTTTCACTGTCCGGAAAGTCCTCTGTGCTCCACCATTCATCCCTCCCTCCCTCAGCCCGTGACATCACTGAAAGGGTCTTGCATGGTCTCCCTGGTTGCTGTTCCCAGAGTGCCACATGCTTGAAATCGTGCAGTGTGGAGCCATTGCAGACGGGCCTCTTTCATGGAGTCCTGTGCACTTCAGCTTCCTCCGTGTCTTTTCATGGGCTCACAGCTCATTTCTGTACAGCGCTGAAGAATCTTCCACTGTTGGGCTGCAGCACAGTTCACTCTCTTATCCATTCGCCCCCTGAAGGACCCTTCGGTGGCTTCCAAGTTTTGGCGGTTATGAATAAAGCTGCTGTAAACATCCGTGTGCAGGTTTTTGTGTGGACGTAAGTTTTCAGCTCCTTTGGGTAAATGCTAAGGGGCATGCTTGCTGGAGTATATGGTAAGAATATGTTTAGTTTTGTAAAAACTGCCGACCTGTCTTCCAAAGTAGTTGCAGCATTTTGTGTTCCAGCAGCAGTGAAGGAGAGTTCCTGTTGCTCTGCGCCCTCACCAGCACTGGCTGGTGTTTTTGGTCATTCTGGTATGTGTGTGGTGGTAGCCTGTCGTTACATTTGCATTTCCCTGCTGACATGTGATGTGGAGCATCTTCTCATATGCTTATTTGCCATCTGTATTTTGTTTGGTGAGATGTCAAGGTCTTGGCTCATTTTTTAACTTTTAAACAATTCAATCTTGTTATCGTTGAGTTGTAAGTGGTCTTTGTCTGTTTTGGATGGTGGTGCTTTGTCCACGTGTCTTTGAGGTCTTTCTCCCCATCTGTGACTTATCTTCTCATCCCCTCTGGCTGTAGTCTTGCGAAGGTCTTCTCTCTCTCTCATCGTATGTGTTGGCCTCATTCTCACCTGCAGACTTTCCTCAATTGCTGGTGCTGAAGGAGATGCTCCTGGTTCTGGTCCTGGCTGTGCTGGCTTTTATGGGATACCTTCAAGGCTGTGTCTGCTGGTCTCTGGGGCCCCTCCTGCTGGGGCTGCCCCCCAGGATGGGACGGTCCTCTGCTCCCTTGTTTCCAGGCGGGGCGTGCTCCCTTGCCTCCACGCCTGGTTCCCCTGGCGCGGACCTCAGCGGTCCCTGGGTGCCCCTGGCAGAGGGAGGGTGGGGAGTGCAGCTGGGTATGCTTCTGCCCAAGACCCACTCAGCCCCCATCTAACCTGAATCTCTCCTGTCCTCCTGCCATGGCTGCCTGCTTCCCTGGCTGTCTGCTTCCTGCCTCGTGGGGGCGTGTGGGGCGCTGCGTCCTCAGTCCCTGACGGGTGCCCTGCAGGCTGCGTTCCCAGGGAACTTGGAACGTGGCAGTCTGTCACGTCCTCGCACCGTCCTGCAGCAGCCCAGCGCCCCAGGGGAGCTGCTGCTCCTTAGCAGGGTGTGTGGGTCCGTCCCTGTGTGCCTTGTCCGGTGCCCACCAGCCCCTTTGTGCTCTACCCGTGCCTGGCGCCCTGGCACCTGCTGCCTCCTCGAGGGACCCATTTGTTTGTGAAGACCCTGGCCCCAGGCAGAGTGGGGTCTAGAGCTGTGCTCAAGGAGAGGGGGCCCTGTGTTTATGGGGGTGCTGGACACCAGGCGCTCCTGGAGGAAGGTAGTCTGTGCACTCCAGGCAAGGGCTTAGGTGGGCTTGGCCCTCCCTTTGTGGGTTTCACACAGCCTGCCCTGCATGGGAGCAGAGTGAGGGTTGACGCCTGGGATGGCACTGGCACCATGTGTTCATCCAGGTCCTCCCAGCCAGGCCGGCTGGTAAGGCCACAGCTGCCCCTCCACCTCCTTCTTCCTGTGGCTGCTGTTGTGCCCCCAGGAGGGGCCGCTGGGCTTAAGGAGGAAAATGCAGGACACTAAGGTAAATCTCAGACAGACAGTGGCTTTTTAGGGAAGGATGTTCCACACAGTGTTTGGGAAATACTTATACTAAAAACATTATTTGCTGTTTGTCTGAAATTCAGATTTAACTGGGCATCCTCTAGTTTATCTGGCAGCCCTGCGACACCTGGGGACATCTGTGATTGTTGCTCCGGGGCTGGGGCGTGGATGCTCCTGGCATCGAGTGGGCTAGGCCCATCGGTGCTCTTGGCTCCCTTCACCTCCCAGGGCGGCCCCACAGAGAATGCTCCAGCCCAAACGTTGGCTGTGCCAGGCCAGGAAAGCCGCCCTGGCACAAGCTCACCCTGCCTTGCCCTTCTGCCGACCTGCCCTGTTATCAGCTGGGGCAGGGGGAGTGGGGTGCACTGCAGCTTTGTCCCCCGGAGGGGCTGCCTAGCACACAGTCATGGGCACAGGTGGCTCAGAAGGTGCCTGAGCCCAGAATCTGGCCCTGTCCACCTGCCCGCCTCAAGCCCCATGGAACATCTACCCCTTGAGTGAGACAGGTGACAGCCCTGGCCCACTCACCCCTGCACTCTGGTGGCCCCTTTCCCCTTCTTGGGGCCTGTCCCCTGGCTGGGTCACCTCCCTTCCTGGCCAGGGCCCTCTGAGGTTCACTCTCCCCCATGACCTTTCTGCCCCCCCACGCCCGACTCCTCCCTCGCCAGTATTTCTATACTGTCTCTGCTGCCTCTGCCGAAGACCTAAAAAATAAAGATTATAGCTGCATGTGGTTAAAAAAGCCTAGTAACACTAAAAGGTTTTTGATGGAAAATGACTGCTGCTTCCTTTCTCACTGGCATGGACCCACCCTACCCAGAAGCAGCTCCTTTTTTAATTAACATTTTATTTTGAAATAATGATAGATTCACACAGAGCTACAGAAAAAAATGAACAGGGTAGTCCCATGGACCCTTTACCCAGTTGCCCAGGGTTGGACGCGGGCTACCCACGGCGCGGGCTCAGTTTCCTCCAGACTTCCGGTGCTCACGGGTGCCTTGTGCTTGCAGCTCTGTGGCTTAATGATGTGTGTGGGCCTGTGTCACCTCCACAGGACTGAGCTGTCCATCACCACCAGGCCCCTCTGCCCTCCGAGGGCCGCCCGCGCGCCCCACTCCGCCCACAGCGCGCGTTGGCTCCTGTGCGCTCCGTCTCGCGGCGCGTTAGGAAGGCGGCTGCTCCGACGCTGTCCGGGCTCGCGTGGACGCGTCTGCGCGTCCCTGGGTTGGTGCAGGGGGCGCGGACGCTGGCTCGCGTACCGGCCGCGCGGGCAGCTTCATACGGGGCTGCGCGCTTCTCCAGAGCGGCCGCGCGCCCCAGCCCTGCCCGGCCTCCCAGGGCTCCGGCGTCCGTCTCCGTCGCCCCGATGGCGCAGTGGTGTCGCGCAGCGGTTGTAGTTGGCGTTCGCTCCGGACACTGGCGCGGAACGTGCTTTCATACGCGCGCTCGGCCGCCGCAGCCCCTCGGACCCCTTCCAGCAGTTTCTTCTGGCGTTTGAACCCCTCTCTGTGACGGTGAATTCCACCCCTCAGCCGACTTCATTGGTGACGTGCTGGGAGGGCTGCTCTTCCCACCCTCCTCACACGTCGTTCCCATCCCGAGAGGACCAGGGCTGCTGGCGGTGTGGACCAGTGTATGGACACACAGGAGCGCACTGCAGGATGAGCCACAGACATGGCACAGGAACAAGCCTCCGTAGCTCCTTCCTCTGTGGGTGCGGTGTGGGCACTGGCTGGTGGGCTCCGGGGGTGCAGTGGGGTCACCAGCTAATGCGCTCTGGGGTGAGGCGTGGGCACCAGCTGATGTGCTGTGGGGGTCAGGTGGGGGCATTTGCTCATGGGCTCTGGGGGTGACGGGACACGAGCTGATGGCCTTTCTCTCCTGCCCTGCCCCTGAGGGCCTACCTGCTTGCCTGTCTCAGCTCTCCCCGCTGTGGGTCCTTGCTCAGTCCACATCTACAGCCAGGACCCGGCCATGTACTGGGTCCCAGAAGTCTCCCCTGCCCCCTTCACGTCTAAGGCTGCCCAAGCCTGTCTGTCTCCCTGCTCATCCGTTTGTAAGGGCTCCGCTGTCCATCTGGTCGTCACACCAGGGTCTGGGGTCATTCCAGGGACGTGGGCTGCTCAGAGTGCAGGTTAGGGCGCTTCTGGGGCCTTCATCGGTTCCGGGGCTCGCCTTTCGAAGGGAAAGGGAGGAGGTGGGCGGTGGGCGTGGGCAAAGTGTGGCTCCCTGTGTCCCTCACCTCTGACACCACTGTCCCCCCAGCTCCTCCCCTCAGCACCCCCCCTGAAATCTGTGCGCGCTGCCTTAGGGCCCTTGGCTTCCCGGGTCTTCAGTGTGGCCGTGCGCACCTTGCTACCTCACCTGGAGCGCCGGGCACCACTGTGGGCGCCCCGCCTTTCCCCCCATGCCGGGCCTCGTCCCGTCCCACCCAACGGTCTGCTGTGCGGTCCGCGGGCTCTGGGTGGCGCCCTGGGCGTGCGCGCGGCTCTGCCTGCGCCTCGGCGGCGAGGGTCCGCAGGCCGCCGGGTCCCCAGCGCTCCTGCTGCGCACCGGTGCCCGTGCTCCGGGCGCTGTGCTGCTTGTGGCCGTGGCCCGGCTCAGCGCCCTGGAACCCGTGGCGCCGGGTCCGCACCCACGCGCTCCCGCCTCTCCCTGCAGGCTCCTCGAGCGCACGGACCAGGCGCCCGCCTTCCTCCTGGAGTGTGACCGCGCTGCGCTGGGTGCTCTGCAGAGGCACCTAGCGCTCCACAGGGTCCGGCGGAAGGTCACGGTGGAGCCGCGCCCCGAGCTGCGCGTGTGGGCCGTGCTTCCCGGCTCCCCGGAGGAGGCCTGCGGGGCCGCACCGCTGCAGGAGCCGGCCGGGAGCGTCGCCATCCTCGCTCGCGACCCCCGCACCTCCCGCATGGGTTGGCGGCTCCTGGCCGAGGGCCAGGGCCCGGCCCTGGTGCCCGGAGGCCGGCTGGGGGAGCTCCAGGATTATCACCGGCACCGGTATCAACAAGGTGGGGCGTGGGGCTACCTCGGGGTGCTGGACAGCCCGAGGGACAGAGTGGGAGGCGCAAGCCTCGAGTTGGACCATGGCTGGGAGGCAGAGAGGAGTAGACAGGACCACAGCCCTGGGGAAAGCACGTGGTGGGCCAGGGGCAGAGGGGAGAAGAGAGTAGGGTCATGGAGAGGGGTCACCTCTGCTGCCTACGGCAAGGCCAGCAGAGGTGCTCCCTGGGCCAGAGGGTGGGGGGGCCCCGGAGGATGGAGCTCCTACCAGGGGTGGGAGGGGCAGCACACCCAGCCCCCGAGGTGAGCCCCAGGTTCTGGAGGACACCTCAGCTCTCACTGGGCCTCCCCCTCCTACCCCCACAGGCGTTCCCGAGGGGGTCCATGACCTGCCCCCAGGAGTGGCCCTTCCTCTGGAGTCCAACCTGGCCTTCATGAACGGTGTCAGCTTCACCAAGGGCTGCTACGTGGGCCAGGAGCTGACGGCACGCACCCACCACATGGGGGTCATCCGCAAGCGCCTCTTCCCGGTGCAGTTCTCCGGCCCCCTCCCTGCCAGCGGCATCGCTCCCGGCACCTCCGTGCTCACGGAGTCGGGGCAGGCAGCCGGCAAGTACAGGGCAGGCCAGGGGGACGTGGGGCTGGCCCTTCTGCAGTTGGAGAAGATCAGGGGCCCTCTCCACATCAGAACTGCCAAGAGTGGCCGGGTGGCTCTAACCGCATCAGTGCCGGACTGGTGGCCCACAGCCCCCAAGTAGCCCTGAACGTCCCACCCTTCCACAGGCCCAGAGGGCCTCTGTCCACCTGCCTCGCCCTGCAGGGCGGCCCCATGCAGAGTGACCCTGTTGGACACATGCCCCTTTGGGTGTGGGCCTCCCAGGGCTACATGGGTGGTGGGTGCCTGCTGCGGCCCGAGGTCCCAGCCCACCATGCTTCCTGTGGAGAGGTCGGGTGCTCAGTGTGGGCCCTCCTCTGGCGGCTCTGTGCTGGGGTGGCAGGCCCTCCCGGTTCTGGGGTGGGAGAGCCAGGCTCCGCACCCCAACTTCTACCAGACCCTGGATAATGTTCCATGCTGTGTCCGTCTGGATGCTGTTTGTCTGTCAGCTGAGGACAGGACTCTCCAGGGCCCTGCCCCGGACCGCCCACAGCCCCTCGGCCTGCTCCAAGTCTGAGGGTGGCGGGCAGGGTAGGGGGCTCTGGGATTGTCTTATTGCGCTGGTTGCGGGGCATGTCTCCAGTGGGAACTGTGTGGGGCTGGGTGGGAGTCAGCATCTCTGTGTGGAGGGAGGGGCGCACTGCTCCTGTGGCCCAAGTCTTGTGGGGCACTCTGCATCACAGTGCTGGCTGTGGGAGCCCTGAGACTGTAAAGTGCCAGGCGCCACGTTTCAGAACTTTACCCATGGGGTTTAGCAGCCCCCTTCTCCTCCTAGAGCCCCCGTGAACATAGGGACGCCTTGCTTCCTCCTTTCACCCGCTGCTTTTTGTCATCCTGCTGCAGTGTGGACCTCGTGCTTGTAGGGTGTCCTCCGGATGCCCCTAGCGAGTATTAAAGTGTGACCCCAAGCGGCCCCCGTGGACTCTGGCTTCATTCTGGGTGGAAGGAACTGGACGTGGCTCTGAGTAAACCAGGTATATTGAGAAGCTCTGCCTTGAACACTGAGGACAGAGATGAAATATGAGCGGAGTTTCTTAGGTTTGCGGGCTGGCAGGAGGAAAGAGGCCTCAGAGGCCGGGACAGTGAGTGAGTGTTGAGTCTGGAGGAGACTGGGGCCCTGGGGACCCTTAGCCCTGGTGTGGGGCCCAGGGCCAGAGGCAGCCAGGCCGTGGGAGCGGGCCCAGAGCTGGGAGGGAAAGGCCGAGCTGGAAGGAGCCGTCCTGGTGCCAGGTGGAGCCAGCAGGACCCCCTCTGAGAACCTATAGTCAGATGCAGCCTGGAGTCGCCCCAGGACACCAAGAGGAGAGGGACATGTGGGCTGTGAGGGCCCGCCAGCCCAGCAAGGCGAGGCTCCCCCTCAGACCAGGAGAGGGCCAGGCAGTTCTGACCCCAGCACTGAGCAGGTGGTGCGTGGGGTGCTGTCCTGGGCACATCCCCTGTGGTGAACAGAGCCAAGAAGGCGGGTCAGCCTCTGACACACAGGAGTGGCGTGGTCCTCATGACACAGAAGCAAAGGACACAGGAGTCCTGTGCTGGTGTTGCTGCGGTCACTGTCCGCCCGAGAGGGGGCCTTGGGGCCAAGACCAGCAGCCACCAGGGTCTCGGTTCTGCCCGTGGCGCCCTCCTTCCTGTCTGTCTCCCTAACTGACCATCAATCGGGGTGGTCAGCACTTTGGCCTTGGAGGAAAGTCAGGAGTACCAGGATGTGCCTGCTCCAGCCGTTGAGGCCACTGGTCAGAGTCGCTTCTCTGCCTGGCTGCAGGCTGGCCCATGCCCCTCGGTCTGTGTGGCTGGAGTGCAGGAGCAGCCCCATGGGAGGGCCTTCCCTCTGAGGTGGGCCGTTCTGAGGCTGCGAGTTAGAGCGCCAGGGCGTCTCCCTGTGGCCCCCGGGATCGGGGGCATGCGTTTTCCGGGCAGCGGTGTTAGCAGAGCACTAGAGCCGCTGGCTGGCAAGGCCTGACATGGGGCCTTGAGTAGACAGGGAGGGAGGTGGCTGGGTGTTTTCAGTGGGGCAACTTCCTGGTGAGATGCCGCCTCGGAGATGGTGCATGCAACACATGTCCTCAGGATGTTCCAGGCTCCCGGGACCCTGTGGTGTTTGGCCTAGACCCAGAGAAATCTCGTCCCGGTTCCTCCTCAGCGTTTTCAAAAGGAAGGTCCATATAACAAAGCACTGCCTCTGTTGGACACACCAAAGCAGTTACACAGGATGCTGGGGCTGCGGCCACCCAGCTTGAGTGGCTCCGAGGAGCCTGGGAGCAGGCGACGGGGTCTCAGCGCTCTCTTTACCCTCCCCCCACCCAATCTCACAGATGAGCCTCTGGAAGCTGCTGCCGGACTTGGGAAGCTCTGCGAGTTTCACAGCTGCTCTAGTTTGCTTCATAAAAACAATAAAGTTCTGAAAAATAAGCTGGCAGGGTAAAAAAAAAAGTAACTCCAGTGGTAGTATTTCCAGGAGCCTGGCACGTGGCCTTGTCCAACTCAGGCCTTCTGTACCAAAGGTTCCAAGGCATGCACTTTCATTGTTAGAAGACCAGAAAAGCCAGAAACACTCATTTAACCTCCAAAGAAACAAGAGTCAGCTGACAAACAGACAGTAAAATCAAACCCACAAGTTTTCAGATACTGGAGTAACCAGACACATACGGTAAGTATATTTAATATATTTTAAGAAATGAAATAAGGAATTTAAATATTATTGAGAAGCAAGAGATGATAGAAATGATCAGGCAGAGAACTTCTAGAAATAAACATCTTTTATTTTTAATGCTTTTTGGTGAGGAAGATTGGCCCTGAGCTAACGTCTGTTCGGCCTCTGAACCCAGTGTGAATCCAAATGACAAGAGCAGAGTCTTGGGTGAAAAGGAAAAACAGCTTTACTTTCTTTGCCAGGCAGAAGGAGCAAAGCAACGGCCAGTGGCTTAAGAACTGCTAGCTCGTCGTTAAAAAGTGGGTAGGGGTTTCTAAAGACTGGGGAACGTGGCTGCTTGTGGGGGGAGTCGGGCCTTGCAGGTCCGAGCTCTCCCACCAGCCTGTGTTCAGCCTTGTGAGGCTGCTTGCAGAGATGAGGAGGTGAGGGAATCTGCAGGTGGGCGCCCGTGGTCGTCTGCCTCCATGGTGGGTGGTGGACTCTGGCGCCAGGAAGCCCAGGAGCTGGGCCCGGGAAGCTCCGGTTTCTTGATATTCTCTGGACGGTAGCTTTCCAGTGATAAACTTCAAGGACTGTGATTAGCCACAACTTTAGTGGGAGCCCAGCGTGAGGCCAGCTGCGCTTCAGCTATTTGTAACTTCTATTTGGTCTAAAGCTCAGGGAATCAAAGGTTAGGGAAACAGACGTTTACACAAGTGAAACAAGAAGCAGGAGAGGGGATGAGTGCTTCTGGTTGTAACCCCACACGTGCTGGGTCCAACGTAGGGGAGCTGACGTCAGGCGGTGCTCATTACAAGCCTGTAACAGGCTGAGTTCCCACCCTCTCGTCACCTGAGCCACCTCGTAAGCACAAACACACTCCCAAATGGGGTGTAGACGCCGACCTACAGAGTCAGCATCAGATTTACCCACGCTTTACCTCTTTCCCTGTGCATGTCAACCTTGCACTGAGACTTTCCCTTCTGGGACTTTTGCTACAGGACTTTCCTTTTGCTGAAAGTCATCCTTTAGAATTTTTTTTTTTTTTAAGATATTTTTCCTTTTTCTCCCAAAGCCCCTGGTACATAGTTGTGTATTTTTAGTTGTGGGTCGCTCCAGTTGTGGCATGTGGGATGCCGCCTCAGCATGACCTGATGAGTGGTGCCATGTCCACGCCCAGGATTTGAACTGGTGAAACCCTGGGCCGCCGGAGCAGAGTGCGCGAACTTAACCTCTCAGCCACAGGGCCAGCCTCGTCCTTTAGAGTTCTTTAAGTTTTAAGTTAGGCTCTGCTGTGGCAAGCTTTTTGTACAATTCTGCACCCAATTCCGATGTGAGGGTTCTTCCCCAACTTCATGCAGTTCTGCGACTACAGCGGGGGTCCCACCGTTCACCCTCGTTCTGACACGTGGAGATGGCGTCAGACCCCCACAGGTTAAGGGCTCAGTCCTACAAGACCGCCTCTCCTTCAGATGCCAGGTGTCACCTGTGCACCTGACCACTGGCTCCAGATCAGAGACTCCCTGACCCCTCCCCGGTTGGACAAGTTTGCTGGAGTGGCTCACAGAACTCAGGAAACATTTCACTTGCCAGATCACCGGTTTCTAGTGAGAGCATATAACTCAGAACCGCCAGGTGCAGAGACGCACAGGGCAGGTCTGGGAAAGGGCCCCACACTCCCACTTCCTCTCTGAGCTCACTGCCCTCCTCCAGGCATCTCCACGTGCCCGCCGACCCACAAGCTCTCAGAACCGTCCTTTTGGGTCTTCTGGAGGTTTCATCACATAGGCTGACTGATCAAATCATGGCCCACTGGTGATTGATTGAAGCTCCAGCCCCTCTCCCCTCCGGGGGTCCGGGGTGGGACTGAAAGCTCCAGCCTCTAATCACGAGTTTGGTTCCCCTGGGGACCAGCCCCATCCTCAGGGGCTGCCCAGAGTCACCTCGTTAGCATAAGCTCAGGTGTGGTTGACGGGCTTGTCGTGACTGTCAAGACCCCTTTATCGCTCTCATCACAGGAGAGTCCAGGGGTTTTGGGAGCTCCGTGCCAGGAACGGGACAAGACCGAATACGTATTTCTTACTATAAATCACATCACAGTGTGAGAATGTCTTATTTAGGATGAGACAGTTTTGCTGCTATGCAGTTTTAGGCTGTTAATTTTTCTCTCAGTACATTGAAGATACTATTCGCTTTTCTTCTGGCTCCCACGGTTGTTTTTGATAAGCCACATTTTAAAAAAAGATCTTGTCTCTGCTTACCTTTAAGATCCTCCCTCTGTCTTTGGTTCTGCACTTTCACTAAGATGTGACAGGGTAGAACTTTTTATTCATACTGCTGGGGACCCACTGGGCTTCCTGAGGCTAAGAGCTGATGACTTCCATCAATTCTGGAATGTTCTCAGCCATTTTGTCACCAACTAGATACCCCGAGGAACTCACGGGTGGGTTTGGACATTTTAACGTTTTCCAAATTGTTCTTTTTCCTTTTGTTATGTTAAGGAATGCCATCACCAACCACCCTGAACCAGACTAGGCCTCGCCATGAGAGCTACACCTGTGGCCTTTGCCTTATTTTTAGTGCTAAGATCTTTCCAGGAAGAGCTAAAGCCTTATTCTCATCACCTGCAGTGTGTGTGGGATCACGTTTTCCAACTGAGGCTGCGCAAGAGGATTTCCACCTCTCCCTTTTGAATATTCATTCCCCATCCCAAATGTCCCTGCTTCTCCGGGGCACTATGACCCTGGAGTGATTCCTCACGGTCTCCTACTTGCCGCAAATAGACCTTCCTTTGTGAGACAACTACTTCTGGTGTAGTCTGATTTAACTCGCCAGGAGAGAACTCACTTGGGTTTCGGTAACAATTATTTCTTTGAAATAACAATCTCCAGGGAGAGCAGGGCTGGAGGTCCCGCTGCACAGACGCTCCTGGGCCAGGAAGTTGATGAGCTTCCAGGTTGGAGCCCTGGAGGTGCTGGGGCATTGCCCGGAGCAACCACGGGGCTGCACGCACCACACCCCATGCTCACCTGTGCATCTCTCCCATTTGGGTGGTCGTGACTCGCATCCTTTATGATAAACCAGTAAACCCAAGTGTCTGCTGAGCTCTGAGTTCTTCTAACCCATTATCAAATCAGAGTAGGGGGTTCTGGGAACCCCAAATTTATAGCCAAGTGACATGAGTGCTAGTGGCCTGGGCACCCCATTGTGACTGGCATCTGAAGTGGGGGCAGTCTTGTGGGCTGAGCCCTCAAACCTATGGGGTCTGTGCCGACTCCAGGAACTCACTGTCAGAACTGAGTTGAATTGTCAGACACCTGGTTGGTGTCAGAATTGGAGAGTTGGGTGATATTGGAAAAGACATCACATATTTGATGTCAGAGAAAAAAACCCACAGATACATCCTCTGTCATCATTAATTGGTAAATCAAGTCAAGAGAAGTCAACAAAGACAAGATGATAACAGAATTGAGAAGCTTGATCTAAAGCATCCGTGAGCCATTGCACTCACGACTGGAGAATGACATTCCGATCAAAAGCACATGGAATATGCGTGAAAATTAACCTGGTTCTCAGCCCTGAAGTTTCCACAACTTTCAAGGTATCAGTTTCATAGGGACCATATCCTTTGACCACAATTCTCTTAAAAAAGACAGCAATGGCAGAAAGGCAACTGAAACCCTTCACACACTCGAGTTAAGGAGCTCGTTGTAGATGCCTCATGCGTCAAGAGAAAATTACAAATTTTCAGCTACTTAGAAATGAATGACAATGAAAATACAACAAAATATGGTTGTGGGTGTACATTTATTAGGGGTAACTATACCATTAGTCATATTATTAAAAAAGACTGGAAATTGATCAGCTGTGCTTTCGACTGGAGACATTCGCAAAATAACAACAGAATAGGCTCAAAGAAAGTAAACCGAGGGAAATAATTAACAGAAATGAAAGAAAGGATGGGGCGGAAGGGGTCCGAGGCTCCATGCTGCGTTGGACAGCTGCGTCCCTCCCTCCCCAGCCTGGCCGCAGCGCTGTGGATCACTGGATCTTCCAGGAGTGCTGGTTCGAAGATAGACAGCTGTCGGGTGTTCATCGGTCTGCCTGTGCCTTCTTTCTCCGTGTAGCGGGGGCACACGTGTTCAGTAGTTCACAGTGCCGTGTCTTGCCTGTTCCCCGCATCGTGAGCACGCTCCCTGTCGTCACGTGCATGTTTGGCGGCGTCCAGTGTCTGCATGTCGCTCAGTTCCGTCACCTCCGTGGACGTGGGGTGCCCTCCCTGTGCTCTGCTCTCTGAACAGTGCTTTGATGCGCGTCTACCAGATAAGTCCTGTGGGACGATTTCCTCTTGACTGTATGCTTGCATTTCAGGGGCCTTGTCCACCTGGGCAGGAACGGGGACACTTACCCCCTAACGTCGCCACCGTGATGTGTTCTTTACCTGGCACTGGTGCGAGGAGTATTTATCAGTGGGTTTGAGGAAGATGTGAGTTGGAAAGCTGAGACAGAGTAGGGGAGAGACCCCATTTGAAGAGGGCTGTACCAGGAGCTTGTGCCCTGACTCCCAAGTGTATCTGAGTGGTGGCCAGCGGGCAGTGAGCACCAGGGTCTGGGGTCACTGGCCCTGCTGGGGGTGCCCCCCCCCCAGTTATGGTCCTTGTGTAGAGGTGCTTTCTCCATTTGATGTTGGAAAAGCACGTCACAGGAAGTGAGAGCTGTGCAGTAAACACCCACGGACGTGCTTGATTGTGATGAGCTGCTGCTGGCCTCGCCCCTTTGGGTATCAATGCCCCGGCCCCCATCCTCTAGGCCCCCTCTGCCCTTCTTATCTATTGACGCATTTCCCAGCCAGTGGCAGGCCTCAGCCCCCTCACCCCTAACGCCTTCCTCAACGTCATTTACGGTTATTTTTCTCCCTTGAAGGTAAAATTAACATACAGTAAAATTGTGCATACAGTGAAATGCACAATTTCGGCTGTTTGATGGATCCTGAGAAAGCAAGCATACCACTGTGCCACCCAGACCTGGGGGAGTCTGGAACATCCCTCCCTGGGCAGCTCTCTCCTGCCCCAACCACCCCAGAGGCACCCAAGCTTCTCTGAAGCTGTGTGTCGGTCTGGCACAGGTGCCCACATTTCTCTCTCGGCCCCTCGCTGAGCCTCCGCAGGCCGTGTGTCTGCCCACAGTGCCGGCCTCTGTCAGGTCGCGTGCTGGGTGGAGGGACACAGGAAGCTTGTCATTGCGGCCTGGGTGCTGCGGGTTGTTACGGGGAGAGCGCCTCTGAGCAAACGGACTAGGTCCAGATTGCAGTAAATAGGACTCTGACCCGCAGCCTGCGGGTGAACTGAAGGACGCCCGCCCACCTTCTCCCTCCCGGCCCCTGTCCTCTCTGTGGTCTGAGGGAGCATGTGCGGGTCAGCCCTGGGGGCTCTGTCCTCTCTGTGGTCTGAGGGAGCATGTCCGGGTCAGCTCTGGGGCCCCTGTCCTCTCTGTGGTCTGGGTACCTGGTCCGCTCAGTCTCTGTGTCCTCAGTTTCTTTCCCAGCGATGTCGGTTCCTTGGCTCAGGTGTTTGCGGGAGAAGCATTGTTTCTGAATAGGCTTGATGTCGGAGGCGCTGGAAATGAGCCGTTGGTGCGGGAAGTCAGGGCGCAGACCCTGCTGTGAGGCCAGAGGGCTGGGCTCTGTCTGTCTCTGCTCGCCCTTCCTTCCGTGCTGACTGAGCGCGGCCAACCACACGCGGGAGCACGGCGCCCGCGGGGCCGGACCGGTGCGGGCAGAGAGCAGGGCGCGGGGCTCGGGGCCGTGCGGCACGGGGTCGGGGACCTGCAGGACGGGCGTGTCCAGGCGGAGGGCACCGTGGGGGCGAGGCCCTGAGCCCGACGCCGTCTGGAAAGCTCTGCAAACAGCCGAGGCCAGTGCGCTTGCGGCCGGGCCGCTGAGACAGCTGGCGCGCACGAGCGGGCACCACCGGCCCCTCCGCCCGCGGGGTCTGCGCGGCAGGCACGATCCCGGGGGAGCGGGGCGACGGCGAGCCCTGGGCCCGGGGCGGGCGGGCGGCCTGGGGTCCCGGGCACAGCGGGGGCTGCGGGCGTGGGGAGCGCGGGGACCGGGAGCGCGGACACGGCCTGGCCCCAGCGCGCGCCTCTCCTGCGCGCGGGCGGCCCCATGTGCTGCGCCGTCGGGACTGTTCGAAGGAGGTTCTGCCGAGACCACCGCCGTGTAGGAAATGATGCGCGGAGGTCCCCCACCCCCAGGTCACTTCTGGCAGAACTGAGCCGCAGCCCACAGGGGCGTTGACCTGCCCGCCCGCTGCCCTCACTCAGACCCGCGGTTCTTTGCGCTCCTCTGTGGTCCGCGAGTGCTGTGCTGTCTATCACAAGGGGAGGTGGCGTGCCTCGCTCTAGTCCACATACAGAACATCGCATCCTGTAGATACCGCTCGACACAAGGTTGACATGAGGGAAGCCATTGTAGAAAAGAAACCGTACTGTAACTTTAAATGACCTCAAACTAGCCCAGACAGGCTCTGTAGATTCTGTGGCCCCTCCCAGCTGCTTTAAGATGATAGCTTTCTTCTTTCGAGTTCCTTAGGAATGTGATGACCCCGGGCAGAGAGTCTATGCTGATGGCTATCATCAATGACAACTGAAAGATCAGGGTATAGGCATTGCTCCATTCTCTGGTGCATATCCAGTAAAACAAAGGACTAACGGGAACTGTGACCAGATGTCTGCCCCTCCAGAGACCAGCCCCGTATATCGCTGGCCTGTAGTCTTTGTTCTGGGAGATGGTTCTTTTGGACATGAGGCGACCATCTTCCCTCTTGCTAGCAAGCTGTAATAAAGGCCTTTCTCTCCTACCCCCTTGCCTCCTGACTATTGGCATGTCTTGCAGTGGGCAGATGACCTCCCCCTTAGGCGGTACCAATTTGGCGACCATAAAGGGACCCTTAAGTGCTGCTTGTGGCCAGTCGACCTCGGTCAGGCAACCTGTTGGGTAAGTCCCTAGCAGTCACTGAGGCTCTTTGTGCGGAGGAACTGCCCTTTGCACGTTCCTGGGCCAATGCCGGCTGCCTCCTAACGCTGATTGTGGTAGGGAGAGAAACGGCTAGGTCTGGTGAGTCAACAGGCTCAATCTGGAATGGGTAAGTTGCCTTGAGGACGCTCGTGAGCTCCCTTCCCGTCCATCTGGGGTCCTTCTGCTTGCGGCAGGGCCATCTGGTGTCCAACAGGACTGTCTGGGCGCACACTCAGAGAGGGAACAGTTGTAGGACTTTATACCCTAAATCTGGGAACTAGTTCACTGGTATCTGGTTGTAGGGCCTGTGCTTTGCTTGCTCAGTGGAAACTCCTAGGCCCATTGCAACCCTGTGTCCTTCTGGCTCCCTTCTGGCCAGGCAGCCCAGATTTGTGACGATCTGGTCCGGGCCAGCCTGAATCCTCCTTATCCTACATGAAGAACATCGCATCTTAGAGGGACACAGAGCCCCTCCCTGTGAGCTCCTGTTCCTGGGAACACTGGTGGTACCAAGGACAGCCCTTTGGCAAGCATGCAGCCTTTGCTCCTCTGCCTAGTTAAGCAAGCTTCTCTTAGGGGGTGGTTGCGGGCGTGCGCATACTTCCGTCCAGCTGTCCGCCACTGGACACTCTCCCGTAAGTAGGGCCCAATAAACCTATATGTCTCATTTGCAGTCTCTATGCTGTTTCTTCAGTCTCTCGACACAATACCCTGCTGCCCTAGCCCAGCTGAGCTTGTGGCAGAACACTGGGTTTTCTGTGTCTGTGTCTGTCGACAAGTAGCTTAAAATTGGCTGCTTGGGGACTGAGTCGTAACAAACTCCCTTTAGAAATTACCTTGCTTGTTGTGGCAACCTGGGAAAAGCCCCCTAAAAACTGGAGATAGTTGTAAACAGCTGGCAATATAACCCGGGATAATTTAAAGTTACAGTGGCCATTTTTGGGCTCCTTTTGAGCTTTTGAACCAAGAAAGAAATCTTTAAAGAGTCAAAGGTCCACCCCTGGGAGCCCCAACTCTGGTTTCCAGGCCTCATCACCCCGGCGACCCTGTGGAGTGCCCTCTCTTGGCCGTTAACCTGTTGAGTATTTTAGGCGCCTACCGAGTCAGTTATGAGGATAGGAGACCTGTGACTTATTCTGTAAACTGTCCCGCTGGGGCTGTGTGCCCCAGCATGAGAACTGTTGTGTGACCCTTATCTTAATAATTCTTGGGAAGAGGCTGTGAGGGTGAGGCCTGATCCCCTCTTTTCCCTTCTTTGTCTGTTTGTCACCTCCTCTGTTGTCACCAAGTGGAGGTTAAGTTCAGGCTGGACCTGAGCACCACCTGGACCTTCTGTACTTAGCTCTTCACCCTGGCCACAGGGAGCCCCAGCCCCCACCAGCTCCAGGCCTTTGCCTCCTGCCTCCCTGGCTCACCTTGTGCTGGCTCAGGGACTAAGTGCCTGGGCTGAGTCTCAGGGCCTTCACCAAATCTTAAAGCGATTGGCATCTGCACTCGGGCTCTGCGCCCTTTCTCTGGCCGCTGTCAGTCAGACGCCAGCTTTACAGCCATGGGGAATGCCCCAAGCATCCCCGGAGACTCACCCCCTGGGTACATTTTAACTAGTTGGAAAATGCTGTCAACTGGGTGGTTTATGCCCCAAAAACTCCATCTGGGAGGAAACTTGAGTGGTTTCTCTGTGCCTTTGTGATGTAGTTAATTCCCAGGACTGAAGGAAAAAAAGGGAAAAAGGAAAAGCGGCCATAAGAGCACCCTCGCCAAAAATCTAGCATCTTGAGTGTCTTCTCCACAAATATTGGTGTAATGGCTTAAAGCAAAATTTGGATTCATAACTAGGGAGCTTTATATTCCATTACCTGATTCATAGCAGTAATTTTAAAACAATAGCTAAGTTATCTACTTTTGGCTTCTTATTGCAGAGAAACAAAAGTATTTGGGTCTATTAGTAAACATGCCTTGCGTTTCATTAAAAAATTATGCTTATGAAGTGGTGTGTTTCTAGAAATTATTAAAACTGTTTGATATCAAAAATGTTGATATAAAAGTTCATGATTGCTTAACTTTTTAGTTTTTACTAGGGTCTGTAAGGGTTAAAATTCTAATTAATATATGTAATTAAAGCTACTGGAAATTAATAAGGTGAACATTCAAGGAAAGTAAAATGTATGTTTTCAGTAAAGAAGGTGTACAGAATGGAAATATTTTTGTTTGTTGGATTAAGAAAGATAAATTTATCCTAAAGTCTAGAAGGGAAGAAAAACAGCATGGGGCAAATTCTGAATGTAAAAAGAAAGTTATAGAAGGTTTGTGAAGCAGAAATTCAGAAAGGAGTTTTATGCTGGTCAAGTTGACTAAGATTGAAGTAAATCCAATTGAGTAAATGAGTTTTAATGTCAAAAATAATCTGGTGCAAAAGTTAAAATTTGGTTTTCTCTCTCAAGGATAATTTTCTTGAATTTTTGGCCTGCTCTGAGTCTACCTAAAAGACAGAAAATCTATGTTTTGCTAAAATAATTTCCTATGTTCAGAAGGACTGAGGTCTTAAGATTTTTTGACTCTTGTAACTGCTCTTGACTGTTTATGTTGTCACTTTGAATAGATACCTACTTAGGTGGTATTATGTGGGTGAATGCTATTGATATAGTTGTTTTGAAATTGTATAACATTCCTAAAATTCTCATCTGTCCTGCTTGTCAGACATAATTCTGGTTATTCTTTTAAAAAGTGTTGTATGTCACAAAATTAACCAAATTCCTTTCTCAATTTCCATTTTTGAGTCTTTTGTTTACAAACAGTTATTATTTTACTCTGATGCTTTTGCAAAATATGTTCCCTCTTCAGAGAAATTCATGGACAGGACTCTGGCGCTTACTCTAGAGTACAGGTTTCTGATAAATTTTCAGATCATAAAACTGAACTGGGTAAGAAATTACAGAACTCTAATGGAGAAACTGATGACTTCATGAACTGCTAACAAGATTAAGGTCAAGAATCGATTACACAGGACTGAATGAAGCGGAGGATGATTGTAATTTGTGGCTTTTCATTGAGATATTGTTGATTTTTAAAATTTTTTTCCTCAGATTTAAGGAAGTCTTTTTCTCTTTTCTCTCATGCTAACTATGACTTATAGCAATTTGGTAAAATTATACCTTTGTGAGCAGAATTGAAACATTTATCTTTTTCTCCCTACTTGATCCCTCCAGAATTTGGAAACACTTCGTGAGTGAGTATGGTTATTTTCATGGCAATATCGTCATTTGCGTAAGTTCAATAAGAATCTGTTCTCCTTAAAACAAGACACGTTTGGAAACACTGGTTATATTACCAAGGCTTTGACTGGAATGTCATATTTGAGAGAGCCATACAGATTCAGATATGGCAAGACAGCTTTTGAAGAATAAAGCTTGACCTTCTGGACTAAAGCCACTTGGAAATATTGGCCTGGTACCTTGTTTCCTAGCAACCTTACAGGTAAGTAAGAAAGGTCACTTATCTGGCAGGCACCTGGAACCTTCAAATATTTTGGGGAACCTCAAGAGAAGAGAAGAGTCCACCTAAATCGGTAGGTACTGCAGGAAAAAATCTGATGGCAAGTCCTTGGCTTGGCTTTTCTGGCCTTGATAGGCCTTTAAAGTTCAATCTGAGATTCCTTATAAAAAGTTCCAGCAAAGCAGATTTAAAAGAGCCTATGTAGTCTTACATAGGCTGCACTTACGTAAATAATTGGACCAAGTTTTATCGAAACTAGACTTATTTTGCCAACCAGTTAATCTCACTTTGGCTATCTTTTATAAAAAATGAGGATGATTTTAGAGAGAAAGATTATGTTTCAGTAGAAGCTGTAGTACAAATTCATGGATATTAGATTCTAGTTCTGTTAATTGTCTTTGAAGTTTTTGTTGTATCTGTAAACTGGACTGGATTGTGACTTCTTCTAGTCTCCTCAAATATCTGGCTGCAAATCTGCAAACTAACATTTTCAATTTTTTCCATTATTTTCATTCGAAATCATTGAGAACCTGCCCTTTTCCTGAAGCCTGGAGGACTTGATGTAAACGTAAGAGAAGGTTCATGTCTGCTGCTGTGGAAGCCACTCAGAAAGGTACCTGAACACCTGATGACATCATCAGAGGCACTTCAAACTGCAAAAGATGCTTTGACTCTGACAGCTAGAGATCTCTGTGACTCGCTGCCACCTGGGCTCAGAAGTTGGTTTATAACTTGCTCCCACCATTAACATTGTTCTCTTTTTGTCTCTCTAGAAATACATCTTATTAAATACCTGGTCACTTGCTCACGCAACATGGGCCTAACTTTGGGAGCCCACCTGCTGCACCTACACCAATACTTCTTTCCAGGTAGAAACCAGCGTTAGTGAAATAAGGGAACAAGCAAGCAACCTGGATACAGACAACTAGAAAGCATCAATCCCCTTTCCTATCAGACTTAGGTGACTGGTTTACTAACCTTTTCTCTTCGATGCCAGCTGGGACCAAATCCATCCATGTGGGTATAATAAAAGGTGGCCTCACTTTAGTATTAATAGGTCTACTGTTATGCTTAGTCATTAAATTGTGAATAAAATGTATATCTACCTCAACCACCAAGGCTTCCAGGTTGACAGCATGACAACTCCCTCTTAGAAACCTCTTGGCCCATTTTAAGAAGAGGGTAACTCACGTTGCCCTGATTGAGCAGGAAGTAGCCAGAATGAACACGATGGCCCTATTCCCTACACCAGCGTGTGATTATGCTGGGTGTATAACGGACGGGGGAATTGATACTGCTCAACACAAGGTTGACATAAGGGAAGCCATATTGTAGAAAAGAAACCATATTGTAACTTTGAATGACCTCTGACTGACTAGCCCAGACAGGCTCTGTAGATTTTGAGGTCCCTCCCAGCTGCTTTAAGATGATAGCTTGGTTCTTTCGAGTTCCTTAGGAATGTGATGACCCCGGGCAGAGAGTCTGTGCTGATGGCCATCGTCAACGACAACTGAAAGATCAGGGTACAGGGTGTTGTTCCATTCTCTGGTGCATATGCAGTAAAACAAAGGACTAACGGGAACTGTGACCAGATGTCTCCCCACCCAGAGACCAGCCCCGTGTACCACTGGCCTGTAGTCTTTGTTCTGGGAGATGGTTCTTTTGGACACGAGGCGACCATCTTCCCTCTTGCTAGCAAGCTGTAATAAAGGCCTTTCTCCCCTACCCCCTTGCCTCCTATTGGCATGTCTTGCGGCAGGCAGACGAGCCCACTTGGGCGGTAACAGCAGGGTCCCTGCTGGCCCTTTGTAGCCACTGCACGGTCACCCACCCCAAGCCCCTGGCCACCACCAATCTGCCCTCCATTCCGAAATTCTGTCAATCCCAAAATGTGACGTAAATGGTTTCGGATAGTGACCTCGAGGTGCTGACCTTTTCCACTCAGCCTGAGTCCCTGGAGTTCTGCCTGGTGGTGCCTCTGTCAAGAGTTGACTTGTCCTCAGTGCTCGGTGCAGTCGGTGGTGTGGGTCACAGTCTGTGAAGGCGGCCACCTGGGCGAGGACACTTGGGTTGTCTCCAGTTGGGGGTATTAGAAATTAGGCTGCTCCAGGTTTCGTGTGGACGCAGTGTCATTTCTCTGGGCTTGGTGGCCGGGCGAGCCGTGGCTGGGCCACGTGGCGGTTGCCTGTTTAATTTATAGGAACTGCAGACTTCCAGAGCGGCTGCGCCATTTTACACCCCACCATCAAAGTCCGAGAGGCCCAGTTTCTCTGTCTCCTCACTGGCTGTTTTCAGCTCGGCCATTCTGACGGCTGCAGCGGCCTCTCCCTGTGGCTGACGTGTTGACCTATTCCCCCGGCTCATTCGCTGCCTCTCATGACGTTTGTCCGTTTTCTAATTGCATTGTTTTGTTTCACTGTGGAGTGTACACCTCACCCTCAGTCCTCTGTCGGATGTGGTGGATTCTCGCTGTTGGAGGTGGTTCTGTCTGAAATCACACAGACACTGACTTGGCGAGTCCCGTGCCACTGCCCCCGGGCAAGAACGAGCGAGGGTCCCACCAGCCTCTGGGCACGACATTTTTGTCAACCGACCAATAGGTGACTGGAGGGCTCGTGCCTGGAGGAAGCTCGTCTCACACACGTGTTTTCTCCCTGCACACGTCCCAGCCTTCTCGAGCTCGGGAACACTAGACAGCACTCCAGCTGGGCGCCTGCCGGCCATTTTAAAGAGTGAAATTACCAACAAGCAGCACAAGAACGCAAACAACAGAGCACCAAATAGACCGTGAAAAGGCCACTTGTTTACAGTCCGAGCGCTGGGACAAGAGGGCAGGGTGAGGCCTCGTTCCACCTCGGCTGGGAGCCTGGGCAGTGGGAGAGTCGAGCTTTGAAGCTCTGAGCGTGTCCGCCAAGGCTGCGAGAGCACCTCGAGTACTGGTTTCGCGGTTACAGGTAAACCTATGGGTAGGTGAGTTCACGAGTACAGAATCTGCAAGTAACGAGGACCAACTGGCTTGCACATGTTTTCTTCCACTGTAGCTTGTCTTTTTATCCTCATCTCATGGGCTTTTGCTGAGCAAAAGCTTTTAATATTCATGAGATCAAGTTACCAGTGTTTCCTTTTACGAATCATGCTTTAGGGCTCGCTCAAGTCCAAGCGCTCTTTGCCTAGCCCTGGATTCTGAAGATTTTCTCCTATGTTTTTCCTGAAAGTTTTATAATTTTATGTTGTATATTTAAGTCCGTTATTTGAGTTAATTTTCACAAAGTGTGAGATTTAGCTCGAGGTTCATTTTCTGCGGACATCCCATTGTTCCAACACCACTTGTTAAAGGTTCTCCTTCCTCCGTTGAATTGCCTTTGCTCCCATCAAAGATCAGTTGGGCAGATTCGTGTGGGTCTGTTCCTGGGTCTCTGTTCTGTCCTGTTCATCCGTGTGTCTGTCCCTCTGCGACACCCACTGCCCTGACTTCTGGGGCTGTATAGCAAGGCTTAACGTCGGGTAGAGTGATTCTTCCCACTTTATTCTTCTTCTTCAAGACCATTTTAGCTACTCTGGGGCCTGTGCCCTTCCACGTGAGTTTTAGAACAAGCTTGTCTGTGCCTACAAGAGGCCTTGCTGTTTTTTTATGTTTCGTTTTTTTTTTCTTTTATTGAGAGCATGACAGTTTGTTGTGCACAGGAAGGCTATGACTTCCTGTATTTACGCTAACAAACTTTCTTTAAGTCTGTTTGACTTTTGAGGACATGAACATCAGTTTATTTAATTAATTTTACAAATATATTAAGAACCTCCTTGTGTTGGATGCTAGAAATCTAGTAGTGAAAAAAGTGGACATACTTTAGCAGTTCTCAGCATGCATACTGTGTATTTTAAATAAATCGCGTATTGATAGAACTGTAGAACTGGTCAATTTGGCCCTACTTTACTTGGTATTAATTGAATATTTGAAATTAAGAGATTTGCCCCATATTCATAAAAATTTTCGTTAGAATGCATCCCCTCAATGCAGGATTTGATATTATCACCAAAAACACTGGAATGTCAGTCAAGAGGACAAAGTCTGAAGTCTCCGGGAGCCCAGAGTATAGATTTAGGAAAATGCTTGATCAGCAAAACGTAACTACACAATATTCTCCAGTATCTAATGGAGAAGACAATGAACTAAGTGTTGCAGCTTAGACTTTCCTCCAAAGGAGGAAAATAAAGCTCAAAGGAAAACTGATTCATTTTCCGGAAACTTACTTTATGGCCAACTTACTTTATGGCTCAAGAGTGAGATGGGCAGTGGGTGATGCAGAGAGGAACTGCCAATGGAGAAGGTAGACGGGGCACACGGCAGGCCAGCGCTGGCAGATTTTTAAAGTGCAGGAAGGGGACAAACAGGGAGGAAATGGCTACAGCAAGCCCTCCACTCAGCCGGGCTCTGTCCAGTGGCAGACGACCAGGGACAGGCCTCAGGTCTAGAGCCAGTGTGGAAACATAACCCCATAACCCGCAGTGGGAGAGGAGAGTCAGCTGCAAGGGCTGAGTGCTATGAATAAAACGCAGTGCTGTGGGGAGGGAGATGGAGAGACGGAGAGAGAGGAAGATCAAGCAGAGTTGAACCACGCACACCGCGGGGTCCCAACACATCCTGGAAGGGAGCGTGCGCGTGTGTGGTGCGCAGGGGTGCAGAGGCGGCTCAGATGCCTGGGCGGGCAGCAGGGCAGTGTCAGGCGACATTTGGGTCTGGGCAGCAGCTGTTTGGCAAGCCTTTACCGTTTCTAGACTTCACGGAGCTTGAGCTAGTTCAAGAGTATGGCTGATCTCTTGCTGGGATTTTGGTAGGAGGTGCATCGGACTTACAGACCTGTCTGGGGATAACTGACCTGTTCTGTGGAGCGGGGTGATGGTGGCCACCCCCCTGGGTCTTGGGAGGCCTCGGTGTGTCCCAGGTCCGCCCTAGGGAGCATCTTGCATTCTTAGGGCTCCTGTCCTTAAAGTGATGCCCATGGGCAGCCCTTGTGGGTGACACTTTGCCAGCAAAGCTGTTGGTCTCAGTTTTGCTGACTTTCAGTAAGAAGATGACACCACGTGGGCCAGCCGAGCAGCAGCTGTGGCCAGCGGCCTCCACAGCTTGCAGGATGTGTCCGCCCCACCCCATCCCGGTGTCCTGGCCACAGGCTCCCGGCACCAACCCGCACCTCGCCGGCCTGTTCCCTGTCTGTGCAGGAACACACAGCTGGGGCTGCGCCCGCCCTCATGGGTCTGCGGTGTGCACCTGGCGCTGCGAGGAGGCCTGGCAGGTGCGGCCCACTGTCATGGAACAGACCACCTAGAGGGGCAGGGGCTCTGCTGTGAACGGACTGCTGGTCCAGGAAGGGAGGCGGCGGCCGGGGGGCGGGGGGGTGACAGCCCTGCGTGCAGGTCACCGAGACGTAACCGGTGGTCCTGGGTGGGGGTCCAGCAGTGGAACCGGGCCCCCAGCGGCCCCTCGTGACCCCACCACCCACCCCCCGAGTCAGAAGCCGTGTCTGTGCATCAGCTGCTTCCCGTGTTGGTTTGCTCTGATGCAGCTGAGCTGGCTCCCGGGGCCGGGTCAGGTAGGGGTCCCAAAGAGAGCGCCTGTTCCCCCTGGGGGCCGGGAGGGAGCACTGGAGTGAGCGGGCATTTAGGTGCTGAGGGGGGTTCTGGGGTGGGAGGGGTTTCAGTGGCTGGAATTGAACATGGGGGCCTAGAGGGGGCCACTCAGAGCGGCTCCCCGTGGGAACAGCTACCCCCCCGACAGTCCAGGAGTGAGCCCAGGTGTGTGGCATCAGCTCTCACGCCACAGGTCGGGTCCCTTCAGGAGACATGGGTGTGACTGCGGAGTGCAGACAGCTGGAGAGTGGCAGGAGGCTGGAGACAGGAGGAGGAAGTTCTAGGAATCCATGAAATATGGCAATCCAATTTTTAAAAAAAGTTTACATTATTTTAAAATTGTGGTAAAATATATATAACATAAAAATTACCATTTTAACCATTTTTAAGCATAGATTCCATGTCATTAAGCACATTCACATTGTTGTGCAACTGTCACCACATACCCCACTTCCAGCAGTGGACAGATCATCCAGACAGAAAATCTGAGGAAATACTGGACTTGAACTATACCTTAGACCAAATAGACCTAACAGACGTATGCAGAACATTCTCGTTTTCTTTAGTGATGTCTTTTCAGGGCGGAAGTTTTTAATTTCAACCCAGTTAACTTTCATGGATTTTTTCTTAAGGTGTGTGCTTTTTGTACCTGAGGTCATGCAGCTGTTATCTACTCTCACTTCTAAAACTTCTGTAGTCTGCTTTCACACTCGGGTTTTCATTGCCTGGGGTCAATGTGGACGTGTGGTGTGAGGTGGGGTTAACTTTGGCGTTTTGCTGTTTGTGTGACCAGCTGTCCCAACCCTGCTCACAGAGCAGCCCTCCTTCCGCGCTGACCCGCAGTGTGCTTGCTCACACCCGACTGGCCCACCTCTGGGAGTCTGTTTCTGGCCTTTGCATTCTGCTCCACGGGCTCCATCTGCCCGTCCCTGTGCTGGCACCGTGTGGTCTTAATTACTGCATCTTGAGGACAATTCTTTGGCTCTGGTGCGGCTCTATAACAAGCCAAGACCTCGAGACGGCACCGTGGCTGTTGGCGCTTTGCTCATCCACGTGAATTTTAGAGTCAGACTGCTTATGATCTGTTCACATACATCCTCTTGCACACGCACAATAGCATTTTGATCGGATGCATTAAATGTTTGGGTCACGTTGGGGAGAACTGCCATTGGGGTGCTCTTGAGTTTTCAAGTCCATGAACATCACACATCTCTCCATTTATTTAGGACTACTTTAATGTGTTTTACAGCAATTGTATCATTTTTCTAGAGTTCTTACATACCTTTTGTTAAATTAATCCGTGTGGTCTTAAAAATAATTTTGATACTATTGCAAATGGCATCCTTGTGAAATTGCATTTATCTAAACTTTTGTTCACGATGTCTAGAAATAAATTTGCAAAATTGTAAGTGGTTCTCAGTGACTCTTTTCTGCAGGTGGTTTGGGCTTTTACTGTAGGCAATCAGCTAATCTGAGATGAATGACGGTTTTGTTTCTTTCTTGCAGCTCATACACCTTTATTTTTTTCCATGCTTTCCTGTGATGGCTTGAGTTAAAGAGGGACGTGGTGCCTCACTGTTCTTGACCTTAAAGGAAACGTCATGGTTGTTTCACCACTTGGTCTGATGACTGCTGAGATTTTTGGTAGAAATCCTTTTTCAGGTTGAGAAAGTTTTCATGACTTCAAGTCCCAGTTTGCTAAGTTTTTTTGCTGAGGAAGATTAGCCCTAGCTAACATCTGTGCCAGTCTTCCTCTATTTTGTATGTGGGTCACCACCACAGCACGGCCACTGACGAGTGGTGTAGGTCCACGCTCAGGAACCAAACCTGGGCTGCCAAAGTGGAGCACGCTGAACTTAACCACTAGGCCACAGGGCTGGCCCCCCAGTTAGCTAAGTTTTAAAAAACCTCATGAATGCTTGTTGAAGTTTATTGATTTTGGGGGGGGGTATGTTTTGTAAGAATTTGTCCATATCATCTAAATTTTCAAATTTTTTGTAATAACATTATTCTTAATATCCTATTGTATAAAAAAAGTCTATGCTGAGGTATAGTTGATGTACAATAAAATGCATCCATTTAAAGCATACAATGCGATGGCTTTGGCAAACGTCCTCTTATCTTTTTTCTAATCATGCTGTACATTAGAGCCTCAGAACGTTTTATCTAACTGAAAGTTCGTACCCTTTAGCCACATCTCCCCTTTTGCTCCTTCCCCTCGTCGTGGCAACCGCCATTCTACTCTGCTTCTGTGAGTTCAGTATCAGGAGCTGTCGGAACTGGAACAGGAACGCACAGCTGAAGAAGAGGCACGAGAGAAGGAAACTGCAGGAGAAGAAAGAGAAGAGGAACCTCCAAGAAAACTCACTGTGAAGGGTTTAGCAGAAGCTCTTGCAGACCTCAGCAAGCTCTTTAAAAAGTTTGAAAACATGGACCCCAAGACCAGAAGGCTTCCATTAATAGAGAGGAATGTTCATGGTACATTGTCTGCTTATGAGAAAACCCATGATGAGAAAAAGAAACAAACGACCATGGACGTATTTCTGAAAAGAGTGACCCCTCCTCAGTAAGAGCCTCAGGCAGGTCCTTCAGGGGGTGTCCCAGAAGAAGGCCTGTTATCATAGGAGATGACAGCTCCATGCGTGTTATTGCCCCTGAAGACCTCCCAGTGGGACAGGATGCGGAGGTGGAAGACAGTGATGTTGATGACCCTGACCCTGCGTAAGCCTGGGCTAATATGTGCACTGTGTCTTAGTTTTTAACAAGAAAGTTTAAAAAGTAAAAGAATTTAAACTATTTTAAAAATAGAAAAAAGCTTATAGAATAAGGATAGAAAGAAGAAAATACTTTTTGTACAGCTGTAAAATGTTTGTATTTTAAGCTAGGTGTTATTACAGAAGAGTCGAAAAGTTAAAAAGAATTAAAAAGTTTCTAAAGTAAAAGAGTCACAGTAAGCTAAGGTAACGCTATTATTATCATTTTTTAGGATTTTACTTTTCCTTTTTCTCCCCAAAGCCCCCCGGTACATAGTTGTGCATTTTTAGTTGTGGGCCCTTCTAGGTGTGGCATGTGGGATGCTGTCTCAGCGTGGCTTGATGAGTGGTGCCACGTCCGCGCCCAGCATCCAAACCGGCGAAACCCTGGGCCATCGAAGCAGAGCACGCGAACTTAACCACTCGGCACGGGGCCGGCACCATAAGGTGATTTCTTATTGAAGAAAGGAAAATATATATTTATAAATGTCACTTAGTCCTAGTGTGCAGTGATGTCCTGGCCCCTCACTCACTGACTCACCCAGAGCAACTCCCCGTCCTGCGGGTTCCATTCACGGTAGGTGCCCTAGACAGGTGTACCAGTTTTTATCTTTTACACTGTATTTTTACCTTACCTTTCTATGTTTAGCTACGTTAGACACACAAATACTTACACTGTGTTACAGTCACCTACAATATTCAGTGCAGGAACATGCTGCAGGTTTGTCACCTGGGAGCCATGGGTTATGCTGTGGAGCCTGGCTCTGCAGTGGGCTACACCGCCTAGGTTTGTGTAAGGACTGTCTGTGACGTTCACAAAATCACCAATGACATTTCTCAGAACGTGTCCCTGTGAGGTGTGACTAGATCACCGCTTCTTTATCCATTCGTCTGTCGATGACACCGGGTAGTTTCCATATCTTGGCTACTGTGAATAAGGCTGCATTGAACATGGGGGCACAGACATCTCTTCAAGATACTGATTTCATTTTCTTTGGTTAAACACCCAGAAGTGGGATAGCTGGGTCATACGGTATTTCTAGTTTTAGTTTTTTGAGGAACGTCCATACTATTTTCCATAGTGGCTGCACCAGTTTACATTCCTACCAACAGTGCACAAGGGTTCCCTTTTCTCCATGTCCTCGCCAATATTTGTTATTTCTTATCTTGTGTTTTCTCCCCAAAGCCCCGGTGCACAGTTGTATGTCCTAGTTGTAGGTCATTCTAGTTCTTCTGTGTGGGACGCCACCACAGCATGGCTTGATGAGCGGTGTGTGTGTCCGTGCCCAGGATTGGAACCTGCGAACCCTGGGCCGCCAAAGCAGAGTGTGCGAACTTAACCACTAAGCCACTGGCCCAGCCCCATATTCCTTATATTTTTGATAATAGCCATTCTAGGAGGTATGAGGTGATAATCTCATTGTGGTTTTGATTTGCATTTCCCTAATGATCAGTAATGTTGAACATCTTTTCATGTCCCTGTTGGCCACCTGTGTGTCTTTGGAAAAATGTCAGTTTGGATTTTCTGCCCATTTTTAAATCAGATTGTTCGTTTTTTGCTATTGAGTTACATAAATTCATTAGATATTTTGGATATTAACCCTTTATCAGATATGTGGTTTGCGGATATTTTCTCCATCCCATAGGCTGCCTTTTCACTCTGCTGATGGTTTCCTTTGCTGTGCAGAAGCTTTTTAGTGAGGGGCCGGCTCCGTGGCCGAGTGGTTAAGTTCGCACGCTCCTCTGCGGTGGCCCAGGGTTCGGATCCTGGGCACAGACATGGCACCGCTCGTCAGGCCACGTGGAGGCGGCGTCCCACATCCCACAGCTAGAGGGCCATGCAGCTAAGATATACAACTGTGTACAGGGGGGGGTTGGGGAGATAAAGCAGAAGAAAAAGGAAAGAAAAGATTGGCAACAGTTGTTAGCCCAGATGCCAATCTTATGAAAAAAAAAGAAGCTTTTTCGTTAGATGTGGGCCCAGCTGTTTAGTTTTGCCTTTGTCGCCTGTGCTTCGGGAGTGAGGTCCAAAAGTCATCACCGAGACTGATGTCATGGAGCTTTTTTCTGTTTCCTTCCAGGAGTTTTGTGGCTTCAGGTCTTCTGTTTAACTCTGATTCATTTTGAGTTAATTTCTGTGAGTGCTGTAAGAGAGGGATCCGGTTTCATTTTTTGGATGTGGCTGTCTGGTTTCCCAGCCCCATTTATTGAAGAGACTGTCTTTCCGTGTTGTGTGTTCCTGGCGCCCTCGTCCAAGATGAGTCGATGGTGGACGCGAGGGTTTGTTTCTGGGCTCTGGATTCTGCCCCCCGGCCGTGTGCCTGTTTCTAGCCTGCAGCACACAGTCCGACTGCGGCAGGCCTGTGCTACAGCTTGCATCCTCTCACTTCTTCAGTGTGTGGCATCCTTTCCTTCCTCGTGTGGACTATCCAAAGACACATCCTCTCCTTTTTTCTTGGTCAATTCTGACAAAGGCTTGTGGAGGAAGCACACGTAGCTTTCTTTATCCTCTCTGCTTTCCTCTTGCGCTCTATTTTGTTAATTTCTGTTCTTATCATTCTTCTGTCACTCCTTACATGTCCCTTGTGCTTGTTCGACGTTTGTCTTCCGAGCCTCTGAGATTGGTGAGTAGCTTTTGGCTGAGGGCCGTCTTCCTTTTCTGCTCTGGGCCGTACGGCCACTTCTTGCTCAGAGTCCTCCGTGTGTCCCACTGCTGGACAGGCAGTGGTTCTGTTTCATTTTAGTTCTAAATATATTAAAATTTCCATTGCAATGTTTATTGGCCTTAAGTTATTCAGAGGTGATGTCTAAATGAATGGAGCTTGTCTTTGTCTTGTTTTTGGTGAATTTTTACACTCTGGTCAGAGATGAGCTGTTCCGTTGAAGTTACGCTCCCTGCCAGACTGAGCCTCTTCTGACGACCTCTGAACTTCAGTTGTGATTTCCCCAATTTTGTTTCCTCGTAGCATAGCTGCTCCAGCTTTCTTTTGGTTGATATTTGCCTTTTCTGTATTTTCCAGTTCTTTTTCTTTGGACTTTGCTATATGCTTATGTTTTAGATGTGTCTCTGATAAAAACCATTATTTAAATTTTTATTTTTGTTGTCCATCCTCCAAATCCTTTTCATTTAGCTACAATATGTGTGTGTTCGTGATACACACACACGTACCTAACTGGTGCATTTCTACCACTCACACAACAGCTGTTAGCTTAGGAACTGAGTCCTCATGTCCGTTGTTCAAACCATTACATGGTTTAATGCTGGCGCTTTAGATTTATGTCCCGTGCAAATCTGGGGTCACTTGGGAGGGTTTTGGCCTTGGAATTACTTCAGGTCCTAACAACTTTTGTGGACCCCAAAGAGCTTTGCTTCTGGTGTGATAAATCTATTGATATAAAAAATGAGACAAAATTTATTTAAAATAATAAAAAGACCATTGTATGTTAATATCACGAATATATTTTTCATGAAAAAAATAACTGTACCTTCCAAAACCAGCAAAAAAAAAAAAAAACAAAACATAGGGAGGACAGTGGCGTTTGTTACAGTGTGCAAACCACTCCAAGGCCTCATAAGACACGGCCGGGCTCTTCTCTGGAGTCCTGCAGCCGTGGGCGAACTGCGTGTCTGAGGGGTCAGCCTGAAAGAGAAAGCGCAGCTCAGCGTCACGTGGAAGCTGGAGAGATGATGGGTCTCTGCAAGGGGCTCAGAGCCTCCCTCACCTTGGCCCTACCATGACCCTCATCCTGACCCACAACCTGACTGTCACCCTCCCCTGCCCCAGGACCTCCCCTGAGACCTACCCCTGGACCTCACCTGGGCCTCACTCTAACCCTCTGCCTGCCTTTGCTCTGAGCCTCACCATGGCCCTCACCCTGACCCTGACCCTGACCCTCACCCTGACCCTCACCCTGACCCTCACCTTGACCATCACCCTGGCTCTCACCCTGGCCCTCACCCTGACCCTCACCTTGACCATCACCCTGACCCTCACCCTGGCCCTCACCCTGGCCCTCACCCTGGCCCTCACCCTGACCCTCACCCTGGCCCTCACCCTGACCCTCACCCTGGCCCTCACCCTGACCCTCACCCTGGCTCTCACCCTGACCCTCACCTTGACCATCACCCTGGCTCTCACCCTGACCTTCACCCTGACCCTCACCCTGGCCCTCACCCTGGCTCTCACCCTGACCCTCGCCCTGACCCTCACCCTGACCCTCACCCTGGCCCTCACCCTGACCCTCACCCTGGCCCTCACCCTGGCCCTCACCCTGACCTTCGCCCTGACCCTCGCCCTGGCCCTCACCCTGGCCCTCACCCTGGCCCTCACCCTGACCTTCGCCCTGACCCTCGCCCTGGCCCTCACCCTGACCCTCACCTTGACCATCACCCTGGCTCTCACCCTGACCTTCACCCTGGCCCTCACCCTGGCCCTCACCCTGGCTCTCACCCTGACCTTCGCCCTGACCCTCACCCTGGCCCTCACCCTGGCTCTCACCCTGACCTTCGCCCTGACCCTCACCCTGGCCCTCACCCTGGCTCTCACCCTGACCTTCGCCCTGACCCTCACCCTGACCCTCACCCTGGCCCTCACCCTGACCCTCACCCTGGCCCTCACCCTGGCCCTCACCCTGACCCTCACCCTGACCCTCACCCTGACCCTCACCCTGGCCCTCACCCTGGCCCTCACCCTGATCCTCACCCTGGCCCTCACCCTGGCCCTCACCCTGATCCTCACCCTGGCCCTCACCCTGGCCCTCACCCTGACCCTCACCTTGACCATCACCCTGGCTCTCACCCTGGCCCTCACCCTGACCCTCACCTTGACCATCACCCTGGCTCTCACCCTGACCTTCACCCTGACCTTCGCCCTGACCCTCACCCTGGCTCTCACCCTGACCTTCACCCTGGCCCTCACCCTGGCCCTCCGTATGGCCCTCGCCCCCGCACTGTGTGTTCTGCAGCTGCTGCCTCTCTGGTCCCCCGTTTTCTTTGCCCTGTGAGCCGCCCGCCCGTCATCTTCAGCTGCTCCGGTCAGGACACACACTCCGGTTTGGGCACCTCCTGGTTTCTCCCCGGCCTCCCCTCTGACCACAGTGCTGCCTGTGCCTGGCTGGGTTGCCCAGGTTCCCGCCCGGTGCTGCCCTGCCAGCTCCCTCCGCCCCGGATGCAGCTCCAGAGCCCTTCAGCTTGGCTTCCGTCTTCTAAAATACTCCCCTATTGTTGTTTTTAAGTGTAATGGATATGCGCCTGCTGAGTACAACTTCACGCCACAGAAGCCCAAGGCATGAGCCTGTGTGTCTTGTCGACCCTCCTGAGGCCTCCACGGTCGGCCGTTGTGTGCTTACGGACACAGAGACATCAACGCTTTTGTGTCCACACCCTCTGCCATGAGTCGCTCTCTCCAGGCTTAAATGGCTCTTGCCTAGATGTGCTCTCTCTGTCCTGCAACTCGCATGTCCGCATGGATATGGGTGTCATGATGGCTAATTTTACATGTCAACTTGACCCGGCCATGGGGATCCCAGGTGTTTGGTCCAACGTGATTCTGGGAGTGTCTGCGAGGGTGTTTCTGGATGAGGTTCACGTTGAATGGGTGGAGTGTACACAGCACATCACCCTCCCCAAGCTGGTGGGCTTTGTCTAATTAGTTGAAGGCCTGACTAAACTGGGTGGAGGAAGAGGGCCCTCCTCCTGCCTGAGTGTCTTGAGCTGAGACACCGTCTTCTGTGCTTGGACTCGGAGCGTCAGCTCTCGGCTCTCCAGCTTGCCGACCCGGCCGCATGGTAGGTGCATCGTGCTGGATGTGCCTCTTTAGATGGGGTCTAAACACCACCAGCGTCTCCCGTGTGGTGGGCGAGGCCCTGCGGGCTCTTCCGTGACAGCTCCCTGCCCTCAGCGATTCCTTTGATTCTCCAGTGACTGAGCTTGCTGAGGACGTTTGCCACCCGTGCTGCCATGGGTGTCTTGTGCGGCATCAGGGCGCACGTGTGTCAGAGCACCAGCAGCCACACCTGCACCAGGCATCACTTCGAGTTTCTTTGGTGACTTTTTTTTTTTTTTTAAGATTTTTTATTTTTTCCCTTTTTCTCCCCAAAGCCCCCTGGGACATAGTTGTATATTCTTTGTTGTGAGTCCTTCTAGTTGTGGCATGTGGGATACTGCCTCAGCGTGGTTTGATGAACAGTGCCATGTCCGCACCCAGGATTCGAACCAACGAAACACTGGGCCGCCTGCAGTGGAGCGTGCGAACTTAACCACTCGGCCACGGGGCCAGCCCCTCTTTGGTGACTTTTGCAGGCAGACGTGACGAGTTTTAATGTCGTCAAATTAAGTTTTTCTCTTTTAGGATATCTTCTGTTTTGCGTTTTGCCCAAGAAATCGTTGCATACACGTATTCCCAATTTTCTTCTAAAAGGTTTTTTTTTTGTTGTTAGGTTTTTAAATTAATCTCAGCTGGATTTTTTTTATTAAAATAAGATTTGCATAACATAAAATTAGCCATTTCAAAGTGTGTGGTTTAGTGGCATTTAACACATTCTCAATGCTGTGCAACCATCAGAACATTTTCTTTATCTCAAAAGGAAACCCCACACCCACTAGCACTTGCTCCCTGTCCCCTCCCCGTAGACCTGCTGGCCTCTAGTCCACTCTGTCTCTGTGGATTTGCCTGTTCTGGACGTTTCCTATGAAAAGAAACAGGCAAAATGTGGCGTTTCGTGTCTGGCTTCTCTCACCGAATATAGTGTCTCCAAGATTTGTCCGAGTTGCAGCACATTTCAGTGCCTCATTCCTCTTTGTGGCTGAATGGGATTCAGTCAGGATAGACCACACTCTGTTTATCTGTTTGTCCACTCACCAGTCGGTGGATATTTGGGTGTCTCCGCATTCTGGCGATTGTGGACAGCGCCGCTGTGAACACTCACGTACACGTTTTGCGTGGCTGTGTTTCTGTCCTCTTGAGTCTGTGCCTAGGCGTGGAACTGGAGGTTGTGTGGCAATTCCATGTTTAATCAGCTTGAATTTCATGTATAGCATTGTATTAATTTCCTAGGACAGCCGTAATAAATTACCGCAAATTGAGTGGCTTAAAAAAGCAGAAATTTGTTCTCCCACAGAAGCCCAAAACCAAGGTGTGGGCAGCCGTGCTCCCTCTGGAGGCCCGAGGGGGCATCCTTCCTGCCTTTTCCAGCTCCTGGTCCCCCCGGCGTCCTGGCTTGTGGCTGCGTCCCTCTGGTCTCTGCCTCCGTCTTCACATGGCTCCTCCCTGTGTCTCTACGTTGTCTTCCCTCTGAGTGTGTCACTGTGTCCAGATTCCCCCTTAGAAGGACACCAGTTATTGGGCTGGGGCCCATCCTAAGGACCTCATCTAACTTGATTGCAGGAAGATCCCAGGCACAGATTCTGGGCTGAGGACTTCAACATACGTTTCTCTGGGGACACCATTCGCCCCATGACAGGTCTGAGTGGAGATCTGGTTTCTGTTTGTTCAGAGCGAGCTGGTTGTCCAGAAGATTCTCGGCTCCTCTGCAGGGACATCTGTGTCTGGAGGTGTGCAGGCCAGCTTCCAGACTCCAAGCTGCCGCAGCTTCCCCAGCTCAGTGACATCTGGGTCTGTGGTTGGAAAGTGGGGCCTGCCTCTCGCTTGGACGGCTTTCTCTGTCCTCTCGACTCTCCTTCTGTGCTAGCCCCGGCTCTGGCTGGTGAAAACCCAGCAGTGGCCATGTGGAGGCCCTGACAGCTTTGTGGTATGCCTCGCAGATGACTTTGTCCAGGGCTGGCCCCGATGCTCAGTGGTTAAGTTCGGTGCACTCCGCTTCGGTGGCCTGGGTTCACTTCCTGGGCACGGACCTGTACCACTCGTGTGTTGGTGGCCATGCTGTGGTGGCAGCTCAGACAAAATTAAAAAAACTAGTTTTAAAAGAGGAAGATCGGCAACAGATTTAGCTCAGGGCTAATCTTCCTCAGCAAATAAATAAATAAATAAAAATGAAAAAAGAAAAAATGGAAAAAAAAAAAAACCCAAAACACAAATGACTTTGTCCAGAGCCTCTGGCAGCACAGCCCTGGGACAAGGAGAGGCCGACAGGATGTTGCATGAGCTGAAACCTGGGAGACAGAGCTGGGGTCTCTTCAGAAAGGCCAGTGAGGCAGGGGATTGAGACGAAGCAACTGCGTCACTGTGGCAAAGTGGTGGCCCGAGGAGGTCCACTCTCCAAGCGTGATAGGGTGGCAGGATCGCCAAATTAAGTCACCCGGTTAACTGCGGCCCTGCGTTTCTGCTCTGGACTCTGTGCCCCCTAATCTGGCGTTTCCAGGGAGGGAAGGTGGCTGTGGGGGGAGGTGGCCCGTGTTCTGCCATGGGCCCAGGGCCCGCGGGCTCTAATTTTAAACCATGACGGGGAAGGAGGGCCCAGCTGTGCTGCTGACACCCGTGCAAGGGCGCCCAGAGGTTCACCTTCCTGGGACATGTCAAGAGGATTTTCCACGAGCCTTTTCAAAGGCAAATACTCTGGGCCAAAATCTTTTTCATACGCATTCTCTGGAATTTGTTTTAGTGGATGCAGGGTTAGATCATCAAAATCCACGCATGTAAGTTGTTTAAATTCTTATGCCAGCTCTGCTTCCTGAAACACTCTGTCCAACTACGGAGTCATTTTTGGATTTTCACCCAAATAAGTCATCACCACTGAATTCCTGTTGAACCCCGTGAGGACACCCCAAGGACGGAGGAGAGAATTCCTAGAATTCAACCAACAGCATTGCAGTCCCACCAGCAGGCACTTCAAAGCATCCCCAGGATTTGAAATCAGGTTTAATAATAGTTACTGATCTGAATAATAGTAACATAATTTCAAGCATGTTGCATTTATTTCAGTGCTCTGACTCACGTTTTTGAAGATCCCATTTTGGCTGATGAGCTGTTGTGCCGACAGAGGAGGATTTACCCTGAGTCCGTGCTCTGTTCCTGCTGCCTCGTGGGGCCGGTTGTCTCTGATGAGTAACGAGCTGTCAATCGTGTTGGGTGACCTGTTTTTATCATGCTATCCTGGTGCGCCTAAGGGCCTCCCACGTTTCTTGAGGATTGTTGGCGTTCGTCATCTCTGTTCTCTGTTCTCTGTTCTTTGGATTGTGTAAATGTAGCAATCTGTCTTCAAGTTCGTGGATTCTTTCTTCTTCCAGGTGACATCTACCAGTGAGTCCCCCAGGGGAGGTTTCACTTTGTAATTTCTGTCTCTTGATCGCTGTTGTGTTTGGTGAGACGTCATCACGGCACCTTCCTTTCCCTCTTCCTGTGGTTTCCTCGAGTTCTTTGAACAGTTACAATGGCTGCCGAGAAGCCTCGTGCACCAAGCCCAACATGTGGGCCCTCACGGGCAGAGCTCTTCCTGCTTTTCTTCCTTCCTGTGTGTGGCTCACTTTCCTGTTCTTTGCTTGTCTCTTAATTTTTTTTTCATTGAAAACTGGATATTGCATCCACTCTGGCCCCCGTTTGCCCTCCTCCCTCTGCAGCTTGTTTTCGCAGGTGCTTGTGTACTTCTGTGCTCAGTGACGCCCCTGGTGTCACTCCTCCGAGGGTGCAGCTGGAGCACGAGCACTCCCCAGGATGCAGGACTCTTGGCGTGCCCTCTGACCGTCTCTTTCCTGATCCCCCCATTAAGCTGCCTGTCTCAGCTGGCATCACACCCAGCTGTCGGGCTCCACTAATTGCTGGCCGACTGGCCTGATGTTTTCAGCAATGCCCTGGGGCATAGACTGCTCCACAGTCTTCTGGCCAGGGCTCAGTTCGAGTCCAGTCTCTGAGGTTTGTTTCAACCCAAGGTCTCCTCTGAGCCGTCTCTTTCCATGGTTCTCTCTGGTGAACTAGCAGGTAAACTGTGGTGCAGCTTCTTGCTCTTGATTAAGAGGAGCTGTTGTTTTCAAGAGCAGCCTCAGGCCTCAACTCTCTTTCAACTCTTTTTCAGAGAAATCTGTTTCCCTTGGGGAGATCTTAACGCCTCCCCTGGGTGGTGGGTGAGCTGGGCTCTGGGCAGCGGCAACCCTCGTCTGCTTGTTGGCTCTCCTGGGCTGGAACCTCTGCTCTGTTAGTGAGCTGTGGTGGGCACAGTCAGGTCTCAGTGTTCTCAGCCTGCCAGGCCTCCACGGATGGAGTCGAGCCCCCAGTGGGGGGCAGGTGCCAGGCGGAGGAAGGGCATCCCCAACTCGCGGCCACGCTCACCAGGAAGATAGCCCCTCTGGCCTGGAGTTGGGGGATGAGAAATGTTGCTGGCCTGCCCCCCGCAGATCCCACAGCCCTCGTGGGGAGCCAGGGGGAGGGAGAGCCAGGGGGAGACGGAGCCTGTCTTCCTGGCCACACCCACCCCAACTGGAGCTCTGCCAAGCTGAGCTCAAGTGCCCCAGGTTCTCACTGTTCTTAACGAGTTTTAGTAGATTTCCTTGAATCAATGTCCCTCCATTTGCTGTACGTATGAAGGACCATTTTCAGAGGTCATAAATGTTTGGTTTTTTAAATTAGCTTTCACCAGATTTACCTATTTTGCTGTGGAGTGGGTCTGCAGAGCTCTGAGGCTGACCTGGGAGTCGGACCTTCCTGCCTTGTTTGGAACTGAGGCTGATGCCCGTGGTACAGCCTTGGATGCATTGGAGTAACCTGGGAGGAGCCTTAAAAACCCTGCTGCTTGGCCATTGGGTTGCTTTGTGTTGACGTGAATCACACGGGTAAGAAATGAGGAAAATTAGGGAGGCTTTGTGGGCTTGTCCTGGAGAAACACCGGCCTCAGCCTCACTGGATCCGCATTTGACGTGCCCGTGGGTGCCAATGCACCTCCAGCATCATTTGCGAAAATACGTGACTGCTCTTCCGTCTTTGTTGCAAAGTCTTTTCAAAGTGCGCAAGAATTCTTCTAGTGATAAGAGGGCACAGGTGGAACCCCCTGCATCAGATAATTTCTGCAGGTGACTGATGTTTTACAAAGCAAAATAGCTATTGAAATGTTCAGCATTTACAATATCCCATTGTGTAGTAGCAATTTATTAGGACGTTAACAGAATTAAAGTGTAAAATACTGACTTGAATTTTTAAATGGCTATAAAGGACGGCTGTGTATGTACAGGTGACAGGATCAGTTCATGTATCTTTATTCCTTACGGGTTCCCCCCCCCCCCCCCAGTGTTACATGTATCCTCAGTGAAGTTTTCTGTTACAATTACAATGCCCCTTAAGCTTTTAGAATAGATGGGTCCTGGGGTGTTTTCCAACAACCACAACCAATTCTCCCATTCTTGGCAGATACCAGCTGGGTGTTCAACAATTTAACTCAATTCTAAAACTATTTACCTGGAGATGGTGTCACATCCCACAGGTTAAGGGCTCAGGCCCACAAGACTGTCCCACTTCAGGCCTGCCTCACTTCTGACTGACCGGTTGTGAGTCAGGGCTACCAGGACCCCCTCCTCAGGTTTGATAATCTGCTAGAACAGCTCACAGAATTCAGGGAAACACTTACCTACGTTTATTGGTTTATTATATAAGATATGTAATGGATACAGGTGAACAGCCCCATGAAGAAGCACATGGGGCGAGATCCAGAAGGGTCCCAAGTGCAGGAGCTTCTGTCCCCATGGAGTTGGGGTGCATCACCCTCCCTGTGTGGACGTGTTCACCAACCCAGAAGCTCCCCAAGCCCTATCCTGTTAGGGTTTTATGGAGGCTTCATCACCTCGGCATGATCATCTTTAACTCCCTTTTCAGGTCTTCTCCCCTCTCTGGAGGTTGAGAGGTGGAGCTGAAAGTCCCAAGCTTCTAAGCAAGGCTTGGTCTTCCTGGTGACCAGCCCCATCCTGAGGCCATCTAGGTGCCATTAAGAGTCACCTTATTAGTACAAAGATGCTCCTATCACCCAGGAAATTCTAATGGATTCAGGAACTGTGTCAGGACCAGGGAGAAAGAACACATACGTGCTTCTCGTTGTGCCACAGGCCCTTGACTGTTTCAGAAACCAAACTGCCCAGTACCTGACCGTGAGCTCTCTGACCCCAGGAAGCTCCACAGCCACTCTCTTCTCCTGGAACAAATTTTGTCTTTCACTTCTCTTTCTGGCAAAGTGTGAAAACTAATAAAAGGAAACCTCATTTAAAACCGAGTCAGGGGGCCAGAAGGGGGAGCTCCCCCACAGTACCACTCGAGGTCAGTTACAGACCTCAACAAGAGTCAATAGGAAAGAATTCTTAATTATAGGAAGAAACGTGCATTCCATCCCACACAGAAGTCAACAACCCCCGCGACTCAGCCAATGAGAAACCACCACCACCCTGAATTCCTGCTCTTCTCGATGGACTTTCATGCAGAACAACCCTCCCAATTTCCTCCTTTCTCCCTAAAAAATGACGTTCCTCTCCCCTGTTTGTTGGATTTGCCCCTGGTCTGCTACAGCATGCACATCTTGAATTGCAATTCTTTGGCTATTTCCAAATAAACTCATTTTGCTGATACAATAACTGGCTCTTTTTTTAAGGTTGGCAAAAGAAGTCTGTGCTCTGCGTTCAGAATTCAAATAATATGCAAGTAGATATTACCTCCCCACCATTTCTAATGATAACCACAGTTGGCAGTTTACCAGGAGTTTTCTGGATGTTTCTCTCAGTCCTTTCATGGTTCCTGACTATGGAACGTGGACAGTGGTGGCCTCAGGGTCCCTTCCTCCCCGGGGCAGGCACTTATGCCCTGGGGATTCTCGAGGCTTCCCCTCTGAAAGCTGGTCAGAGCCACACAGACCGTCCTTGTAACCAATGTTGGAGCGAGGTTCGTTTTCAGTTTTTCTCGGTCATCCTTTCTCCTAACATCTTGGGAGGATGTCTGTCATGAGACAACCTTGTGGCTGTTCTGAGGATTGAAATGCCTCGTGTTCCAAAAAACTGCAGTCACTGTCGTGGGGTCCTCTCCATGTTGAGTTTGGGCCTCACCATTTCTTACACATGGTACAATTTTGCCACAACCCCCATTCACTGGCACTTGTTGCATCTCTTGTGTTTTGCAGTGTCAACTTAAAAAGCAAATTTGCCTGTTATTTTATCTCAAAATGAGTTTATTCAGGAACAGACAAAAGAACTGCAATTCAGGCTGCGCATGCTACGGGGAACCACGGGCAAATCCAGAGAGCGAAGGAGGGAGCTGCTTTTATAGAGAAAAGGGGGAGAGGCAGGGACTGTTCTAAAGGAAAGTCCACTGGGGGAGAGGAACAGATCAGGGCAGCAATGGATTCTCATTGGCTGCGCTGTGGCATCTTTCATTGCCTGAGCTGAGGCATTTCTCATTGGCTGGGCTGTGACGTTTCTCATTGGCTGGGCTGTGACGTTTCTCATTGGCTGGGCTGCAGCGTTTCTCATTGGCTGGGCTGAAGCGTTTCTCATTGGCTGGGCTGTGATGTTTCTCATTGGCTGGGCTGTGACGTTTCTCATTGGCTGGGCTGAGGCGTTTCTCATTGGCTGGGCTGTGATGTTTCCCATTGGCTGGGCTGCGATGTTTCTCATTGGCTGAGCTGCGACGTTTCCCATTGGCTGAGCTGCAGCATTTCTCATTGGCTGGGCTCTTGCCCTTGGGGAGAGAAATCTTCCCTCCTAGTAAAGTAGCTGCACTTGCTGTGGAAGGTGCTCTGTCTCTTCCTTGGTCTCGTTGCCTCTTTGGTGTGATCGACAGCATGTGATGGGCTGAGCGCTCCCCCCGCAGGCCTTCCCCATCCAGTTTAGTTAAGGTCTCCTTATTAATTTCCACAGCAGCCTCCCGTGTGGTGCGCCCGGGTTTCCTGACCCCTGGGAGTTGGGGTCCTGGACTGAGAAGACAGCCCCCCTGTCTTGGGACTTGCTGTGGTCCTGGCGAGGACCCTGAGCTCAGGCCTAGAGACAGGCCACACGTGTCCTGGATCATGGTCCCCGGGTCCACGCTGCCAGGGCAGGTTGGGGCCAGGACAACTCCTGCCCTGGGTGTGTGGTGCACTCAGATCCAAGAGGAGATGGCCAGCACCAGACAGGGAGACAAGTGGGGTGCTGGTAAACCCCACCTTGGTCCCTGTCCTCTGGACGTGTGTGCCCCTGTGCTCCCTCCCTGTACCTATGGCTCCAGCTCTCCCTGCACCCAGGGACCCCGTGCGGCCCCCTCCCTGCGTCCAGGGCCCATGACGCCTCCTCCCAGAGGCCTGTCCAGAGCAGCACTCCCAGAGCCAACTCCCCTTTCTCAGTGCCCTCCCACCCCGCCACCTGGTGAGTCAGCCCATCACCCATGCAGAGCCAGGCCCGGCCACTCCCTCTCCTGCTACCCACACGACTGGTGGTCAGTGGTCAGCCCAGGATATCCCTCAGGTACCTCCCTTCCTCCTGGGCCCTCACCGCCTGGCCAAGGGCCCCCTTCCAGCTCTGCCCTGGGGAGGGCGTCCTGCAGCTGTGACCAGGTCTGCACTCCTGAGCAGGGGGTCCCAAAGGCCTTGTGGGCAGATGCCAGGACCCCAGGGCCCTCCGCAGCCCTGCCGTCCTCACCCAGGCTGTGCTGCCTGGCGGGGCCTCTTTCCTTGTCCTTCTGGCACGTTCTTCCTTCCTCCATGAGCTCCGGCCTCATCTCCTCTTCAGCCTCACGCCTACCTCTCCTCTGCTGCCTCCTGAAGGGCTGAGCCTCTGGGGCTGAGGGAGCGGTGGGGGCACCAGGAGCCACGGGTGGTGCCGGGAACAGAAGCCCCAACTTCAGCTGGTTGTTCTTCTCTTGATCCCTTACTTTATTGACTGACATGTTTTTTACGGCTAACCCTGGATACAATTCCAGTTCATTGTTAAGAGTCATTGTAACCCTCACTGCCCAATGACACAACCACTTCTTCATCCTTTAAAATGTCGGTGGGCATTTAGGTTTTTCCAAAGTTTCTGTATTAAAGCAACTGTGTGGTTAAAATCCTTCCATCCACTTGCATACACGCAGGAGTCTCATCTGGTGAGCTGTCTTCAAGCACGTTGTCTTTGTGTCCCCACGGGAACTTTTAACGCTTTACGCACTTTTTCAAAGCTTGAACTCCAGACTTTATATGTATTTCCGAGTTTTCCCATTATTGTCCCGTTTTGGTCCAGAATGTCACGAAGGCTGTGATGCTGCACTGGGTCGTCACTTGCCCTGGTCTTACGAGCTGCTTGTTGTTAGTCTCAGGAGAGACTTGGTTAAGCACCGTCCGTTGTGAGAACTTAAGCAAATCATTCCAACCTCTCTGAGCCTCAGGTCCTTCTACTGTGAAATGAAAGACACCGTTTTTGAGAATATCCAATAAGATATTAATATGAAATACTGGAAAGTGTTAATACGCTTCTTGTTTTCTACGTGGGAGCGGCATTAGCTACATTTGTGTTTCCGCTAGCTAGCCAAACATCATAAATGTCTTCCCTTTAAAATGCTCAGAAGGGAATCAAGCCCTCTTTCCACCCAGAATATACAACTTCATCTTTACAACTGCCCTGAACCCACAGACTCCTGGCACGTTCGTACAGGACTTGCCCAAGATCCTCCTCTCTGCTCATGAGAGCATTGGTGTGAGGGTCCCAGCAGGGTGGAGAGAGTGGTCAGCGCCCCAGGACCCTGGAAGCACGGGGTCTCCCCAGATTGACAGACACTCATGGCACAAGGGGACCCAGTGGGTGATGGGTTCTCCTGTCCCTGCCACGGCTCATAAGGGTGGACGCCGCACCTTCCATGGGGAGCAGCAGCTGTGTGGGTTGTCGAAAAAGACCAGCTGGTTGAGTGCCAGGCACTCTCCTCCAGGATGGCGATCACCCAGGGGACCTGGTGTCCTGCGAGGGCTCAGTGATGTCTCTGGCAGGGGACTTAGCTGATGATCAGGCAGAGCAGAGATGGGCTGTTCCTAGGGTTTCCAAGGCCTGGAGAAGGATGGAAGACAGAGGAGGAGGACGGGGGAGGAGGAGGGTGAGAATGGAGGACAAGGAGGAGGACAGAGGAGGAGGGTGAGAATGGAGGACAAGGAGGAGGACAGAGGAGGAGGAGGGTGAGAATGGAGGACAAGGAGGAGGACAGAGGAGGAGGAGGGTGAGAATGGAGGATAAGGAGGAAGACGGGGAGGAGGAGGGTGAGAATGGAGGACAAGGAGGAGGACGGGGAGGAGGAGGGTGAGAATGGAGGACAAGGAGGAGGACGGGGAGGAGGAGGGTGAGAATGGAGGACAAGGAGGAGGACAGAGGAGGAGGAGGGTGAGAATGGAGGACAAGGAGGAGGACAGAGGAGGAGGAGGGTGAGAATGGAGGATAAGGAGGAGGACGGGGAGGAGGAGGGTGAGAATGGAGGATAAGGAGGAAGACGGGGAGGAGGAGGGTGAGAATGGAGGACAAGGAGGAGGACAGAGGAGGAGGAGGGTGAGAATGGTGGATAAGGAGGAGGACGGGGAGGAGGAGGGTGAGAATGGAGGACAAGGAGGAGGACGGGGAGGAGGAGGGTGAGAATGGAGGACAAGGAGGAGGACAGAGGAGGAGGAGGGTGAGAATGGTGGATAAGGAGGAGGACGGGGAGGAGGAGGGTGAGAATGGAGGACAAGGAGGAGGACGGGGAGGAGGAGGGTGAGAATGGAGGACAAGGAGGAGGACAGAGGAGGAGGAGGGTGAGAATGGAGGATAAGGAGGAGGACGGGGAGGAGGAGGGTGAGAATGGAGGACAAGGAGGAGGACAGAGGAGGAGGAGGGTGAGAATGGAGGATAAGGAGGAGGACGGGGAGGAGGAGGGTGAGAATGGAGGACAAGGAGGAGGACAGAGGAGGAGGGTGAGAATGGAGGATAAGGAGGAGGACGGGGAGGAGGAGGGTGAGAATGGAGAACAAGGAGGAGGACAGAGGAGGAGGAGGGTGAGAATGGAGGATGGAGAGCAAGGAGGAGGACAGAGGAGGAGGAGGGTGAGAATGGAGGATGGAGAACAAGGAGGAGGACAGAGGAGGAGGAGGGTGAGTGGAGAATTGAGGACAGAGAAGGAGGACAGAGGAGGAGGGTGAGTGGAGGATCGAGGACTGTCACACTGGTTGTAACCGCATCTCGGAGGAGGGGCAGGGTTCAGGCCTCCGTGTGAAGATGGTAAGTGGAGGCAGGATTCTACCTGAGCTTTTCCTCCAGTTTGGCCCCTCAATGACCCCACGCAGGGTGGAAAATTCTCTTTGCGGAGGATCCAGCAGGGAGCGCCGGCTGGCCTGCAGCCCAGCTGGTGGGCAGGACGCCTCGGGTGCTGTCTTGAGATGGCCTATAGGACGAGCACCCCACCCTCTTCAACAAATAGGCTGTGGGACAACAAGAGGGACAAGGAGGAGAGCCCACAGACCGGCCACAGGGAAGTCGCGGGCCAGGCGGGGACAGGGCCGGGCGGTGCCGTCCAGGGTCCAGGGCGGGGCTGCCTCCAGCCTCTCTGGCTTCACCCGCTGCAGCCTCTGCGCTCAGCCCGCGCTGTCGTCTTGGGGTCAACAGTCAGGGGAGAATGGACGTCGTGCCCGTCTATCTGGGCCTCACTTCTGCCAGGACGCCCTGTCGGCAGCTGGCCAGCGTGGATGTCCCCTCTGGGCCTCCTGTGGCCCGCCCCTGGGGTGTGCAGCATGCACAGATGCACGCATGCACACAGGCGGCACACGCACACACACGCACGCATGTGCATCAGCTGTGGGTCCCCAGGCCTGACTCCCGACGCTGGGCTCTCCTTCGAGTGTTCTCTTCCTCGCTGGGTGCTACAGACTGAATTCATGTGTGGAGGCCCTGCCCCCGAGTGTGAAGGTGTTGGAGGTGGGGCCCTTGGGATTAGAGGAGGGGTTGGGGTTAGAGGATTAGTGATTGGGGTTAGAGGAGGTCATGATGTTGGGGCCCCCATGGTGGGGTTGGTGTCCCTGTAAGAAGAGGGCAGACACCAGAGCTCTGGCCAGGTGAGGACACAGAGCAGGCGGCCGTCTGTGAGTGGGCAGAGCTCTCACAGACACAGAACGTGCCGACAGCTTCAGCCGGGACTTGCAGCCTCGACAACAGGGAACAATATATGTCTGTGTTGAAGTCCCTCCCCCCGTCTGTAGTATTTGTTATGGTGGCCCGAGATGACTAAGACCTTGGTACCCCCAGGGGACCCAGGACCACCCCTCAGGGGAGAGGCTGCCATCGGCTACACGGGAAGTCTGGTCTGTGCTCGGAGCCTTGGTTTCCCCACCGGCTACCAGCCTGGGTGCAGAGGCCATAGACGGGTGAGGGGATGGGTTGGACCCTGGGCTGGGCGCGCCAGGCAAGGACACAGCGCCCTGGTGCTGGCTCAGGGGTGGGGGTGAAGCTGGGGTTGCAGAGCAGCACCCCCTCTGGCAGGGGTCAGCCTGTGGACACACCTGCAGTGGAGCCCCTGGATCAGATGGGTGCTGGGGGCCTGCCTCAGCCCTGGCTCCCACCTCAGATGGGGGCCCCTGCAGGGAGGGCCCCTCTTTCAGGCCTGGGCCCCTGGGGATGAGGTTTGGCCCTTTCCTGGGAGAGGCTCCAGGACTACCACCGGGCAGCCCCTCTGGCTGCCCGTTAGGCCCCGTGGGTGGGCCTGGTGTCCTGTCCCTGGCCTGGGGCAGCCCTCCTGGGGCATAAAGCAGCACCCCTGGGGCAGGGCCCCTGGTCCCCAGGCAGTGAAGTTCCCAGGCTGGGGTCTCAGGGACCTCCACTCCCATTTAAAGGTGCCACGGACACCCAGCCAGCTCGAGCACTGCAGGAGGGACCAGGGATAAAGGACCCACCCCCATCATGGGTGGTTGGGGTGGAGCAGGGTTGACCTTGGGTACCTGCACTAGGTCCCTGGCTGCCTGCCTCCACCGAGAGGCCTCATGACTGTCAGGCAGCCAGTCATTTTGGGGTGACCCTGGGTCCCCTGGAGGTGTGCTAGGTCCCCTCTAGGTGGTCTTGGGTCCTCTGGGGGTGTCCCAGGTCCCCTGGGGGTGTCTTGGGTCCCCATGGAGGTGTCCTGGGTCCCCCTGGGGTGTCCTGGGTCCCCCGGGGGTGTCCTGGGTCCTCTCTAGGTGGTCCTGGGTCCTCTGAGGAGTGCTGGGTCCCCTAGGTGTGTGCTGGGTTCTCTGGGGGTGTCCTGAGTCCCCTGGGGGTGTCCTGGGTCCTCTCTAGGAGGTCCTGGGTCCTCTGGGAGGTGTCCTGGGTCCTCTGGGGCTGTACCAGTTCTTCTGGGGGGTGTCCTGAGCCCCCTCTAGGTGGTCTTGGGTTCCCTGGGCTTCTTCCCACCCTGCACTCCAGGATGCTGGTCTGGGGAGGGGTCCTAACCAGCTGGGATCTCTGCCCTGCCCATGTCATTGCTGAAGATGTGGGCCTCCCCCTCCTCCTGGCAGCCCTGAGCCTCTGCCCTTTGCCTCAGTGGGGCCAGGGCTGAAACCTAATCCTGGGCAGTGACACCAGGCTATTTTGGAGCTGGGCTGGGCCAGCCATGTGGGGGCCGGGTGGAGGGCGGGCCCAGCCTTCTCCAGCTGACAGCGTCTGCCTGTCCTTTCGTCCCCGTCCAGTCTGAGGACCGGCCGGAGTGCAGGCTGCTGGGTGGGAGCCGTGTCAGTCCTGGGCCACAGGAGGGAGGTGAGACCTGGTGGCCTCTGCCCCACCATCTGAGCCCCCGGCCTGGGCGTCCGCCTGGAGCCCCCGTAGAGACAGGTGAGGAGGCAGAGAGCAGGCAGGGGTGGGGGGCCATCCTGTGTCCCCTGAGGGTGGCTCAGCTGAAGGTCACGGCTGTGGGGAACAGAGTGGCCTGGTGGTCTGGTCAGGCTGTGCTGCTCCTGGGTTTGGAGCCGGGATTCCAGCCCCTGGCCCACTGGAGGGCTGAGCTGGGCCCTCTGGCTGGGAGGGAGCTGCCAGGCAGGAGGATGGGCGTGCATGCACCCACCTCCTTCGCCTGCTGCCCAGCTCCGAGGGTGGCCTGGGGGTCCGGCCAGCCCTGCCCCCAGCTCTGCTGAGATGGATGCCCGCTGACAGCTGGGGCTATTTTGAGCCTGTTGGCTCAGCGGAGGGGACAGCCACAGGGGCAGTGACACCTGACTCCAGGAAAGAATTTCCCCTGGAGTTCTGGAAGCCGGAGCCCGGGGGTCCAAGGGTCCAAGGGGAGATGCAGACTCCAGGAGCTGCCCTTGGCTGGGAAGTCTTTTCTGGAAGGGCCTAGGAGCAACTGAGTGGTGGGTGGAGGGGGCACCAGGGAGACGGGGCTCCAGAAAGGGGCAGGGGGGCTGAGGTTCTGCTGTCAGGCTGCAAGCCACTTCCCACTCCCAGGGCCCCACGGAGACCAAGGGTGGCCAAGTTCTGGAAAAGCAAGAGTGGGGGGTGTGGGCGGAGCTCCCAGCTTAGGGCGCCTTGGCCCTGCTGGCCTGTGAGGAAGGCTGCCTGGTGGGGCTGCTGTTGGGTAGACTCCCAGGCAGCCGTGTCTGGGTGAGCCCCCTCGGACCTCACAGGGTCTGCCGCATGGAGGGTGGGGCATGCAGGCGGGGCCTCTGCCCACCCTTGCCAAACCAGGGGACAACCTGTGCACCCCAAGGGCTGGAGCCAGTTCTCCCAAACTTGTGCAGTGATGAAAGCTCCCTCCGCTGTCCCTGTCCTCCTGGCCCCCAGAGACCACCGGGCTGAGAGGTGGCCCCCTGCCCCCACACGTGCCTGCTCATGTGCTCGGAGCAGCCAGCCGTCTCAGGCGCCTGCCCTGGGTGTGGAGTGGGGAGGGTGCTGCGTCCTGCTTCAAGGAACCCACAGACCCACCATGTGATTTGGGAGGGGGCACTGGGAAGCACTCAGGGCTCAGGGTCCCCAAGGTCTGGTGTGAAAGTAACCCTTCCACAGAGGGGTGTTGAGGCCCAGAAGGGTGCCATGGAGGGGGGTGCCCCCCGCCCCTCCCAGGCCTGGAGCCGGCCAGGCCATGGGGGGAAGCCAGCGGTGGGGGTGTCAGAGGTGCTGACTGCACCGTGAGTCAGCAGGCTGGTCTGGGCTGAGCCTCCTGTGGGGGGAGGGGGATTAAGGAGATTAGGTCCTGAATCACAGGACTGGGAGCCGGAGGGCTGGGAATACAGGCTGCTGTCCGGAGGTGGGCAGCCCGAGCCCAGAGGCTGGAGGCTTGGCCCCTGAGGTGGAGGGAGTCAAGGTGCTTGGGGCCAGCCTGGGCCCAGGGGGGCCCACAGTGCCCACTGTTCTTATAGGAGCCCCCGTGCAGGCAGGGCCCAGTCTCACCTCACCCACCCGTGCTGGGGGAGATGGGGGCCCAACCCAGCCTGGGTAGAGGCCAGAGGCAGCTGGGGCCTTTGGCATTGATGGTGCCCAGCCAGTGGAGCCGCAGCTGAGAGCTGCAGAGTGACTGGGCCACCTGCAGACCCCCAGGTGGGGGCCTGGCTAGCTGGCCCGGCCATCCTCAGCCTGGAGGTCCCTGGCTGTTCTGGGGAGACTCTCTGGCTCCCCTCCCCAGGCACCCCGCTGACTGTGGGCTGCCTGGCCCCTCCCCACTGTGACCTTCGAGGGGAGGAGGCAGATGCTCCTGGCGAGGGGGCACTGGCAGCCCAGTGGGCCGGGGGCACCTGTGTTGTTAGGAGGAGCCCACTGGCTGTGGAGTTTCCATTCTTTCCCTGCTCATTGACGAGCATCCCCCTCAGGGGCCGAGGGGAGGTGGGGGACCCCAGCATAAGCGAGGTGTGCCCCAGCCCAGGCAGCTGCAGACAGGACTGGCCCTGTGCACAATGCTCTCTGTCTTGGGCACCACCTGGTGAGGAAGGCTGCTGGGCGCACAGCCAGAGGTGGAGCCCAGAGGCCTGGGCGGGGCGGGGAGTGGCCCAGGGAAGGAAGAGGCGGGCAGAGGGGTGTGCCAGGCAGAGGGTTCAGAGGAGAGCCTGGCCCGGTGGAGAACCTGTGACCTCTGGTGTGCCACAGTCAGAGAGAGAATAGGCCAGGGACCCACTGTGGCCCTCCATGGCCAGGCCCTGTCAGGGTGCATAAAGGGGCCTCTCTGAGTGGGGGAGACTAGGCAGACTGCAGTCTTAGACCCCAAGAGGCAGTAGCGTGTGGGGAGGGGACAGGATGCAGGAAGGCAACTGGAGTGAGGAGAAGGCTGGGGGCCAATAGCGCAGGCGCTGCACAGGGAGGAGGGCCCGGCTGGTGCTGGGGCCGTGTCTAGGGACAGGCGCTCCACTGGATCTTGAGCTGGGGCTGCAGGACTGGAGCTGGGGGAGAGAGAGAGGAGATACTCGCATCAGTTAGAAGAGCCCTTTTGGGAGAGGGGCATGAAGCCAGTACCCAAGTGCCCAGAAAGGGACAAATCTGCGCTTCTGGACCACGGCGCCTTCTGGCAACGCCACATGCAAGAGGGAGAAGAGGCCAAATGCGGAGGGGGTCATGTAGGGGTGTCCACACTGGGTTAAGCTGGGTTCTCCAGGCAGCGCTGGATGGGTGAGGTGGGCGGGTGGGGCAAATGTGGGGGCTTGGAGCTCACCTGGGTACATCCGCAGTGTGACCTTCCCTCATCCCGCTCGCAGGTACACCGGCTCCCGCCATCACTATGGATCACTCATTCAGCGGCGCGCCCCGCTTCCTGACCCGGCCCAAGGCCTTCGTAGTGTGCGTAGGCAAGGATGCCACGCTGAGCTGCCAGATCGTGGGCAACCCCACGCCACAGGTGAGCTGGGAGAAGGACCGGCAGCCAGTGGAGGCGGGCGCTCGCTTCCGCCTGGCCCAGGACGGTGACCTGTACCGCCTCACCATCCTGGACCTGGCGCTCGGCGACAGCGGGCAGTACGTGTGCCGCGCACGCAATGCCATAGGCGAGGCCTTCGCGGCCGTCGGCCTGCAGGTGGACGCTGACGCCGCGTGCGCCGAGCAGGCGCCCCACTTCCTGCTGCGGCCCACATCCATCCGCGTGCACGAGGGCGCCGACGCCACCTTCCGCTGTCGCGTGCGCGGCTCGCCGCCCATGGCCGTAAGCTGGGCCAAGGATGGACGGCGCCTGGGCGCACCCGACGCCCCCCGAGTGCGCGTGGAAGCGAGCGGAGAGGCCAGCGCGCTGCGCATCCAGGCTGCGCGGCCGCACGACGAAGGCACCTACACGGTGCACGCCGAGAACCCGCTGGGCGCCGCCAGCGCTGCCGCCGCGCTCACAGTGGACGCGGATGCCGACGCGGCCGGCCCTCCGGGGACGTCCACCGCCGCGCTCCTGGCGCACCTGCAGCGGCGGCGTGAGGCCATGCGCGCCGAGGGCGCCCCAGCCTCACCGCCTGGCTCTGGCACGCGCACCTGCACGGTGACTGAGGGCAAGCACGCGCGCCTCAGCTGCTACGTGACAGGCGAGCCCAAGCCTGAGACCGTGTGGAAGAAGGATGGGCAGCTGGTGGCTGAGGGCCGGCGCCACTTGGTGTACGAGGACGCGCAGGAGAACTTCGTGCTCAAGATCCTCTTTTGCAAGCAGTCGGACCGCGGCCTGTACACCTGCACGGCGTCCAACCTCGTGGGCCAAACCTACAGCTCCGTGCTGGTCGTCGTGCGAGGTGAGCTCAGGGCGCGCGGGCGCCGTGCGCAGTCGCTGGGGCGCGGGCGGAGGCTCCTCCCCAGCGCCCGCGTCCTGTGGCGCCGGTAGTGGAAAGCAGAGTTGGAGGTCTTGGCGGCTCTCGCCTTTCCGGGTCCTCAAAATGCGGGCGACGAGGACACCCTCAGCCTCACTCACTGTCTTTGTGATCCACACGAATCAAGAAAAAAACGCTTTGTCACCGGCAGCCCCTCCCACTGGGACACGGTGGGGGGGCCCAGTAGCTGACCCTGCCCTGTCCAGGCTGGGAGTGACCCGGGTCCTCCCTCAGGATGCTAAGGGGCAGAGTGGGAAGGAGGGCAGGACCAGAGACAAACGCTTGTGCCTTCAGAGGCCTCGCTCGGGACTGGGGGAGCGGACAGGGGTCCGCCACGATGCAGCCTGAAGGCGGTTCTGGGCCAGCTTGCAGCCTCCCGTCGGGGTCTCGGGCTCTCCCAGGGCACGTGGGGGCAAGTGTGGGCAACACGATCAGATTTCGTTGGGGAGGCCCATTTATTGTTGTCTCCTAAGAGCAGCCCCTTGATGTGGTCCGAGTCCCACCTGCACTTCTTACACATCTTACCTGCTCTAGGATTTCGGACAGGGCGCTTCGGTCTTCGCGTGCATGCCTCAGTTTCCTCGTTCTTGCGGGAAATGGCCCCTCGCTCCTCGGCGGGTCGGGGCGGTCCCTGCAAAAGCTGCCTGGGGAGGATGCTTGGGCAGCAGGGCCTGGCCCACAGCCAGCGCTCGGGCAGTTTAGCCATTTCGCCGGCCAGTCCTGGTCTCGCTGCCTCGCCAGGTGCGAGGGCCGCCCGCCTAGGACCAGCGTCGGGGCTGGTGGGCGGGGCCGCTCCGCCCGCCTCGTTTCTCCTGTGCTTTTCCAGACTTCTCATATTTGGGGCGGGGGGGGGGGGGGACTCTTTCCTTTACGTTCTGTCCCCTCCCCTGCCCTCCTTCCCCCAGCCCTCTGCCTGCAGCCCCTGCCCCCTACTCTCCTTCCCCCGTACCCCTTTCCGCGGCGCCCCCCTCCCCGTGTCCTCCTGTCCTCACTCCCCTTCCCCGTGTACCCCCTGCCCCGCCCTCTGCGCTCCCCTGCCCCGCCCCCTGTGCTGCCCGGCCCCGCCCCCTCCCCGCGGCCCCCTCCCGTGCCCCCGTCCCGCTCACCTGCCCTCTCCCCGCAGAGCCCACCGTGCCCTTCAGGAAGCGGCTGCAGGACCTGGAGGTGCAGGAGAGGGAGTCGGCCACGTTCCAGTGCGAGGTGCCGCTGCCAGCCACGGAGGCCGCGTGGTTCAAAGAGGAGACGCGGCTGCGGGCGAGCGCCAAGTACGGCATCGAGGAGGAGGGCACGGAGCGCAGGCTGACGGTGCGCAACGTCTCTGCCGACGACGACGCCGTGTACATCTGCGAGACGGCCGAGGGCAGCCGCACGGTGGCGGAGCTGGCGGTGCGAGGTGCGCGGGAGCGCTCAGGGGATGTGGGCGGGGCACATGGGGCAGGACCCTCCGGGGACAGGGGTCACGGCGGAGGGGGCAGGGCGCTCAGGGCACAGGGAGCGGGGCACATGGGGCGGGACATTTAGGGGACAGAGGGCGGGGCACGTGTGGGACTGGGGGCGCGGCACAGGGTCTGACCAGCTCAGGGCCCTGCTCACCCCAGGCAACCTCACCCGAAAGCTCCCGCGGAAGACGGTGGTGCGAGTTGGGGACACGGCCATGTTCTGCGTGGAGCTGGCCAGGCCCGAGGGCCCCGTCCGCTGGCTGCGGAACCAGGAGGAGGTGGTGGCTGGGGGCCGCGTGGCCATCACTGTGGAAGGCACATGCCACACGCTGACCATCTCCCGGTGCAACCTGGACGACATGGGCGAGGTGGCCTTCGTGGCTGGGGACTGCCGCACATCCACCCAGTTCTGTGTGTCGGGTAAGGGCCTGGGGATTGCGGGTGGAGGGACCCACCCCTTCCAGCCTGCCCCCTTGGGCCCCACTGCACTGGCTTGCTGCAAGGAGGGCTGCATGGAGGGGGTGACCGCTGTCCCAGCTCTGTCCCCTCGGATCCCTGGTTTGCTGGCTCTCTCCTTCACTGTGGTCACCCTAGTCGTTTGTAGTGAAGAAGTCTTGGTGGTCCCTCCCACTTCGAACCAGAGGGAAGGTGCAGATTGTTCTAGAAGCAGAGCATGTGTGTGGGGCATCATGTGTGATCATGTCCTCTTTCTGCGGCCTTTGGTGTCAAGTTTGTAGATTGGGCAGCAGGTCCCTGCTCCCTCCAACCCCCACAGGGTCAGCCTTTTGCTAGGGGCAGGAAAGTGCCCCTGCACGCAGGTCTCAGCCCCCCAGAAGGGTCATTGTGCCCTGCCTCAGCCACTGCCTACCCTACCATCCCGATGCACAGGTAGGGATCTGTCCCCAGACCACGTGGACAGCTCCTGGTGGCCCTTGAGGCCCAGCTGCCCTCAGGACCGGGGCTGGGGGTCATGGGCATACAGCCTCCCTTCAGGCCAGTGGTCCGCTTGGGCTGTGGCCATTCCAGACCACCAGAGTGGGTCTGGGAGGGTTGGAGATTCTGACGCCCTTCCCCGACCCAGGCGATGCTGGACTTAGGGCTCAGGGAGGAGATCCCGTCGGTGACGTGGTCCGGTCCTCTCCCCAGCCCCTAGGAAGCCACCCCTGCACGCCCCTGAGGCCCCGGTGGTGAAGGCCAGGACGGAGAGCTCTGTGACCCTTGGCTGGTCCCCACCACCCCATGGGGACCGCCCTGTCACCATTGACGGCTACCTGGTGGAAAAGAAGCGACTCGGGGCCTACACCTGGAGCCGGTGCCACGAGGCCGAGTGGGTGGCCACACCCGAGCTGACGGTGGCCAGCGTGGCTGAGGAGGGGGACTTCCAGTTCCGGGTGTCAGCTGTAAACAGCTTTGGCCAGAGCCCCTACCTCGAGTTCCCGGGGACTGTCCACTTGGGTAAGTGTGGAAGGTTCGGTCCACCCGCCACGTGGTGATGGCCTGGGGGCCATCCGCCACTGTGTTAGTCAGACCCAGAGCATAGCCCAGGCCTGAGGAGGCCCCAGTGACCTCATGGAGCCTCTTTATTGGGTAGGGGTGGTGCCAGGGTCCTGATGCTGTTTGAACCTCCTCTGTGGGAAGAGGAGGGGACCCTGAGACAGTATTTGAGCCCCTCCCCACCCCCCGGTTTTGTGGGATCTGGAGGGGATCTCTGGTAGTTCTGACTTGTCCCCGCTTCGTCCTGGGTCCAACGTTCGCTTGTGGTGGCCGTGCATCTGTCTGCCGGGCTTCCTGGAGGACGAGGCATTTCGGCCCGGGCTCTGGAGGAGGAGGAGGAGAGGAGGGCAGGGGCCTGGCTCCTTCCTGACACTGCCATCCTGCAGCCCCCCAGCTGGCCGTGAGGACGCCTCTGAAGGCAGTGGAGGCAGTGGAGGGCGGCGAGGCGACCTTCTCGGTGGACCTCACCCTGGCCTCGGTGGGTGAGTGGTTCCTGAACGGGCAGCCCCTGAAGGCCAGCAGCGTGTATGTGATCCGCAGCGACGGCGCCCGGCACACTCTCACCATCCGCTCAGTGCCCGCCAGCCTGCACGGCGCTGAGCTCAAGTTTGTGGCCAATGGCATCGAGAGCACCATCCGCATGGAGGTCCGAGGTAGGGGCCTGGCCGGTGACCCCTGGGCCTCTCCAGCCGGTTCCTCTGGGCGTGGGGTGGGACAGGGTCCCGGGGCCTCAGGGTTCCTGGAGGGTTGCTGCTGCTCTCGGGGCAGGGGCACTGCTGGGTGGGTGCCTGGATGAAGCAGGCTGGGCGGTGGGTGTGCCAGGCAGCTCGCCCAGGCCCAGTGGGCGGTCCCAGACACGGGGTGTGACGGAGGAGGGGCTGGGGAGCCCTCAGTGGTGCAGAGGTTCAGCTCCCCGTCTGTCTCCCCTACCCCTCCTCGTCTTCCTCTCTCTGTCCTCTCTTCCTCTCTGTCCATGCCCCCTCTGTCCACCTGTCTGTGGCCCCAGCGGCCCCAGGGCTGACCACCAAGCCTCCAACAACAGCTGCTCGGGAGGTGCTGGCCCGGCTGCATGAGGAGGCGCAGCTCCTGGCTGAGCTGTCGGACCAGGCCGCAGCCGTGACATGGCTCAAGGATGGCCATGCGCTGCCCCCGGGCCCCAAGTATGAGGTGCAGGCGTCGGCCGGGCAGTGGGCCCTGCTGGTGAAGGACGTGGCCCGAGACGATGCCGGGCTGTATGAGTGCATCAGCCGCGGGAGCCGCATCGCGTACCAGCTGTCCGTACAAGGTGATGCCGGTGGGGTGTGTGTGCGACCACGTCTTTCCTGGGCCCAACATGGCCACGGCCACGTGTTCTGTCCCCCAGCTCTGGGCAGGCTCTGGGGGGTTCTGGGCAGTGGGATCCACTGTTTTCTGTCCCTGTGGAGTGCGTGGGGGTAGAGGGCTCAGGTGACGGTGCGGGAGGATGGGGGACGCGGCTCTGCTCGGTGGACGAGGAGCTTCCTAACAGTGGGTGGCACTTGGGTGGCTGGCAGTCAGCAGCCAAGGCCGGTCCTGTTGCTGAAGGGGACCCTGGTCTGGGCCAGTGGTCGTGGCTCTGCTGGCCCCCTGACTTCCTGTGTGCCCTCGCAGGCCTCACGTCCTTTCTGCACAAGGACACAGTGGGCGGCCACGTGGATGCCGTGGCTGGGGGTCCAGCCTGCTTTGAGTGTGAGACGTCGGAGGCCCACGTGCGCGTGCGCTGGTACAAGGATGGGGCCGAGCTTGGTGGCTTGGGCCAGCGCTTCTCGCAGGAGGACGTGGGCACGCGGCACCGGCTGGTGGTGGCCTCTGTCACCAGGCAGGACGAGGGCACCTATTCATGCCGTGTGGGCGAGGACTCCGTGGACTTCCGGCTGCGTGTCTGTGGTGAGTGCACTGCCTCCGGGGCTTGGTGGGGGGGGAGCAGGTCTGGCTGCATCCAGCACTTGCAAGACCACCCACTGGGCCTTTCATTTCTTTGACAAATGCTTGCCGTGGGGCAGTTGCTTCTGGATTTGGGAAAAGAAACTGCCCACAAAGCTCACTTTTAGAAAGTTGAAAAATACAGATGTGGAAAATAAAAGATAAGGAAATTTGAAGCCCTGTCCTCCTTTCAAAGATGACAAAATGAAGCTGAGGGGATCCAGAAGGTGCTGGGAGTATTCTCAGAAGGGTAGATTTGGATCTCGGTGGATCTAAGGCCACAGCTCTTTCTAGAAGCCACTGGGGCCTCTTGGGAGGTGCTCCCAGTCCTGCTCTACCCGATCCTGACCCTTGGGAGGGTCTCCACTGTGCCTTCCATGCCTTCTCTGTCTGTCCCAGGCACCGCCGCTCATGGTGGTCCCTGAGGCCCCTTCCTGCCACACCCAGGAGGGTCAGGCATCGGGCCCACCTCTGCTGGGGTGGCCCTGTGTGCAACACCCGACCACCAGGGATCCCCGTGGCACGACCTGAGACTGCCTGGGGTCCGGAGCCTGTGTCATGGCTCCAGGACTGGGAACCTCACCTCAGCAGGGCCTCTGACCCCGTGTCCCTCTCTGTCCCCAGAGCCCACGATGGTGTTTGCCAAGGACCAGCCAGCCCGCAGGGAGGTGCAGGCTCAGGCAGGGGCCAGCGCCACACTGAGCTGCGAGGTGGCCCAGGCCCAGACGGAGGTGACGTGGTTCAAGAACGGGAAGAAGCTGAGTGAGAGCTCGAAAGTGCACGTGGAGGCCAAGGGCTGCACCCGGCGGCTGGTGGTGCAGCAGGCGGGGAAGGCAGACGCCGGGGAGTACAGCTGTGAGGCCGGGGGCCAGAAGGTCTCCTTCCGCCTGGATGTCACAGGTCAGTTGACATCCATCCTGTGGGACCATCTCAGAAACAGGCCTGGAGGCAGCGTTTGGTGGCGGGGGGATGCTCAGCAGACTCATCAGGCCTGAGTCAGTTGGTTATCTGGTGCCCAGTAACAAATGCTCCTAGACATAGAGTCCGGGAGGAGCAGTGGGTGTGCGTCCCGCGGCTCTGTGGGTCAGGAATTGGGGCAGGGCTCTGTGGGTGCCTCCTCCTGACTCTCACGGTGATGCCTGGCACAAAAGGGTCCAGCCTGGCTCGTCCGGCGTCTGATGTCCCCGTGGGGATGGATCCCTTGGATGGACTGGCGGGGATAACGGCCTCTCTCTCCCTGTGGTTCACTGCTGTGTCTGGACCCCATTCTCTCCTCTGGGGTACCGTCTCCTCGTGACGGTGCACCCCCAGGCCCTCATTGTTCGTGTGGGCAGCCCAGGCTCCTTCCCCTGGTGACCGGGCTCCCCTCGGGACAGTAGAGGCAACAGGACTTGGGAAAATCTGTTCTCAGCAGTCCTAGAATGCTGCCTTCTCCGTGCTCTATGTGAAGACCCGGCAGCTCCGAGCAGGTGGAGAGGCGGCTTGCTGTGGTGAGGGTGTGGACACCCGGAGGCTGCTCGCTGGGGACCGTTTCCAAGTCGTCGTGAGAACCTCACGGGGCACAGGCTCTGTCTGTCTCTAATTCTCTGGCGTCCTGAGCATGAGATAAAGATCCTTCTATGCTTAATGCCTCCCGGTCCCAAGAAGGCTTCCGTAGCTCTGGCCACCATGTTTAAGGAGAGAAGAACACACAAGAGGCGTGTGTGTATTTTTTTCTTACTGCTGTACAGCAAATTGTCCCAGGTTCTGTAGCTTAAACGATACCTGTTTATCCGCTCATAGTTCCGTAGGTCTGACGTCCAGCTGTGGTGTGGCTGGGGTCTCTGTTCAGAGTCTCACAGGCTGGAATGCACAGCCAGCTGACTGAGCTGTCTGGGAATCCTTGTCCAGACTCATCTCAGTTGCTGGCAGAATTCATGTCCTTGTGGTTCTGGGTCTGAGTCTGTTTCCTGGCTGGCTGGCAGCCGGGGGCCACTCTTAGGTCCTTTGCCACGTGGCCCCTCCGTCTTTAGTCCAGCCATGGAGAATCCCCCTTGTGTCCACATGCTCTCATGCTTCAAATCTTTGGCCAGGAGGAGCCCCCTCCCTTTTAAGGGCTCACCTGTTGAGGCTAGGCCCACCTAGGGTAATGTCCCTGTTGATGAACTCAGTGCCAGCTGTTCTGGGACCTTAATTCCTTCTGCAGAGTCCCCTTCACAGCAGTGCCCAGATTAGTGTTCCCTGGGGTCACTGGGGGAAGGTGTGTGCACATCGTGGGGCAGGGGTCTCGGGGGCATTTCTACCCACACAGGGTGTCACCTGCTGTTTCTTCTATTTGGAAGACAAACGCTGTCTGAGGAGCCTGTGGCAGATTCCCCTTACTCTTCCTGGCTCCATGTGGGTCCCAGGCTGCGCCCCACTCCAGGCAGCCTGGGAAAGTGAGCTCCTGCCTTCCAGCCTCACCAGTGAGACATCGAGGATGGTGGAGGTTTTTCAAGGTTTATCCATGTTGTAGCAACTGTGGGTGCTTCATTCCTTCTTACGGCTGAGTAATATTCCATTGTGTGGACAGACCACATTTTGTCTATCCTTTCGTCAGCTAATGGACGTTTGAGTTGTTCTCACTTTTTGACTGTTATGAACAGTTGTGCTATGAACATTCTTATACAAATTTTTGTGTGAACATATATTTTCAATCCTCTTGGGATTGCTGGGAATTTAGCAGTTCTGTGTCTAACTTCCTGATGAGCCACCGAACTGTTTTCCGGAGCAGCTGCGCCATTTTTCAGCCCCACCAGGAACGTGCAAGGGTTCTGTTTTCTCCACAGCCTCACCAACACTTGTTATTTTCAGTTCACTTTTTTTGACTGTAGCCGTCTTAGTGGATGTGAGGTGCTGTCTCATTGTGGTTTTGACTTGCATTCCCCTGATGACTAATGACAGTGAGCATCTTTCCTGTGTGAATTGGCCGTTCATCTGTCTTCTTGGAGAAATGTCCCTTCAAATCACTTGCCTGTTTTTTGAATTGGGTCGTTTATCTTTTTGTCATTGAGTTGTAAGAGTTCTTTATATATTCTGGGTATTAGATCCTTATCAGATATCTGATTTATAAATATTTACTCCCATTCACTTTCTTGATTGTGTTCTCTGATGTACAAAAGTTTTTAAATTGCGATGAAGTCCAGTTTATCCTCTTTTGCTTATGTGTTAGTTGTTATATCTAAGAAACCATTGCCTAATCCAAGGTCATGAAGATTGACGTCTGTATTTGCGTCTGAGAGTTTTCTAGTTGTAGCTCTTACCTTTAGGTGTTTAATCCATTTTGACATAATTTTTTTGTGTGGTGTGAGACGGGGGTCCATCAGTATCCTTTGCACATGGAAATCCAGCTGTTGCAACACCATTGTTGAAAGGACATTTTTCCCTCTGGATTTTCTTGGCACACTGGTCAAAAATGGATTGACCCGGGGGCTGGCCCCGTGGCTGAGTGGTTAAGTTTGCGCGCTCCGCTGCAGGTGGCCCAGTGTTTTGTTGGTTCGAATCCTGGGCACGGACATGGCACTGCTCATCAAACCACGCTGAGGCAGCGTCCCACGTGCCACAACTAATAAAAAAAGGGACCCACAACAAAGAATATACAACTATGTACCAGGGGGCCTTGGGGAGAAAAAGGAAAAAACTAAAATCTTAAAAAAAAAAATGTATTGACCGGAAGTGTCAGGATTTATTTCTGGATTTGCAGTTCCATTCCATTGATATATATGTCTGTCTGTCTGTCTATCCTTGTGTCAGTACCACACAGTCTTGATTACTGTAGCTTTGTGGTAAGTTTTGAAATTGGAAATTGTTCTTTTGTTCTCAACTTTGTTCTTCTTTTTCACCCAAGACTTTTTTTGGCTATTTGAGGTCCTTGCATTTCCATGCAGATTTTGGGATCGAATTTTGCAAAAAATGCACCTGGGATTTTGATTGGGATTGTAGTGAATGTGTAGATCAATTTTGGGGAATATTGCCATCTTAACATTAGTCTTCTAATCTACAAGTGTGAGATGGCTTGCCATTTGTTTAGGTCTTTTAAAAATTACTTTCAATGATGTTTTGTAGTTTTCAGTGTACAAGAGTTAGACTTATTTTGTTAAGTTTGTTGTGAAGTATTTTGTGCTTTTTGATGCTACTGTAAATGGAAGTGTTTTCTTAATTTCATTTTTGGATTGTTCATTGCTAATATACAGAAACAGAGTTGATTTTTGTACATTGGTCTTGTATCCTACAACCTTGCCAAATTTGTCTATTAGCTCTACTCATTCTTTTGTGAATTCTTTAGGATTTTCTTTATACAAAACCACGTCACCTGCAAATACAGATAGTTTTACTACATTTCCAATCTGGATGCCTCTCATTTTGTTTTTGATTACTGATTAAATCTCTCAAAAAGAATCTCTATGTGTTATAGGTCTGTTCAGGTTTTCTATTTCTTCTTGAGTCAGGTTTTTAGTTGGTGTGTTTCTAGGAATTTGTCCATTTCGTCCAGGTTATTTAGTTGTTCAGTGTGCAATTGTTCACAGTATTGTCTTGTGCTTCTTTTTATTTCTGTAAGGTCTGTATTGGTGTCCCCACTTTTATTTCTGATTTTGGTAAGTTTAGTTATCCAACTTTTTTTCTTGGTCGATCTAGCTGACGGTTTGTCAGTTTTCTGGAACTTTTCAAAGAACCAGCTCTGGCTTCCTTCATTCTGTCTGTTGTTTTTCTATTTCCTGTTTCATTTATCTCTGCTCTCGTCTTTATTTCCTTCCTTCTGCCATCTTTGTGTTTAGCTTGCTCTTCTTTTTCTAGTTTCTTAAGGTGTGAAGTTAGTTGTTGATTCGTGATCTTTTTTAACACAGGCCTTATAGCTATGAATTTCCCTCTGAGCACTGCTTTCACCACGTCTCCTAAGTTTTGGTATGTTGTGTTTTCGTTTCCACTTATCTCAAAATATTTCCTAATTTTCCTTGTAATTCTGCTTTGTTTAAGAGTACTTGGTTTAACTTTGATATACTAGTGAGTTTCCCAGTTGTCCTTCTGTTATTGATTTCTAGCCTCATTTCACTGCAGTTGGAAAGATACTTCATATGATTTCAGTCTTTTTAAATTTATTGAGGCTTTCTTCGTGGCCTAACATATGGTCTGTGCTGGAGAATTTTCTGGGTTTGCTTGAGTAACGTGTGTCTTCTGCTGTTGTTGGGCGGAGTGTCCTGTAGACGTCAGTGAGGTCTAGCCGGCCTGCAGTGTAGTTCAGGTCCTCTGCTTCCTTATTGATCTTCTGTCTGGTGCTCTAGCCATTATTGAAAGCGGGGTATGAAAGTCCCCTGGGTATTACTGCTGAACTGTCTCTTTCTCCTTCTAATCTCTTAGATTTCACTTCTTATATTTTGAGGCTCTCCTGTTAATTGTGCTTATGTGTATAGTTGTTATATCTTCTTGATGAATTGACCCTTTTATCAATATATAATGCCCTTAATCTAGATATGTCAATCAGTATATAATGCCCCTAATCTCTGCATATCAATCAATGTACAGTGTCTTGTAGTGGTTTTGCCTTGCAGCCCGTTTTGTCTGACATTATTGCAGCTGCCTCAGGTCTCCATCGGTTGCTGTTCGTATGCAGCATCTTTTCACTTTCAACCTATTTGCATCTTTGGATCTAAAGTGAGTCTCTTGTAGACAGCATGCTTTTTAAAAAAATCCATTTTATCAATCTCTACCTTTTAATTGGAGGGTGGGCTCTATTTACAGTTAAATTAATACTTAGAAGGAAGGACCTACCTCTGCTATTTTGTGGGGTTTTTTATGTGTCATATTTTTTTTGTTCCTCATTTTCTCCATTACTGTCTTTTTTATGATTAATTAATTTTTTTCTAGTATAACATTTTTATTCCCCTCTCATTTCCTTGTATATCCATATCTATGTATCTGTGTATCTCTTTCTGTACAGATCTATTTGCTTCTTTTCTTAGTGGTTATCTTGGGGATCACAGTTAACATCTTAACTTTATAATAATAAAGTTTGAAATTATACCATCTTAGTTTCAATAAAAAATTATGCTTCTTTATAGCTCTGTGCCCCACCCATGCTTTATGATGCTATTGCCACAAGTTATGTCTCTGTACGTTAACTTTAGTTCATTAACTTTATAGTTTTATAATTTTGCACTTGTATTTTAAGTTATATAGGAAAAGAGGAGTTACAAACTGAAAGTTCTATAAAACTTTTATATTTACCTATATAGCTATGTTTACTGTTGTTTATTTTTTTCATGTGGTTTCAAGTTATTATTTAGTGTATTTTCATTCCAACCTGAAGGACTCCTTTAGCATTTCTTTTTTTTTTCCTGTGTTTTGTCCCCAAATCCTCCCAGTACGTAGTTGTATATTTTAGTTGTGGGTCCTTCTAGCTGTGGCATGTGGGATGCTGCCTCAACATGGCCTGACAAGTGGTGCCATGTCCATGCCCAGGATCTGAACTGGTGAAACCCTGGGCCGCCGCACCAGAGTGCGTGAACTTAACCACTTGGCCATGGTGCTGGCCCCTCCTTTAGCATTTCTTGTAGGACAAGTCTACCAGCAACAAAATCCCCAGTTATTGTTTATCTGGGAACATATTAAATTTTCCTTCTTTTTTTTTTTTTTTCATGAGGCAGATTGTCCCTGAGCTAACATCTCTGCCAATCTTCCTCTATTTTGTATGTGGGTCACTGCCATAGCATGGCTGATGAGTGTTGTAGGTCTGTGCCTGAAATCTGAACCCATGAACCTGGGCCGCCAAAGTAGAGCGTGCTGGACTAATCACTATGCAATGGGGCTGGCCCCCTCCTTCAGTTTTGAAGGATAGTTTTGCCAGATATAAAATTCTGGTTGATAGTTTTTCCTTTCAGCAGTTGAAATGTCATCCTACTGCCTTCTGGCCTCTATGGCTTCTGAAGGGAAATCAGCTGTAAACCTTAGTGAGGAGTCCTTGTGTGTGATGAGTCGCTTCTCTCTTTCTGCTTTCAAGTTTCTCTTGCTCTCTCTTTTTTTTGGCTTCTGACAGTTTGACACTTAATATGTCTCAGTGTGGGTCTCTTTTAAGTTTATCTTGTGTGGAGTTTGTTGAGCTTCTTAGATGTGTAGATTCATGTTTTTTGTTCAATTTTGGAAGTTTTTGACTATTAATTCTTCAAATATTCTCTCTGTTCCTTCCTCTTTCTCCTCTCCCATGCACTCCCATTATGCAAATGTGGGTACAGTTGATATTGTCCCATAGGCATCTGAGGCTCTGTTCATTTTCTTCATTCCTTTTTCTTTCTGCCCTTCAGACTGGGCAATTTCAAGAGACCTATCTTCAGTTGTCTGATTCTTTCTTCCGCCTGTTCAAATCAACTGTTGAACCCCTCTAGTGAATTTTTCATTTCCATCATTAAACTTTTCAAACCCAGAATTTCTGTGTAGTTTCAAAAAAATCTCTGTCTTTATTGATTTTCTCTATTTGATGACACATTCTTCTCATACATTCCTTTATTTCTTGAGAAATGGTTTTGTTTAGTTCTTTGAACAGACATAAGATAGCTGATGTGAGGACTGTTTATGGACTAACACTGGACGTTCTCAGGGGCGGTTCTGTGGACTGCTGCCTTTCCCACGGATGGGCCGTGCTTTCTTGTTTCTTTGCATGTCGTGTAATTCTTTGTCAATGACTTGAATATTAAGTAATGTAATGTGGAAACTCTGGAGTTCAGATTCTCGCCCTCCTCCCCAGAGTTTGTTGTTGCCGTTGTCTGTGTGTCCAGTCACTGTTTTGAACTAATTCTGTGAAGTCTGTGTTTTGTGTTGTGCGAGCCACTGAAGCCTCTGCTCAGTGACCTTATTATTCAGCTAATGATTGGATAGTGATTTCCTTGGCTGCATGTAACCAGCGAGTCTCCCAGCATTTGCCAGGGGCCTTTGTTGGGTGTGGGTGCAGGCATACACCCCATAGCTGGGTGGTCCACGGCTGCCCCTTGCCTTCATTCATGCTTCCGCAGAATCTCAAGGTCAGCCAGACGTGTGAGGTCAGGGCCTTCTTGGGTGTTTCCTGACCGTGCGTCTCTGTGTGGCCTCCTAGATACCCAGGAATGTGCCAGAGCTGTTCAGAGCCCTCTATGGACATCTCAGGCCCCAGCGTTTCCTTTTAAGTTCATTGGTTAGCCTGTTGTTTGCCCGACTGTTATCCACTACCTCAGGCAGCCGTGATGCTCATTAATTGCCTGTAACTGTTTTCATCAAATGCTCACAGGGAAAAGACTGTTTTTACTCAGTGAGCTTCTGTTCAGTCTTGAATAATAGATAAAGACAGGCTTGGGAGTAGAGTTTTCCAGAACCACTGAACAGATCAGATGGTGACAATTCACCTGGAGTGGGGCTTTGAAAGAACTCTCACCCCATTCTTCCCCCTCAGGAGGCTTTAACACTGCTGGTTTTCACTGTAATTGCAAACTCTGGACTCAGAGCTGGGGAGGGAGGTATGAGAATTGGGAAAGTTAAAACACCACAAATCTTGCTGTTCTTACTGAGATTCAACTGTTTTTCTTGGATATGTGCTCCCCAGATTAATTTCCAGAGCTCTGAAAAAGTTGATTGCAACAATTTTTGCAAGTGTTTTAATTTTATGGCGGAGAGATTTTAAAGAATTTGTTATTTTGCCGTTTTTGCTGACATCCCTCTGAGTGATCTTTAAGTATTGAACCAGCCTTGCCTTCCCAGGATTATGCCCACTTGACTGTGGTTTGTTATTCTTTTTACGTGTTACTGGATTCAAGTTGGTAGTCTTTGGTTGGGTTTTTTTATATTTATGTTCATGAGGAATTTTGTAGCTTTCTTATACCATTTTGTCTGGTTTTGGTGGCAGGGTAATGCTGGCCTCACACAATGAATTGGAAAGTGTTCCCTACTCTTTTGATTTCTTTTGTGTAGGATCTATGTTATTTCCATTCCTTATTTAGTTTCGTTTTTAATTATTTCACTGACTAAGCCAAAGAAGCCATCCTGGCTTAGAGATTTTTTTTAAGGAGATTTAAATGATAAAAACATCTTATTTATAGTTATGAAACTGTACAAGTTATCTGTTTCCTCTTGGGCACGTTTTGGAAGTTCATGGCTTTTGAGAAATTGGTCTGCTTCACCAAATTTGTTTAGTTCATGTGCATAAAGTTGTTTGTAGTATTTCTTTATTACACTTTTAATGTCTGCGGGGTTTGTGGTGATATTCCTTGTCTCATTCCTGATATTGTTAGTTTATGTCTTTTCTCTTGTTTTCTCTTTTAATATTGCAAGGGGTTTATCAATTTTCTTCATCTTTTCAAAGAACCAGGCATAGGTTTCACTGATTTTCTCTATTTTTTTAATGCCATTGATTTCTGTTCTTATCTTTATTATTTCCATTCTTCTGCTTGCTGTGGGTTTATTTTGCTCTTCTTTTTCTAATTTATTAAGGCGGAAGCTTAGATTACCAATTGAAATCTTTCTAATTTTATAATATAAATATTTAATACTCTAAATTTCCCTCAAGGCACGGCTTTTAACTTTATCCTACACATTTTGATATGTTGTATTTTCATTGTTGTTCAGTTTAAAATATTTACCCATTTCCCTTGAGACTTCTTAAACTGACATATTATTCAGAAGAGTGCTGTTTAATCTCCAAGTGTTTAGAGACTTTACTGTTATCTCTGTTATTGATTTCTAGTCTAATTCCATTTTGGTCAGAGAACATACTTTGTATTTTTTCAACTTTAAAAAATTTTTGGAAATATCTCTTGTGAACCACCATATGGGCCATGTTGGTGAATGTACTGTGTGTACTTGAAAGGGGTGTGTGTTCTGCTGTTGGGTGGAATGTCCTACAGATGCAAGTCACACTAATTCAGTTCTTCTATATGCCTGAGAATTTTCCGTCTACTAATTCTGTCAACTGTTGTGCTAAGAGTGTTGAAGTCTCTAGCTATAATTGCGGGCTTCCTGGGTTTTCTTGCAGTTCTGTCAATTTTTGCTTCATGTATTTTGAAGCTCTCTTGTTAGGCACTTACTCATCTAGGATTGTTATGTCTTCTTGTAAACGGACCCATTTATCTGTGTGCAATGCTCTCTTTATCCCTAGCAATTTCCTTAGCTCAGGAGTCTTCTCTCTGATATTAATGTAAATACTCCAGAAGTGTAGTGATTAGTGCTTGCACCGTGTGTATTTTTCATTCTTTTACTTTTACCTACACATGTTGGAAGTGAGTTTCTTGTAGACAGCATAAAGTTGGGTCATTTTGATCCATTCTGACAATCTCTGTCTTATAATCAGTGTGTTTAGACTGTTTTCGTTTAATGCAATAGTTGGTATGTTTGGATTCAGGTCTACCATTTTATTATTTGTTTCTGTTTTTTTTTTTCTCTTTTTTTATTCCTCTTTTTCACCTTTCCTGCCTTTTTGGGTTATTTGTGATGTTTTTAGTAGTCCATTTTAATTTATCTATTGTGATTTTGCATATATTTTTGTGTGGTCACCCTAGGGATTGCACTACACTTACTCACCTCCTCACCATCTACTCAGAGTCAATATTTTACTACTCAGTCGGAATGTAGGACTTTATCAACAAATAGGTCCTGTTGTCCTCCCACCTTTATGTTATCAGCTGTTTTATGCATTATCTTTATTACTGAAAACCTCTTCAGGTGATGTGATGATTTTTGCTTTCAGCTATCAAACACATTTTAAAGAATTCAAGAGGAGGGCGTGATCTGTTTTACTCCCCAGTGTATGAGTCAGTCTAGGCTGCCCTTACGAAGCACCACATGTCGTGTGGCTTAAATAGCAGAAACTTATTTCTCATGGTTTTGAGGCTGGAAGTCCCAGATCAGGTGCCACCAGGTGCCAGCATGCCAGTTTCTGGTGAGCGCTCTCTTCCTGGCTGGCAGACAGCTGTGTCCTCTCGTGGTCTTTTCTCTGTGGGCACGGGGGGAGCAGGGGACATCCCTGGTGTCTCTTCCTTTTCTTGTAAGGACACCGATCCTGTCAGACTGGAGCCCCCCCGTTATGACCTCTTCTAACGTAGTCCACTCCCGAAAGGCCCTGCCTCCAACACGGGGACTTAGGGCTTCAGCATGTGGATTTGGGGGGACATGATTCATGGTCCATGACACCCAGATGTTTACCATTTCCGTTGTTCTTCCTTCGTTCCCAGTGTTCCAGGTCTTCCTACAATATCATTTCCCTCTATCTGAAGAACTTCCCTTAGCAATTCTTTTAGAGCAGATCTGACGGCAATGAATTTTCTTGGTTTCCTTACTTTGGAACGTCAGTATTTCGCCTTCGTTCCTGAAGGATATTGTTGCTGGATATAGAATTCCGGGCTGATGGTTTTCTTTCAGCATTGACTGATGTTTGATGAGAAATTCACAGTCATTCAACATGTTCCCCTACAAATCGTGTGTTAGCATTGTCTGCCTGCTTTCAAGAGTTTTTCTTTGTCCTCAGTTCCCAGCAGTTTTGGTGTGGTCTGTCTGGGTGTGGATTACTTTGGGTTTATTCTGTCTGGGCTTTGTTAGGCTCTTTTAGTCTGGTTTATGTCTTTCACTAAATCTGAGAAGGTTTAGGCATTGTTTTTGAATTTTCTTTTTCTGCACTTCACTCTTTCTCCTCTCTAGGACTAACAGCATAAGTTTTAGTCCTTTTGGTTTTGTCCCATAGGTTCCAGAGGCTCTTTCTAGAAATTTCCTTTCTTGCCATTGTTTAGACTGGATAATTCCTATTGATCTGTCTTCAAGTTCAATAACTCTTTCTTCTCTTGTCTATATTCTGACATTGAGCCTATTTAGTGAGTTATTTCACTTATTATATTAGTCTACTTAGAAAAGTTTCACTTGATTCTTCTTTACCTCTTGTATTTCTTTGTTGAGATTTCCTATTTTCCCATTCCTTTCAAGGGTATCTGCTTTTACTTGTTGGAGCATTTTTGTAATAGCTGCTTTAAAATCTTTGTCAGATATTTCCAAGATTTGTGTCATCTTGACATTTATATCTGTTAATAGTCTTTTCCCCTGCATGTGAATTGGGAGTTTTCTGGGTTCCTCATGGGCCAAGTAATTTCAGATTGTATCCTGGACGTGTTGAATACCATGTTGTGAGACTGGGTCTTCTTTACATCCTATGGGGAAGGTTGAATTCCTTAGCTGGAAATTAGCCAGTTGAGTTCAGGCTGTGGGTTCCTGCCAGCCTCCCACGGGTTGTTTCCAAAGACTTTGAAGTGCCATTTGGATCTGTCGTGAACATGCCCACCCAGTGGTCAGTGTGGTGGACAGTGCCTTGTGTCCTAGTTTAGGGCTCTCTGTCCTTGGTGTGCTGATGAGAGTCAGACCCACTCACGCATGGACTGGGGGTGAGCCCTGGAGTTCCTGAGTGACCTCAGTGCCACATCCTAAGCTTCTCATTCTCCAGCCTCTCTGGGACCCTGGGGATTCCTTTTCAGTTCTGTAGTTGGAAGGCTGGAGGTAAGGTATGCTGCTCTGACGCCGCCTTGCCATGGCACCACCTGTGTCAGAACCAGTGACGGGAGCTCAGAGAGAGGAAGGTCAGTGGGGCTCACTCCTCCCTCTAGGGACCAGAGCTCCTTCAGTTGGAGAGGAACACTCCATGCCCTCACAGTTTTAGGGGTCTTAAGTCTTCATGGGCTGGAGTGTGATAGCATGGAGAAAAAACAGGGTGTCTTGGGGTTCCCTTCCTCACACCTTGTGCAAGAGCTGAGGAGCCTGCTTCTGGATTTGGGGCTACCCTGTGTGCAGGCCAGGGGAGAAAGGCAGATTCCTTTCTCTTTTATTGGGACTTGGAACTCTGTTTTTTCCCACAATCCACCTACTACCGCTTACTTTGAGAGCCCTCAAATAGTTACTCTGTGGCCTTGTAGCTGCATTTGGTGAGCAAGACAGGGTGGAGGGTGCGTGTGTGGAAGGGGAGCTGCCCGTAGACGCTTTTGTGAAAATACAAGTTTAATTTTTGTAACTATGCAGATGAACCCAAACCTTGGCATTTCTAGTGTGGGACAAATCCTAAGTCTCCTTACAGTGGTATTTGTAACTCGTTCAGGTGAATTTTGAAGGGAGACCACTGTGTAGCCGCGGACCTCATGGTGTGGGCTCAGCTCTGGCGTCAGAGTGACCGTGGAGGGCTCCCACATGCCTCTTCCCCAAGTGCAACCATCGATAGATGGTCTCAAACAGACACATACACTTCCCCCAACATCTGCATATAGACATGTCCACACACACAGACATACACACACACAGACATGCATACACACTTACACACACATGTACATGCACATTTAAACACACATTTATGCTCATAAACACATACGTATGTATACACACATGCACAGACACACAAATACACACAGACATACTCACAAACATATATACCACAAACATGCTCCCATACATGCACTTTTACATATACACACGCACACACATTTAAACATACATACACTCTCACAACACACACTCAGAAACACACACATACACATGGACATGCACACGCACATACAGACGTACACACACCCGACATATGCATATAGACATACCCACACACACAGACATACATGTACACGGACACACATGCACAGTGTGCTCAGGAGTGATTTGGGAACATTTGCACAAAGTGCACAATTCCCCTCAAGATTAGTCTGAATTCTTCTGTGAAGTGAACATTGAAACAGTAGCGACCTGGGGCAGCCATGCCCTGGAGATGCGACTGAGTCTGGGGCCGTGAAATGAGCAGCAGGTGCTGCATGGTACCATCTGGCCATGGCCGCGGGCGACAGCTGGCTGTGGTTGGGTGTTGTCTGCTTCACGTGGTGGATTTGTGAGGGCTCGTCAGTTCGCAGAGTGCCAGGCAGTAGCCTCACCAGAGAAGAGATGAAAATGAGAAGTTGTGGTTTCAGAAGCAAGAGTGTCATTGCTGGGAGAGCAGGGCAGGCAAGCAGGTGGGTGTCAAATCCACGAGGGGCACGTGGATTCTCACCAAGGCTCTTGCATTGCCAGGACCTCCTGACCCCTGAGGACATCTCACGGCAGAGGTCTTCCTCTGGACGCCCCACCTGCAGTGTCCGCTGAGGGGAGTGGGCTCCTGATTCTGGCACAGAAGCTCAGAAGGGACTCGTTTAGATTTGGGTTTTGGAACGGCCACTCTGGCTGCACTGGGGAGAACGGATTTGGACACAGGGAAACCAGGCAGGAGCCCCTGCCCTGGGATAGGAGATGCCTAGGCCCAAATAGAGGCCACAGTCAAGGGGATGGAGAGGGAATGGGGGCGGAGTGGATAGAGTGGTGGTCAGGTAGATGTGGGGAAGAAGCATGTGGGAACCCTCCACTATCTGGGATGTGGCAGGTAGACAGGGGCAGGTGTCTTGGGAGGAGTGGGTGATTGCCAGCGTGGGTGCCTGGAGTGTCCAGGGGGTGGTCAACTGTCTGGGCGTGGACTTTGGTCAGTGCTGGGCTGGAGAGAAGACTTGGGAGTTGCTGGCCCATTGGTGGTGGGAGAGGCTGGGCATGTGTCAGGGAACCTGGGGGAAAAGTCAGTCTGGAAAGAGAGGGTGATGGCAGGACCTATGCTGGGAGTGTTGAGGGAGCTGGGACCATGAAGGGAGAGGCTCAGGGGCAGTGGGAGAACCCAGAGAGAGCCCTGCCGTGGAACCAGGAGAAGACTTTCCTGCAAAGGGTGCAGTGAGGGCGCTAATGCCACAGAGAAATCAGAGAGGCAGGGGAGGAGCTGAAGGATGGGCCTGTGGGCTTTGGTGAGGTGAACCTGGGCTGAGGAAGTGGACCCAGCAATGTCTGCGGCTGTTTTCCAAAGCCCAGCTTTGAGGGGTTGGTGAGACAGCAGAGGGGAAGACCCACTGAGGCAGAGGCCAACCGTGGGCCCAGAAGGCCCATGAACCACTGTGTGGATTGTTGGATCCTCATCACTGCCTGCTGTCCAGGCGCTTGCCCCTGCGTGGTACCAGGTTATTGAGGATGAGCAAGCAAGACAGCCAGCTTGACACTTTATCTTTTCCTCCATGAAAAATATGTTTAAGGCATAAAAATAGAACCATTTGCATTTTGGACACAGATGCATTTTTAAAAAAAAAAAAAAAAGATAAAAAATCCAATTCAGGGGGAGTTCAGAGCTTCTGCTGGCTTCCCTGGGAAATCAGAGAGGCGTTTGCAGAGCACAAAGTCCCTAATAGATGAAATTGAATAATCTCATCTGGAGAAGTAGAGTTGAAAACACCCATCTGGATTTCTGGTTCCAGCGGTACTGCAGACTGCTGTAGTGTGAAACTCTCCCACCGTGGACATCTGAAAATGTGGGGCAGAATGGAGCAAAGTCAGGTTAGGTTACTATCTGAACTTGCAAGGGAAATTTCCAGGTCCTGGAAGTGAAGAGGGAAGGGAACTCTAAAGCAGTGAGTGATGGGTTGGTGCACAGTGGGGTTTGGTTCCAGACCAGGGCCTGACTCACACCACCAGCTTGCACATAGGCAGTGGGTGCTTAGGTGAGAGAGGTGAGGAGGTGGGACAAAGACCATACAAAGAGGGGTGCTAGTAGAAACACATCGTTAAGGAAAAGATGGACCAGGAGAGTGATCTGCCCACAGCCCAGGGAGGTGACAGGGCACTAGGCTGTCTGCCTTGGCTCGGGTGGGAAAGTTCCCCCAGGAAATGGAAACCTGTTTGTTACTTGGGATTGGGGTTTTAATTTATATAACTGAAGACCCCAGACTGAGAAGTTAACTTAAAGATGGAGCTCCAGGGGGCCGGCCTGTGGCCTAGTGGTTAAGTTCAGCATGCTCTACCTCAGAGGCCTGGGCTTAGCTTCCAGGCATGGACCTACATCACTCAGTGGCAGCCATGCTGAGGCAGCAACCCACATACAAAATAGGGGAAGACTGGCACAGATGTTAGCTCAGGGCCACTCTTCCTCAGCAAGAAACCAACCAAACAAAAAACCCTGAAAAACATGGGGCTCCAGGCCAGAGATCCTGGAGTCCCTGGCAGGAGTAAATGTGAAATACTCAGGAGGGCTACCACCCCTGAGGCCACACTTAATTACTGTCAAGTAAAGAAGGCCCGCTAATGATTGGTTCACAATAAAAGTGTATCTAAGCATCAGAGAAACAACCCAGTGTAAACAAGAGTTGTAAGTTACAAAGAAGATCAGGATTAGACCACCCAGGGACTTCAGATGATAGAAGAACAATCTGGAAGAGTATCTAAAATAAGCATATTTACAATATTAAAGAGATATATGGGATACTTGGAAACATAAGAAAAAGCAAAATACCATGGAAAAAAATGGGCAGATTCAAAGAACCAAAAGCCCTAGAATAAGAGACACAACATTTGTAGTGAACAATTTGGTAGAGGGATAAACAGCAAATTAGACGTAGCTGAAGAGAGAATTTCTGAATTGGAAGATAGATCTGCAGAAATTACTCAGCATGAATCACAAGGAGATAAAAAATAAGAGATATTGATGGATATGGAGAAGAGAAGCAGGAGGCCATACATATGTCTAAAACAATTTCTGGGAGAGGCTAGAATGATGAATATGAAATAATGAAAAAACTCATGTAGAGAATTTTTAGAGTGGTAAAACGTGATTCCAAAACTTCAAATCCCACGAAGAATATGGGAAATGCTAAGAAAATAAATTCACAGCTAGACACACCGTAGTGAACCACAGAAGGCCAGAACCCAAGAGGAGATCTTAAAAACAACCTGAGACCAGAAAAAGATTTATGGAGCGACAGTTATCCTTCCTGTAGATTTGTGGACAGCAGTGAAGAGCACAGGAAAGATGACATAATCTCCAAAGTAGCGAGGGACAGTGACCGTCAACCTAGATTCTATATCCAGCTAAACCACCATTCAAAAGTCAGGGAGAAGTAAAGACATTTTCAGAGAATGGATGGAGAGAATTTACTGTTCACAAAACCTTCTGAAAGAATTACCAATGGGTGTATTTCATAAAGAAGAAAATCTAGTCAAGGGTAACAGAATGGGTCATGGAATAATATGCTGTGAAGCTAAGGAAGTAAGTTAATAAAAAAACAACCCTGATCTCAAGGCCAGGGATTTGGTTACATGGATGGTGACTGGCGCACTAGGAGTTGTAGACTGCATGAGCAGCCCTAAGTATCACTGTTCTTGTGACTCAGGGATATCGCCCATTCTTGGTGACTCTGCATAAGGATATCTCCTTGACAATACCTATGCTTTGAAGTGCTGGCTTCAAACTGTGCCTCCATTTTTTAAGATAATTATGAAATCACTGCTGCTAAACAGATGCCAGAGCCTGAATTGTAACATAGACAGACCTGAGAATTACTGAAGGGGCAGGATGCAGATTCTGAGAACCGACCTGCTCCCTGCTTTGTGCATCTGAGCAGTATGAGTTCTCTGTGTTGAGAAAGACAGGGCGGGGCAGGCATTATGGTGTCGTGATTCAAGGGTGGACTCTCATTCAGAACTAGAAATTTGATTGTCTCTGACCCCGTGTCCCTCTCTGTCCCCAGAGCCCACGGTGGTGTTTGCCAAGGAGCAGCCGACCCACAGGGAGGTGCAGGCCGAAGCGGGGGCCAGCGCCACACTGAGCTGCGAGGTGGCCCAGGCCCAGACGGAGGTGACGTGGTTCAAGGACGGGAAGAAGCTGAGTGCGAGCAAGAAAGTGCACGTGGAGGCCAAGGGCTGCACCCGGCGGCTGGTGGTGCAGGAGGCGGGGAAGGCGGACGCCGGGGAGTACAGCTGTGAGGCCGGGGGCCAGAAGGTCTCCTTCCACCTGGGCGTCACAGGTCAGTTCTTGAGGAAGGGGGGTGAACTCACCTTGTGTGGAGGTGATGAAGGACTGGCTTACAGCCCGGACCACTGTGGTCCTCTGTCCATTAAACCTCATCTCATCACGTATCCCAGTCCCCCTCCCATTTTCACACTCATGGCTGAGCCCAGGGATCTTGGATGGCAGGGGTGTGTACAGCAGGGAGAGGCCCTTCTTCTCCATCTTAATGGTGTTTGCACATTGCAATTCCGCATCTCTCACTTTTCCCAGAACCTCCTCAGGACCCACTGTTGGTCCTTGGTATCCAGGACTCTGGCTGTGTCTAGTGCATTGGGCTGAGGTAGAGCAGATGTCCCTCACCTGAGGACGTTCTCCTGGTTCCCATTTGCCTTCACCTGCCCCAGATGAGGGATCTTGCTATCAAGAGATGTCTGCATTTCATTCAGCCAGGATAATAGCAAATTTCAGGCACCAGTCATACTGGGATTTATCTCAAGACTGAACTTGGGTTCCCAAAGTTCTGGGGGTTCTGGAGCACTCTCCCTCCTCGCACGTGGCTGGAGAAGCTCTTTCTGCACCATATGGGCCAGAAGACAGACACGTGTTTCACGGCAGTGTCTGTGCAAAACCAGTGGAGAGCAGAGAATCGGGAGCTGAGCATCCGTGATGCACACGTGGGAGACTGGAGTTTCGTTTCAGAGCAAATCTTGTTTTCCTTTGTCTTCAGTTAGAAAATCCCAAGTCAGAGTTCCTCTTGAGGTTTGATGTGTAAACTTAGAAGTGGGGAGAAATAGGCAGCTGTGGCACATGGGCACTCTGTTTCTGAGGACTTCCTGAGGTGACAGCCCCCGCCTGGTAGAGCCGTGTTAATTTCATAGCGTTTCCTAATGGTGAGGGTGGGTTTGTGCCCTCCTGGCTGGTTCACAGAGAAGTCTGTGAACTTGCTGTTTTCCCCTTTCTTAGGAGGGTTTAACTCACATGAGGGTCAGCTGAGGTCTCACATGGACTCCTGGGTGCCACCTGTAACTGTTTGTTGTTGTGTCAGTGTGTAATGTTGTAGGTGTGCATGGATACCAAGAATCCTGCTGTGTATGTTTGACATGCTATTGAGGAGAATCTGACAGTATTCTGTGCAAGAAAATAGGAAAAGTTTGAGACATTGTCCTATTTCTAGAAAACTAAATAAAAACTGACCTAAGAAGAAACAGACAGCTCAAACAGTCCTGTTGGAGAAATAGAACCAGTGGGAAAGATTCTTCTCATAGAACAAATTCTAAGCCCAGCACTTTACTGGTAGAGTCTTCCAATAACTTAGAAATTAATTATCCCTTGTCCATGGAGAATCTTCTAGAGAATAGAAAAGGGAGATCAACTTTTTAACTCATTTTATACAGTAGCGTAACTTTGATATTGAAATATGACAGGCCAGTAGGAAGAATTCATATTATAAGCAAATCCATTATGGATTTCAAGGCCAATATGGTAAAAAAAAAAACAATCAGCAAACTAAATTCAGCAGTATATGAAAAGAATCCTACAGCCTGATAAAATTCAGAATGTACCAGGAATCAAGGCTGGTTCAACATTAGAAACATTAGCAAATCAACGTAAAGCTCGACATTAACAGATTGAAGAAAATCAGTCTAATTACCTCAATACATGCAGAATCAAGTCTTTGATACAATTTTACATCATAAGTCCAGAACAAATGTCAGATAAAATCTAGCATCAATTCATGCCTTAAAATGCTAACAAAGTATAAGTAAAAGAATTCTTCCTGAATTTGATAAATGGATTGCAGAAAAGTTGTGCTCACTTCACAAAGTGAAATGGTGAAGGATTTGCCTTGAGCTGGGGAACAGGACAGGAAAGCCATGTCACCACTTCTGCCCCACACTGCACAGCACAAATAAAGAGGAGGAAAGTAAATAAAATAAAATAAAAAGTGCAAGCTTTTGAAAAAACAGAAGTAGAATTCACAGCAGATGTGATTTATCCAAAAGAGAAATTGTTAGATTTAGTGAGAGTGTTGAAAGAGATTGCCACATTCAAAATCGACATAGAGAAATATATATATATTCTCTCTATATACTAGCAACAAATGATTGGAAAATGAAAGTTTAAAAGATTTGCAATAACATCAGAGGTATCATGGTTTTCATTCCAAGTCTAATAAGAGATGTTTAGATGCTGTGTGGGAGGGGATGGTTAGCTATTTTCAAGAGACAGTAAAGAATAGTGAAATAGATGGATAGACATCCATGGGGGAAACTAAGATGTTCACTAACAATCCAATCCGAACAAGTGCTTATTTGGCAGGATGGGATGGGGTGGGGTGGGGTTGATAATTGACTAGTGGACTGCAAAGGCCGTGTGCAGACAGACAGTGTGCCCTTGAAGAGAGCCAGTGTGGGCATTGGGGTCGCAGATCTGCAGACTTCCACAGCTGCATTCACGAAGACGGCAGGGTCTCGATGCAGGAACAGTTGTCAGGTAAGGGGCTGGAACAGGGGCCCAGAGGCAGACTCCTGGGTGAATGGACCTGCCGCTGGTTCCCTGCCCTCCTTTGTTTCTACTGTGGCTCCTGTGCAAGGTGTGAAGAAAGGAAAGTCTTTTCATAAACATTTGGACATTTCATAAATTTGGACATTTAGCCATATGCCTAGATGTTGTCTCTGACCCCGTGTCCCTCTCTGTCCCCAGAGCCCACGGTGGTGTTTGCCAAGGAGCAGCTGGCCCACAGGGAGGTGCAGGCCGAGGCGGGGGCCAGCGCCACACTGAGCTGTGAGGTGGCCCAGGCCAAGACGGAGGTGACGTGGTTCAAGGACGGGAAGAAGCTGAGTGCGAGCTCGAAAGTGCACGTGGAGGCCAAGGGCTGCACCCGGCGGCTGGTGGTGCAGGAGGCGGGGAAGGCGGACGCCGGGGAGTACAGCTGTGAGGCCGGGGGCCAGAAGGTCTCCTTCCGCCTGGATGTCACAGGTGGGTCCCTGGAGGTCTTTCTTTGGTTCCTTAGGTTAATTATTAGGGAGTAGGGGTGTGTGGAGGTGCCACCTGATGTCCTGTGTTCTCACAAAGCTTCCCATGTAGCAGCTAGCAGGTGTCAGTTACATGCTGAGGGCTGCATTTCATGCAGTGCTTCTTCTCTTTTCACTCGTGTGAACTTCACAACAACCTCAGGAGGAGCTGTTCTGGTCATTCCCCTTTTACGGTGAGACTCAGGAAGTTTCTGTAACTTGGCCAGCTGCACACAGCCAGAAACCACCGCCAGGATTTGGGTCCAATATTCTGGGATTATTTATGTTTTTCTGCTTGAGGAAATCTGTCATCGGTATTTATTTTAGCAGTTCTGCTGATGCTCTGCTTTTTTTGCTTGTTTAAAAACATGTCTATTTTGCCTTAAATTTTGAGGGTTGTTTTCTCTGAGTATCAAATTACAGTTTAGAAGCTCTCATATATATTATCTCATTTTAAAGAATCAATTCCATTGTCTTCATATTCTGTATTTTCTTTTGAAACATCAATGATCAGATCTCTTATTCCTTCAAGAGTCATCTTTTGGGTTTATTTATCCTGTTGCTTTTGGCATAATTGTTTTGGGTTTGATTTTCATCAGCTTTACTTTATGAACCTAGGTGTGGTTTTCTTTGTATTCTACTGGTCGGGGTTGCACAGAATGTTGAGTCTGTGGGTTTCTGTCTTTACCAACCATAGAATATGTTTCCCCACCTGCCTCATATGCATCTCTTTTTCTCTGCCTCTTAATTCTTTTTCTCTCTCTGCTTTAGTCTGGATATTTTCTTTTGACCTGTCTTCCAATTCACTTATCTTCTGTTCTGTTATGTCTAATGTGCTGTCAAACTCATCTATCCTGTGTTTACTTCCAGTTATTGTAGTTTCAAGTTATATAATTTTAATTTGATTAATTTCTTATAGATTCTAGACTGTGGTAAATTTTTCATATTTGATGTATTTTCTTTCTTATTTTAAAAAAATATTAATCATAGTCTGATAACCAGAATAATTGGATCATCTAGTATCAACCATAATAACTGATATTGCCTTTTTTTGTTTTGGGGTTTTTGTTTGTTTGTTTTCTATTTACTCCTCTCCTTGGCATGCCAGGGAAGTTTTGATTGACTGTTAGACATTGTGTGGGAACACGTTGAATGTGGCTGATGTTATCTTACTTCAGAAAGAGGATCAGTCTTTCTTTTGCTAGGCAGGGAGACGATGACTAAGAACCTCAGTCCATTCCAGGGCCCTGCTGACTTGAGGCTGCATTGCAATTTTGATCAGGGTCGTCTATCCCTGTTTTGCCTCCATTCCTGGCCAAAGTCATCCAGGGATTCCTGCAAAGACTTGGGGTGTGGATGGGTCCTCCGCCGGCAGACGTGCAGCTCTAGGTTTTGTCTCTCTGGTAATGCAAGATGGTGGAAAGTCTGCTCTAGTTTTCAGAGGTTTTCTTCTTGGCTTCTTAGTCCCCTGCCCCACGCAGCTTCGGAACTCATCAGACGTCTTGAGGGGAATGTGGTTGAGTGGGGCCTGAATTCTACATGGTTCCTTTTGACTAGAGACTTGGCTCTTCAATGTCCAGTTTCATCTGTCCACAGGTGTCCACAGCATTACTAGTTTTCCTATTTCTTGGTGGCAGCCCTGTGCCCAGGTTTTCATTGCCATGCTACCCCCAGAAGCAGCAGTGCCCTGAGGGGGAGCCGGTGCCCCGTGTGACCCCACGTCTCTGAGCAGTTCCCGTTTACCTTCCTTGCTCACTTTACACCCATCCCTGCTGGAGAGCCCTGGCCCCAGCTCTCATCTCCATTAGAATGTCTCCCCTTGGCTTTCTTCAAAGCTGCCTCCCTTTGTCATTTAGCACTCTGCCTAAACATCGATCCTTAGTGAGGGCTGCTCTGACCACTGAGTCTAAGTTGCCAAACAGCCCCTTTCCTCTAGCTTGTCACCTATTTCATTTCATCGCAGCACCCACCATAGCGTTACAGCACTGTTGTCGTGGTGTATGTGTTCATCTGTCTGTCGCTCCCCATTAGAAGGTAAGGTCTGTGAGAACAGAGACAGTGCAGCTCACTGTTGCATTCCCAGCTTACCGCCATAGTGCTAGCATGAATTGGGCCCTCCTTTGGCATTGGTGTGTCAATGATTGAATGAATGAATGAGTGAATGAGTGAATTAAGGCCTCTACAGCATGGAACCTCTGAGATCCTGTATGTATTTGTTTGAGTTTAATGGAACACATACGATTATTACAAATGGATGTTGGTGAGGATGGGAAACTGGAGCTCCCACACGCTGCTGCTGGGAGAGTGAGTTGGTGCAACCATTTTGCAAAACTCTTTGGAAATATCTGCTAAAGCCAAATGTGGGCCTACTGCATGCCAACAGCTCCACATGCTCCAAAGATATGTACAAGAATGTTCACAGAAGCTCCGCTTGTCGTCTCCCCAAGTTAGAAACAACCTAAGTGAATCACGAGAGGAAAAGGGAAAGTGAACCGTGGTGTTCACACAATGGGATCCTGTCTGTCAAGATGCAGAGCAAGCTGCTGCCAGATGCGGCCACATGGGTGGGTCTCACAGATGCTGTGCTGAGTGAAGGGAAACAGACTCAGGAGCACGTGGTGTGTGATTCCACCTGTGTGAAATCAAAGAACAGGCAAAAGTGACTGATGGCGATAGAGGTCAGAAGAGTGGTTATTTTGGGGGTGGTCAGCAGTGCGTGAGGAGCTGGAAATGCTCTGTTTGTTGATGTTGTGGTTGCATGGGAGCAGGTCCACCTCACTGAACTGTCCAAATAAGTGAGTGCACTTTCCATGCGAGTTACACCCAGAAAAATGGAGACTAATTTGTGGAGTGCATACTGTGTGCCAGGCTCTGGGCATATAAGAGTGAACAACCCAAGCTGTCCACAGAGGTGACTGTCACATGGGAAGGACAGTGAACTGGCAATGACAAGTGCTGGTGTACCTGTGGCCACCTTCCTCCCGCCTTAGGAATTGCGCTGGAGTCAGGACATGCCTCAGGTGTACACTGAGTCCCTGTCACAGGAGACAGGGTGTTGTGAACACAACTCTCACACCCCACCAGCCACATCGTGTCACTGGCTCCAGGAGAAGATTCACTGAACTCTGAAGCTTCACTCCCTGTGACCTAGACTGGTACCAGTTTTGTGTCTCATACCCCGTGTCCTTCTCTGTCCCCAGAGCCCACGGTGGTGTTTGCCAAGGAGCAGCCGGCCCACAGGGATGTGCAGGCTGAGGCGGGGGCCAGCGCCACACTGAGCTGTGAGGTGGCCCAGGCCCAGACAGAGGTGACGTGGTTCAAGAACGGGAAGAAGCTGAGTGCGAGCAAGAAAGTGCACGTGGAGGCCAAGGGCTGCACCCGGCGGCTGGTGGTGCAGCAGGCGGGGAAGGCGGACGCAGGGGAGTACAGCTGCGAGGCCGGGGGCCAGAAGGTCTCCTTCCGCCTGGGTGTCACAGGTCAGTTCTTGGGGATGGGGGCATGAACTCACCTTGCTTGGAGGTGATGAAGGACTGGCTTACAGCCCAGATCACCCTGATGCTCTTTCCACTGGACCTCATCTCTTCTACCCTTCCATCCTCCCAGTTCTCATGTCATACCCATGGCTGGACCAAGGGAGGTGGGACGGGAAGGGTGTGAACAGAAGGGAGGGTGGTATTTCCACAAGTAATACATAGTCATAAATTCCCAGCATCTGCTGGGAAACTTCCAGGTGCTCCCTGGTGTCTGAAACTCTGCCTCTGCTTTGCACTTGGAGTCTGATGTAGACCAGGCGTCTCTCACCGGTGGGTATATGAACTTCCTCATCTTGGGAGTCCTGGCAGCTCCCAGGTGCCCTTACCCAGCAACACATGCGGCTTCACACTAGGCAAGGAGGTTTGCATTTCATTAAACCAAGATAAGGGGAAATTTCTGCTGCTGAATTGTACTTGGATTTATCTCGAGTGAACTCTGGGTTATCAAAGTTTTAGGTGTTGCAGACACTCTTCCCTCCTTGGATAAACAAGTTATCTGTGCACCTACATATAACAAAACCTACGTCCATGTTTTCTTGTAGTGTCTGTGCGAAGTAAACAAAAACCAGAGGATTGATGGATGTGCATCTGAGACATGCATGCATGAGGTGTGGAGTCTCCTTGTAAAGGGAATCTTGTTTCTCTCCTGTTAGAACATTCTGTGTCAGGGGGCCAGCCCTGTGGCCGAGTGGTTGAGTTTGTGTTCTCCACTTCGGCGGCTTGGGGTTTCCCTGGTTCGGATCCTGGGCGCAGACCTCGCACCACTCATCAAACGATGCTGAGGTGGCATCCCACGTAGAAGAGCCAGAAGGACCTACAACTGGAATATACAACTGTACTGCGTCCTGGGGGGCTTTGGGAAAAAGAAGAAGAAGAAGAAGAAAAAAGACTGGCAACAGATGTTAGCTCAAGGCCAATCTTGAAAAAGAAAAAAAGGAACATTCTGTGTCAGAATTCCCCTTGGAGTGTGATTTACAGATTTAGCAATGAGAAGAATAAGTGGCTCATCTCACAGCGGCAGGCGTTGTTAGAGACGAGTTCCTAAAGAAGCAGCCTGACCGGCGAGGCAGTGCTGGTTTCCCGCATTTCCTGATGATGGGAGTGTGTCTGTGCCTCCCTGGCTGGTTCACAGAGACATCTGAGGACTAAATTTATTTTCCTTTTGTTAAGAAACTTCACACCAAATAAAGATGGGCATCAGTCCCGTGTTGACTTCTAGTCAACACATAACGGTGTGGAACTGTGTCTGTGTGTAGTGGTTTGTGGGTGTGTTTAGACACCAAAAAACCCACTGTGTATCTTTTTTCAATGTTAATTTAGGAGAATATGACAAATTGTTTTATGGTAATAAATACGAAAAGGTTTGATAAGTTGACCAAATTCTTAGAAAAATATGTAAAAAGTGGCATAAGAAGAATTAGACAACCCCAACAGTCTATAACCTTTAAAATAAATGGAACCTCAGTAAGTAATCTCGTAGAGAAAGATCTAAGCCTAGTGGCTTGTCTGGTAATTATACAAAATATTATGGAAAGAAATTATTATGTGTTCTTGGAGATTCTTCTAGAGAATAGAAAAACCAGATACAGTCTCTGATTTGTTTTACGTAGACATCATGACTTCAGTAACCAAAGTCTGACAAGGAAAGTAGGAATTACAATTACAGGCCAATCTACGATGGACATCAGGCCAAAAACTTAAACAAAATATTATCAAAATCAATTTTGTAATAAATGAAGCGGATAATTCACTCTGATGGAAGTTGTTGAAATCTTAGAAACATTAGTAAATCAATATAATGCACGACATTAACAGATTGAAACAAAAAATGAAGTGATTACCTCAACAGATGCAGAATGAAGCATTTGATACAATTTAACATCAAATCCAAAAGAAATGTTTGGTAAAGTTATCACTAATTCATGTCAGAAAATTCTTAACGAATTATAAATAAGACGATTCTTCCTTAATTTGATAAATCATACTGCAGAAAAACCAGCTAATCACGGAAAGAGAAATCTTGAAAGCTTGGCCTTTGCAATAGGGAACCAGAGGAGGCGGCTGTCGGCACCCCTTGCCACAGGGCACAGCACAGTGAGGAGGAAAATAAAGAAAAACAGATAAAGGTGTGAAAAAACAAAAGTGGAATTCACAGATCATGTGATTTATACAAAATATAAATTATTAGACTTAGAACGATAGTTGAAAAAATCACTCAGTAAAAAAATCAGTATGCAGAAAACACTTCTCTGTCTATATACTTGCAACAAACACTTGGAAAATGAAAATTTAAAAGAGGTAAACAGCATCAGAAGAGACTTTTTCTAATTCTGAGTCGAATAAAAGGTGCTTAGAGGCTTGGTGGGGGATTACTGAACATTTTTGAGAGACAGACAAGAAGATCTAAGTAGATGGATGGAAATGCATGGAAGAATCTAAGATGTTGAATAACAATCGGAATGTGAGCAACGTTCGTTTGGTGGGATGGAGTGGGGTTGAAAATTGACGAGCAGATCGCAGAGGCCTTGTGTAGCCACCATACTGGAGAAGAGAGCAAAGTGTGAGCGTTTGCTGGCCTGGTGCCAGGACTGCCCTAAACACAGTGGTGAAGACCGCGGTGTCTCGACTCGCAAGTTGATACCCCGCTGGAGGACCAGGCAGCGACCTCACAGCCCTGTGCAGGAGTGGCCCCACACTCCTCTCCTCCTCTCTTTCACTGTGGAAGCGTGCAAGGCCTGGAAACAGCATGGTTTTAATAAATGCTGCACGACCATTTAACCACATAGAAAAAAGATCGACCAGCTCCTTTGGGTACCGACTTCAGAGAAGAAGGGCACACCGTGAAACTCTGAGATGATAACACAGAAGCGTTTAGCCACCTCAGGGGAAGGAATGGTTTCTCAAACAGAACGTAAGTGCAGTAACCACAGGGAAACAGGTCCGACAGATTTGAGTCCATTAAAGCGGAAACTTTGATTCATCGGAAGATAGTGTCAGGGAGAGAAAGACAAGCCACCAGCAAAGGAAGATATTTTGAACAGAGCTAACTGTGAATGCTCCAGCATTTAAAGATCTAAAAGACCCTAAACATGAATGGATGAATGACAGACAGGGCTACTGAAAGTCGGGCAAAAGCTTTGAGTAGTGACGCCAAAGAAGAATGAACACCAATGACCAAAACGTCAGAAAAGGTGCTCCCCTTTGTGTGTCATCGGGACCCGAAGGGGCAGCGCTGGGATGTCCAGCTTCACCCCCACCAGGCTGCCATCAGCTGAGACACTGAGGGAGGTGAGAGGGTGGAGCTGCAGGACCTTACCCCCACTGCGGTGAGAACGCTTGCTGCACAGCCGCGTGGAGAAGACCCTGCGTCCCCTAGGAGGTTGGGCTGTGCCTGCCTCACTACCCCAGATCACACCAGTACAGAGGTCTTTCACAGCCTCCCCACCTGGAACAGCCTCATGGAGCCATGCTGGGATGCGCAGATAAATTGTCGTTTGTTGCTGAGAGGGCAGTGGGGCTTCCCCAGGCCACTCAGCTGGTGCAGAGCCTGGAGAAGTTTCTAGCCCTCTGCCTCCCCCATCCAGGCCTTCTTTCCCCAGTGCTGCCTTCCTGACTTAGGTGGTGTCTCTGACCCCGTGTCCCTCTCTGTCCCCAGAGCCCACGGTGGTGTTTGCCAAGGAGCAGCCGGCCCTCAAGGAGGTGCAGGCTGAGGCGGGGGCCAGCGCCACACTGAGCTGTGAGGTGGCCCAGGCCCAGACGGAGGTGACGTGGTTCAAGGACGGGAAGAAGCTGAGTGCGAGCAAGAAAGTGCACGTGGAGGCCAAGGGCTGCACCCGGCGGCTGGTGGTGCAGGAGGCGGGGAAGGCGGACGCCGGGGAGTACAGCTGTGAGGCCGGGGGCCAGAAGGTCTCCTTCCGCCTGGGCGTCACAGGTCAGTTCTTGAGGAAGGGGGGGGAACTCGCCTTGTGTGGAGGTGATGAAGGACTGGCTTACAGCCCGGACCACTGTGGTCCTCTGTCCATTAAACCTCATCTCTTCACGTATCCCAGTCCCCCTCCCATTTTCACACTCATGGCTGAGCCCAGGGATCTTGGACGGCAGGGGTGTGTACAGCAGGGAGAGGCCCTTCTTCTCCATCTTAATGGTGTTTCCACGTTGCAATTCCACATCTCTCACTGTTCCCAGAACCTCCTCAGGACCCACCGTTGGTCCTTGGTGTCCAGGACTCTGGCTGTGTCTGGTGCATTGGGCTGAGGTAGAGCAGATGTCCCTCACCTGAGGACGTTCTCCTGGTTCCCATTTGCCTTCACCTGCCCCAGATGAGGGTTCTCACTATCAAGAGATGTTTGCATTTCATTCAGCCAGGATAATAGCAAATTTCAGGCACCAGTCATACTGGGATTTATCTCAAGACTGAACTTGGGTTCCCAAAGTTTTGGGGGTTCCAGTGCACTCTCCCTCCTTGCACATGGCTGGAGAAGCTCTTTCTGCACCATATATGGCAGAACACAGACAGATGTTTCACTGCAGTGTCTGTGCAAAACCAGTGGAGAGCAGAGAATCGGGAGCTGGGCATCCGTGATGCACACGTATGAGACTGGAGTTTCGTTTCAGAGCAAATCTTGTTTTCCTTTGTCTTCAGTTAGAATATCCCAAGTCAGAATTTCTCTTGGGGTTTGATGTGTAAACTTAGAAGTGGGGAGAAATAGGCAGCTGTGGCACATGGGCACTCTGTTTCTGAGGCCTTCCTGAGGTGGCAGGCCCCGCCTGGTAGAGCCGTGTTGATTTCATAGTGTTTCCTAATGGTGAGGGTGGGTTTGTGCCCTCCTGGCTGGTTCACAGAGAAGTCTGTGAACTTGCTGTTTTCCCCTTTCTTAGGAGGGTTTAACTCACATGAGGGTCGGCTGAGGTCTCACATGGACTCCTGGTTGCCACCCGTAACTGTTTGTTGTTGTGTCAGTGTGCAATGTTGTAGGTGTGCATGGATACCAAGAATCCTGCTGTGTATGTTTGACATGCTGTTGAGGAGAATCTGACAGTATTCTGTGCAAGAAAATAGGAAAAGTTTGAGACATTGTCCTATTTCTAGAAAACTAAATAAAAACTGACCTAAGAAGAAACAGACAGCTCAAACAGTCCTGTTGGAGAAATAGAACCAGTGGGAAAAAAATCTTCTCATAGAACAAATTCTAAGCCCCACACTTTACCGGTAGAGTCTTCCGGTAACTTAGAAATTAATTATCCCTTGTCCATGGAGAATCTTCTAGAGAATAGAAAAAGGAGATCAACTTTTTAACTCATTTTATGTGGTAGCATAATTTTGATATTGAAATATGACAGGCCAGTAGGACGAATTCATATTATAAGTAAATCCATTATGGATTTCAAGGCCAATATGGTAAAAAAAACAATTAGCAAACTGAATTCAGCAGTATATGGAAAGAATCCTACAGCCTAATAAAATTCAGAATGCACCAGGAATCAAGGCTGGTTCAACATTAGAAACATTAGCAAATCAACGTAAAGCTTGACATTAACAGATGGAAGAAAATCAAGGTGATTACCTCAATACATGCAGAATCAAGTCTTTGATAACAATTTTACATCATAAATCCAGAAGAAATGTCAGATAAAATCTAGCATCAATTCATGCTATAAAATCCTAACAAAGTATAAGTAAAATGATTCCCCTGAATTTTATAAATGGATTGCAGAAAAGTCGTGCTCACTTCACAAAGTGAAACCGTGAAGCATTTGCCTTTGAGCTGGGGAACAGGACAGGAAAGCCATGTCACCACTTCCATCCCACACTGCACAGCACAAATAAAGGGGAGGAAAATAAAATGAAAGTTTGAAAAAACAGAAGTAGAATTCACAGCAGATGTGATTTATCCAAAAGAGAAATTGGTAGATTTAGTGAGAGTGTTGAGAGACATTACCACATTCAAAATCAATATAGAGAAATATATATATAGTGTGTGTATATATATATATATATATATATACTATCTGTATACTAGCAAAAAACAGTTAGAAAATGAAAATTTAAAAGATTTGGAATAACATCAGACGTATCGTGGTTTTCTTCCAAGTCTAATAAGAGATGTTTAGACACTGTGTGGGAGGGGATGGTTAGATGTTTTCAAAAGACGCTAAAGAAGAGTGAAATAAATGGATAGAAATCCATGGGGGAAACTAAGATGTTCACTAACAAGCCAGTCCACACAAGTGCTTATTTGGCGGGATGGGGTGGGGTGGGGTTGATAATTGACTAGTAGACTGCAAAGGCCGTGTGCAGATGGACAGTGTGCCCTTGAAGAGAGCCAGTGTGGGCATTGGGGTTGCAGATCTCCAGACTTACAGCTCCAGTGACGAAGACGGCAGGGCTCGATGCAGGGAGAGTTGTCAGATAAGGGGACGGGACGGGCCCAGAGGCAGACTCCTGGGTGAATGATCCTGCTGCTGGTTCCCTGCCCTCCTTTGTTTCTACTGTGGCTCCTGTGCAAGGTGTGAAGAAAGGATGGTCTTTTCATAAACGGTACTTTGAACATTTAACCATATGTTTTAGATGGTGTCTCTGACCCCGTATCCCTCTGTGTCCCCAGAGCCCTCGGTGGTGTTTGCCAAGGAGCAGCCGGCCCACAGGGATGTGCAGGCTGAGGCGGGGACCAGTGCCACTCTGAGCTGCGAGGTGGCCCAGGCCCAGACAGAGGTGACGTGGTTCAAGGACGGGAAGAAGCTGAGTGTGAGCTCGAAAGTGCACGTGGAGGCCAAGGGCTGCACCCGGCGGCTGGTGGTGCAGCAGGCGGGGAAGGCGGATGCTGGGGAGTACAGCTGTGAGGCCGGGGGCCAGAAGGTCTCCTTCCGCCTGGATGTCACAGGTCAGTTCTTGGAGGTACTTGGTTAGCCTACTTGGAGGTGATGATGGGCCTTGCTCACAGCCTAGACGATCCTGGTGTTCTTTGCATTAGACGTGTTCTCTTAATGTCTCCCATCCTTTCATCTTCCATCATACCCATTTTGGGCTGAGAGATGCTGGGCTGGAAGGGTACATGGAAAGGAGAGGGCCGTTCCTGCAAACCTGGAGGGGCAGCTCCATGCAGTAATGCTCTATCACCTGCCTGGAACCTTCCTGTCGGTCCTGGTGTCCCAGGCTCTGGCTCTACCTGGAGCTTGGGTCCGAGGTAGACCAGTTGTCTCTCACCTGGGATGTGTAACTTCCTCGCATTGTTTGTTCTGACGACTCCACGTGCCCTCACTAGCACCTCATGCCAGCTCTTATCAGCAGGAGATATTCCAGTTTCACGGACCCTGGGTTAGTGGAATTTTGGCTACACCATCATACTTGAATCTATGTCAAGAGTGAACATTGGATTATCAAATCTGAGGTGTCTTCCTTCTGTTCCTCTGTGTAACGAGATGTAGATACATGTTTTGTTGTAATGTCCGTGCAAATGGAGGAGAGAGGTGATATGTAGGGTCATTCTGTCAAAGTGAATATCATTTTGCCCTTGTCTTCAATTTGGATGTTCAGTGTCAGAATTCCCCTTGGAGTTACGTTTGTGAAGTTAGGAATGGAAAGGAAGTCACTTCTGCCACATCAGCGTGCTTTGCTGTGAGGAGCAGCCTCTGACTGGTAGAGAGAGCAGTATTGATTTCATAGCGTTTTCTAATGGTGAGTGCGTACTTTGCCTCCTTACCTGGTACATAGAGAAATCTAAGAAATTAAATTATTTTCCTCTTGTTAAGAGAGTCTTGATGCCAAATAGGGGTGGCTGCCATCCCACATTGACTTCTAGGTGCCAACACATAACAGTTGGGTATCACATCAGTATATAATGGTTTGTGGTGGGTCTAGATACCAAAAATCCACCTATATGTCTTTGTGAAATGTTAGTTTAAGAGAGTATGACAAAATATTTTATGGTAATAAATTCAAAAAGTTGTGACAGTTTGTCTAATTCCTCATAAACTATATGAAAATCAACACAAGAAGATATAGGAAGCTTGAATAGTCCTATGACTTTTAAATAAATGGGACCAATAATAAAAAATCTTCTAAGCCCAGTAGTTCTCTGGTAAACTCTAATAAACATTCTAGGGCACAGTTTTTTCATGCTTGTGGAGATTGTTGTGGAGAACAGAAAAAGGAGATATGCTCTGCACGTCGTTTAATGTAGATAATGTGACATCGACATCAAAATCTGACAAGAGAAGTAGGAAGAATTAAATTACAGACCAATCTGTGATGGATATCAAGGACAAAATCATAAGTAAAATTAGCAAAATGAATTCAACAATATATCAAGAGGACATACACTATGAGGAAAGTCCTTGCCCAGGATTGCAAGTTTGGTTTAACATTAGGAACATTAGATCAATATAAAACTTGACATTAACAGATTGAGTGAAAACTCATGTGATTTCTCAACTAATACAGAATAAGATTATTTGATTACAATTTAACGTCATAAATTCAGAAAAATTGTTTGATAAAAATTAACATCAATTCATGCTGTAAAATTCTTAACAAACAATAGAAAAGTGTTCTTCCTTAATTTGAAAATGGTGCTGCAAAAACATGAATCATGTCATGCTTAAAGTGAACCTTGAAAGCTTTGACGTCAGGGACAAGACACGGGGAAGCTGCCCTCACCACTTCTGTCCAACACTGTATTGTAGAGTAAGGAGGAAACTAAAATAAAAGGCATAAAATTTGGAAAAAATAAAAGTGGAGTTCACTAATGATGTGAACATCAATTCAGAAAATCTGAAAGATAAATTATTATGGTATGATTGTTGAGAAAGATTACAGTAAGAAAAGAAAAGGGAACACTTCTCTGTCTGTACACTTGAAACAAATACTTGGAAAACAATGTTTTTGGTGAGGAAGGTTGGCCCTGAGCTAACATCTGTTGCCAGTCTTTTTCTATTTCGTACGTGGGATGCTGCCTCAGCAGGGCTTGAATGGTGCATAGATCCATGCCCAGGATCCGAACCTGCGAACCCTGGGCCGTCGAAGGAGAGTGAGTGAACTTAACCACTACGCCACCGGGCTGGACCCTGGAAAATGATATTTTAAAAGAGTTGCAATGGCATTAGAAGAATCATTTTCTACCTGCAAGTCTAATAAAAGATGCTTAGAGGCTCAGTGGGGGACTATCGAACATTTCTGAGAGATAGTCAAGAGATCTAAATAGATGGATAGAAATCCATGGAAGAATCTAAGACATTCACTAACAATCAAAATCAGAACAAATGTTTTTTAGGAGGATTGAAAAATAACAAGCAGATTCCAAAGGCCAAGTTCAGTTAATACACTTTTCTCTTGAATAAAAGCAAAGCGTGAGTTTTTGCTGTAGCAGATGTCAGGAATTATCATAAAGCTGCAGTAATTAAGACAGAGGATCTCGATGTAGGGACAGTCATCAGATTAGAGGAACAGAATAATGAGCTCAGAGACAGATCCTTGCATAAATGGGCTCCCGCCACTCCCCTTTTTACTGCAGTGTCTGTGCAGAAAGTAGAGAAAGGATAGTGTTTTCATAAATAGTGCTTAGACCATTTAACCATATGGAAAAATTAAATTATACTGGTAATTCACACCATACACAAAGTCAACTCCTGGTGTGTTAGAGGCCTCCATGTAGAGGTAAAACCATGAGACCCTCAGATGATGGCATGGATTGTTTAAAGACCTAGGGTGAGAATAGATTTCTTAAAAGGCACGCAAATGCCCTAACCACAATGGAGCAAGCTAGACAGATTTTTCTGTATTAAAACTAAACACTTTGATTCACCAGAAGATACCAGAGGAGAGTGAATATAAGTCCCACAGGTGGGAAATATGTCACAGAATACATGGTTGTCATTGACTAACATTTAAACATATAAAGAGCACCTTAAAATGAGAAGAGAAAAAGAAAGACAGTACTGTTGATAATGGGACAAAAAGATCTGAATAGTGTCACCACAGAAGAGCAAACAGTAATGGCCAACCCAGGAGCTGGAAGAGGCGTTCAGCTTCATTAATCATCAGATAACAGGAACGAAAGTCAGAGGAAGGAAGAGGTGCACCCATCAGGTGCCACAGGCGACAGCACCAAGAGCTTGCAGCCTCAAGTCTCATGAACGGCAAGTGGGAATGCTCGCTGCACAGTTCTGTGGAAAAGACTCCCCGAGACTCCTCGTCCCCAGGAAGTTGAGGACCGCATGTTCCTTCCCAGCAGACTGTGTGCACAGGAGTCTTTCACAGTGTCCTCACCTGGAACAGCCCATATGGATGTGCAGATAAATTGTTAGAACATACACATGAATTGTGTTGCTTGTTGCTGAGAGGGCGGTGGGGCTCCTCCAGGCCACTCAGCTGGTGCAGAGCCTGGAGAAGTTTCCAGCCCTCTGCCTCCCCCATCCAGGCCTTCTTTCCCCAGTGCTGCCTTCCTGACTTAGGTGGTGTCGCTGACCCCGTGTCCCTCTCTGTCCCCAGAGCCCACGGTGGTGTTTGCCAAGGAGCAGCCGGCCCACAGGGAGGTCCAGGCCGAGGCGGGGGCCAGTGCCACTCTGAGCTGCGAGGTGGCCCAGGCCCAGACGGAGGTGACATGGTTCAAGGACGGGAAGAAGCTGAGCGCGAGCAAGAAAATGCACGTGGAGGCCAAGGGCTGCACCCGGCGGCTGGTGGTGCAGCAGGCAGGGAAGGCGGATGCTGGGGAGTACAGCTGTGAGGCCAGGGGCCAGAAGGTCTCCTTCCGCCTAGGCGTCACAGGTCAGTTCTCAGAGGTACTAAGTTAACCTATCTGGAGTTGATGGTGGGCCTGACATACAGCCCAGATGACCCTGGTGTTCTTTCCATTAGACTTCATCTCTTGATGTCTCCCATCCTCCCCCCTCCCATTTTCACAACCAAGATTGGGCCAAGGGAACATGGACGGAGGGCGTGTACGAAGGGAGAGGCTGTTGTGTACCAAGCATTGCGTTTCCATGTCGTGGTGCTTAGTCACATTTTCCCAGCACCTGCTCAGAACCCTCTGGTGGTCTTCGTGTCCAGGAGTCTGGCTCTACCTGATGCATGGGACTGAGGCAGACCAGATGTCTCTCTCCTGGGTTGTTCTGGCAGATCACACCTACCCTCACCCAGCACACATGAGGGGTCCTGCTAGCCAGAGATGCTTGAAGGCATTCAACCAGGACAAAGGGGAATTCCAACCACATAATCAAACCTCAGATTAGCTCAAGACTGAGCTTTGGGTTATCAAAGTTTTAGTGTTCTTGGACACTCTTCCTTGTTTTCACGTGCATGGAGAAGTTCTGTCTGCACCCATGTGTAACAAAATCTAGATCCACATTTTGTTTCAATGTCTGTGCAAAATACACAAAGAGCAGAGGATTACAAGTTGATCGATTCCTAGAAAACTATATCAAAACTCACACAAGAAAAAATAGACAAGTTGAACAGTCCTTTAATCTTTTAAATAAACAGAACCATAATAAATAGTCTCTTCACAGCATAATATCTAAGCCCAGTGCTTCTACTGTTAAATTGTACCAAATATTCTGGAAATAAGTTATTCTGCATTTGTCGAGATTCTTCTAGAATATTGAAAAGAGAGATATACCCTTTACTCACTTTATGTAGGTAACATATCAGTACCAAAATCTCACAAAGTAAATATGAAGAATTAACACAGGCCAGCGTCTTGTTGATATCAAGGCTAATATCTTGAACAAAATACTAGCAACCTGAATTCAGCAATTTATTAAGATGATGCTACACCATGACAAAAGTCATATTCCAGGACCGCAAAGCTGGTTTAACATGAGAAATATTAGAAAATCAGTACAAAACTTGACACTAACAAACTGAAAGAAAAAATTATGTGGCTTCCTCCCAAAATGGAGAATAAAAGCATTTGATAAAATATGACATCATAAATCCAGAAGAAATATTTTATAAAATTTAGCATCAACTCCTTCCATAAAATTCTTAACAAAATGTAAATAAAAGGGTTCTTTCTTAATTTAATAATATTTTAATTTAATAATATTTCTTAATTTGATAGTGTAATAATTTAATAATATTTCTTAATTTGATAGTATAGAGAAAATTAGCTGAATCACACTTAAAGTGAAACTTTGAAAGCATTGCCTTTGAGACGGGGAACCAGCCAAGGGAGCGGCTGTCGCCACTGCAGTGCAACCTTGACAGCACAGTTAGGAGGGAAATAAAACAAGTGCAACACTTGGAAATGTCAAAAATAGAACTCACAGATGATATGATTTCCAATTTAGAAAACCCGGAAACAGTAATGATTCAACTTAGTAAGAGAGTTGGGAAGGATTACTGCATACAAAAGTCAACATTCAGAAAGCACTTAAACGTCTACATACCAGAAACAAGAAGCTGAGAAATCACGTTAAAAGAGTTGCAGGAACATCGGAAGGATGATGTTACCAATTCCAAGTCTAATAAAATAGATTAGAAGCTTCACAGGCAAAAACTATTAAGCATTATTGAGAGACAGAAAAAAGACTTAAATCAATGGATAGAAGTCAGTGGAAGACCCAGAGGTGTTCAGTCCCTGTCAAAACTCAAATAATAGTTGTTTTGGGTGTGAGAATGTTGACAGGTTGATTGCAGAGGCCAGCAGAGCCCAGCCAACAGGCGGAACATGTGGGGACATCTGCTCTATCCGGCGTCAGACAGTGGGTCTCAGTGCAGACAGACAGCAGCCCAAAGGAGCGGAGGTGGGCTCCAAGTCGGCTCTGTGTGAGACCTGACTGCCTCCCTTCCTGTTACCCTGGAGCTGGCATGAGCTGTGGAGAAAGGAGCATCTTCTCATAAATGGTCCTAAGACCATTAGCCATATGGAAAAATAAAGTGAAATTTGACAGCTACCTCACACCACACAAAAATCACCTCCAGGAGGCCAGCCCCATGGTGGATTGGTGGAGTGCAGTGCACTCCGCTTCAGCAGCCGGGGTTTGCAGGTCCAGATCCCAAGCACGGGCCTCCACCACTTGTCATCCATGCTGTGGCAGTGACCCACATATAAAGTAGAGGATTATTGGCACAGATGTTAGCTCAGGGAAAATCTTCCTCAGGAAAAAAAACTCCAAGGGAGTTGGAGACTTCAGCGTGAGGGGTAAAACAAACTTTTATCAGACAATGTGGATTATTCAATGACCTCAGGGTAATGAAAGATTTCTTACACAGAACACTAATATGCAAACCACAAAGGACAAAGTGATATATTTGCCTATAGCAAAACTAATAACTTTATTTCACCAGAAAACCTTTCCTCATGAAGGAGTGAAAGGCAGGGCACAAATGGGGAGGATAATGACAGACACACCCGTCAGCACCCAGCTTTAATGACTTAAAGAGCTTCTCAAGGAAGGCGACCAGTAAGTCAGTGCTGTTGAAAGTCGGGCAAAAGCCTTGGATAGTGATGCCACAGAAGAACAAACACCAATGACCAAACCATTGAAAAGGTGCTCCCCTTTGTGCGTCATGGGGACCCACTGGAGGCAGCCCTGGGAGGGGTCGGGCTTCACTCCCACCAGGCTGCCATCAGCCGAGACACTGAGGGAGGCGAGAGGGTGCAGCTACAGGACCTCGCCCGCAATGCAGTGAGAACGCTCGCTGCACAGCCGCATGGAGAAGACCCTGCGTCCCCTAGGAGGTTGGGCTGTGCCTGCCTCACGACCCCAGATCCCACGAGCACAGAGGTCCTTCACAGCCTCCCCACCTGGAACAGCCTCATGGAGCCATGCTGGGATGCACAGATAAATTGTGTCTCTTGTTGCTGAGAGGGTGGTGGGGCTCCTCCAGGCCACTCAGCTGGTGCAGAGCCTGGAGAAGTTTCCAGCCCTCTGCCTCCCCCATCCAGGCCTTCTTTCCCCAGTGCTGCCTTCCTGACTTAGGTGGTGTCGCTGACCCCGTGTCCCTCTCTGTCCCCAGAGCCCACGGTGGTGTTTGCCAAGGAGCAGCCGGCCCACAGGGAGGTCCAGGCCGAGGCGGGGGCCAGCGCCACACTGAGCTGCGAGGTGGCCCAGGCCCAGACGGAGGTGACGTGGTTCAAGGACGGGAAGAAGCTGAGTGCGAGCAAGAAAGTGCACGTGGAGGCCAAGGGCTGCACCCGGCGGCTGGTGGTGCAGCAGGCGGGGAAGGCGGACGCCGGGGAGTACAGCTGTGAGGCCGGGGGCCAGAAGGTCTCCTTCCACCTGGGCGTCACAGGTCAGTTCTTGGGGATGGGGGGGCTGGGGGGCGGAGTGCCAGCTGCAGCTGTCAGAGGAGATTATGAGATTGACTAATAGACCCAGTGGACCCAGCGCTCTTCCCTATAGGTTTCATCTCTTCCGGTCTCCTATCCTTCCACTTCCTTGTCTCATGCCCATGGCTGAGCCGAGGGAGTTTGGATGGAAGGGTGTGTATGGAAGGGTTAGGGTAATTCTTGTACACCTTGAGTGGTGTTTCCATATAGTAATGCTTAATCACGTGTTTACAGCAGCCTTAAGATGCCACCAGCAGATTCTTCCTGGTGGTCCCTGGTGTCCAGGACTCTGGCTCCACCTGGTGCTCGAGGTTCGAGGTAGACCAGGTGTCTCTGACCTGGGAATATGTGACTATCCTTCTGTGGAATGTTCTGGCAGTTCTCACATCCCTCACCTTGCACCATGTGGGGGTTCTTGCTAGTGAGTGTGATTTTTAAATTTAGAAATTTAGAAACCGGTAAATAGCTTATACTGCAGCACCACACTTTGTTAAAGATGAATTCCTGAAGTAGAAGCAGCCACTGTCTCATAACACAGTATTTATTTTATAGAATTTCCCTGATGGTTACTGTGTGTGCCTCCCTGGCTGGTTCACAGAGAAGTCTGAGGACTAGATTTATTTTTCTTTCATTAAGAGACTGTTAATGTCAAATAACAGGGGCTGCGATCCTACCCTGACCTCTGGGTGCCAACACATAATTGTTTGGTGTGATTTCAGTATATAATGGGTTGCGAGTGTGCACAGATACCAAAAACAGCATTCTGTATCTTTGTCTGACATTATTTTAAGAGAATATGGCAAATTAATAATCAATTTGATTGGCAAAATCTGGTAATCAATTGGAGAAGTTTTGACAATTTGGCCAGTTCCTGGACAACTATATCAAAAGTGACACAGGAAGAGTCAGACAACTCCAACAGTCCTATAACCTTCTAAATAAATGGAACCACAAGAAATAATCTTCTCAGAGAGAAAGATCTAAGCCCAGTGGCTCTACTGGTAAATTACATGAAATATTCTGAAAAGAAATTACTCCATGTTCATGGAGATTCTTCTGGAGAATAGGAGATGCATTCTCCAAATGGTTCTCTGTAGTTAACATAATATGGTTACCAAAACATGACAAGGGAGAGACAAGAATTAAAATTACAGGTTAATCTAGTATAGATATCAAGGCAAAATCTTAGACAAAATATTAGCAAACTGAATTCAGCAATGTATGGAGAAGATACACACTGTGATGGAGGTTGTGGTCCCGGATCATGCAAGGCTGGTTTAGCTCTGGAAACCTAAGCAGATCAATATAAATCACGACATTAATGGGTTGAATGAAAAAACTGATGTGATTATCACAATAAATGCAGAATAAAACTTTGATAAAATATAGCAGTGTAAATCCAGAAGTAAAGTTTAATAAAATTTAGCATCAATTCATGCCGTAAAATTCTTAACAAACTAGAAATAAAAGTGTCCTTCTTTCATTGGATTAACGGTTCTGCAGAAAACACCAGGTAGCTGCACACTGAACATGCACCTGAGAGCTTTGCCTTTGGGACGAGAGCAGCAGAGGAGGCTGCCGTCACCCCCTCTGCCCACCACTGTACAGCAGAGTGAGGAGGAAAATAAAATAAAAGCTATAAAACTTGGAAAAAGCATAAGTGGAATGCACAGGTTATATGACTATCAAGTCAGAAAACTTAAACGATTATAGTTAGTACAAGATTGAAAAAGATTACCATGTAAAAAAATCAATATGCAGAAAGCACTTCTATTTCCATATGGCAGTGGAGAAGGATGGTCTTTTCATAAATAATGCTTTCAACACTTAATCATATAAAAAATTGCATAGGTAACTCGCACTCCACTCAAAATTGAACTCCAGGTGGGTGAGAGACCACAGTGGGAGGGTAAAACTATAAAACCCTCAGATGATGAAATAGATTATTCAGTGACTTCAGAGTAAGGAAAGATTTCTTAAATAGAACAATTTCCCATATTTGACTATGTTAAAACTAAAACTTTAATTCATCCAAAGATGCCACAGAAGTGAAAAGGAAGATTGTACAGATGGATAAGATACTTAGAAAATACTTAATTGTCAATCTCTAGCGCTTAAACATATAAAGAGATCCTGAAAATGAATAAGGAGGAGACAGTGCTATTAAAAGTTGGGCAAAAGACTGAACAGGACACCACAGAAGAGGAAACGGTAATGGCCAAAGGATCGAAGTTGCTCCCCTTTGTGTGTCATCGGGACCCACTGGAGGCAGCCCTGGGAAGTCTGGCTTCACTCCCACCAGGCTGCCGTCAGCCGAGACACTGAGGGAGGCGAGAGCGTGGAGCCACAGGACCTCGCCTGCACTGCACTGAGAACGCTCGCTGCATGGAGAAGACCCTGCGTCCCCTAGGAGGTTGGGCTGTGCCTACCTCACGACCCCAGATCCCATGTGCACCGGGGTCTTTCACAGCCTCCCCACCTGGAACAGCCTCATGGAACCATGCTGGGATGCGCAGATAAATTGTCGTTTGTTGCTGAGAGGGCAGTGGGGCTTCCCCAGGCCACTCAGCTGGTGCAGAGCCTGGAGAAGTTTCTAGCCCTCTGCCTCCCCCATCCAGGCCTTCTTTCCCCAGTGCTGCCTTCCTGATGTGGGTGGTGTCTCTGACCCCGTGTCCCTCTCTGTCCCCAGAGCCCACAGTGGTGTTTGCCAAGGAGCAGCCAGCCCTCAAGGAGGTGCAGGCCGAGGCGGGGGCCAGCGCCACACTGAGCTGTGAGGTGGCCCAGGCCCAGACGGAGGTGACGTGGTTCAAGGACGGGAAGAAGCTGAGTGCGAGCTCGAAAGTGCACGTGGAGGCCAAGGGCTGCACCCGGCGGCTGGTGGTGCAGCAGGCGGGGAAGGCGGACGCCGGGGAGTACAGCTGTGAGGCCGGGGGCCAGAAGGTCTCCTTCCGCCTGGGCGTCACAGGTCAGTTCTTGGGGCGGTAAACTAGTCTTTTGTGGAGGTGACGGGACCAATTCAGAGCCTAGATCATCCCTAGTGTTCTCTCCATCACTCACAGCTCCGATCCTGCTTCCTGCCTACTTTTCCTCCCACAGCTGGGCTAGGGCAGCTAGACTGGATGGTGTGAAGGAAGGATAGGCCCGTCCGTCCTTCTCTAGTGTGTTTAGCACAGCGGGGCTCAGCCTGGTGTCCCCAGCACCTGCCTGGTGTTCTTTGTTGTCCGAGACTCTGCGTAACTTGGCTCTTGGGTCTGAAGGAGACCAGACGACTCTCCCGTGGGACGAGTCTATTTCCTCCTCCTGGATGGTCTGACAGCTGCCAGGTTCGTCCCCTAGAACCACATGCAGGTTCTCACTTGCGAGATGTTGGATCCCACTGACCAAGGATCAGGAGGAGTTTCAGCTCCCCAGCCAGCAGTATCGCGGACTGCACTTCGAGTATCGAAGGCCCCTCCTCGCACCTGCGTGGAGAAGCTCTCTCTTCGTCTGTGTGGCAGCATCTAGACCCTGCCTCGCTACAGTGTCTGCAAGGTGCACATGGAGCCGACATTGGCGGACATGCGCCTGTGGTCTGCGCGTCCGAGGTTGCGATGTTCCTTTAAAAGCGAAGCTTGTTTCCCTTTTGTCTTCAGTTAGAATGTCCTCTGTCAGAATTCCCCTTGGAGTCTGGTATATCAACTTAGAAATGGAGAGGAGCAAGGAGCTTGTGCTCCCTCGGCATGCGTTGCTGGAGATGCGTTCCCGTGGCCGCGGCCTGACCCGTAGAGCAGTGTGGGTTTCCCAGCATTTCCTGGGGTGAGGTTGTGGCTCTGCCTCCCGGGCTGGCTCGCAGAGAAGGCTGGGAAACAAGTGTATTTTTTGTTGTTGTTAAGTGTTTTAACATTAAATATTAGGGGGAACTGCGATCCCACGTTTGACTCCTTGGTGCCACCGCAAAACAGTGTGGTGTTGTACGTACTCAGTGGTTTGTGGGTGTGTATAGATACTAAGACCTGCTGTGTGTCTTTGGGAAACATAATTTAAAGAGAACATGACAAATTATTTTATGGTAAAAATGTGAAAGTTGTAACAATTTGGCTAATTCCTAGAAAGCTGTATCAAAACTGACACAAAGGGAAACAGAAAACTCAAACAGTCGTATAATCTTTAAAGAAACAGAACCAGTAATAAAAAAAAGTGCTTTTATAGAGAAAGGCCCACGCCCAGTGGCCCTCCTGGTAAATTACTCCATGTTCATGGAGATTCTTGTAGGCAATAGAAAAAGGAGATGCACTCTCCAACCCACTTTATGAAGTTAGCATACTATCAATACCAAAATCTTACAAGGAAAATATGCAGAAGTAAAATCGCAGGCAATCCCTTATGAACGTCAAGGGCAGGATCCTAAACAAGAAATTAGGCAAATAAGTTGTGATATGTGAACAGGACAATACACTGTGAAGGAAGTTGTAGGCCGAGATTGTATGGTTGTTTTAACATTGGAAATATTAGAAAGTCAAAATTAGGCTTGATATTAACATATTGAAACAGGAAAATGTGATTATCTCAATAAGTGCAGGATTAAAATATTTGATAAATTTAACGTATATCCTGAAAAAATATTTGGTAAAATTTAGCATCATTTCATGATATAAAATTCTTAGTGGACTGCAAATATAGGAGTTCTTCCTCAATTTTGAAAATGGCGCTATAGAAAAGACCAGCTAACATCATACGTAAAGGGAAAGATTTGCATTTGGGTTGGCTTCCTGTCACCGCTTGTCTCTAACATCGTACAACGAGGAAGGAGGAAAATAAGATAAAGGTGTAAAACTAAAAAAAGAAACTAAAGTGATATTTACTGATAATACAGTTATCAATTTCAGAGAATACAAAGATTAACACTAATTAGAGCATTGAGAAAGATTACCACATAAAAAATCAATCTACAGAAGGCACTTCTGCATCTATATCCTAGCAACAAACACTTCGAAAATGAAGTTTTGAAGCTTTACCATAGCTTCAAAAGTATCATTTTTCTATTTGCAAGTCTAATAAATGATGTTTAAGGGCTCAGTGGGTTAAGTTATGAAAGGTTTTTGAGAAGTAGTAAGGAAGATTAAAGAAATAAATAGAAACCGTGGTAGACTCAGATGTTCATTCCTAGTCAGAATCTGAACAAATGTTCCTTTGAGGGCAGTGAAAACTGACGAGCTGATTCCAAAGGCCAAGTAATGTGTGGGAGGTGAGCAGAGTGAGAGCGCTGGCTGTGCCGGGTGTCGGGACGCACTGCGGAGCTGCAGTAATTGAGACGACGTGGCCTGAATTCGTGGACAGACCAGAGGAAGGGAATTAGCCTCAGAAACAGCTCTGTGCACAACTGGACTGCCCCCTCGCCTTTTTGTTTGTTTTACCACGCTGCTAGTGTGAGGTGCAGAGAAAGGATGGTCTGTTCATAAATGGTGCTCAGATCATTAACCATAGGGGAAAAAATAAAATTAGACGTCCCTGGCACACCACACACAAACATCGACTCCGGGTGGGTAGGGACCTCAGTGTGAGAGGCAGGACAAGGTCAAAGCAGGCAACGTGGATCATTTAATGACTCGACATAAGGAAAGGTTCGTAAACAGAACAGAAGTGCACTAGTCACACAGGACAAAGTGATGTATTTGTTTAGATTAAGAACTTTATTGGATCAGAAGATATCATGAAAGATTGAAAAGGCAAGACATAGAGACGGGAAGATTTTTACAACATGCACAACTGTCAGTGCTTTAGCATTTAAGTAAGTAAATAGCTCCTAAAAATGAATATGAAAAGAGAAGTAGTGCTATTGAAAATGGGTAAATCTCGAATAGTGACAGACAGCTAACGCTAATGACCAAACCATTGAAAAGGTGCTCCCCTTTCTGCGTGATCGGGACCCACTGGAGGCAGCCCTGGGAGGTTGGGCTTCACTCCCACCAGGCTGGCATCAGCCGAGACACTGAGGGAGGCAAGAGTGTGGAGCTGCAGGAACTCACCTGCACTGCAGTGAGAACGCTCGCTGCACAGCTGCATGGAGAAGACCCTGCGTCCCCTAGGAGGTTGGGCTGTGCCTGCCTCATGACCCTAGATCCCATGAGCACAGAGGTCCTTCACAGCATCCCCACCTGGAACAGCCAGGCGGAGCCATGCTGGGATGCACAGATAAATTGTGTCACTTGTTGCCGAGAGGGTGGTGGGGCTTCCCCAGGCCACTCAGCTGGTGCAGAGCCTGGAGAAGTTTCCAGCCCTCTGCCTCCCCCATCCAGGCCTTTTTTCTCCAGTGCTGCCTTCGTGATTTAAGTGGTGTCTCTGACCCCATGTCCCTCTGTCCCCAGAGCCCACAGTAGTGTTTGCCAAGGAGCAGCCAGCCCACAAGGAGGTGCAGGCTGAGGCGGGGGCCAGCGCCACACTGAGCTGTGAGGTGGCCCAGGCCCAGACAGAGGTGACGTGGTTCAAGGACGGGAAGAAGCTGAGTGCGAGCAAGAAAGTGCACGTGGAGGCCACGGGCTGCACCCGGCGGCTGGTGGTGCAGCAGGCGGGGAAGGCGGACGCCGGGGAGTACAGCTGTGAGGCCGGGGGCCAGAAGGTCTCCTTCTGCCTGGGCGTCACAGGTCAGTTCTTTGTGATTCTCAGTCTTGTTTTGGGTCATGACTGGAGTGGGTTCTGGATTCTGGTGCTCTTTCCATTAGACTTCATGTCTTCAAGTCTCCCGTTCTCCCACCTCCTATTTTCATACCCATGACTGGGCCAAGGGAGGCTGGATGGGAAGGTCGTGTGTGGAAGGGAGAGGAGAGCTATTCCTGTGCACCTCGAGTGGTGTTTCTGGGTAACCATGCTTAGTCATGCCTTCTGGGAACTTCGTGGTGTTCCTTGATGTCCAGGACTGTGGCTCTCTTGGGTGCTTGGCTTCTGAAGTAGACTAAGCATCTCGGCCCCAAAACGACTGCTTGTTTTGGGTGTGTTGGTAGCTCCCAGCAGCCCTCTTAGCACCATGTAGGGGTTCTCCTTAATGGGACATTTCAGTTTCTTTGAAGCAAGATAAGGGGAAATTTCAGTCACATAATCATACTTGGAATTATCTCAACTAAACTGTGGATTATCAGTGTTTTAGGATACTCTGTCCTCTTTGCACATGGGTAGAGACGTTATTTGTGCACCTATATGTAGCGAAATCTGGATCCATGTTTTCTTGCAACGTCTGAGCAAAGTAGATGAAGACCGGAGCGTTGCTGGATGTGCATCTGAGACATGCACATGTGAGGTCTGGATTCTCCTGTTAAAGCAAATCTTGTTTCCCTTTTGTCTTCACGAAGACCATTCTGTGTCAGAATTCCCATTGTAGTTTGACTTATGATTTCAGCACTAAAAAGGAATAAGCAGCTTAAACTACACCAGCACGCTTTATTAGAGAAGAGCCCTGTGGTGGCAGCCACTGGCCGGTAAAATGGTATTAACTCCATGGCGTTTCCCAGTGATGAGTGTGTGTCTGTGCCTCCCTGGCTGGTTCATGCAGGGGTCTGAGGACTAAATTTACTTCCCTTTCACTGAGTGGGTCATAGCATCAGAGAGGGGTGAGCTGCAGTACCACGCTGACTTCTGGGTGTCAACAGGTAACAGTTTGGCAGTATATAATGATCTGTTGGTGTGAACAGATACCAGAAGACTATGTATCTTTCTTAACTGTCTTTTAAGAGAATATGACAAGTTATTTTATGGTCATAATTTTGAAAAGTTTTGACAACTTGACCAAATCATAGAGAACTATGAGAAAAAGTGACACAAGAAGAAATAGAAAACTCAAACAGTCCTATAACTTTTAAAAAAAATGGAACCAGTAATAAAAAACATCTTTTCATAGAGAACAAGTTAAGCTCAGTGGCTCTACTGATAACTTATACAAAATATTCTGGAAAGTAACTATTCCATGTTCATGGAGGTTCTTCTAAAAAATAAAACAAAGAGATGCACTGTCTGATTTGATTCATGTAGATAGCATAACATCAATACCAAAATCTGACAAGGAGAGTAGATAGAATTAAAATTACAGGCCAATCTCTTATGGATATCAAGGCAATATCTTTAACAAAATATTGACAAAGTTATCTGAGCAGTGTGTCAAGATGAGAATACTTGATGATAAAAGTCATAGTCCAGGAATGTAATGTTGGTTTAATATTTGAAACAATAGAAAATCAATATAATGCATGATATTAACTTATTGAAAGTGAAAAACAATGTGATTGTCTCAATAAGTGTAGGAAATAAAAGTTTGATAAAGTTTAACATCATAAATACAGAGTAAATGCTTGATGAAATTTAGTGTCAATTCATGCCATAAAATTCTTAACCCACAGTCAATGAACAGACTCTTCCCACCTTGATCAATGGTGCCGCATAATACACCAGCTAACATCACATTTAAAGGGAAACCTTGGAAGTTTTCCCGCGAGGTAGGAAACAAGAGGACCGCCAGCACTTCTGTTCAACATTGGACAGCGTGGAACGGAGGAAAATGAAATAGAACGTGTGAGGGTGGGAAAAACAAAGTGGAACTCACAGATTATCAATTCCAAAATTCCAAAGAGAAAGTGTTAGACTTAGTAGGGGTGTTCAGAAGGACAACTGCATACAAATATCAACATACAGAAACACTTTTTTATTTATATAATAGCAACAAACAGTTGGAAAATGAAAGTTTGAAAGATTTACAATAGCACCAGAAGAATCATGTTTCTAATTCCAAATCTAGTAAAAGGTGCTTAGTGACTCTGTGGGGGAAAATTATTGAATATTTTTGAGAGATGATAAAGAAGCTCAGAATTAATGGATAGAAACCCGTGGAAGAATCTAGGATGTTCAATAATGATCCAAATGCAAACACATGCTCTTTGGGAGGTGGAGGTGCTGAGAACTGACCAGCAGATCCAGCGTGAGCATTTGCTCCACCGAAAGCAAGAATTACCATGAAGCTGCAGTCATGAAGACACTGGGTCTCCGTAAAGGGACAGTGATCCGATCAGAGGAGCAGAGTAGGGCTCAGAGACAGACCCCACCGTCAATGGGCTCCTGCGTCATCCCCGATTTTATTTTTTAATGTCGTGCTTGGGCAAGGAATGGAAAAACAATTTTTGTTTTTCTGGGAAAGACTCACCCTGAGCTAACATCTGTTGCCAACCTTCCTCTTTTTTCTTTTTCCCTCCCCAAAGCCCCAGTACATAGTTGTATGTCCTCATTCTTCTACATGAGCCACCACCACAGCATGGCTATGGACAGACGAGTGGTGTGGTTCAGCACCTGGGAACCAAACCTGGGCCACTGAAGTGGAGTGCACTGAATTTTACCACTAGGCCATCAGGGCTGGCTCAAGGATGGTTTTTTCATAAAAGTCTTTTGGCCGTTTCATCAAATGGAAAAAAAAGTTGACCGATAACTCAAACCACACACAAAGCCAACTCCAGGTGGGTTAGAGACCACAGGGTAAGGGGTCAGGCCATAAAACTGTTCAATGACAACGCAGAAGTGGACAAAACCCACTGACCACTGTGGAGCAAGGACGACATAGCTGGCACATTGTGACTGAACACTGATTCATGAGAGGACAGCATAAAAGACTGAAAGGAGGGTCACCCACATGTGGAATATCAAGTCTGCATATAAACAGAGGTCCTAACAGCGAAACAGGAGACAGACAGTGCTATTAAAGGTTGGGCAAAAGACTGAACACACACCACAGAAGAGCAAATGGTAATGGCCAAAGGATTGAAGAAGATACTCCCCTTTGTGTGTCATCAGGACCCGCAGGGGCAGCCCTGGGAGACCCGGCTTCACTCCCACTGGGCTGCCATCAGCTGAGACATTGAGGGAGGCAAGAGCGTGGAGCCGCAGCACCTCGCCTGCACTGCACTGAGAATGCTCGCTGCACAGCTGCATGGAGAAGACCCTGCGTCCCCTAGGAGGTTGGGCTGTTCCAGCCTCACGACCCCAGATCCCATGTGCACGGGGGTCTTTCACAGCCTCCCCACCTGGAACAGCCTCATGGAACCATGCTAGGATGCACAGATAAATTGTGTCTCTTGTTGCTGAGAGGGCAATGGGGCTTCTCCAGGCCACTCAGCTGGTGCAGAGCCTGGAGAAGTTTCCAGCCCTCTGCCTCCCCCATCCAGGCCTTCTTTCCCCAGTGCTGCCTTCCTAACTTAGGTGGTGTCTCTGACCCCGTGTCCCTCTCTGTCCCCAGAGCCCACGGTGGTGTTTGTCAAGGAGGAGCCGGCCCACAGGGAGGTGCAGGCCGAGGCGGGGGCCAGCGCCACTCTGAGCTGCGAGGTGGCCCAGGCCCAGACGGAGGTGACGTGGTTCAAGGACGGGAAGAAGCTGAGTGCGAGCAAGAAAGTGCACGTGGAGGCCAAGGGCTGCACCCGGCGGCTGGTGGTGCAGGAGGCGGGGAAGGCGGACGCTGGGGAGTACAGCTGTGAGGCCGGGGGCCAGAAGGTCTCCTTCCGCCTGGGCGTCACAGGTCAGTTCTTGAGGAAGGGGGGGGAACTCGCCTTGTGTGGAGGTGATGAAGGACTGGCTTACAGCCCGGACCACTGTGGTCCTCTGTCCATTAAACCTCATCTCTTCACGTATCCCAGTCCCCCTCCCATTTTCTTACTCATGGCTGAGCCCAGGGATCTTGGACTGCAGGGGTGTGTACAGCAGGGAGAGGCCCTTCTTCTCCATCTTAATGGTGTTTCCACGTTGCAATTCCACATCTCTCACTGTTCCCAGAACCTCCTCAGGACCCACCGTTGGTCCTTGGTGTCCAGGACTCTGGCTGCGTCTGGTGCATTGGGCTGAGGTAGAGCAGATGTCCCTCACCTGAGGACGTTCTCCTGGTTCCCATTTGCCTTCACCTGCCCCAGATGAGGGATCTTGCTATCAAGATATGTCTGCATTTCATTCAGCCAGGATAATAGCAAATTTCAGCCACCAGTCATACTGGGATTTATCTCAACACTGAACTTGGGTTCCCAAAGTTCTGGGGGTTCTGGAACACTCTCCCTCCTTGCACATGGCTGGAGAAGCTCTTTCTGCACCATATGGGCCAGAACACAGACACATGTTTCACTGCAGTGTCTGTGCAAAACCAGTGGAGAGCAGAGAATCGGGAGCTGGGCATCCGTGATGCACACGTGTGAGGCTGGAGTTCCGTTTCAGAGCAAATCTTGTTTTCCTTTGTCTTCAGTTAGAAAATCCCAAGTCAGAGTTCCTCTTGAGGTTGGATGTGTAAACTTAGAAGTGGGGAGAAATAAGCAGCTGTGGCACATGGGCACTCTGTTTCTGAGGACTTCCTGAGGTGGCAGCCCCCGCCTGGTAGAGCCGTGTTGATTTCATAGTGTTTCCTAATGGTGAGGGTGGGTTTGTGCCCTCCTGGCTGGTTCACAGAGAAGTCTGTGAACTTGCTGTTTTCTCCTTTCTTAGGAGGGTTTAACTCACGTGAGGGTCGGCTGAGGTCTCACATGAGCTCCTGGGTGCCACCTATAGCTATTTATTGTTGTGTCAGTGTGTAATGTTGTAGGTGTGCATGGATACCAAGAATCCTGCTGTGTATGTTTGACATGCTATTGAGGAGAATCTGACAGTATTCTGTGCAAGAAAATAGGAAAAGTTTGAGACATTGTCCTATTTCTAGAAAACTAAATAAAAACCGACATAAGAAGAAACAGACAAGTCAAATAGTCCTATTGGAGAAATAGAACCAGTGGGAAAAAAATCTTCTCATAGAACAAATTCCAAGCCCAGTGCATTACTGGTAAAGTCTTCCAATAACTTAGAAATTAATTATACCTTGTCCATGGTGAATCTTATATGGAATAGAAAAAGGATATCAACTTTTTAACTCATTTTATGTGGTAGCATAATTTTGATACTAAAATATGACAGGCCAGTAGGAAGAATTCATATTATAAGCAAATCCATTATGGATTTCAAGGCCAATATGGTAAAAAAAAAACAATTAGCAAACTGAATTCAGCAGTATATGAAAAGAATCCTACAGCCTGATAAAATTCAGAATGTACCAGGAATCAAGGCTGGTTCAACATTAGGAACATTAGCAAATCAACGTAAAGCTCGACATTAACAGATTGAAGAAAATCAAGGTGATTACCTCAATACATGCAGAATCAAGTCTTTGATGTAATTTTACATCATAATTTCAGGAGAAATGTTGGATAAAATCTAGCATCAATTCATGCCTTAAAATGCTAACAAAGTATAAGTAAAAGAATTCTTCCTGAGTTTGATAAATGGATTGCAGAAAAGTCGTGCTCACTTCAGAAAGTGAAATGGTGAAGGATTTGCCTTGAGCTGGGGAACAGGACAGGAAAGCCATGTCACCACTTCCATCCCACACTGCACAGCACAAATAAAGGGGAGGAAAATAAACAAAATAACATAAAAAGTATAAATGTTTCAAAAAACAGAAGTAGAATTCACAGCAGATGTGATTTATCCAAAAGAGAAATTGTTAGATCTAGTGAGAGTGTTGAGAGAGATTACCACATTCAAAATCGACATAGAGAAATATATATATGTATATACTATCTATATACTAGCAACAAATGATTGGAAAATGAAAGTTTAAAAGATTTGCAATAACATCAGAGGTATCGTGGTTTTCATTCCAAGTCTAATAAGAGATGTTTAGATGCTGTGTGGGAGGGGATGGTTAGCTATTTTCAAGGGACGGTAAAGAAGAGTGAAATAAATGGATAGACATCCACGGGGGAAACTAAGATGTTCACTAGCAATCCAATCCGAATAAGTGCTTATTTGGCGGGATGGGGTGGGGTGGGGTTGATAATTGACTAGTGGACTGCAAAGGCCATGTGCAGACGGACAGTGTGCCCTTGAAGAGAGCCAGTGTGGGCATTGGGGTCGCAGATCTACAGAGTTCCACAGCTCCATTCACGAAGACGGCAGGGTCTCGATGCAGGATCAGTTGTCAGATAAGGGGCCGGAACAGGGGCCCAGAGGCAGACTCCTGCATGAATGGACCTGCCCTCCTTTGTTTCTACTGTGGCTCCTGTGCAAGGTGTGAAGAAAGGAAAGTCTTTTCATAAACGGTACTTTGAACGTTTAACCATATGCCTTAGATGTTGTCTCTCACCCCATGCCCCTCTCTGTCCCCAGAGCCCACAGTGGTGTTTGCCAAGGAGCAGCTGGTGCATAGCCAAGTGCAGGCTAAGGCGGGGGCCAGCGCCACTCTGAGCTGCGAGGTGGCCCAGGCCCAGACAGAGGTGACGTGGTTCAAGGACGGGAAGAAGCTGAGTGCGAGCAAGAAAGTGCACGTGGAGGCCAAGGGCTGCACCCGGCGGCTGGTGGTGCAGGAGGCGGGGAAGGCGGACGCTGGGGAGTACAGCTGTGAGGCCGGGGGCCAGAAGGTCTCCTTCCGCCTGGATGTCACAGGTGGGCACCAGGCTCTAGCTGGTTGTGGCAGATCAGCACCTGACAAATCCCCCAGATGGGCACCCCTCTGTGAGGCTTGTCCCTGCCTCGTGTGAGCAGTTGTCCTGTTCTCTGTTCTCTACCGATGTGCCCAGCACCCTGTCCACTCCAAGGTCATTTCGTGGAGCTGGGCATCTGCTGGCAAAGTTCCTGGACCTTTCACGCCATCCCCACTTTCCCCAGCATGAAACCTACCGCTGCACCTTGCTTAGCCATCTGCGGGCTGCTCAGGCCTGAGGTCTGTGGAAATGGGGACTGGAGCAGACACTTTTCCCATTTTGATTCCCTCTGGGCAGCTGGAGAGCCCAGCCCTGCTCTGGGGAACCTCACCTAAGGGGCTGCTGGACTTGGGTGCCATTACCTTCAGTGAGGATGAGGTCCCTGTCTCTGGCCTTGGGGCCCTGACTGTCCAGCTGTCCTTAGGCCAGCCCTGTGGGCCAGATGCCCATCATGGCCTGGGCCTGCGCCATGTCCATGTACTGTCTGCACCTGTCCCTCTCCAACCCCCCACCCCCACCCCAGCAGCCGATGACATCGTCAGGCTTCACCATCCTGAGTTGACCGACACTGCCCCTGTCCCCAGCTGTGGCCCTCACCCACCTGTCCCCAACTCTGTAGCCAATATGACTTTTCTAGTTGTTCTCCTGGGTCAGACCTCACAGGGTCCCTCCAGGGCCCACTCCCAGGGCCTTGCTCTCCCCTCTGGGCCTCAGGCTCTGTCCAGCTTGGCTGCTGGAGGCACTGAAGTTTTGCACCTACCAGTTTGCCCTGATGTCCCACCACCCAGGCTGCCCTTGCGTGCCTCCCCTCCTGGCCCTTTTCCCCGAGGCCCTTCTGGAATGCTGGCCCACACTCCAGGCTGCCTGCCACTCTCCCTGCAGTGTTTTCCCAGGGGCCCGTGCTTCCTGGGAGGACAGTGGTCTCGGGCTCTTGGCTCTTGGCTGAGACAGAGCTTGTGGCCCTCAGGCTGTAGTCCCTGGGCTCCGCCTGGCTGTCCTGCACCATCCCCGGAAGCCTGGATGGTGCCATCAGGCGGCGTGTGGCTCTGCTTTGTTTGCTCTCGGGCTGGCTCAGTGGAGAGGCTCCAGCCAAGGGCTGGACAGAGCTGGCCGTTGCAGGCGATGGGAGGTTGGGAGGGTTCTGTCTCAGGTCTTGTCCCACCGAGGGTGGGGTGCGGGGCCCAGGTCGTGGGTGCCAGGGTCCCTGCTCTCATGCTCACTGACCCTCCCCACCCCGCCCCCAGAGCTGGAGCCTGAGCCACCAGCCCTGGAGAGACCCGGCCGCAGGGAGCCTCTGGTGGTCAGGGAACACGAGGACATCGTCCTGACGGCCACGCTGGCCACACCCTCTGTGGCCGCGGTGACGTGGCTCAAGGATGGCGTGGAGATTCGCCGCAGCAAGCGGCACGAGATGGCCAGCCTGGGGGACACCCACACCCTGACCGTGCGCGGTGCGCAGACCATGGACAGCGCCGTCTACAGCTGCCGCGTGGGCGCGGAGGCGCAGGACTTCCCAGTGCAGGTGGAAGGTCAGCGGGGCAGGGGGCAGTCCTCTGGGAACCCCGTGTCTGTGGCGTCCCAGAGCGGAGCCAGGCTGGGACTCAGGGCGCGCGACCGGGCAGCGCAGAGTAGCCTGCGCCTCGCCCGGCTGACGTCCCTTCCCTCCCGCAGAGGTGGCCACCAAGTTCTGCCGGCCCCTGGAGCCCGTGCGCGGGGATCTGGGCGGCACGGTGACGCTGGCCTGCGAGCTGAGCCCGGCGCAGGCCGAGGTGGTGTGGCGGTGCGGGAGCACGGAGCTCCGGGCCGGCAAGCGCTTCCAGATGGCGGCCGCGGGGTCCCGGCGCTCGCTCACGGTGTCGGGCCTGCGGGCGGAGGACGCTGGAGAGTACGTGTGCGAGAGCCGCGACGACCGCACCAGCGCGCGGCTCACCGTCAGCGGTACGCGGCCGCCGGGCGGGCGGGCTGGGGCGCGGGGCCGGACGTTCCGAGCGGCTTCCTGGAGGAGGCGTCCTTCTGCGGCGTCTGCAGGGTGGGACCTCCGCTCCTCCTGCTCACGTCTCAAGCGGAGCTTCTGTCCACAGTGCCCCGCGAGGTCAAGTTCACGTCCGGGTTGAGCGCCGTGGTTGCGGAGGAGGGCCGCGAGGCCACCTTCCAGTGCGTGGTGACCCCCGCGGACGCGGCGGTCACGTGGTTCCGGGACGGCACGCAACTGCAGCCTAGTGAGAAGGTTGTCATATCACAGAGCGGCGGCAGCCACAGCCTGACCATCTCGGGCCTGGTCCTGCAGGATGCCGGCCAGATCACCGCCGAGGCTGAGGGCGTCACGTCCGCCGCTGCCCTCCGAGTCCGAGGTGCACGCCTGGGGCGCAGGGAGGGCGCCTCCCCCTGGGCTGGTTCCGCGGGCGCATGCGGCTACTGGCCTGCGGCCAGCTAGTCCCGCTGACCTCAGGGGACCCGGGGTTTGTCGGCTGCACAGAGGAGATTTGGGTGAGACCGAGGGACCAGGCACTTGCTCTGAGGAGAGAAAGTAAACTCCTGTACTGCTCACCTGGGCTGGGAGTGGGCAGAGGCTTCTTGGAGGAGGCGTCCCACGCTGAGCCCATGGACAGCAAGGTGGGAGGGAGTGGAGTTGGCAGACAGGGCAAGCAGAGGCAGGAGGTGGAAACATGCTTTGCCGGCTGTAGCCAGATTGTGTTGGGGAGAGCCAGGACTCACCTGGGGGTAAGTGGCAGCCATCGCAGGTTTTTGAGTAAGGGAATACATGGGCTGATGCACCTTCTGGGAAGATCACAGCACAGCCTGAGACTGGAAGCCCCCTTGAGCCTGTTTCTCTTCCGTAACGTGCACCTGCCCAGGCTCTACTTAAAGCAGAGCCTGAAGCAGCGGCCTGTGGGCTCACAGGCTGCCTGGCTCACCAGCTCCCACATCCTGATGCTGCTGGTCACTGGCCACCCTTAGGAGATCCAGGCACTAGGTGGGACATGGCAGGGTTGTTCAGAGCAGGGCAGCAGCAGGTGGGAGGGGGCTGGGGAAGGAGAAGCCCCCGTCAGCTTTGATTTCCTCCCGTAAAATCGTACCTGTGCAAGTGTGCGGCCGGGCCCTGAGTACCGCCAGGGCCTTGCCCAGCTTGAAGTCCGAATGTGAGGTCCTGGTGGGGGCCCTCTGCAGCTGGCTTTTCCGAGAGTGACAGCGGCTGCGGTGACCTCCCTTTTCTGTCCCCAGAGGCTCCAGTGCTGTTCAGGAAGAAGCTGGAGCCGCAGACGGTGGAGGAGCGGAGCTCGGTGACCATGGGGGTGGAGCTGACGCGGCCGTGGCCTGACGTCAAGTGGACACGCAATGCCGCGGTCCTGGCGCCGGGCGAGAACCTGGCGATCCACGCCCAGGGCGAGAGTCACCGCTTGGTCATCCATAGTGTGGGCTTCGCTGACCGCGGCTTCTATGGCTGTGAGACACCGGATGACAAGACGCAAGCCAAGCTCACGGTGGAAAGTGAGTGGTAGGGTGAGCTTCGCCTGAGGTCGGGCTTCTAGGAGGAGGGGGCTAAGGTGGGAGGGGAGCAGATTTCCCCCACCCCCACCCTGAGGACAGGCCCTGGGGACAGGGCGGGGCAGCGGGAAGCGGGGACAGGGGGGCCTCCCCTGGAGTGGCAGGCCCGCCCCACCCCCTTCAGGCACCTTGCTGAGCTCTTAGGCCCCCTCGGGCGGTGGGGAGTCGGGGCTGGCCCGAGGACCAGGGTCTGAGGCGCAGTGCCTCACCTGCCCCCACGCTTGTCCCGCAGTGCGCCAGGTCCGGCTTGTGCGGGGCCTGCAGGAGGTGGAGGCACGGGAGCAGGGCACGGCCACCATGGACGTGGAGCTGTCGCACACCGACGTGGAAGGCAGCTGGACGCGCGACGGCCTGCGGCTGCAGCCGGGGCCCACGTGCCAAATGGCAGTGCGCGGCCCTACCCACACCCTCACGCTCTCGGGGCTGCGGCCGCAGGACAGCGGCCTCATCGCCTTCAAAGCAGAGGGCGTGCATACATCCGCGCGGCTCACGGTTATGGGTGCGTGGGCCAGGCGGGACCCACTCCACACCGCAACTGCCCTTGTCCCCAAGCTGGCCCAGGGAAGCAGGTGGGGGCAGGGATTCGGAATCATGAGGGAGCGCTCATTCCTAGAGCCTGCTGAGTGATTCCTTCAGCTCAGGTTGCGGCCCAGCCCGGAGGGGCACCTCCAGTCCATGCTTCTCACCTCCCGCTCATGCCTCCCTAGAGCTGCCGGTCAGATTCACACGCCCGCTCCAGGACGTGGTGGCCACAGAGAAGGACAAGGTGACCCTGGAGTGTGAGCTGTCTCGCCCCAACGTGGACGTGCGCTGGCTGAAGGTGCCTCTGTCCCCCGGACTCCTCTGCCCACTCCTGCTCCTCACTGTGTGACGGTAGGTGTGGGATGGCTCTGCTGGCCAAGCTGGGAGCCTGACGTGGCCTGTCCCTCCACAGGACGGCGTGGAGCTACGGGTGGGCAAGACGGTGGGCGTGATGGCCCAGGGTGCCTGTAGGAGCCTCATCATTTACCGGTGTGAGCTTGGAGACCAGGGCGTGTATGTGTGTGATGCCCACGACGCCCAGAGCTCGGCCTCCTTGAAGGTGCAAGGTGAGGGCGGGCAGAGTGGTGGATCGGCAGGTGCGGGGCAGGTGCAAGAGCCCCCTGGTCCTCCTGCATCCCCCGGGGGGCTGTGCTCTACTCCTGTACCCTCAGCCAGCTGGGGCGGGGGAGCAGGGGGGCAGCTTTGTGCGTCCAGGTGTGGCAGAGCCTGCTCGCTGCCCCAGGCCGCAACGTCCAGATTGTGAGGCCCCTGGAGGACGTGGAGGTGATGGAGAAGGAGGGCGCCAGCTTCTCCTGCGAGGTCTCCCACGACGAGGTGCCCGCCCAGTGGTTCCGGGAGGGCAGTAAGCTTCGTCCCAGTGACAATGTGCGCATCCGCCAAGAAGGTGCGACTAGGATAAGGGGCGGCCGTGGGAGGGTCTCTCCACCTTCCCTTCCCTGCCCACCCCCCCCAGAGCTGAGTGGCCTGTGTTCCCAGGAAGGACATACATTCTTGTCTACCGGAGGGTACTGGCCGAAGACGCAGGGGAAATCAAATTTGTGGCGGAAAATGCAGAATCGCGAGCTCAGCTCAGAGTGAAAGGTGAGACCGGCTTGGGGAGGGGGCTGCCGGACAGTGTGTGTGAACACGCACGTGTGCTGGGCCCTGCAGGGCCGACAGGCCTGCTGTCCTGGGGCAGGCCTGGGGCTCTGGGCCCGGGCTCAGGAGAGCAGTGACCCAGGACAAGGAAAGTGGGTGTTGCCTTCTTGGCGGTAAGATGGCGGCTGGGGGAGGGGCCTTGGGCTGTGAGGGCTTGGGGTCTCCTCCCTTGTTTAAAATGGAAGTACCAAAGGGTTCTTCATCCTGAGACTGCAGCAAGCACGGAGAAGGGTGTGAGACCCTGGCAGGCAGGGAGTGGGAGGCCTTCCCTGGGGGCCTTGATGACAGAGTGGTGATGGATCACGAGGAAGGGAGGGCCTGTGGATGGGCGAGGGCGGGATACGGGGAGGATGCGGGGTGAGGGCGGGGCGGGCATGCGGGGCTGGCGCATTGGGAAAGGGCGGGTGTGCAGGTGCGCCCACCTTCCTGGTGGTTAATTGTACACTGAGGGTCTCGGCCCTGAGGGCGACCCTCTGCCTAGCTACCTACTGGCCCCGGCAGACGGGTCTGCGTGGGTGTTGGCCCGGAGTGCAGTGGCCCAGCCTGGCTGGTTGGAGGTGGCACAGGCACAGTACCCAGCCCAGGGGCTCGGGAGCCGTGAGTGCTGGCCCTTACCCCCCTTCCTCCCGCCCCCCCGTTCCCCCCCCCCCCCCCCCCCCCCCCCGCGCCCACAGAGCTGCCAGTGGCCATCCTGCGCCCGCTGCGGGACAAGATCGCCATGGAGAAGCACCGCGGCGTGCTCGAGTGCCAGGTGTCTCGGGCCAGCGCCCAGGTGCAGTGGTTCAAGGGCAGCGCAGAATTGTGTCCTGGGCCCAAGTACGAGATGGTCAGCGATGGGCTCTACCGCAAGCTCGTCATCAACGACGTGCAGCCTGAGGACGAGGACACCTACACCTGCGAGGCTGGCGACGTGAAGACCAGCGCACAGTTCTTTGTGGAAGGTGCGGGCAGGGCCGCCAGCAGTGTCCCCGTGTGCCGGGGCAGGAGCTACTGCCCCTACCATTTGCCCTGGCACTTGGAGGTGGCCAGTCTGAGAAGGGCCTGACTGGGCACGTGGGGGCAGCCGGGGAGGATGTGAGCATGCGTGTGGGGGAGAGGGTTTGTTCCCAGGAGGGACCTCGGAGCCTGCAGGGGCGGCTGGCGGCCTTCCCGCGGTCACCGCGCCCGGTGACTGAGACCTCGCCCACAGAGCAATCCATCACCATCGTGCGGGACCTGCAGGACATGACGGTGATGGAGCCCGCCCCTGCCTGGTTCGAGTGTGAGATTTCCATCCCCTCGGTGCGGCCGCCCAAGTGGCTCCTGGGGAAGACGGTGCTGCAGGCAGGCGCGGACGTGGGCGTGGAGCAGGAGGGCACTGTGCACCGGCTGACCCTGCGGCGCACCTGCTCCACGATGACCGGGCCGGTGCACTTCACCATCGGCAAGTCGCGCTCCACCGCGCGCCTTGTGGTATCAGGTGAGCGCGCGCAGAGGGGTAGGGGCTGCAGATGGGCAGGCGCGGGGCGGGGGCAGTGGTTTTGGGGTTCAGGCCCCGCGGTCCGGTCCGCTCGCCGCAGCTCTGCCCTCCCCCCACCCCCCAGACATCCCTGTGGTGCTCACGCGGCCGCTGGAGCCCAAAGCGGGACGCGAGCTGCAGTCAGTGGTCCTCTCCTGCGACTTCAAGCCGCCCCCCAAGGCCGTGCAGTGGTACAGAGGGGACACGCCCCTGGCGCCGTCCCACAAGTTCAAGATGAGGCTGGAGGGGCACATGGCGGAGCTGCGTGTCCTGCGGCTCACGCCCGCCGACGCCGGCGTGTACCGGTGCCAGGCCGGCAGCGCCCAGAGCAGCGCCGAGGTCACCGTGGAGGGTACGGAGCGAGGGCACGGGGCCACGGGAGGGTCTCGGGGCAGGCGCCCGTGGCGTGAGCGCTGAGCCGGCCGGTGTGCTCCCGGCAGCGCGCGAGGTGACAGTGACGCAGCCGCTGCAGGACGCGGAGGTCACGGAGGAGGACCGCGCCTGCTTCTCCTGCGAGCTGTCCCACGAGGACGAGGAGCTGGAGTGGTCGCTCAATGGGACGCCCCTATACAACGACAGCTTCCACGAGATCACTCACGAAGGCCACCGCCACACGCTGGTGCTGAAGCGGGTCCGGCGGGGGGACGCGGGCATCGTGCGCGCCTCTTCCCCCAAGGTGACGGCCACTGCCCGCCTAGAGGTCAAAGGTGAGGCGTCCCTGCGGGGTCCACGTGGTCTCCCTGGGACGCGTGCCCGGCTCCCTTTGGGTCTCACGTGGCGGCTCGCTCCCTTACCTGCCCACACTCTCCCCGCAGCGAAGCCGGTGGTGTTCCTGAAAGCGCTGGACGATGTGTCTGCGGAGGAGCGAGGCACGCTGACCCTGCAGTGCGAGGTCTCCGACCCCCAGGCCCGCGTGGTGTGGCTCAAGGATGGCGTGGAGCTGGGCCCCAGCGACAAATACGACTTCCTGCACACGGCGGGCACACGCGGGCTCGTAGTGCACGATCTGAGCCGGGACGACGCGGGCCTGTACACTTGCAACGTGGGCACCGACGAGACCCGCGCGCGCGTCAGCGTGCACGGTGCGTGGCTGCGGCTGGCCGGCCCCAGAGGGCGGGGCCCGGGCTCGGGGGCGTGGCACTGGGGCGGGGTCCGCCTCTGCCAGGGCCCCACCCACTCTCCGAGGCCCAGGCCTGTTCTCCTGAGCCGGCTTGACATGGTCATAGGAGGCCCAGGTACAGGTTGGGTCAAGGATGATGGGCAGCAGAGCCAAGGGTGGGAAACTGGACTGGCTTTGCCTGGTAGAGCCCCGCGCTGGGAGAGATTAGGCAGAGCCGGAGATGTTCACCCTACACCACGGAACATGTGGGCTAGCGCACGGATGTCAGGGGAGCCTCCTGGAGGCGTCAGGCAGGAGATGCCTGGGAAGGGCTCCCAGGCACGGGCACAGCCTGGTGAAGGCAACTGTAGGCGGGCCACGTTCCTTTCAGACATCGTCCCAGCTTGGCCTCCGACCACGGGGCAGATGCCTGGCCTCCGTTGTCCACCGCTGTCCTGGCCCAGCTCTGATAGTCCTGTTCTCCCCACATGCAGGGGGGCCTGCTCCTCTGAGACTGCCATGTCGGGTCTCAGACAGTGTGGCCGGATTTGAGATGAGACGGAAAGGGAGGGTGGTGTGGTGAGTTTGTCCCAGGGCCGATGCTCCTTCCTTCAGGGCACTCTCCTTCTGGTGGGAGCCTTGGGGCTGGCAACCACCGTGGGCCGTGCTTGTTCTCTGCGCATTGTTCTGTAGAGATAGGAAGGCAGCCACCGTGGGGGGGACTCACAGCTGTTGTCCATCCACCACCAGTGTGCAGCCCGCAGGAGGCAGGGGGGCGTTTGCCTGAGGGGCAGCAGGCTGGCCACGGGTGGGGCTGGGGAGGGCTGGTCTCGCCTCTCCCGGGGTCTGGCCTGGGCCACTGTGGGCTCGATGGTGTGTTCTTGACGGTGGGCATCTGTGGGCCTGGCCGGCATGACGACCGTCTCCCATGGTCTGCAGACCTGCACGTGGGCATCACCAAGAGGCTGAAGACGGTGGAAGTGCAGGAGGGTGAGAGCTGCAGCTTCGAGTGTGTCCTGTCCCACGAGAATACCAGTGATACGGCTGTGTGGACCGTCGGTGGGAAGACCGTGGGCAGCTCCGGCCGCTTCCAGGCCACACGCCAGGGCCGCAAGTACACCCTGGCTGTGCGAGATGCCGTGCTGAGTGACACCGGGGAGGTGGTCTTCTCTGTGCAGTGCCTCACCTCCAAGGCCTCACTCATCGTCAGAGGTGGGCACCCCTGGCTGGGGCGGGACAGGGTATCTCCTTGGTGGGGTCTGCTGGGCGGGGACCTCGGGCAGCCGCCAGGGAGTGTTCCTGGGGACTGTCTTCTCCAGCCTCTGATGGGGCCCCGAGACACCTATTTGGGCACTGGGGGCTTCTGGTCATCCGGGGGCTCACTGTCTCGGCTGAGGTTCTGAGTCTTTGGACGGGAGCAGGGTTTCTGGTCTCTGACCTGGGGTCTGACTGCCGCACTAGCCCCAGGGCACGTGGCTCACTGTCTGTGGAGTCACCGTGGTCATTTCTGAGCGTGCTGCCAGCATAAATACCAGTACAGACGCATGACGTTCAGTTCACAGCCTGCCTCTGCCCATGGCCACGATTTGAGTTGCAGGGCTCCTAACAATGCTGAGAACATAAGACTCTGTGCTCTAATAGCTACCTCCCACACCCCTCTCTTGTTGTGACTATGGGGACTCCCAAACTCCAGGGCTCTGAGACTCCCAAGTCCGAGGTCCCAGAGTTTCAGGCCTGTAGGTTCTGTGGTCTCGGCCTTGGGAGTCTGAAGGTCCCTGAATGCTGGCCCTGCTTTCGCCCCAGGCATGGCTGGGAGTGTGGCCATGGCTGGGGCCGTGGCCGTGCCTCATGAGCTACTGGCTCTGCTCCCCTCAGAGAGGCCGGCAGACATCGTGAAGCCCTTGGAAGACCAGCGGGCTGCACCAGGTGAGGATGTGGTGCTGAGCTGCGAGCTGTCGCAGGCTGGCACCCCGGTGCGCTGGCTGAAGGACGGGAAGGCCATTCGCAAGAGTCAGAAGTATGAGCTGCTCGTTGAAGGCACAAGGGCCATGCTGGTTGTGCATGCGGCCTCGCTCAAGGACTCGGGCGAGTACATGTGCGAGACTGAAGCTTCCAAGAGCACAGCCAGCCTCCGCGTGGAAGGTAACCCCACGAGAGACCCTGGAGTGGCCCTGGTGTCCTCTGGGGTCTCTTGGAGCTTAGCTGTTCTGTCCCAGGTGGGAATAGAGGGGAGCCCATCAGAGAAGGGGCTCGCCCAGACCTTGAGGTTCCACAGACAGACTGGGAGGAGAACTGCCTGTGGTGGAGCGATGCCCTGTACCCCCGGGTCTAGCATGGGGTCTGGGCAGGCCTCATGCCCAGCCCCTCTTGCCCCCTCTCCAGAAGCAGCGAACCGGTTCACAGAGGAGCTGGCTGACCTGCAGCTGGAGGAGAAGGGCACGGCTGTGTTCATGTGTAGGACGGAGCGGCCCGCGGCTGCGGTGACCTGGCGCAAAGGCCTCACAGAGCTTCGCCCCTCGGGGAAGCACACGCCCAGCCAGGAGGGCCTGACCTTGAGGCTCACCATCAGCGCCCTGGAGAAGGCAGACAGTGACACCTACACCTGTGACATTGGCCAGGCCCGGTCCCAGGCCCGGCTCCAGGTGCAAGGTGAGGCCCGCATCCTGCTGGTTTGCACACGGGTTTCCTGGCTGTGGCGCGCTGGGGTGTGAGCATCTGTTAAAGTAGAGTCTGGGGGGTCAGAGGTCAGGGCTCTGCTGGGCCCTGGAGCAGCCTGATGCAGAATCCACCCCCGTGTTTATGACTTCTCTGTGAGCTTTCGCCAAACCTGTGTCAGCAGCAAGAAAGTTTCTTTCTACCAATTCACGTCGTCTATTCTCCAAAGCATTTGACTTGAAGTTTTACACGTCTGACGTCTTTTTCACATTCCTACTTCTTCTGTTAATTCAAGACTTAGTTGCCTTACTTGACTTCGGGGACAGGCACGATCGGCATAGGCTGGGAACGTGCACAGCTGGGGGAGGGGCTTTCGGTGGACCCCCCCCCTGCGTGCTCTGCAGAAGGATCCTAGAGGTGGATTTGGGGCTCATCGGTGGACCTAAAGCAAGTACAGTGGATGGTTCAGCTCTGACCCAGTCACTGTTTTCTGAGTTTCATCATTCTGAGGCTGTTGAAGTCAGCTGCTCCCTCTTGGCTGTGAGCCCACCTGGGTTTAGGGGATGCCATGTTTCCCTCCGCATGGGTGACCATGGTGTGCCTGTCTGTGCCCCTGCAGGCCAGCGGGTGCTCATCACGGAGGACCTGGAGGACGTGGAGGTGCGGGAGGGCTCCTCAGCCACCTTCTGCTGCCGGATCTCCCCTGCTGACTATGGGCCTGTCCACTGGTTCCTGGACAAGACCCCTCTCCAGGCCAATGAGCTCAACGACATCGAGGCCCAGCCAGGAGGCTACCACGTGCTGACCCTGCGGCAGCTCACGCTCAAGGACTCGGGCACCGTCCACTTCGAGGCGGGTGACCAGCGGGCCTCAGCTGCCCTGCGGATCACAGGTAGGCTGTGTGCCTAGTGCTGGTGGGGGCCAGCACATGTGGCTGAGGGCACAGCCAAGGGGTCCTGGGGCTCATGGAGAAGGCGCCGTGAGCTGTGGGTGGGCTCAGCCCTCAGATCCCGGATGGGTGGGGGCCAGCACACATGGCTGAGGGCGTAGCCGAGAGGTCCTAGGGCTCACAAAGAAGGCACCATGGGCTGCCCGGGGGCTCGGCCCTCACATCCCAGGTAGGTGGGTTTGGGAGAACAAGTGGGGCTTTTTCAGGATGAACCATGCATGTGCCATGGAGAGGTGACCCCACAGTCAATTTGGTCTGGGATGAGCCACACCCCTCTGGTGTGGGGAGCCACATAGAGCCTGTCCTGTTCCCCCAGTGGCCCCGTCGGCAGCCCCAGCCTGAGCTGGGCAGGTGGGGTATCGGCTGGTCTGCAGCAAAACCCACGGTTTCTCCTGCAGGAGCCCCCAAGCTCCCTGTGCTTCCCTCTCTGTCCCCAGAGAAGCCAAGTGCCTTCTCCCAGGAGCTCGTGGATGCCTCGGTCACAGAGGGGGAGGATCTGACCCTCGTCTGTGAGACCGTCACTCCAGACAGCCCTGTGTGCTGGACCAAGGATGGAAAGGTGCTGCGGTCGTCAGCCCGCTGCCGGTTGACCTACGAGGGCCGCCAGGCCCAGCTGGTCATCACTGGCGCCACCCTGCAGGATGGCGGGCGCTATAAGTGTGAGGCCGGGGGTGCCTGGAGCAGCTCCATCGTCAGGGTCCATGGTGAGCCCCCGGGCGGCGCCCATGTCTCAGCTCGCTCAGGGGAGGGACCCGGGGACCCCATCTGCCTCCCTCTCTCTCTGTGGGGGGGGGGGTTACCAGCTCCTGGTCCCCCTCTCTCTCTAGCAGCTTGTCCATCTCACTTTGCTGCCTCCCCGTTTCTGGGAATCTGCTGCTCTGATAGGATTCCCCTTGCCCTCTCTTGGTCTCCTGACCAGCAGTCTTTTTTTACTTCATTCCTGTCTTTGTCTTGTGTTCCGACATCTGTGTCCCTCTCCTGCTAGCTTTGGCTCATCTCTGTCTGTCTCTGTCAGCTCAGGCTGTGTAACAAACACCACACCCTGGGGGCTTAAACTACAGACATTCATCGTCCCCCAGTCTGGAGCCTGGAAGTCAGAGGCCCAGGGGAGGGCAGGGCTGCTCCCTCCTGAGGCCTCTCTCGTGGGCGTGTAGATGGCCGTCTTCTCCCTGTGTCCTCACATGGTCACCCCTTCATGTGTGTCTGTGTATGTCCTCGTATCCTCTTCTTATAAGGACACTGGTCACGTGGGATTGGGGCGCACCCCAGTGACCTCGTTTTACCTTCATCATCTCTTCGTCATCCATCTCCACATACAGCCCCATTCTGAGGTCCTGGGGGCTCCAACATATAGATTTCTGGGGGCAGAATCAGCCCATGACTCTCCACCCTCCTCTGTTCCCTCCTGTTTGGCTCCCTCTCCTGGAGGGGCAGAGGTCTTAGGGTCACCATCACTAGCTCCCATTGTAGAAGAGGTGAGGTAGCCCCCTGCGCCTGCTACCCCTGGCCCTCCTCACCTGTAGGGGGTGCCCCAGGTAGGACGCAGGGGGGTGAAGGCAGAGCTGAGCGGTGCCTGTCTGCAGCTCGGCCGGTGCGGTTTCGGGAGGGGCTGAAGGACGTGGAGGTGCTGGAGGGCGGCGCTGTGACACTGCGTTGCACACTGTCGTCCGTGGCTGCGCCCGTGGAGTGGTGCCGTGGAGATGAGGTTCTGCGGTCAGGAGGCAAGTTCACTCTGCGGCAGGAGGGCACCATGCTGGAGCTGGTGGTCCGGGACCTGAGGCCCCAGGACAGCGGGCAGTACTCCTGCTGCTTCGGGGACCAGACAACCACGGCCGTGCTCACTGTGAAGGGTGAGCATCCCCCCACATCCTGCCCATGCAGCCCCTTCATTCCGTACGGGAGGGTGGAGATGACGTTGTTTATCCATCGGACCTCGCTGCAGCTCTGCCTGCTGAGTTCATAGGAAGACTGAGAAGCAAGGAGGCTGTGGAAGGGGCCACAGCCACACTGCGCTGTGAGCTGAGCAAGGCGGCCCCCGTGGAGTGGAGGAAGGGCTCTGAGACCCTCAGAGCCGGGGACAGAGTCAGCCTGAGGCAGGACGGGGCTGTGTGTGAGCTGGAGATCCGTGCCCTGGCCGTGGCGGACGCCGGGGAGTACTCATGTGTATGTGGGCAGGAGAGGACCTCGGCCACGCTGACCGTCAGGGGTAAAGACCTTGTGTGGCTAAGCAGAACCATATTTGGTGTCCAGTTGTTGACTCCATGATGTCCCCCTACATTCGTTCCATGTTCTCTCCCTGTCTTTGTGTCACCATGTTCCTGTAACTCCACAGAATCCCTTCCACCTTTCTGGGCTATTGTACAAACCCTGAGACCTGGCATCTAAGCCACTTTCCACTCCTCGTGTCACCACTGGTTCACTTCTGTTGTCCTGTTGGAGTCTGTGTCTTTTCCTCCATCCCGTCCTGTCCTGTCCCCCAGCCATCTCCAGAGAATCTCATGTTCTCTGTCTGACTTTCTTCAGCTCTGCCCGCTGAGTTCATAGGAAGACTGAGAAGCAAGGAGGCCCCAGAAGGGACCACGGCCACACTGAGCTGTGAGCTGAGCAAGGCAGCCCCCGTGGAGTGGAGGAAGGGCTCTGAGACCCTCAGAACCAGAGACAGAATCAGCCTGAGGCAGGACGGGGCTGTGTGTGAGCTAGAGATCCGTGGCCTGACCGTGGCAGATGCCGGGGAGTACTTCTGTGTGTGCGGGCAGGAGAGGACCTCAGCCACACTGACCGTCAGGGGTAAAGACTGTGTGTGCCCACGTGGAGCAGCGGCTTCGTGTCTGAGGACTTGGTCGCATCCCCTCACTCTGCCTTTGTCTGTGTGTGGTCTTTCTGGTTCTCTCTTTGTTTCTTGCATTTCTGCAGCATGGTCTGCTTGTGTGAGGTCTGTCTCAGATAAACAGTAGAGAACAAGGCCCTTGTTGCCCTCAGGGGGGTCACATCTGGGGAAGTTGAGGGCAACCACACAATACCAACAGTGGGGTTATGATCGTCCTGAGGCCTTGGTGGTCGGGGGAGTGACGTGCCAAGAGAGAAGCTGGGAAGTAACTCAGTGTGGTTCTTGAGGCAGGGATGCAACAAGGGGTGATCGAGGGAAGGAAGCCAGGCGCCCATGATGGGCCATGAGAGAGCCATGTGGGGAGTCCCAGGGACTACCATCCAGCGTCTAGGTGCTATGGGAGGTGAGGTCTCGGGATGAAGGGTGAGGTGGAGGTGAGTTGAGGTGGAGGTGAACTGGGTGTGGAGGTGAGGTAGAGGTGAGGTGGGTGTGGAAGTGAGGCAGGTGTGGAGGTGGAGACGAGGCGAGGTGGAGGTGAGATGGAGGTGAGGGGTGTGGGGAAGTGAGGTAGAGGTGAGGTGGGTGTGGAGGTGAGGTGAGTATGGAGGTGAAGATGAGGTCAGGTGGAGGTGAGATGGAGGTGAGGGACCTGGGGGAGGGAAGGTGGAGGTGAGGTGGGTGTGGAGGTGAGGTGGAGGTGAGGGGGGTGTGGAAATGAGGTGAGTGTGGAGATGGAGATGGGGTGAGCTGGAGGTGAGATGGAGGTGAGGGGCACGGGGAGGTGAGGTGGGGGTGAGATGGGTGTGGAAGAGAGGTGAGTGTGGAGTGAGGTAGGTGGGTGTGGAGGTCTGTGTGTGGAACGTGAGGTATGAGGTGAGGGTCTGTGTGTGGATAGAGCTTGGCTGTGGAAGCAGAGAAAGGAGGGTCAGAGAAGGCCATGAGGAGGGGACCCAGAGCCAGAAAGGGCATATGCATGTCCGCCTGGGACGGGGGTTCATGCCTGTTGTCCGTGGCTGCATCGATTGGCTCTCAGCACCATCCATGGGAGACAGTCTGTTGGGCTGGGGCTAGGATGTGGGATGAGAGGGCACAGGCCAGTGGGGGTGGTGCATGGTCAGCTGGAGCAGGAGGGCTGGCCACAGGCTAGGGGCTTGCAAGGCCACGTCCTATGAGGGGCAGACAGCCGATGGCGTCCCGTGAATAGGGGGAGGTGGGAGCCTCCTTTGTAGTGGAGTAGCCACCATGTGGGGCTCTCTCGTGGCCCATCATGAGTGTCCTGGCTTCCCTCCCTCGATCACCCCTCCTTGCATCCCTGCCTGGAGAACCACGCTCTGAGTTACTCTCCTGGCATGTGCCGCCGCACCCCCAAGGCAGGTACCTGTGTTGCCAGCATCATGTCTGTGGCCCATTTCTTGTCTGCAAGCTTCAGAGTCTGATGGTCTGTGTGTCCGTCTGACCTTCCCCAGCCCTAGCCACCCAATTCACAAAAGTTCTGAGGCCTGAGCAGGCCACTTGAGAGGCCACATCCACACTGTGCTGTGAGCTGAGCAAGGTGCCCTGTGCTACGGTGGAAGGGGCTGGAGACTCGCAGACACGGGGAGTCAGGATAAGGCCTGGCTATGGTGTGGCTGGTGGCCTGGTCAGCTCCCCATGCCTGGGGTCCTGGTCCTCAGTAGCCCTTCTGAGGGCCTAGTCACTTACTATGGGGGAAGCAGACGAGACAGAGGTGGGATGAGGCTGCCTGCCGCGTCCTGGAGGGTCTCAGCAGCAGCATTGGTGAAGGGGCATGGAGGCGGGCGTGTCTCAGAGAAAGCAGAGGAAAGGACAGCTCTTCAGGTGCACAGGGGCCTCATGTCCTGACCTCTGGTGGGTCCCACTCACACAACAAGGACGGTCAGAGAAGAAAAGGATTCTGGAGGCTGGGCAGGGCCATCACGTGCACAAATGTTCAGACCTTTGGGGAGAGGCCAGGCCACCATGCCGCCTCGACTGCATGGACGGAGCACAGCATCCCCAGTATGGAGGCAGCAGGCCCTCTAGCTGGTCAGACCCACCAAGAGACTGGAGGATGTAGGCTTGGAGGCCCATCGCATGATCTGAGCAGCTTCCACCCCGGGAAGTGCTGCCAATGGCCCAGGAGCAGAGGACCCAAGTTGACCAGCTACAGTTGGCCCAAGAGAGCTGCTTGCAGAAGTGTGCAGCTCCTGAGGGCACCTGCTCAAGTGTGACTGGCCAGGAGAAGGGCAGCTCCTGCTTCCCTCCTGGCTGGGATGTTCTTTGCTCTGGTCAGCCCTGGTCAGTCCCAGGCTCTGGCCTCAGGAGCAGCAGGAATTGACGAGATGGGGGCACTGGTGCAAACTCATGGGAGAGTTTAAGCAGCCTTTTTGGTGTCTCCTTCCCCAGCTGTACTTGTCATGATCACAAAATCACCAAGAAATAGGGAGCCGCAGAGAGGGCCACAGCCACGGTCTGGTGTGAGCTGGACAGTCAGGCATGTGTAGGGTGGGGAAGGGGCCTGGGCCCTCAAATCTAGCATCAGATGCAGTCTGATTGTCATTGTCTCTGTCCATCCTGTGACCACTGTGGTCATTTCCATGAGGACCCTGACCTGAGGTCCTCAATGAGGATCCCAGCATCTCCACCTCCTCACTGGACTTCACCCAGATGAACCTGGCCCAGTCTATCCTTACCCCCACGGTTCTGCTTACCCACTCGTGTGTCCAGGCTTTTATTCCTTGTTTGCTCCAGAGTGTGAATGTTTCATTGTCCAGTGTCCATGTCCAGACCCCCAAATTCTCCAGTGAGTCTAATGTTCTCTGTGTCCCTCTGACCATCCCCAGCCCTGCCTGCCAAGTTCACCAAGGGTCTGAGAAAGGAAGAGGCCACAGAGGGGGCCACGGCCACACTGCGCTGTGAGCTGAGCAAGGCGGCCCCCGTGGAGTGGAGAAAGGGCTCTGACACCCTCAGAGCTGGGGACAGAGTCACCCTGAGACAGGACGGGGCCATGTGTGAGCTGGAGATCCATGGCCTGGCCATGGCAGATGCCGGGGAGTACTCATGTGTGTGCGGACAGGAGAGGACCTCGGCCACGCTGACCGTCAGGGGTAAGACCGTGTGTTGTGGGGCCAAGCTGTGTTTTGGCGTCCAATTATTCACTTCATGACATCCATCAGAATTCATTCCATGTTCTCTCCCATCTTAGTGTCCCCCTCTTCCCGTAACTCCACACAGTCCCTTCTGCCTCCTGGGCAGTTGTACAAACCATGAGAAGCCAGCATCGGGGCCACTTCCCACCCCTCATGTCCCACTGGTGGGGTCCTGTTGGAGTCTGTGTGCTTTCCTCTGTCCTGTCGTGTCCTGCCTCTAGAGTTCTCCAGAGAATCTGATGTTCTCTGTGTGTTTCTGACACTCCCAATCCTGCCCACCAGATTCATACACAGCATGAGGCCTGAGGGGCCACGGAGTGGACTACGCCATACTGTGCACATACTGGCCAAGGGAACGCACACCCCACAGTCTGTCCTTGGCACCCCCAACACATGGCTTGTGTGCCCATGGGTTTCTGTCATCTCTGTGCTGTCCATGTCCTGTGTCTTCCACGTGTTCAGAACATAATTGTTACCATGTTGTTCTTGCTCTCAGCCCTGCCTGCCAAGTTCACCAAGGGTCTGAGGAAGGAAGAGGCCACAGAGGGGGCCACGGCCACACTGCGCTGTGAGCTGAGCAAGGCGGTCCCCGTGGAGTGGAGGAAGGGCTCTGAAACCCTCAGAGCTGGGGACAGAGTCAGCCTGAGACAAGACGGGGCCGTATGTGAGCTGGAGATCCGTGGCCTGGCCCTGACAGACGCCGGGGAGTACTCGTGTGTGTGCGGGCAGGAGAGGACCTCGGCCACGCTGACCGTCAGGGGTAAATACTGTGTTTGGCCAAGCCAAGCTGTGTTTCGGCATCCAGTTATTGAGTTCATGACATCTGTCTGCGTTCCTTCCATGTTCTCTCCCATCTCAGTGTCACTTTCTCCCCACAACTCCCTGGAATTCCTTCCACTTTCTTGTTGTGTGAACCACAGGAAACTGGAATCTAAGCCACTTCCCACCCCCTGTGGCACTGCTGGTTCTGTCCTGTTGTCCTGTTGGGTTCTGTGTCTTTTCCTCTGTCCCGTCATATCCTGTGTCTGAACAATCTCCAGAGAATATCGTGTTCTCCGTGTTGTTCCAAACCTCCCCATCTCCTCCCATCAGTTTCATACAAAGCATGAGGCCTGAGGAGGCCATGAAAGGGGCCACAGCCACACTCCACAGGCTGGGCTGAGCGAAGCCACAGCCCACAGCGTGTGCTCAGTACACCCAGCACGTGGCCTGTGTGCCCACGGGTTTCTGTCATCTCTGTACTGTCCATGCACTGTCTCATTGGTGTGCTCAGCAAGTGTGATAGCCCATGTCTTTCTGGCCCCCAGCCCTGCCTGCCAAGTTCACCAAGGGTCTGAGGAAGGAAGAGGCCACAGAGGGGGCCACAGCCACACTGCGCTGTGAGCTGAGCAAGGCGGCCCCCGTGGAGTGGAGGAAGGGCTCTGAGACCCTCAGAGCTGGGGACAGAGTCAGCCTGAGGCAGGACGGGGCCGTGTGTGAGCTGGAGATCCGTGGCCTGGCTGTGGCAGATGCTGGGGAGTACTCGTGTGTGTGCGGGAAGGAGAGGACGTCGGCCACGCTGACCGTCAGGGGTAAAGATCACGTGTGCCCACATGGACCAGTGGCTCGGCATCTGCACGTTTCCACTATGTGTCTACCTTTTCCCATGTCAGGCTCTGTGGGCGTCTGTGTCTCTCCACGTGGGGTCCCTGGGTCTCTCCCAGCTCACATCTCCCCCTACAATCTGTGTCCCGATGTTCGTGTCCCATCCTTTGTGTCCTCTGTTCCTCTCCTTCCATTTGCCTCCCTCACCATCTGTGCCTCTGTTCACTCATTCATGCCGTGGCCCTTGGCAGTTTGTGTGGTTGTTGTGGGTGTCCTTGTCCTGGACACAGAGTCCCCCAGAGAGTGAGATGTTTTCCCTGACTTCATGGCCATTGCAGCCCTGCCTGCCAAGTTCACCAAGGGTCTGAGGAATGAGGAGGCCACAGAGGAGGCCACGGCTACACTGCGCTGTGAGCTGAGCAAGGCGGCCCCTGTGGAGTGGAGGAAGGGCTCTGAGACCCTCAGAACCGGTGACAGAGTCAGCCTGAGGCAGGACGGGGTCTTGTGTGAGCTGGAGATCCGTGGCCTAGCCGTGGTGGACGCCGGGGAGTACTCATGCGTGTGTGGGCAGGAGAGGACCTCGGCCACACTGACCGTCAGGGGTAAGACCGTGTGTAGTGGGGCCAAGCTGTGTTTTGATGTCCAATTATTGACTTCATGACATCCATCAGCATTCATTCCATGTTCTCTCCCATCTCAGTGTCCCCCTCTTCCCGTAACTCCGCAGGATCCCTTCTGCCTCCTGGGCAGTTGTGGAAACCATGAGCAGCCAGCATCTAGGCCACTTCCCACCCCTCGTGTCCCCACTGGTTGGGTCCTGTTGGAGTCTGTGTGCTTTCCTCTGTCCTGTCGTGTCCTGCCTCTAGAGTTCTCCAGAGAATCTGATGTTCTCTGTGTGTTTCTGACCTTCCCAACCCTGCCCGCCAGATTCATACACAGCATGAGGCCTGAGGGGCCACGGAATGGACCACGCCATACTGTGCATATACTGTCCGAGGGAAGCTACGGGCCACAGTGTGTGCTCGGCACCCCCAACACATGGCTTGTGTGCCCATGGGTTTCTGTCATCTCTGTGCTGTCCATGTCCTGTGTCTTCCATGTGTTCAGAACATGATTGTTACCATATTGTTCTTGCTCTTAGCCCTGCCTGCCAAGTTCACCAAGGGTCTGAGGAAGGAAGAGGCCATAGAGGGGGCCATGGCCACACTGCGCTGTGAGCTAAGCAAAGCGGCCCCCGTAGAGTGGAGGAAGGGGCTCGAGACCCTCAGAGCTGGGGACAGAGTCAGCCTGAGACAGGACGGGGCTGTGTGTGAGCTGGAGATCCGTGGCCTGGCCTTGGCGGACACCGGGGAGTACTCGTGCGTGTGCGGGCAGGAGAGGACCTCGGCCACGCTGACCGTCAGGGGTAAAGACTGTGTGTGGCCGGGCAAAGCTTTGTTTTGGCATCCAACTATTGACTTCATGACGTCCGTCGGTATTCGTTCCATGTTCTCTCCCATCTCAGTGTCACTTTCTTCCCACAACTCCCTGGAATTCCTTCCACTTTCTTGTTGTGTGAACCACAGGAAACTGGAATCTAAGCCACTCCCACCCCTTGTGGCACTGCTGGTTGTGTCCTGTTGTCCTGTTGGGTTCTGTGTCTTTTCCTCTGTCCCGTCATATCCTGTGTCTGAACAATCTCCAGAGAATATCGTGTTCTCCGTGTTGTTCCAAACCTCCCCATCTCCTCCCATCAGTTTCATACAAAGCATGAGGCCGAAGGAGGCCATGAAAGGGGCCACAGCCACACTCCACAGGCTGGGCTGAGCGAAGCCACAGCCCACAGCATGTGCTCAGTACACCCAGCACGTGGCCTGTGTGCCCACGGGTTTCTGTCATTTCTGTACTGTCCATGCACTGTCTCATTGGTGTGCTCAGCAAGTGTGATAGCCCATGTCTTTCTGGCCCCCAGCCCTGCCCGCCAAGTTCACCAAGGGTCTGAGGAAGGAGGAAGCCATGGAAGGGGCCACAGCCACACTGCGCTGTGAGCTGAGCAAGGCGGCCCCCGTGGAGTGGAGGAAGGGCTCTGAGATCCTCAGAACTGGGGACAGAGTCAGCCTGAGGCAGGACGGGGCCGTGTGTGAGCTGGAGATCCATGGCCTGGCCATGGTGGATGCTGGGGAGTACTCATGCGTGTGCGGGCAGGAGAGGACCTCGGCCACACTCATTGTCAGGGGTAACGACCATCTTTGGGCACCTGAATGACTTTGCTATTCGTTCTGTGTTCTCCTCTTGTCTCTTGGTGTTACTGTTTCTCAGGGCACACTCACCATCTCTCTGATCCATCCCACAAACACAATGAGAATATACTAGTTGACCCTGTCTAGGCCCTGGGGATACAGACCCTGAGGGGAGGTGGTACAGGGACCTGCAGGGAGGCACCAGCAGACAGGCATCAGGGTCCATGAGAGCTGCCTGGGGCCACTGGCCTGCATGTGGCCGAGCCTGCAGAGATGTGTAGGCTGTGGGCCCCAGGCATGGAATTGGGGGCTTGCCTGTCATTTGACAGACATTCCCAGGAGGACTGAGGTGGAGCATTGAGGGGTTCAGGGAAGAAGTAGCCAGACAGGCCAGGCCCTCTGTGTCTGGTGGCAGCATTCGACCCACCCTTGAGGTTTTGCAGAAACGCCCTCAGCTGGGGATGTGTAACAAATACCAGACAGTGACTTAACAGCCATTTATAGTCTCCCGGTTCTGGAGGCTGAAAGTCCGAGATCAAAGTGTCTGCTGGGCTGCTTCCTCCTGAAGCCTCTCTCCTTGGTGTGTACACGGATGTCTTCTCCCTGTGTCCTCATCTCCTCTTATCGCCTCTTCTTATAAGGACACCAGTCCTGATAACCTTATTTTCCTTAATTATCTCTGTAAAGACCTTATTTCCAAACAAGTTTACATTCTGAGATCCTGGGGGTTAGGACTTCAACATACGAATCTCAGTCTGTAAGTCTCTGCCCTCTTGCCCCCCCAGAATGCGTGTCCTCACGTGCAGCGCACATTCATCCCATCCCCAAAGCCCAAATGTCCTAACCCATTCCAGCGCCAACTCTAAGTCCAAAGCGCGATCTAAATATCGTCTAAATTGTGGTGAGAGTCGAGGTGCGATTCGTCCTGAGGCAGAATTCCTCTCCAGCCGTGAACCTGCGAAAGCAGACAAGTTATGCACTTCCAAAGCACCAGAGTGGGACAGGTGTAGGAGAGAGATTTCCATTCCAAATGAATAAATACGAGAGAAGAAAGAGGCCTCTGGTGCCATGGAAGCCCAGCACGGGTGGACAAATTCTGTTCGACTTTAATCCTGGAGAAGGATCCTTCGGCTCGATGCTCTGTCCTCGGGCCCCACCTGAGTGGTGGCCTTGCCCCCTTGGCCCTGGGGAGAGGTGGCGTGGCCCTCTGAGCCTATGGATGCAATGGCAGCTCTGCCAACCTTGGAATTGCCTTTGGAGTCATTTTTCCCCATCCTTGAAGGATAACGTGTGTTCACAGCCAGATAGCTCTGTTGGCCCATCTTGGAGAAATCCCAGGACTCTGACAGCTTCCATTGTTTCATCCCTTCTCTGTCCTATTCAGGCATGTTTGGCAGCATTTCTGCTGGTATAAAATTCTCAAAAGCCTTGTTGGTCTCCATGAAGTCCACAGGAGTCCAAGCCATGAGGCAAGAGGGCCCTCCACGCATCCTTCCTGGATCATCCCATCTCTATCCCCGGCTTCTGCTGAGAGGGCTGGTTGGATCCAGGGCTCATGTTCATCATCTGTTATGCAAATGATATTCCAGCCGCACCCTTGGTGTTCTCTACGGAACATGGTTTCTCACTTTTTGCTATTTGGATAGACTAAAAATTTTCTCAATTTTCAATTTCTGGTTTCTTTTTGCTTAGCAATTCCTCCTTCAACTTCTCTCTCTCCTCTCTTGTTGTACTATAAGCAGCAAGGAAAAGGCAGGCTGCTCCCTCAGCACTTTGCCTAGACGTCTCCTTGGCTAAATGTCCACATTCACTCACAAGTTCTAACTTCCACAAAACCCTAGGCACAACTCAGCAAGTACTTCACTGAGGACTTTTATAAAAGGATCACCTTTCTTTCAGTTTCCAATAACAGGTTCCTCATTTCCATCTGAGCCCTCACCAGAAGCACCTTTAATGTCCACATTTCTACAGATAATCTCTTCAAGCCAACCTTGATTTGTCTAACACGCCCCTCAAAACTCTTCCAGCTTCTACCCATTACCCAGTTTCAATGCCACCCCTGTGATTTTAGGTATTTGTCACAGCAGCACCCCAACTCCTCGGACCAAAATCTGAATGGCTTAACAACGTAACTGTGGCTTAAACATCAAAAATTTATTTCTTCCCAGTCTGGAGGCTGGAAGTCCAAGATCTGGGTATCAGCAGGGCTGGTTCCTCCTGAGGCCTCTCCTTGGCATGTGGACAGCCCTCCGTCTTCTCCCTGTGTCCTCACATGGTTGTCCCCCTTCAGGTGTCATGATCTCCTCTTCTCATAGGGACACCAGTCATGTGGGATCAGGGCCCACCCCAGTGACCTCATTTTGCCTTAATCACTTCTGTAAAGACCCCATCTCCAAATACAGCCCCATTTTGAGGTCCTGGAGGTTAGGACCCCAACAGGGAAATTTTAAGGGAATGCGGTTCAGCCCATGACAGGGTGTAACCAGTGTGGGCCCTGTTCAGCTGTAACTTGTGAAGCTCACACTCTGCCTGGAGTCGGGATGAAGAAGAGGCTGGCAGGTCAGCAGACCAGAGGAGGTTAGGAGGCCACGACTGGAGTCCACTGGGGTCTGAGGGATCAGAGCCAGGAAGTGGGGGTGCAGTGGAATCAGGACAGGAACGTGTGATTTGGAGGTGGTGCAGCCTGGCATGAGTGGGGATGGCATGCATTAAGCCCAGATGTGTCCAGGTGCGGGCGGTGCTGGACGGACGCGCTGCTTGAGATGGGCAGCACATAGTGAGGGTGACAAGGGGGCTGTGGATGTCATGACCAGAAGGTGTGTCCCAGGGGGTCTTCCTGGGAAAGGTGTCCATTGCATTGTTGCATGAGAGTGTGGTGAGCTAGGGGAGCCCGGCTGGGAGCTTGGGGTGCAGGAGAGGTCAGCACTTGGCCCGTATGAAAGGTCACGGGTGGGACAGGATGCCCTTTAAGAAGACAAGAAGCTGGATGGAGCCAGTGCCCCGCCACCCTGCACCTTTGCAGGCAGGACACAGGAGGACCTTACTGTCATGCACACACTGTCTTGCCTCCTCCCATGCGTCCACCCTGCCTGCTTTTGTTTCCACCTTGTGTTCACATGGTGGCCCCAGTCCCCCAGAAGAGCTGATGGCTTCTGTCCATCTGACCCTCCGCAGCCCTGCCTGCTAAGTTCATCCAAGATCTGAAGACTAAAGAGGCCACAGAGGGGTCCACGGCCATTCTGCGCTGTGAGCTGAGCAAGGTGGCCCCCGTGGAGTGGAGGAAGGGGCCCGAGACCCTGAAAGCGGGGGACAGAGTCATCCTGAAGCAAGATGGGGCCGTGTGTGAGCTGGAAATCCATGGCCTGGCTGTGGCAGACGCCGGGGACTACTCGTGCATATGCGGGCAGGAGAGGACCTCGGCCACGCTGACCGTCAGGGGTAAAAACCATGTGTGGCTGGGCCAAGCTGTATCTTGGCATCTAATTATTGACTTTGTGACATCTGTCAGCATTCATTCCATGTTCTCTCCCATCTCAGTGTCCCCCTCTTCCCGTAACTCCACACAGTCCCTTCTGCCTCCTGGGCAGTTGTACAAACCATGAGAAGCCAGCATCAGGGCCACTGCCCACCCCTCATGTCCCACTGGTGGGGTCCTGTTGGAGTCTGTGTGCTTTCCTCTGTCCTGTCGTGTCCTGCCTCTAGAGTTCTCCAGAGAATCTGATGTTCTCTGTGTGTTTCTGATCCTCGCAACCCTGCCCGCCAGATTCATACACAGCATGAGGCCTGAGGGGCCACGGAATGGACCACGCCATACTGTGCACATACTGGCTGAAGGAAGTTATAGCCCAAGGCGTGTGCTCAGCACACCCAGCACGTGGCCTCTGTCCCCTTGGGTTTCTGTCACCTCTGTGCTATCCATGTCCTGTCTCATTAGTGTGCTCAGAAAGTATGACAGTCCCTGTCATTCTTGCTCTCAGCCCTGCCTGCCAAGTTCACCAAGGGTCTGAGGAAGGAAGAGGCCACAGAGGGGACTACAGCCACACTGCGCTGTGAGCTGAGCAAGGCGGCCCCCGTGGAGTGGAAGAAGGGGCCCGAGACCCTCAGAGCTGGAGACAGAGTCACCCTGAGACAGGATGGGGCCGCGTGTGAACTGGAGATCCGTGGCCTGGCCTTGGCGGACACCGGGGAGTACTCATGTGTGTGCGGGCAGGAGAGGACCTCGGCCATGCTGACCGTCAGGGGTAAAGACCTGTGTGGCGGAGCCAAGCTGTGTTTTGGTGTCCAATTATTGAGTTCGTGACATCCATCAGCATTCATTCCATGTTCTCTCCCATCTCAGTGTCCCCCTCTTCCCGTAACTCCACACAGTCCCTTCTGCCTCCTGGGCAGTTGTGCAAACCGTGGGAAGCCAGCATCTAGGCCACTTCCCACCCCTCATGTCCCCACTGTTGGGTCCTGTTGGAGTCTGTGTGCTTTTCTCTGTCTTGTCGTGTCCTGCCTGTAGAGTTCTCCAGAGAATCTGATGTTCTCTGTGTGTTTCTGACCCTCCCAACCCAGCCCACCAGATTCATATACAGCATGAGGCCTGAGGGGCCATGGAGTGAACCACGCCATACTGTGCACGTACTGGCCGAGGGAAGCCACAGCCCACAGCGTGTGCTTGGGACCCCCAGCACGTGGCCTCTGTCCCCTTGGGTTTCTGTCATCTCTGTGCTGTCCATGTCCTGTGTCTTCCACGTGTTCAGAACATAATTGTTACCATGTAGTTCTTGCTCTCAGCCCTGCCTGCCAAGTTCACCAAGGGTCTGAGGAAGGAAGAGGCCACAGAGGGGGCCACGGCCACACTGCGCTGTGAGCTGAGCAAGGCGGCCCCCGTGGAGTGGAGGAAGGGGCCAGAGACCCTCAGAGCCGGGGACAGAGTCAGCCTGAGGCAGGACGGGGCCATGTGTGAGCTGGAGATCCGTGGCCTGGCCTTGGCAGACGCCGGGGAGTACTCGTGCGTGTGCGGGCAGGAGAGGACCTCCGCCACGCTGACCGTCAGGGGTAAAGACTGTGTGTGGCCTAGCAAAGCTGTTTTTCGGCGTCCAGTTATTGAGTTCATGACGTCTGTCTGCGTTCCTTCCATATTCTCTCCCATCTCAGTGTCACTTTCTTCCCACAACTCCCTGGAATTCCTTCCACTTTCTTGTTGTGTGAACCACAGGAACTGGAATCTAAGCCACTTCCCACCCCTTGTGGCACTGCTGGTTGTGTCCTGTTGTCCTGTTGGGTTCTGTGTCTTTTCCTCTGTCCCGTCATGTCCTGTGTCTGAACAATCTCCAGAGAACATCGTGTTCTTCGTGTTGTTCCAAACCTCCCCATCTCCTCCCATCAGTTTCATACAAAGCATGAGGCCTGAGGAGGCCATGAAAGGGGCCACAGCCACACTCCACAGGCTGGGCTGAGCGAAGCCACAGCCCACAGCGTGTGCTCAGTACACCCAGCACGTGGCCTGTGTGCCCATGGGTTTCTGTCATCTCTGTACTGTCCATGCACTGTCTCATTGGTGTGCTCAGCAAGTGTGATAGCCCATGTCTTTCTGGCCCCCAGCCCTGCCTGCCAAGTTCACCAAGGGTCTGAGGAAGGAAGAGGCCACAGAGGGGGCCACAGCCACACTGCGCTGTGAGCTGAGCAAGGCGGCCCCCGTGGAGTGGAGGAAGGGCTCTGAGACCCTCAGAGCCGGGGACAGAGTCAGCCTGAGGCAGGACGGGGCCGTGTGTGAGCTGGAGATCCGTGGCCTGGCTGTGGCAGATGCTGGGGAGTACTCGTGCGTGTGCGGCAAGGAGAGGACGTCAGCCACGCTGACCGTCAGGGGTAAAGCTCACGCGTGCCCACATGGACCAGTGGCTCGGTGTCTGCACCTTTCCACCATGTGTCTACCTTTTCCAGTGTCGGACTCTGTGGGTGTCTGTGTCTCTCCATGTGGGGTCCCTGGGTCTCTCCCAGCTCACATCTCCCCCTACAATCTGTGTCCCGATGTTCGTGTCCCGTCCTTTGTGTCCTCTGTTCCTCTCCTTCCATTTGCCTCCCTCACCATCTGTGCCTTTGTTCACTCATTCATGCCGTGACCCTTGGCAGTTTGTTTGTTTTTGTGGGTGTCCCTGTCCTGGACACAGAGTCCCTCAGAGAGTGAGATGTTCTCCCTGACTTCGTGGCCATTGCAGCCCTGCCCGCCAAGTTCACCAAGGGTCTGAGGAATGAGGAGGCCATGGAAGGGACCACAGGGGCACTGCGCTGTGAGCTGAGCAAGGCGGCCCCCGTGGAGTGGAAGAAGGGCTCTGAGACCCTCAGTGCTGGAGACAGAGTCAGCCTGAGGCAGGACGGGGCCATGTGTGAGCTGGAGATCCGTGGCCTGGCCGTGGCGGATGCTGGAGAGTACTCGTGCGTGTGCGGGCAGGAGAGGACGTCGGCCACGCTGACCGTCAGGGGTAAAGACCGTGTGTGCCCTGGCAAAGCTGTGTTTTGGCATCCAATTCTTGACTTCATGACATCCATCAGCATTCATTCCATGTTCTCTCCCATCTCAGTGTCCCCCTCTTCCCGTAACTCCACAGGATCCCTTCTGCCTTTTGGGCCGTTGTACAAACCATGGGAAGCCAGCATCTAGGCCACTTCCCACCCCTCATGTCCCCACTGTTGGGTCCTGTTGGAGTCTGTGTGCTTTCCTCTGTCCTGTCGTGTCCTGCCTCTAGAGTTTTCCAGAGAATCTGATGTTCTCTGTGTGTTTCTGACCCTCCCAACCCTGCCCACCAGATTCATACACAGCATGAGGCCTGAGGGGCCACGGAATGGACCACGCCATACTGTGCACATACTGGCCAAGGGAAGCCACAGCCCACAGCGTGTGCTTGGCATACCCAGTGTGATGCGTGTGTCCCCAAGGGTTTTCTGTCTTCTCTGTGCTGTCCATGTCCTGTATATTCCACATGTTTAGAACGTGATTATTACCATGTCGTTCTTGCTCTCAGCCCTGCCCGCCAAGTTCACCAAGGGTCTGAGGAAGGAGGAGGCCATGGAAGGGGCCACGGCCACACTGCGCTGTGAGCTGAGCAAGGCGGCCCCCGTGGAGTGGAGGAAGGGGCCCGAGACCCTCAGAGCCGGGGACAGAATCAGCCTGAGGCAGGACGGGGCCGTGTGTGAGCTGGAGATCTGTGGCCTGGCCGTGGTGGACGCCGGGGAGTACTCATGCGTGTGCGGGCAGGAGAGGACCTCGGCCACGCTGACCGTCAGGGGTAAAGACCACATGTACCCACATGGACCAGAGGCTCGGCGTCTACACGTTTCCACCATGTGTCTCTACCTTTTCCCATGTTGGGCTCTGTGTGCATCTGTTTCTCTCCATGTGGGGTCCCTGGGTCTCTCCCAGCTCACATCTCCCCTTCCGATCTGTGTCCCGATGTTCATGTCCAGCCCTTGTGTCCTCTGTTCCTCTCCTTCCATTTCCCTCCCTCACCATCTGTGCCTCTGTTCACTCATTCATGCTGTGGCCCTTGGCAGTTTGTCTGGTTGTTGTGGGTGTCGTTGTCCTGGACACAGAGTCCCCCAGAGAGTGAGATGTTCTCCCTGACTTCATGGCCATTGCAGCCCTGCCCGCCAAGTTCACCAAGGGTCTGAGGAAGGAAGAGGCCACAGAGGGCACCACGGCCACACTGCGCTGTGAGCTGAGCAAGGCGGCCCCCGTGGAGTGGAGGAAGGGCTCTGAGACCATCAGAACCGGTGACAGAGTCGCCTTGAAGCAAGACGGGGTTGTATGTGAGCTGGAGATCCGTGGCCTGGCCGTGGCGGATGCTGGAGAGTACTCGTGCGTGTGCGGGCAGGAGAGGACGTCGGCCACGCTGACCGTCAGGGGTAAAGACCGTGTGTGCCCTGGCAAAGCTGTGTTTTGGCATCTAATTCTTGACTTCATGACATCCATCAGCATTCATTCCATGTTCTCTCCCATCTCAGTGTCCCCCTCTTCCTGTAACTCCACAGGATCCCTTCTGCCTTTTGGGCAGTTGTACAAACCATGGGAAGCCAGCATCTAGGCCACTTCCCACCCCTCATGTCCCCACTGGTTGGGTCCTGTTGGAGTCTGTGTACTTTCCTCTGTCCTGTCGTGTCCTGCCTCTAGAGTTCTCCAGAGAATCTGATGTTCTCTGTGTGTTTCTGACCCTCCCAACCCTGCCCGCCAGATTCATACACAGCATGAGGCCTGAGGGGCCACGGAATGGACCACGCCATACTGTGCACATACTGGCTGAAGGAAGTTATAGCCCAAGGCGTGTGCTCAGCACACCCAGCACGTGGCCTCTGTCCCCTTGGGTTTCTGTCATCTCTGTGCTGTCCATGTCCTGTCTCATTGGTGTGCTCAGAAAGTGTGATAGTCCATGTCGTTCTTGCTCTCAGCCCTGCCCGCCAAGTTCACCAAGCGTCTGAGGAAGGAAGAGGCCACAGAGGGCACCACGGCCACACTGCGCTGTGAGCTGAGCAAGGCGGTCCCCGTGGAGTGGAGGAAGGGGCCCGAGACCCTCAGAGCTGGAGACAGAGTCACCCTGAGACAGGATGGGGCCGCGTGTGAACTGGAGATCCGTGGCCTGGCCTTGGCGGACGCCGGGGAGTACTCGTGCGTGTGCGGGCAGGAGAGGACCTCAGCCATGCTGACCGTCAGGGGTAAAGACCTGTGTGGCGGAGCCAAGCTGTGTTTTGGTGTCCAATTATTGAGTTCGTGACATCCATCAGCATTCATTCCATGTTCTCTCCCATCTCAGTGTCCCCCTCTTCCCGTAACTCCACACAGTCCCTTCTGCCTCCTGGGCAGTTGTACAAACCGTGGGAAGCCAGCATCTAGGCCACTTCCCACCCCTCATGTCCCCACTGTTGGGTCCTGTTGGAGTCTGTGTGCTTTCCTCTGTCCTGTCATGTCCTGCCTGTAGAGTTTTCCAGAGAATCTGATGTTCTCTCTGTGTTTCTGACCCTCCCAACCCAGCCCACCAGATTCATACACAGCATGAGGCCTGAGGGGCCATGGAGTGAACCACGCCATACTGTGCACGTACTGGCCGAGGGAAGCCACAGCCCACAGCGTGTGCTCGGCACCCCCAGCACGTGTCCTCTGTCCCCTTGGGTTTCTGTCTTCTCTGTGCTGTCCATTTCCTGTGTCTTCCACCTGCTCAAAATGTGATTGTTACCATGTCTTTCTGACTCCCTAAGCCCTGCCTACCAAGTTCACCAAGGGTCTGAGGAAGGAGGAAGCGACAGAGGGGGCCACGGCCACACTGCACTGTGAGCTGAGCAAGGCGGCCCCCGTGGAGTGGAGGAAGGGCTCTGAGACCCTCAGAGCTGGGGACAGAGTCAGCCTGAGACAGGACGGGGCCGTGTGTGAGCTGGAGATCCGTGGCCTGGCCGTGGCAGACGCCGGGGAGTACTCGTGCGTGTGCGGGAAGGAGAGGACCTCGGCCACGCTGACCGTCAAGGGTAAAGACTCCATGTGGTCTCTTGGACGAGCTCGGGTGCCCATTCTCGTCTCCCTGTGTCTGTGCCCACTGGCTCCCCATGTGTCTCGCCTCTCTGTGCCCTGGACAGTTTCCGTCTGTCCCTGTCTGCTCACCTGTCACAGCATTGTCCGGTTGTCTATTGTCTGGTACTGATCTCAATCCCAGTGACCTCATGTGGCCAGTGCTTTTTGTGGGGACAGAATTCCCACCTTGTGCCCTCTCCATCTCAATCCACCCAACTTTCCCCCATCCCTCACAGCCTCTAGTCAGGATCTGAGGGTTGTGGCCCTGCCCCCGGGGTCTGCATGGACCCCCTGCCCTGATGACCTGGAGGGACACAGCCCTGCCCATGGGTGTCCTGGGTAGAGGCCACATGACAACAGCCCTGGCCGGATCTAGAGCTCATCTCACGGTCCTCACCACAGTCCCTCCTTCCCTTAAAGGGGACCCAGACTCGTGACTCACGCTCCCACCTAGGCCTCCTGGAGCTCAAGGCAGTGGGCCTGTGGGCAGGCCAGGCGGCTGAAGTGACGCCAGTGGCCATGCCTGGTCTACGCCCTCAGCAGAGCTGACTGAGTGTTGGGTTGCCCGTCTCGGGGCTGACCCTGTCTCCCCTCCTTCCGCCAACCCCACAGCCCCACAGGTGGTGTTCAGGGAGCCGCTGCAGAGCCTGCAGGCTGAGGAGGGCGCCATGGCCAGCCTGTGGTGCGAGCTGTCGGAGCCCAGCGCCACCGTGGTCTGGAGCAAGGGCGGCCTGGAGCTGCAGGCGGATGGGCGCCGGGAGCCGCAGCAGCGGGGCCACAGGGCAGAGCTGGTGCTGCGGGATGTGCGCCGGGAGGACGCGGGCGAGTACACCTGCACCTGTGGCTCCCAGGCCACCAGTGCCACCCTCACTGTCACAGGTGGGCCCCGAGGCCAGCCTGCCCTCGTTCAGGGCCCTCATGCTTTGGGGGGACCCTCTGGGCTGCAGCCCCACCCTGGGCGTCCCATGGGGGGAACATGAGCTCACGCAGGGTGGGTGGAGCTGGCCTGAGGCTCTGCGCCCCACTGCTCACAGCCCCCCTCCCGTGGCTGCCCCTACGGTCCCACCTCCTGTAGCTGCGCCTGTACCCAATCTCATGCTCTCTCCCTACTCGGTAGCTGCGCCTGTGCGGTTCCTCCGGGAGCTGCAGGCCCAGGAGGTGGATGAGGGCGCGACAGCGCACCTGCGCTGCGAGCTGAGCCACGCAGGTGCCAGCGTGGAGTGGCGCAAGGGCTCCCTGCAGCTCTTCCCCTGCGCCAAGTACCAGATGGTGCAGGAGGGCAAGGTCGCTGAGCTGCGGGTGCGTGGCGCTGAGCAGGAGGACGCCGGCCGCTACACCTGCGACACGGGCCACGCGCAGAGCACAGCCAGTCTCTCGGTCCGTGGTGAGCTGCCCGCCAGCCCCTGCCCGCCCCGGCTCCACCCCCAGCCGTCCCCGTGGAGCGGGCAGGCTTGCTCAGTGCCCTAAGCGCCCTCCCTGGCCCCCAGCCCTCAGGCCCGCATTCGAGACGGAGCTGCAGAGCGTGGAGCAGGAGGCAGGTGGCGTGGCCCGGCTGCGCTGCGAGCTGAGCACGGCGGAGCCTGGGGCCCCTGTGCGGTGGCTCAAGGAGGGCGAGGAGCTGCACGGGAGCCCCAAGTTCGAGATGCGGCGCCAGGGGGCCGTGTGCGAGCTGCTGATCCACGGGCTCGAGGCCAAGGACACGGGCGAGTATGCCTGTGTGGTGGCTGGCCAGAAGACCTTGGCCTCCGTCAGGGTCGGAGGTGAGCCCTCCTGCCACACCTGCCGCCCCAGCATCTCCCCCGCCTCCCATCAGGCGCTGTTGCAGAGGTGGCTGCGAGGCCCCTGGGGTTACAGGCTCTCTCTGCTCATTTCTGCACCACTCCCATCCTGATGCCCCCAGAGAAGTGTTGACAGTGGGGAAACTGAGGCTGTGGCCCCTGAAGGCTGCCCTGCCTCCTGCCCCCAACCAGCAGGTGGGCAGTCTGGCCTGGGCCACCATCTCTGAGCCCCTGCCTGTCTGTCCTGAAGGTCTTGCTTCCCTGATGTCCCAGCCAGGGGAGCGCTGGCTGCAGGGTGGGGACCAACCGAGGCAGCCCACCACCCCACAAGTCCTTGCCTGCTTCTTCCAAACAGAGCCACCCCCAGCCAGCCTCTGCTTCCAGAAGCTCAGTGTCATGGGAGGGGGCCGTGTTTGGTGGCAATGCCCTGTGGGGCAAATAGAGGCTGTGGCAGGAGAAGAGCATGCAAGCGTTTGGGAGGTCTTCCTGGTGGAGGGGCATGGGAGCTTGTCTGGGTGCTCTGACCTGGCTGGTAAAGAACCCTCCTCGCCCAACTCCCAGAGCCGGAGGTGACCATCGTGCGGGGGCTGATCGATGCCGAGGTGCAGGCCCACGGGGACGTGGACTTCAGCTGCGAGGTGTCTCGGGCCGGGGCTACGGACGTGCAGTGGCGCCTGCAGGGCCTGCCGCTGCAGAGCAATGAGGTGACAGATGTGGCTGTGCGTGGCTGCACCCACATGCTCCGGCTGAGGGGCGTGACGCCCGAGGACGCAGGCACTATCTCCTTCCACGTGGGCCGCCACACATCCTCTGCCCAGCTCACCGTCCGAGGTAGTAGCTGCCAGCTGGTCTCCCTGCTCACTGCGCTTGAGCCCGAACGTCCAGGGCCTGTGGGGCAGAGACAGACCGCAGGGGTGTCCACCTCTAGGGGCGGGGAACTGGCAGGGAAGTGGACCTGTGAGTGGGCCACGTGGGGATGGCCCGAGGTGTCAGGGTGGGTGGGGGCATCCCGGGCTGAGGGGCCGAGTCAGGCTGGTGGGGTGGGGGTGGCGGGCTTCATGGAGGCTCACGGGGTGTCTGAGCTTAGCTGTGCCTCCTGATTCTCTTGTTGGGGGGCTGCTGCAAATTTCGGCTCACCCCCAGCCTGTGGTCACTCCATCATCTCCGAGGGTCAGAGTCCAGACTTCGGACTCTGCCGAGAGGTGGAGGACGCAGAGAACGGGACTCCTACTTGTCTTCAGGAATTGGGGGGGGGGTTCTGGGGACAGACCCCGAGGACTGGGAGGTGCTCCTGATGGAGTGAGGGGCTCCCAGACACCGAGGCTGACACCACGCCCCACTGTGTGCAGCTCCTGAGGTGACCATTGTGGAGCCCCTGCAGGACGTGCAGCTCAGTGAGGGCCAGGATGCCCACTTCCGGTGTCGGCTGTCCAGGGCCTTGGGCCAGGAGGCTCGCTGGGCCCTGGGAGGGGTGCCCCTGCAGGCCAACGAGATGAATGACATCACGGTGGAGCAAGGCACCCTCCACTTGCTCACCCTGCACAAGGTGGGGTCCCCGGGACCTGCTCCACCCACAGTGCTCCAAGGGGTACAGGAGGGGGACGGTTCCAACTCCAGCTGGGTTGGGCTGGGACTTGCAAGCAGAGATGGTTGGCATGGGGTTGTCGGCTGAGACCCCATCTCTGTCCCTCAGGTGACTCTCGAGGACGCTGGAACCATCAGTTTCCAAGTGGGTTCGTGTAGCTCAGAGGCCCAGTTGAAGGTCACAGGTGGGCAGCCCCTCCCGCCCCTGGCTCCCCTGCTGTGGGTATGCGTGTTTCTCTCATCTAGTAGCTATTGGGGGTACAGCCAGGAACCCAAGCCTTCTAGTAGATATCTTGCCTTAGGGGACAATTTACTACCCCCTGACCACTAAAGCCACAGGCCAGAGAGGCCACTGTGGTGGACCAGTAAGGATCAATTTGAGAAATGCTGGTGTAGGGCATCCCTGTGTGGGATTAGTGCTGTCTGCAGGAGGGAGACGGGAGCCCGGCTGCTGTGGGCCTGGGCCCTGAGGTGGAGACAAGGCCTTTTGCATTTCCACCCTCCACATAGCTACTCCTGTGACAGAGGTCCATGCGCTCATGTCCATGTTAACACCTGCACGCCCGACGGGCTCCCAGGTGCTGATGCAACGGCGTACCTGTGACACGTGGGCAATTTTGGGCATAGTGTACTTGGCCCCAGGCATGCAAACAGGATTTTTAAGGATATTCAACTTGGGTTATACTTTGTCCCCAGAGCAGCACATCCCTGAGTGCCTGACCTTGAGTGCCCCTCCCCTGCAGTCCTACTCCAGCTTCTCAAACTGGTCCCATCCATCCACCATCCATCGATTCATCTATCCATCCATCTACCATCCATCCATCATCCATCCACCATCCATCTACTATCCATACATCCATCACCTATCATCCCTCTTCCATTCATTTATCTGTGTATCCTTCCATCCATCCATCCATTCATCCACTATCCATCCATCATCTGTCATCCATCTGCCATCCATCTACCCACCATCCATCCATCTATTCACCCATCTACCATGCACCCATCATCTGTCTACTATCTGCCTCAAGAGAGGTCAGATACAGCACTGCCCTCAGGGAGCCTCCAATCTACTAGAGAAGTTGGACTTGGAGACAGTGTGTGTCCTGAGTCCCAGGTGCCCCCTACCACAAGTCTTTAGAGGATGGACAGACATGGTCAGCTCTGTGGCCTCTGGGGCCAGGAGAAGCTCCAGAGTGCAGTGCCCTCAAGTTGAGTGATGGGAGAGGGTCAGTTTTCTGCATGTCCTCAGCAGGGCTGGACCTCATGTGTTCGTCAGGGTGGGCATCTGTGAAGGGCAGCATGGAGCTGGGTTGGGTCCGCTGAGGCTGTGCCTTGGCCCCTCTCTTGGCCAGGTGTCCTCAGCCAGGGCAAGCTGGTCTGCATACAGACACTGGGCTGTGGGCGTGGGTGCCCAATGGGTGGCGTGTAGGCAAGCCTGGGAGCTGTGCTGGAGATGACAGGCACTGTGGGGACAGACATGCACTCTAGGGAGAGGGTGGGGGTGGGGGGCTGGGGCTGGGTGTTGGCAGTGCACGACGAGGAAGGCTGTGTGGGCTTCTGAGGGAGGGCTGCCTGGGGCGGACACGTGGCTACCCTGTGGTGTGGTCCCTGTGTGCGTGTCGCTCACCTGCCCCTCTCACCTTCCTCCTGGTGGACAGGAGTCAGGGCTGTGGGATCAGGTGCAGAGGAAGCTGGGCTTTGCCAACTGTGGACGTGTCTCCCTCTTCACGAGGGGCCCCAGGCTGGCCTGGGGAAGGTGCGCAGAGGGGAGCGTGGGGGCAGGGTACGAGCCTCACGGGGGAGGACGCACCCCCAGCCCCAGGCAACTAGGGTGTTGCTATCCCTTCCCTGAGTCTCCCCTTCCCTCTCGCCCACGGGGCGAGGGCAGCCGTGCTCTCGGCCGGTCTGCTGTGTCTGCCCTGAGGTGGAGGATGGAGGAAGCGAGCAGGGGGCCCAGAGCAGGCAGGTGGGGACAGCTACCACATGGCTTTAGGGCCACAGAATCTTAGGGACTGAGGGACTTCAGGGGACATCAGGACAAACAGCACTCTGCGAAGGGAGAAGCAACTGCTCCCATACTCCCAGGGACGGAGGGCTCACTTCCTGAGGCAGACCCCCCTCTCAGAGCGGCAGGCCCCATGGTCCTTCCTCCCCACCCCACAGCCTACCCCATAAAGATTGCAGTTGTGGGGCTTGACGCATGTCCATTCTGCCTTCTGCAAAGGTAGATGCAGGTCACTCACCTCCTTTGGTGAAACCAGGCGTGTTCTGAGGGGGGCTGTGGGGTGCAGGGGGGCTCGGCCAGCTCTCACGGGCTCACTGTGGGTGGTTGCCGTGTCTCATTCTGTGAGCAGGAAGGGCCAGTTGGCCCAGGCAGATCTCAGATGCCAGCCCCAGGGTGGCCCCAAATAGTGGACCCCAGTGGCCCCTGAAGACCCCAGGGTGTCCCCTGCAGACCCCAGGCACCCTGGCATGTTGGACCCCAGGGTGGCCCCTGAGACCCCAGGGCAACCCAGACTGCCCTCCTTTCGCCCTCTTGCACAGAGGCAGCACCATACCTGGTACGAGGCTTGCAGAACGTGGACGTCTTTGCGGGGGAGGTGGCCACATTCTCCTGCGAGGTGTCCCGTGCGGGTGGGCCAGAGGCCCGCTGGTGGCTGGATGGGACCCTGCTGCAGGACGGCCCCCAGAGTGCCATCTCCGTGCGTGACGGCACCTTCCACTCCCTCGAGCTCTCGGGTCTGGGGGTCGCCGACTCGGGCACTGTCACCTACCGTGCGGGGCCCCTGGTCTCTACGGCCAAGTTGTTGGTCAAAGGTATCGGCCAATGAGACCCCACCCCTTGCTGGCGCTTCTGCACCTGCTGCCCCCGCACGCTGCCTTCAGTCTTCGGGGCGAGAAGTCAAGGACTGGCCGCCAGGCCCAGGACTGGACTCTGCTCCACATGTGTCATGGGTGCGTGTGGCTGGCAGGCTGCTGTCCCACATGATGATGACTGGGAGTGATGAAACTGAAAGCCAACCCATGCCACCTGCTCTGTAGGGCCCTGGGCACTGCTGCCTACCTGCTGCCACTCGGCTGCACTTCCCTCACACACACACAGAGGGCAGCCTGGAGGCAAGGGCACCCTTCACGGTCCCGGCGCGGCCTGCACTGTCCCTGCTCTAGACTGCTTCCCTGCCGTGGGCTTGGGCGAAGTCTTTTGCTCTTCTGGGAAAGAGCGAGCTGAGGGGGAGGGCAGCGGGCTGCCAGGGACCCCTCAACCCATTTGCAGTCGGATGTCGGGTGCTCCATGGGCAGCCTCTCACGGGGCTTGCCTGGCGTGTTTGCTGACAGGCCTCCTTGGCACTACTGCAGAGTGAATGTGACGTTCACCCAGGTCCGCAGGGAGAACCATTTGTTGACTAGGATTTTGGCAGGGGGATATGGGATGGAGACTGGGGGGGCGGTGAGACCCATGGAAGAGGGACAAGAGGGCTGGGGGTGCCGTGCGCCCAGCGGAGTCTGTGGACCCTGAGGAGGCCTGTGGGCTTTCAGGAGGGGGCATTGTGTCCCTGCTGGGGCAACATGTGCCCTGGGCCTCCAGGGGGGCTTAAGGGGGAGGAGGGGCGCAGTGGATGGAGGCCAAGCCAACGGTGCCATTTGCCATGGGTAGGGCGAGTGGGGGCAAGGTTTGCCCTGTGTGTAGGGCCCTGGGCCACCGTGGAGGGTGCCGTTCCCACTGTAGCCCTGAGCTTGCTTGCTGCTGAGCCGCTGATGCTGACCACAGAGGGCGGGCGGGTTGCAGTCACACTGCTCCAGCTGACGCGTGCCTGGCGTGTCGGCCGACAGATCCCGTGGTGGAGGTGGTCAGTGCCATGCAGGACCTGGCGGTGGAGGAGGGTGGCCCGGCCGAGCTCCTCTGCCAGTACTCACGGCCGGTGCAGGCCACGTGGAAGATGGACGAGCAGGAGGTGCGGGCTGACGGGCACCGCGTCATCATAGAGCAGGACTGGACGGTGGCCAGGCTGTCCTTCCGGCCGGCCTTGCCCTGCGACAGCGGCATCTATTCTTGTGAGGCCGCGGGCACCCGTGTGGTGGCCCTGCTGCAAGTGGAAGGTGAGGTGGCCTGGGGGGCAGCCCAGGCCCAGCATGGCTTCGGCGTGGCTTGAGCCAAGCAGTCCTGGTGGAATGGCAGGCAGTGACAGCCAGCGCCGTGTGACCATACTAGAAAGACAGGATTCCAGCGGGTGGATCCTGCTGAAGCTGCGCTGGGCCCTGAGCCGACCCATCCCAGACCCCCTCCCCAAGCAGCCTGACAGGACGGGGTGGCTGGAATAACCCTGGGCAGAGGCTGCACTGAAGAACCTGCATCCAAGACACCCAGGGAGGTTGGGGGAGGTAGAGGCAGGCAAGGCGGAGCGGTGGGCAGGCCTGCGGTCTGCAGGGCTGTGTCCTAGAGCAGAGGCACTGGGCTGAGCTGCCTGAGGCCCGGGGTTCAGACCCCAGCTCTGCCCCTTCCCTGGCTGGTCACTCAGAGGATGCTCCCAGTCCTGCATCCCTGTTTGCAACACTGCAGCCACACACAGTTGGGGGACCAGGCGCGGGGGACAGTGGGCTGCAGCCCCTGCTGGGGAGGGGGTGTCATTTGGCTGGGACTACTTCCTATTTGGGAAAATTTGAAACGTTCAGGTGGTGAGTGAGCAGGAGGGTGGGGGCAGTTGTGAGGGGAGCATCCAAGTGGGGATGAGCATGGGGGAGTGGTCCAGGCCACTGACTGCCTGAGGTCACGCCGGCCTCATTCACTCATGAGTTCAACAAGCAATTTTTTTAAACATTTTTTTTTTGGCCCCTAGAGGCACAGCAGGGAACATACAAAAATCCCTCCCTTCAAGGTGGTGAAGTTGTGGGGAGGCCTGCAGCGAGAGCCCAGCCTGGAGGAGAGGGGCTGGGCAGTGGCCACCTGGGGCGGAGCCTTCTGGGCCTCGGCAGGGCTGAGGGGAGAACAGGCACAGGGCAGCACCCGGGGCTGGCACTGCCGTAAAGTTGGGGATTTTGTTGAAACCCAGCAGCGGTGATGTCCTTGGATGGGAGCTGAGGAGGTGAGCTCCAGCAGTGACTGCAGGCCTGGCCCGCTCCCTTATCACCCTGCCCCTCCCGTCGCGGCCAGAGCAGCTGTAGATCCTGCTGGCCCTCGGCTGTCCATCGGAGCTCGGTGGAGATGTGGGACACACCCCCAAGGCCCCGTGGCCACTGTCAGTTCTGATGGGTGGGGCTGGGACGAGGGAGAGCCTGGTGTGTGCGCAAGCAACCCAGGGCCAGGAGGGTGGCCCAGAGAGGGACGTGGTCAGGCCCCGCCGGTCCTCTGCTCTGAGATGGCCTCCCCCCTACTCCCCCAGGGCCCCATCCAGAGCGGACACTCCTGCCTGTGGTGTGTGTAGACTCTGTGGACAAACTGAGAGGGAGCATCAGGGCTGTGTGTGGGTTCCATTTGGGGTACCCCAGAGAGCAGTTCGGACTGTGGGCCTGGACGTTGGGCCAGGCTGCCCCCATCCCTCAGCTCAGTGACTGCAGTGGCTCCTGGCTGTCCTGTGGCTCAAGGCCAGACCCCCAGCCCCCCAGCATCCAGGCCAGCCCTGGGTCACCTGGTGCTGCTTTCCTACCTGACCTCACCCTCTGCTCTCAGTCCTCTGCCTGGCCATTTGCATTCTTCACCCCATTGGCCTGCCTTCCCACTGCCCCCACACACCCTTCCTTATTCCCATTCTGGTGTCCCCTCTTGTCACTCCTCCTGCGGGGACACCTCCTCTGCCCAGCTCAGTCATGCCCATCCTCAGAGATATACCTCCTCCAGGAAGACCCCCTGGGCTGCGCAGCCCACTGGCATCCCCTGCAGTACGTGGATTGTCATCAGAAGGGGTCCTGGGAGGTGGCAAGCCCCCCTGTGGCTAGACATGGAGTTCATGGCTTCCATGAAAAATGGGTGGCTGCTTATTAGACTCACAGACAGCGTATACAGGAGAATTAGAAAGGGGTGCTGACTTAGGGCCGAGGTCTCTGTTCCACTGGGTGAGCAGCAGGGGGCAAGTCTGACAGGACTGGCTGGGGGACCAGAGGAAAGGGGGCTGGATCCAGAACCGGAAGCAGCAAGGCGCACTGGGGCTCGAGCGTGCTGGGGCTCTGGGAGCTTCTAGTCTGTGAGGCTTCTCGCCTGTGAGGCAGGGAGGAACCTCTCCGGGCCAGAACGTGGTGATGGTGTCGGCAGGGCACATGGCAGCTCCACGTTGACACCGAGCGCGGCCCTGCTTGTGGTCACATTCTATTCAGCCCTTTGTCTTGCGGGGATGGGGGGGAGACTCTCCCACGTGACTTCGGGGGGTGCGGGCGCCCTGGGCCGGAAGAGGCCGGCGCCCCTGAGCCATCCCCTCCTTGCAGCCAAGAACACGGTGGTGCGCGGCCTGGAGAACGTGGAAGCGCCCGAGGGCGGCGAGGCGCTGTTCGAGTGCCAGCTGTCCCGTCCCGAGGTGGCCGCCCACACCTGGCTGCTGGACGACGAGCCGGTGCGCACCTCCGAGGACGCCGAGGTGGTCTACTTCGAGAACGGCCTGCGGCATCTGCTGCTGCTCAAAAACCTGCGGCCGCAGGACAGCTGTCGGGTGACCTTCCTGGCGGGGGACGTGGTGACTTCGGCGTTCCTCACCGTCAAAGGTTAGGGGGGCGGGGGCGGGGCCCAGGTGGGCGTGGTCTCCGAGGCCCCTCCCACCGGATCCCTTGCAGCAGAGGCGCGCGGAGGGCGGTGCTGGGGCTGCGGGGAGGGGCCGCAGGTCTCTGAGGCTTCTCCCACCGAACCGCGCGCTGTGGGGGTGGGGGAGGGTGTGTGACCGCGGTGGGGGCCTGGGTCTCTGAGATCCCTCTCTCTGAGGCTGGGCTGCCTCCTCTGCCAGGAGGTAGGGGCCGCGAGAGGGGTGGCCTGGGGGTCTCCGAGCCTGCCGGAGGCCGCCCCTCGGCCCCGCGCTCACGTCCCCCCTTCCCCCCCCCCCCCACCGCAGGCTGGCGCCTGCAGGTCCTGGAGCCCCCGCAGGACGCGGCCGTCCCGGCTGGGGGGCAGGCCCGCTTCAGCTGCGCGCTCAGCGAGGCGGTGCCCGTGGGCGAGGCCACCTGGTACGTGAACGGCGCGGCAGTGCAGCCGGACGATGCCGACTGGACGGTCACAGCCGACGGCAGCCAGCACGCCCTGCTGCTGCACCGCGCCCGGCCGCACCACGCAGGCGAGGTCACCTTCGCCGCCCGGGACGCCGTGGCCTCCGCGCGGCTCACCGTGCTGGGTGGGTGCTGGGGCCTCCCGCTGCAGCTGGGGTCCAGGGCTCTGCGGGGCGGGGCGGGAAATTTCAGCCCCTGAGGCTCCTGGGGGCTCCCCGCGGCCCCCACGCTGGGCGGGCTGTAGGCACACAGTCTCGCTGTGACTCCAGCACACGACCCTGGCTCCCTGAGACGGCCGGGCGCCGGGCACAGCGGCTCACAGGCCTGGAGGCGGCCCGCCCAGCGCCCACACTTGGCCGGGACCAGAGCCCAGGGCGGGCGGGGCTGGGGCTGACCGGGACCCTCCCCACAGGCCTCCCCGACCCCCCCGAGGACGCCGAGGTGGTGGGGCGCAGCGGCCGCTCCGTGACGCTGTCCTGGGTGGCGCCCGCGAGCGACGGCGGCGGTGGTCTCTGCGGCTATCGGGTGGAGATGAAGGCGGCGGCCACGGGCGAGTGGCGGCTGTGCCACGAGCTGGTGCCGGGGCCCGAGTGTGTGGTCGACGGCCTGGCGCCCGGGGAGACCTACCGCTTCCGCGTGGCAGCCGTGGGCCCCGCGGGCGCCGGGGAGCCGGTGCACCTGCCCCAGATGGTGAGGCTCGGTGAGTTGTGCCCTCGGCCGCTGGTGAGGGTGGGGCCCGCCTGGAGCGCTCACAGCCTCCCAAGTCACCGGGGGAGCCTGGGGTGCGTCCTTGCTGATGCGCCCTCCCTGCCGGGACGCTGTTCCCGCAGAGCCTCTGGAGCCCGCGCCTGCGCCCACCGTTCCGGAGAGCCTGCAGGTGGCAGCCGGCGAGGAAGTGCGTCTGGAGTGCGAGGTCTCTGAGGCAGGGGAGGTCCTCTGGCTGAAAGGGATGGAGCCCATCCAGCCCAATGGACGCTTCCAGGTTCTCACCCAAGGTCAGCGGCAGACGCTAGTGATCCGTGGCTTCTCCGCGGAGGACCAGGGCGAGTACCGCTGTGGCACTATCCAAGGACCAGCCTCCACCGAGGCTGCTGCCTTCCAGGGTGCGTCCTCTTGGGGCCCAGCGTGGGAGGGGCTGGGGCATCTGGGTGGGCTGGCCCTCCATGCACGGGGTCCTCCTGGGGAGCTCTCCTCACCCCACAGGAGATTGAGGTGGGTGGGGCTCAGCCCCCTGTCAGAACCCCTATCCCTGGGTTTCAGGCCAGGCTCTCCCTGAGCCGAGTTCTGGCCAATGTAGTCCTTGGTACTCACTTGTGGTCCCTTAAGTCCTCAGGCTCTTGCACTCTGAGCCCCCCTGTGCTCTGAACCCCCTTCCCCCTGTCCTGAACCCTCCCTTCACTCTGAGCCCCCCTGCACTGACTCTGACTCTGCCTCCCCGTGTCCGTCTTCTCCCTACGCTGTGACAAGGCCCCGTGGGTTCCGGGCCTCCTCTGTGCAACAGAAGCAGAAGGGCCCAGGCAGGCCCAGTCTGACTTGGCTGAGCCCTCTCTTTCCTGATGGTCTCGTACTCCATACTGGAGGAAGGCTGGGGCCTCCCCTGGTCAGAGGGCACTGAGGCTTTGAGAGGGCCCTTCAGAGCCTCTGAAACCTCAGCAACATTGTGCCATCAGAGTTCTCTGGGGGCCAGGCAAGCAGCAGAGGCCTGTTGAGGGGAACCACGGTCAGCAGCCAGTGCTGGTCTGGGATCTGGTCCTGTCCCAGCCTGGCTGACCAGTCTCCCGCCCTCCTTAGTGGTGCTGACCCCGGGATCAGGGGATGAGGCCCCTATGCAGCCCAGCCTGCCCCCTGAGGCAGCCCAGGAGGGTGACCTGCACCTGCTGTGGGAGGCCCTGGCCCGGAAGCGCCGTATGAGCCGTGAGCCCACGCTGGACTCCATCAGCGAGCTGCCGGAGGAGGATGGACGCCTGCAGCGCCAGCGGCAGGAGGCAGAGGAGGTGGCCCCGGACCTCTCCGAGGACTACTCCACGGCTGACGAGCTGACACGCACTGGCGAGGCTGATCTCTCGCACACCAGCTCTGATGACGAGTCCCGGGCGGGCACTCCTTCCCTGGTTACCTACCTCAAGAAGGCCGGGAGGGCTGGCCCCTCACCACTGGCCAGCAAGGTGAGGCTCCAGCTTTGCCTGAAAGGAGAGGCCTGGGTGTCTCAGATCTTCACCACCCATCCATTGTCCATCTGTGCCTTGTCCATCCACCATCTGTGCGTCGGCCTATCTGCCATCCATTTATCCATCTGTCTGTTCATCCACTGTCCATCTTTCCATCTATCCACCCACCTGTGTGTCTGCCATCCATCATCTAGCATCCATCATCCATTCGTGCATCATCCATCTACCACCCAGCCATTCATCCATCCACCATCCATCCACCCGTTCATTTATCCACCCATCCATCCATCCATTCTTCTACCTGTCTGTTTATCCACCCGTCCATCTATGCTTCTGTCCATTTGTCCATCCACCATCCATCCGCCCACCCATCCATCTATCCAGCCTTATACCTGTCTATTTATCTACCCATCCATCTGTGTTTCTGTCCATTCATCCACACATCATACATCCATCCACCTATCCACTCACCCGTCCATCTATTCATCCACCATTCCTGCACACATTCACCCATTCATAGGGTTACCTGTCAGCCTATCCATCTCTTCATCCACTCATCTACCTACCCATCTGTTCATCTATCCATCCATTTACCCAACCATCTATCCATCCATTGACCACTTCTGCACTTGTTTATCTGTTCATACGTTGATCCGTCAGTCTGTGTACCCACCTGTCCTTTCAACTGTCCATCTGTTTGTCATCCACCTGTCCAACTATCTACCTATCCACCTATCCATCATGTACCCATGACACCCCTTCACCTATCCTTTTTCCTTCTACTCACCTCTCCACCCCCCATGCATCCATCCAATCCACTTACCCATCCACCATCCACCTGGCTGTTGAAACTTTTTTCTGAAGAGCTGGAACTGGTTTCTCTGGTGCGTTCCTCACAACTCTCTCAGTCCTGACCAGGGTGACCATGTGAACTGATTTCAGGGAGGGTGGGCTTGCTTTGTGGCAATAGCAGGAGCCAGGCATACCGGCTCAATGAAGGTAGTGTGGTTGCCAGCAGGTAGGGAGGCAGAGTGGCATGCAGGGGGGAGATGTGGAGCTGGGGTGGGAGACCGGCCCCTGCTCCCAGCCCTGCCCTGTGTTGCCCTGCTCCATCCTTCCTCAACCCGGGCTTCGGTTTTCCTGCTTTACCTGTACATACAGGTTGGGGTCCCAGAAGCCCCGTCTGAGAAGCCGCAGAAGCAGCAGGAGCAGCCGGCCACAGTGTGCCCACCGCCAGGAGACCTGAGGGTGGAGGACCTGGGTGCCCCATCCATGGACCAGGCAGCTGTGAAGATCCAGGCTGCCTTCAAGGGCTACAAGGTCCGGAAGGAGCTGAAGCAGCAGGAGGGGCCTGTGTTTTGCCGCACATTTGGGGATGTTGAGGCACAGGTGGGGGATGTCCTGCGTCTGGAGTGTGTGGTGTCCAGCAAGGCGGACGTGCATGCCCGCTGGCTCAAGGATGGTGTGGAGCTGACTGACGGCCGGCACTACCACATCGACCAGCTTGGGGACGGCACCTGCTCTCTGCTGGTCGCTGGCCTGGGCCATGCGGACGCCGGCCACTACACCTGTCAGGTGAGCAGCAAGTTTGGCCACGTGTCCCACAGCGCCCGCGTGGTGGTCAGCGGGACGGAGAGTGAGGCCGAGAGTTCCTCCGGGGGCGAGCTGGACGATGCCTTCCGCCGGGCCGCCCGGCGGCTGCACCGCCTCTTCTGCACCAAGGGCTCGGCCGAGGTTTCAGATGAAGAGATCTTCCTCAGTGCGGACGAGGGCACCGCAGAGCATGAGGAGCCTGGGGACTGGCAGACCTACCATGAAGACGAGCACTGCATCTGCATCCGCTTCGAGGAGGTTGCTGAGGCCCAGCAGGCGGCCACCCGCTTCCAGGAGATGTTTGGCACGATGGGCATTGGAGTGGACATCAGCCTCTTGGAACAGAGGCCTCGGGGGGTGGAGATGCGCATTGGCAGGGTGGCCCCAGCCCCTGCAGCACCTCCGGAGACAGTGCCCAGCTTGCTGACCCCAGAGGCTGGTGAGTCTGCAAGCCACCTGAATTGGGGTGGGGAGAGAGGAAGGGCAAAGCTGAGCACTCGGGGAGTTGGCTGGGCTCAAGCTTCAGGCCGTTTACGGATGCAACCCACTGGGCTGGGAAGGCCCCTGACTTTGGGGTTAGACAGAGCTCAACTTACATCCCACCTCTGCCTATGACTAGCTAGCTTCTCTGAGCGTCATCTGTGAAACAAGTACGTGAATACTGACTTCCTAGAGGTTTTGGTCACCTGCACCATCATGTCTTGAGATCTCTCTTCTCCAGTTCTGAGCCACTCTTGCATCTCCAGTCCCTGATGCCCAGCCCACACGACCTTGGTCTCCCCTTTACCTCCCCCTCCTCCCTGTTTCTCATCTGCTGTCCCTCTGGCCTCACGGTAGCTCAGGAACCAGGCTGGCAGAGAGAAGATTCTCCTGGAGAATGGGGAGAAGCGTTTAGCCACTGGGTCTGCAGCACTCCCATGGGAATGGGTGCTGTGCAGATCGTGCACATGGAACCGTGGCAGCTGGGGCAACTAGGGGGAGCCCAGGGCTAACTCCTGGCATGCCCTCCTGTCCCTCCCAGCCCCCGTGTTCCTGACCGAGCTGCAGAATCAGGAGGTGCTTGACGGGTACCCTGTGAGCTTCGACTGTGTGGTGACGGGCCAGCCGGTGCCCAGTGTGCGCTGGTTCAAGGATGGGAGGGTGCTGGAGGAGGATGACCACTACATGATCAGTGAAGACCAGCAGGGTGGCCACCAGCTCATCATCACAGCTGTGGTGCCGGCAGACATGGGCGTCTACCGTTGCCTGGCCGAGAACAGTGCAGGCGTGTCCTCCACCAAGGCAGAGCTCCGCGTGGACCGTGAGTGCCACGGCCGGGGTTTGATGGCCCCAGGGTGGGCGGCATGGGGACTCCAGCTGGGAGGGACAGTGCTGGGTTGGAGGATGGTCAGGAGAGCGTTGGTCTTGGCCAGACAGGAACTGGGGCCTCAATGTCTTGTGGCCAATGGAGAGTTCTCTGGGAGCCCCCTGGGGTGGGGTGGGAGCCTTGTCTCCTTGAGAGGCATCCAGGCTGGGGAGGAGCCCAGCAAGGTTTGGAGGCGCCCCAGGGCATGGTGGGTGGTTAATGTCACTGTGGGATAACAAGAAATGCTCATTTGGTCTTTATCCCTGGTTCCTGGCCTGCAGCTCCTAAGTCCTTTAAAAATTCCTGAGTGACAAGGGTGGGTGGTGTCCTTCGTTCTAATGTGGTGACTCCTGCTGGGCCCCTAGACAGCTTCAGGATGGAGAATGGTTGCCAGGACCCCTACAAATACGTCCACTAATTTTTGGCAGAAGTGCAAAAGCAATTAATTGAAGGAATAGAATTTCAACAGATGGTGTGGAGTAATTTGGACATTCATAGGCAAAAAAAGTAACGTCGACCTTATCTGAAAGTTAACTCAAAGTGGGTTACGTACTTAAAGGTAAAGTATAAAACTGTGAAACTTGCAGAAGAACAACAGGAGGAAATCTTCAGCACCTAAGACTTCTGAGACTTGGTAGTAAAGCAACACCTGTGAAAGAAAGAGTGGTAAACTGGACCTCTTCAGAGTTAAACACTCCTGCTCTGAGAAAGACTCGGTGTTAGGAAGGAGGAAGTATCTGCAAACCACAGGTCTAATAAAGGGCTTTTCTCTAAAGTGTATGAAGAATGCTCAACATTAAACAGTAAAATATTATTCAAATCCAGTTAGGATAGGAGAAAGGACACGTCGGGACATTCTGTGGGAGGGTGCACAGGTGCAGCTGGGCCCACGGAAGGTGCTCAGCATCATGTGCCGTCAGGGAGAGGCAGAGCAAAGCCCCAGCGGGATGTCACTGTGCGCTGATCAGGATGGCTAGAGTAAGAAGTGGTGACAGCCCCAAATGCAGATGAGCACACAGAGGAACGGGATCCCCCATGCACTGCTGGTGGCGTGTAAAATGGGGCAGCCACTCTGGAAACAGTGTGGCAGTTTCTCACAAAACTAACCATGTAGTTACCGTACAACCCAACAATTGCTTTTTGGGGCATTTACCCCAGAAAAATGAAAACACAAATTCATAATAAAACCTGTACCCAAATGCTCATAGCAGCTTTATTCCTAGTAGTCAAAAACTGGTAACGACCCAGCTGTCTTTGAGCAGGTGAATGGTTAAACTGTGGACGGCTGTCCTACGGAGTAGACTTGGCAAGGAAAAGGAACGCGTTATTGACATGTGCAGCAGTGATAAAACAGCATTTTATTGCGCAAAATTAAACACATACACTCAATGGAGTTTGGGTGAAACTTGTGAAATCGGAACAAGGTCAAGGGACATATCAATGTCCCCTTTTATAGTTATGAGAGGAGTTAACGTTGCTGGAACCTGGGTGAAGAGTGCGTGGGATCTCTGTTATTTCTTAGAACAGCATGAGGATCTACAATTCTCTCAAAATAAAAAGGAAAAAAGCTGTTAAAAAACTCAACAAGAACAACATACCAAGAATAAAGAGGAAACAACCTGGCGAAGATCATTTCTAACATGTGAACTTGAGGGTTTTTTTTAAAAGCAAAGAACAAAAAAAGGGTCACAAAAGAACAACAAAAAAGCCAATGTATGAAATAAAAAGTTGAACTGATATGTGAAGAAATGCAAATCAAAAACATAATTTTGTCATTCAAACTTCCAAAGATTTTAAAAAAGATAATGAGTGTTATTCTCAGGGGTTTCAGTAAGTGACAATTTACAGCTGCTGGTAAACAAATGTATATTAATGATACAAGTTTTCCATGAAGAATTTTACCAAAACAAGTGTTTTAGACAGCTGTACATCCCCAAAAATATTAGATGAACAAAAATATGTGTAAGTCTCTTGAATTGTAGTTTTTTATATTAGCAAATAAAAACCTAATCTGGATGTCTACTAGCAAGGAATTGGTTAAACACTTTATGATAAAAACCCCACAACAATAACAACAGGTTGATCACCTTAAATAAGAACCCATCTTATCTATTTTTGCAGGCCATTCTCTTTCCATGCTTTCCATTCTGTTGTGTACATCCAGATTTCCATCTGGTGTCACTTACTTTCTGCTTGAAGGATGTCTTTTAACATTATTTTTTGTAGTATGGGTATGCTGGAATTCTTTCTTTTGTATGTCTGAAAAAATGTGTTTATTTCGCTTTTGTTTTTGAAAGATATTTTTGCTGGTACAGTATTTCTTTCCATACTTGAGTGATGTGGCTCCACCAGCTGCTAGCGTGCATGTTTCCACTGAGAAGTATGATGTCGTTCTTGTCTTTGCTTCTCTGTACGTAAATTGTCTTTTCTATTGGGATTTTAAAGTGTTTAGATGTTTGCACACCATAAAATTCACCATTTTAAAATGTGCAATGTAGTGGTTTTCATGTATTCACAAGGTTGTGCAACCATCACTACCATCTAATTCCAGAACCCTTCCATCATCCCAGAAAGAAACCCCATACCCACTGTCCCTCACTCCCCAGTCCCCTGGAAACCACTAAACTTCCTGTCTCTTTGGGTTTGCCTGTTCTGAATATTTCATGTAAATGGAGTCATATGATATGTGGCCTTTTGTGTCTGACTTCTGTCACTGGGCATGTTTCCAAGGTCCATCCATGTTGTAGCATGTGTCAGTACTTCATTCCTTTTTATGACTGAAAAATACTCCATTGTGTCTGGACTGATCAAGCACACATTGGACGATGTTTATCCATTGATCCTTTGGGCTATTACGAATAATACTGCTGTGAACACTCATGTACCAGTTTTCGTGTGGACGTCTGTTTTCACTTCTCTTGGGTGTATACCTAGGAGTGGAATTACTGGATCATAGGGTGACCCTATGTTTAACTTTTAGGTAGTGATGGTTGCACAATCTTGTGAATACATTAAAACCACTACACTGCACATTCTAAAATGGTAACTGTTTTCCACGGTGGCTGCCCCATTTTATATTCCCATCAACAATGTACGAGGGTTCCAATTTCTCCACATCCTCACCAGCACTTGTTATTGTTCACCTTTTCCATAATAGCCATCCTAAAGTGGGTGGAGCGGTATCTCATATGGTTTTGTTTTGCATTTCCCTAATGACCAATGATGGTGAGCATCCTTTCGTGTGCTTATTGGCCCTCTGTATATCTTGTTTGGAGAAATATCTGTTCAAATCCTTTGTGCATTGTTAAATTGGGTTATTTGTCTTTTGATTTTGAGTTGTTAGAGCTCTTCATTGTGCGGGGTACTAGCACATATCAGATAGGTGATCTGTTGTCTATTATCAGATGGATGATTTTGAATATTTTCTCCCATTCTGTGGCCTATTTTTTCCCTTTCTTGATAGTGTCCTATGATGCATAAAGGTTCTTAATTTTGAGCAAGTCCAATTTATCCACGTTTTCTTAGTTTCCTAGTTCTTTAGTTGTCGTGTCTAAGAATCCATTGCCTAGTCCAAAGCTATAAAGATTTACACCTGTGTTTCTTCTAAGAGTTTTATAGTTTGAGCTCTTATATTTAGGTCTTTGGTCCATTTTGAGTTAATTTTGGTATATGGTATGAGGTAAGGGCCCAAATTCATTCTTTTAATGTGGATATCCAGTTGTCCTAGTACCATTTGTTGAAAAGACTATTTTCTTCCATAAAGTTGTCTTGGAATTCTTGTCAAAAGCTAATCTCCATTAAATGTATGGATTTATTTCTAGGCTCTCAATTCTGTCCCATTGATCTAAACGTCTCTCTTTATGCCAGGGGCTGCACTGTCTTGATTAGTGTAGCTTTGTAGTAAGTTTTGAAACCTAGATGCGTGAGTCCTCCAACTTCATTCTTTTTCAAGATTGTTTTGAATTTTCTGGGTCTCTTGCATTTTTATATAAGTTTTAGGATCAGCTTGTCAATTTCTGCAAAAATGGTCTCAATATTTTTTGATTCCTTTTTATCATTGGTTTTGAGTAATTTGATTATGCTTTTTTTGATGTACTTTTCTTCATGTTTCCTTGTGCTTGCAGTTAATTGAGCTTCTTGGTATTTGGTGTTTATAATTTTCGTTAAGTTTGGATTTTTTGTTGGCCATTACTTCTTCAAAGGTTTTTGCTTTCCCCCCTCATTTGGGGACCTCAGTTACACGTATGTCAAGCCGCTTGAAGTTGTTCCACTGCTCACGGGTACTCTTTTCGCTCTTTAAGTTTCTTTTTACTCTGTGCGTTTCATTCTGGGCTTTTACGTCCATGACTCTTTTCCTGTGTGACGAGTAGTCTGCTTTTCATCCTGCCCCTTGTATTTTTTTTATCTTTAGAAATTCCACTGAAGTCTTTTTAATATATTCTATGTCTCTACTTAACTTTTCCAACACATAAGATACAGTTCTGTGCCTGTTTTAATGTCCATCTCTGCTGTTCTAACATCTGTCAGTCTGGGTCGGTTCTGGCTGAGTGACTTTCTCCACGTTCTGGGTCCTGTTTTCCTGCTTCCTCGCGTGTCTTGTGCTCCCTGACTGGATGCCTGACACTGAGTCTGACCCTGCTGGGAGCCGGGTATTTTGTGTTTCTGCAGGTCCTGTGGGGCTTGTTCTGGTTACAGTGAGTCTCTGGGAAGCAGTTCCATCCTTTTGGGTCTGGCTGTGTGGTTGTCGGGCGGGGCTGAGGCTGGTCCTCCCCTCTCCTGGGGCGAGAGCTTTCCTGAGCCCTCTGCCACTGCCCTGTGGACTGTTTCCAGCCCAACTGTGCAGCCTTCTGTTTCTCCGGCTCCGTTTCCTCTAGCCCTGTCACGTGGCTCTTTCCTCACGTGCGGTGCAAATCTGTCCTCTGCTGAGTCCTCCAGGGACGGGGTCCTCTCTGTGCAGCTTTCTCTTCTCTGGTTTTCTGTCCTATGGGCTCCAGCTGCCGTCGTCTCCCAGGACATCAGCTCTGTCTCCTCAACTCAGGATCTGTCTCAGTTTCCCCTCCTGGGCCTGGAAACGCAAGGCAGGGAGCTTGGGCAATCATGGGGCTCACTTCTATTTCTTCTCTCTAATGGATCACTGTCCTTCACTCACTTAATGCCCAGTGACCCGAAAACCATTCGGATGATTGTGTACCCAATTCCAAAGTAAGGGTTCTTTCCCCACTCCGTGCAGTTCTGCGACTGCAGTGGGGCTCCCACCATTCACCTGCGTTCTGACACCATCCATCTGGACACAGCGTCAGACCCCACAGATAAGGGGCTCGGTCCGCGAGACCGCCCCACTGCAGTTGCCAGCCCCAAGTCCGGGCATCACCTGTGCTCCTGACCACGGGCTCCAGAATAGAGGCTCCCCGACCCCTCCCCGGTTGCTGGAGCGGCTCACAGAACTCAGGAAACATTTCTCTTGCTAGATTGCTCGTTTCTGTGAAAGCATATAACTCAGAACCGTCAGATGCAGAGACACATGGGGCAGGCCTGGGGAAGGGGCTCCGTGCTCCCACGCCCTCTCCAAGCACACCACCCTCCTCCCAGCACCTCCACGTGCCCACCGACCTGCAGGCTCTCGGAACCGTCCTTTTGGGTCTTCTGGGGGCTCCATCACACAGACTGATCAAATCATGGGCCACTGGTGATTGATTGAAGCTCCAGCCCCTCCCCTCCACGGGTCTGTTGTGGGACTGAAAGCTCCAGCCTCTAATCACGGGGTCTCTACCCCTGGGGACCAGCCCCATCCTCAAGGGCTGTCCAGAGTCACCTCATTAGCATAAGCTCAGGTGTGGTTGACAGGCTTGTCCTGACTGTCAAGACCCCTTTATCGCTCTCATCACAGGAGAGTCCAGGGGTTTTGGGAGCTCCGTGCCAGGAATGGGACAAGACCAAGTGTATATTCCTACTGTAGATCACAGCATCCCAGGCATACTCCGTATCTTCTCTTTGTTTGTTTTGGTGGTTTCAGTGGGGAGGGTGTCTTAGTTCGGCGGCTGTAATGAAGCACCATAGACCGAGAGGCTTATAAACGACAGTTTACTCCTCACGGTCTGGAGGCTGGAAGTCAGAGTCAGGGAGCCAGCGTGGTGGGCTCTGCTGAGGACTCTCTTCAGAGTTGCCAACAACTGTCTCCCCGTGGCCTCACGTGGTGGTGGAGGGAGGAGCTCTCTGGGGTCTCTCTTATAAGGCACTGATCCCATCCTGGGGGCTCCACCCCTGACCTCAGCACCTCCCAAAGGCCTCATCTCCCCATACCATGATGTTGGGGTGAGGATTCAGCTTGTGAATTTTGGGGGACACAGACGTTCAGCCCGTAACAGAGGGCAAACCCAGTCCCTGTTCCTCCATCCTGGTGGCTGTGGTTCTGAGGCCTGTACATGCCGTCCTTGCTTTCCACTGCAGTGGGACTGGGAGACGCTGCCACTAACCCTGCTTGCCATTTATGAAGCCCAGAATCGCCTGGTATCTACAATTTGTTGGGTCTTACAGTCAGTTACAGGCCTGGAAACATGACGGGCACAGCATGGGGGCGGGGAGGGGCCACAGGGTAGCTGTGTCCCCTGAGACTTCTGACTCAGGCATGCGAGTGGCTCCCAGGGATGGCTGTGCAGTGGAAACCTGGTGGCCTCTAGGGGGCCGTGTGGGGGCAGATGGGTGCAGGCCTTGCTCCAGCTGCCCTTTCATCCCCAGTGACCAGCACAGACTACGAGACGGCCGCTGATGCTACCGAGACGTCATCCTACTTCAGCGCCCAAGGCTACCTGTCCAGGTGGGGCCACACAGAGGCGGCAATGCCAGCCAGCTGGCAGTCCTGGGCCCTGGGGTGGGGGTGGCGGAGCTGGATTGGAATGACAGAATCAAAGTCCTAGAGCCTTCAGCCAGGATGCACCAGCCAATGGGACCTCAAAAGCTATCTGTACCTGACCCTGGCCCCCTCCTGCCTCCTCACTGGTGCACTTCACGTTGCCCTTCTCTGTTCTCCCTGCCAGCCGTGAGCAGGAGGGCACGGAGTCCTCAGAGGAGGGGCAGCTGCCCCAGGTGGTGGAGGAGCTGAAAGACCTCCAAGTGGCCCCTGGCACTCGCCTGGCCAAGTTCCAACTCAAAGTCAAAGGTGAGGGGGAGGGGGCAGAGGGCCAGGAGCTGCCTCCCCCCAGCAGAGATCGGGTGGTCCCCTGCAGCCCAGGGGTCTCTGAGGCACCCCCTCCCTGGGCCATGTGGAGGGCAGAGTGCCCACTGGCTGACAGCTCTGTGCTGACCTCTCCCCTTGTGGCCCCAGGCTACCCAGCCCCCCGCCTGTACTGGTTCAAAGATGGGCAGCCCCTGACGGCATCTGCGCACATCCGCATGGCTGACAGGAAGACCCTGCACACCCTGGAAATCCTCTCGGTCACCAGCGAGGATGCCGGCCAGTACTCGGCCTATATCAGCAACACTGTGGGCGCTGCCTACTCGTCTGCTCGGCTGCTGGTCCGAGGTGGGTGGTGGGGGACCCGGCAAAGGCTGGCGTCCACACCGGGCTGATATCCACCCACATGCTGGCTGGGGCCGAGCCCAGCAGTCATCACCCCATATGCAGAAGCCTCACAGGTGGCCAGAAGCCGGCCCCAGGGAGCGCGTGCCCCCGGGGGCATGGGGCCCATGCACGCTGACCGGGCAGGCATGCTGGCTGGTGAGGTAGACCCAGGCGAGCATGTGGCCCCCAATAGACTGTTAGGAATAGAGATCCGAAGTTCCTCATTCTCCAGAGTTCTGAGCACTGCAGGGTGACTCCATATCTGTGCCCCGACCCACCCTGGACACAGGGCTCAGCGCCACCTGGGCCCCTTCAGTGTGACGTCCAAGTGCTGGCCCTAGGGTGACAACCCCGATTCCTGGGGTTGCACAGAGTCTGGTCCATGTGGCCTCTTGTCTCTCCACACCTGAGTGTGAATTCCAGGGCTGCACAGCCAGGCTCAGGAGAAGTGCTGTGCAGGAGCGGGCGGGCCGCCCTCGGCAACCACGCTCCACCCAGCAGCCCCACCAGCCCAGGGAGGGAGGCGCCTTCAGCCGCAGTTCTGACTTCTATGCCTCTTTTAGGCCCCAACGAACCAGAAGAGAAGCCGGCGTCTGGTGAGCCGCCTCTCCACGGGCAGAAGGAGGGGGGAGGGGGGCAGTGGGCACTTGGGGCTTTGCGAGAGTGTGTGAGGGGTGACCTCGTGGGTGGGCGGGGGGGCCTGAGCAGGTGGGGGCCAGGCCGTGGAAGTGGGACCACACCAGGGGCCCCTTGAGACCACGGAGCCCACCCCACACACAGAGCCAGGACTCTGTGCTGGCTGTTCCGCTGCACTGGGACACGGTGTGTGTTCCCCACCAGCTGCCCCGTGTCTCCCCAGATGTGCAGCAACAGCTGGTGCCGCCCCGCTTCCTGGAGAAGTTCACCCCCAAGAAGGTGAAAAAGGGTGCCAGCATCACCTTCTCCGTGAAGGTCGAAGGTAGGGCGCTCCGGCTCCCGTCCCTACTGAGGACCCCAGGAGGTTCAGAGCAGATCCTGTGTCCCCACTGAGGCCCCAGGAGGCTCAGAGGCAATCCCCTTTCCCATACCCTGCCTCCCAGTTGGGGGGTGACTGCACTGTCCACTCCTGCCTGCAGGTCGCCCCACCCCGGCGGTGCACTGGCTGCGGGAGGAGGCCGGTGAGGGCGTGCTGTGGATTGGCCGTGACACGCCAGGCTACACGGTGGCCAGCTCCGGGCAGCAGCACAGCCTGGTCCTGCTGGATGTGGGCCGACAGCACCAGGGCTCCTACACCTGCATCGCTAGCAATGCTGCAGGCCAGGCCCTCTGCTCTGCCAGTCTGCATGTCTCCGGCCGTGAGTGGGAGTGGATGGCCGGTGGGGTGTGGGAGGGGGTCCAGGGCCTCCTAGGGGCAGGCTGCCCCTCCCCAGACCCCTCTCCCCTTGGCCCAGCCAGAGCTGGCGAGATCTGAGTGCAGAGCCCCAGGGGCCAGCTCCTATCCCCTGCCCTGTGGGCTCCGCTTAGCTGGCCAAGACCCTTCCAGAAGCCCCCTGCTGCCCCGAGTGGTTTCTTCATGGGCCCTCAGCCCCTCTGAGGCCTGGCGAGTCAAGCACGGAACCTGTTCCTGTCCCCACCCCCAGTGGGGGAACTGTGGCCCGAGCTGGGACGCTGGGCACAGCTCCTCCTCAGGGCTCTGGATGAACAGGGTCAAGGCCTCTGGGGTGGCCTAGACATCGTGGGCAGGGGTCCCGATCGGAATCAGCTCAGCAGAGGCCAGGGTGTCATCTGCTGGCTCACCTCGCTCTCCTGACAGTGTCCAAGGAGGCAGGGGCGGTGGAGGAGCAGGCTGGGGTGAAGGAGGCCCTCATGTCCACCTTCCTGCAGGGGTGAGTGGGGGCTGCCCAGAGCTGGCCGGCCATGGTGGGGCCGGGGGCAGGGGCCTGGGAGTGGGGTCAGTGCTGCAGCTGGGCAGGGAAACCTACCCTGGACCGCAGCCCAGCTCTGCCCTTTGAAGGCAGGGTGGCTTGGGCCAGCCCCTGTCCCTCTCTTTGCCTCAATTTCCCCATCGCAAAAGAAGTGCTTTCCGGGGCCCTGACTGTGGCATCCCAGCCCCCTGTCCCCAGACCCTCTTCCTCTCAGAAGCTCCCGCCCATGGGTGCGGGGAGGTGGGGTCCACCCCAGGCCCCTCAGGACACCCCTCCCTCCTTTAGGACCCAAGCCGTCTTCGCACAGATGTCAGAATCTGCAGGTTTCACCGACCTTGCCGGGCAGAGGAAAGGTACCAGCTGGGTGGTATTCGCAGGGCCAGGGTGGCCGAGGGCCCCGATGCCGGGGTGGGATGTGGAGGTGGCTACCCAGCCAGCAGGCCCCAGTCCCACGAGGCTCCTCCCAGACCGTGTGGCCCCAGAAATGCCTGCTTGTGTAGCTCTGAGCTGGGGCTCTCTGCCCCTCGTGACCCTGCCTCTGAGCCTTGGTTGGTCTTGGGGCCGTTTCTGAGCCTTGTGGATCTGGGAGCCCGAGGGGCCATGGGGATCCTGTAGCCTGGGCTCAGGGCTCATGTGTAACAGGCTGTTCCATGTACCGCCCCCCGCAGCCCCCTCGTTCACCCTTAACCCTGACTCTGCACAAAACATCCTGCTTCTGTCACGCAGACTCCAAACCTCCAAATCTCAGGTCCCCCAGCCCTCAGGCCAAGATTTGGGGCCCTGCCCCTGCCTCAGTGTCCAGAACCTGCCCTTGTCTCCTGCCATCTGGCTGAGCTGCCCCTGCCCCGTCCTGAGCCCCTTCCCAGACCAGCGGCCCAGTGGCCACTGAGAAAGGAGGCTGCACAGACCCTGCCATGGCCCCGTGGCTCAAAGCTCCTGCCCCAGCTCGATGGCCGGCCTGGCCTCTACCCAGCATGGCTCTCAGTGCCTTGACCGCTGTGCCCCCGGCTGGCTGCTGCCTCCTGGCCACTTGGTGTCCTTGACTGCCCACTGTCCCCCTGCCCGGACACTCCCCTGCGTTCACAGCCCCTCTGCCTGTCACACCTCGGCTCAGATGCCCTTGAGCCAACCCAGCCCCTAGTCCTGGTCAGCCCTCCCTGCTTCCAGTGGCACTGGCCCCAGGCCTGTGCATCCTCATCTCCTCGGACTCCTGAGCCCAGGACGGGCTGGAGGGGTGCTTGGGCACGTCTGTGGAGCATATGGCTGGCTGAGCTAGAGTTTGGACCCCAGGAGAGCCCCCGGTGATGGAGGCCCGCAGCCACCTGTCCCTGGCTGAGGTGGGCACGGAGGAGTTCCTGCAGAAGCTGACCTCGCAGATCACAGAGATGGTGTCGGCCAAGATCACGCAAGGTGAGGGCGCTGGGTGAGAGTGAGGTCGGGGGGCTGTGTCCTCTCCCCACCACCCATGCCCTGGAGACCCACGGGGAGAGGGCTTGGGGAGCTGGCCCTTCCCGGGCGTCATGTGCCCTTTGCCCCCCAGCCAAGCTGCAGGTGCCTGGAGGTGACAGCGATGAGGAGTCCAAGACGCCATCTGCGTCCCCCCGGCATGGCCGTTCGCGCCCCTCCTCCAGTGTCCAGGAGTCATCCTCAGAGTCAGAGGACGGGGACTCCCGGGGCGAGGTGCGGGGGCTGGGAGGGGGCAGGGGGCACACACCTGAGTGGCCTACATCATCCCCATGATCCAGAACACCCCGGCACCTCCAGAGCTTCCTCCTTTCCTCTTTGGGGTGGCTCCACCCCATGCCCCTGATAGGGTTTCCATCAACAGAGAGGGGCGGGGCCTATTCTAGGACTTCACAGAATCTCCTCTTAGCTTCTTCTCTCCACTTAGTGCCAGAGGCTCTGCAGTCTGGGGCCTTGGGAGGCCCCCTGGCCCCTCTCCGATCCCCCTCCCTGTGGGGTCTGTGGGGGCTGTCCGGGCTTTGGGAGGTCTGGCTAGCCCTTTCCTGGGTCCGACTAAGCACCCCCCCTACAGATCTTTGACATCTACGTGGTCACGGCTGACTACGTGCCCCTGGGGGCCGAGCAGGACGCCATCTCACTGCGGGAGGGCCAGTACGTGGAGGTGCTGGACTCGGCCCACCCGCTGCGCTGGCTCGTGCGCACCAAGCCCACCAAGTCCAGCCCCTCGCGGCAAGGATGGGTATCCCCTGCCTACCTGGACAAGCGGCTCAAGGTAGTTGGACAGCTGGTGGGGGGTCCCAGGATAGTCGACCCCCCGTGAGGGCGAGAGCCAACCTCACTGGGCAGGGCCAGAGCTCACCACCTGCAACCCCTCCTGTTTCTCACCAGCTGTCACCCGAGTGGGGGCCTGCCGAGGCCCCCGAGTTCCCCGGGGAGGCTGTATCTGAGGACGAGTACAAGACAAGGCTGAGGTGAGGGGTCGTGGGTGGGGGCCACAAGGGGGTTGAGGTCCTGCTGGGCCTCTGAGATGCTAATTCCACAAGAGCCTCCTGGCCAGCCTCATGCCAGTGACACCTGTTTGATGACTCCGTGTGGCGGGTGGCCTTGGGGATGCAGCCATTCTGAAAGTGGGCGGCAGGCTGCACACCACGCGAGGTGCCCCCGGCTCTGAGCTGCGCTCCAGGGCCTGCCCCTGCGTTGTCGCCTGCAGCTCTGTCATCCAGGAGCTGCTGAGCTCAGAGCAGGCCTTCGTCGGCAAGCTGCAGTTCCTGCAGAGCCACCACATACGGCACCTGGACCGCTGCCCCCATGCGCCCCCCGCCGTGGCCAGCCAGAAGGCTGTCATCTTCCGCAACGTGCAGGACATCAGCCACTTCCACAGCAGGTGGGCAGACGGGCAGGCCTACAGTGTGCACACGGGGACACAGACACGCAGAGGTGTATTCACACACCGACACACATGAGGACGTGTATATGCACACGGGAATATTCACATGCTTGCAGACACATGCACCCAGATACAAACACACGTGGACACATGTACTCATGGGGCTGGGACATGCAGGTATGGGCAGGCGTCTAGGAAGGAAAGAACCTTTCTGGACGTGACTTATCTGTTGGCCCCCCACACCCTGTACAAGGACACACGTGTCCTAGGACACAGGCGTGTGCACCAGCTTACCCAGCGAAGTGCCTGCTGCAACCCACGTTCACCGGCACGCCCCAGAAACATGCACACACATAGCTGTGCACACTAGCATGCACACACTAGCGCGCACATACATGCTCTCACACATGGCACACGTACACGGCATACACGCACCTGCATACTTGGGTGCATACATGTACGTGTCACACATGCCTACGTGTGCATGCCGACACACAAGTGCACACCCACACCTGTACACAGGGCATGCATGCACCCTCAGGCACACCCTCACAGACTGTACACGTGTGCCTCCACAGTCCAACACACTCACTCTCACCCGTGGGAACCTGGCCCTGGGCAGGAGCCTGTTTCCTCCCAACTTGAGGGCTCGGGGCTGGGTGTTGGGTCGTGGGTGGGGGTCCTGAGGTCAGCCGTCCCCTGACCGCCGTCCCCTCTGTGGCAGCTTCCTGCGGGAGCTGAAGAGCTGTGACACAGACGATGACGTGGCCATGTGCTTCATCAAGAACCAGGCGGCCTTTGAGAAGTATCTGGAGTTCCTGGTGGGCCGAGTGCAGGCCGAGGCGGTGGTGGTCAGCACGGCCGTGCAGGACTTCTACAAGGTGCCCCCCTGCCCGGCTCAGGGGCCTGTCAGTGCCCCTGTCCCCAGCCTCAGTGCTGGCCCTGGAACTCATCTTCCCTGACCCTGCCCGGGCCCCCCAGACCTTCCCAGACCCCCTGGGCCCTGGCTTAGTACGGAGAGCAGGCAGAGCTCCCAAGCACTGATCACTTGTCAGTGACATGGGCCATCGCCCAGGGCGGCGTGAGGCCCTCCGGGTGCAGAGGCTGCCTGTGTGTACATCCCCAGGACCCCAACACCAGCTCTGGAGTTCTGATGACATGGGCCGTCCGGGGGCTGTGTGTTCCTGCCCTGAACCCTGCCCCGCGGTCCTTACAGAAATACACCGAAGAGGTGCTGTCGGCCGCAGACCCCTCGCAGCCGCCCCCGCCGCCCCTGCAGCACTTCCTGGAGCAGCCGGTGCAGCGTGTCCAGCAGTACCAGGCCCTGCTCAAGGTGGGCGGGCTGGCCGGGCGCTGCGGGCCACCCCTTGCCCAGCTGCCCCAGACCACAGCCTGACCTGTCATCTCCGCAGGAGCTGATCCGCAACAAGGCGCGGAATGGGCAGAACTGTGCACTGCTGGAGCAGGCCTATGCCGTGGTGTCTGCCCTGCCCCAGCGTGCTGAGAACCAGCTGCATGTGTCGCTCATGGAGAACTACCCCGGCACCCTGGAGGCCCTGGGCGAGCCCATCCGCCAGGTCTGGGGGCGGGGCGTGGCAGAGGCCCTGGGCAGGGTGCATGGGGGTCTGTACCCCAGCCTGGCCTGGCTGACCGTGGGCTGACGGCTCCCCCAGGGCCACTTCATTGTGTGGGAGGGGGCGCCGGGCGCACGGATGCCCTGGAAGGGCCACCACCGGCACGTCTTCTTGTTCCGCCACCACCTGGTCGTCTGCAAGCCCAGGCGGGACTCGCGCACTGATACCTTCAGCTACGTCTTCCGGAACATGATGAAGGTTTGCGGGGCACCGGCAGAACTCGGGGGGCCCTGAGGGCGGGCAGAGGCCGTGTCTGCTCCTATGGCGGCGACCCCATCCGTGGTGACCGAGGCTCGGCCTGTGTCCGGGAAGTCACCCTGCGTCCTCCCCCTACAGCTGAGCAGCATCGACCTGAACGACCAGGTGGAGGGGGACGACCGCGCCTTCGAGATCTGGCACGAGCGGGAAGACTCGGTGCGCAAGTACCTGCTGCAGGCACGGACGGTCATCACCAAGAACTCCTGGGTGAAGGAGATCTGCGGCATCCAGCAGCGTCTGGCCCTGCCCGTCTGGCGTGAGTGCCCGGTCCTGGCAGCGGGGCTGGACGGGGGACTCGAACCTTTCAGCCTGGCCGCCTGCTCGGTTCGCGTTAGGGAAGGGGGTCCATCCAGGGGCAGACGGCTCACTCTCCCCTCCTTCAGCTCAGCTTCCTGGGAGCCCTGAGCCCGGGTGTCAGGCTGGCCCTGACCCGAGTGTGGGGAGCCTCAGGGTCACTCAGGGGGTCCCCAGCACAGGGCAGCACCCAGACTGGGTTAGGCGATGTGAAGGGCCTGGGAGCACTGGCTCTGGTTCCTCACCTGGAACAGAGAGAGGCTCCCCTTTCAACACACTCTCCTTCTCCACAGTCCCCCCCACGCCCCAATATCCAGCCAGCCTGCCTCCCTCACCCTGATTCCTTTCTGGGCCCAAGTGTGAGATCCTGGACAAAAGATCACCAGGGGTGGTGTTCGTAGCAACACACCCTTGGTCATGGGGCTTCTGGCCCTGCCAGGGGTCGCCTGAGGGCACTGGTGAGTCACCCACAGAGCACTCAGGGCACCATGCGTGTGTGCGTGTCCCCAGGTCCCCCGGATTTCGAAGAGGAGCTGGCTGACTGCACAGCCGAGCTGGGCGAGACGGTCAAGCTGGCCTGCCGTGTGACGGGCACACCCAAGCCCGTCGTCAGCTGGTATAAAGGTAGGCCCCAGCGCCCAGGGACGCGCATCCTGCAACAGGCAAGAGCTGCCCAGAGGGAACAGGCTGGGCAGGGCCTGGGACCCAGGCTGGGGCCTGGCTGGGGGCTGCGGCCTGCTCTTCCAGTCGCCTGCTCCGAATCACGGTCACCCTGGCCGGGGTGCACAGTGGACGCGGAGGGCGTGCGTCCGTGTTTCCGACTCCATGACCCTGCTGGCCGCGGAGTCTTGCTCGTTAGCTCTCTTGTTTGACCAGTTGCACTGAGTGCCAGGTGCCGCTCCAGGTTGGGGAAAACAGCAGCAAGCAGGCCAGGCGGCCTGTCCGAGGGGGCCAACCTTCTGGGTGAAGACAGACGGCAAGCAGACAGACAAACGTGTGATGTGAAGTGGGGAAGTGACGTGGCCGGCCAGGGAAATAAGGCAGAGCACGGGGCAGGGTGACGGTCAGCCAGGCCCCTCCCAGGGGGCCTGTGGGAAGAGATCCGAGGTGGCCAGCAGGGCAGGGGGCAGGCGCTGAAGCTGTGCAATGGGAGCGAGGGCCACAGGGGGTCATCTCTGCACGTGAGGGGAGCTGCACAGTTCGAGGGTCCCTGTGACCACCCTCACTCTGACACCAGGTGGGGGCCCCATGACCATCTTCGGGTTCAGCGACGTGCTGGACGGACTCATGCAACTGAGCAGGCTGTTCAGCTCAGGGTCCTGTGTACTGCAGAGAAAGGAGGAGGTGCACGGGGCAGGGTCTGGGCGTCCTCTGTGGAAGGGTGTGGAGGGCGCCTGTTTCTCTTGCATCGACGTGTGACAGCACTGGGAGTGTGTCCACCAGGGGTGCTCACCGAGCCTTGGTGTCCAGGGTTCTGTTGGGGGTCACTGCTGTACCAGGCTGACCACTGCATCGCCCCTCCAGAGGTTACGCTGATGCCACGTGGCCCAGAGCCCCCACCCTAAATCACAACATAGCATAACCATCTGGTGTGGTCTGAGGCCCCCAGGTGAAGCAGGACACTTGTCAGTATTCTGGGCTGATGGTTGGCCTCACCCGGGCTGGCAAATAACACCCTGAGTTCCCAGTTCAGTCTGAATAACCAAATCCAGCCCTGGTTTTGGAGGAGCTATCCCAGGCCAGTCAGTCCCTCCTGTCCTGCTTGACCACCACCAGCTAGGGGCATTTGTCCGCCCACCAGCAGCTAAGGATGGGGCTGGAGAGGACATGCTGGAGGGGCTGTCCTGGGTCCCTCAGTCAGAGCCGCAGGCTGGAGGCCTGGCTGCAGCAGCTGATTCCTGGCGGCAGCTTGAGCGAGCCGCCCCTGAGGTCTCCCTTCTGGAGCAAGGCCCGCTGCCCCACGTCCTGGGTCCCAAAGGTCCTTCCCAGCCGCCGCCTCCTGCACAGAACCTGCGAGGGACTGCCACCCCCCCCCCCACTCCCCGCCCCATCATCCCTGCTCAGGCCCAGACCTTCCCCCTGGGAGGGCGGCTTCCCAGGGACCAAGCCGTTCGTAAAAGTTGTCCAGAAGTGAGCATGAGCCCCTCAGGCCACTCTCCTTTTGGCCAGGCTGCGCCCAGGAGGGTGGCCACCCGCGCCGTGTCTGAGGGGACAGGAGAGTGCCCTTTGCCCAGGAACCGTCAGGGAGGGATGCGGGATCCCCACCCACACCTGGGCCGTCCTCGGTCACTTTCATCCTGACCGTTACTCGGTGAGCAGCCTGGTCTCTGGGGACAGTTTTGTCCAGTGAGTGGAGGAGGCGAGGAGCAGCCAGACACTCAGCTCGTGTTGGCACAGGTGGTCGAACTGCAGGTGGTCCACGCGGCACACACGGCCAGAGGGTGTGGCCAGAGCTGACCGTTCACTGAGCCAAATGGCGTCACGATGGGAAATACCACATATAGCACCAAGAGTCAACGATCTACCAGGATGGGGGTCCACCCCGTGCGATGTGTCCCCCACCGACTCAGCATCTCTCTCAGGGTGGCGTTCTGGGGGCTCAGCGCCACGTAGAACCCTGGCGGTCTGGGTGGGGAGCCCCGTGAGTGGCCTCGCTGTGCCTCCGTGGCTCATGGCCCCAAGAAGGGGTGTCCTCGACCACCTGTCTAGTGTGTAAGTCGAAAACCAGCTTGGCTATTTGCTATAGCTCAAGGGCAGTGAGCACATATGGCCTCGGCCAGGCAGACTCCGTAGGGCAGAAGTCAGACTTGCCACCTGGCAGGACGTCGTGTAGACGGTGGGAGCCCCAGAGCAGGGGGCAGAGGGCCAGGTCCTGACCCCCAGTGGCAGCCGCTGGCGAGCAGGGACGCTGGAGACGAGTGTTACAGCTCCTGCCACATGAGTGCGAAGCGGTCTTGGTCCCAGCACCCATGAGACGGAAAGCAAGCGGCCGAAATTCCAAGACTCCTCTGGAGCTGTCAGCCTGCACGGACCTTTACAGCCCCCTGTCTACACCAGCTGGAGCCACAGGAGCAGCACTGGATGGGATGCAAGCATCGAGCCAGCTGCCAGCTCCCTCTGGCCGTCCAGGGCTGTGGAGGTGGGACGTGGCCTCCCTGGTCACCCCAGATGCCTTCCTGTCACCTGGAAGGCCCTGAACTTCCTTTCTCTTCCTGGCTTCTGTTGGCTGACCCAAGGGGACAGATTGCTGGGCTGGGATTGGTTATGTGCTCCACAGCCGCCTCTCCACGTGCAGAGTGTCCCCCCCAGGAACGTCCCCCCACCACTCGAGGGGCAGGAGACACAGCAAGCATCGGGTCCAGAGGCAGGAGCCACAGCCACGGCACCCTGACTTGGCCCCAAGATGACGTCACCTTCCCTGCTCACCCAAACTGTGTGCAAATCCCGCCAGTGGGATCCAGGTGCCTGCACCTGGCAGGGCCGTGGCAACCTGTGTCCTCCCCGCCGAGGTCCCCCGCACGTTGGAGGGCACTCAGGGCCCCTGGTCCCTCTGGGTACATGGAGACCGCAGCCCAGCCCTGGTCGTCTTTCTCTTAAAGCTGCAGAGGTCAGGGAGGAGGCGAAGGAAGGGGGCGGGGGCAGGGATGGAAGAAGACGTGCTCCACGGCTCAGTAACATCTGGTGTTTGGGGCTCACCAAAAGCCCCAAACGGGGCAGCAAGATCAGTGGTCGATGCTGATACCGTCTGTTGCAGCTTTGGTCCCCCCTTGACGTACAGCTTCATCCAATGGCTCCCCACGCTCTGTGCCTCTCCCCTGCTGGAGTTCAGCTTGCAGGCGGTGCCCTCTGGATGGGGCCTGCATGGCAGGGGCGTCCCCGCCTCTCTCCGGGTCTGCCTGTAAGGGCGGAGCGAGGTTTCCTGCCAGAGTGCACTGACCTCCCTCCAAGTCACCTTCTCCTTCCTCAGCTGTCACCGGGGTCATAGGTGCCCTCCAGGTGCCATGGCCCACAGGCCAGCCATTGGCAGTTCCCCATGGGGTTTGTCTGCGTTGGAGACATCCCAAGCAGGGCCCCCTGCAGACACTCGGCTCCTTTACTGTCATCTCGGAAAGAACCCCTCAGCATGTTTGGTGCCTGTGTATCAGAGTTCCAGCCCTGCTCCTGCCTTCTGCCCGCGGGGTTGGCGACAGCCCTCCCTGTGCCCCCAGGGTGGGTGTGTGTTTCTGTGCCTGGTCCGAAGGATGTGGAATCTTCCTTGCGCCCGGCACTGGTGCTAGCATTTGTTGGGAAGTGGGACCACCTAAGGCACCTCCCGGCTCCAAGGAGACAGCATGTCAGCCAGGGCACCGTCCAGGTGTCTGTCTGGACCCACTGCTCACTGCTCCGACTGTGGCCACCAGCCCCGTGTCCCTCCATTCAGAGGCAGCAAAGGGGATGGCTGTTTACTGCCCAGCTGACCGTGCAGTTGGGTCAGCATGTCCACCACAGCCCCATGGGCCTCCCTCAAGTCCTGTTAACTCATTCAGGGGCCACCTTCTTTTCCTTCTGGAATGACAGTGTCCATTGTCCCGAAAATTGCAAATCAGAAACTGTGAAGGATCTGAGGTATTTCCCTGCTTGGAAGCCAACAAGCCAGCTGCCAACCAGAGATGGACAAAAGACGCAAGACCCTCGGGTGGGAGACCAAGACTCTTTGTCACAGGACAGCAGCAGCATCTTGCATGGGTGGTCCACACTCCGGTCACCCCATCCTGGGACCAGATCTTAGGTGCATGCAGTGGGCTGCACCATGAGAGAGAAGCCCCCAATTCTAGTTGACACTGAGGTGTCGTGGGGCTGCCGGTGCATCTGCCCGTCCTTCCCTCCAGAGAGAAGTGACCATGGCCCTGGAAGGCAAGCCTCTCCCAGGGAAGGAAGGAGAGAGCTTTGTCTCTGCTGCCCCGGACGGCCCGTGGGGGTCTCCTTACACAAGCAGCCCAGGCCCGGCCGCAGGTGCCTTTGGCTGGAGGATCTGGCCATGCGAGATGCCGGGGTCCACAGAGGACTGATTTGTGACAGTAAGATGAGGTCTGGGAATTGACAGTGGATGGAAGATGTCACGGGTAGCCTGGCGAGAACTGTTTTGTGGGCGAAGTGAAGGCCGGCGGTGTGGATTTGAGAGAAGATGGAAGGGGAAGCATCTGGAGATGAGGAGTGAGAACAGCTCTTTCCTGGAATTGTGATACTGGGACGCAGAGAAGTGGGGTGGCACCTGGAGGATTTGGGGTTATTTTGTATAACTTAAAACCGTTTCTTAAGATTTCCTGTGGATCAGAAGTCAAGAACCGTCACAATTTAAACAACCTTGTTCAGAACATGCAGAGCTATTGGAAAGTGTTTCTCTGTGAAATTTTGCATGTTTATGGGGGAAAGAGTTCTTTGTAGTGAAAGATGTGCATCTCCCCATCCTTCACCGAGAAGAAACGTGTGAGGGCAGGAGATGTAGGTGGGTGGGCACCCGGACGAGGGTGGTTAAAGAGGTGGATGACGTCTGAGCACCTCTGCTGCGTGCATCAGCGCCTTGGAGGTACCCAGGGAGTCACACAGGCGCTGGCCACGTGAAGGAGGGTCTGGTTGTCAGAATGGGATGTCCTCTGTGGGGTTTGGGTCCCCAGCCCGGCCCTTGCCTCCAGCTAAAAGCCTGCGTTCCGGAGGCCACACTGTGTGCACCAAGGTCTGGGGCAGTCGGTGGGGTGGGTCAGTGCCGCCTCTCCATTCAGGGCTCCATGTCAGCCAGGCCAGCCGGACCGCGATGGGGAGCCCACAGCCTTGTGCTCCAGGGGCAGCCCCCCATCACCACCCGTGACTGTGAGCCCCAGGCAGGCCCAGCCTCTTGTCCCTTATGGAGTCCCCTCCATAACAGCTTGCCTCTTCCTTCGCAGACGGGAAGCCGGTAGAGGTGGACCCCCACCACATACTCATTGAAGATCCTGACGGCTCGTGCTCCCTCATCCTGGACAACCTTACTGGCGTTGACTCTGGCCAGTACATGTGCTTTGCAGCCAGTGCCGCTGGCAATGCCAGCACCCTCGGCAAGATCCTGGTGCAAGGTGGGCGCCCGACCCTAGCCCACCGCCGAGGCCCAGTAGGGGCATGGGCCTGGGCCTGCAGACGGGGCTGGCAGGGGTGGTGTGCATGTCTGACCAAGGTCTAGGGGCTTGCTGGTGCGTGCGGGTTCCTGCTCCATCATGGTGTCTCTGTCTCTCTGTCCATCTCTCTCTCTCTGTCTCTCTGTCTCTCACTCTGTGTGTGTGTGTCTCTCTTTCTCTACCCTCCGCCTCCTACCCTGCAGTACCCCCGCGGTTTGTGAAGAAGGTCCGGGCAGTGCCCTTTGTGGAGGGAGAGGATGCACAGGTCACCTGCACCATTGAAGGCACCCCACACCCTCAGATCAGGTGGGCTGCATGGCTCGGGGCACGTGGAGGAGGGGAGGTGGGCCTTCCCTGGGTCACCCCTGCCGCCTGTGAAACAAAGGGGGCAGCGCATTCTCCCGGTCAGGGGCGGGCTGGACCCAGAGCCTCAGCCTTCCCGATGATAAGTGGGTGTGGCTGGGCTGAGGCCCATTCTGGACACAGTCCTGGCTGCACCAAGGCAGATGTTGGCTGAGCTGGATGTTGGGTGGGTGTGTGGCGTAGAGAATGTGGGCTCAGTTAGGACACTTGGGTCTGCCAGTGGGAGAGGGGAAGCTCCCGAGCACAGGTGAGGCTCTGCCTCACCACCCCGGGGTTGACTGCAGGTGGTACAAGGATGGAGCCCTCCTGACCCCCGGGGGCAAGTACCGGCCCCTGAGCGATGCCCGCAGTGGCCTGCTGGTGCTGGAGATCCGGGCGGCCAGCAAGGAGGACCTGGGCCACTATGAGTGCGAGGTGAGGTGGGCAGGCACAGGAGGAGGGGGCGCTGGGGCAGCCTGTCTCGGGGACCCCACTGTTGTCACCACCATCCATGACCTATGATGAAAGAGAGGACACCAGGTCCACTTCACCCACCGTCCATGATGAGGGGACACGGACTAAGGCCCCGAGTGGAGTGGCCTCGGCCTTCTGTGGCTCGCAGGTGGTCCAGGAAGCTGTGTGCTGGCTGTGGCTCTTCCTGGCTACCCGCCTCCGTGATGCTGCTTCCTGCGGCCTGGGGGGGCCATGTGGCACCTGCCCCCATGGCTGCTCCCAGAGAAACAGATGGACCCAAGTCAGCTCTGGACCTACCCTGTCCAATTTGGTCACTGCTGTCCATACATGGTGATTTAAATTTGAATCAGTGAAAGTTAAGTCTAGGTAAAGATCTGGTTCCTTTCAAGTGCTCGGGGCCCCCACGGCCTCCACGCTGGACAGTGCAGACAGAGAGAGTCCCCACCATTGTAGAAAGCTCCCAGGCAGTGCTGGGTGTCCTTGGAGACATGGTGGCTGGGCTGGGACCCTCTCCCCTGTGGCCAGGCGTCGGGGCTCTGTGAACAGCCGGGGCGGGCCCCACATGCTACAGCCAGCCTGCACGGCCCCAGAGAGATGGCCCAGGCCCCTGGGGAGCCACGGCCTCTAAGCAGACCCCTGCCATCCGTCCTGCAGTTGGTGAACCGGCTGGGCTCCACACGGGGTGGGGCAGAGCTGTCCATGCAGAGCCCGGCACTGCGGGCCCGGGAACAGCGCCGCAGGGAGCAGCTGGCTGCTGTGGAAGGTAAGTGCTGCGCTGCTGGTCTGGGCAGGGCTGGACCCTCCGTGCACCTGGGCAGGGCCGGGAGGGTGAGACCACCAGCCCTTCCAGTGGGGGCATGCTTCCTAGAGGAGGGGAGGGGGGATGCGGGTGGGGGGTGAGGGGGGCTGCAGGGGCTGCAGAGCAACTGCTGGTTCCCGGCCCCTAAGCGTGGGCTGGCGAAGGGTGGGCTGTGAACCCAGAGCCCAGAAAGACGGAGGAGCAGTTGTGAGGGTGGGGAGTCCCTTAGTCTGCTCACCATCCCTTGGGGAATAACAAGTCCATGTAAAGGCTAGACCTGGGGCTGCCGGCTAGGCGGTGGTGAGGGATGTCTCTGGGAGGGGTGGCAGGGACAGTAGGAGGCATGGCTCCATGAAAGGGGCCCCTGCCAAGTGCAGAGCAAGGCCGTTGGTCCCAGGTTGGCTCCCAGGAGAGGGAGCGGGTTTCAGGGGCCTGGTCCCTCCACACCGGGTGGGGCTGGCCATGGAGAGGACAGACCACTGTGGCTGGGCCTCCCCGTCCTAGCCTGGATCCCCCCTGGGGTCCTGGATGGTGGCTGGGCTGCAGAGTGGTCTCTCCAGGGAGAGTGTGCTCCTGCGCAGGAGGTGAAGGGGGGTGAGATGCTCATGCCTTGACTCACACCTGGGCTCCAGGGTCCTAGCTGGCCCAGCTCAGGGATGGCCACGAAGGCAGGAGGGCACCTGGCGTCTGTCCTGGGCTTGCTCGGTCCGAGGGAGCAGCCTTACAGGGCTCGCAGGGCAGGCTGCGGCCCCAGGGAGAGCTACTCTTTGTCTGAGCTGCACCACCTGGAAGGGGCTGCCTGGGTGGGTGGCCTGCCTCCTGTCCCTGGTGGCATGCAAGCAGAGGCTGGACCAACACCTGGTGGAGCTGCAGTTCTCACAGTAGGATGGGTTGGGATACGTGTCCTCCCAAGTCCTGGAAGTTGGCTTCTGTGATGCCTTGGGCCACTGGATCCAGTCCTCCCAGGGCCCAATGTCTGGGGGCCGCTGTCCATCTGGACACTCACAGAGTCGGGCCACCTGGCACCCGGAGCCCTGCCTCGGGGCCCTTAGCGCCCTCCAGGGCCCTCACGGAGACCCCTCCCTCCCCCAGAGGGCAGCCAGCACTGGTAGAGCCTGTGCCCTCTGGAGGCCCACGGTGTCCACGGCGCCTCAGCTTCCTGCCACGTGGCGTCTCATGTCAGGGAGGTGCTGAGCGGGGACCTTGGCGCTCCCTCTCAGCTGGTGACAAGTGTGCGCTACAGAGCCATTCACTTCGTTATCGTGATGGGTCTCTTTCTGTCAACGTCCCAAGGCCATGGAGGCTGGGAACGGCGTTGGTGCCTCCTGCGGCGAGAAGGCCGGTCCTTGCAGACCCCGGAGTTGGAGCCCGCCGCCTCCTGCTTCCTAACCCTATCCTGCCGCTTCATCCTTAACCTGGCGGCCGCAGCCAGCACGGGCCCTGGCTGGCCCTGGGGGTGGGCGCCGCCCCCTAGCTTGTGAACTGCGGCTGCAGCCTTGCTTCGCACAGCTGCTCCCCTCCTGTAGTTGCCAGCACTCACGTGGCCCAGCACCCATCAGGCGGCAGGTTAGTTCAGGAGCAAAGATGTCAGGAGTGTAGCAGCCCAGAGGTGCCCTGGCCACCACTGCCAAGAGCAGCAGAACGGGGCCCCGGTCAGGAGGATGAGGGAAGGCGTCCTGGGTTCTCCCAGTGCTCTACGCACGGGGTCTGGCCTACAGGCCACCAACAGACTGGCTCTCTCTGGGCCCAACTTAGTCTAAACACACAGGGCATCTTGACTTGATCCCGTCTCTCCCAGTATGCTGCCCTCTTCAGGAGGCAGCTTGCACAAACATGCACGCACACATGTATGCATGCACACAAATACATAGGAGTGCATGCCATACACATGTGTGTGCATGCATATATGCACATCATAAATGTGGTTCCCGTGTGCCACACACACACAGCGAGTACATTTAATTCACGTGCACCTAATCAGAGACATCTAAAGGCACCTAACCTGAGCCTTCAGCAAGTCGTAATCCTTTTGCCGGTGGAGGGTCTTATAAAAAACACAATATCTGCAAAGCACGATAAAACAAGGTGGGCCTGTACTCTTGGTCATCTCAGGGAAAGCTTTCCTCTATGAGGCACTGCAGCAAAGCAGAAAATCCCCAGACCAGGAAGCAGGAGGCCTGTACCCCAGGCCACACCATTTGACTTTCTGAGCCTCCCCCTCAGTTTCCCTGCAGGATGGTGAGGGGGCTCTTGGGATGTGAGGGTACTGGTAGCTGGTGGAATGCCTACTGTCCAGCTGGGCAAGGCTGGAAGGGGGCATCTCTGTGCCAAGACTGACCCTGCCCAGGAGATGCAGGGGAAGAGTAGTGCTCCCTGGACCCAGATGAGTCCTGCCCTGTCTCTGGGACTTGGGTCCCCTGTCTGCAAAATGGGAACCACAGGCCCTATCCTACTGGCTCCAGGGCGGAGGAAACTAGGAGAATCAAAAGAGACAGTTGAGTCTGTGGGGTGCTCGATGGGAAGACCTGGCTTTCCCTGCTCACTTGGAGCTCGGGATCCTGCCCAGCATCCTCAGGTTGCTCCCAGTAGGATCTCTGTGGCCTCATGCTGTGGAGCCCAGATGCGCTACCTCTAAGACCCCAGAGTCGTTCTCCCCTCGAGTGATGGTTTTCGGTCTTTAGGACTTTTTTGTAAAACAGGCATCAGCCATCCCAGTCCCAGTTTGGCTGCTGGTTCACCTTGCAACCACAGGTTATTCCTCCTGCCTCTCTAGGCCTCAGTTTCTGTCTGAGAAGTGGGACTTTAGGCCTGACACATTCACAGGGTTCCTGACCACATGCGCTGAAGGAGAAGCTGGGGTTTCTGTGTGGGCAGCAGGGCCCTTACTCTCCCTGAAGCTTCTGCAAGACCCTCACGAGGGACAGGGGCCTACTATCATGTGGGGCGCATTGCTGTCATATCTCCTATCCCCCAGGCACTCAGGGCAGGCATTGTCACCTCCATGTCAAAGGTGAAGGAACTGGGGCTCTAAGCTGAGGCAGCCCTCCCAGGAGCACACAGCCAGACAGGGTTGGATCCAGCACTCCTAAGCTGAGCAGGTTGCCACACTGCCATGCCACTCAGACAGCTCAGCCTCCGAGTGCTGGCTCATCTGTAATCCTTGCTATTCCAACTGTTTTCTTTGTAGTCACTGAGCAAGAGACTAAAGTCCCCAAGAAAACCGTCATCATGTAAGTGCAGGCGTGTTCCTAACCCCCCTCTGACTGCAGTGCCCCTGCATGTCCACTAACCTGCCTGCACCTGCCCCTTGGCCCAGCCGCCTGCCTGGCTGACCGCTGCCCACAGGGCCTCTGCTCACTGCTCAGACTGCCAGCACCGTGCGGATACTCCCAGGGAGCCCACATTCCCCAGGACCCTGGCCACCCTCACACTTCGCAGCTCTCTCTTCAGTGCCTCAGGACCCTCTCCAGGGCCCTCTCGGCAGGACAGACTTATTCTGTGCACTTCACAGTGGCTCGCCCAGGGCTTGCACCCAGAGCCACACCAGTGAGGGCTGCAGTTGGGACTGTAGGGCCACTTCCTGCAGTGGGCTGGAGGCAGAAGTCTGTCCTTCAGTACCCTAGCATCTAGGGCGTTGTGGTCCAACAGGACTTTTCACGATGATGGAAATATTCTGTATTCACACTGCCCACTACAGCAGACACTAGCTGCCTGTGGCTGTTGAACATTTAAAATGTGTCTAGTGTGACTGAAGAAGTGAATTTTAAAATTTACTTAATTTTCATTAATTGGAATTTAATTTAAATGGTGTAACCAGGGGCTGGCCCCATGGTGTAGTTGTTAAGTTTGGCGTGCTCGGCCCTGGTGGCCCAGGTTCATGGGTTCATATTCCGGGTGCAGACCTACACCACTCATCAGCCATGCTGTGGCAGCATCTCACATACAAGATAGAGGAAGACTGGCACAGATGTTAGCTTGATAAATCTTCCTCAGCATAAAAATAAATAAAAAAATAGTGTAACCATAGTGGACAGCACAGCTCTAGGGTCCTTGGAGGTCTCATTAGGAAGATGGGAAAACTGAGGTTTGGGGAAGAGGCGGCTTGCTCGGGGGTCACTCATGATTGGAAACCAGCAGAGAACCATTTCCACAGTGCCGTGCCCACTGTCCCTTTTTGCATCATTCACTGCCTTCAAGGCTGGGGAAAAGCCACATGTGTTGTTGATAATCAAACAACACAAGAGGTCTGGATCTGGGTGAACCAACAGAATGCAGGATTGGTTTTGACCTGGGTAATCTGAGAGGACTTCCAATAGGAGGTGTGTGCAGGTGGAGGTGGTGGAAGAGCTTGCAAAAGCCAGGAGGCAGGGCCGGCTTGTGGCCACATGGTTAAAGTTCCACGTGCTCCACTTCAGTGGCCTGGATTCATGGGTTTGGATCCTGGGTGCAGACCTACTCTACTCGTCAGCCATGCTGTGGCGGCATTCCACATACAAAAATTAGAGGAAGACTGGCACAGATGTTAGCTCAGGGCTAATCTTCCTCACCAAAAAAACGTTGGGAGGCAAAAAAGACTGGTTTCCTAAGGCCAGATGACTGGGAAGCTCCAGAATCAGGAACTTCTTAGTTCCCCGTGGGCCTAAGACCTCTTAAAGGGGCCTGGAGTTGGCCATGTTGCTGGAGAGTCGCATCTTCAGACATTTGATGAGATCCTGGGTTAACCCTTCCTTGACTTCCTCCCTTGTCCCCCAGAATAGGTCACCACTCCACAACAGATGGGGCTGCCTGGAGCAGCAATGAGAACCCCATCCCTGGAGGATGAACTATGCCAGAGCCTTACACAGATCAGCTCTTCATTTCACCCACGAGGGGAGCATTGTTATTATCTGGATCTTATGATAACGAAACGGAGGAGCAGAGAGGGGGCCAGGCAGCCCCATTGGGAGGCTCCAGAAAGGACTCATGCCTACAGGAAGCTGAACCAGATGACTCACAGGCAGCCTGAAGTCCAGTCTATTCCGGGCTTAAGGAGCTAGCAACTCTCACCCCACAAGGGCAAGTGTACCCCCTCAGCTTGGGGAATGGACAGAGACACCTGGCCGGCACTGCATCCCCCACAAGGGCACACAATACAGTGAAAGGCTCTGGGGAGCAGGGGTGTTAGAAGGAAATGGCCTGGAGGGAGACCCCTGCCACATGGCAGCCCCATGTGCGGTGCCAGTGGCCTCAGAGCAGGATGCCTGCATGCCCTCCCGGGGGAAGCAGTGAGCCCAGCAAGGGGAGGCATTTAGGAGAGTGATCTAGCTGCCCCGTTCCACTCAACTCGCCATCTTGCCTCGGCAAATTGGGCAGCATGAGGCCAGCAGGTGGGGACTGGCACAGGTTCCAGTGATGGGCAGGCTCCGACCCAGGGGCAAGCCTAGTGCCCCTGACCCTGGGTGTGAGCAGGAAGGCAGGCCTGTCGTCTTAAGCAGGCCATGTTTCCAAGCCTCAGCTTTCCCATCAGCTAAATGGGGTATAATGTTTCCCCTTTACCAAGGGAAGCCAGGGGAGGCAGGATCTATAACTGCTGTGCACCCCAAGGCGTGGCCATTCCTGGGAGTAGCTGCTCCTTGAGGAGCCCTGAGTCAGACAGTAGCAAAGCTGAATGAGAGAGACAACACCTTAGTCACGGTGGGCAGCTGGTGACTGCACCAAGTTGTCACCACACACATGCCAGGTCCCTCTGCCTGAGCCCGAGAGGAAACGCAGTCCCAGGGCCCCGGGGAGCTGCCTGTGACTCAGTGTGCTCCTGCTCCCTGTCTGTCACTCACTTCACCCTCAGCGAGTTTTGTGCCTTTTTCAGCCTCATTGTCCACACCTGTAAAAGGGGGTCAGCCCCATCCCCAGGGTTGCTGCGAGTCCCCAGCCAGCGCCCAGTGCTCACCCATGTGCCCCAGGCCTTGAGTTCTGCCTCCTCATCCCCTTCCTCGCCTCCCATTTTGGGAGACAGGCCCAGGAAGGGGAAGGGCTTGTCAGAGCTCACACGGCCCGTGACGGCCAAGCCACGCCAGAGACAGGCATCCTTGTCAGGCCTCACACCCCCAGATGGAGGGGCCAGGAGCACAGGCTGCAGGCCGGGGCTCTGACCACCCTCCTGTACCTGAACCCGCGGCCTCGTCTATCCATCCTGTCCCTAACTGAGGACCGCTGAGATGCTGCCTCCCCACCAGAGCTTGCTGGGGCCCCCCCACTCATGACACAAAGCACAAAGCACTGGAGGGATGGACAAGGAGGGCCAGGTAGCCACGTCCCTGCACCCCGCCTGTCAGCTCTGTGAGAGGGCTGTGTCTCCAAGATGGGAGGAAGGGGGACTGGTACCCAGGGACACTGCAGACCAGGTTTGGCCTGGGCTGGGGTCCTGTGTGGTGCGTGTGGCCCCCTGACACCTCACCTCTTGTCTTGAGGCCCGTGCCCGAGCCGAGGCTGGCAGGCGGGCACATGCCGTGCTCCCTGGTTCTCTGGCTGCGGCCGTGCAGGCCGACTTCACGCACACAGGAGTGTCCTCCCGCAGCCTTGCTGTTTGCTTGTGCACTAACCCGCCCCTCGCACTGGCCCCGCATGTGCTGGTGGCGCGGGCGCCGGGCGAGGCTGTGGGCCCCGTGCCCACCTCCTCTCGGCCCTCTCCCCACAGAGAGGAGACCATCACCACCGTGGTGAAGAGCCCCCGCGGCCCACGCCGGTCGCCCAGCAGGTCCCCCTCCCGCTCGCCTTCCCGCCGCCCTGCCAGCCCGCCCAGGCCAGGCCTCTTGGCCCCTGAGCCGCTGCGCTCGCCGGGGGCCGGGCAGCCCCGCAGGCCCGAGGCGGGGCCAGGCTGGAGGCCCACTGTGCCCACGCTGTATGTGACGGAGCCCGAGGCCCACACGCCGGCCGCCCCCAGGGCCGCTGGGCCCCAGCCCCAGTGGGTGGAGGTCGAGGAGACCATCGAGGTCCAAGTAAAGAAGACGGGCCGAAGGGGTGCGTCTCCCGCCAGAGAGGTGCCCGGCAGCTCCGCACGGCTTCTCTTCACACTGCCTGGCAGGACCCCCGGAGGGGACCCCAACACAAACAACTCCAACAACAAGCTGCTGCCTGAGGAGCCCCCAGCCCAGGGCAGGACCACAGTCCATGTTGGGGAGCCCCTGGTCTTCCACGTGGATGCCGAGCTGGAGACCCCTGAGCTGTCCCCTCCCCGGGCGGATGGAGAGGAGGGCCCCCTGGAGGAGGAGGAAGGGGGAAGTGCTAGCCTGACGGAGGAGCCCCAGGACACTGAGGACCTTCGGGGCCGTGACCCCAAGATCCTGGCACACGACGGCCGCGTGCTGACGCTGGCCGACCTGGAGGATTACGTGCCCCAGGAAGGGGAGACCTTCGGCTGTGGCGGCCCGGTGCCCAGCGCCTCTGACGACCCACCCTGTGAGGTCGCGGTGCTCCAGAGAGAGATCAACGAGCCGACCGTGGGGCGGCCCGTCCTGCTCAATGTGGGGCGCCCCCCGCGCCCCCGAGGCCCACTTGGTTTGCTCAGCCACAGGGTCGGGCCCCGGGACGTGTCTTCATCGGGGTCACAGGAGCTTGGCCCTGCAGGCGTCTCCTTCTGCGTGCAGGAGGCCCGGGCTGGGGACGCTGCATCCTGGAAGCCATCCTTCTTCACCCAGGTCCAGCGGTCTGCGGACCGTGGGCAGAGCAGCTTCAAAACGGAGGTTTCTACCCAGACGGTCAGCTTCGGGACTGTGGGCGAGACAGTCACCCTGCACATCCACCCAGATGGGGATGAGGCCTCCGGCCCCTCCCAGGGCTGAGGCCCTGAACATCATGGGCTCTGTGGCCCCAGGTTTAGACGAGGGGCTCGCTGGGCCAGGACACCCTTGACGCAGCTGTGTGGTTGCACGGGAAGCCCGCGCCCCTCGCATCCGTGTGCTCTTGACCCCTGGCTCTCTGACAGCTCGGGGCTTCAGCTGCCCTCCCTCCCTGCCCCGGGCACTTCCTACCTCACGGGACTGGGTCTTGCCCTGTGGACCTTCATGCATCGGTAATCTCGCAAGTACCAAAGTCACTCCGAGAGCGCCGGCCTGAGCCACCCTCAGAGCCTCCGGGCTCTGGACACGGAGCGAGACTTGGGCATCGGTCCTGCTCCATTCCCAAGGTGGCAGCTGCCCCAGCTCCCACCCCAGTCCCAGTGGCCAGGCCAGCACAGCCCTGCCCTCTCCCAGGCTGGGGCCTGCTCTCCCTCTTGGTGGGGGGCTTTCCCCCGGCCACATCTTACCCATGAACATTGTTCTTGGCTTCCTGGAGGCCTGGGTGGGGCCCAGCTCTGCAGACCCTCCTGGGTGGGCAGGGTCTGTGTGTGGGAAGCAGCCCGTCGGTCGGTCCGGATGATAATAAACTGGTTCCCTGCACTGCCTTTGTCCTGCTTTCTTGCTTCTCTGCCCGGTGGCTCTGGCAACTCAGGCAGGAGAGCCCTCCAGGCCTGGCCCTGGGGATGCACCACTGGGCAGTCCAGGCCTCCTCCATGGGCAACCCTTGGTGGCACCCAGCAGCAGCCCGCAGGTCCTGGCCCATCTTAGGGTCCTTGGGTGGAGGTGTGACTGCTCACGGGTCCAGCTTGCTGGCACGCAGGCTGTGGGGTGGTCGCAGGTACACATGGTGGGACCAAGGCAGTTTACAGTGGTTGCTGCCAGCCTGCTGGGGACTGAGCAGGCATTCCTGTCCCCCCTGTGTAGCAGGGCCATTGTCAGGTAAGATGTGGGGGGTTGTGATGCATTGGGGATCCTGCTGACCTCCTTGGAGTAGGGAAGGAGAGAATGGGAGTCCCAATGCCAGAGAATGGTAGCCCCAGTGCCAGAGAGGGCAAACAGACCACAGCCCAGGGGGTTTCTTCTCTAGCCTAGGGGCCTGAGGACAGAAGAGGGAGGTCCTGGGGCAGAGAGGCTCAGGCAGGGGAGGTTCAGGCAGGGGAGGCTCAGGCAGGGGAGGTTCAGGAAGGGGAGGCTCAGGCATGGGAGGTTCAGGCAGGGGAGGCCCTGGGGCAGGGGAGGCCCTGGGGCAGGGGAGGCTCAGGCAGGGGAGGCTCAGGCACAGGAGGTCCTGGGGCAGGGGAGGCTCAGGAAGGGGAGGTTCAGGAAGGGGAGGCCCTGGGGCAGGGGAGGCTCAGGGAGGGGAGGTTCAGGCAGGGGAGGTTCAGGAAGGGGAGGCTCAGGAAGGGGAAGCTCAGGCATGGGAGGTTCAGGCAGGGGAGGCCCTGGGGCAGGGGAGGCTCAGGAAGGGGAGGTTCAGGAAGGGGAGGCCCTGGGGCAGGGGAGGCTCAGGAAGGGGAGGTTCAGGAAGGGGAGGCCCTGGGGCAGGGGAGGTTCAGGCAGGGGAGGTTCAGGAAGGGGAGGTCCTGAGGCAGGGGAGGCTCAGGCAGGGGAGGCCCTGAGGCAGGGGAGGCTCAGGCAGGGAGGCCCTGAGGCAGGGGAGGCTCAGGCAGGGGAGGTCCTGAGGCAGGGGAGGCTCAGGCAGGGGAGGTCCTGAGGCAGGGGAGGCTCAGGCAGGGGAGGCTCAGGCAGGGAACCTGCTGGGAGGGGAGGCTCAGGGAGGGGTGGGGCTCAGGCAGGGGACCTGCTAGGAGGGGAGGACATGGTTGGGCCACAGAGGCCTGGCAGCCAGGCGGAGGAGGGGGCTACACTGGGGTGCTGAAGACTGGGAGCCGAGACACAGAGGGTCTGATGCTTCCCACAGTGGGCCATGTGGGAGGCAGGGCAGGGGCCAGGTGAGGGCGTGCTGGCCTGGGCTGTGGAGGTGGTGGGGAGAAAGCTGCTGGGCGGGGACAGGGGTTGCTCTGGCAGGGCAGGAAGGGGGTCCACCCCGCTCCAATCCCCTGGCCCCTGACTCTGCATCAGGCTGTTGCCAGGCTTCCCTAGAGTGTGGAGCTGGGGCCACTGGGCCTGGGCAGCCCAGTACCCTGGGGTCTGGGGTGGGCTGGGGGGAGGGGGCAGCCCTAGGATGAAGGGATAGAAGGAGCTGAGACAGGGCAGACCCTGGCGGAGGGCGGGTGTCCAGGCCCAGCTGCCCCTCGAGGAGACAGTGTTCTCCCAAAGGCATCTGGGCGCCCGCCTGGAGGTGACTGGGTCCTGAGCTCACTGCCTCCAGTTTTCCCTCCCTGGCACCATGCCTGCGTCCCCTCCTCTCTCAGGACTTCCACCTCTGGCACCTCCAGAGCTGAGTGGGTGGGCGGGGCGGTGGGTGGGAGCGGTAGCCCAGAGCAGCTCACCTGGGCAGTCTCTGAGGACTGGGATAGAGTTGACCCCCTCCCCAGGCCCAGGTCACCCCTACACTCTGACCCACCTCTCCCACAGATGCTGCTGTCCCACCCCCAGCTGCCCTGGAACAGGCAGACCAGGAGATCACATCTGTCCAGGGAATACTGGTGTGCCCCGAGGCTGTGGGACCCTCTGCAGGGGACCATGCTGGTCCAGGCCCTGGCCCTGGGGGGCCACCGGAGCTCCAGGAGGCTGGCCCCCCACCCCCAGGCATGGAGGCTGCAGACACATCTGGTGAGGCCCAGTGGCGGGCTGACTGCAAAGTGCCCTCTGCTCCCAGACCACCCACCGGTGCTGACCGCAGTCTTGGTCACCCTGGGCGTCCTTCCCGTGGGGGTAAACTGGCAGAGCCCTCGGGACCCCAGCATCCCGATGGCTCCATGCACTGGGGACCCTGGGCAAGGCCCACTCCTTGCTCATACTCAGTCTCCCCATCTGTGAAACTAGACAAAGGAGTGGGTTCTGGGAGGTTCTTAGCCTCAGCACATCTGTCCTGGGAGCCAGAGGCCTCCTGTGGTCAGCCCTCAGCAGACAGTCTGGGCACCCTGTGCTCCTGGGGAGGTCGGGGGGAAGGGGGAGGAAAATCAGAAGGGGAAGGAGGGAAAGGAGAGGGAGGAAAGAAGAGAGGAGGAGGAGGAAGAGGAAATGGAGGAGGAGGATGAGAAGGAGAAAGAGGAGAGCAAGAGGGGGAGGAGGAGAGGGCGGGGGATGAGGAGGAGGGAAGAGGGGGAGGAGGGGAGGGCGGGGGATGAGGAGGAGGGAAGAGGGGGAGGAGGGGAGGAGGAAAAGGACCAGGAGGAGGAGAGTAGGAGGGGAGCAGGAGGCAGAGGTATAGAGTTTTGCTCCAGAGAGATGAGACCCAGAGATGCTGCGAGGCTCCTGCACCTCATTGTAGGGATGGCGGGGGCCTTGTGGCCAGCCCGGCAGTGGGGAGCCTCAGGGCTGGTGCTCCTGGCCTAGGCACTAGGACAGGAAGGTGCCGGGGCTTCTGGGCTCTGCAGGGAGGTCGAGGGGGCCGAGGTACGCATGTGCAGCTGGAGTCCCGCAGTTTCGGGGCATAGACCCTGCGCCCCTGCTCTGCCTGTGTGCCCACCCTCTGGGCCCTGGAAGGTGACACGGGGCACATCGTGGGGCACAGCCCCCAACCTCACCCCCTTAAGTTTGTGTGTCACTTAAGTCTCTTGCCTCCCACTAGCCGAGCCCCCTCTGAAGGTGCCGGAGCCCCTCCCTGACGCGGGCCTGGAGCAGGACTCAGGGGCCCATGGTGCAGCCCAGGAACGCATTGTGCCCATCCGGTAACCTCCCTGGCGTGTTAGGTGGGGGTAGCCCATGAGGGGACATCCCGGGGGCAGGGCAGAGCCCACCAGTTCTGCCCACGGGGACAGCAAGAGTAAGGGGTCCTGGCACCCCAGGACGTTCCTTGTCAGCCCCACCCTGAGCCCAAGGGCAGGGCAGTGAGGAGAGGCTGCCCTCAGGGTGATGGGTGTGGGAGGAACCCCTCCTCCCCCAGGGCTGGGGCCCAGTCTGTACATCCCTTCCAAAGTGGTCAGGGACCCCAACTTATCAGAAATGGAGGGGCGGGCCGACAGCTCACCCTGCCCCAACCACCCCAGGATGGAGGGCACAGTCTGGCCTGGGGCAGGCGCCGCAGAGCTCTGGGATGTCCACAGTCACGTGTTCACGGAGACCACGCACCGGACATACGTGTATCAGACCAGCGACGCCGGTGCCACAAGTAGGCAGGGGCCCAGTGGGTTACGCATGCCCCTGGGCTGGGAGGACATTTGCAGGGTGGGGCCTTTGAGGCCACGCTGCACCTCTGAGCCCTGCTTGGCTGGGAGCCCACTGCCCTGTCTGTGTGTCCCCGCAGTGGGCACCACTCGGAGGGGAGGGGGCAGCAGGAACTGGACGTCCGGGGCCCTTCCCAGCCCAGTTAGCATCTCTGGTGCGCTGTCCACGGAGATCAAGGTCGGAGCAGGAGAGACAGTGGTTGGATGGAAAGAAGCACTTCCCGACTGCCAGGGGCCTGGGTTGAGTGAGGAGGGGTCGCCTTCACTTGGGAGGCAGGTGGGGTATCTCAGGTCTCGCTGCCCCCTCAGGGCACCAGGACAGCCAGGGGCGATGCCTGCCCACTCAGGTCTCAGTGATCGTGACCGCAGGCTGGCTGAGGTGGGCTGGCCAGGGGCGTGCGACCCGGCCCCTCCCCACTGCTCCCTCCTGCACCCCCAGGGCCCCCGTCCATGCAGGTAACCATCGAGGACGTGCAGGCACAGAGAGGCAGCACCGCGCAGTTTCAGGCGGTCATCGAGGGCAGCCCACAGCCCACGGTGACCTGGTACAAGGTAGGGACTGGCGGGGGGTGGGGGCCCTGTGCCAGAGGAGGGAGTGTGAAACCCCCATGGGACACGTACTCACTGAAGCACTGGGTGGGCCACGGTGCCTGGGCCCCCAGGTTGGGCTGATGGCCACTGCACCCCATACCTCCAGGACAGCACCCAGCTGGCAGACGACACCCGGCTCAGCCAGCAGCAGGAAGGGACTACATATTCCCTGGTGCTGAGGGACGTGGCCCAGCAGGACGCCGGTGTCTACACCTGCCTGGCCCGAAATGCTGGCGGCCAGGTTCTGTGCAAGGCGGAGTTGCTGGTCCATGGGGGTAAGTCCGGGACCCCTCCCAGGCCCTGTCTCAGTTCGACGCGGGCTTGGGGATCCCACGGCCCCCAAGGGCACAGGCACAGGCAGCTGCCCCCGCGGACACTAGAGTTGGGGATAGAGGTACCGGGTGGTCACACCCGCCTATGCTGTCGGCTTCCCCGTTCCTGACCACAGGGGCTGAGCCGGACTCAGAGAAGCGAAGCTCCCGGAGGAGACTGCACTCCTTCTACGAGGTCAAGGAGGAGATCGGAAGGTATCACCCCCAATCCCGCCCTAGGAGCCCCCCAGCTCTGCACTCCCAACCCTCGCCCCCTGGAGTCCCCGCTTTGGAGTCCCCGACCCGGCAGCCCCCAGTTCCCCCGCCACGCAGATCCCCCGCCTCTGGGGACCCAACTCCCAGAACCCCGACCCCCAAGCTCCTGCCTCCCCGGAAATCCCGTCTGCCAGGAACCCCCCACCGGACCCAGTATCTGGGTACCGATACCCCGGGGCCCGGGTCCCTCTAGAGCCGCGACGCCCAGTAGCGCCCTTTCTCCAGAGTACCCTCTTACTCCCGGAATCCCCACCCCCGGGAGCCCCGCCCCAGCGCGTCCAGCGTGGGCGTCCAGCATGGGCTCCTGTCCTCCCAGGGGCGTGTTTGGCTTCGTGAAGAGGGTGCAGCACAAGGGCAACCAGATGTCATTCGCTGCCAAGTTCATCCCCCTGCGGAGCAGGACGCGAGCCCAGGCGTACCGCGAGCGGGACGTCCTGGCCATGCTGAGCCACCCTCTGGTCACGGCGCTGCTGGACCAGTTTGAGACGCGCAAGACCCTGATCCTTGTCCTGGAGCTGTATCCCGCCCTGGGCGCCAGGGTGCGAGGAGGGGCGTGTGCCCCGGGCGGGCAGGGGTCCAGAGGGCCGCGTGGGGCCTGCGGTTCTGGTGTCCCCGGGCCTGGCTTCCCACGTTCCGTTATGACGCTGCCTGTCTGACTACCCCGGACACGGCGCCGTCCTCCTCCTTCTAGTTCATCCTCCCTCGGGCCAGGAATTTGGGCAGGGCCTCTTCCAGGCAGTCCCAGACATGTCTCGGCAGGCCCCTAGTGTGCTCTCCCTGCTCTCTCCAGCAGGGAGGTCGGACTTTTTAGTGGCTGCTCCTGGCCCCAAGTGCTAGGGCTTCCCAGGCTGCCCACCCGGGCTCCAGCAAGGGGCACATGCCCTACCCCATCCACTCTGGGTCACGCCCAGCTGAGGCGCTCTGGGTGTCATGTGCTCGCCACACCCCACCTCCCCAGTCAGCATCCCCAGCCAGGAGGGGGTGTGGGAGGTGGGCGCTGTGCAGAGAGGAGAAGACGGCTCTGTTCCCATTCTGCCGCAGCCCACTGGCCTCAGCCCTTCTCCTCCGGGTCCCTGTCTCTCCCACCCTCCCCAGCATGGTCCCCCACCCCCATCCCGAGATAAGACTCACCCCCCGTGTGTGGGGCCGGCTGGTTCCAGACCCCAGAGCTTTCCTTGACCGGAGCCCCAGGTGCTCGGCTGAGGAGCTGCTGGACCGCCTGTTCAAGAAGAGTGTGGTGACGGAGGCCGAGGTGACCTTGCCGCTGGAGCCACAGGAGCCACAGGCCTCCCGCTGCCCCCTGCCCAGACCACATGTCCCTGCAGAACCCCTCCCCCCACCAGATGCTCCCCAGCTCAGAGACCTTCTGGGGCTCCCCAGGGCCTCACCAGGTGTGGCAGCTCCTGTCTGGCTCTCAAAACCCTTCCCGGTGGCCAGGCTCACCACTGCCCCCTCCCAGACGGCCCTGGCCAGCGGGCCAGCCACGACCCACTCCTGAGACGCCACCCTTCCTGCTGTGCTTAGGCAGCTCCATACACCCATGCCGGCCCCCACCTTGGGGCCCAGAGGACTCCCTGGCCTTGGGGGACATGGGGGCTTGGGAGGCTTTGCACTAACCTGCCCCTTGGGACCGTCCCAGGCTCAGATCTGGAGGGAAGGAGAGGCGGTGTAGTGGCAGCGGGGTGGGGAGGGGAGCGGAGCGGGAGGTCCAGGCTGGCTCTCTCACCTGAGCACCAGCCTTTGCTGCAGGTCAAGGTCTACATCCAGCAGCTGGTGGAAGGGCTGCAGTACCTGCACAGCCAGGGCATCCTCCACCTAGACATAAAGGTACTTGCCCCCATGCCCCCAGAGCCTGGGGAGGGGCAGGTGGGACCCTAGGGCCTGCAGGCTGAGAAGGCACAGACCACGACTTCCAGCCTCCCTGTTAGGGCTTGCTTACCTCTCGGGACAGGGAGCTCACTATCCTAGAAGCCCCTTCAGGTGGGGTGTGGTTCTGATGGAGCAGAGATCACCTCCAAATGGCACTGAAACTTGCCCCTGGGGCTGCCCACTGCTCCACACTGGGCTCACCATCAGCGTGGGACAGACCCCTGAGTGCCCCCCCTCCACCGGCAGCCCTGGGAGTCACCTCCTTAGTGCTTGGCCTCATCCACTCCCCGACTCTTCCCGACAGCCCCCCAACATCCTGATGGTGCATCCTGCCCGGGAAGACATTAAAATCTGCGACTTTGGCTTTGCCCAAAAAATCACCCCAGCAGAGCCGCAGTACAGCAAGTATGGCTGCCCTGAGTTCGTGTCGCCCGAGATCATCCAGCAAACCCCCGTGAGCAAGGCCTCTGACATCTGGTGAGTGTGTGGGTCCCAGGGACGCGGCCCCCGCACTGTCTCCCACTCCCTCTCCTCCCTCAGTTCTCGGGCCCACCCTGCTCACCCCCCGCCTGCGGGCCGGGCCTGGGGTGACTCACGGCTGTGGTTTTGTTCCCGCAGGGCCATGGGGGTCATCTCCTACCTCAGGTGAGCAGACCCCTGCCCCTGTCAGCCGCATCGTCTGAAGCCAACCCCAGACCCCTCCCCAGCAGGCCCACAGGAGGCCACGCGCACTGCTGGCCACTCCCCAGATCAGAGACCTGAGACCCAAGGGGCAGCTATTCTGGGGACAGGCAGTGGGCCAACTCTGATAAGAGGTTTCTGCAGTGCTTTTCACACACACCCTGTCCCAGAGGAGCTCTGTGGCAGCACGAGGCAGAGCACTGAGCCGTTTCCCTAAAGGGTCTGGATGGTTTGTCCAGAGCCCCCTCCTAACAGGCACTGCTGCCCTGAGGACTCTGCTGCTGTAGACTGAGCTTGGATCTCCTCTACAGGCTGAGCCTGGATCCCACCTCAGGCTAAGGCTGGGTTCCTACTCCACACTGACCCTCGGTCCCTGTCCCAGGCTGAGCCTGGATCCCACCTCAGGCTAAGGCAGGTGGGCACCCTAGGCTGACCCTTGACTTCTATCCCAGGTCAAGCCCAGATCCTCACCCAAGCCTGAGCCTGGATCTCTAGGCAAATCTGAAACACTTGCTAGGATTCTCAGGGCCGGATGGGAGTAATGCTAAGGTCATCCCTAGTCAGACCACCATCCCTATGAGACCCAGCACTGCCTGTCCTGGTGACCTGCCCCCATGGACCCAGAAATATGGGGCCACGTCTGAAGGTGACCCACGTCTGTGCTTTCAGCCTCACTTGCTCATCTCCATTTGCTGGCGAGAGTGACCGAGCCACCCTCCTGAATGTGCTGGAGGGGCGGGTGTCCTGGAGCAGCCCAGTGGCTGCCCACCTCAGCCAGGATGCCCAGGACTTTATCAAGGCTGCCCTGCAGAGGGCCCCAGAGTGAGTGCAGACTCCCTTCGCCTGCCCGGGGTCCTCATCGCCTGCCCGGGGACCAGGTGACCCCTGGCCTGACCCCGGCCTTCCTCTCCCTGCAGGGCTCGCCCCAGTGCCACCAAGTGCCTGGCCCACCCCTGGTTCCTGGTGAGTAGGCTGCGCCTGGGGCAGGCCTGGCGCACAGGGAGGGAAACTGAGGCCAAGGGGGGCGGGGGATCTGTCTGGGCCAAAGGGCGCATCCGGCTCTCCCCTCGACGTGGCTTTTCCCCTGGGCCCCCCAGAAGTCCGTGCCGGCCGAGGAGGCCCACTTCATCAACACCAAGCAGCTGAAGTTCCTCCTGGCCCGCAGCCGGTGGCAGGTGAGCCGAGCTGCGCTGAGCTGGTGCTAGGGAGGAGGGGCTGGAGACCCCGAGGGTTGGCCCTGCGCCCCGCGGGCCCGGGAGAGCGGGAAGCCGGGCTGGGCGTGCTTTGCGCGGGGTGGGCTCTCGCTGAGCCGTCGGGAGGGACGAACTGCGTGCGCCAGGCGAGTCCCAGGGGCGAGCGCACAGAAAGGCGGTGCCCTGGGGAGGGCGGGGCTTGTGACCCCGTCCCCGACCCCGCCTCCGTAGTCGCCCGTCTGGGCCCCTGGAGCCGCGAGGGCGGCGGCAGCGGCTGACGCCCTGTTCCCCGCACCCCCAGCGCTCCCTGATGAGCTACAAGTCCATCCTGGTGATGCGCTCCATCCCCGAGCTGCTCCAGGGCCCGCCGGACAGCCCGTCCCTCGGGGTGGCCCGGCACCTGCGCGGCGACGCCAGCGCCTCCTCCAGCAGCTCTTCCTCCTCCTCGGACAACGAGTTGGCGCCCTTCGCCCGGGCCAAGTCGCTGCCGCCCTCCCCGGTGACCCACTCCCCGCTGCTGCACCCCCGGGGCTTCCTGCGGCCGTCGGCCAGCCTACCCGAGGAGGCCGAAACCAGCCCGCCCGCCGCGGCCGCGCCCCCCGCCCCCTCGCCCCGGGGCGCCGAGCCGCCCGCCGCCTCGGGCTGCGTGCCCCGGCAGAGCGTCATCCGCAGCCTGTTCTACCAGCAGGCGGGCGAGGGCGCGGAGCGCGGGGCCCTGGCCGCGGGCGGCAGGCGGCACCCGGCCCGGCGGCGGCACCTGCTCAAGGGCGGCTACTTCGCCAGCGCCCTGCCCGGTCTGCGCGAGCCGCTGCTGGAGCACCGCGCGCTGGAGGAGGCGGCGGCCCGGGAGGAGCAGGCCGTGCTGATGGCCAAAGTGCCCTCCTTCGAGACCGCCCTGCGGCTGCCGGGCACCAGCGCCAGAGGGGCGCCCGGCCGCAGCCGCTCCCTGGACCTCGACTTGCCGCAAGGCGTTAGTTCCTCTGCTGAGGCCTGCCTGAAGGGGCAGTGTCCCACCCCCGCGGCCTCGGTCCTCCCTGTGTCCCCAGGGGAGAGTTCACCCCAAGGGGTCACAGGATCCAGGGAGACAGAGCATCCAGAGGGGTCCCCACAGGGACTGAGACTGTTTCCGTCTACCAGTGGTGAAGTGGCTGGTGTTCAGCAAGAGGGGTTGTCCCAGGACAGCTGTGGGGGGCAGCAGGAGCCTTTCTTTCACCCCCAGTGCAGTCCTGCCCCCCAGGAGGGCTGCAAGCCCCCTCCAGCTGTTGTACCGCAAACTCCTGGCTCCTTCCCTCCAGGGCCGGGCCCAGACGCCCTCTCCGCACCCCGAAGCCCCTGCCTCTCGAGGGAACCCCAGGGCCCCCCATCCCCAGCCCAAGCAAGCCCCCAGCCAGGCTCTAAAAGGGGGCTGGAGGACACCCCTCTCACTGGGAGACCCAGCTCCCCTGGCTCTGTAGGGCCAGCCTCCCCAGTGAGCTCCGAGCCTGGCCTCACCCTGGATGCTGAGGACCAGGAGGCAGAGGGCCTCTCTGACTCTGAGCCCAGCCCACCGCGGCCTCAGGAGCAGGCGACCACCCGAAAGTTCTCCCTGGGGCAGCATGGGGGCTATGCGGGTGTGGCAGGCTATGGCACCTTTGCCTTTGGTGGGGACGCAGGGGGCATGCTGGGGCAGGGCCCCCTATGGGCCAGGATGGCCTGGGCCACCTCTCAGTCCTCGGAGGAGCAGGATGAGGCGGGGGCCAGCGCAGCACCCCCACCTGAGGGTAGCGAGGCTCCCCCGAGGGCCTCCCCGGAGCTCACCTCCTGGGACGACTTGGGTGGGGGCTCCCAAGTGTCACTTGTGCAGATCCGGGACCTGTCAGGGGACTCGGAAGCCGCTGACACTGTGTCCCTGGACATCTCGGAGGTGGAGCCCGCCTACCTCAACCTGTCCGACCTGTATGACATCAAGTATCTTCCATTCGAGTTCATGATCTTCAGGAAGGTCCCCAAGCCAGAGCGGCCGCCCTCCCCTGAGTCTGAGGCTGGGGAGGAGCTGGCGGAGTTCCCGGAGGCCGCGTGGCCCTGGCCTGGCACGCTGGGCCCGTCAGCCAGCCTGGAGATTACTGAGGAGCCAGAGACCATGGAGGCCCTGCTGGGGGAGGCTGCTGGCAGCCGGAAGCGCAAGTGGTCACCTCCCTCCAGGGGCTTCTTCCACTTCCCCGGGAAGCATGTGCGGCTGGAAGAGCCCGTGGAGCTGGGTCTGCGCCGGAGGGTGAGGGCCTCGGTGGCCCACATCTCCCGCCTCCTGAGGGGCAGGCCTGAAGGTGACTCCCCCTACCCCCTCCGCCCCCACCCCAAGTCTGGGCACATCCAGGTGCCTTGGGGCGCCTTGCCCCTCCCTTGCGCAGGAGCCCTCCTGACGCAGGAATCCCCCTTGGAGTCCCCCCACCGCCCTCCCCCTGCCCTGGCACACACGATCCTCTGTTCCCAAGGTCACCTTCTGGGCCTAGACCCCTCCCCACGTGCATCTGCGACCAGCCTCGGGACCTAACACAGGGAGGCCTGGTTACCACCCTGCCCCTGCCCCTGCCCCTGCAGAGATGGGAACTGCGCCAGCCCTCCCTGATGGTTGACCCCTGGGCCCTCCCTGACCCAGAGCCCTTGGCCAGGCCTCCCGAGGCACCTGTGGTCCCTGAGCTGCCAGCCTTACTTGCCCCAGGTGTCCGTGCCTAACGAGTTGATCTGACGGGGTAGGGAGGGGTGCTCCTCACTGCAGACTTAGCTCCAGTTTCCAACAAAACCCCCAGGATTTGGGCTTTTCTGCCACCTGGCAATCTGGACAGCAGGCTGTGGAGGGCCCTGGAGTGTTGCTCCCATGCTCCTGGCGGCAGTGCCAGGCTGCTGGCCGCTGGAGGGGCTAGCCCCTTGTGTGACCTCTCATGGCCCTGTCCTCCCTGCAGGTCCCGAGAAGGAGAGTCCTCCCCGGAAGAAGGCAGGCCTGGCTTCTTTCCGGCTGTCAGGCCTGAAGAGCAGGGACCGAGGTGACTGCATCACCCAGGGGACCTGGCTGTAGGGGAGGGAGCCCCTCCTCAGTGTCCAGACCAGCAGGGCGGGCAAGCTCACACCCACGGGGGCCCCATCCCAGACAGGTGCCTCTGGCACCCCAGCTATTGAGGCTGAGCTGTCCTGGAGGTCTTCCTGGGGGAGGCAGTGGTGTTGAAGATGAACTAGGTTGGGGTGGGGCTCATCTCCATTGTCCCCACTGTGGGGTCTAGCCCACGCTCTTGGGCTGGGGGTCACTTCTGAAGGCTCACCTCATCTCCCTTCCCCAGCACCATCATTCCTAAGGGAGCTTGTGGACGAAACGGTGGTCCTGGGCCAGTCTGTGACTCTTGCCTGCCAGGTGTCGGCCCAGCCAGCTGCACAGGCCACCTGGAGTAAAGGTGAGGAGCCGTCCTGGGCTGGGGGTGCTTGTGGAGGGCACCGCTCTCAATGTACAGAGGGAACCCGAGGCCCAGGGGAGGGGCACAGGGCCGTGGGTACTTGGGGCTGCTCCCTAGGCCCACTCTGTCCCGCTGTAGATGGGGCCGTCCTGGAGGGCAGCAGCCGCCTCCTCATCTCCTCCACACTCAAGAACTTCCAGCTGCTGACTATCCTGGTGGTGACGGCCGAGGACCTGGGTCTGTATACCTGCAGCGTGAGCAACCCGCTGGGCACAGCGGCCACCTCAGCCACGCTCCGGAAGGCAGGTGAGTGGGCCGCACTGGGCCCTTTCCGTGGGACGGGGAGAGCAGTCATGGGTGTCTGTTGCCTCCACTTGGAGGTTTCCACCAGGCCCGTCGAGGCTGTGGGGGGCGGCCTGAACTGGCTCTGCACCCCAGGATCCCTGGGTGAGGAAGCAGGAGGTAGGGTGAGCCGGCCGGCCGGGCCCTCTCTCTGATCCCTCTGCCTGACTCCCGGCCTCATGCTTCCCATGGTGCCTCCCACCCGTCCCTTGAGCAGACGCCAGAGGAGGTTGTATCTTTACTACAGTCAAGCCGTGACCTCGAAACACAGTGCTGGGTGTTTCTGGGGGAGCCAAGCTGGGGGCTGTGGGCCTAGCTCTTGGACTCCTGATCCCCAGGGGGCCCGGCAAAGCTGAGCAGCCAGGACAGGCCCCTCTCACCTGGGCAGGGGGCTGTGAACGAGGGCCACTCCATGACTTTCTGGGCAGGCAGCAGTGGGAGGGAGGCCTGGTGAGGTCAGAGGCAGATACCTCCTGCGCCCCCGCCAGGTGAGGCATGGGGACCCTCCTGCCATCAGCGCTGGAAAGGGACCCCTGAGTGAAGGGGGCCAGGGGAGGGTGGGCTCAGGGCCTGGCAGCAGAGTGGAGGAGGGTGGGGCAGGCTGGCCAGGGCTCAGAGCTGCTTCGGGTGGCCCCTGGGAGCCTGCATCTGACCCCTGACCACGGGCCCTGCAGAGCTCCCCTCGTCCTCCCCACGGCCGGACATCGGGGAGGTGTACGCGGACAGGGTGCTGTTGGTCTGGAAGCCTGTGGAGTCGTACGGCCCCGTGACCTACATTGTGCAGTGCAGCCTGGAAGGTAGGGCCGCCCCCCTGCCCTCCCGTCCTGGCGGCCCCGGGGTCAGTGGCGGGGAGCAGTGGGGAAGTGCCAGCCTGGTGGGGGCCCTGGACCCCATCAGGGAATCACCCGGCCCCTCTGCATCCCTGGGCGGCTGCCCTGGGGGCGGGGTCTCTCCACCCAACTCCGGTGGGCAGGCCTCGGGCTGAATCACACCCGCTCCCTGTGGCCAGGTGGCAGCTGGAGCACGCTGGCCTCAGATGTCTTCGACTGCTGCTACCTCACCAGCAAGCTTTCTCGGGGCGGCCTGTACGCCTTCCGGACGGCCTGTGTCAGCAAGGCGGGCATGGGCCCCTACAGCAGCCCCTCGGACCAGGTCCTCCTTGGGGGGCCCAGCCACCTGGGTGAGCACTCTGCAGGGCCTGGCGGGGCAGCAGGGGCCCTCGGAGGTTGCCTGCCCCGACACCGCGCAGGTGGCCAGTACCCGCTCAGGACAATTTGTTCTGTGTGCTGTGTCCCCGCCCCCAAATGGTTGAGGAACAGGTCCAGTGTGTGGGGTCAAAGAGGGGACCTCGTCAGGGCGCCTGGGAAGGGGTGATGGGAGACAAGGTGGGGTAGCTGGGGCTGCAGGCCCCCGTCACCAGCTTCCCTTCCACAGCCTCTGAGGAGGAGAGCGGCCCTGCCACGCCAGCCCAGCCCCTCCCCAGCACACAGACCTTCGCCTTCCAGACACAGATCCGAAGGTGGGGCCTCGGGGACAGTGGGTGGGCGGTGCCGTGGCCTCCCCGCCCCCTAGCTCTTCCAGCTCCCACCCCAGCCTCAGCTACTCCATCTGCAAGCACGGCTCACCTCCCCTGATGCTTGCTTCAGAGCATCTGCGCCCCCTCCCAGAAAGTTCCGGTCCCCTCCCTCCGGGCTTCCTCCTGGCTGTTCGCAGAATGGGAGGACAGGCGGGAGCTGCGGGAGAGCAGTGGGGAGCTGCATGGGCTGGCAGGGCGGGAGGGGTCCACACGAACCTGGCCGGTGCTTCGTCGCCAGGGGCCGCTTCAGCGTGGTGCGCCAGTGTCGGGAGAAGGCCAGCGGCCGCGCGCTGGCCGCCAAGATCGTGCCCTACCGCCCCGAGGACAGAACGGCCGTGCTGCGCGAATACGAGGCCCTCAAGAGCCTGCGCCACCCGCATCTGGCCCAGCTTCAGGCCGCCTACCTCAGCCCCCGGCACCTGGTCCTCATCTTGGAGCTGTGCTCCGGGCCGGAGCTGCTCCCCTGCCTGGCCGAGAGGTGAGGGGCGGCCCGGCGGGACGAGGGGCGCAGGGCGGGGCAGTGTGCATCGCAGCCCCGGCTCCACCGGCCCGCCCGCATAGGGGCGCTCAACAAGGCTCGGCGCCCCTCCCTAACCGGCTGGGACGGCTGGTGACCCCGAGCCCCCTCTGCGGTGGACAGAGTCCCCTCCCAACGTGCTGCCTCCTGACCCCTCTGCTTGGTCTGAACCGCCCTCTGCTGCCAGGACCTCCTACTCGGAATCGGAGGTGAAGGACTACCTGTGGCAGATGCTGAGTGCCGCCCAGTACCTGCACGGCCAGCGCATCTTGCATCTGGACCTCAGGTCCGAGAACATGATCGTCACCGAGTACAACCTGCTCAAAGTGGTCGATTTCGGCAACGCCCAGAGCCTCGCCGAGGAGAGGGTCCTGCCCTCGGAGGGGTTCAAGGACTACATGGAGACCATGGGTGAGCGTGGCGCAGCCCTGGGCGGGACTTGGGGGAGGGGTGGGCCAAGAGCAAGCCCCTCCCCGAGTCCTGCCTCCCGCCCCGTTCCACTGCAGACACACTCAGCCACTCACCGGGGCCCCTCTTGTGCCCCCCAGCTCCGGAGCTCCTGGAGGGCCAGGGGGCGGTCCCGCAGACGGACGTCTGGGCCATAGGCGTGACGGCCTTCATCATGTGAGTCCTCTGGGTGAGAGGGCAGGCCTGGGATCCATCGAGAGTGATCCCAGAGCCCCGTGTCCCCCATCCATCGAGAGTGACCTCAGAGTCCCCGTGTCCCTCATCCAACGAGGGTCACCACTGAATCGCCCGTGTCCCCCATTCATCTGAGGGTGATTTGAGTCCTCTGATCTTCACCCACAGGCTGAGCGCCGAGTACCCGGTGAGCAGCGAGGGGATGCGCGACCTGCAAAAGGGCCTGCGCAAGGGGCTCATCCTGCTGGGCCGCTGCTACGCGGGCCTGTCCGGGGGCGCAGTGGCCTTCCTCCGGAGCACTCTGTGCGCCCACCCCTGGTAAGGCGGCTCTGCCCCGCCCCCTGCCCGCGCGTCCCGCCCACTTCGCCCCACCCGTCCCTCCTGACCCGCCCGGGCCCAGCTTCCGGAGCGTAGCTGACGCCCCCTCCTGTGCTCCAGGGGCCGGCCGTGTGCGTCCAGCTGCCTGCGGTGCCCGTGGCTGACCGAGGAGGGCCCGGCCGGCTCCCAGCCCGCGGCCGTGACCTTCCCCACCACGCGTCTGCGCGCCTTCGTGCGCGAGCGCGAGAAGAGGCGGGCGCTGCTGTACAAGAAGCACCACCTGGCCCAGGCGCGCTGAGGCCTGGCCCTGCCGGCTGGGGTGTGGTCGGGCCGCCCTGCTGGGCCACCCCTCAGCCTCCCCTCTAGGACTCGCTCCCTGTGCCCAGACACACCAATAAAGAGCAGAACTGGATGAGTCATCTGTTTCGTTGTTTTGTTTGGGGGAGGGAGGAGGTAAGGGTCCTGCTGTATTCCTAGGGGCCGCCAGGCAGCAGAACTGCCCTTCCTTGTGGGCCGGTGGACTGAAGGGTCCGGCTTCGTGGGGTGGAGCAGCCGGAGCCTGTCAAGGCAGCCTCACTTTCGGTGACCAGTTCATCCTGGCTTTCAAACGGAGGCCCCTTTAGCCCCAGGCAAAGTGGGACAGTCAGTCCCCAGCCTCACCCACACGCCGGCCTCTGAGGCACTTCCACTGGGGCTCCTGGTGCTCCAAGGTGTGAGGATGGAAAACCCATAGCCTGGCTCCCACAGTCACCTCCCTGGCCTGGCATGGCCTCCAGGACCAGCCACAGCTGCCCTTTCTGGGTCTGAGGCAGAAGGAGCCTGTGACTGACCAGCCAGGCCACCCAGAGAGTGGGGAGAGGTGGACTGTGAATTTCAGGAGGCACCAAGAAGCTGCTCAAGGAGCCTGAACCTGAGTCCCGACTCCCCAACCACCTCCCACAGATGATCCGGCTGCTGTCCTCACAAGGGAAACCCCACTTAGGAAGAGTGTGTGGTTCTGAAGTTGCGTGAGCATAAACTGCCTTGTTTCATGTCGACTGGCTCTGATGCTATTTGACATTAGGAGTGGTGTCCCACCAACACCAGTGCTGCCTCTGGGACGAGCGCGCTGTGTGCAGGGACCACCCTGAGCCCTCTGCTAGGAGTCCCTCACAGGGCACTGCCACTCCTGTTCAGACACACGGTAGCACCCGGAGTCTCAGCCCTTGTGGTGCCCTGTGGGCACCTGCGTCTGAGCCCACGCCTTCCTCTCCATCATGTGCTCACCCAGCCCCTGCCAGCCGTGTCCACACCAAACCTGGCTCTGTGAGCCGGGACCCAGGGAGACTTCCAGCTCCTTATCTCCGGAGGCTGCATTTCTTTAGTAACCTCCTGTGCCGTGCGCTAAGATGACGTGTCCTTGCCCAGGCCTGTTCACACCAAATTTTGCAGGTTCGGCCCAGATCCGACCCTGGCACGTTGAGTGGCGCTTGACCGCACAGAGGCAGCCCCCTCTGTGAGCTCAGGCGCTCAGCTTTCCCGGTCCGTGCTGGGGCTGGCCTTGCTTCTCCGCAAGCCCGGCTGTCCTGGTGTGTTCTGCCTCTCCCTCTGTGCCAGTGCTATTTGGGGAATGGCAGTGCCCCCCCCCCCGCCCCCAGCCCCTCCTGGCATTGTGTGGCCTGGCCTGTGCTGCAGCATCGCTCCCTCCTGCCATGAGCCTCTGCTCCCTTCTCACTCGAGGCGGCCCTTTCCCAGACTGAGCCCTGCCCGCTGAACTGCTCCCCTCTGAAGCCCCTCCATGTGAGTTAGGAGAATTTTACTGGTAGTTTTTTCTAAAGATCAAATCTAATGTACCAAATGTTTTAAACAGTTGTATCATATTTTATTAAATAGTGACTTTTTCAATTAAGCTTTTTATTTTGAGGTCATTGTTGAATCACACACACTTGAAAGAAATAATATGGAGAGAGTCCAGGTACCATTTGCCCAGTTTCCCCAACGGTAGTACCTCCCCAAACGATAGTAACATGGCAACCAGGAACGTGATGCTGAGACAGTCGAGCTACAGACGATTTCTGCCACAAGGACCCTCATGTCACCCTCTTTCACAACCACATTCCCTCCCTTCCCACCGTTAACACTCCTTAACCCTGGCAACCAATATCTGCCTCACGTTTACACACTTTTGTCATTTTAAGAATGTTACAGAAGTGGAGTAATCCTATGCCACCTTTTGAGACTGGCTTTTTTTCACTTGGCATAATTCTCTGGCAGCTCACGGACCTAGTTGTGTGTGTCACTAGTTCACTCCTTCTGTTGGTGAGCAGTGTTCTGTGGTGTGAGTGACCACAATTTGCTTGGCTGTTCACCCACGAAGGACACTTGGGTCGTCCCAGTGTTTGGCTCTTTCAGATAAAGCTGCTGTAAACGTTCGTGTGCAGATTCACGTGTGACTGTCATCTTCGTTACTCCGGGATCCGTGCCCAGGAGTGCCATTGCTGCAAAACGCTGTTCCATCTGCCCTCCGCACGCCCCCTGCGGTGGAGTATCTGTTCGTGCCTTTTGCCCGTTTTCTGATTAGACTGCTTGTTTACCTGCTGTTGAGTTTTGAGAGTTCTGTGTACATTCTGGATCCTGGTCTTTCCTCAGATACGTGGTTTACAAATATTTTCTCCCACTTTGTACCTTGTCTTGTTGTCCTTTTTTGAAGTGCAAAAGTTTTAATTTTTAAAAGCATTTTTAATTGTGGTGAAACACACTTAACATAAAGTGCGCCACTTCTAAGTGTCCAGTTCAGTATTGTCAATTACGTGCACATTGTTGTGGAACGGTCACCACCAACCATCTCCAGAGCTGTTTCGTCTTGTAAAACTGAAACTCTGCCCCCGTTGAACAGCTCCCCACCCCCTGTCTCCCCAGCCCCTGGGAACCACGCTTCTACTTTCTGTTTCTATAAGCTTGACTGCTCTAACACCTCATGTAAATGGAGTCGTACTGTATTTATCCTTCTGTGTCTGGCTTGTTTCACTTGGTGTGATGTCCTCCAGGTTCATCCCTGCTGTAGCACGTGTGAGGATTTCCTTCCTTTTTAAGGCTAAATAATATTCCACTGCATGTGTGTACCATATTTTGTTTATTCATTCATCTGTCAAAGGATATTTGGGTTGCTTCCACCTCAAGCAGCTATCGTGAATAATACTGCAATGAATGTGGGCATGCAAATATCTCTTTGAGGTCCTATTTTGAATTCTTTGGAGTATATTTTTGGAAGCGAGGTTTTTGGATAATATGGTAATTCTATTTTTAATTTTTTGAGGACCTGCCATACTGTTTTCCATAGTCGCTGCACCATTTTACATTCCCACTGACAGAGTACAAGGGTTCCCATTTCCCCATGTCCACATCAACACATTATTTTCTATTTTTTTAATAGTGGCCATCCCGATGGGTGTGAGGTGCTATCTTTTTGTGGTTTTGAATTGCATTTCCCTAATGATTAGTGATGTTGAGCATCTTTTCATTTACTTGTTGGTCATTTGTATATCTTCTTCAGAGAAATATCTATTCAAACCCTTTGTCCATTTTGTAGTTGGGTTATTGATTTTCTTGTTGAGTTGTAGGAGTTCTTTATGTATGCTGAACATTGGCCCATTATCAAATATGTGGCTCACAAGTATTTTCTCCCCTTCTGTAGGATGTCTTTTCACTTTGCTGATTTTGTCCTTTGAGGAAAAGAAGTTTTTAGTTTTGATGTGGTCCAATAATTTACTTTGTGAAAAGTTTTTACATTTTATGAAGTCAAATTTATCAACTTTTCTGTTATGGATCATGCTTTTGGTGTCAAGTCTAAGAACTGTGTACTTAGCTCTGTACTTAGATCCTGAGGATTTTTTTCTAAAAACATAATTGTGTATTTATAGTTGTACATTTTGTGTTTAAGGCCACGATCCACTTTGAGTTAATTTCTTTGCATAAGGTGCGATCCTCAGCTTGAGGTTCATTTTCTTTTCTTGCCTGTGGGTGTCCATTTGCTTCAGCACCGTTGTTGAAAAGGCTCTCTTTCCTCCATTGCTTTTGCACCTTTGTCAGAAATTAGTTGGGCATATTTACGTGGGTCTATTTCTGGATTCTCTGTCCTATTCCGTTGATCTACGTGTCTGTTTCTCCATAATACCACACAGATTCAACTACTTTAGCTACGTGGCAACCCTTAATATCAAGTATTAAGAGGTTCCTCCGCATTTATTCTTCTCTTTCAAAATTGTTTAGCTGTTCTAGCTCCTTTCCTTTCCATGTAAATTTTAGAATAATCTTGTCCATCTATATAAAAGTGTGGCTGAGATTTTGGTAAGAATTGTCTTAAACCTTTGTATCAATTTGGGGAGAATTAACATTTTTACTATGTTGAATCTTTTAATCTATGAACATGGTATGTCTCTCCATTTATTTAGGTCTCCTTTGATTTCTTTCATCAGAATTTTGTAATGTTTAGCATAGAGATGACAAAGTTTTGTTAGAGTCAATGTTTTGAGTGATTGTAAACGACACTGTATTTTCTATTTTGGTGTCCACATGTTCCTTGCTAGCATATACGTACACAACTGATTTTTGTATGTTTATCTCATATCCCACAAACTTGCTGAATTCACTTAGTTCTAGGAGAGTTTTTTTTGCAGATTCCTTGGGATTTTCTCTGTAGACAGTCATGTCATTTGCAATTAAGGACAATTTCATTCTGTATCCCTTTTCTTTTCTTCTTCCTTTATTGCACTGGCTAGAACTTCCAGTAACATGTTGCAAAAAGTGGTGAGAATGGACATCCTTGCCTTTTTCCTGAGCTTAGGGAAAATCATTCAGTCTTTCACCATTAAATACAATGCTAGCTATAAGATTTTTGTAGAGGCTCTATATGAAGTTGAGGAAGTTCCCCTCTATTACTATTTTTCTGAAAGTTTTTACCATGAATGAGTGTTGAATTTATTCAAATGCTCTTTCTGCATCAAATGACACGATCTTGTGATTTTTCTTCTTGTTAACATGTAGACTACATTATTGACTTTGAATACTGAACCCGAATTGCATCTCTGGAATAAATCCTACTTGGTCACGTGGTATAATTTTTTTAATATATTGCTGAATTTTATTTGCTAATATGTTAAGGGCGTGTGTCTATAATTCGTGACAGGTATTGCCATTGTTGGGTGGAATGGAATGGTCTATAAATGCCCGTTAGATTCTGTCAGCTGATGGCTTTGTTAGGCTCTCCCACACCCTTACTGATTTTCTGGGAGTTGTTCCATCAACTATTGGGAGAGGAGTGTTGAGGCCTCCTGCGGTAACTGTGGGTTTGTCTATTTCTCCTTCCACTTCTAGTTGTATCAGTTTTTGCTTCAGACGTTTTGCACCTCTGTCCTTGGTGCATGCGCATTTGGGATTGCTCTGTCTTCTTGGTGGGTTGGCCCTTTCCTAGTTCTATGATGCCTTCTTCTGTCTTGGTAATTTTCTTTGCTCTGAAGTCTACTTTGTGTGACATTAGTGTAGTCACTCCTGCTTTCCTTTGGTTAACGTCTGCATGATACATCTTTTTCCATCCTTTAACTTTCAACCTGCCTTTATGTTGCAGTCAAAGTGAGTTTCCTGGGGCTGGCCCCGTGGCCGAGTGATTAAGTTCGCGTGCTCCGCTGCAGGCGGCCCAGTGTTTCGTTGGTTCGAATCCTGGGCGCGGACATGGCACTGCTCATCAAACCACGCTGAGGCAGTGTCCCATATGCCACAACTAGAAGGACCCACAACGAAGAATATACAACTATGTACCGGGGGGCTTTGGGGAGAAAAAGGAAAAAAATAAAATCTTTAAAAAAAAAAAAGTCTGAGAAATGATCCAGCTTGGCTCGTTCTGAGAACACAAGCACTTAAAAAAAAAAAAAAAAAAAGTGAGTTCCCTGTACACAGCATATAGTGGAGTCATGTTTTTTAATCCACTCTGCCAATCTCTGTCTTTTTAATATTGTAGTTAGGCCATTTACATTTAGTGCAATTATTAATATGTTAGGGCTTAAGTCTGCCATTTTATTTTTGTTTTGTTTCTTCTTTCTCTTCTTTGTTTCTCTTCTTTTTCCTGCATTCCCCTGGGTTGCTAGAATGTTTTTAGAATTTGGTTTTGGTTTATTTATAGTGCTTTTGAGTGTACACCTTTGTGTAGCTTTTTGGTGGTTACTCGAGGCTGTACGTTATGTACATGTAACTTATCACAATGTATGGATATTGTCATTTTCCAGTTCAAGTGAAGTATAGAAACTTTACCTTCCTGTAGGCTCCTCCACCTCCCTTGCTTATAATACCATTGTCTCACATATTTTCTTTACATACATTTAGAACTACAGTTGTTGACCAAAGAAAAACCTACTACAATTCAAACATCAGACATTTATTTGGGTAATTAGAATTGCAAGTCAGGAGACACAGATTCAGACAAAAACCCAAAATGTGCTCCAAGGAAGACAAAGAAAGCAAGAATTTTTAAAGGCAAAAAAATAGATAAATTACATAAGTTGTTTTGCAGAATTTGTGATCGGTGCTGGCAACAAGTGTTACGTCTTGGCTATATGTGACCGGTTGCTAAGCCATCTCTAAGGTGAAAAGTTCTCATCTATGGGAGTAAGCGTGCTTCCTGAAAGAAGGTCAAGAGGACAACAGTGAAGCACAGTTCAAAGTTACGTTCCATCTGGGTAGAGAAGTGGTGTGCGTGCTTACGCCCGTTTCTTTAATGGCCTCCCAGCTCCATTTTAGAAGCGTTGACATGTGTTACTCCATTCTGTTATTGCTGTTCACACAGTTTTATGGATTTGCACCAATCATCAGAGATAATTTAGAAAGTCAAGAGGAGTAGGAAGGTCTGTCGTATTTATCCATACTTTTGCTCCATGATCTTCCAAGTCTCTTTCTTACGCCACTACTTTTCTGTTTAAAGAGCTTCCTTAGCCATTCTTTTAAGGTAGGTCTGCTAGTGACCAACTGTCCTAGTGTTTCTTCATTTGAGAATGATTTTCCCCTTCATTCCTGAAGGATATTTCCTTTGGGTACTCGATTCTGGTGTAACAGATGTTTACTTTTAACCTTTAAAAATATTTTTCCATTTCCTTCCAGCTCCCATGGTTTCTGATGAGAAATTTGCTGCCGTTTGAGCTGGTTTTTCAGTATAGGTCAGGGGTTGTTTTTCTCTGTCTGATATTGAGGGTTTTTCTGTTTCTTAATTTTCAAAAGTTTATTAGGATGTGTCTTGGTGTAGATTCTTTGGGTTTATTCTGTTTGTGGTTTTCTCAGCCTCTTGAATTTGTAGGTTTATGTCTCTTCCAAAATTTGGAAAGTTTTCAGTCATTACTTCTTTCGGCACTTTTTCAACCCTGCTGTGCTCTCCGCTCCTTCTAGGACTCTGATGACACCAATGTTGGCTCTGTAGTAGTCCCGTAGACCCCTGAGGCTTCATCTGTACTTTTCTCACTCTGTTTTCTCTCTGTTTGCTTACAGGCTGGGTACTTTCTTTTCCCTGTCTTCAGGTTCACTGCTTCCTTTCTCTGTCCCGTCCATTCTGCTGTTGAGTCTATCTTCTGAGCTTTCAATTTCAGTGATTGTACTGTTCAGTTCTCAAATTTCCACTTGGTTATTCTTTATATCTCTATTCCTTTTCTCAGACTTTCCATTTATTTGCAGAAGCAGCCTACTTATTATTTGGTTCAAGTATGTTTGTAGTTTTTTGTTGAAGCATTTTTTTTTTTTAAGATTGGCACCTGAGCTATCATCTGTTGCCAATCTTCTTTTTTTTTCCTTCTCCCCAAAACCTCCTGGTATATAGTTGTATGTTCCAGTTTGAGTGCCTCTGGTTCTGCTATGTGGGACACTGCCTCGGTGTGGCCTCACAAGTGGTGCCATGTCTGCACCAAGGATCAAACTGAGGGAACCCTTGGCCACTGAAGTGGAGCACATGAACTTAACCACATGGCCACGGGGCCGGCCCCCTGTTGAAGCATTTTTATCATAACTGCATTAAAATCTTTGGCAGGTCTTTCCAACATCTTTGTCATCTTAGTATTGGCACCTTTTGCCTGTCTTTTTTTCACTCAGTTTGGGATCTTCCTGGTTCTTGGTTATGACAAGTGATTTTTTATTGAAATGTGGACATTTTCACATCGTATTACAAGACTCTGGCTCTTATTTAAGGTTTCTATTTTAGCTGGCTATGGTATAATAAGAAATATATTTTGTCTTTTCCCCAGTTCTTGGCACAGAGCTCCTAAAACCCTGGAATTTCCTGAGTGGTAGGAGTGTCTTTTGTTCTCACACAAGCTCTTTTAGATCACACCTGAGTTTAAGCTAATGAGGTGACTAAGGATGGGACCTCTAGATGGCCTCTGGATGAGGCTGGTCACTGGAAAGACCAAGTGATTAGAGGGTTAGAACTTTCAACCCCACTGGAGATTGAGCTCGATAAAAACTTTTGGACAAGGAGATTCAGAGAACTTGCAGGTTAGTGGGTACGTCAACTTGCTGGGAGGGTGTTGCGCCCAGAGAGAGCATGGAACTCCATCCCCTTCCCGTACCTTGCCCTGTGCATCTCTTCCACCTGGCCGTTCCTGGGTAATATCCTTTATGATAAACCGGTAAACATAAATAAAGTGTTTCCTGAGTTCTGTGAGCCATTCCAGCAAATTATCAAACCTGGGCGGGGAGCGGGTTGTGGGAACCCCTGACTCATAGTTGGTTGGTCAGGAGAACAGGTGGCTCAAGACTTGCAACTGGCATCTGAGGTGAGAGCAGTCTTGTGGGGCTGAGCCCTTAACCTGTGGAATCTGATGCTAACTCCCAGGTAGTCAGTGTCAGAATCAAATTGAATTGTTGGACACCCAGCTGGCGTCCAGAGAGTTGGAGAATTGGTGTGGAAAATACCCAAGACTGGCTTTCTCCAGGGCTACTGTGACAGAGGAAGAGTTGGTGCCACTTTGTTACTGACACACGGAGGTAGACGTTCAGGCACCCCACTCGGCCTCCACTGACATTGGGGGTGTGCGTGGGGGGGTGGGTCCTCGCACTGCTGAGCGGAGGTGGGAGTTCCAGCTGCCCTTGGTCCCCGCTGGCCCCGGGTATTGGATGGCAGGACTGAAAATCCAGCTCCCTGCTGGCCTTTGCTGACACCACCCAGCGGGGAGGGTTTGAGGTACCTCGTCACAGCCTGGCGAAGGCCACAGTGCAGGACAAACAAGTTTTCTCTCCTACTAGGCTGCCCTGTCCTGGTCCTGGGGCTGGAGAGAGCAGGCTTTCATCGGGCACTTTTTGTCTGTACCCACTGGGGTTTCTGAGTCGTGGCTTCCTCTGCTCCAAGTCTGAGATGTATAGGGGAAAAGAAAACAGGGAGCTCACTACAGTGTGGTTCCTGGGATCATGAGTTCCCTCTCTAGCCAACCTTCTTCACTCCATCTTTCAGGGTTGCTATGGGCTGATGGTGTCCCCTAAAATCCATATGTTGAAGTCCTAACCCCCAGTAGCAGAATGTGACTCTATTTGAAGATGGGGCCTTTAAAGAGGTGATGAAGGTAAAAAGAGGTCACTGGGGTGGGCCCTGATCCTGCATAACTGCTGTCCCTATGAGAGAAGATTAAGACACAGACGCTCAGAGGGAGGACAATGTGAGGACACAGGGAGAACGCGGCCGTCTACACGCCCAGGAGAGGCCTCAGGAGGAAGCAGCCCTGCTCACACCCGGATCTCGGAGCTCCAGCCTCCAGGACTGGGAGAGAATAAATGTCTATTGTTTAAGCTCCTACCATGTGGTATTTGTTATACAGCCCGAGCTGACTAATAGAAGGGTCTTCTTACGTTTGGTTTATATATAATGTCTGGGGGTGGGTTTTGGTTAGGAATATAGTCCCTGAGCTAACATCTGTGCCAATCTTCCACCACAGCGTGGCTTGATGAGTGGCTGGAAGGTCCACGTCCAGGATCCGAACCCAGGAACCCTGGGCCTCCAAAGTGGAGCGTGGGAACTTAACCACCATACCACCAGGCCGGCCCTGTAATATCTGGGTTTTTAATTGTGCTTAGCAAGAGGAATAGCGAGAAGTTCATGTCCTCCGTTTTATCAGGAGTGACACTTCCTCGGTCATCAGGGTGGACTCCTGTTGCACTTTCCCTGTTCTCTTCTTTCAGGCAAACCATCCCACTCGGAGTACGGCACCACGCTGGAGTTGCTGCCTGCTGCAGTGTTTCTCCCACAGGCGCCAATTCAGCAAACCTCTCTTTGGCCGCAGCAACTCGGATTTTCTCTTTTGAATTGAATTTTGCGTGTTAGTGACTGTTGGCAGGTGGCAGATCTGTTCCAGGATTTCTCCTGCTTTCCTCTCCCCTAGTCTTTGGTTCTCATCTATTTTTTTTCCATGTTCCCTAGTTTACATATTTTTCTATCACCTCTGTTCTCCGAAAAAATATTCATCTTGAAAGCATTTTGTGATTACTCCCGTTTTCCTGTTTTTCTGGGCAGATGTCAGTCATTTCAGGCCGCCATAAGAAAACACCATGGACAGGGCAGCTTAAACACAGGAATTTCCTCCTCACGTTCTGGGGGCTGGAAGTCCGAGGTCAGGTGCCAGCAGGTCGGGTTCTGGGGACAGCCCTCCTCCTGCTTCACAGACGGCCGCCTTCTCACCATGTCCTCACCCGGCAGAGAGAACAAGTTCCACACACTTCCTCTTATACGGACACCAACCCCACCATGGGGCCCACCCTCCTGACCCCCTCTAGCCCCAAGCACCTCCCAAAGACCCACCTCCAACGCCTTCATGTCGGGGGCAGGGCCTCAACACGTGAGGGTAGGGGGACACACATGCAGTCCCCAACAGTGGAATTCTCCCTCTGACCACTTGTCGCGTGGCTGTGTTGGTTTCACTGTGTCTGGTGCGTGCCTGCCTGGCCTGCGGGTGCTCAGAAGCGCCCTGGCCAGTGCCCGCCTTGGCCTGGGTCTGGGAAAGCCTCCATCCTGCCAACTGCTCTTTTTTCCTGATTTGTTCTTTCCACAGAAAATAACTTGTCTCTTTTTTTTTATGCCTAGATCATTGTTGCTCTCCTCTTATTTACATACTTCACCTTTCCATGCCACAAATTTAGAGGCATTTTTCTCATCCCATGGACCCCAGTGCCCTGAAATCAGTCGTGCCGGAAGCCTAGATGGACACACCCCTAGACATTCATTTCTATTCAGTCAACAAACGCATATATTTGTGTATATATATTTATTGATTGAATTAAAAGTATATCAATATCTATTAATGAATAAAATGATAAAATATAAAATAAATTTATATAACAATTAAAATTAAAATATCTATAAATATAAAATATGTATAAATATAAATAAAAATTATATAAATATAAATGAAAATTAAAATATAAATAAACAAAAATTATATATAAATATATGTTTATAAATATAACTGTAAATAAAATATATACTAATAAATATATTAATATAGCGATATCTACATATCGACCTATGTCTATCTATGTCTATCTCTATACATAATCACATGCTTGGTCTTTCTGTCCACCAGCCCCCACCTTGAAGCTATCTGGGGCCACTGTGGGTCACCCCATTAACATAACACAGACAACACACATATTATGTTTAATATGTATGTATTGACTGAATAAAAATGTATAGTCCACAATGTTCTAAGAACTGTTCTAGGCACTGGAGATACAGAAATGAGAGAATCGACCCCAGTCCTAACCTCAGAGTGGCTGCATTTCCTTTTCCTTATAATCCGGTTTGGTTTTCTGTCATTGGGAGATGCAGAGCCTGAGCAGGACCGGGCTGAGACTCTGTGAGACTGCAGAGGCAGGTGTGGGGGACCTGGTTGACCCCGGACCTGAAGGGGAACGCCAGCACTTCTCAGGGGTGGGAGTGGGTGCGGCCGGCTGTGAATAAGCAGTCACACTGTCGAGTAAATGACAGTTGAATTGAGGGGGGCAGGCCTGGGGTGAAGGACCAGCCCTGGGCTGCTGGCAGCGGCTCAGAGACGTGGAAATGCAGTTTCAGGAACAGCCCTCACCTCTCCCCTGTGAGGCAGACACACAAGTGCGGGTGGGACGGGGAGGAACGGCTGTGTCCGCACAGCAGTGAGGACTCTGTGCCGCCCGGGGCCCCCTGCCCGTGGAATGATAGACACATCTGGTCTTTGTCCTCAGTCGCTGGCAGAGTTTCAAAACCCCTTGAAATTTCCCAAGTGACAGGAGCATCTGTGTAACGATAACGAGCTGACCCACAGTGGCCCCCAGACAGCTCAGGATGCCGCTGGTCCCAGAAAGACCAGGTATGTGAGGGGAGGGCAGGAACTCGGAGCCCCTACCCCGACCTCCTGGAAGGGGCAGGGCTGGGGATGGAGCTTCATCACATGGCCAGCGATTCAGTCAGTCACGCTTGCGGAATGAAACCCCAATGAAAAGTCTGCACCCCGAGGCTTGAGGGAGCCTTCTGGTGGGTGACACATGGATGTGCAGGGAGGGGATGTGCCTGATCCCACACGGCGGGAAGCTCTGCCTTCCCTCCTCGCCCTGACCGTGCCCTGCTCATCCCTCCACCTGGCTGCGCCTGTTTGCCTTTATGATAGAACCATAACTGTAAGGAGAGTTCTGTGACTCATTTTACCAAATCACTGAACCTGAGGGGTTGTGGGAGTCCCCGAGTTTAGTCAGTGGGTCAGAAGTGTGGGTGGCCCTGAGACTTGCCACCAGCTTCTGAAGTGGGAGTGGTCTTGTGGGACCAAGTCCTTGACGTGTGGGGCTGCATGGACTCTGGGGAGTGAGTGTTAGACTTGAATTGGACTGCAGGACGCCAATCGGGTGTCGGAGAGTCAGTGTGGGGACAGATCCCTCTGGGAGTCCACAGCTTTGGGACCACAGAAAGCTGAGCCTACGGCAGCCGCCTCCAGAAATGTCCTGATTGCCACTGGCGTTGCTGACCCTGACTTCTGCTCCCCCATGTAGCCCAACAATCTTGTAAACACACATTTCCCTGAACCGGATGGGTTTATGCTCGAAAGCTAGAGTGGTTGATTATTTGACTGACTCTGAATGGAGCTGTCTCTTCACAGAGCCTTTCAAACTCGAGGTGAGAGATGACAGGCCACGGCAGGGCCTCCATCAATGTCCACTCTTACTCCGCTGCCTCCTTCTGATGAAGCCTCAGTGCCTCTCACTCCTGCACCCACACGGTAGGTTCCTAGCTCTGCTCATTTGGTCGTAAGCGATGCCTTCAGTGTTGGTGATTGTTTCACTTGACTAGCGGAGTGAGTGGAAATGATGTTCCTGAACCAGAGCAGAGACCTTAGGGATGAGAGTGAGCTGCCACAGGAATTACCGTACAAAATACGCGAGATCTGAACCTGAGGGCTCGCGGTGACTGTGCATCTGATACTCGAGAGGATGGACGAGGTCTGGATGTCCGTCCCCAACAACTTCTAAGTAAGAACCGATACAACACAGTCTGGCACCCATGAACTAAAATGGTGATGAATAACAGCAATTAACACTGAAAATAGTGATCAACAACTTCATATGGTTTAGGTATTATTATAAGCAAATTACTTGTATAAATGTGATACATCATAACTTAATAGACAGGAAACAGAAAGTTATGGAAATCAAAGTGAGATTGATGCACTGGCAATCACAGTAGGAGATTTTAATACGCCATGTTCAGACACCAAGAGAGCAGACATACAAAAATAAATGAATTTGTAGAAGTATCAGTAACACAAGTGGAAACATTTATGTGTTGGGCAGAAAGACAGACAGGCCGTATTTTCTGGCCTCTGTGAATGACATCGGTAACCATCAATGACAGTATAAACAAGTTATAGATATCCACTTGGGAGTTTTAAAAACCATCCTAAATAATTTCTGCATTAAATGGGAAAACAGAAACGATAATTAATTTTAAAGAGGCAGCCTAAGGACGAGATGTGGAGGTCAGCAGCAAAGGACTTCTTCATCCCCCAACTCTAGTCTTTGCTAAAACAGGGATGGGATTACTGCAGAACATAGAACATCAAAACAAATTTAAGTTTTCATTTTATCACACTATGCAATCTGCCGTTGCCATGTGGTACCTTGGAAACAAATAGTGTTCAGAATACAGACACTTGGGGTTTCTTCTGAGACCCTGTGTTCTGCGGCCGGAGGTCAATGTGCCTTCAACACAAGTCTCCCTTGCACATGGGGCTGCTGACCCCTTGGGCAGCTTGGCCAGCAGATATGATAGCTAGCTAGCTAGATGGCAGATATTTAGATAAGATAGATCAATCAATAGATAGATAAATAGATATAGATAGATAGATCTGATCAATATATGATAGAAGGGAGAAAGATTATAGATAGAGAGATGAGATGGATGGATGGATGAGATAGGTAGATACGTATGTGACAGATTAGATAGATAGGTAGATATGATGGATAGATAGATAAAGAGATAGATTCTAGATAGAAAGATAGATGATAGATTAGATTGATTGATCAACAGATTACATAGATTAGATTGATTGGTCAATAGATATTCTGAAAACGCTTTCTGATTCAGAAAACTGAAACTCTGAAGCAAATTACAGCAGGCACACTCTATCACAGCAGAATTCCCAAGAAAGTCAGGGTATTCCCAGGGCAAAAGCAAAGACAGACCAGGGTTGGACACGGCAGCTGGACACTTGTGTTTCAACAGTGGTCACAGCTCAGGACAAGGCAGGTGGGCAAGTAGACAGAGGCCCCCACTGAAATGGGATGCTCAGTTTTACCCAATCTGGCTGGGGAGCCACGAATCCAGACCAGGCAAACAGGAGCGTGGAATCTGAAACCATGAGGCACCAAAGGAAGCCGGACACAGGGAGGAAGGACAGAAGCCGAAAAACCAAGGGACTCCTAACACAGGTATTGGCAGTGTGTCAACAGATAAAAAGTGGAACAGAGGAGGAAATCAAAATCGCTTGGAGAGAAAGACACCATGAAGCTGGCCAGGTCGTTTGGGAAATAGCCAGAAAGAAATTCTAAAGTGGAAAACTATGATAACTGAAATTAAAACCAAGGTGTGGTGTGGATTAAACACTAAATGAGATTCAGCTGTAAAAAGCGTCAGTGACCAGGGAAGCTGAGGTGCAGGAAGCTGACAGCCACAGAGACGGCAGCACAGGAAAAGGTCCGTCACACAGGACGGCTGGAGAGAAAGAAGGTGGACCTGACTGGGTGTCTAGAAACAGAGAAGAGAGTTTTATAAAAACAATCATGAGTAAAATAACAAATTATAAATTTCCCAAAAGTGAAAATAATTCTCAGATTCAGAAAACACAAAAAGAGGTTGAACTAGCTAAGTACGTGAGCCGAGTGAAATATCCTTAATGACTAAGGACAAAGTAAAAATATTTTCAGAAGCACGAAAACTGAGGACTTTTATCACCAGCAGGAGCTTCTAGAGGATAGATGGTTAGAGGAGTGAAAAGGATGATAACTCTAAGAGCCTCCTGAAGGACTGGGCAGCCCACAGGAGCAGTAAGAACCGACAGGCACGAAAAGACTGACAGGACAGGGACGCAGGGAAAAAGACCCACCAAGGCACGGAGTTAAGCCAGAGGGCCATGCTGTGCTGCATGAACAATCGATCTGAACCAGGAGATTCATTTAAAACAAATGCCATCACTAATTTGTTTGAACTGGATGGCTCTCCCTCAACATATTTTGAAAAACTCTGGTTATCTTTTTATCAGCTGTGATTAGCAGCAAAGCACTGACCGTGGCCTAACTGTTGGCTGCAAGCCTCTGGACACCAAGAGTGACCGAGTCCTTCATCCATAACATGTTGAGAAGAAAGAGGCGTTTAAGTCCTCCCAGTCCATGCCCTCAGAGAAACCCACCAGCAGCGCGATGGGCTGACGGTCCTTTGCTCTGGGGGCTTCTTGGGGAGAAGCTGGTGCTGTGACAGAGCTGGGACTGTCTCTTGTGTCTGCACTGGAGAATGACCATGGATGCACTTGAGAGCAGCACAATGCCTACAAAGGAGACATCGCTGGACAGTGACAGCGTGAAGAGCAGGTCCCCGACAACTAGCTCAGAGGGGAGGAGGAACACTACTCACTGATAAACGTGTGGCTCAGTGAGGACACGCTGGGTGAAGACACAGTAGATGACCAGGTTACTACAGAAGGGCACGTGTGGGAACCACAAGAAGAAGAAGAAATGGAGGATATAATTTGTGGATGTGAATTTGACCAGCCAGGAGGTGCTGGGCCTGACGGTGATGGCCTGGGGCACCCTCAGGAGTCAGGTGGTGCAGATAGAGAGGCCCTTCAGGATCCAGTTCAGGTAGACCAAGGCCTTGCATGAGAATCATTTTGGAAATTCCTTATCCCAAACATGTCTGTCAGCATTAGGAGCACCATGGTGACAAGCATCACCATGTGGAGGATGGCCAAGTGACAGACAGGTCGGGGGTGGGGTGAGGTGCTTACGCCTGCAATCCAGAAGGAGCATGAAGAGAAGGAGGAAGGTGTTGGCAGAGACTCCAAGGCCAGCTTGGGAAACGAGATGTTTTTTGATGTTAATGTAATCGGGAAGTTTGCTCGTCTTAACAGAGAATATAAAATGTAATACGTATCTTTGGAGGAAAAAAAGAGGGCGAGCGAGCTCAGACCTCCAACATTACATCCATCATCGCCATAACTCCCTCCACCATCACCAATCTCCACCATCATTATTAGTTCACCAAGATGTTTTCGCTGATCCTGCTTTGCTCTTACGTATCCATAAAGATTCTTCAGAAACCTTGCTCTCCCAATCAAATGGTCCTTACAGGACAACCCTCGTGTGTAACGTGATCTCCTGGGACTCGTTCCTCCTGGCTCCCTCCTGCCTAAGCAGTGGTTTCCGGGAGATAATGAACCCTGTTAAGATTTCCTGGGAATGGTCCCTCATCAGGCGTAAGGGAGAAATAACCCCCTGAGTGTCAGTATCTTTCAGAAATATTGAACCCGACATCTCTGAGTGCTTCTCATCTGGATGCCCACGGGATGGCCCCAGCCAACACATGCTCTCGATGAGCTGTTTTACACAACCAGCACGTATCTGATAAGGGTATGGGTCCGATGACTTCATCCTATTTTCTCTAAAAGTTTTACATTTTACACTCAAGGCTGTGATCCATTTTGAGTAAATTTTCACATAAGGTGTGAGCTTTAGGTTGAGGTTTGTTTTCCCCCAGACATCCCTTTGCTCCAGCACCATTTGTTGAAGAGGCTCCTTCCTTTGTTGAATTGCCTTTGCTCCCGTGAAAGACCATTTGGGCAGATTTGTGTGGGTCTGATCCTGGGTCTGTTCTGTTCATGTCTGTCTGTCCCTCCTCAATACCCACCGCCTTGATTCCTGAGGCTGTACGGCGAGTCCTGAGTGTGGGAATACGGGTTCTGTTCCCTCGACGCCTCCCTCTCAAAACTGTTCCAGATTTTGTAGCTCCTTTACTTTTCTGCACAAATTTTAGAATAATCTTGTTTACATGTGCAACAAAATCTTGCTGAGAGTTTGATAGGAATCGTGTTAAATCTGTGTATCAATCCACAGACACACTGTGCCTCCATCTACTTCGATCTCCTGTGAATTCTTTCATCACTTGCGTGTAATTCTCAATGTCCTAGCTCTGTATATGTTAACTGTGGCCATTGTTGAGTCCTTTGTCATTTACAGTTACTGTTTTACTTGGACATTTTCGCAAGGTGCTTGTTTCGAGGAGCTTCATGGAAAGAGCTCTGACAAGGACAGATTTCTGATAACTCTCAGATCATACCACTGAGGGGTAAGGATTCACAGAACCCTAGACGAGAAAGTAATGGCTTCAGAAAACTGCTAACAACAGATCAAGATCAACAAGAATTAATCCCATGGGCCAAACAAACTCATGAGGATGGTTATACTTTTTACAGCTTTTTCTTTGAAACATTGCTGGTTCTTTAATGTTTTGTTTTTCCAGCTTTATGGAACTTTTTTCTCTTAAGCTATCTATAACGTACAGCAATTTGGTAAGTTATGGCTTTGTAAACAGAATTGAAACATTTATCCTTTTCTCCCTACCTGATCCCTCCAGAATTAAGGAACTCATTAAGTATTCTTATTTTCATGGCAAGATACTTATTTGCGTAAGTTCAAGAATCTGTTTTCCTTGTAACAGGACACAACTGGAAACATTGGTTACAATAAGGTTTTTACTGGAATGTCACATTTGAGAATATGCATAAAATCAGATATGACCAGACAGTTTCAAGGAATTAAGGTTGACTTTATGGAGCCAGTAAATCTTGGACAAATCAGCCTGGTGTCTTGCTTATAGGACTCTCAGCAGCCTCTCCAGGTGAATTCCTGGCAGGTCCAGGAATCTCAGGATATTTTAGGGACCTCAGGAAGAGAGGAATTAACCCAAATCTATAGAAATTGCAAGTGAAATCTGACGTCGAGGCAGACTTGGCTTGTCTTCCGAGCCTCAAGAGGCTTTTACAAGTCTAATCTGACATTCCTTATGGAAAGTTCCAGAAGAGCAGATTTACAAGATTCTACATGGTCATCACTATTCTTGCTGCACTTATGTTAACAATCAGGCTAAGTTGGAAACTAGACAGACTAATCTCACTTTGGTTATGTATGGTAGAAATGGGGTGACTGTAGAGACAAAAATTATTTCCGTATAATCAGTTGTAATGTCCCCTTTCATTTCTGATTTTAATTGTTTTTTTTTCATAATTTAGCTAAAAGTTTGTCAATTTTATTGTTCTTTTTAAAGAACAAACTCTTAGTTTTGAAGTTTTTCTCTGTTGCTTTTCTATTATTTATTTCATTTATCACTGCTCTAACCTATATTATTTCCTTCTTTCCGCTAGATTCGCATTTAATTTGCCTTCTTTTTCTAGTTGCTTGAGGTGTAATGTTAGGCTGTTGATTTGAGATTTCTCTTCTTTTCTAATATAAACATTTACAGTATAAATTTTCCTCTTAAAACTGCTTTCACAGCATCTGGTACGTTTTCCTATTTTGTGTTTTCATTTATCTCCAGATACTTACTAATTTCTATTGTCATTTCCTCCTTAGATCGTTGGCTGCTGCCAATCATCTACTGGTGGTGGAGACCACCCACTGTTAGCGTAGGAGCTCACCACAGCTAGTGTAGGAGCTCACCACGGCTAGTGCAGGAGATCACAACTGCTAGTGCAGATCACCACTGCTAGTATAGGAGTTCACCACTGCTAGTGTAGAAGATTACTCACTTCTAGTGTAAGTGGTCACCACTGCTAGTGTAGGAGCTCACCACAGCTAGTGTAGGAGCTCACCACGGCTAGTATAGGAGTTCACCACTGCTAGTGTAGATTACTCACTTCTGGTGTAAGTGATCACCACTGCTAGTGTAGGAGCTCACCACAGCTAGTGTAGGAGCTCACCACGGCTAGTGCAGGAGATCACAACTGCTAGTGCAGATCACCACTGCTAGTATAGGAGTTCACCACTGCTAGTGTAGAAGATTACTCACTTCTAGTGTAAGTGATCACCACTGCTAGTGTAGGAGCTCACCACAGCTAGTGTAGGAGCTCACCACGGCTAGTATAGGAGTTCACCACTGCTAGTGTAGATTACTCACTTCTGGTGTAAGTGATCACCACTGCTAGTGTAGGAGCTCACCACTGCTAGTGTAGATTACTCACTTCTAGTGTAAGTGATCACCACTGCTAGTGTAGGAGCTCCCCACTGCTGGTGTAGGAGCTCACTACTGCTAGTGCAGGAGCTCACTGGTAGTGTAGATTACTCACTTCTTGTGTAAGAGCTCACCACTGCTAGTGTAGGAGCTCACCACTGCTAGTGTAGGAGCTCACCACTGCTAGTGTAGATTACTCACTTCTAGTGTAAGTGATCACCACTGCTAGTGTAGCTCACCACTGCTAGTATAGATTACTCACTTCTAGTGTAGGAGCTCACCACTGCTAGTGCAGGAGCTCCCCACTGCTAGTGTAGCTCACTCACTGCTAGCGTAGATTACTCACTTCTAGTGTAGGGGCTCACCAGTGCTAGTGTAGATTACTCACTTCTAGTGTAAGTGATCACCACTGCTAGTGTAGCTCACCACTGCTAGTGTAGCTCACTCACTGCTAGTGTAGATTACTCACTTCTAGTGTAAGAGCTCACCACTGCTAGTGTAGGAGCTCACCACTGCTAGTGCAGGAGCTCCCCACTGCTAGTGTAGGAGCTCACTTCTAGTGTAAGTGATCACCACTGCTAGTGCAGGAGCTCACCACTGCTAGTTAGAGCTCGCCATCGCTGTCTTGTTAACAATACAGGTTAACGAGAAAAACCTGTTGTCTTGTCTTGTTAAGACGGGTTAACGAGAAAAACGAGTCTGTGAACATGTACACGTGGGAGACAGCCAGGGAAAACGAGGCACTCAGAGCAGTGGCTTAGACTCCTGCTTATCCAGCACCCTCCACAAGGAACGAAAGTGTGTGGATAAATGACAGGTCAAGGGAAGTGGTTGTGGACTTCGATGGCCGGCCCACCATGGCCAAGTAAAGGAGTGGCAGATAAGCTAGTTAGTAGGTTAGTTAGGTGCATTCTCAGTGCCGTCTCCAGGCTGGGAGGTCGGGAGCCATCTCCTGTGCCGGCCTGTTCTCCCTGTGCGGAGGGGCCAGGACACCCGTCAGTGTCTGCCCTGCGCAGTGTGGCTGCTCCTGCTCGAAACATACCTTACGCCAAATGGGAGTTCAGGGGTGGCGTGTTCTGCTGCCCCCCACCGTCAGAAGGGATGAGCTCCCTGGTACTCACGGACAAGCTCACACCTGACTCACCTTGCTGGGTGTTCTCCCTGCTGAAAGCAAGGTGCAGGCAGGTGCCCCCGCTGCTCTAGGTGTGAAGCGATGACAGGAAAAGCGAAGGCCCCGCACGTGGGCAGGTAGCTCCAGGAGGGCCAGGGAACGACCTATGACGTGTCCTTCACGAGCAGTGCTGAGCTCCTGCACTAAGAGTGGGTGATCACTTACACTAGCAGTGCTGAGCTCCTGCACTAAGAGTGGGTGATCACTTAGACTAGCCGTGAGTGAGCTCCTACATTAGCTGTAGGTGGGCGCTACACTAGCAGTGGGTGATCTGCACTGATGGTGGTGAGCCTCTGCACCAGCAGTGACGAGCTGGTCTCTGCCCAGAACTCAGAACGGTAGACACAAATGGTTTTCCGTCTCCCCGACTGGTGTCCAGCTCTACCCTAACACCGCGGCTGGAGGTGTCTGTCCTGGTGCCCTGAGTGCGGCTGAGTGCTTGTCCATGCTCTCACCCATGAGGCTGTCCTCCCAGTGGCGTTTCTGGCAGCCATGGTGAAGTCCCAAACCTTGATGTCCAGATCTTGCTCCAGGCGGGAACCCACGGTACACTCAGATTGTCAACAGAAAGTGACAGTGGGCTCAGCTGCTCAGGAAAATGAGATGGGGGCACTTCTCCAGCCAGGAAAATGCCCGGACTCCTGCCTCAAAAATCCTTCCCCCGTGCACATAATTTGAAGGAACTGCTGAAGACATTCAAAGGGGAATACATCTAATAACAAAAAAGCCCAAGGATGAAAGAATGAGTAAAGGAATGACCAACAAGTGGAAAACTACCTGGCTACTGAACACAGTGTTTATCAGGGAAAGGTTATCTGGAAAAACAAAAAATTTCTGCAGCAGGTGCATGAAATGAACACGCACGTCGAGCAAAGACCAGGGAGACCACGTCTGGGAGTCGCTGTGTTCACGGGGGCAGTAGCCGCGTCCCTGACTTTGCCTGCAAGCATCCTGCCTCAGCGCCACCCTCCCCGGGCTGGCCCTCTGCCCAGCACTTTCCCAACCTGCGACCCCCACCCCCCACCACTTAAAGACAGTGGGATTACAGACAATGCTGTTTATTTACTGTGAGAAGGGTCCTTGGAATAAATAAATCCTAGGGATGCAGATGCCACACCACACCTTCCTGAGAGGGTGAAGCAGTGCAAAAGTTAAAAGCAAAACGAATCCCGGATTCCATAAGCAGTATCGCCCCTCCCCCAGGGCAGGCAAGAGCAGTGGGGGGCCAGAGACGCCGGGATGCCCTGCAGGCCGTCTGTGAGGGCAACGCCAGCCTGCGGCTCTCAGCGCAGCTCAGATGGAAACTGGGAGCTTGCCCACCAGTGCTCACCTCCAGGCCCACAGGACCCCCACATCCCAGCCTCCGCACTAGGGGCCAGTGAAGGGGCATTTTCAGGATCCCCGAGTGGTTGGCGCTTCCGTGTGTCCTGGTTACTAGGCTGCACTATCAGCGCCTTTTGCTCCCTCTCCCCTCCTCTGGCCTTTCCCAGGTCCCCCCTGCTGCACCCTGACTAACCTGAGGCAGCCACATCCAGCCCGTTTTATGGGACCAGACCCCGAGACTGCCGGCAGCTTTCTCAGGGTGCAGCCCTGGAGTCGTAGGACCCCGGTGCCTCTCCACAGAATGCAGCCAGGCTGGGTGGGCTCCTGGAACCAGAGCTGCCGGGGTCCTGGGCTCGGGGTTCTGCGAAGGGCTGTTGGTGATGCCCCAGCAGAGAGGGTCTCGGCATCCGACGATCTGGGAGGACATCCCAGGGCAGGATGCAGCCGGCTCTGCACGCCTTGCACAGCTTCCCAGGAGTGACAGCAAGTTCAGTTTTACTGCGCACATCAGAGGCCCTACGAGCTCTTTCCACAGCTCAGAGGACACGCACCTTCCTCCCAGGCTTTCCAAGTGGCTCAAAGACCCAAAGCCAGGACGAGGAGCCATGAGAGACCCACTCACCACGAGGGCCACCTCACTGGGAAGCCAGCATGTCCCCAGGCCCACCTTTCGGTCTGCAGATGGTCATCGGGGTGGGGCTGCTGGACAGAGGCGAGAAGAGGGCCCGGAGGGTCCCTGAGAAGGGTGTCTCGGGGAAGGCATACAAAAGCGAGCCGTCGGTGGCGCTGTAGAAGGATAAGTGTCCCGCCTCGTAGTCCAGAAAGATGCCCACGCGCCGGGGCGGGTCTCGGAGGGGGGCGAAGGCGCGCTCGGAGGAGTTGTAGTAGCTGCCCAGGAACACCAGGATCCAGAAGCCGTTGCCGGCGAACAGCTCGCCCTTCTCCTTGCGATTGGCGTTGTCTCTGCAGACGCCCAGGGCCCAGCTGGCCCGCTCCCCCACCTCTACCTCCCAGTAGTGGCGGCCGGAGGTCAGGGGCTCCCGGCCCAGCACGCAGGGCCCGGGGTCGAACCGCTCAGGGCTGTCAGGCAGGGCCTGCCGCAGGTCCCCGCGCCGCACGCTCCGCCTGTCCTCCGACAGGACCAGCTCAGGATTGGCGGTGTCGGGATCAAGAGTCACGTCCCCTGCAGACAAAGCAGCGGTTACCCATGGGCTGTCTATCCCAGGCCCTGCACCCCGACGGCCGGCCAGAGAGACTGGCTGCAAACCAACCACGTCCCCACCCACTCTGAAATGACCACCCACCCACTTGTAGTCACAACTTGGAATGTTCTAGAAAGCGGCCCACACTGCCTTGAGAATCCTCCTCCTTCAGAGGACAGAGGAACCCCTGGTGCTTTCTACGTCCATTCTCTCAGTCCCTAGAGCGAAGCGTGTCCCTTCCAGCCCAGCTCGCACTCAGGGCTCCCCAGGCCTGGCCTCCCCTTGACCGCTGCCTCCTGTCCGACGGCCCTGACACCTTCAGCCTTCCTGTCTGTGAACTGGGAGCCGTTCCCACCAGACCCTGGGTATCAGCAGGAGCTCAGACCCTGCACTCCTGGACCAGAGCCAGCAGCAAGCCCCCTGGGCCCCACATGCCAATGGGACCCACCTCGGAACCTCCGCAGGGCCTCCACCAGCCCCGGCACCCTGCACACCGTCCTCATCTCCATGGGCACCACCTCGGGAGGCTGCAGCTTCACGTCTTGGACCCTGGGGGGGCAGCGTAGGTGTCACCCCTGTGGCCGGCCCACCCCGCCCCCCCACTCATCTTCCCGGGGGGCTGGCCAGGGCTCCTACCTGCACAGGATGTCCCTGACGTCCTGTGGGAGAAACACGCAGTGTCAGTGCCTGTACTCTGGTACTGCGCCTGCCCGCGGCCCAGCCCTGTGCACCAGCGCCCCTCAAACCTCGCTCTGCTCCCTCTCTCGGCCCCTGGAACCCCAGGCAGGAAATACATATATACCTACGCACATACGTGTACACACACACACATGCAGTCAGAAACCACCCGGGGCTGCCTGGAGTATGGCTCAGACATGGGTACGCTGGAGACACTTAGGGCGAAGCTAGCCCTGCAGACTCGGTCCCATTCCCTGCACACATTCAGAGCACACAGGACGTCAGGAGCGGGCTCCCTCATCCAGAGCTCCAAGCACCCTTGGGTGTTGGGACAGGTGGGGTGGGGTTCCAGTGGGTGAACACCTGTTTTGGTGGAACACCCCAGCTGGGATTCCACCTGTTTTGGCCCAGTGCCTCCCGCCTGCTGCGCTCCGGGCAATGGCTGTCTGGTGCCTGCAGCCTCGTCTGCTCCCATTCACCCCTCTGCCTGCCCAGCCTGTGCCCGTGGCCCTCCCTCAGGTCCCAACTCACACTCCACCTTCCCTGTGGTGATCCATGAGAGCCTTCTGCTCAGTGTGACAGGCTGAACTGAGTCCCCTGATTCCACATGCTGGAGCCGCAGCCCCCAGCACCTCAGAATGAGACTGTACGTGGAGACGGGGCCTTTCGAGAGGTGATGACAGTAAAGTGACGTCACTGGGGTGGGCCCTGATCCCACACGACAAGGACGCGGACACTCTGAGGGACAACCACGTGAGGACACAAGGAGATGGCCGTCTACACACCAAGGAGAGGCCTCAGGAGGAAGCAGCCCTGCCCTCACCTGGGCCTCTGACTTCCAGCCTCCAGATTGGGAGACAACGAAAGCTGTGTTTGAGCCCTGGCTGTGGCATTTGTTACGCAGCCCAAGCTGCTGAGATGCTCAGCTACTTGGAGCGCTGGCTCCTGGCAGCAAACAGCTTGGTCTTTTGCCTTTTTAGAACAGCGCCCAGGCATAGCAGGGACCCAGTCCACATGGTCAATCAAACAAACCTCACGTGTGGTCATTCTGACCCCAGTGTGCACCAGCTACCGGGCTGGACCCTGGGACACAGAAGTAGGTAACACTGTGCCCGATGAGGGCTTCCCTCGAGGCGGGAGATTGTCACACACACAAGTGGCTGATTCTGTGTGGGGGGAACAAGACACACTAGGCCTCAAAGGAAAAGGAAGACTTGTGGGCTTCTGCAGCCCAAGAAGGGTGCACTGGGAGACACGGTGAAGTGCAGCCTGGAGAGGCATGTGCAAAGGGCCCAGGGCACAAGGAACCTACCGTAGCCTGGGTGCAAAGCAGAAACAGCCTGAGTTGTTTCACCTGGGTGCTGGGAAATGGGGGGAGGAGGGGTCTTAGCTGTCACGAGGCCGGCTGCTCAGGAACAAAATGTATATGTGTGCGTGAGAGGCAGGGCTGCAGGAGAGGAAAGTGCAAGGCCCTCCCTGCCCAGGGGTGGGGGCCGGGGCCTCCAGAGGAGAGGCTTGGCCTCTGCAGAGACTGCCTGGCCGCCTCGGGCAGTGGGGACTCGGACACACAGCCTTAGGCAAATGCTCTGCACCCATGGAGGACAGCCGTGGAGGAAGGCCTGAGGGGCAGCTGGGAGCCAGGCGGTGGGACCCTGGCAGGCACCCAAACCCTCGCCTCCCCCGACCACGGGCTGTGGGCACTCCTCGTCCAGTACTGTGGCCAAGGGCACAAGCGCACCTGATCTCCCCCACCTACATCAGTAAACAGGGTGCTGCTGGGGCTGCTCCCCAACACCCCCCACACAGCATGGGCCAGGGGTGCTTGGGGCGGGGGCACCTTCCCTGAAGTCGGCTAGCAGGGCAGCAGCGGATGGCAAGGCCTTGGCTGGGAGACAGGAGCAGCAGGGGGCAGGAGGGGGCACCAGTGGGGTCACTGGTAGGAACAGGTGGGGGCACTGGTGGGGGCAGGTGGGAACAGGTGAGGGCAGGGGCAGGTGGGGGCATTGATGGGGGCAGGCAGCAACTCAGCAGTAGGAAACGCGGCCAGGCCAGCAGAGACCACCCCCACGGGGCCCCGTCAACTGAGACCCCAGTCGCATTTCCGTGGGTCCCACCTCACTTGCTGGGCCGACTGCTCCTCCTTCAAGAACCTCCACTCCCTGGGCCCCATCCGGCACCATTCGTCATCCAAGGGTGCTCGCGCTCGCTTCCTGGCTGGCCACCCAGCCCCTCACGTCATGACCCAGCCACTTCGGCTGCCGTCCCTCACGTCCCCCAGACACTTGCCAGGTTCTTCCTGTTCCCTAGGCTTCTAATCGCGCGACGGCTCAGCAGAAGCCACAGGCCAAGTTCAAACCCCAGGACAGGATTCAAGTTCAAACCTCAGAAGCCTCTTTCTGACCCCTGCAGGTCCACTCAGCCCTGAGGCTCCACAGGGTCGCCTCCCACAGCAAGTCCCCTGGGCCACGCACAAAGAGCTGGGCCAGGAGCCAGGTAGGTCCTCAGGGTGACACAGCCAAGAGGAAGCCTACAGGAGACCTGCCGGCCTTTCCTATCAGCCCAGTGGGCCCGACCCTGCAGAGGGCTGGGCCACGACCCACAGGCCCCGGGCCCTGCAACACCACTCACGAGGCCCGGCCCGTCCCCAGTGGGGCTCCAGGACCAGCGCCAATAGCCGTTCTCAACATGGCTGGGGACTGGTGTCCACCCCGAGCTGCGTGGCGTCCATGGGACCCACACTTACACCTGGACGCCTGTGCCAGCCTGCCTGACCCCCGACGTTGCAGGCAGGACCTGGAGGTCAGGAGAGCATGGCGGGTGGGCGGCCGGCTCTACCCCTGCCTTCCTGGGGCTTCCTCCACGACCCCGCCTGTCGACAGCCCCCTGCGTACCACCAAGGGCTGGGCCGGCTCACCTGCAGCAGCCCCAACGCAGGCAGCTGGCAGCGCCCCTCCAGCTCCTCGATGAGCTGGGCCAGCTGGGTGCTCTGCTGCTCTAGCCGGGCGGCGCTCTCTCGCAGTGGGGGCAGCACCTCCAGCTCCTCCTCCTCTAGCCTCTGTAGCAGCCGCTGCTCCTCCTCCACGAGCAGGCGGCGCAGCCGCTCGAACTCCACCAGCACGTTCTGCCGCTGGCTCTCCACCATCTTCTGCGGATGCCGGAGCGGACAGCTGAGGGCTGGGGCCCCGTGGCCACCCTGACCCCAACCCCACTCCCCTCCACCCTTAAATCTACACTTGAGATCCCTCCACACCCCTTCCTCCCACCACCTGAGCCCCCAGCCCATCCATCCCTCCCCCCAGCCCCAGCGGGTTATGAACGGAGTCTAGAACTGGGTGCCGCCTGATGCAGAAGCACGAGGCCGAGTGGACGGCGGCCTCCAGCAGTGCGGGCCCAGTGCCCCCGTCCCCCACCCACCAGGACCCTGGGCACCCAGCCACCTGCCTGCCACAGGGTGCAGGTCTCCTCGGCCTGGGCCTGGAACAGCAGCGCGTCCTCCATCTGCTTCCGCAGATGCTCCAGGGACTTCTCCAGCTTGCCCTGCAGGGAGGAAAGGCCAGCCAGAGTGACCCCGCCCGCCCAACCCCAGCTGAGCCTAAACTCGGCGGGGACACAGTCACAGGAAACAGCGTCTGGGATGTGACAGGTAGAACACACTCGAATTTGCCAGGAGACGCCCTCCCACCTACCACTAAGGCCGACATCCCCCCTCACCCAAATTTCTTTTCCCTGACCCCCTCCTCATCTCTGGCCAAGCTTCCCACACCCCACGGCCGAGGTTCTGCCACATTGCAGCCTTCCTTCCTCCAAACCCCCTTGCTTCTCTGTGCCTGTGCCAGGCGGGCCGTGGCTCAGCTTCAGAGGAACGAGTGGTGGGACGGGCACATCTATACCGGCTCCTCGGGCCAGACCCCAGGCCCACGCCCGTCTACTTCACCCAGTGCAATGCGGGTGGCCCTGGGAAAGCCACGAGGCCTGGGCCACGAGGGCCTGACGGCTGTCACAAGAGGGGTAGTAGCGGTGCTCAGGGGCATGCCGGTGGCCTTGTGCTCGCAGCACCCTCGGCTCTCCATCAGTGCTCTGGATGGACTGAGGTCCTGAGAGGTTGCGCTTTCTGGAGCGAGCACCCCCAGGCTGTGTGAATGTCAGCCATGGCCCACTGGGGTCAGCGCAGTTTGCTGGGCACTAAGGCAACCCAGGCACCAGCACAGGGAGGGATCGGGACTCGTCGCCCCAAATGCGCCCTTGGGCATAAGGATGATTTTGAGCTGAAGGTGAGTGAGAAACAACAGATGCAGAAGAGCTCTCTGTCCTCCTCTTGGCCTAAAGGCAGAACGCAAGCTTCCTGTGAGACAGAGGCCCACCCTGTACCAGGCAAGAGAGAGCACTTGTCCCCAGAGTCATGGACATGGAGATGAGCCCGCCTGAACACACCTCGCTAAACAGCCCTGACCTTCCATTAGTTCCCCCGTACAGCTCCCAGCTCCTATCCCACGATTCATCAGCCCGAAAAGCCCAAATCCCCATCCCTTTGTCTAGTGACTTCTCCACAACTTATCACCCTGTTAAAATGGAACATCAACCCTCGACTCTAACCACTTCTTTGGGTTTTTCGCTTCTTTTCTGTGAAGCTCTCGTGCCATGTAAAACTTAATAGACTAACAAGATTTTACCCATTTCACCTGTCCCTTGGTGTTTTGTCAGTTTAATTCACATACCTCAATCACTGGTGCTAATAGGGTAGACGTATTCCACCCCCCCAAAATAGAAGCGTTAAGTGCTGCCCCCTGGGACTTTATCAGGTCAGCTGGGAGTGGCTCTGGAGAGCTGCTGGTCACCCTCTGCTCCCTGGTCACTTTCTGCACCCTGATCGGGGTGCTTGGTGACGGGAGTGCAAACCTGTGGCAGGACAAGAGAAGTGGACATTCCTATGTGTGTTGTACCTCAAAATAAGAAGAAAAACCACAGGAATCTGTATCAGGACAAGCCCACTGACGTGGATCGGGGCACAGGTTTCTTCTGCTGTCCCAGAAGCTTGCTCTATGGCAGTGACAGACTGGCGGGGTACCGACTCTAACGCTGGCTAAGCTGTGTACCTGGTGCATCTCAGCAGACACACGCTACTGATGCGGGGTTGGTGAGCCGAGGAGTCGAAAGAAAGATTTCTTGGACTCTCAAGATCTGGCAGTAGTGCTCTTTTATTTAGAGAATAGTGTGGAATAGCATGGGGACGGGACCCACGGGCAGTCAGGCTGCTGCGTGGGGACAGGGCCCACGGGCAGGAGGAGCCCCTGCTGCTGCAAACATGGGTGCAGAGTAAGGCTAAATTTAAGGCTTAGGTATGTGAGCCATCTCTTTACAAGACAAAAAAAGTTAAAACGGTACCAGTGCCGGTAGGGTCCGGCCATTGGGCGGTCCCACAACTTTTAGATAAGAATCAAACTGGATTGAGTAAATGGCAGAAGCCACCGCTTAAATATTATCCTCAGCCAAAGACAAAGGAAGATGGGGGGGGGGCGGGGGTCAGTTACATGAGGTTGCCAGACAGTAACCAACTGAAGTTCTTGCCTTCCCCATTAAGTTTCCAGAGATAAGGCCATGCCCCCTTCCTTCACAAATGCAAATGTCTCTCATCAAAGAGCAAGCAAATTCCAGTCCCCGGAGCCTGCTTCTCCTCTGCAGTTTTAAAATTAACCAGCCTAAAATCCTCATCAGCTACCACCCGTGAAGCGAAACGCAAACCGCAGTCAAGAAGCTTGAAAGGTGCCGCCCAGGCATGCAGTCCCTGGGTCCCAGAAGCAAACCCAGGGCAGCCGTGCGGAGCGAGGCGGCAGCGGCCGTGAGCGTCCGCCCCGAGGCTCGGGCAGAGAGAGGACAGCCGGCATCGGCCGGAGTTTTAAAGACATGCACTTCCGGTCCGGGAAAACTAGGCATGTCAGCCTGGGGTCGGCTCGGGACTCAGCCCTGGCATGTCCGCGGCAGAGGCGGCCCTAGGGCCCCGCGCCTGCCTCCGAGGGCAACGGCTGTGTCCCCCTCGGACGCCAGCCTGGGGCTGTGCGGGGGCTCCCTCCTGCCTCCCCAGTCTCTGCTCTCCAGGGCTTCAGCCCGGCCTCCGCCCCACGGCCGGCCCTGCCCACCACCCTCCGAGGGCTCAGAATCCTCGTTCGTGGCCGTCCGTCTGGGACCAGCCATCTCTGAGGTTCTCTTCCGGCTTTCTCCTCTTCCGGGCTCCATCTCCACCCGGGGTCAGGCACAGCTGCCCAGTCCCCGGACATCCCCCGAGAGCACGCCCCCCGACCCCGAGACCCCAGGAGGCGCCCCACTGGTGAGCGGTGCTCCAGCCCCACGAGGCAGCCGGTCAGGACGCGCTGCATGCCCCGGATCCCCCAACGCCCAGACTCGCACCGGGCCCGCCTCCGCCCCAGCCCGGGAGCCGCGGCGCACCTTGAGGTCGTCGGCCGCCTCCTGCAGCGGGCGCACGCGGTGCGCCCAGTGCTCCCCGGAGCGCTCGCAGGCGGCGCACAGCAGGCGCAGCTCGTCGGCGCAGAAGGCGGCCAGCGGCTCGCGGTGCGCGGCGCACACGCCCTGCGGGACGGGCGACGGCGGGTGCAGGCGCCGCGCCATCTCGGCCATCTTGGCGAGCGGGCGGTTGGGCCGCAGGTTCCTCTGCGGGGACAGCTCGCGGCACTCGGGACAGGCGTACGGGCCCTCGGGCTGGCCCCAGCAGCGCCGGATGCACTCGCGGCAGAAGTTGTGGCCGCAGTCGGTCATCACCGGGTCCGTGAAGTAGTCGAGGCAGATGGCGCAGGTGGCCTCCTCCTGGAGGTTGGTGGACAGGTCGGGGGCGGCCATGGTGCGGGCGGAGCGGAGGAAGGCGGCGCTCTCCGCCGGGTTAGGCGTGACCTGCCGCCGCCGGGACTTTGGGGAGCGCGCGGGGACGCGAGACGCAGGGCACCGGGGGTCGCGGGGCTCAAGGCTCCACGGATGCGCGGCCCGGGCTCCAGGGACGCGGGGGCCTCCGAGGCGCGGGGACCCCGGGGCAGCAGTGGCTCTGAGGACAGGGCGCAGGGCTCCGGGACGCCGGCAGGAAGAGGAGGCTCGGCGGAAGCAGGAAGCCGCTGGGTGGGTTTTTTTTTTGGAACAACCCGCTTTACCCCGGGATTGGCTACGGCCTATCACGCGGCCCGCGGGCCGGACAGAATTGGAGGCTGTTCCCCCGATGACCTCGCGTCGCCGCCGCCGGCTCCGGGTCGCTCTGGGGTCGCGCGGCCCGGCGTCTCCCTCGGGGCTGGGCAGGATGGGGTGCAGGCTGCGCGCGCAGCGACCGCGAGGACAAGGGGAGCCCCTAGCCGTCCCACGCGCGCCCCTGGGCTGGGCACGATCGAGATGAACGGGGTGAGGGGCTCAGCTCGCAGGGACTCCGACCTTGTTGGCACAGGAGTATTGAGGCATTCTGGGGTGCTAGTGACCGTTTCAGGGCTACTAATGCGCCTGAAACTGCGGGGGGTGGGGCACGTGGAGAGGGAGTGAAAGGCAGGAACGCGACCCCTCCAGGATCCTTACCTCCTTTGAATTTCGCCCCGTAGGGGCAACTTCAGGGGGGTGGAAAAGGATGGAGTGGGCGCCCTGAGGCTTTTAGGGGTGCAGTTTGAAGTCTCACTCTCCCGCTTCCCCCTTGGAAGGACCCAACCATGGAATTTCTGGATGACAAAGAAAGTGGACACAGGAGCCCTTGGCTCTATGCACAATAACTGGACCCCAGAGGAGCCAACGGGCAGGGGTGGGGGGTAGAAATGGCTAAAGAAAACTGCACACACTGGCCTGGTTTTCTGTATGTATTTAGAAGTCAGTCAACTATCAAACTTGGGGGCTTCTGGAATTTTCCTCTACGAAGTGCCTATGAACACAGTCTCTGTTTAACTGCTTGAATCACAATTATATTTGGGCCTTGTGAAACCACCCTGCCCAGCGATGGCTCTCACAGCTCCACCTCAGAGAGGCCAGGCAGGCGGCCCCTGCCAAGCTGGACCACCTCACCTTCCGGAGAAACCAGGGCCGCCTGTGCTCCCTGGCCAGCACCCCTATCCCTTCACCCACAGGGTCACTGTTGAGATGACCATCTGGCCCGACTTGGGGGCCCCGAGGCAGAAGAAGGGCTGTAGGGGGCCAGGGAAGGTGGGCTGGGAGTAGGTGTGTAGATGGGAGCCGTCCTTTGCGTTGTAGAAGGACACCTCCCCGGCCTCGAAGTCCAGGAAGACGCCCACGTGGCTGGGGGGCTCGGCCAGCATGATGGGCGTCGAGGGGGGCAGTGCAGGCAAGCACTTCTTCCCTCTGCACAGCTGCACCACCCAGAACCCATTTTCAGGGCACTTGGGGACCCTGTCCTTCCGGCTCACGTTGTCCCTGCACACGCCCAGGGACCAGAGTGCGTCTCCGGTGAGGTTCATGCCCACCTCCCAGTAGTGCCTGCCTGAGGAGAAGGCCTGCTGGCCCACGGCGCAGGGGTAGGCCAGGAACCTGTCCGTGCCGCGGGGCGTGCCATCCGGCGGGGCGCTCAGGTAGCGCCTCTGACGGCTCTCGTACAGGAGGAGGTAGGGGTACGCTGTAGCAGGGTCGGGCACCACGTCCTCTGCAGACAGGCCCAGGGCCGTGTGGAGAAGGGGCCTGAATCACCCCGATTCTCCCCATCCCCCCAGGCCTCCCCTCTGCTGGGTCCAGCTGTGACACGGGGTCACTGCGCCATCCCACCCCCAGCTGCGGTCCACACTGCGGGTGCCGGGGAGAGGGGCTGGGCGACTGGGCACTGGGTGGTGTGGTCACAACCCCCTTGGTGGCTCCTCCTGAGTGGCTGGGAGCTGGGCCAGATGTTGCTAGAGAGCTGGGCCCCGGTTACCTTGGAAGCTCTTGAGCACTTCTATCTCCCCAGGGACCCTGCAGACCGTCCTCAGCACGGTGGGGGTGGCCTCCGGGTACTGCACACTCAGGCTGTTCTTCCTCCAGTGGACACAGGGCTCACTGTCCCCTCTGGCCCCACGTGGAGCCCTCCCTGTACCCATAACTGCCTCCACCAGGGGTGGCCACGTACCTGCCCAGGGGGTCCTTCATGTCCTGCGAAGGACAGAAGGGAGGGAGAGAGATGGGTGAGGCCTCGTTAGGAAGCCAGGGCATTCCCGAGCACCGTGTCCACACTCTGGCCTGCAGAGCTGGAAGGGCGTCATGATGCCATGCTGTGGTCTTGTCTGCAGTTTCCAGAGCATGACCCTGCTTCCAGGCCACACTCAGGAATCATGCATCCAAGCCACCCAGGCCTCCTGCTCTCCCTGCATGAGCGAGGACGCAGGGCGGCTGTCCTGCTCCCGACAGGACAGGTGGGGACACCAAGCGGGCCTGGTCACTGCAGGCCACAGGCCTTAAGAGGGTCAGAAGTCAGTGGGTTGCAAACAGGTTGCATTTTACTAGAAGACAAAATATTCCCCAAAGTGAGGACGAGTGTGTGATCTGTAATCTAGGACACTTCTCGGGGATGTCCCAGGGTGTCAGGACAATGGGGGCCATCAAGGCAGACCAGGATGCATAGGTACCCTGCTTGTGGCATTCGCTTCAGCTGTATAAATGCATGTGCGTGCGTGTGTGTGTGTGTGTGTGTGTGTGTGTGTGTGTGTGTATGAAGACGTGTTCTCTGCTGTGGATTCCATCACTCCATACACTCGAAGGGCCAGTTACCCACTGTCGGCACCAGAACCCCGTCCAGGGCTGCGGCGTGCAGCCCATCCTTGGCTGACCAGCTGCTCCTCCCCACTTCTATCACCTTCAGGTGGGGATGCCTGACTCGCTCCTGCCCGTGAAGTCGCGGGTGTCTGTCTGGGCCAGTGTGTCCCTGCCCCAAATCACCACATGGATGACAGCTGCCCACAGGCCACCTTGCTGGGCGAGGAAGGGAATGCAGGACACAGGGCTGTAGGACTGGAGCTTATCATGGGCTGCATCATGTCCCCTAAATGCCTAGGTTGGAGCCCCCAGGACCTCAGAATGAGACTGTATCTGGAGACAGGGCCTTTCAAGGGGTGATGAAGGTAAAGTGAGGTCATGGTGGGTCCTGATCCCACATGACTAGTGTCCTTATAAGAAGAGGAGATGAGGACACACACACGGAAGGATGACCATGTGAGGACAAGGAGAGGCCTCAGGAAGAACCAGCCCTGCCCTCACCCGGGCCTCTGACCTCCAGCCTCCAAACTGGGAGACAATGAATATCATCGTGGTTCAAGCCCCAGGGTGTGGGGTTTGTTTACACAGCCCAAGCTGGCTGAGACGCAGCCTTCCCTGCTTGTCTCGTTCCTGCAGGTGGACCACACCTGGGCTGGGACGCAGGCAGGTGCGCCCCTCACCTGCAGCATCTGCAGTGGCTCGCGCTCCCTCCTGTCCTCCAGCTGCAGCAGCAGCATCTCCAGGGAGTGGCTCTGTTGCTGCAGCGCAGCCGTGCTCTCCCGCAGCCTGACTGCCGTCTCCTCCTCCTCGTCCTTCAGGGTCTGGAGGAGCCGCTGCTTCTCCTCCACCAGGAAGAGGCCCATCTTCTCAAACTCTGCCACGATGCGCTCCCTCTGCTCCTTCACCTTCTCCTGGGGGGAAGGGGTCCCCAGATAAGGTGCCGCCCAGACACGCTGCCCATGTCCATGTCCGCTTCCCTATTGCCCTACTGCACCCGCCAGCCTAGAGGGATGCTCCGGGGACACTGGCACATCTCCCCAGGGCCCCGGTATCCACAGAAAACCAGCAAACCCAGCAGGGTGGGAGCCTGGGGCTGTGCAGAGGTCTCCTCCCCATGACACGCCTGTGGAGCATCACGTGCCAGCCTCCCTGCATCTCCAAAACGGCCAGTCGGCCCAGCCCATGTGCCCAGTCCTGATTCTGGCAGGAACTCCACCACGTGGGCATGCGTCCCCTTTCCGGGTCCCGTGCTCTTATCCACACACGGCAGTGACTCCCACCTCGACAGTCCCGCAGGAGGCCCTGAGGGTGCCCTGGGGCCTGGCCCAGCCTCCCGCCCCCAGCACCTGCCTGCCACTCTGCCAAGGTCTGCTCCTCCCTGGCCTGCAGCTTCCCCGTCGCCGTCATCTCCTGCCGCAGGTGCTCCATGTCCTCCTCCAGCCTCGACTGTGGGACACAGCCCGCGGGAGAGGGGTCAGGCCCCTCCACACCTGGCGGCTGCACGGTGCCTTCTGAGGCTCCATCCAACCAGAGATCAGCCTAAGGGGGCTGTATGGGATGGAAGTACCTCACCCCAAAATGTGCCCCGTGGGCAAGAGGATTATTTGGAACTGGAGTCCCGTGAGAGCCAGCAAACACCCAGATGCCTTCCCGGGGCTCCCCTTATCCGACCAGAAGCAGAAACTTCTGAGAAATGAGGGGTGGGGAAGTTCTGGGGCCGTGAAGGAGAGGGAGAGTCAGCAGGGAAATGGACCTGCACTGGGAACCTCTCACTTCTGTCAGTTTCCCTGAAATGTCTACCTTCTGCTGAGGTCTGCAGGTTTGTGCCCCCAAACTCATGCTTAAAGGCCAACCCCAGGGCGGCGGTGTTAGGAGTTGGGGCCTTCAGGAGGTGACCAGGTTGTGAGGGTGGGGCCTTCAGGAATGGGATCAGTGCCCTCACAGCAGAGATCCCTTGAGCCCACTCGTCCCTCCACCGCGTGAGGACATGGCGGGAAGGCGGCCGTGTAGGAACGGATGCGGCTGTCCCTCGGCCACGTGGCGCCCTATCTCGGACCTCCAGCTTCCGGGACCGTGGGCAGTAAGCTCCTGCTGTTCATCGGCCGCCCCGTCTCTGGTATTCTGTCACGGCAGCGGGAATGGACGGAGACACTCTCCCTGTCTGTGGCCGTGGGGCCCACAACTGTGTGGTCTTGTCACTTCTCTCGAGGCACCGTCCCCCTTGAGATGCTAGGTCAGCCCCAGTCCTGAGTCCCTGTTCTGTCACTGCGTTTCCCCACGTGACGTGCCGCCCGTACATGTTAAGTGGTTTGCCTTTCCTGTTGGTCTGTCTCTGCTCCATCTGATTTCTGGGCCCCCAGCGGGAGAGCCTCAATGGGTGGAGGAGAAAGGCTGGACCCCCGTCAGCTTGTTGCCCGGCTGGCCCACACAGAGGGCCACAGGTGGCCACCAGGGAATGCGGACAGGCCTGGGGCAGGGCCTTCCTCAGCCTGGACTCGCGAATCCCTGTGGAGGCGATGCCCGGCTGGCCAGCCAGCTGTCTGCTTTCTCGTGGGAGCGTGCAGACACTTCCACCGTGCGGTGCTCCCCACGGGGCCGTTTGTCACCACAGCTGCCCCCGGCCCGACTGACACACTCCTTGACACACCCACCCGGGCTTCCTCGGCCGTCCCGGCCTCCCAGGCCCACCTTGTACACCTGCACGGCCTCCTCGACGGGGACCACCCTGTGGGGCCGGTGTTCCCGGGACTCCCTGCAGACCACGCAGATGGGGCTCTGGTCGTCCTCGCAGAAGAGCTTGAGCAGCTCCTGGTGCAGGGTGCACAGGTCCCTGCTCTGGAGGCTGGGGTGCTGCCGCGCCATCTCTGCCACCTTGGTCAGCAGGCGGTTGGGCCGCAGGTTCCTCTGGGGGGACAGCTCGCGGCACTCGGGGCAGGGGAAGGCGCCCCTGCGCTTCCTCCGGCCTTTCTTGCCTCTGGCCTTCTCCCAGCTCAGCCGGAGGCACTCGCGGCAGAAGTTGTGGCCGCAGGCGGTCATCACGGGGTCCGTGAAGTAGTCCAGGCAGATGGAGCACGTGGCCTCCTCCTGCAGCTTTCTGGCCAGTTCCACGGCATCCATGGCTCCTGAGGAAGGAACAGAGCATCCCGCACACCCGCTGCCTGGAGCAGGGCCTCCTGGGCACTCTCACAGAGCCCTCTGCAGACGGGGCTGAGGACGGGGTCCTGTCAGGGCTTCCCGAATTGCCGTGTTGACCCTCTTCAGTAAGAGGCACGAAGGCCTCCCTGGAAGCCTGCAAAGGCCCCCTCCAGGGTGGAACCTGCAGGCTTTCTGAGCAGCCTGCCTCCTTTGGGGAGAATCCTGCTGGTTGGTTTAGAGTCCCCAACACCGTGATGTCTGCTCTGGTTACTCTTCCCCCACCTTTGATGAACGTGTCCTTGGCTCTCCCAACAGGAATCCCGCTGGGCCAGTTCAGCAAGAAGCCCCCTCCCCAGGTGGCCTCAGTGACCGTCCATCCCTGACCCCCACCCTGCTCCTTGGCTGTAGACCCCCGTCTCAGCTGCACTGGGAGAGGAGCCCCATCTCCCTCCACTGTTGCGAGGGTCTGGAAAAAACTCTTCTTTACCAGTTTAACAAGTGTCAGAATCAGTTTCTCTAACAAAATGCCCGTGCAACAAAGGAAAGGGGATTTGAAGGGGAAAAATCTCTCTCCCAACAGGAGCAGGGCTGGCAAAGGTCCTCTGCTTGACCAAACTGCTCAGTCTCCGCGAACTTTCCGACTGGACCTTGGCCTTCGAGTCAGTCTCTGCATCGTCCAAGTTTAGCAAGAATCCTGCCAAGGGCATTTCGCCAGAACTGCCCCCCACCGATGTTTCCTCATGGTAATTTCCCATCACTGACCCCCACCCTGCTCCTTGGTCTAGATCCCCACTGGCAGGTCTGCATTCAGAGTTGAGCTGTATACGGGGTTCAAGGCAGAACCCCAGGTCTATGCTGGGCTGTCTTTTCCCCTGTTGCAACAGTCCTGAATAAATCTATTACTGTTCTAACTACTGTCCAGCTCTGGTTTTCCTTGATGAGCTGCAGTGCAGAAAAGACAAGAATGTGCATGCCTGCACACGTGCAAACACACACACCACACAAACGCATGCACACGTGTAAACACCATATGAACATAGGTGAACACAAGCATGCACACACCACATGAGCACACGTGAACACATGCATACACACACCACATGCATATACATGCAGCCCACATACAAACATCTACCACACAAAACATGCATGAACACATGCATGCACACAAACACACACCACATGAAACATTTGAACACATACACAAATAGCTTGCACATGTATGTGCATACACACGACACCACACATAAACGCACATGTACGCTCTTGCATGCACATACACAGAGACACATGCACCCAGGCACACACGTGCACCTGTGTATGCACACACATGGGCACGCAAATACCCACGACCTCATCCCGTGGAGATCCCAAGCATCCCCTACGCATGGCTCGTGTGGCGATTAGGGCGAGTGGGAGGTTGGATTTGGACATATTTCTGAACTAAAGCACTGCTCAGGTCCCCTTCTCTGCGGTCACCCCAGGCGATGGCGTCTGGATTCCCCACACGCCTGAGCCCTCGACATCCGTTCCCCTTGACTGGGGCTGACTGCGCAGACCCTCTGGGGCATCTCTCCCTCCGAGCACCGCCGCCCACCCAACAGAGGCCGCAGGAGAGCAGGGCGGTCCGGTGGGCCCGGGGCCTGGCTCAGGCCGGCGAGCAGCCGTCCGGGGGCTCCGGGTCAGTGACGGTGCCGCGCCGCCGTGGGCCCTGGAATGTTCTCCGTAAACGCGGGCTAAACCAGTCGCCCCGACCGATTTCAATTTATAACCATCTTCAAAGCGGGGCCGCCAGGTCTACACGGGCGGGGGTGCGCGGCCCGACCTGAGCCCCGCGCGCGCCGCCCAGGCCTGTACTCACTGGAGAGGGGCGGTACCCACCGGAGAGGGGCGGTACTCACCGGAGAGGGGCGGTACCCACCGGAAGGGGGCGGTACTCACCGGAAGGGGGCGGTACTCACCGGAGAGGGGCGGTACTCACCGGAGAGGGGCGGTACCCACCGGAGAGGGGCGGTACTCACCGGAGAGGGGCGGTACTCACCGGAGAGGGCCGTACTCACCGGAAGGGGGCGATACTCACCGGAAGGGGGCGGTACTCACCGGAGAGGGGAGGTACTCACCGGAGAGGGGCGGTACCCACCGGAGAGGGGCGGTACCCACCGGAGAGGGGCGGTACTCACCGGAAGGGGGCGGTACTCACCGGAGAGGGGCGGTACCCACCGGAGAGGGCCGGTACCCACCGGAGAGGGGCGGTACCCATCGGAAGGGGGCGGTACCCACCGGAAGGGGGCGGTACTCACCGGAGAGGGGCGGTACCCACCGGAGAGGGCCGGTACTCACCGGAAGGGGGCGGTACTCACCGGAAGGGGGCGGTACTCACCGGAGAGGGCCGGTACTCACCGGAGAGGGGCGGTACTCACCGGAAGGGGGCGGTACTCACCGGAGAGGGGCGGTACTCACCGGAGAGGGCCGGTACCCACCGGAGAGGGGCGGTACCCATCGGAAGGGGGCGGTACTCGCGGGGAGAGGCCCGTACTCACCCGAGAGAGGGGCGCGCCGCTCCTGGCCCTGCGCCGCCCGCCGGGCGCCCACGCCCGGGACCCCGGAGGCGTCGGGCGGCCGCCGGGCTTTGTGGCGTCAGCGGGGCGGGGCCCCTATGGGGTGGGGACGGGTGCGGGAGGTTTGAGGGGGTTCTCGGCAGCCGGGGGACGGGGCGGGCGCCCCTGGAGGGACGGACCGGCGGGCGGCGCGGACCTGGCCGGGGTCGGGGCGGAGGGAAGTGTCCTGGGGGGCGGGGCCCTGCCGTCGGGGAGGGGCGGGCGCGGGTGGGGGGCGGCGGAGGGGGGCGCGGCCGCAGGAGGCCGCGGCTCCCGGGGGGGCCCGCTTGTGGTCGGCTCCGGGTCGAGCGGAGGGGGCAGCATCGGGTCCCGGGAGGGCCACCGGGCAGGCTCGCCCTCGGGGGTCTTGCCAGCGCTTGAGGTGGTTTCAGTGGGTCGCTGCCCCCCAACCCTGACCTAACCCTGGCCAGTGGCTGCGCGCACCCTAAGTCCTAATCCGGAGGAGAGAACAGATGTGGAAACTGAGGCTCTGGCCACCGCAAGAGGCGGAGAAACAGAGGGGGGCGAACTCCAGGGCCTGCGGTGTGGACGGCTCCCCCCGCGCGCCCGGCGGGGTGTCTCCGGGTGGCTCCCCCACTAAAACAAACCTAGGCCAGAGTCGGCCGCTCAGCCCTGGGTGCGCCTGCGCCGGGCGTGGGGACCGGGCGGACGACGCGCTCCAGGAGTCCACACGGAGGCTAATCCTAACCCCTTCCCCCAAAGTCCCTGAGCTCCTCTGCGGGTCCTTCACAGCCGTGAGGGGATTCTGGGCTGAGGGTTTCTTCCAACTTTAAAACTGAATCATAGAATTTTTAAAACCTTAATATAAATTTTCAAAGAAACACTCGAGAGAGCAAGGGATCCCATATATAAATTGCCGCAATCAGCAGTTCACTAGATTTGCTTCTTTTGTCCTGTTGTTTGGTCTTGGCTGAAGGAGTTTTTTTTTTTTTCCAGCAAACCCCAGACATCATTAGATTTACCTCTACAGGGCCGGCCAGTGGCCCAGTGGTTAAGTTCGAGTGCTCCGCTTTGGCGATCCAGGGTTTCCCAGTTTGGATCCTGGGTGTGGACATGGCACCGCTCATCAAGCCATGCTGAGGCAGCGTCCACATGCCACAACTAGAAGGGCCCACAGCAGAGTATACAACTATGTATACTTTGGGGAGAGGAAGAAAAAAAATTTGCCTCTACATGCTTCTATAGGGGAGGAAAAACTCTAAGGGTCTTAGATTCAGTGACTGGGGCCTGTGAATTGAACTGAAACAAAACAGACTGAGAGGAGAAAACTGCATTTCGTGTGCATTTGGGAGCCAACAAAGGAAGCAGCTGGCATGTTAAATGGTTAAAGTTAAAGGCTTATATACCTCTGCCCTTCCCGGGCGGGGGGGGTGGGGGGGGCGGCCCTGGGCACTGGGATCCCTGTGCTCAAGTTCGAATGCGTTCCAAGCTCTCGTCTTCTTCAGGTCCAAATGTTAGAACAAACCGGTGCAGCCGCCATCTGTCACCTTTCATTTCCTAGGACTCTGGGTTGCAAGTGACAGAAACCCCAGTTAGAACTGGATTCATAAGTACGGCACGTCTGTTACAGGACATCGGGATCTCACGCAGTGGGGCCTTGGGGGCAACGAGATCCTGGTGCCCAGGGCCAGGCTCCTCCATCTCTTCACCGCCCGCCTCTTCTCTCTCAGTGCCCACTGTTTTCTTCCGGCCTTTTTCACACGACAATGGATGCCACAGCAACAGCTCCAGCGTCTCACGCTTTCCGACTTTTATCCATCAGAATCAGAGTCAAAGTCTCGCTTGTCCCTAAATCTGAAAACCCACCTCTGGTGAGAGGGACAGCAAGAACTAATACTAAAGCTAATTTTAATTATAATGATAGTCTATGGTCAGCCTGGGCTGTGGCACTAATACCCCAAACTAGGGGCTCAAACCACAGACATTTACTTCAGCAAGCTGCTTCCTTCTGAGGCCTCTCTCCTGGGTGTGCAGATGGCTGTTGCTGTGGAAAAATGCATTTCTGTGATTTCCTTTACACTCAATTCTCCATTTCACCTCTGGCACCTCTGATCACCAATGTGAGGGTTCTTCCCCCACTCCAAGCAGTTCTGCAACTGCAGCAGGAGTCCCACCACTTACCTGTGTTCTGACAGTGTCCACCTGGAGATGGCACTGGACCCCAGGGGTCGAGGGCTTGGTCCCGTGAGTGCCCCACTCCAGATGCCAGCTCCACGTCCGGGTGTCACCTGCGCTCCTGACCACCAGCTCCAGATCGGAGGTTCCCCAACCCCTCCCTGGTTGGATCAGTTTGCTGGAGCGGCTCACAGAACTCAGGAAACAATTCACTTGCCAGATCGCCGGTTTATTGTCAGAGCATATAACTCGGAACAGCTAGATGCAGAGACGCATGGAGCAGGCACAGGAAAGGGCTCTGAGCTCCCAGGCCCTCTCCGAGCACACTGCCCTCCTCCAGGCACCTCCACGTGCCCGCCGACTCACAAGCTCTTGGAACTGTCCTTTTGGGTCTTCTGGAGGCTCCATCATACAGACTGATCAAATCATGGCCCACTGGTGGTCCATTGAAGCTCCAGCCCCTCTCCTCTCCGGGGCTCCAGGGTGGGACTGAAAGCTCCAGCCTCTAATCACGTGTTTGGTTCCCCTGGCGACCAGCCCCATCCTCAGGGGCTGTCCAGAATCTTCTCATTAGCATAAGCTCAGGTGTGGTTGACAGGGGCTTGTTGTGACTGTCAAGACCCCTTTATCGCTCTCATCACAGGAGAGTCCAGGGGTTTTGGGAGCTCCGTGCCGGGAACAGGACAAGACCGCATCCCTGTTTCTTACTGTAAATCACAACATCACAGCTGTCGTCTCCCTATGTCCTCACATGGTCATCTCTCTGTGCATGTCTGTGTTCTAATCTCTTCTTATAGGGAGCCAGTCCTATGGAATCGGGGTCCACCCTAATGAACTGACTTTACCTTCATCACTTCTTTAAAGGCTCCATCTCCAAGTCGAGCCCCATTCTGAGGTTCTGGGAGTTGGGGCTCCATATGAATTGGGGGGGATCCAGTCAACCCACGACAGATAGCAGACACACTGAGCGCACCCTCAGTTGGATTGTCTCATGATTTTATGACAGTCCTCTGTGCTGGTTACTGACGTTCTTATGCCCAAAGGCTCACGGCCCAGCTCAGGGCAGGGGTACACACCTGGGCCACAGACTCAGGTAAGAAGAGAGCATCTCCTGGAAAGACTGCAGGATGGCCCCAGTGGGATGGCTGGGGATCGCAGACAGTGGGGCTGGCAGAAGATGAAGAAATAGTTGTCCCCTAAGAAGGGTCAGTGAGTGAGGCTGAGAGGATGTCCCCTGATTCCTCCTGCCTCTCCAGTCAAGTTCTAGAAGCAGAGGCCATGCCTGCTCCCCGCTGCGCCCCAGTCCAGGTGCAGCCCCAGCTACTTAAGTCTGTCCCCTCACGGAGCACCAGCCCCACAGGGCCCTCATGAATGCACTAATGCACCTGCTATGCCGGCCCCTCCATGACGGCCTGTCCCGTGGGGCTCCCAAACCAGGAATCTCATTCCCTCATAGATTGCTAGATTCTCCATGTTCGTCCTTTCTTTCAGGGAAGCACGTTTTTCTTTGGAATGCAGACAATATCTCAGGCACTGAGGACCCTTCCTGCCCCCTGCAAAAATCAGGGTATGTATTCACAGCCACAAGGAGCATAAAGAGAAAGACAGACACTTGATTTATTTCTCTTATTAAATAGTAAAGGCATGCACCAGAATATAGCATGCATAAGATATCAAGAATAGGAAAATTAACATCCCCCCTGCCCCTGTCTGCCCCCTTCTGCCATTAACCACTATCTCATCATGCCGGCTTTCCTGTTCAATTCTACCATGTGTGTGCGTTTTCCTATCAAACACATTGCTGTCTGTGTGAACGTCCCCAGTGATTGTGGCCGGGTCTCCTGATTTCCTAATGGAATGGTTTGTCCCTCTCATAAGCACCACACCCTCAGGCCGGCTCCGTGGAGCATGCACTGTCCCAAGACTTGGGCACAAGGCAAACAAATGTGCACACTGCAGTTTCATCTCCCACGTGATTAGGATGGGCAGAAACAGACAAGCTCATGTCTTAATTGTAGTAGTTTTATACTTTCATAAAGCTATTTGAATCTTCCAGCTGATACTAAATTGGTTCTCCTTACAGACACCCGAAAGCTCTTAAGTGGAGAAACACTCACGCAGTTATGGTCTGCTTCAGACGAAGATATTCACTTATTCTGTTTGATAATTACTGAGCCACCCCACCTACACCATGAGCGAGAGAACTCCTGGCATTTCCCCTCGTGGTGCTCTCTCCTCGTCCTGCTTTCACTGTGTTGGGCGGTGGCTGGAATGTTCTCTGGAGAGTGAGAACGTGGTCCCCCAACAATGCCCTGCCAGCTTTGGAGCCAAGTAGTTCTGAGCAGAGGATTCCCGTGAGGACACGTGTGTTGGAAAGGCTTCAGTGACTATCCATTTCCTGACCCTGAGGGACTTTGGTTACTTTCTTCCTTTATCCACACTTCTTTTGCTTCTCTTTCCTCCTATCGTTAGCTCCTCACCAATCCAGTCCTCATACACCAACTGCCCCAGGTCGCTCAGTTTTCCATCTCTATCTCCCCCTCATCCATTCCTTCACTAGCCCACCCCTTAAATAGGAAAACTCACCAATATCAAGCAGAATGTGCAATGCCAGACCCTATTCTGGATACAAAGAAGAGAATGACATGGACCAGCCCCTCCACTGGCTTAGTCTCCCACGGAAAAGTAAACTTTTATCATGATGGTTCAGCATACCCTGCCAAGAACACATCTACATCCAGTTCCCCCAACTGTAGCCTATCTCCCAAGTTCCTTCTCCCCCAAGGCCATACAGCAGGAAGCGGGGAAGCTCATGCAAGCTTAGCTCTCCAACATCAAGCAAAACTTCACCAAGATAAGGACTTCCTGAAGCACAGGACAGGCACAATGTCCGCAAGACTTTATTTAGAAAGGAGTCCCGTGTTGAGGGTTAGAGCTGACTTGAACCAGAATATGGCTGTGCCCAAGCACAAGGCTTTCCGGATGGCCCTTCAAGGATGTCACTCATTACATACATCTTAAAATTTAGAAAGTTACTTTCAACCTTCAAATCCGTCGTGTGTGCCAATTTGCTTGACGCTTTTCAATCTACTGGATAACTGCTGCATACCGACAGCACTGAGCTGACACTGAAGCATCTTCCACCTTAACTGCTTCTACAAAGCTGCTTCACATGGCTGTAAGTACCTTGAGAGCAGATATCACAGGACAGTAGGGAATGGATTGGCCAGTGCTAGGTTTCTTCTTAAAGTTTTGAAAGATAAACGACTCTGATCAGCACCAAAGGAGACATAACTACCCTCACACTTCTGTCCTCACATCAAAACTCAATTTCTCTCAATACAGCTACTCTACTGCAGCTAGTTAACCACACTGGTTACAGGGTTTCTCACTGCAACAGTGTAAGTTTGGACACCTGCTTACAAGTGCACCCACATGGGGTCAGGCACTGCTCCCGAAGTTAACTTATGGGACAAGCAGTCTTCACCATTAGTGTTGGGACTTTCTCTCCTTAAATCCCCAGCAAGGAGCCTAGCCAGCACAACCAGTAAGGCATCAGCCAGTAAAAACGCCAGGCTTTACAGCACCCTTTTTGAGCAGGTGGTGGCTCTTAAAAGAGCCTTTGGGGTGAGAGTGGCGACTGCGCTGCTGCTTAAGTGCGGTCCCCACGGATGCGGCGCGCCAGCTGGATGTCCTTGGGCATGATGGTGACGCGCTTGGTGTGGATGGCGCACAGGTTGGTGTCCTCGAAGAGCCCCACGAGGTAGGCCTCGCACGCCTCCTGCAGCGCCATCACGGCCGAGCTCTGGAAGCGCAGGTCCGTCTTGAAGTCCTGCGCGATTTCGCGCACCAGCCGCTGGAACGGCAACTTGCGGATCAACAGCTCCGTGGACTTCTGGTAGCGCCGGATCTCACGGAGCGCCACCGTGCCCGGCCGGTAGCGGTGCGGTTTCTTCACGCCGCCCGTGGCCGGGGCGCTCTTCCGAGCCACCTTAGTGGCCAGCTGCTTCCGCGGCGCCTTGCCGCCCGTGGACTTCCGCGCTGTCTGCTTCGTGCGAGCCATAGCCCCAGTGGCGTCAAAACGCTGCTGCTCTCCTCGCCGACCGCCGGTGCACGGGACGGAGGCGCGCCCGCTTTTATAGAGACTGACGCCCTCCCATTGGTCGGCTGCGGGTGGCGCGATGGCAGGCTGTGCTCTGATTGGCTCATGAGGCGCTCCGCTGAGCCACCCGTCCCTTATCTTGGCGTCGCTCGGGCGTGGCCGTGCACTCTGGTGGCTGTTCCCGGGCTTCACAGACCGCCATCCACAGCACTCCCCTGCGGACCTGGTAGGTCCAGGTCGGGGTGCAGTTTGCGGTCCCGTCGCGGTGGGTGTCGTCGTGAGCGTCGCCTCTCCCTGCACAGCTCCCTGGTTTCCCCTCAGCACTCCCCTTCTACTCCTTCACGAGCCAGGGCTGAAGAACTTTCTAGAAGCTCACACTCCTCAGTCAGGCTTTGTGTGGTGACAGTGTTGAATTTTCACCCAGCGATGGTTAAAGGAATCCTCCACTCCTTGAGTCTTGCAAAAAATCCCTTCCCCATGTGATTCAGTGAGAGTCAGGGACATCCCCTTGTGGACCCTGGACAACACCAGGCACAAAGCCTCCAAATCCCCATCTTCACCTCATCCGTGGTTAGCTGAACTCTTGACCCCACTGATCAACTGGAACAAGATGCTCAGTTGCCCAGCTTTGGTTCAGCTTGTCTCCTTCCCTCCGGGGCCCTGGTCTCTGGCCTCTCCTGAGAACTGATCCACCTCGGTGTCAAGCCTTCCCTGACCCAATGTCCCATCAGCCGCCCTGACTCCCGCTTCCCCACCCAGTTCTTTCTAGCCTTGTTCACTCCTCTCTGTAAAAGGGAATCTCTGTTGCCTAATCCTGGAGACCTGCGGATCTAGCCCCACAGCTGAAGGGTGGCAGAATATGCCACTCAAGTGCAAGGATTATTTTGAGCTAAAGGCACTTGAAAAACAGATGCAAGAAGAAGTTTTTAATTTCTTCTTTTTCTTCCTGAAAACAAAAGTTAAAATTCCCATGTGAAAGATGCCCATGTATACCCAAAGAAAAGAAACATTCTTGTCATCGAGGAGGGGAAGGTAAGCCCAAGAAGGTTCTGCACAAAAGACCTTGTTAAAATAATTTGTATCTTCTGGTAGCTTCCCGTATGTTTTAGTTATTTTTCTACAATTCCCTCTCTTTGTTCAATCTGGTATAAAAGCATTTAGGTTTTGCCACTTCTGTGGGTCTTCATTTTCTTATGAGGGCTCCCGTGTTACTTGTCACATAAGACTTAAATACTTTTCTCTTGGTAATCTGTCTTTTTTAGACATCTAAGACGGGCTTCCTAAGAAGCTTCTGAAGTGGGGGCGGTCTTGTAGGACTGAGCCCTTAACCTGTAGGGTCTGATGCGATCTCCAGGTAGACAGTGTCAGAACTGAGTTAATTGCTTGGAGGTGGGAAGAAACCCACACCTCAGAACTGGAATTGGAATCATAGTGCAGGGCTCCCTAAGCCTGAGGCCCCCAGCGGATTCTTGTTCTCAAGCAGGTCCACATCCGGCCTCCAGCATTTATCAGAATGACAGTCAAAGTGCTTCTACCTGTTAATGCTCCAGCTGCTTCTGCCCCCAGCAAGCAGCTCTCACCTGTGACTATCTGCATGTACCTGTCTCTCCTGATTTGAGAAGAGGCTCTGCAACAACAGTTCTCTGATGGGCCCGAAAAAGTCATTAATTTTCAGTGTGTTCAGCTTTTCTGGCAAGGACGAGAAGGATGACTTCCAAGCTCTTTACATGTCAAGCTGAAACCTGAAGTCTCTGTAATGAGACACAGAAACACCTGCAATTTATCTTGGGGACAAAGTCACAGATATCACCAACACCAACCACCGTGCAAGGGAGGGAAATTCTACCCGTGGGCAGACATTACTGAGCATAAGGACGCAGCTTTCCCTAATGGTGGAAGTTTGTGGGTCCCCTTCCAGGCGATGACTCCCTGGAAGAGAGGATGCTTTCTCCACTTTGTCAGCTTCCACTTTAAGGAAGATGATTGAGGGCTGATACTTGCATGAGGCTCGAGAAGGACAGGACGTGCCTTGAAGCAGGGGCCAATTGGGGTCACAGCTCCTAACTCTGCTCATTATAGGACTCCGATCCCAGGAAAACTCAGAGAACACACAGACACCCAGGAAAATAAGGAAAAGCAGAAAGCACCTAGTGATGATTAACTTTGTGCATCAACCTGATACACTACAGGCACCCAGATTAAACATGATTCTGGGTGTGTCCGTGAGGTGTTTCTGGGTAAGATTAGCATTTGAACGTTGGACAAATAAAGCAGATCGCCCTCCCCAAGCAGGTGTCATCCAAGCAGTTGAAGGCCTGAATAGAACAAAAAGGCAGAGGAAGGAGGAATTCACCCCTTCTGCCGTGACTGAGCTGGGACATCCCTCTTCTCCTGCCCTTGGCCTCCTGGTTCTCAGGCATTGGGGCTCAGAGCGAATGGCCCCACCAGCTCTCCTGGGTCTCCCCAGCTTGAAGATGGCAGATCCTGGGACTTCTCAGCCTCAGTAATCACATGAGCCAATTCTTTATAATAGATCTCTTTCACTCTGTATATCCTATTGGTTCTGTTTCTCTGGAGAACCCTGACCAATACACACCTTTTAAGAGAAAAATGAAACTAAAGGTAGCAAAAGCCCCCTAAACACAGGGCCTGTGGTGTTTGAGAACATCTAATCCATTTCATGAATACAGCTTTCTTAGTGTGGGTGGCGACAGCGGTGAACTAGAGGGAGATTTGAGGGCCCTGTGGTGAAGGGACCTTTTTGACAAGTCAGGGAAATTGGGTTGGATCCTTTAGGTTACAGACAGTCAAGTTTTTGAAAAAAGATATGCTGTTAAACCTTTTTTTAAGAGAGATGAATTCTTTCATGAATGGCCTCTCCTTTCGAGTACGCTCTCACTTGGTGCGTTCATTGCAACAGACGATCAACCGTCACATCCCCAAGGTGCCAACGGCCTGCGCCTGCTGCTGCCTGGCAAGCTGGCCGAGCACACTGTGTCGGAGGGCACCAGGTCCGCCGCCAAGTACACCAGCTCCAAGTGAGGCACTGGGAGCAGCTGAGCAACCTGCAGAACCAATGGCTCTCCTCAGAGCCCCCTCCACTACCAAGAGAAGAGCTGTGGTACTCATCAGCTTTTGTTTCAGTTTGCAGCAGGAAATAGAACAACATAGCACATTGATTTAGAAAATAAATTTATTTTGCTCCTCCCCTGTTATGGGCTGAATTATGTCCCCCCCCAAATTCATATGTTGAAGACATAACCCCGAGTACCTCAAAATGTGACTGTGTTTGGAGACAGAGTATTAAAGTGGAATGAAGTCATTAAGGCCCTAGTCTAATATGACCAGTGTCCTTGTAACAAGGTCAAATTTGGACACGTAGACACGCGCAGAAGGAAGACAATGTGAAGAGACACAAGGAGAAGACAGCCATCTACAGGGAGAGAGGCCTGAAACAGACACTTCCCTCACGGCCCTGAAAGGAACTGACCCTACTGACACGTTGATTTTGGACTTTTGGCCTCCAGACTGTGGGACAATTTCTATTGTTAAGCCACCCACTCTGCAGTACCTTGTTCCAACAGTCCTAGCTGACTAATACATGCCTTTAGTGGTTTCTATTTTAACGTGTCTCCTTTCATATGTCTCACCTATGGCCAACCTGGCAGATTCACCTCTATCCCCAGAGGGAAGAAAAGTGGCCCCATCCAAGGCGCTGGCCAGCGGTATATATGCAGGTTCCCTGGGAGAGGCTGACCACCACGTCCTGGGTGTGTTTTCGGGGGCCGGCTCTCATCCCCATCATGGACTGGGTCCTTTGGTCAGTGTTTCCTCATATGATAGCACGATGCTTTGCATCTTTCCAGATTTTGCTGTTTTACTTTCAGGTGATCTTTCTAATCATCACAAAATTTAAATATTATTCTATTGTCTTAAATTGACACATGAATATTGGGGCACAGTTTTTACATGACTGAGTCTGGCTGAGTGAGGAGGCAAAACCTTCTGCTTCTTAAGTCATTTTTAACCTTCTACAGATTTTTATGCATTTCTTCATCCCATTGTTTACACACTTTCATCAAGATTACTTGTGGGTGATTTTTTGCTGTACTGAATGGGATTTCCTCATTACACCTTCTGTTCACTGTCTGTAGTGGATACTGACTTTGCACAGCCATTTTGTGTTTGGACAACTGCAATCCCTCATTTCTGTGTTTCGGAGACCTTTCGGAAGGTTTGCTCTTTGTTGAATACTGGGTGACAATGAATATTCCAGAATAATGGTAAATAGGAATGATGATGGTGGTGTTCCCTGAGTTGTTCCCAACTTTCATGGTAACTACGCTCAAGTAATTTACCAACACGATGCTGGGCTTTTGCTGATCCTAATTTATAAAGATGAATAATTTTAAAAATGATGACGGATTAAAGATGCCTATGAGCCTTTTCTTTTTAGACCTAAATAAGGAGACTCATATTTTCCCCAGTACTAACAAAGCCATTCCATCATTCTTTCAAGAAATTCCGATTCATCATTGTTATCGTCATTCTTTTGATGCACTGCTGGAATCAATTTGCTAATATTGTAGTAGAATTTCAATTTGTTTCTAAATGATGCTGGACTGAATTTTTCTTTTTTTTGGTGGGTCATCTTCATGCATTTTAATAATATCATTATATTTTCTTTAGAAGAAAAAAAATGAGATTTTCTTCCATTCTTTATTTTGGGAGAATTTGTTTATCCATAGAATTTTATATTTCTGAGCAGCTTAACAGTAATTTGCCTGGAGGCCTGGCATTTCTTCAATACTTCAGGGTTTTAAAAATCTCTAACTCATTTAAAATACTTAAAAACAATTTTGTTATGAGCATGTATAAAAGTTGTATTATAGTCTTCTTGCAAGGAATAAACTAGTCGCAGCCCAATTAAAGAATTTTTCTTTTAAGAGAGATACTTACAAGAAAAAATAATAGTTAGGAAACCATCATTAACCTAGATTAGAAACAAACAGTTGGTGACAGTCCTAGGATTTTAAGTATGAGAGAATCTCCAGACAGGAAAGGAAGAAGTAAACTTTCTCTATTTGCAGATGACATGATCTTGTATATAGAAAATTCTGATACTTTTAAAGAATGTTTCTGCCTCTTTTTAATATATATATATTTTTAAGATTTTATTTTATTTTTTTCCTTTTTCTCCCCAAAGCCCCCCGGTACATAGTTGTACATTCTTCGTTGTGGGTCCTTCTAGTTGTGGCATGTGGGACGCTGCCTCAGCGTGGTTTGATGAGCAGTGCCATGTCCGCACCCAGGATTCGAACCAACGAAACACTGGGCCGCCTGCAGTGGAGCGCGTGAACTTAACCACTCAGCCACGGGGCCAGCCCCTCCCAGCCCCTCTGCCTCTTTTTTATTTCCTTCTAGAGGATCTTTACAAGTTTTTTTCTTTTCAAATAATAAAGAAAATCCTAATGGGATTATGTTGAATGTACAGATCAATTTAGGGGAAAATAGATTTTTTTTTCAAACTTGTTTTAATAGCCAAGAAACAGGTCCCTCTGTTTTATTTAAAACTTCTCTGTCAACCTCTCAATGAACTTTATATTTTTCAACAAAATAAATTCTACTTTTTTTGAGATAATCTTTGTCAATGTTATTTACTGTAATGAGTGAAATTTCCCTATTAGATTTTCCTCTTTCATTTGGAGGCAGGAACGATAATGTTGCATTTGGTTGAATTTCTGAGTGAGCCCTTCATTTGTGTTTGGTTCTTTCTCCAGGGCAGTGGCTCTCAGACATCGACGTCCATCGGAACTCCTGAAGAGCTCGAGGTAAAAGGGGGGCTGGGCCTCACCTCTCCTGACTTGGTGGGTCTCGGGGGGACCCAAGAGTCTGCATTCCTAACAAGTTCCTGAGTGATGTTGATGCTGGCCTGAGACCACGCTTTGGAAACACTGCTCTGGGATTTCCAGGTATTAAATACTCTCGAATAATTTGAAATGTGTACCATTTACCTTTTAAAAAAAATAACTAGGTCTTATACTACATTCTCTCATAGTCCAGATTACAGGCAACACTGGCCTTGCTCGTCACTTGGGGAATGATGTATTTCACCATCATAATCACGCTGGGGCTTTCTTGGAGAGCTACTTGTTTTTATCAGGAAAAGACGTCATTAATTTATTATTATCTTACCAAAAGTTTGCTATTTATTAGAGAAAGACAACTATCCGGTATTAGTAGTTTTAGTAATGATTGGGAATGTTTTTATTTTCATATGTATGAACGTCACGAGTCATACATGTTCCTGCTCATGCTCCCCAGGTGGTCCTCTCTGGAAGGGCGGGTCATATCCTGAGCTGGCTTCTAAGCTCTGACTTCTGTGAGGCATCTTTCTTATTCCAGCTGGAAAAAGTTCTCTGCTTTTAAGGGCTCTTGAGGTTAGATGGAAAATCCAGGATAATCTCCTTATCTTAAAGTCTGTAACTTTAATGACAGCTGCAAAGTCCCGTTGGCCATGTGACATAACTTATTGACACATCCTGGGGACTAGATCTTGGGTGGGGGAGGTTGCAGTATGCCCACCATGGACTCCTGTGCTCAGATTTCCCTTATGACCTATTTGCTGTCCATTCTTCAAACCACTGAGGGTGTGGAGTAAGAAAAATCTCACATCTTCACATGGACATTCATGGAAGGCCCAACAAAAGGGGATAAAACGAAGCTGGAAGTTTTTGAGAAAAATGAGATGCCGAAACTCGAGTGTGCAGAGAACCCTGATGCAAAAGCAGAAGGTTTTCTTACGTCTCTGAGTGTCTCGAGGGGAGGGATATTTGCCTGCTTGCATGAATGACTGTGGGCTCATGGGAGACCTGTGGGAATTTGGAGTGAGTAGATACTACGGTTATACACAGATACCAGACGTGTCCAAGGCAGAACACGTCTGCTCTCATGGGGAAGAAACGAGGACAGTAATAGGATTGCACCCTCCTAGCATGTATGCTGAACACATACAGAGCAGTGACTTTGGTTATGACCATATGATAGGGGTCATGCCAAATAAGGTGACCTCAAAGGCTTTGTAGTTCAGACTCAAGAAGAACAGAAATAATGTGTTAAATAACTGCATTCTCTCCCTTAAAAAAATGTGAAATTTAAAACATATACAAATATAGACAAAATGGTAAAAAGAACTAGACTTCAGCAATTATCAGCCTAAGACCAATTTTGACTCATTTATACCTCTACCCTCTTTTTGCTCAGATTATTTTGAAAAAAATCCAAAATATTATCATTTCATGTGCAAATATTTCCCTGAGTTCTTAAGCCATCCCAGTCGACTGAAAGTGTGTGATTTAATATTTCAGGGATGCAATTAATCACCCTCACCAACAGATGACAGATCTTGTCTTCCAGGTGTTTATCACCAACAAACCTCAAGAGTATGCCACACAGGGTTTACAAGCATGAATGTTTTCACGATGGTAACAGCAAAGTGGCTTTATGAAAAACATCACCAGGAGCAGAGCATTTACCCAGCGTCCTGGCATGTCAGTCAGCTTGGGCTGACATAACAAGTACCACAGATGGGGCGGCTCAAACAGCAGACATTCATTCTCTCGCAGTCCTGGAGGCTGGAAGTCAGAGATCCAGGTGTCAGCAGGGCTGGGTCCTCCTGAGGCCTCTCTCCTGGGTGCGTTGATGGCCATCTTCTCCCTGTGTCCTCACATCATCTCCCCTCTGTCATGTCCGGGTCCTAATTTCCTCTTTTTTATAAGGACACCAGTCGTACGGGATCAGGGCCCACTCTTGCGACCTCAGGCAGCCTTTGGACTCCAGCTGCGACGCAGGCTCTTCCCTGGCCCCAGCCTGCCCTACAGACTTCACACTTGCCAGTCCCACCCACCGCCATGTGAGCTAGTTCCTTAAATCTTTCTCTCTAAATCCCATTGGTCCTGTTTCTCTGGAGAATCCTGACTGATAAAACCTGGAATCAGCATTCTCTCTTTTCTCTTTCGCCCATAGTTTTAAGCAGGCCAAGTTCTTTTCTGAGATTATCATTTTTTTTGTGATGCTTTATCAAATGCAGCTTATCGATCCACTCATGCTATCAACATTATCTATCAAAACGAGCGATGGTCTTACCACATGACGAGAAGTACAGATTTCCAACCTTATTACGTAGGCCACTTTCCCTGCCACCATTTCTTCTGAGGTAACCCTGCATAAAGATAGCCCTAAAGCTCGGTGACCTCAGCAGCAAGCCCCAGGGCTGCTGGTACCATGGCTGCTGGCTGCAGATTGCAGTTCTGACTAACGTGTTCTCTCTCTGGGCTCCAGGAGCAGCTCCCCTCCGGGGTGTGCAGGTCTCGGGGTGAAGACAGGAGTGCAAGGCTGGTGGTAACCTGCGTCGCCTCCTGAAGCCCTTGCTCCACAAATGGTGCACCACCCCTTCCACCCACCTGCCATTCGCCAACTGGGGCCCGTGGCGTGTTAGCTTCTTGGGGCTGCCCTAGCAAACTACCACAAACTGGGGGGCTTGCACTAGAAATTTGCTCTTCTAGTTCTGGAAGCCAGAAGTCCAAGATCAAGTGTCCGCAGGCTGCACTCCCTTCAGAAGCTCCAGGGCCGGATCCTTCCTGCCTCTTCCAGCTCCTCGTGGCTCCAGGTGCCCAGGGTTTGTGGCCACATCAGCCCAATCTCTGCCTCCATCTTCACCTTCTCTGTGTGTGTCAATGCTCCCTCTGCCTTCCTCCCATACAGAGACACACGATTGCATTTAGAGCCCAGGATGATCCAGGATAGGCTCCATCTCTCGAGATCCTTGATTTACTGCATCTTTTCCATGTAAGGTAATATTCACCGGTTCCTAGGAGGGGGAAGATAATATTTCACTGGGCAGCCATTTTTTGAGCCAGCCACACTCTGTCACACCCAAGGTCAGCAGGGCAGGGCAGTTTGCCCCTGGGAGCAAGGAGTGGGGCACACGACTGGGGGACACTTGCAGAACTCAGATCACATCAGTGCAGGACACATCTACCTCCTGTCATGATTGGAAACTAAAAGAAGGAAACTGCATACTGGTGACTTGTTAAATTTTTATTGCTAAAAGGAGTGATTCAGATGGAACAAAATATGCACATAGCCCACCTGGCTCTGCCAAAGTGGAAGGCCACACAGGAGTTATGCAGAAGGAGGGAATGTTCCTGTCGTCAGTGGTGGCGCCAAAGAACCACGGTTTTACCCAGTGTCACTTCAAATTAGGTGAAACCACATGGATGGCAGAAAACACCAAAGTTGCAGTGGTTTCGTGAAGCAACTCTAACACGTTCTTTGTTGGCTATTCACGTGTGGAACAGTCACCAGAGCCAAGGGCAGAGCCAAGTACGTGCTTTTAGAAATATTTCTCCTTTGTTTCTACCACGTCCTCACTTGAGACAACCAGAGGCCTGGGAATTGTGGAGGCTGCCAGTGATCCCAGTGACTCTGAAGGTCAGTCTGTCTCTGCAGGACCGACACCACGGACACCTACCTCACCGTTAAAAGAGAGAACGCGAACAAAAGCAGCAAGAAGGGCAGAGTCCCTGCTCTCCACGCAGACAAATATCACGGACAAAACAGAAGCAGCATTTGCTCCCCTCCCAATACGGACACCATCACATGTGAATCCAGTTCTACAGTTCTGTCTGTGAGACTAATTTTCATGAAGAGCAGAACAAATGCCTTGGAGTGTAGTTGAATCCATGCCTCGAGTGCAAAAAAACAAACCCAAAACAAAAAAAGTTGAATCCATGTCTTGAGTCAAAAAAACAAAATGCAGTATGTTTTCCACACTACCAAGCAATTCTCCAGTTCTCTGTGGACATAGCGTGTCCCAGGAATTTAACTCAGTTCCGACACTATCTACCTGAAGACAGCATCAGACCCCTTAGGCACACCCCCCACCCCTTCAGATGCCAGCCCGAAGTCCAGGTGTCACCTGGGTTCCTGACCACAGGCTCCAGACCGGAGGCTCCCTGAGCCCTCCCCGGCTGGACTAGTTTGCTAGAGCGGCTCACAGAACTCAGGAAACGTTTTGATGCCAGATCGCTGGTTTATTGTGAGAGCATGTAACTCGGAACCGCCAGATGCAGAGACGTACAGGGCAGGTCTGGGGAAGGGGCTCTGAGCTCCCACGCCCTCTCCAGGCGGGCCACTCTCCCTGAACCTCCGTGTTCACCAACCCGGAAGCTTTCTGAGCTCATCCTTTTGGGTTTTTCCGAGGCTGCATTATGTAAGCTTGATTGATTAAATCATTGGTCATTGGTGATTGATTTAATCTCTAGGAAGGTCAGGAGGTGGGACTGAAAGTTCCAGCCCTTCTGATCACCTGGTCGGTTCCCCTGGGGACCAGCCCCATCCTCAGGGACTTTCCAGAGTCACCTCATCAGCATATGCAAAGACACCTTTATTTCTCTAATCTGAGGAAATTCCAAGCATTTCAGGAGCTCTGTGCCAGGAATGGGGACGAAGACCAAATATGTATTTCTTGTTATAAGTCACAATATCACACAAAACAAAAAAACCCAAATCAAAATCCTATGATGGATCTGAAATAACTTGTCGCTGTCAGAAAGCAAAGATACTTTCAAGAATTTCAGGGGCTACGCTACAAGGACAAAATAGACGTTTATTTTAAAGAGTCTCCTTCTGGGCCACAGGTGACAATTTGAACATCACACAACAATAACAACGGCTAATTAGAATACGTTTAGCTTATAAAAGGAGAAAAGTTAATACGTGCAATTACAACCATAAGACAATAAAAGGACAGAAATAAGACTTGCATTTTTACAGATTTTGCTAAAAAGGAAAGAATTGACATACTCGGGTACTTGTTTCTTAAGCAGATGTCTGTCTGTAACGTTTAGATGTGGACGTGTGTACCCCTCGAAGCAGGAAAGAGCGAACAAACCTGGGAGACGACCTGGGCCGGAGATCCGATGGGCGCTGAGCAGAGGGGCGGCCGGACCGTCGCGCTCGGGGAGGGCGGGGCCGGCGGCCGCGCGGGCGGTGCTGCGGGGGGCCTGGGGCGGTCCAGCCCCGCGCGCTCGGGGACCGAGGCGTCACGTAAGCCATCACCAGACACGGCGACAAGGGTTCCCCTTCAGGAAGAACTCGCCCTAGCCCTTACACGTAGGGACAGCGCGACCCTGCGGGACGCCAGTGACATCAAGCGTGCAAACCCGAGAGCGTCCAAGGTCCCGAGCCCGGGGGGAGGGGCGGCGAGGCGGAGTCCGGAGGGCGCAGGGCAGCGCCAGCATCCGGAGACCCAGAGGACGGTTGCGCCGCCAAAGCGGGCAGGCCGAGAGCTTTTGAACTGACCAACCGGGAAGCCTGCCCCAGTGTAAACAAGGGCGGCAAAGGCTTCCTGTTTCCCGCTGCGAGACCCGAGCACAGCGCGCAGGAGCCGGAGCCTCCGAACCCACCGTCCGCCCTGCCACGCGCGCCAGAAGCCGCCTGCGACCGTCCCCTGCACCCCAACACCCCAGTATCCCCGCGCCCTGCCTCCCCGCACCCTTCTATCACCGCGTCTCTTGTCCCTGCGGCCCTGCATCCCCTCACCGGCACCCCTGCCGCCTGGCACCCCGCACTGCGGAGCCCCCGTGCCGCGTCGCCATCAGGAGACGGCCAAGTCTCCCGCTCTGCCGTCACCCGCCTGTGCGCCACCCCGCCCAGCGCGTCCCGGTCACACTCGAGACCCCCAGAGCATGCGCCGCATCCCGGGGCGCGGGCCGGGCACTGCAATCCCGGCTCCCGATGACGTAAAGCCCACGATCCTTTTTACATTTCAGCAAAAACAGCCTTGCGCTCGCTCCCGGAATGGCCTCTGAAGAGGCCGCGCCTTCAGACTCCCTTTGCAACTGTCTGTCGCATCTCGGAGCCTGCGGGAGGGTGGCTCTCATCCTTGGGTGCCTAGTTTTCTTTTCTTGGAAACTTCCTCCAAATCAGAACAGGACCGTTGTAGAAAAGGATCCAGTGGGGCCGTTACTTAGTGCGGGGGGACTGAGGGCGCCCAGCGGCGGGATGGCACACCCTCCCCGCTCTTTGCCTGTGTGGTCCTTGGAGCTCAATTTCATTCCTTCTCTGCCCCCATTGACTAGAGGGAGAAGGAAGCCTTCGTGTGTGTGTGTGTTTTTAAATTTCATTCACTGAGTACTTGCGATGTGCCTGGCACGGCTCTGAGCACGGGGAGGAGGGCAGCGGGGGTCTCAGAGGAAAAGTGCCTTCCAGGAGCTACATCTGTGGGGAGGAGCATGACCCGGGAAGTGAGACAGTGTTGCAGAGGTTGACCGGCTGAGCAGAAATCGAGCACCAGAGGCCTGGGCAGTGTTGCCCGGGATGGTGGAGACTGAGATGTGAGCCGAAACTTGGAGGCTCCTAGAGTGGGGAGCGTCCTGTCTGCTCTGGGGATGGTGGGACGCCTGGGTTTGGAGGGACTGAGACCAGCAGCGGGTAGAAGGCGCTGGAGTGTGGCTGGAGGCCGGTCAGAGGTATATGGAAGTGCTGCTCGGGCAGCGGCGCGGAAGGATTGGGGCTGCTACCTGGCAAGCACTCCGCAGCCCCTGCGGGGTTCTGGGCACGGGGGCTGCCTTGAAGGGCTTGTGACCACATAGCTAAAGCTTCTCTGGCTAGAAATGTGACATCTAAAGATAGAATTTTACAAATAGGAGGAGGGTGAGTGTATCACACACAGACGTGCGCCCCACTCCAGAGTGTTCATTTGCCGTCAGACTCTAGAACCTGAAGTCCGGCACACCTGTATGGGGGCCTGCTGGGCTGCGCCATTCTAAGCGCCCATGTCCTTGGGAATCAAGCCGGACAGGTTTTCTCGTCTGGTCGGGGAGACCTGAGAATCACCCCCAATATCCAGTGCTGGGAGAGGCGGAAATGGAGGGGTTCCACAGCAGTAGCGTGTCGGGCTCATCTGCCTGGGGGCAGCCTCGGACGCCTCTCAGTGGGGGACGCTGGAGGCTAAAGTGCCCTCCAAGCTCACCACAGTCATGGCGCAGAAGGGTTCACAGGCCCGTTAGGAAGCTCAAACCACGAGGTTTATTAAGTCGACTTAAACCTCGCAGCAGGTAGGAAAAGATGAGCAAGGTGACAAACTTAGGAAGGGTGTCAGGGGAGGAAAGGCAGCATGCCTGATCCTGATGCACGTGTTGGTGGTTCGGCAGCTCGCTGTTGCCTTGGCTCCCTGCTGATGGCAGGATGACTAGGACCCGGGCCAAGGCTGGGGGTGTGGGCCAGTGCGCACCGGTGCAGCCTCACAGCACAGGATGTCCTGTGCAGAGCCCAGCAGTGGCTGACTAAGACCTTATGGAAATTGAGTGCCTTGGGGGGGTCCTGAATGCTAAGTACCTGTTGCATATACTGGCTGATCCTGAATATTTAGTGCTTTATATATACTTACTGATCCTGAATATGTAACGCCTCTGGTACACTTAGCGAGCAGATCACTGAGTGTCCGGATGCCTCACATTGACCTGGGTCTTGGCCTTCCTACTCTTCTGTCTTAAGACCCACTTGCTCTTTTAAATTTATCTTCAAACATGATAGGAAACTCACCCCCCGACCACCGCCCTCCACCTTTTCTTCTTATCTTCTGTAGCAGAATTTAGTATTCTACAACAATAGAACCAATGCCCACTCCCGGAGGTGGCTGCCTGGTGGAGGCCTGGAGAGAGTGATGGCCGAGGGGGCTCCGCGTTGGCCCATTCAAGAACCGAGTGTGCTTCTTCCCTATGGAGTTTTCAGAGTCCCTTATGTGTTCTAGATTCTAGTCCTTATTTCAGATAGATGGTTTGCAAATATCTTCTTCCACTCTGTAGCTTGTCCTTTCGTCCTCATCTCATGGGCTTTTGCCGAGCAAAAGCTTTTAATATTCATGAGATCAAGTTACCAGTGTTTCCTTTTACGAATCATGCTTTAGGGCTCGCTCAAGTCCAAGCGCTCTTTGCCTAGCCCTGGATTCTGAAGATTTTCTCCTATGTTTTTCCTGAAAGTTTTATAATTTTTTGTTGTATATTTAAGTCCGTTATTTGAGTTAATTTTCACAAAGTGGGAGATTTAGCTCGAGGTTCATTTTCTGCGGACATCCCATTGTTCCAACACCACTTGTTAAAGGTTCTCCTTCCTCCGTTGAATTGCCTTTGCTCCCATCAAAGATCAGTTGGGCAGATTCGTGTGGGTCTGTTCCTGGGTCTCTGTTCTGTCCTGTTCATCCGTGTGTCTGTCCCTCTGCGACACCCACTGCCCTGACTTCTGGGGCTGTATAGCAAGGCTTAACGTCGGGTAGAGTGATTCTTCCCACTTTATTCTTCTTCTTCAAGACCATTTTAGCTACTCTGGGGCCTGTGCCCTTCCACGTGAGTTTTAGAACAAGCTTGTCTGTGCCTACAAGAGGCCTTGCTGGACTGTGATAGGAATTCCGTTAAACCTGTGGGTCAGTGTGGGGAGAACGGGCATCTTTGCTATGTTGAGTCTTCCAATCCATGAACATGGTATGTTTCTCCATTTATTTAGATCATCTGTGATTTCTTTAACCATCATTTTGTAATTTTCAGCAGACAAATTCTGTACATGTTTTGTTAGATTTATACCAGTTTTATTTTCTTTGGAATGATTTGACATGGTATTGTGTTTTTAATTTTGGTTTTTACATGTTCATTGTTTATGTATAGAAATGTAATTGATGTTTGTGTTGATCTCATACCCTGACACCTCACTGAATTCACTTATTGGTTCTAGGAGTTGTTTCAGAGATTCCTTGGTATGTTCTATGTAGAAATCATATCATCTGCAAATAAAGATAGTTTCATTTTTTTTCTTCCAATCTATATGCCTCATCTTCCTTCCCTCTCCACTCTCCATGACCTCTCTCTCTCTCATTTTTCTTTTTTTCTTTTTTGCCTTATTGCAACAGCTAGAACTTCCAACACTGCATTGAATGAGTGGTGAGGTAGACATCATTTCCTTGTTCCTGATCTTAGAGGGAAAGTGTCCGATCTTTCACCATGAACTGTGTTCTCAGGTGCAGGATTTTGCACATGCTCTTTATCAGGTTGAGGGAATTCTCCTCTGTTTCTGGTTTGTCCAGATTATTTATTTTTAAACCATGAGTGGGTGTTGGATTTTCTCAAATGCTTCTTCTGCATCAATGGAGATGATTACATGATTCTCCTTTCCTTCTACCTGTTGATATGGCTGATTCCATTGACTGATTTTATTCTCAAGCAAGGGAATTAAGTTTTTGAGAATCTCACATACGTTTTAGTGTGGGCAGTGGGAGATTGGTAGGGAGGCTGCTGAAGTAGTTCAGGTAAGAAATGATGGTGCATGAGGTTCCCACGGCTGCTGTGACAAATCACCAAAGCTGGGGAGCCTAAAACAGCAGACATGTATCTCTCCCGAGTCAGGGGCCCAGAGGTCCAAGGTCAAGGTGTGGGCAGGCTGTGTGCACCCTCTGGAGGCTGCAGGGGAGGGTCTTTCCTGCCTCTCCCACCTCCCAGTGCTCCAGGTGTCCCTGGGCTTGTGACTGCGTCAATCTCTGCTTCTGCCATCACTTGGCTCTCTTGTGTCTTCTCTTATGAGGACTTGTCATTGGATTTAGGGCCTGCACTAATCCAAGATGACCTCCTCTTCCCAAGATCCTTAATTTAGTTACACCTTCAAAGACCTTTTTTCCAAATGAGGTACAGTCACAGGTTCTGGGCATTAGAACGTGGATATGTTTCTTGGGGGGAAGGGGGTACCATCCTGCAGCCCATGACAAGTGTCATCCAGGACTAGGATGACGGCAGGTGTCACGGGGAGAGGGACCTGCCCTCCTGACTTCTGCCCACTTGCTGTTGGTCTCCCTGTGGGCAATCATGGGAAGGAAAGGATGAAGGAAAGCTTCCATTCATCTGTTTATTTTATTTACTTGAGTCACCAGTGCACGGTGGGACCACTTACCAGCTAGGGAAGACTGGGGAGGTGGCCGTGTGGGGGGTGTGCCCTGCACCCACAGTACAGTCAGGGACGTCAGAGCCTGGCACTCCAGGGGAGCCTGGCACTCCAGGAAGACGTCGCTGTGGATGACCTTGGACCTCACTAAAAGCCTGGCCTGGATGAGGGCAGAGCAGATGAAGCCTCCGATGGAGCCACGGACCCGAGGCAGAGGGCAGCGTGACCCTTGTGGTTGGTTCCTTGTATCCGGAGCAGAGGCTGTTCCCCATAGCATGTGGGAGGAGCGACAGTGTGCAGGCCAGGCCTCAGGGCTCCTGGGGATTCTTCGTCTTCTTGGGACCATGTAAGGAAGTCTGAATCAGTCATGGAAAGAGACTGTGAGGAGAAAGAGGCACCCAGATGTGTGAGAGAAGATGCCAGGTCAGCACCTTCTCAGGGACCTCCCACCCACCTGTGACTGATCCGCTGCTGACCCCCAGCTGACCAACTGACCCCCACTCTAACCAACTGCCCTATCAGCTGATCCATCCCTGAACTCCAGCTCACCCCAAATGCCCATGAGCCAGCCTTCAGCATATTCACTGACCACCAGCTTCCCTGGGGGCCCGCAGACCCATGATCCGGGATGTTTCAAGCTGATCCATCGTCCTGCAGGAGAGAACTGTAGGGACATGACCAAAGGAGGCCCACCCAGGGCTGGGGGAGCAGGGGACAGAGCAGAGGCGATGGGGGCGGCCTCAAGGCCCAAGGGCAGCGCCCACAGGGGAGGCTGGAGGAGAGAAGCACCAGGACCTGGTGTCCCTGGAGCCCTGAAGACCTGCTAGGGACAGAGCCGACCAGGAGAGAGGGAGGGAAGAAGGCAGGGAAGCGCACCGAGGTGAGGATGCAGTTGAGAGAGTTTGTTGCGCTGGCCTGGGAGGAAGCAGAGCCTTTCTGAGGCTTGGTGAGCAATAGGGGCACGAGGTTGATTCTGACGACCAGGGCAGGGCCTCCATGTGACAGGGCAGCATGGGGACAACAGCTCAGCCCAGCCCAGACCGCACGGCACTCGGAACCGGTGACCCAGTCCTCCATGAGGAGTGTCACCTAATGCTCTAGCTCAGGGTCTCAGAGAGCACAGAACTGAGGGGATCCATTTGCTTTTTCACTTGGGAGATTCTCCAACATGTTGGAGAGCTTATGGGAACTGACGCAGTGGGGAGGAAAGACTAGACATGGGGCAGGGGCTGGGGACAGACCCAAGCCCAGGAGAACGGAGCGTGGGATGTGCTGCAGTGGGCAAGGGAAAGACCACAGAGCTCCGCAGAAGCAGGCAGAGCGACACCTGGCGGCCAGCCAAAGGGACTCCACGCCTGTCTTCCCACGTGGTCTCAGAGGGATGCTGCTGTGGGGGACGGCAGCCCGGTCTACCTCATCTTCCGCCTACTGGATAAAAGCGATGAAGCCACTGAGACTCCTCCTGCTCTTCCTCTTTTTGGTGTGTATCCGTGTATTAGATTGAGATTTCTCTTTAAGTCGAGGTGAAGTTCACATAATATAAAATCACCATTCTAAAGTGAAGAATTCAGTGTGGCGTTCAGAATGCTGTGCAACCATTCTCTCTCTCTGGTTCCAAAACATTATCACCCCAAAAGGAACCCTTGTACCTGTTAAGCAGTTACTCCTCATGTCCCCCCACCAGCCCCTGGCAACCACTAATCTGCTTTCTCTCTCTGGATTTGCCTATTCTGGACGTTTCGTATAATGGAGTCATAACATGCGGCCTTTTGTGTCTGGCTTCTTTCACTTAGCAGTGTTTTTGAGGTTTATCTATCTCGTAGGCTGTGTCAAGCTTCATTCCTTTTTGTGGCTGAATCATATTCCATCGTATGGATAGACCACATTTAGTCTATTGATCCACCTGTTATGGATGTTTGAGCTGTTTCTGCCTTGGGAGCTATGAAAAGGCTGCTGTGAGTGTGAGTGTACGAGCATCTGAGCCCTTGCCTTCAGGCCTCTGGGGTACAGACCTGGGAGTGGAATTGCTGGGCCACGTGGAGCTTTCTTCTTTAAGCACGAGTCTGACGGGCTTTCTCCCGCAGAGGCAGGCAACTCTGGACGTTGCATCGCTTTTCTGAACCTGATAACCCCTGACAGATGAGATTTTAGACAAGAGCCGTCCAATGCACTTTCTGCAATGATGGAGACCGACATCTGTGCAGTCCAATGTGAGAGCCACTGACCACGTGTGGCTAACGCTCCTGAAAAACTGCATCTTTGGACTTAATTTTTTTGGGTACACTTATCAAGTTGAAAATTAAATATTTCCTGTGGTTATGGCTGTATAAGGGACAGCTGAGCCTAGAGGAGACCAATGAGGGGCTGCTCCCTCCTAACACCCGGGGTGAGGAATTAAAACTCTGAAGCTCCATGGTGGTACTTGGGTTACCTGAGCCCTCTACCCCTGAAAAACCTTTCTTCTTAAATACCAACTGAGAAATTTGAACACATACACTCATCTACCTCAGTATTAACGCAGACACAGATTTCAGGTGGAATTGAAGGCCGTCTCTGGAAACATAATGGCCGGATGTACAGAAGGCTCCATGATGTCTGCACAGTCCTCATAGTGCGGTCACTGAATGGAGCCCACTGGAAAATGTGGGTCCTGCTGTCTGCCTACACTGCAGGGAGACCCGCGTTTTCATCCACATGGACAGCGCAGTTCCTATCAAGTTTTGGTGCAAATAGTTTCACAGCGCTACGACATTTTCTAAGGCCCAGGAGATCCGTGGTTAGCTCCAGATGGTGTCCAAGGATCCCTGGTTTGAGTAGACTTAGTTTTCCTGTTATATTCCCAAACTGTCTTACTCGTCAGTATGTGTGGTTATAAGAAAAAATTAATGAAAATAGTAAGGATAACGATGACAAGAATAACTAACACATACTTAGCTCTTATTTTGTGCCAGGCGTTATTTTTTAAGGGATTACCATGAATTAACCATTTAATTTCTCCTTCCCCATGCAGCAGGTGTTGTTAAAGTTCTCATTTCTCAGCTGATTTTGCCAGGAGCATGTCTGCAACTCTCCAACCCTACTTTATAACAGAACATGGAGTTCACAATCATCTTAAAACCCTACATATATACTACTTAATCTGGTTCTGACAATATTCATTTGAAATTTACTGAATTCAGTTTTCTTTATCAAAGTACAAGCTATTTTACTAATTTTATCAATTTAAGGAGCTCTTTAATGTTTGACAGACCCAAATCAAACATATTGAATTCCTTTAATGACGATCTTATTTACAACTGAATTTCCTTGAAAAGTTTACAATTCCTTTAAAAACATAGTTTGATTCTTTTTAAATGTTTAAAACCTAGCACACAAACCCATCCCAAGACTTTGTAAGAATTTCCAACCCAATAAATTAGATCATTGAATTCCAATGGACCTCATGTTCTCTTCAAAGCTTTGCAATTTTGTCTCTCAAGCACTCATACATTTTAGTTGTAAATCATTAGATTTATATACCGAAATTTCAAACGGCAAATTTTGTCAAGATTAGGAGTATTTATAATATTCCGTTAATCGCCCCGGTTGTTCCTGAAATCCAAGATGCCTAGACGTAACCGAGTGATTTGAAGAGCCCAAGATAACCTGTCTCCGGCTATAATAAGGATACCTTCGGGATCACTGGGATCAGAACCCCAGGAAAGATTTGGGTGTTTCAAGGAAGGAGTAGACACGTGTCGCAGGAGTGTTGCCTGGATCGAACGAACAGGCAGGCCGGCCCCCCTCCGCTTCGGCGCACGCCCATCACGGTGGGGCCGGGCTCCCCGTGCGCCCGGACTGCAGCCGGCGCACACAGGAGCGGGCTCAGCGCAGCTCTTTCCTCGAAGCTGTGGGTGGCTCTGAAAAGAGCCTTTGGTGTCACGGGTGCCCGGGGGCGCACGGCCGTTCCCGGCCGGCCGCCGCGGCCTCACTTGCCCTTCGCCTTGTGGTGGCTCTCCGTCTTCTTGGGCAGCAGCACGGCCTGGATGTTAGGCAGGACGCCGCCCTGCGCGATGGTCACGCGGCCCAACAGCTTGTTGAGCTCCTCGTCGTTGCGGATGGCCAGCTGCAGGTGGCGCGGGATGATGCGCGTCTTCTTGTTGTCGCGCGCCGCGTTGCCCGCCAGCTCCAGGATCTCGGCTGTCAGGTACTCGAGCACCGCCGCCAGGTAGACCGGCGCGCCGGCGCCCACGCGCTCCGAATAGTTGCCTTTACGGAGCAACCGGTGCACGCGCCCCACGGGGAACTGCAAGCCCGCGCGCGAAGACCGCGACTTGGCTTTCGCGCGCGCTTTGCCGCCCTGCTTACCACGGCCCGACATTTCCGAACAGCAAGTGAACAGAGAAAAGACCTAAAAACCAAAACGCGAAGTGACAAAATCAGCCGGCCCGTGAGCCCTTATATATGATCCGGAGGTAGGCGAGCCAGCACCGTCCCATTGGATGTCGACGGTAACCAATCAGAATAGGAAGCCGGCATCCCCTAATTTGCATATGCCTTTCCCAGTGATGACGTTACACTACACTTGACCCTATCAGAAATTAGACACTCCTAATCCTTCATTTGAATATAAGACTTATAAATAGAGTTGCTCAGAGGTTGGGCTTTTTTTAGTTAGAGAGATTCGCCATCATGCCTGACCCGTCCAAAGCGGCTCCCGCGCCGAAGAAGGGCTCTAAAAAGGCCGTCACCAAAGCGCAGAAGAAGGACGGCAAGAAGCGCAAGCGCAGCCGCAAGGAGAGCTACTCCATCTACGTGTACAAGGTGCTGAAGCAGGTCCACCCCGACACCGGCATCTCGTCCAAGGCCATGGGCATCATGAACTCGTTCGTCAACGACATCTTCGAGCGCATCGCCAGCGAGGCCTCCCGCCTGGCGCACTACAACAAGCGCTCGACCATCACGTCCCGCGAGGTGCAGACGGCCGTGCGCCTGCTGCTGCCCGGCGAGCTGGCCAAGCACGCCGTGTCCGAGGGCACCAAGGCCGTCACCAAGTACACCAGCTCCAAGTGAGGCGCTCCGCGCGCCCCGGAACCCAAAGGCTCTTTTCAGAGCCACCCACACGATCGAGAAAGGGGTTCGAACACGATGGAATGTTGTGTAAGCCCGGTTTCGTAAGCGCACTAGCGGTTCCCGGATTAGTGGGAGGGGCCCCGGCGGAACCGTGCGCGCGCGCTCGGGTGTACGAGACAGAAAGGCAAGAACGCTGACTGCCCTCCATAGAGACCGGGGACAAAAACTGGGGCGACAATGGAGCACTTTGCGTCCGCCCAGCACTATTAACGCAACACCAGGCGAAGTAGCTGTCAGCTCAAAGGGTTTTTGGCGGATGGAAAGTGCATTTCCGGCGCTTGCGCGCGTGACTCCGTTCAGGGCCCGGAGTGTCTCCGCATGGCGTGCGCCGTGTGGGTAAGGGGGCGCGGATCATCTACGCCAGAGAGATCTCGTACCACTGCCCCCACATCCGTCTCCCTGACGGGGGAGCCCGGAGGTGCACCAGAGGACGCGCCTGCTGAGGCCCCGGGTGTTGGCGCGCAGCTTCGGTGGTGGCGCCTGGCGCTGCATCCCTGCCTAGACTAGACATTTTTATTTTCGAGCAATGAACGTTTCCAAGAAAATGTTTACGTGGAGGGATCCTGCAATGGCAGGATGTTTTGAAACCGAAAAGGAAACGGAAGCTCGGTGAAAACGCAGCGCCTTGTGCGTGCAGCATGTAATAAGCCGACCCCTGGTGTGGGTAGCTTTAAGTCTGGGCCGATTGGGGGGGTGATCAATTTACGAAAAGAAGAATTTCTTTTCCCCAAACGAATTAGCTTTTCCCCCGTTAAGCCACATAAGTTTTTCATGAAGCTGTAGTGACGCACATTTGTCTTTCTTTGAATTCATGGTGTTTATTGGGAAAGTCATCTTGGCTCAGAGAAAGCTCTTCGGAATGAAAACTCTTAGCTCTGGAAAGGACATTGCCTGCTTTTTTCTTGGCTTGTTTTTTGTTTGTAAAAAAGAGATCCCTAATAACCGCTTCCTTGAGCCGTTTTGTGAATTAGATGTATTGAGAAGTGTCATGGTCTCAGGCAAGAAACAGATGTTCGATAAAAGATAATCGTGCTTTTGCAAATCGTCTGTCCAAAGGAAGCTAGTCGCGTGCCAGGCTGGGTGGGCGCGGCTGCGGAGGAAAGGTCCCCTGCCCCCAGCGTCTTCGGCAAGGCGGCTGGAAACCCCCATTCCTTTTCCCTCGTTGGGTCCGCTCTAAAAGAATTTTTTAAACTTTATACGTTTCAGACTTGGTATCTAAAATATTTTTATCGTTAATTGAAATAGTTGAAGGATGCAAATCCCAATATAAGACGCTTTAAAAACAAAATGATCAGATTAATCTTGTAAAGGTATCTTTTGGAATATCAATTTACTACCATAATTTATAAAATACGTGATCACGTTTCTCGTTAACGATGAGGTATTTTAGATGATTTTTTCTCCCTTAACTCATATTTCCATTCCACTATTGCCTTAGAATTTCATGCTAATATAAGATTTACTCTTTAGTTAAGTGTTTTATCTACCACTTTTCTCTACAAAAGAAGTATGTAAATTGAAATTTAAAAGTACTTGTAGGTAACAAAGTCAGTGTTTAAAAAATCCTGTGGACGGCACACAATTGTTGAAAACAAAAGCTTTGATAGATAATTATCAAACGAAAAACTTTAGTGAAATCTGCCGATTTTAATGAAACGGGTGGTGGTCCCTCCCTGCCTTCCTGTCTGACTCCCTTAGTTCATGCATCCATGGGCGTTTACAGTGGTGGTGTGCTTACAATGACAGCAGTATACAATGATAGCATGCTCTGTCTTTGTTTTGTTTTATAGATCTACGCTCTGAAACATTTCCAAAAATGAGAATGTAGAAATGGAAATCTTGTCATAGCTGTTTTACTCAGTTCTTTGCCTTCCTAGTTATCCAAAAATTAAACAGTGATCTGTCATCAAAAGTCAGCAACCTTAATCCTCTCAAGATACATACTATTTTCTGAACTGTAGAATCCAGTTCTCTCCTCTATGAAGCAGGGGTCTGTTTGCTGGCTGGGTCCAAGCCCTGAGCCTCTTAAATTGGGAGTGAATATCTTAATGATCACTCGCCACGTGAAATTTGTCTCTCAGTTCCACGAGGTTCTCTGCCTTAACGAGCTTAAAACACAAGTTTAATACAAGGAAACTGTCTCTAGCCGAGTGAGTGGAATAGATTGTGCTAGCAGAGATGACAAGACTGCTTAGTACCAAAAATGAAATGACGTAAAATGAACGTTACAATTCCCAAATACAATAATATAAAAATAAGTTTTGTTGTGTAGTAATGCAAAACATTAATTTCTCAGTCCTTTTGACTTCTCTGGGACACAATTAGCTTGAAGTAAACAAAAAAAAACGTTGCCTCTATTTGCTGAACAGTGGCGTTGAGGCTGCACAGGCAGCCCCAGCCTGTTTTCTGGGACCGAAGCTGTTAAGGAAGAGGCAAGAAGGTGACACAGGCCGTGCCATTGAGATTTTATGATCAAGAAAATTGGGACATACACAGAACCCATGTCTATAATGTTACAACTGAAAAAGGTGTTCAGTTGAAGGTTAAATGAAGGCAGTTCACCAGGCATCTGAGAATAGAGACAAAGGTAACTAGGATGCATCACAATGGAAATATTGAGTCTGAAATAACTAAGGTAAACGGTTAAACTAAAGACCTGGAACTGGGGGGATATTTTGCAGGTATACAATCTGAAATGCATTTGAGAGACTGCACCCCACTTGACCTAGAAATTTCAAGCCAAATTTGCTAGTTATTATGGCCTAAACCAAAGACTATGAAAGGGAGAAAAACTGTCCTTTTAAGAAGTAACTGCAAGTGCTAGACGATGAATTTACTACGTTGACAGTAAGAGGTTAAACTGCCGAATGCGTGGCAGTCACTGCAGATGGTGCGCGCCCTGAGGCCGCGGAAGTGAAACAGCCCCTGCCCAGCTGTGGGAACCCAGCCTCCGATGCCGCTCCCAGAAGGCGTTTTGGCTCTTGGAGACTGGGCTGCTCTCGGAGGCGTCCTCGGTGGTTTGGGAGTCACCAGCACCGTGGGACACCGCCTGGTCCCCGGTCAGGCCTGCACGCCTCATTTATGATGGGTCATCCATTATGCATACTGTGGTATGACTCACTGTTTTAAAAAGGTGCTACATTTGTTTTATTTTTCCCTCTCCCCAAAGCCGCCAGCACGTAGCTGTACGATGTTCCGGTCGTGCTGTGCGGAGCGTCACCTCAGCCCGGCCTGATGAGCCTGCCGCGACGGCACCCAGGATCCGAACCAAGTAAACCCCAGGCCGCCGAAGCAGAGCACGTGAACTTCGCCGCTCTGCCACAGGGCCGGCCCCCATTGACTGAAAGTGAGCTTAGAAAGTATATACTTTCCGGGTAAAACATCCCAATCTTCTGATCTGAGAGATTGTAGCTGAGAGAGAGGGAGGAGACCGGTGTCTGCGCGGTGGCCGTCTTGATTTTTCAAGCAGGAACGCGTACTGCCCACAAGGGGCTGCTTAGACTCAATGCTGCTAAAACGCTTCTCGCAGGAAGCTCCCGCGGCCGCCCTGTGGCAAAGGCGAGGACGCCCTAGGGCGCTGCGCGCCAACACCGGGGCCTCCCCGAGCACCACGGCCACACACGCGTCCCGACCCACGAGGGAACACGGTAAGGGGGAGGCAGCACGAGGCCTTCCTGGAGAAGGCGCGCCGGCACCAGCACGGCGCTCGCCCCGCGCAGACACGCAGGCCCCGTGTGGCGCACGCCCGCAAGCGCCGGGCCCGGGCCTTGTCCGGCTTCCGGCGGGGCCGAGGCTCACCCCGCGGGCCTCGCGGGTCGTACGCCGCTGGGTAAACCGCTTAGCTTGATCGCGGGACTCGCGTCCCCGTCACGCACGCCCGTCTCCCCCACAGCACCCACCCAACAGCCCGTCACAGCCAGACTACGTGGGACGCTCCTTTCTGAACAGGGAGGTGGCTCTGAAAAGAGCCTTTGGGTTCCGGGGCGCGCGGCGCGCCTCACTTGGAGCTGGTGTACTTGGTGACGGCCTTGGTGCCCTCGGACACGGCGTGCTTGGCCAGCTCGCCGGGCAGCAGCAGGCGCACGGCCGTCTGCACCTCGCGGGACGTGATGGTCGAGCGCTTGTTGTAGTGCGCCAGGCGGGAGGCCTCGCTGGCGATGCGCTCGAAGATGTCGTTGACGAACGAGTTCATGATGCCCATGGCCTTGGACGAGATGCCGGTGTCGGGGTGGACCTGCTTCAGCACCTTGTACACGTAGATGGAGTAGCTCTCCTTGCGGCCGCGCTTACGCTTTTTGCCGTCCTTCTTCTGCGCCTTGCTAATAGCCTTTTTGGAGCCCTTTTTGGGCGCCGGCGCCGAACGGGAGAGCTCTGGCATAGTGACGGATAGACAGAGTGACGCAGCCTAACGGGAGCGAGACGAGTGGAACGTATCCTGGGCACCGCTATTTATCATCTCCATATTCAAATGAAGGCTCCAAAGCTGTACAATCCTATTGGATAGCCAGCCCGCCCGCCGCAGGGACCGCGAAAAGTTTATGTAAATAGTGGATCCCGGCTCTTCTTTCCTATTGGACAATAGTCCAACCAATCCGAAGGCGCGTCTGCTGCGCGCACGGAGTCAAGCAGAGCATCTTTGTTCAAACCATTTGTTGTAACGGGAGAGGTGTCTTCGTTTATTCCTGCCTGGACGGAGCGAAAACAGGAAATAAAAACCGGTTTTAAGCCCACGTCTCGGTCTTTTCTGGCTAGGAGGCAAATACAGGGGTCATTTCTTTCTGACGCCAAGAGGTAGGGAGGGAAAGTTGATGTTTATTCAGCAGAAGAATGGGAATGGGAGATTCCAACTGCCTTAACCATTTATTTCCAATATTTTTTCCCCCAAAAGCCAAGGAGATAAATTTCTCTTAGATTCGAGAGTAAATGCCAAAGACTCTTTAGGAAGGAGAGAAACTTGTACTAAAAATATATTAAGGTGCTTATATTGGAAGTGTAGCAACGGGGCCGGCTTAACTGGAGGGAGGAGTTGCATGGGTTTCAAAGGAAACACTAATCCTTCGTATCCTTATTAATGCCTAGGGGACAGAGCCCTCTGAGGTGACAGCCATATGCTGAGTGCTTGACATGGATGATCTCATGTAGTCTCATGTCTCCAAGGGTTCGATACTATTATTGTTCCCTAAGTACTCTTCAGAGCACAGGCTTATGGAACTGTTAAAAGAGAAACTAAGGTATATCAAACATTTTAAAAGCTTATTTGAGCAAAGTTTGATTCGAATGGGGCAGCATCCAATCTAATAGATAGAAAGGCGCTCTGAGAAGCCGTACAAAATGAGACTTTTATAGGCAGAAGGAAGCAGGAACAAGGAAGTTATACTAGGCAAAAAAGCAGGTTGGTTATTGCAAGGTTACTTTCCTTCAGGGAACAGCGGGGGTCTATCAGGCAGGTTACCTACCTAGTGCTGTGATTCCTGATTGACTGGTCAGGATTCCAATCTGGGAGAGCAGGAACTGTAATTAATAAGTCTTGGTTTGGTGACTTGGGGCCTTGCTTAAGTGATTCCGTTTGGGGACTGCTGTCTTGTTTTCAACAGAAGTCACCAGCTCCCAAGTTGTCTCCCCTATTAAGCTAATTCCTATGCACACAGGGTTAAATTCCCTTATTATTCTAACTCGCAAAGCAAATATAAGGTGTTGTGAACTCACATTTCTCACTTATTTCAGCATCACCTGGCAAGTTCATTAGAAATGCTGCATCTTGGGCCCTGCCTCAAACGTATTGAGTCAGAATCTGCATTTTTAAAAGATTGGTAGGCATGTCAGGGTTTACGAAACTCTGGACTGGAGGTCATTCACCTGGCGGCTTGAACCAGCCAGAGCATTATCCAAACAGGCCAGGGAACAACAGCGCCCCCAAAAGACAAAATGGCTCCCTGTGTTCAGGTTAGTTAGTAAGGTGCTTTCAAGATACCAAGACCAGCATACATTTGAAGCTGAAACGGGATACGTTGTTCCCTGGAAGGTTTGGGAATGAGGAAGATCAGGGAGGAGAGATGCGCCAGGGCCTCAACCCTTCAGATAGCCTGTGCTGGGCCCCCTCCCTCCTCTGCCCCTCCATTTCTGTAAACTGAGGAGGTCAATGCCTGCGCGATGGGGTGCTGAGAGTCAACGGGTGGGAGGCAGCCGGCAGGGTGCAGGCATGTATTTAGTGCTTAAGTCCTGTTGGCCCCCTTTCGTCCTCTCCTCAGAACTGACCCAGCAACAACCGGGGCTGCCTCAGCTGGGCTGCCTCTGTGCCCACGGCACATAAATACGGAGCATGAGCCTTTCTCTCTCCCACCAGAACATAGACTAAGCTGTAATCTCCAGGGCAAGAAATGTGTCTTCCATTTCTGAATCTCCAGGGTGAACACAGAGCTTGTCACATAGCAGAGGCCCAGTCAGTGTTTGTTGAATGAAGAAACCTGTATGCTGAGGCCGCGCCCTGTACATGCGAGTCCATCTTCTGAAGGCCATCGGGCATCTTGAGATTGCAGGTCCCCTGAGCCGCTTTGGACATGCTCAGCATTAGCCATTTTATCTGTTTACTTTAAAAATATGTAGTTTATCTAACAAACCTTTCTATAGAGCTCATTATGAACTAGGTAACCACTTAATAAGTACTTAACTCAATGTAGTGCTCATAACGGCCCTCCCAGGTGCGCGCTGTCAGCTCCATCTCACAGACAAATAGCAAGGGCGGAGGCAAACATGTCCCAAGGGAAGCAGCCGGTGAGGTGGGAGCTGGCGCTGGAAGTCTGGTGCTTGGCACCAGCTCCACGCTAACCACGACCTAGATTTTTTAACATTTGGATATTGAATCTCATTTAAAAGACAGACTAATATTTATCATGTGGTGTGTAGAAGAGAAACATTAACAAAATAAAAATGCATTGCTCTGTGTTTAAGTTTCTGAGGAAAAAACAAGTCAGAAATCTTAAGATTTCTACCGAAGAAGAAAGATGAAAGTACTGGAGATGAAATTGTGCTCAATTCCACAATTGCTGATTCCGTTTCTTAAAAAAAGTCTTTGAATACAAGCACCTTCAGGAAATAGACAAAAGCTTTCTTCTGGATCATTTATTCAACCCGTTTTTGTAACCATTACTGTTTTTTTATACCGGAGACTTAATGACCAATGCATAAAAATGATTGATCTCGCTCCAGCAGCACCGTTGGAAGCAGTCTGAAGCTTATCTTGCACAGGAGATCTTGATTTTACTCAAAGCAAAAGTCTCTCCTTTCGCCTGTAGATCTCCTTGGCATAGACCTCTCTGACCACAAGCTACCTTCTGTTCTTACAATTCGCCATGCTCAGCATGGCTTTCTGTCTCAACTGAGGCTCACTGGCAGAAGATATTGAAGCTGTTAACACATTTGTAATGTCAGGGAGGAAAGATTTTCCCTCTACCCTCCTGGGTTCAATAGCTAGGTCTATGAAAGAAACTGACAACAGGCAGGTTAACAGGAAAAAAAGAATCCCAGTTTATTCATGTTTAATATTGCATGCATGAGGACATCACAGGGGGAAAAAGTGAATATCCCAAAAGCGACGGGATTTCAGAGCTTAGATCTGTTTTCATAGGGGGAGTGGAGGGGGGATGTAGGCCTCTCAGGGAGAGTAAATGACTTCAGGAAAGATGACTGTGCCCTTAGGAGACCAGCCAGGAGGCATGACATTTGTGACCGAGTCTGGGTGTGCCCTTCTAGTCTGCCTCCAGTGACGAGTCAGTCTCTCTGGTTGAGGAGACTCCCAGGAGGGACTGATGGCAGCCGAGTTCCTCTGGAGGACCTGTCTTTAGGCAGACAGGATTTCAGAGAAAGCCTCTTCCAGCATTAGCTGTTTGTCAAGTGCCTTCAGCCCCAAATAATCAACACAACAACGTGGCGTATTTTGGGGCGGCCTGTCCTGAACTCCTTCAGCAGCAAAGGTATTCATCCCAGACATCTGTCATAGGAAATCTGTGACCGAGGAGCTTGAGGTTTGGGTAGGACGCGGTATGGATGTGTCACATGATCAGTGACATGATTTGTAGGGCCCGGAGCAAAATGAAAATGTGACTGCCTTGTCCAAAAACTATTAAGAATTCCTAGAAGACCACAGCAGAGCACTGAACAGAGCACTGGGGCATTCTCAGGGCAGCCCCGCTGTCTGCCCCGGTTCCAGCCCATGGCACTGTGGCCCTGGCTGCCCCTCGGCCTGCAGGCCCCATGCAGGAGGAGGGAGTGCTGGCTGTTTGTGCACACACAGTCCCCTCACCCTGCCTTGGTGCTGCCAGCCCCTGGAGAAGCTGGTTCTCCCACCAGGTCCTGGTGAGGTTTCTTGGCTTCCTTGTGGCATGGGAAGGCTTGGAAGAAAAGGTGGAGTGGGATAGGAGGAGAGCGTTTCTGGGAATGGCTTCAGGTAAGTTCTAAGGCTCTAAGATTTGGAAATTGCTCTGCTCCCACACAGAGGCCGGTCAGTGCCAGGAAATCAGGATCAGAATTAATGGACTGAATGTTTATGTCCCCCATCCCCAAATTCATATGTTGAAAACCCTAATCTGCAAGGTGACAGTATTTGGAGGTGGGGCCTTTGGGAGGTGATTGGGGTTAGATGAAGTCATGAGGGTGGCCCCATGGGGGGGTTAGCGTCCTCATAAGATGAGGAGGAAAGAACTTGCTTTTTCTCTCTTTTTCTCTGTTCCACTTGAGCACACAGTGAGAAGGTGGCTGCCTGAATCTGGAAGAGTGCTCTCACCAGAACCTGACCATGCTGGCTCCTTGACCTTGGACTTCCAGCCTCTATAACTGTGAGTAGCTGTCTGTGGTGCTTGTCAGAGTGGCCCGAGCTGACTGAGGCAGCTGTCTTGGGATAAAGACCAACATCATGTATTGACAGATGGCACACTATAGGGCAAACTGAGGTTCTCCTTGTGAGAAAGAAAGGAAGGAAGAAAGGAGGGGGAGAGGGAGGGAGGAAGAAAATGGAAGGCGAAGAGTGGGGTAGAGAAAGTCAAAGAGCAGAAAAGGAAAGATGGTGGCTGGCAGCTCAGCCTCACATTGCTGTCTCGCTCTCTTTTTTTTTTTTTACTACAGTGGAATCAGTTCTATTATACTAGCTATTATTCAAATCAAATCACTCAGTCTATAAAACAGAATCCAGGTGGGGCTGGGAGTAACAGCCTGAAAGAGTAATTTTTAAATGAATTTAGATGATAAAAGAAAAAAAAAAAACCCAAAATCAAAACTTTTTTTTCTTAATGGTTGTAGAGTGCAGTGCCTGGTGCTGGTAGCAAGTCCATAAAAACACTGAATGAGCAATTGCGTGAAATGAGCAGTTTATCCTCCCTGGTTTCTCTGCAGCGCGATGACGCCATCCTTTTCCACGAGCACGTGCAGGGAGCTCTCTCCTCACTCAGCCAAGAAACCAGGTCTCTTTAAAATTCTCAGAAACGAGCATTTCCTATAAATGAAACATTGCAGTGGCAAACACAGAGATGTTGGGTTTTTCCTCCCTCCGTGGAAGCTGATTCTCTCCATATGGGGGCAGCTAAGGTAACGCTGCGCACACAGCCTGCTGGGAGGGAGGGAGGAATCTGCCTGGAGGCAGCACCCTGCAGATTCGCAAAGCACACCTCAAAAGCTTCCTGAGGATGAGTTTTAATCCTTGGGGTTCAGCCAGAGGAAGGTGGGCGGGTCAAATTACAGGGCGTGTTATGGAGCTTTGCAGAGAAAAGGCAAATGCTTGCAGGATTGAGAAGAGAAAGACGGCTTGGCCAGCCATAGTCCTCCAGCACAGCTTCCGGCGCGCTCCCTGCGGACAAAGGCCGTCTTCTTGCCGCCACCCGAGATGCCCCGCGTGGCGGGGGCCGGGGACCCCTTCTCTCCAATGCCCTGCCCTCCGCTGCGCCCGCACCGAGGGCCTCTGGACCCACGTGCGCAGGACCCGAGATAGGCAGGTGTTGGCCTTCGTTCTGCCCAAGGTGACCGGGTCGCTTTCCGGGGTGATCTTTTCCAAGCGACCGTTTCCATTTTATTTCGGCAACTAGAAAAGAGGAGGTCTGCAGTGAAATCCCAGAGGCAGGTGTGAAGGGAGGGCAGGCGACCACAGCTGGGGCGGTGAGACAGGACGGTGAAAACAAGTGTGAGAAACAGCAGCGCGCACGGCGATGGCCGCACAGCCTGCGGACTTGGTGAGCGCCTTCCCGTCTCGGCGCCCGGGCAGGACACGCTCACCCCTGGGTCCTGAGCGGCCCGGCCACCCTGGGAGGGACCGCGCGCGCCCGGGCTGGGGTCTGTGCGGCGCAGAACGCTCCGGAGGCCGCGCCCGAGCTACGGGCGGTTCTGGTCACACGTTCTTCGACCAGAGTGACCCCCCACCACGTGTATACCGTTTACTTCTCTTACTTACTGTCCAGGTATAGTGATTAAAGTATCTTAAGGGGCGTTGAGAGTAAATGTAGCAGCTTCCAGCAGTGTTGGAGGAGATATAAAACAGAAAACACATGGATCTGAAAACGAGACTTAAGGAGATTTTATAACAGGAGTATTTCTTTACATTTCGTATTTTTATATTTTCAGGAACGGTGGTCTGGACCTGGGAAAGCAGAGCTGTGGGGATGGGGGGAGGGGGACGGGGGGGGGCGGACCGCCGGCCTCTCCCCCGACACATCCGGGGACACGCCAGGCCCGCCCCGGGCTTTATTCAAGGACCCCCGCGCCCCGCCCCCAAGCAGCCGCATTCCTGCGTCACACGCGTGTCAGGAAATCACGAGGACACGAAAGACAAGGGGAGGAAACATTAAGGCAGAAATGTGCATAAAACGACAGATTCCGAACTCAGAAACCAAACGGAGGGGCGCCGCACAGGCCGTGGAATAACGGAAAAATGGAAAACTCGAGAAGGCGCCTCAGCCAATCGGTTTCTCCTGAGGAACGGTTTGGATTGAGTTTGAACCAATCGAGACGGGTCCTTTCGAAAAAGACACCAGAGGCTGCTGCTCCTTCTGGTCCAGCGCGGGCGGTCCCTGGACCGTGCCGGCCAGTGGGGGTCTGCGCCCCCCGACACCCCTCTGCGTTCGGGCACTCCCGCGCTCTTGTACTCCTCATCGCCCCTGCGTCCCCGCGCCCCTGCGCTGCTGTAGGCCTCGAGCCCCGCTGCCCGCCCACCCGCGCTGCGCTCCTTGCGCCCCCGGCGCCCCATCGCCCACGACTCCAGAGCGAGGCGGCCTGGAGGGGTTCTGTGGCCCCTGGCCTGTGCACCATCCATTCTCCTCGAGCCCCGCGCATCCCCGTCGCGCCCAGGGACCCCCAGCGCGCGCACCGCATCCGCGGGGAGTCAGCCAGAGAGGGCAGCCCGGGCTCTGGACTGGCTCTTCCCAGAGCCGCCCGCAGTGTCAACTGACTTGGAGTTTCTTTCTCGACGCTCTTGGCTGTTCTTTCGTCATCTTGGCAGGCCCAGAATTTTGGGAGAGGTGGGGCTTTTCCGGCACGTTTAGGAGGGAGAGAGTCGTGGACAGGGTGGGGATGATGGTTTCGCGTTTGGAATTCTACATCCATAAATCAGGCGCAGACAGGGAAATAGGGTCGCCACCAGGTCTCCTTAAAGGCTCCCTCGAGCCGATTCCAGAGACCCCGGCCGCGTCTTCTGGTATTATCTGCACTTCAGATTCTCTACCTAGCACCCTTCCTGAGTCTTGTGCTGGGACTCCAAATAAATTCTAAAATCTAAGCACAAATTACCTTTCTGGAGAAGTAACAGTCTCCTGCAATTTCCCCAAAGCAGGAATGGGCTCAGGAAATGGTTTTCCGGGGGGCTGAGGTGCAGTGGCCAGTGACCGGGCCCAGTGGCCTTTGGTTGGCAGAGTACCCACACCTGCATGGGTTTCCCAAATGGCACATGCGACTATCTGCCTGTTTCCCTGCTCCTTACTCCACTTCTCCCCACCTGTAGTAACACCTTTTCCTGAATTTTTCCCTATTATACAGATTGGGGGGGGGGGGGGCAATCATTTTGCAAAATGTGCTTCTGATAAGAGAGATTTATCTGGTTGTTCTTAGGGCTTCCCTTCAGATTTTCGAGGGCCGCGCTAATCCTTTTCCCTGGCTGTGTAACTCCCGGCGCCCACACACACCCTGTGTAACTCAACCTTGCCACTGTGGACTGATCTTCACTTTTATTCCACGGCTTTGTTTTTCCACAACGAATGTTTGGTTTTGCCTTTAGAAGTAAGCAGTTTTAATGCTATTTGCAACTTCCTCGGAATTTAGAAAGGAGATGGGTGCTGCTGCTCCTGGAAAAATGTCAGATAACCTGTTCTTACCAGGATGGGCTGAATGAAGGCACCAGGCCGTGTCTGAAGGGATTTAAAAAGCAGTCACAAAGGCCCAAACGTGAGCTTCTGTCCACTCCACGTCTCTGTCTGGGATGGCACTACACACAGACAGCCCAGGTGATGGCACCTGTGCTCCAGCCTCAGTTCCCATCCATGACCACATTGCTCCTCCTGGTTCCGTGGGTCGGCCAGCACCCCAGGACAGCTTTGGTGCAGTTCCCATAGGGGCAGGGATTTGGGATGAGCCCCCCAGATCCGCGAGAACATCCATCTTTGCTCTTGGCCTCTCTACAACCAGTCCACTTTTCTGCATCTGGGCATTGGGACGTCCCGGAACCTGGTCACATCCCCCTCCCACATAAGCCCTTGCTCTGCACATGGCCACCGGACAATCACCCTAAATCTCGAGCTTGCAGCCCAGCCACACCCCTGCCACCTCTGGCTCTGGGCCTTGTCTCACTGTTTTAAAATATAGGGATTTTATTAGTAGTAGTAGTGTTCAGGCATGGTGAGACTAACAGATCAGGACATGACTGTTATTGAAAAGATAGCTGTTGTCCTCACAGATCCCAAAGGAGGGGACAGCCACACCAAGCAGGGCCACGTGGAGTAGCCCTCAGTCTGTCAGGAGGCAGAGGAGTGAGGGGAAACCGTGGGCAAGGCCTTTGCTGTGGTTTCTGCGGAAAGGTGAGGTTAAGGCAAATAGGCTCAGGATTGGCTAGTTTGAGTAATTTCAGCAGGCTCTGGGCCGTAGGGGCTGTCCCCAGCTGTCTGGAACCTGCCCTGGGGCGACGAGGACGGGGGACAGTGGCCCAGAGTGTGAGGGGAGACGCTGGGTGTGGGCTCTGCATCGGCGGGCTCGCACTCGAAGGGCGTGCTCTGGGTGAGCTGTTTCCTGCCTGCAGGAATTGGCCAGCTGTGGGAGGGGCAGTCCCTGCAGGGTCCGCCCCTGGCGTCAGGGGGTCAGGATGCACAAGGCAGAAGGCGTGGTCACTGTAGCTGCCCCGCCCCTTCTCCCGGGAGCGCCCCTACTCTGCTCGCCGGGCTGCTTGTGCGGGTGCCCTGTCTACGTCTCCGGGTCCTCCTTCTCCTGTTCTTTACGTCCATCCAGATGGCCCCGCACTCTGGGAAAGTGAACCTGGAGGTCCATAATAATACCAGCTCACCCGGCAACCCTGACCCGGGCTCCGGGCAGCTGAGGAGAGACTAGGTGGTCCGCCTGCGGCGGGCAGCCGAGGAGCCTGGTTCTGCAGGGGCCTCAACAATCAGAATCGGAGGGCTGAGCTCAGGACACACCGCTGACGTCCTGCCCTAGAAAGAGGCCCCTTTCCTAGAACTGAGCTGTCAACTTGTATCTCCCTCCTGTGTCCCATCTCCAGGGAGATGACTGTCACGGACATGGCTCAGTGTGCGATCCTTGGAGTGTGCAAGAACCCAAATTCCCAAAGTTGAGCCAGGAAGGAAGCGCCCTGGTGCTCTCTCCCTCGCGGGGCGTCGGGGAGTGTTGTGGGCTGATTGTGCCCCTCCCCAACTCGCATGTTGGATCCCCGATGCCCAGGACCCCAGAATGGAGCTGGACTTGGAGGCTGGGCCTTTAAAGAGGTGATGAAGGTAAAATGAGGTCACTGGGCTGGGCCCTGACCCCACGTGACTGGTGTCCTCATAAGAAAAGGAGATGAAGACACACGTGTGGATGAACGACTGATGGGGGCTCGGTGAGTCGAGGAGTCAAAACAAAGATTTCTTGGACTCTCGAGGTCTGGCAGTAGTGCTCTTTCATTCAGAGAATAGCATGGAATAGCGTGGGGACAGGGCCCATGGGCAGTGAAGAGCTGCAGGCATGGGGACAGGACCCTTGGGCAGTAAGAGCTGCAAACATGGGGACAGGACCCATGGGCAGTGAGAGCAAGCATGCAATTAGGGTAGGGCTAAATTTAAGACTTAGGTATGTGAGTTATCTCTTTACAAGACAAAGGAAAGATTATGTAAAAAAAAAGTCCTTAAAATGGTATCAGTGCAGGTGGGGTCTGGTTATTGGGTAGTCCTATAACTTTAGGTAAGAATCAGATCGGATCAGGTCAGGACATCCTATGCTTCCTGGAGGATGATACAGATAGGTATGTAGGGCAGGTCACCTTGAGCTTCTCTCCTGGGCAGCCTTGATCCTCATGAATGACCCTGTGAGGACATGGGGAGGAGATGGCCATCTACACACCAAGGAGAGGCCTCAGCAAGAAGTGGCCCTGCTCACGCCTGGACCTCTGACCTCCAGCCTCCGGAGTGGGAGACAATGAACACTGTGGGTTGAGCCCCCCTGTGGTGTTTGTTATGCAGCCCGAGCTCACTGAGACGAGATATTGCAAGTTTTGGACGGAACTGCGAGAGGTGGCTCTTGAGTTTGAGGAATGTACAGGGTTGGAAGCAGGCTCTTGAGTTCACGTCCACACTCTAGTCGACGGACAACCAGGTTACAGCTGACAACCCCATCCTGTGATCTGAGCCGAGATGCTATTGTAAGGGAGGAGGACATTTCCTCTCCCCAAATGTGGGTTCGTCTGGCCAGAGAACGAATTAAATTCACATGAGACAGAATAGCAAGAGAAAATTAAACAAGGCTTTATGAGGAACCATGGCCCGGGGCCTTTCTTCCCGAAGGAAGAAAGGGCACCAAAGAAGTGGGGTGCACATAGTGGTTATATACCCCCAAACAGGGTGTTTCACATGTGATTGAAATGTCCCTCCCACAATAGTCACAAGATTGCCCCGTCAGCACAGCGCTTGATGGACACAGCAGGTAGTGGTCTGCTGTCTCGGAGGGCGTAGCCGGAGGCAAGTCGATTGTCTGGAGCTGGGCCATCACGGGTGAGCTCAGCAATCAGTTCCTTCCCTAAGGAAAGATGCTTAATCCTTAAAGAAATGCCAACGTTGGGAGGGGGAGGGGAGTCAGTTACAGGAGGTTACCAGACTAGCACAATAAAATGCAGATTTAAGTCTTTGCCTTTGGTATTGATTAAGAGTTTCTAGAGAGAAGGTCATCTCCTTTCTTCTTCCTGGTACAGAGAGGGAGGCACCTTTTACAGATAGAGATTTACCTTACAAATGCAAATGTGTGCTAACAAAGGGCAAGTTCCATTCCTCAGAGCCTCCTTCCCTGTTCCAGTTTATCAAAAGCAATCAGCCTCAAATAATCCTGATGCCAAAGAGACATATCTTGGGGTGGCCAATTTCAGGTCCCCACACTATCGTCCACTCCCTCAGGGCCCTATTCTCTACTTCCTTAGGGCCCTATCGATCATTCCGTCAGGACCCTGGGAAAGAAACTCCAATTTGCTTGGGTCGGGATAATGTAATAGTTTTAGACTTACTTATATGTAAATATATATAGTGGCTCAAAGTCTTAGAATTATTATTACTAGTATTGATTTAAGTTTAGAAATACCATCAGTATGTTTGGGTTTTTACTTTTATTTACTTTTTTTTTTGAGGAAGATTAGCCCTGAGCTCGCTGCTGCCAATCCTCCTCTTTTTGCTGAGGAAGACTGGCCCTGAGGTAACATCCGTGCCCATCTTCCTCTACTTTATACATGGGACGCCTGCCACAGCATGGCTTTTGCCAAGCGGTGCCATGTCTGCACCCGGGATCCGAACCATTGAACCACAGGCCGCAGAGAAGCAGAACGTGTGCACTTAACCTCTGCCCCACGGGGTCGGCCCCAGGGTTTTTAGGATTTAAATTATTTCACAGTTTTGACATCTAAAATGTCTAAAAGATTAGCGTTATAATTGCAATTAAAATGTAAAATTGAGTAATTGGTTTTGATGTGATTTTGAAGTTGAAAACCTAGAACATTGTCCAAAGTTTGTTATAACACTGGAATGTTCAAGGAAACTTAACATTCGCCATTTGTAAGTTTAATCATTAGTTTTAGGAGTTGGCAGGCTCCTGGGGAGGGCAGGGATTGCAGCCAGCACACCTTCCAGGTGCTTCCTGGCAGCGATTTGGACCCCGGCCTGGCTCCTGGGCTGTAGGGTGCGGGTGGTAGTGGCAGTTACCTGAAATGTCTCCTGAGAGGTCCTCTCCATGTCCATCTGGCTCCTCAGCCCAGCAGGTGACCCCAAGGCCTTCCAGTGTCCTCTTAATCATCTCCCCTTTTTCTTCCCCTGGTCCCTGGCTGATACATGACTCTGTGCAGTCCAGTCCTGCCCAGAATTCACTGTCTCTGGCTGGTGCTAGGCCCAGCCCCCAACGAGAGGTCTGACTGCTTGGTACTCAAGCCCTTTCTCTGGTCATGGCCATGACGTCAGTGACCAGCACAACACCCACTCTGGACTTTGGTTGAGGCATTCAAAGAGAGGGGCTCTTGTTTGTAAAAGGATTGACTCCAATTCCAGTGTGGAGTGGGGTGTGTTTCTCCACAGCACCAAACAATTCTGCATCTCCAGCGGGGGTCCCACCATTCAACTCCATTCTGACACTACCAACCTGAGGTGGCGTCAGATCCCACAGGTTAAGGGCTCAGTCCTACAAGACCACCCCTCCTTCAGATGCCAGGTATCACCTGTGCACCTGACCACTGGCTCCAGATCAGAGACTCCCCGACCCCTCCCCGGTTGGACAAGTTTGCTGGAGCGGCTCACAGAACTCAGGAAACATTTTGCTTCCCAGATTGCCTGTTTCTTGTAAGAGCATATAACTCAGAACCGCCAGGTGCAGAGACGCACAGGGTAGGTCCAGGAAAGGGCCCCGCGCTCCCACCTCCTCTCCGAGAACACTGCCCTCCTCCAGGCACCTCCACGTGCCCACCAACCCACAAGCTCTCGGAATCATCCTTTTGGGTCTTCTGGAGGCTCCATCACATAGACTGATCAAATCATGGCCCACTGGTGATCCAGAAGTTCCAGCCCCTCCCCCCTCCGGGGCTCCAGGGTGGGACTGAAAGCTCCGGCCTCTAATCACGTGTTTGGTTCCCCTGGCGACCAGCCCCATCCTCAGGGGCTGTCCAGAATCACCTTGTTAGTGTAAACTGAGGTGTGGGTGACAGGGGCTGGTTGTGACTGTCAAGACCCCTTTATGGCTCTCATCACAGGAGAGTCCAGGGAGCTCTGTGCCAGGAACGGGATGAGACCGAATATATACTTCTTATTATAAATCACAATATCGCAACCACAATGAATTCAAATTTACTTCCTAGTAAGTTGTATTTCTTAGTCCTAGTTCTGCCTTTTGAGAGCTATGAAAATTAATTACTTTCGATTTCTTTTCCATGTGCCAGACAGGAAATTTCCATGGAATCAAATCTTAACCTGACCACCCTCGTATCTTCAATTGTTTCCCCTACACACATCACTGAGGGTCTCTTTACCAACCCTTTCGGTACACCCTGGTTTGTGAGAATAAAACTTAAAATAGGGTAACCCGAAATGCAATAAAACACACACAACAAATACACAAGGCAAATGTGGAATTACAAATTCCTCTAATTAAAACTCTAGGGGAAGAAAAAACATTTTCCTCTGTCCGTCTTAGGTTCATTGGCTGGGGCCCCGTAAATTAGTGACAAAAAAATAGATTAACAAGAGAAAAACGGTTTATTAGTGTGTGTAGCACACATCAGGGAGGAGAAAACTCAGTGGTGAGTATCTCAAAGGGGTGGTTAGAACTTGGGCTTCTAGAGCATCTTAACAAAGAATAAATGTACAGAGAAGCGACAAGACAAAGAAAAAGGGTTTGGGGCTTCCAAGGGTGGTAAACTGTGGGAAGGTAAATATTTGGGTGAAGTTAATGGACAATAAAGGTTATTAGTGCAGGTCCATTTTGGCACTGACTTTCTCCTTCGTGGCCATAAAACTTCCCCCAAGAGGGCATTTATGGCAATTCTCATTTCTCAGAAGTTTCTGCTTTTGGTCAGATAAGGAGCCCCGGGTAGGCATCTTTCTGTATCTGTTGATTCTCACTTGCTTCCAGCTCCAAATCTCTATGCTGAAGGGGGACATTTTGGAGTGGCGGATTCTGATACCCTTCAGAATCCTTACTTTCTATTCCTGGTGGTCTGCATTTTGGTTGCCTTTAAAAAAACTTTATCAAACTCTTATATTCTCTGTAAGAGAACTTTTTCAGAGTTGCCAATTTAATCCCTGAACATTTTATATCAATCCAATTAAAATACAAGTTTGAGAGAAAGAAAGATGGTTTAGAACCCAATAAATTTGGAGTTCTGCCCTTTTGTGGTGAGGCATTTTCTGACTTATTCAAAGTGATGGGAATTCAAGAGCACGAAGATACCCAGAGACCAGCAAGCATCCTACTGTCCTGTGGGTTTTTATTAAATATAATTCCGAGCAATAATCCAGACCACCACCAGCTCCGATTCTGCCTCTGACATGAAAGTGGGAGTCTTCAGTTTTCTGGATGGTTCGAGGCAGATGAGGGAGAGCATGCGCCTCTCCGCCCCCCCCCAACCTTGTCCTCTAACAGCACCTGCTAAATCTCTCACCTGGAGGGTGCAGAGGAGGGTGTGGAAGAGGAGGCTGGGGGAGAAGTGCAGGGTGACTCCTCTCAACCCGCCTTGGAAGTGCAGATGCTGCACAACTCGGATTCTGCTGGCATTAAGGAAGAAGGACGGTGTGATATCACGATTGGAACCTCCGCTCCACAGCCATGCCCTCAGATGCACAGGTGACACCTGGACCTGGGATTCCGTCTGAAGTGGGGCGAGTCTTGGAAGACTGACCCCAACCTGGGATGCGATCTCCAGGCTAGCAAGGTCAGTGCTGAGTTAAATCGTAGGACACCCAGTGGTATCGTAGAGAATCGCCTGGTGTGGGGAACAAACTCCACAATGTACTTGGGAGAGGGAATAGGGCTATGAAACGTTTGCTGTTCCTCATTTCCACAAGTCTCTTGTGCACTCATTTTCAGATTGGTGGCTACTACAATTTGCTGAGCCAGTCCCCTACCATTGGAACTTTAAGGTTTTTGTTTTTTTCCAGAGTGATATGACAAACATTTCTCCGAACCAAACCAAAAAACGCTTTATTTGCTTTTATTTTGGGTTATTTTTATAGAACACATTTTGAGAAAAGGAATTCCAAAGGTAATGAAAAATCTGCAGGTCCTTAATACATATTGTTACATTGCCTCCCAGAAACAGTATCTGCAAAATCAGGTTTTTGGGGTCTGCTAACTCAATAGCGGAAAAAAAAAATCTCATTTGTGTCCCTATTTCTTAACAACCGGTCAGAGTGTCTATTTTTTCTCACGTCTACTTGGCATTTGTGTTTTTTCTGTGGACAGAGAAATCACATCGGTGGGGGCACGTATTTTTCCATTGTACTTTTCTGTACCAAATTTGATGAACCCTTTGTGTATTTGTGGCTGAAATTTCTCTAGTTTGCCGTTAGTGATTGTGCCTGGTTATGTTTCCCTCTCACAAGATTAATGGAGTTTACTCAAGTGACTTTTTTTCTTTTCTTTTTTTTTTTTTTACTTTTCTCTAGACCACGTTCCTAGTTTACCCAACAAATCATCCAGTGCTTTTCTCCTTCTGACCACCACCGCACAGGACAAAACCCAGCTCTCCAGCCACGCTTCCGACTGCCCATTTAGTGCATTTCCAAGTATATACCAGATTTTTAAAAACTCCCACAAAACCGGAAAGCAATACCTCGGAAAATGTTGAACTTCTATGGAATGACAGATACATTTTTTAAAGAATTGAAAAATCACGTAATGCCAAATTACAGTGAACTTTTTTTACCTGCGCGATTGGTTGCTTCCAAAGTAAAAAACAGATCGGTCCTCCCAGAGACCTTTTTGTTCCCCAAAGAAAAGCTAACAGACGTCCTGGGGCCATGGCTGCGGGTCTCCTAGGACACCTCCGCTCGGAGTCAAGGGGCGCTTCCCGGCCTCCGGAGCCCCGCGCCCGGCCGCGAGGGGCCGTGGACTCCAGGCCCCCGCCCCGCTGCGGGACGGAGGCTCGCGGGGCGGCCCCCGCGGGAGGCCCAGGCAGGGCGAGCGCGCGCCACAGGCCCGCCCGCAGGCCCACGCGGGGCGGTCGGCGCGGAGGCGCACGCGCAGGAGGCCCGCGCCGCCGGCCTCAGCCCCGCCCGCCCCGCGTGGACGTTGCGCCGCGGGGGGCTGTGTGCGTGTGCAAGCGCTGCTCGGGTCCTGGCAGCTTACACAAAAGACTTTTAAAATGGACTCTCCAAATAATAAACCTTTGTTTCCCACTCGCCCTCCAGTCATTTATGGGGGAAAGGCCAGTCCCTGTAAGATTTCAGGGTGCGAGGACGCGGAGCGGCAGACGGGCGGCAGCGAGAAGCGCCCCGCTGCCAGGACCCGGGCGCGTGGGGCGCCCGCTGCCAGGACCTTGGCTGGGGTACACCGCTGCCAGGACCCTGCGTGGTGGAGCGCGCTGCTGCCAGGACCCTGCGTGGGGCCCCAACGTCCCTGTCGCCATCCTTGTTCCGTGCCCGCTCCCGTGCGCACTCTCCGTCCCGGTGCCCGCGGCCCCGTCCCCGGCGCTCCGCCGCCCCGCGCCCGGCCCCCGCCCGCGCCCTCCCCGAGGGCCCCGCCGCCGCCGCCCTGGCGCTCCCCGCGGGCCCCGCCGAGGCCGCCTGCGCCCTGTGCCAGCGCGCGCCCCGAGAGCCGGTGCGCGCCGACTGCGGCCACCGCTTCTGCCGGGCGTGCGTGGTGCGCTTCTGGGCCGAGGAGGACGGGCCCTTCCCGTGCCCTGAGTGCGCCGACGACTGCTGGCAGCGCGCCGTGGAGCCCGGCCGCCCGCCGCTCAGCCGCCGCCTGCTGGCGCTCGAGGAGGCGGCCGCGGCGCCCGCGCGCGACGGCCCGGCCTCCGAGGCGGCGCTGCAGCTCCTGTGCCGCGCCGACGGGGGCCCGCTTTGCGCCGCCTGCCGCATGGCCGCGGGGCCCGAGCCGCCCGAATGGGAGCCGCGCTGGAGGAAGGCGCTGCGCGGCAAGGTGCGGGGCCCTCCCCACCCCCATCCGCATCTGCAACCCCAACCCCGGATCCCCGCCCCGGACGGCGCCCTTGTCACCGCTCCCCCCATCTCTTCCTCCTCCCCGAGTTACCCTCTTGGGACCGTCCTGTCTCTTCCCCCACCCGCCTAGGCGCTCTGCTGCCGACGCCGCCCCCCATACCATTCCCCCGGCGCCTCACTCCCGCGCCCCCAGATATAACGTCACCCTGCGTCCCCCCTGCCCCGGGTTCAGTCCTGGGGACGAGGTCTGAGGCCGTCAGCCCCTCGGTCTGCCAAGGCGCGAGCCCCCACAACTCCGCCGTCTCACCCGCTGTCGGCCGTCCCGGGGTTCCCCCACCCACTCCGTTCTGGAATCTTCTCCGTTGTGCTCTCGGGCCGTTGCATGGGGCACCTAACCCTGGGTCAAAGCCTTCCATGTTAGAGAGATCGCGGGGACTTTGAGACCTGCCTGTGTTGGGTGGGGGGAGGGCACAGTGATAGCCTTTGGTCCCAAAACAATCCGTGTGGCGGTTGAGGATTCCTTTGTCGGGGTGGGTCCTGCGGTCCTTGCTTGAGCACTGGGGGTGGTGACCAGCGGCTGCACTGGGGCTGGAGCAGGTGGCAGGGGCACTGCAGCTTGGGTTCTCCTGCTGGTGGATGCCACCCATCCGGTCACTGCACAGCAACTGGACAGGCCCTTGGTGTGGCCATGCTCACCCCAAAAGAGCCACCCTCCATCTCTTGGCTGGTGCCAGTAACACGGGATCTGAGGGAACTGTCTTGCCTCGTTACTTGGTTAGAGCCTTAGCACAGGTTTTTCTGTCAGACTTGATGGAGAGAGCTTAGTGGGTTTGTTAAGACCCCCCTAGTGCCTTCAGTGTGTTTCCACAGTGTCAGCAGGCCAAGACCACCTGCTGGGGCCTGACTTCTGCTCAGACTGTTAGCAGACTGGGCTGAGGGGGCCCCAACCTTCAGATGGGGCCCCCACCGCGTAACCAGCGTTTCTCTCTAGGAGAACAAGGGGTCTGTGGAGATCATGAGGAAGGATCTGAATGATGCACGGGACCTGCACGGCCAGGCTGAGTCTGCTGCCGCCGTGTGGAAGGCAAGTGGGGGTGGGCTTGGGGTCTGGGGTCCGCCTGTCAAGGTGACATTGGTGTGTGCCCTGACCCTCTCTGTCAGGGTCTCAGTTCACAGCTGAGTGCTTTGCAGTAAACTCAACTCTCCTCCCCAAGCTGGTCAGTGGTGGGGTGGGGGTCTCAGGGTGTTGCCCGAGGACACAGGTGTCCCTCCCTGCTGCCCACCCGCCCTGCAGGGACATGTGATGGACCGCAGGAAGAAGGCTCTGACGGACTACAGGAAGCTTCGGGCCTTCTTTGCTGAGGAGGAAGAGCGCTTCCTCCAGGAGGCAGAGAAAGAGGAGGGGTCCCTGGAGGATGAGGACGCCGACCCGGCGGAGAGGTTCAGGTCCCTGCTGCAGGCCGTGTCGGAGCTGGAGAGGAGGCACCGCAACCTGGGCCTCAGCATGCTGCTCCAGGTGGGCACCCCGTCCCATCCTGGTGGTCAGGGAGGGCAGATGGGCACCGGTGTGAGAAGTGGCAGGGGGAAGCTCACCAAGAAAGAAAGCTAAAGGTCACCACCTTAATTCATTTGGGGCTGAGTTTCAGGAATGAGTAATCCAGGAGATTTTCTGGCCTCCCCGTGGGGGAGACTGTTTGCTGAGAGGAGGGTCTTGTACCCCAATATTAAAGCACTGGCCACTGTCCCACCCTGGGGCTCCACAGGCAGGAGCAGGCCGTGGGGTCCAGCAGTGGCGGGCACCCCCAGAGGGGTGGGACTGGGTTCTGTGGACTGCAGTGTCTGATCCGGGGGCCAGCAGCCCTGTCCTTCAGTCCTTGGGGAGGACAGGTGTCATCTCACTTTTGGCACAGCTGGTTGATCAGCTCCGAGTGTTGGGGACACACCTGCGGCTGGTGGAGCTGGGGCGTCCGTCGCCTGGGTTCCAGGATAGCAGCCGCCTGTCTCTCTCCCTCTCTCTTTCTCCATGCAGTGATCCACCGGGCTCCAGGCAGAGGACACTCACTCCACCCATGGCCCACAGCAGCTCCTTCATCCACCTCCTTCCGGACCCATAGTGCCCTTCACCCTTCGCTCCCTGAGGGTCTTCACCTAGGTGTGGACGCCCACCTGGGGTTGTTCAGATCACGACTCTCGGCAGAGTGTCCCTTTCGTCCGGGTGTTCATGTTTCCAGGCTGTGAATATTTCACCTCAGAGCCCCGTGTCGGGGAGGTTAACCTGAGTGTGTTCCTCTCTTCATAAAGCTCTTGTTGCTGCTGCTGAGTCTTGTCAGATCTGCCTGGGGTCTCTCTGGCTCTCGATCGTGGTCGCCAGGCAGCCTGGGTTGTCTGGACTTGGCACCCACTTGTCTTAAATGCCACCCACGACCGCCATTCTGCTGGACATGCGCACCAGGCCTGCAGAGCCCTGCCCATGCATCAGGCATGCCAGTTAGGGTTAAATTTGGGGTAAGCGTCAAAGGAAAGGAAGGTCCAGGGTGCCCCGGTGGGTCAGACCTGTCACTCCTGCTCAAGGCCCCCGACAGCATGTCCCCCCCACAAACCTACACTACAGCTTGAAGTCTGTCCTCAGAAACGGCCCCTTGGGGTCCCCCTGAGGTCTGTGCGTCCCAGCACTGTATCCTCGTGGTTCTGTCCCTCTCCTCCCTGTGCGTTCACTCGTCTGTTTTCTTGTCCCTCCATCACCCGTTCCTCGGATACTGGCAGTTTCTTAGCATCATCATCCATCCGCCCCTTGCTGATGGGAGCGTTTTTCCTGGGGTGAGGGGTCACCCCCAGGCCTCACTGGAGGTTTGTGTCGCTGTGCTTCTGGCATCCCTTCCTCTTTCCTCCGCTAGACAAATTTAGCAAAACCTGTGACTTAGTGGTAGCGTTGTTGTTTAGATTAGTTCAAGTAACAGGCATGCTGCACAGAGACGGGGCCAGGGATCCAAGAATATAGACAGACAGATGTTCAGGATGGTGGGGCTGCAAGTTGCCCCTAATGTGCAGCTCTGTGACCAATGTCCATTTTTACATGAAGCTGCAGCTGTCAGAGTCACCGGACTTTGGGGCTGCCCTCATCTCAGCACTACCCCAGGCAGGGGCTTCTGTAGGTGGGCCTGCTCTCTGATGAGCCCCCGCCTCCCAGTTGCCCCAAGTGAGCAGGGGGCTGCCTGCCTCCTTCCCCTTTCAGTCAGCTGGGTGGAGACCAGTGGGCAGCCAGCGCCGGGGCACAGCCCGGAAAGGTGATACCCATGGGTGCCGGGTGCTGGGGAGAAATGGGAGGGACGCCTGCATGGATGCTCTTTCTTGCTGACGGAGTGTTGGTGGCCATCTCGCCTGCTCCCACACACACCGTCTATGTGAGAGTGATGAGCAGAGAGTGGGAAAACCTGCTTGGTTGTGTAGGAAAGAGTGACAAGTTAATCGTCTCAGCGAGCCATGTGACCTTGGCCGAGTAAGCCTTATAAATAACCCTGTCCCTGATGTGGTGGGGACACAGGAGGGAGCTGCTGGGCTTGTGTCCCGCAGGCCAGAAACGCCTCCAGCACGGATGGCCTTCAAGTCCAGCGAGGCCCTGCTGCCACTCAGCAGCTCTGAATGTCAGGTTCACAGAGGCCTTTCTCACCAACGCTTCTTTTAATGCCCCCATCTAGAACAGAAGGCTTTCTGTTAGCTCATGATGTTAGCTCAGGACACACCACCCCAAAATGTGGCACCTTGGTCTTGTTTGCAGCCTCGGGAGGTTGGAGGAGACCTGGATCCCTGTTACTGAGGAAGCGGAAAGGCAGATATTTGGGATGCCACCACGGGAGCTGTCCATCAGAACTGGTTCTGGAAGACGTGGACAAGGGGGCACCCTGCCTAGATGTGCACAGCAGACATGCGGAGAACTCTAGGGAGAGGCTGGGCTGCCTCCAGTGTCCTAGTAGCAGGCCAGCTTCTGAGGGTGTAAGCTGCAGGGGAGGATGGGGCAGGCTGCAGGGTTATCACCGGTCCTGAGGACGGGGCTACACTCTGCAGACGAGTGCACTGATGCCCACCCTCTTCACTGTTGGTGGTTGCTGGTGAATGTCCCCCAGCTCTGCTCTCCATGGGAGACTGGAGTCCTGGAACACAAGAACCACCCACAGTAGTTTGATAGGGTGCTGCACTTTTCTGCCACCAGCAGGCAGGCTGGGGTCACTAGGTGCTTCAAATGGTTTCCTCAGGTGAGATGGTTGATCTTATAAAAATGCCTCTTCTTGGGGGCTGGCCCCGCTGCCGAGTGGTTAGGTTCGCGCACTCCGCTGCAGGCGGCCCAGTGTGTCGTTGGTTTGAATCCTGGGCACGGACATGGCACTGCTTGTCAGACCATGCTGAGGTGGCGTCCCACACGCCACAACTAGAAGGACCCACCACGAAGAACATACAACTATGTACTGGGGGGCTTTGGGGAGAAAAAGGAAAAAGTAAAATCTTTAAAAAAAAAATGCCTCTTCTACTCAACCCAGTGTCCCATGGCCAGAGTAATACAGACAGATGAAGCAGTAGAAGAAATTTGTAGTGTCGAGACCAACGTGGTTCATACTAAGACTGCAAGGAACTCCCACAAATCAAGAAAAGCCTAAAGCAGCTGGAGTGGTGGAGGAGCAGTTGCAGAGGAGGAGCCAGGCGGCTCAGAAGCCAAGGTGGAGGTGCTCAAACTTGGAGCTTTTGTTTTGTTTTTTGGGTTTTTTGATTAGCTTTTTTTCCCCCTTTGCTGGGAAAGATTCACCCAGAGCTAACGTTTGTTGCCAATCTTCCTTTTTTTCCCCTCCCCAAAGCCACGTTACATATATGTATATTTTAGTTGTAAGTCCTAGTTCTTCTATGTGAGCCACCGCCACAGCATGGCAACTGACAGATGAGTGGTGTGTTCCACGATTGGGAAGCAAACCCAAGGTGGGTTGGGCCGCCAACGTGGAGCTCACTGAACTTAACCACTAGGCCATCAGGGCTGGCATTTGCTCAAACTCTGTTTTTGGAGCAAGGGAAATCATACAACCATAGGAGCAAGGACTTTGCTGCACTGTTGGATCTGTGGAGATGGGCAAGCTTCCCCGCCCCCACACTGCTGTTGAGTTCTGCAGCAGTGGTTGCCAGATGTCATCAGATTGAGGGCATGGTGAGCCTGGACCCAGCAACCCCACTCCCAGGTCTTCAGTTCCAAAGGTGTCCTCTCTAGGCCCACAAGATGATGCACACACAGGAGCTGGCTGCACCACCGAGGGGCTGGCAGGGCCCATGGCCCTCAGTGGGGGAGGTGGGAGATCAAGTGGGGGATGGAGGACACGGAGAACACCGCAGCCCTGCCACAGAGAGGTACAGGGAGTCATATTGGGGTTTAGGGTGCCGTGCTGAGCCACAAAAATAAGACAGTGAAGTGCAAAACAGCATTCTTGCCCTAAATTTAAAATGTGGACACAGCAATTCGTGTTTCCAAGAACACACTGATAAATGGGGTACTTGCCTGTAGGGCGGAGAATGAGGGGTAAATGGAATACCAACAGAGCAGGAGAAAAACCAAGATGCCAGGCAGTTGCATCTTGGGGTGCACGGCCCGGAGGGGGGACGCCTTGGTCGTCCTGGGGAAGGAAGTCAGGCTCCAAGATACTTTAAGTTACTGTGGGTTTTCTGTAAGGAGGGGTTAGCTGGTTCTGTAACTAGCTCTTTCTCAAACCTGGGTGTCCGGGTGTGTGTGGAGGGAACCTTAGAAGTTTTTGCATGTTAAAGCGATAAGCATTGGGAGAACGCTGGGAGCCCGGACAATAAACAAGGAATACTTTCCTATTCTAATGCGCACGCACAGTGCCCTCTTACACTCTCTGGCAACGTGACATCATTGAGATAGTGGGGACTCTCCCCGCGACCCCCACCTTGAGACTCAGGAGGCTGTGCCCTCCCACCTCGAGTGTCTTCTTTCTCCGTCTTAGACTCGCGGTCCTGCAGGCATCCCAGCGACAGCAGTTCGGAAGCCCCCTGCCCTGGACATCCCCCCACCCCACCCCCTCAGGTGTGCGAGGAGCGGAAGCAGCTGTTCCCACGCGGGTCGGGTGGGCAGGTGCGAAGACGCAGGGCCTAGCGTTTTCTCAGGGGAAGGCAGGTGCCCTGGAGGGGATGAAGGGCCACAAACTAGGTGACAGCAGAAGTTACTCGGGAAGCGAGGTTCCCACGCGTTCCCATCGCGCTGAGGAAAGCGGTAAAGCGGCTCCCTCCACGCCCCACCTTCGCAGTCAGACGGCGCAGAGCTGCGGTGCCGGTGCCGGTTTTCTAACCGGAACCTTACTCACTTTGGAGATAGATAATTTGTCAGACAAAGACCCCGAAGTCCTTTTTTTTCTTGTGAAAAAAGAGATCATCTTTTGGACTCCCGGGTTTTGTTAAACCTCCGTTCCTGAAGAGCGATGTGCTAGTGAGCCACTTCTACTCGACAAGTGTTTACAGAACCATTTGGAAATGAAAAAATGTCAATTAAAACATTGTCATCAACACAACAAATGACCGAGTACATCAACCGGTCAAACTTAAACCCTCACAGGACACGGTAACAACCTCCTAAGGACAGTTTTGCACAAATAGAAGTAGGCAGATTTAAACAAAAATCAGAAAACCGACCACGTCGGTCCTAGACGTCGACTCCTCAGGTCCCCTATTTGGCAGAAGAAGACTATCCTCTTGTCTAAGTTCTCAACCCCACACGTTTGGTCTAAGAATGGCGTCTCTCCCTCCACGCGGCACGGCTCCTAGTGGCCTCTGCGCGCAGACTCCTTTCTTTAGTTAATCTTAAAGGCTGTGCTCTCCGCCAGCCTGCACAACTCCACTCTCGTCTCCCGACAGCGAGCGGGTCTGCGGGGACTGCCCCGGGCCCCGGCCCCGGCCGGCCGAGCGCAGGCTGACCGCCCCCCTGCGGAGAGCTGGGGCGCAGCGCCCCGCCACCTCCGGGGTCCGGCGCACAGCAGTAAGGCGACGCTCTCGAGCAAGGCCAGCCCGTCCCGGGCTCGGTGTTTCTTCGGCCCCTAGAGGCCCCGTCCCGGCCGCAGCCCCGTGGGGGCCCGCAAGCCCCCCCCGGCCGCCGGTGCCACCAGCCTCGGAGGAAACCAGAGCGTGCACGGGGACCTGAGGAGTGTGGACGAGCCGAAACGCCTATTGCTTTCCCTTCCGGGGATAGGGCCACCTCCAAGAACGCGTGCCCCGAGCACAGGGAGGACAGCACCGCGCTCTCCGGGCCCGCGCCGTATGCAGATGAAGCGATTTCCTGGGTCTCGTCTGATTGGAGAAGCCTCAGGATTTGCCGTCGCAGAACAGCCAATGGGGCTCCCGGGATGCAGGGCACCTTCATCCCATTGGTGGTCACAGCATGCAGCGGGGCGCTCCCCGAGTATAAAGGCCGGCTCTCCCTTCTCCCTGTGCCTGCCTCGGAGATGCCTAGCTGCTGGAAGTAGGTTGTTAAGGTGGTAACGATCAGCAGCTCAGGGCAGCGTTCTGCTGGACACCCAGGCCATGCTGCTGCGACAGCAAAGGCGCTTTTCAGAGCCACCCACAAGGCCAAGAGAAGAGCTGCTGGCACGTGTCCTTTCCTCTATCCTTGTATTTCCAAGACTTTGTGCATCTTAAGTCTGAAAGCTGAGACTGGCACACAAACTGCAACAGCAGTGGCAATGGCCCTTTGGTAGGAGAGACATATGCCTCACTGTTGGTGCACAGCAGGTGCTCGAGTTGGGCCACAGTGGTCGGTGCTCAGTCGTCCACCAGAATGCTGTGTTGAGTTGGGGTCACACATGGGCACGTTGTAACAGGGGTATGGAATAGGTATGCCGGGGCACCCACCAAGGAATGCTCTCTGAAGCCTGGGCCCACGCGGTCAGCAGCAGGCACCCAGTCCTGAGCAAAAATCACCCCAGGAAAAGAGCTGGGCTTAGTGCCAGATTCTACCCAGACTCCATCCTTCTGGTTCACATAGGCCTTTCTCACCAATGCTGCTTGTAATGCTCCCATCTAGAACAGAAAGCTTTCTGTTAGCTCATGATGCAGTTCAGGACACACTACCCCAAAATGTGGCACCTTGCCACATCAAGTATGTTAAGCTGAAGCAATCTGAGGAAACAGCAGAAGCTCTCTGATCTCCTCAGCCCTTGCACTCCTCTCCTGAAGCAGGTCACAAAACCCTCTTGTGAGAGCTTCCCTCTCTGTAGTCCGAAGAAAAGAGCATCTTCATCGTGGAAGACAAGATGCCCAGAACCTGAATGGGCCTCGCTCTTCCCCCCTATTCACTTCACCAACCTCATGCTCCTGAAGCTGTCCTGTTCCTCTAACTGCCCCCTCTTCAAACCCAGCATAAAATACTCAGGTCTGTCTCTTTGGATCTTCATTTCCTTACAAAGGATTCTCTGTCTCCTAAAACATATTAAATAAATGTGTCTGCTTTTCGCCTGTTCATCTGTCTTTGTCAGTTTAAGACCCAGCCAGAGACCCTAACAGGGTGGAGAAAAACCTTTTCCTCCCCTTCTCTCACTTGCCTTCTTCTCCCACGTTGTGTTGTAAACTGCACAACCCAGAACCGTAACTAGGTAGGGCTCCTGGTCTCTCGAAGTGGCCATGGCCTCAAATGAAGTCTGGCACAACTGACCCCAGACGTGAGACCTAATCCAGTCTCCCAGAGCCTGGCCCAGCACCACCTGTGGAGTCAGCATGCCCCAGTCGGGATGAGGGAGGCAAAGGGAAGAGAGAGAACGGAGACACTGCAAAACGTGTGAGCTTCCAGGATGGTCTTTTGTGCAGAAGCTGCTGGCCAGTGACCTTCCTCTGTACTGCTGACCTCCAGTCCCCCTCACTCAATCCTGGCTCTTCCACAATCTTCCCCTCACCTGGGACCCATGTTGGCTAATTCCAAACTTAGACAGAGATTGAGAAGTCTGTAGGTGCCTGTTAACTGATGCCTGGAGTGAGTTAAGAAAACCAGGAACATGGGTCAACTCACCAGCCTGTGAAAAAGCGGGCTTTTGAAAACACAAATTGTTCTGGGGCCTCGTTCCAGCAGCTTCCCTCTGGGTTCCTGGGCCCCTCATGCTTTGGCTGCTCTTGTTCTCCGGCCAGATGCCCCTTCTGAACCCTGCCAGGAGGAACCTGGTCCTGAAATTTTCTGAAAGGTTTGCGTTGACCTGTGTTTCAACTGCAGGCTGCCGACTGCCATGCCCAGGTAGGTTTTGGCTAATCTTTTTAACAGTTGCTTTCTAATTTTTTTCCTGCATGACTTTTTTACCCAGCTGCCACTGGTCCCGGTTTTGCATCCTACATTTCTTCCCATCATAGTGTAATGCTATTGCCTTCCATATGAATTGAGGTTCATTGTTTCCAGAACACTTTTGCAAATATTTATGCTTTCCAAAGGCATTGTGAAGCGACACCTCTGCACATTTTATAAGAGGCCATCGGAGCTCAGAGACGTTATGTGACTCATTACAGTGGTGGAGCCTAGTGGGTGACACATATTGACTGAGCCTGTTTGTGGTGGGTCCGCTGCTAAGAGTTCTTAGCTCATAGGCCTGGCCACTGCTGGGTGTTTTTTATGCATTAATCCTCCAACCACCTTACACTCTAGGATGGTAGAGCCACGGACTCTCATCTAGCAGACATGGTTATGGGTCCTCATGGGAGATTTTGACAAGAGAGTGGAATCTCTGGGAAGGTGTCTGGGCTGGACAGGAGATATCAGGGGCTCCTGCCACACACGTGCACAGAATCCCAAAGGACTGTGGCTCCTGACACGCTTAAGCTGTTGCCAGTCCAGGGAGAACTGCCTCGTAGACAGGAAGATGTAGTTGGACCAACCAGTGTGTCTCCAGTTCCTCCACTTGGTGGGCACGGCCGGTCAGCGTTTCCCAAGAGGATGGCTCGGTTGGAAAGGCTGAGGGCAGGCAGATGCTGGCCAGGACACTGCTGACCACAGCAGGTCCTGCTAGTACAAAATGCAGAAAGCACCATGGGGAGGACATGGGAAAACGGCCACCCAACCACAGTGCATGGAAAACCGGGAGATATGCGGCTACAGAGCCCCAAGGCATCTACCTGGATGGAAGAAGGATTTACAGCCAATAGACCATCCTGTAAATGTCCCCGACGAGCTGATCCTTCTTGTAGTGTGTGTGTATGTGTGAGTGTGTTTTAACTGGGGTGTAATTCACATACTTAAGTTAAGCATTTTAAAATGAACAACTCAGTGGCATTTAGCACATTCACAATGCGGTGCAACCACCACCTCTATCTCCTTCCAAAACATTTTCGTCACTCAAAGAAGAGACCCCCCCAAACCCATGAGCAGTCACACCCCATTCCCCCTGCCCCAAACTCCAGGCAACCACTAATCTGCATTCTGTCTCTATGGATTCGCCTGTTCTGGATGTTTCATATAAATGGGATTATACACTATGTGGCCTTTTGTGTGGGGCTTCTGTCATTGAGCAAAATGTTTTTGAGAGTGTAGGGGAGGAAAAATTTTACCTTCCTCCTCTTAGGGTCTCCACCTGGGCCTGAAAATTAGATTGACATAAGACAGATTAACAGGAAAAAAAAACCATACATTTTTACATGTACACAGAAGCCCTCAGAAGGAAATGAAGACCCACAGAAGTGGCAAAACCTAAATGCTTTTATTCCAGGTTGAACCAAGAGTACAATTGTGGAAAAGTAACTAAAACACATGGAGAGACCAAAGGAAGATGCGAATTTTGTAACATGGTCTGTGCAGAATCCTCCTTGGTCTTAACTTCCCATCCTTGATGATAAGACTGTTTCTTTTCTCCTGGTACAGGTTGGGTATCTTTCACATAGGAGTTTTAACTCCTGTCTTCAGGAAGAAAAAAGGGAGACTGGAATGCCCTTCTTGCATGTGCTATTTTAATTGTCTCTATTTCAAAATAATCCTTTGGCCAAAGTGGTAATTCATTTTTCCCAATTAGGACACTTTCGAAAGTGAAAGCAGTGTGATTATTAATGACCTATTAATAAACAAGTTAATAGTGATTACTAACAATACTATGGACAAATAGTTAATAATAACATTACAGAAGGGAGCAGCCAGCGTGTGCTGGGGCCACACCAGCAAAATCCAGCAGGGAAAGACTCTCCTGCTGTACCCTTCCCCAGCCAGCAGTCTTAGCTTTCTACAAGGACAGGACCAAAGGGCAAGGACAGCAATGACCTCGGAGATTTCCTCTTCCATGTTCCTTCAAAGGGAAACCCTGACCTACAGCTTAGCAGGTGCTGCTTGGTGAAAATCAAGCTTACTCCTGTCAGTAAGCAACAATGCTGGCCTCTGCTCCCTTCACCGCTCTTATCAGGCTGTCTCAGTCGGCTCAGCCTACGTAACAAATACCAAAGACCAGTCTGCTGAAACCACAGACATCTATTTCTCACAGTTTTGGAGGCTGGATGTCTGAGATCAAGGCACCAGCAGATTCGATGTCTGGTCAGGACCTGCTTCCTGGTGTCCAGTGAAGTTCATTTGTGAACACGCCTGTTCCCCTTGCTGACCTGAGGGGTCAGTGGCAGTCTCCCACAGCAACTGGCCATTACTTAGTGGACTGAATTTGGATGAGAAGAAGGGCCCAGCAAAGGAAACCATCAACAAAACAAAAAGGCAACCCACCAACTGGGAGAAAGTATTTGCAAATCATCTATCTGACAAGGGGTTAATTTCCAAAATGTATAAAGAACTCATACAACTCAACAAAAAAAAACCAACCACTCGATCAAAAAATGGGCAGATGATACGAATAGACACTTTTCCAAAGAAGATACACAGATGGCCAACAGGCACATGAAAAGATATTCAACATCACTAATTATTAGGGAAATACAAATTAAAACTACCACGAGATACCACCTCACACCCATCAGAAAGACCATAATTAAGACAAGAAACAAGTGTTGGAGAGGGTGTGGAGAAAAGGGAACCCTCATACACTACAGGTGAGAGTGCAAACCGGTGCAGCCACTATGGGAAACAGTATGGAGATTTCTCAGAAAATTAAAAATAGAAATACCACACGACCTAGCTATCCCACTACCAGGCATTTATCCAAAGAACTTGAAATCAACAATTCAAAGAGACTTATGCATCCGTATGTGCATTGCAGCATTTTTCACAATAGCCAAGACGTGGAAGCAACTCCACTGCCCGTCAATGGATGAATGGATACAGAAAATCTGATACACACACACCCCCCGAAATACTCAGCCATAAAAAAGACAAAAACGTGCCATTTGTGACCACATGGATGGACCTTGATGGTATTATGTTAAGCAAAATAAGCTAGACAGAGAAAGACAAACACTGATTTCATTCATATGTGGAAGATAAACAATCAAATACATGGACAGAGAGAACAGATTGCTGGTTACCAGAGGGGAAGGGATTGGGGGGAGGGCAAATGGGGTAAAGGTGCACATGTGTATGGTGAAGGATAAAAACTAGACTGCGGGTGGTGAACATGACGCAGTCTATACAGAAACTAAAATCTAGCGATGTACACCTGAAATTGCAGTGTTATAAACCAACGTGACCTCAAATAAAATAATCTAATTTAAAAAAAAAAAGAGGTCTAGGCTTTTGCACACAGTGGAAAATTATTCAGCCACAAAGAGAAAAGAAATCGTGACACATGCTACATCCTGGAGGAACCCTGAGGACATAATGCTGAGTGAAATAAGCCAGTCAACAAAAGGCAAACACTGTGATTCTGCTTATGTGAGGTCCCTAGAGTCAGATTCAGAGACAGAAAATAGAACGGTGGTTGCCAGCTACTGGGTGGAGGGGGACAGGGAGTTATAGTTTAATGGGGACAGAGTTTCAATTTGGGAAGATGAGAAAACTCTGGAAATGGATGGCAGTGATGGTTGCACAATATTGCAAATGTACTTAATGCTGCTGGACTGTACACTTAAAAAGGATTAAAATGGTAAACCTATATATATTTTACCACAATAAAATAAAAGCGGTATGATGTGCTTTGCTCTATACCACAAGACTAGCTTTTCAAACTTCTTCACCATGATCCATGTCTTGGGTTGGGTTCCCTTGGAAGCCGATTCTGAAGTGTATGCAGGTGGTTCCCAGGGACTTTGTGGGCACAGCGTGGGAGGAGCTCTGGCTGGAAGTGTCATATCTCCCCAAGCTCAGGGGCTGGACGGCTCTACAGAGCTGGCCCACATGCGAGAAGCCACTCTAGTCCACGCCATACAACAAAAGTTCCTGTGGCATCTTTCCTTTCTGCATTTGAAACATTTTTTTCTATTATATTTCATTAAGAAAAAAACATGCTGGTCACTCCACTAAATGGATTTGAGAAGCTACTGATGGTTTGGCTCTACAGTCTGGGAAGTTCTCCATGAGGCAGGTGGGCAAGGAGGGAACACTGGACAGCCCAGAACATTCAGTCTCATCCCATTGTTTTGCTCCGTGGTCAGTCTCACTGGCTCGTGCGCCAGAAGCAGCTCTCAAATGCGGCCTAACCATGCGAAGGCGATCAGGAGCGTGTCAGGGAGAAAGGCGGCGCTCCCTCCTGAGGCTCCAGGGGAGGATCCTTCCTGCCTCTCCCAGCTTCTGACGCCCCAGGCATCCCTGGCCTTGTCAACCTGTTCTCTGCGCCTGTTGTCAAGCTCGTATTCCTATGTCTGACTCCAATCTCCCTCTCCTTTCTCTTGTAATACCTGTCACTGGATTCAGGGCCCACCCTAAACTCAGGATGATCTCTTCTTGAAATCCTTAATCACCTTTGAAGACCCTTTTTCCAAATAAAGCTACATTCCTGGTTCATGGACAGGGCATATTGGGGGAGGTCACCATTCAACCCACCATGCTACTATATTAGCTCCAGTCCTCTGGAACATCTTTTCAGAAGGAACACTTTTTGAGAAGGAATGCATCTAAATATGGCTTGCCAGATGGAGAGAGCAAAGTGGTGCTGTTGCAGGAGAGCATAGCAACATTACTGCAAGGCTTAAGCTTAGCAGCAAGAACACATTACAAAATGAGTGACTGACAAATATGCAATCTGCTGATTCTCATAAGTTACTATGCTAGATTGATTGTGCTTTGGAATCAAAGGCTGGAAGGTAGTATCTTATCAATGAAGGCAAGGGGCTTAAGAATGCTGGGTCCTTGCAGGAACGGAACGCAGTATGCTGTCTGCATAACTTGCGAGATTGTTTGTTCCCAGGATGCTCCCTAAGAAAACAGCCTCACGTAGGGCTGGGGTACACTGAAGGGGGGAAGACTAGAACTGCGGAGCTTTGAGTTGCATATTCCTGCTGGCATGAGTTCCTGCTGTTTGTACTTCTTGGCCCGCAAATAAATACGTGGCAATCAGAGGGATGTCACCTCAGTCCTTGAGGCTGATGGTCCCCTGTCCCATTAAATAGTGTGTTGTCTTTATTACATAGACTGTGTTCTATTAATTCCGTTCACCCCTTCAGCTGGCTGCCTTGCTGGTCTCGGCAGCATGGTGCCACACATGAGCTGCTGCTTCTCCATCTGATGCTCTTCCTTTCCTGCTCCCACAGCCCCCAAACCAAGCCTGAGAACTCTCCACCCTGAGCAAGTACCTTGGAGACCATCGTTGGATAGAGAAAGCTGACCAACCACGAGGATCAGTCTCCACCGTAAACTCTGCAGCCGTGGGAGCTCCAGGGACCGTGCCCTTCCTGGACCCTTCCAGATGAAGGGCCTCCAGCTCTGGGTCTGGGATGCACCTCACGCTGCTGGGGTTGCCCTCACTCTCTAACATGTAGTCCTACCAGGGGCATTCTGGTTGGGGTTTCATTTCTTTTCACTTCACTTCCTTCATTCCTCTATTCTACATGTGTTGGGGGTACCACATAAACACTGATGAGTGACTGCCCCCCATGCCTGCTCATCCTCCAGGTGATGGAATCTTTCTCCACCCTTCACGGCAAGTTTCTTAAACTTTCAGATGCATGATGGCGGCATTTTGAGCACTCTGACTAGGGGATGAACTGTCCTCCCAAATTCATGTTGGATCCCCAACCCCTAGGACCTGGATCTCAGACTTCCAGCCTCCAGACTGGGTGAAATAAACGTCTGCTGTTTAAGCTGCCCCATCTGTGGTGCCTGTTACACAGCCTGAGCTAACACAAAAACTAAAAATAAACTCCTGCCCCTCTCCCACGGAACTGACTTCCAAGGTCTGAGGTGGGGCCCAGGTTCCCCTGCAACTCACTTGAAGAAATACCGTGTTCCAGCTTAGTCTCACAGAAAAGTAGCCGTCTCAGGGTAACGTAGTGCTTCTCAGCCTTTACCTCATCATTTGCCCCTGAGGCTGTCTAGACATTTTTTCTAACTGCCCTCATCCCCATGAAATTTTCACACCACAGACAGAGCAGGTATCTGTTTATATGCTAGGCCTTCAGACGGCTCCAAATCCCTGTGTACCTAAGATGTTTTCAGCCCTAGGAACCAATTTTCACCCTGTGAGAGGGATACAGCCCCTGTTGAGAACGCATGGGATAGAAAAATAGCTGTATTTCTCTCTTGAGAAAAGAGCTGCTTGAAAGCATCGCATCTGTGAGATGGGGAGTTCCATTTCCTCCCGCTCACGTGTTTGATGTCCGTCTTGGAGACATCTCAGGACCTGTTCTGGGATCCCACAGAGCAGCACCACTGGCAGCAGGGGGACGCAGGGGAGGGATGCATAGATTTGGGGGTCTGAGAGCTCTGGCTCTGAGCTAGCCACGAAGCCTGGCTGTCTTGGATTCTTTGTATCTCATGCGCTCCTGCTAGACTGTTACGAAGCTACAATGAACAACTAGGGCTCCGCCACTTAGAGTGAAGGGGTGGCGATTTCATCAACTCACAGGCAGAGCGGTTACACGTACTTGTTGGGTCATTTTGGGATCTCTAGATTCCTTCCACACCGTAAGGAAACTGCCTTGGGTTTGTATGAAGAGAAATTTGCTATCTTCTGGCCTAAGGGTGGTGGATCAAAGCCTGCTTGGGAAGCAACTCCTCACATGCAATGTCCACCGGGCTACAACAATCCTTCAAGACCACTGCTCAAAGCCCTCACCGTCTTTGAAGACCTGCTGGCAGCCAGGCTCACGACTTCTGCCTTCTGTGGAGTGAGCCGACTGATCTGCCTGCAACAGAGAGGGCAGGGCAGGTGCAGGGCAGGGCAGGTGCAGCAGCAGGAAGCCTCCTGTGTTTGGACGCAAGTCCATCAGCCTGTTCAATTTAACCGAGAACAGATTTCTCCATTCCCACGAGAGAGACAGACAGACAGAAACAGAAACGTGAAGAGAGATTGATTTAAAGGATTGGCTCATGTGACTGTGGGGCTGGTGGAGTTTACCTGCAGGGCAGACCAGCAGGCTGGGGACCCAGGGAAGAGTCAATGTTGCAACTTGAGCCCAAAGGTGTCTGCTGAAGTCCCTCATCCTCAGAGAGCCTTAGTCTTTGCTCTTTAGGCCTTAAACTGACTGGGTGAGGCCCACCCACATTGGGGGGAATCATCTACTTTCCTCATCGCCCACTGATTTACACATTAACCTCATCTTAAAAAGTGCCTGCACACCACCACCTAGATTGGTGTTTGATCAAATATACAGGCACCATGTTCTGGCCACGATGACACAAGAAACTCTCAAAGGCTGAAAGGTCAACAGGTTGAAAGATCTCAGTATTCAAAAAGTTGACAAAACGAGGGGAAAGAAGGGCCAGACCCCAGGTCTCCTTGCCACATTCCATCACTGCCTCACAAAAGCAAAACAAGACAGTACATTAAAAAGAGAAAGCAACAAGACAGATTCTGACAGAAGCGGCAGGACAGATGTCACCGTGGGCCAGGAGCCCAGACTCCGGGCTGGAGGCGGACCTGCTGCTGGGTGCCTCCCCCAGGCCGGTCCCTGCAGGGGCTGTTGCTGGTTCAATGAGGAAGATGAGGGAGCCTCCTGCAGGCCCCCACCCCGCATGCCAGTCCTCCAGACTCTGGAACTGGTGTCCCAAGCAGGGAGCGCGAGCCGCCCCTGGGCCAGAACTGCAGCGATCGTGGCCAGACTTCCAAGGTCTGCAGTGAGCTCGGAGACGCAGTCCCAGAGGGGGGGTCCCCCCGGGCATCTTATCACCCCAGGGCTGGAACACTACTGGCTGGAAGCTACACAACTCCCGTCATAGGAGGGGCTGGAGATGGACTCACAGGCCGGATAACTGCGAGGAAACCAGGGAACACCTTAGCTTTCCAGCTGCGGACAAAAAGGCTACCCACGCGCACTGGACTCACACGGAAACAAGCACCCAACATCCTGGCGCAGTCAAGAAGTTCTACGGATAATGGTGTGAAGGAAGACAAAATTGTTCCCCGACGATTACCCAGACCAAGTGTCTTTTGTACCTCGGCTTGAAACTTGCACAGTCTTCAGGATCGGTGGCAGCGGCTTGGAAGCGCCCCCGCTTGCCCCTTGCTGCTCAGCTGCTCCTGCCGGAGGAGCGCCCGGCGGGCAGGCCCACTGGGCTGGGGCCCCGCTGACCGCCTCAGAGCCAGCCTCACCGCGGACAGACGCACGTCCACAGGCGTGTTTCCCTATTTACTTTTCTGGTCAAGAGCCAACACTCACGGCTGCTCAGAACACCCTGCTCGATTCCTTCCCAAACGGCAGGAACAAGGTGTTTGTGTGACACCCGCCCTGACAGGACAGCTGTCCCCTCGTCGGACCCGCCGCTGCCCGCGTCCTCTCCCAGCGCCTCACTAACACGCTGTGCGCCCCGTCGCCCTCCGCACACACCCTGCAGGCTTTCCGGTGGCCTCGCAGGCACAGCACTCCTCTCCGTGAACGGAAGGCTGATTTGCCTCACTCTGTTCTTAACGCTAGCCAGTCAGCACACTCGACGGAAGGCCGTATTTCACATCAAAACTCTGTCCCGTGTGAGTACAGTTTACACGCTTACACCAACAATAAGGCGGACCTTAGGACTCAGCGTATTGACTGCGGGATCAATAAACGGTGAAGAGCTGGAAGAACACATCGGTTACAGCGGTTTTTCCGCGGTTCTGCTCCGGCCAACGCAGGCGGCAGCCGTGGACTCGCCGCGGGACCCCGGCCGCAGCCGGCTGTCGGGCCGGCAGACCTGCGTCGCGGCGGGACCCGCTCGTCAGTCTTGAACCCCCCCCCGCTGACGCGCCCTTCGCTGCGGCTGCTTCCCGCACAGGAAGCTCCGCGAGCTCTCGGGCCAGCCGGCCGGGCGCCCTCAGCGCGTGCGCGAGGCCCTTGCTCTGCGGCCGGCGCGCGGGAAACCGAGACTAACCCTAGTCTGAACCGTGATCGCCGCAGGCAAACGGACGACGGACTGCGGATAGTCACTCTGCAACAGGCGAAACTCACGGGCAATAACCCTCCATCGCCTTATCCCCCGGGAGCCCGCGACTTCCTATCAGGAGACAGCGAGCTCGCACGCCGAGACACAGCGGGAAAAGTTTCCCCGCGCAAAATAGAAAGTATGGCGTTGACAGGACGCGAAAGGGAGGCCGCCGCAAGAACAGCGCAGCACCGGCGCCCCCGCGCCTGCCTCCTGCACCGCGCCGACCACTCGGGCCGCCCGCGCTCCTGCCGGGGAGCCCGCCCCAGCGACAAACCCGGCCGTCACCCTCAACCGGCGGCCCACACGTGTCTGCACAGCTCGCCCGCCGTCACCGAGGCGGCGCCTGCTGTTTTCTCCCCTCATCAGTTTCCTCCCAGTTCTTCGCGGGAGCCCGGCGCCGCCCTCGCGCCCGTCCCCAGGCCGACTGCACCCCGCCGCCCCGGCCCGGCCCCGCGAGGCCGCGTGCCCCCAGCGTCTCGGCGCACAGGTGAGAGAAGACCCGGCGGAGAAACAGGCCCCGCGCTGCCTTCCCCGGCCCTCGCGGCGCCCGGAGCAGAAACCCCATCTCGCCTTCGACCGGCCACCCAATCCTCTCCCGTGGGGCGCGGTCTCTCGGCGCCTGTGGGCAGAGCACCCGCGCGCCACCCGGAGAAGGACGCTCGCTCAGAAGGAAGCCGGACAGCCCAGCACGGCCTCCGTAGCCCTCCTCCACGTCCGCGCCTGGGGCTGTGGCCCGGCGTCCGCAGGAGGCTCGGCACTCGAGCCTTCTCTCCCCAGCTCAGGCCTTCGCCAGCCGGAGCGGCTTCACTTCCGCAGTCGCAAGAGACGTCTGGGGACTGACGTGACGCACGTGGCACGGTGACCCCACGTCCGTTGACTTCTCACACAACGGTCGCCGCGCGCTCCTCAGACCACGCAGCCGAAGCCGCAGCCCCGGCCCCTGCGGCCGCCCGCCCTCACGCCCACGGGACGCGCCGCCACCATGACCAGCCCGCCAGCGCGTCAAGTGAATACAGGAGCCCCCAGCCCAACCTGGGCTCCTCCTCGTGCGCAGGGCTCCTCAAACGCGAACGAGCGATGGAAACACCCTCCGCGTTCGTCGCCCGCTCCTCAGGCCGCGCTTGGCGTCCCAAAGGCTCCACCCGCGCTGAGCCGTGCCCACCCCACCGCCCCTGCTTGCTCCGGGTCGAGTCCGAAAAGGCCGCCTTCGCTGCCGATGGAGGACGCTGCTTGGAAGCCCCGTCGCACTACCGCAGACCAGCGGTGGTCCCGGAGTGGTAGCATAACCAGCCCTCGAGCCCGGCTCCCCCGCTCCATCCCCGTGTCGCACCGGAGCCCGGCGAGGACGGGCGCGGGCCGCAGGGGCGCTCAAGCCTAACCCTAGACGGGGACAGTGTCTGGCTCGGCCCGAGAACCGGCACGTGAAGCCACAGGAACCCCAACTTGAGAAGCTAGTTTTCTGCCATTGAGTAAAACCGGACTTGGCTCTCCACTAACGAACCACCACGGACGCAACACGCAAACACGACTCTCCCAGAGAGAACCCGTGCCTCAGTAGCAGGAACACAGTGAACAGCCAGCCGTCAACGACGGGCTCGTTCTCCCCTCGGGGCGCAGTCTGCAACGGCCCTGAAAAGGGCCGTTGGCGGGAACGGACGGTGGAGCCCCGGCAGCCGGCCGCGCAGACGCCCAGCCCGGAGCGGAGCGTGCACCGTGGAGCGCAGCACGCACTTCGACTCCGTACGTCAGTCGAGGCCGCGCGCACTCGGCGAGATTGGAGACGGTAGACTGCTGTTCACGCCCGTCAAAATGAACAGGCGGGCGAAAAAATTGACGAGCAATAGTCGATTTTCTGACTACCATCACACAGGACTCCCGTCAGCTTTTCCAGATGCCACTTCCGCAAAATGCAATGACAAATGACTGCCGTACATCGCGTGTGCTCACCGTATTTTATTAGCAGCTGTCGGACCAGACTGAAAGCCTCAAACTTAAGGTCCGAATTTCCCGACTAAACACCATCCTTTAGATTTGGCGCCCTCTCTGGAGGAGAGTGGTCCTACAGCATGTTCTGTGCTCTTGGATTCACAAGTTACACCCAGACTCAGAAAACTGTAGACAGTAAGAAATGAAAATGACATATCAGTTATGGTTCATATATTTTTTTAAAGATTTTGTTTTTCCTTTTTCTCCCCAAAGCCCCCCGGTACATAGTTGTATATTTTTAGTTGTGGGCCCTTCCAGTTGTGGCATGTGGGACACCGCCTCAGCATGGCCTGACAAGTGGTGCCATGTCCACACCCAGGATCCAAACTGGCGAAACCCTGGGCCGCCAAAGCCGAGCACGCGAACTTAACTACTCAGCCACTGGGGCAGCCCCAGTTTTTGTTCATATTTTAACTTACATTTCAATTAAGAAAAACAAAGTAATACTCTTCTTTCTGTAGGGCAACATCTTTTGTTAACAAATCGATTTCTAAAGTTTAGCCAGGGGACGAAATTTGGGAGCGACGTCAGTGAGTGACACATCGCACGTTCTTTACAGATGCATGTGGCCTCACCCAGCACCGGCGCAGTCCTTTCAGCCGTGGTCAGCCCTTCGCTCCCAAGAAAGGGAAGCCAAGCATCATCCCCTCTGTCCAAATCTTGCTTGCGGTGACTGACTCCCACAGAAGTCATCAGGACATAAGGAGACACCGTAAACAGCTTTCCAAAGGCGTGAAATCAGGGAATTCTCCGTATGAAAGATGACATGAGTGGAGCCATATTAAAATAGAGCCACAGCAGCCATTTCAGAAGAATTGCCGTTCACGTCTTGTTTTCTTTATCTTCCGAACTGAACCAAATTGCCAAGATTCCAAGAAGTCAGCAAGGACAAGAATATCCTGTCTGGAAGGACTGATGGAACTGCACGTTGCTGATGACTGAATCTCAACCAATCAAGGAAGTATAAGTCTAGCCTTTTGCCTGATGACGGAAGCTCAAGCCAATCTATGAAGTACAAACCTAGCCTTACCTCATCCAGCACCAGTGAACTCTTCTTTAATACTACTCACCCGTCCTCCCCTTTCCCATAAAACCCTAAGCTCCTTTCTTGTCGGTAAACCGAAATCGGGTCACTATTTGGGTTTCTACCTGAATCTGTGCTCCCTGAATTGTAATTCTTTGATCTCAAATAAACGCTTTGCCTCTTAAACTGGTTTCTGTTTTTGTAGGTTGACATCTGCAATGAGTACTTAGTAAAATGTTTGGGGGGAAATGGTGTTGACTTCCTTCTTTCCCTTCACGTTGGAGCCAATAAAAGCAGTGGCACATTTCTGCTGTGCCTACCGTCCGAAAGAAAGAGAGAGGGAGGGAGAGATGTTCCACAACCTTCTGGAGCTGGAGGTGGCTGGGGGGTGGGAGGAAAGAGAATCTGGGTAGACAACTGCATTTGCCTGCTGGCTAGTTGAGGCTCCTGATTCCTTCCCGCCAACTCACCCCTGTCACTCTGTCCAGCGAGAGGCTTCCAAAGGTGAGAGAAAGTCCCCCACCTCCAAATTCTCCTGTGCATTTTTTTGTTTTGTATCATGTCCTCATTTGAGAGTCCTATTAAGAAAATTCTGTCATTTTGTGAGTTGCTGGGATGAATGGTTAGACAAGATGGAGAGACAAGAAGATTTGGGAAGTTTTTGTTTGTTTTGCATGACTGCTCAAAGCTCAGATTGGCCTACATAAGTGAGACCTAAGGTCCCTTCTCAAGGTGAGATCCACAGTGGCAGCAGCGCCATCAGATGCCCCTGCTAGGAACTGGCTGTTTGTGTCCCTCCAAATTCACATATTAAAGCCCTAGCTCCCAGTGAAACAGTGTGAGGAGTGGGATCTTTGAGAGGTAATGACCTTTAGACTGGGTCATGAGGGTGAAGCTCCCATGATGGGATTTAGAGTCCTTGTTGATCAATAAATGGAAAGCAATAGGGTATATTGGAGTATATGAGGAAGACATTTGGTGTAAAACTAATTTGGCCTGACCTTGTTTTTCCAAAAGGGCCTGATGTGGCCTGTTGAGCATGCATTGTACATCTACTTTAAGCATTTGCTATGTCCCAAAGACAAGAATGACTCCCTTAAAGATAGGGATGTAGCTTTCACCCATATCGGCATTTCCTTAAGGACAAGCATCTCTTCCTGGAAACCAACGATTAATTACCAACCTGCTGTGCTCACTTTGTCACCACTGACCTGCTGACCACTGACCTGCTGTGCCAGCTAAGCATCTCGTGACAGTAGTGAAGAGATATTCCTCTCATATGTGATGTAGGCTCTTTGTTCCAAGATGGCATATAACCACTCTGTACACCCCACTCCTTTGGTGTGCTTCCTTTTTTGGGGAAGGAAGGCCCAAGCCTCCAAGCTGGGTGGTAATGAATTCATCCCAATTTTGATTTATAGATTGATTATGGATTATTTGTGTCACGATTATAAAAGTCAGGAGAGAGCTTGCTCTTTCTTTCTCTCTCTGCTGTGTGAGGACACGGTGAGAAGGCAGGTGTCTATAAGTTGAGTAGTGAGCCGTCCCCAGAACCAGACCATGCTGGCACCCTGATTTTGGACTTCCAATCTCCAGAACGTGAGAAATAAATTTCTGTGTTTAAGCAGCCCAGTCTGTGGTATTTTCTTATGACCACCCAAGCTGACTAAGACATCCCCAAGCCGGAGGACCTTGCCTCTGTCAGGTCCTAGAGAACTGACTAGGCTAAGAGTGCAGCCAGGTGGGGCCACAGGCCACATGGAAGTCACCTGGGTCGTCAAGAAATTCCTTCTGCCCAAGCTTACCTTCAGCCTTCATGGGGTGAGAACCGTCTGAGATCACCCCATCTGGCCACTCTCCGATGCAGGGAGTCCTGCTGCCTTCTGGAGAAGTGGGCAAGAAATCCTGGCAGAATGCTCCCTGGGCAGAGGCTCACCTCCTCACAGGTCAGCCCTCCCATTGTCAGGTGGTAATTTGTAATTCTACACATTAGAAAAGTTTCCCTTGTTCCAAGTTTTAGGATCCAGATACTCATTTGTTCCACCAAGTTGTCAATTCTAAGTGTCCGGTGCTATTTCAACCTCGTCACTCATAGGAGCTCGTTTCACCCTCTCAACAGCCCTACAGAACATACCATGTTGAATATAGACCCTTTTACAGACGTGGAAGCCACACAAGACGTTAAAGATTGATCTCAAAGCACGCGGCTCGTAGGCAGCCCCCAGCAGCCTGGCTTCAAGCACTGCTCCTGGTTTGCACTGGGGTGAAGGCCCGAGGACGTGAGGACTCGCAGCGGGCTCTGTATCCCAGTCCCAATCTCACTGTTAGTCCACCTTCCTCCCAGCCGCACCATCTGGGTTAGCTCTCCTCTTTAGGGTCAAAAGCAAGAGTGACAGTCCTAACCAGTGTCAGTTAAATATGAGACGATGTATCAACTTTAACTTTGAAAATGCATCTAGCATCAGGAATCATGCATGCACTGGCAAAGAAAAATCACGACTTATTGGGATGTTTATGCCCCAGACAGGGACCCAAAAGAGAACTCCAGATGCGTGGTAAAACTGTAAAAGAGAAAGCTCACAGGCAAGTTAAACAGACAAAGACTTTATTCAAGACTATTGCAATAGGGCAGAGAGAGAACACAATTCTGAATACGAGTGAGGGTTTACAGCCCACAGGCAGGCAGAATGAGGGAGATGATGGAAAATTACCCTCAGGACCTTGGCTAGGGATCAGGGGTGGGGGGATTTTTGGTAAACTGGCTTAACTGAATTCTTGCTAAAAATTGATTGGGCTGGCCAAGGATGAGGTCTCATTGAGAACAGAGCTCAGAGGAGCCTGACTAAAGCTGCTCTCCTCAAAAAAGTCAACTCACGCTGGCCCATCCCTGACTCTAGAGATTCAAAACAACAATAGACATGCAAAGACGAAGGAGAAAGAACAGGTGGTCCCAGCCCGAAGGCTCTCCTGATGGGAAGGTCAGGTTGACGTAGTGATCATTAGAAGATATTGTTTTAGGTGCCGTGTTGGATAGCCATCATTTTCATGTCTTGGTTTGAAGGTTACAAATGTTGAACTCCAGTAGCAGTAAGAATTCCATCTGGAGATAGAGGAGTTTTCCTTTGATTCCATCAACATCATCAATACCATGTGATAAAGGAAAGTCCACAGGTTCATGGCACAATGCTGATGCAACCAAGACAGAAATAACTTTTCAGAGTTTGGAGGTGTTTCCAAGTATCCACAAAACTTCCTTTCTAAATAAAGGAGGGAGAGCTTTGCAGACAGGGAGGATCAGGAAGCACAGACCTGCCCTCCCGATGAGGGCAGGCAACTTCGAATCTCCGGGCACAGCTCTGCCGTGGCTGGCCTGCGAGGTTGTGTGTGTGGCCCGTAGACAGAGAGACTGCAGTCCTGAGCAGTGTATCGCAGGCCTGATCATCACTGCGATCTGCAGGAGGGACGTGTGCAAAGGTTGTTTGTAGAGATCTGCAAGAACCGTATTTTAAATCACATATGAAAGTGTCTGTGGTTTCCACGGATGACAAGATCACAGGGGCTGCAAATCTTACTGTGGAGTGTCACTTACATCATCACCAAAGAAATGCTAAATTTTTATTACAGGTTAGTGAAAATGAAAAGTTTACTTTTTTCTCCTCCAAGTTCACAGATGCGTGGAATTAATAACTCGTGCAGTGAACTGTGAAGGAGAAGGTGGCAGGAGATGCGCCCAGAGCTGCCAGGAAGGGTCTCAGGGCCACATCCAGGGACTTTAACACCTTCGTGGTCAGCAGGACATGCCGTTCAACAGTGTCAAATGAGAAAGTGATGGCTCAGATTTGGGTTTTAGACTCTGTGGAAGGGGGATTTGAGGGGTATACAGTTGGAGACAGAGAGATGAGCAAGGAGACTATTTTAGAAATTCACTTGAGAAAAGATGGGACTTGAACTGGGGTAGTGACACGGAAGGAGGTTTGAATATACAGTTTGTATATTTAAGCATTATGTTTACACATGTGTCTATAGTGATTTATAAATGGTGCATTTAATATTTATATATACCCATGTGCTTTGGAGATAAAACGAGTGGGGTTGGTCATTTATTTGATGTGGTGAATGTATGAGAGAGAGAAAGGAGGCAAGAAAGACTCCTGGCTTTTTAGCTTGAGTGACTGAGTTCACAGTAATGACCCAAAACAGCAGATATAAAATGTGCGATTGGGGTCAGCCCGGTGGTGCAGTGGTTAAGTGTGTAGGTTCTGCTTTGGCAACCTGGGGTTTGCCAGTTTGGATCCCGCGTGGGGACATGGCATCGCTTGGCAAGCCATGCTGTGGTAGGTGTCCCACATATAAAAGTAGAGGAAGATGGACACAGATGTTAGCTCAGGGCCAGTCTTCCTCAACATAAAAAAAGAGGAGGATTGGCAGCAGTTAGCTCAGGGCTAATCTTCCTCAAAACAAAAGAAAACAAACAAACAAAAAAAAAGTGCAATTGATTTGAGGCATGTTGGGCTGGTGGTGGCAGGGGGGTGCTACTGTACACTCCCAAGGTAAAAATACATTAGGTGATGAAGAGGTGACTGAACAAAGAAAACATGGATGGAATGAAGTTGCTTAGAAGAACATGCAAGTTAATAAAAGAATAAGCAAAGTTTCCACACAGGAGCAGGACGAGGAGGACATTTCATGGGGAGGCAGCCATGTTGGAATACGGAGGAATGAGGAGGACCCCCCCCCCCACCCCCACCGCCTGCTGGTCATGGATGGGCACACAGGGCACAGGCACAGAGAAGGCACATCCTTAGATCTGCAAAATTCTAACTCACACCTTCCCTGAGTTGGAGATCCAACAGTTGACATTCAATAATGAGGGATGTCTCCACGTGGGTGATCACAACAATGACAAAATCATGACAACTGTATCAACTGAATTCTTACTATGATTCATACATGGTTTTACTCAGATTGTCTCATTTGATCTTCACAAGTGCCCAATGAGTAATTTCTAATTTCTTCTCCTTTTTTCCTGAAGAAGCTGCTAAGGCTCAGAGAGGTATGTGACTTGTCCAACATCACACAGTTAGTAAGGCAGTTGACTGGCAGAAAACAGCCTGTTTTCTTGGCCATCAGAATCAAAATGCCCCAAACGGACGTCCTCATCCTTCCTTCCCTTTTCTGTTGTCAACGTCACCCCAGATCTGGCTCTGTTCCTGGCTGACGGCAGCAGTCTCTAGTGGCTCACCCTGTGTTCTTCAACCACAGTCCTTCATGTCCCTGTTCAAGAAGTTAAAAGGCCTCTTTACTGGCCCAGGCTGTGTCTCCCACTAGAAGATTCTGGAAAACCAGGCTCAGGAGGTGTTTATTAGGCATCACACAAAGAAAAAACCTTGTAGTCAAATACATTTTGTTTTTGTTTTTTTCCAGCTTTACTGAGGTATGATTGTTACACAAAAAACTGTACATAATTAATTAAATGATTTGGTGAGTTTGGACATATGCACACGCCCATGAAGCCACCACCACAATCAAGGTAACAGACCAATGTAATATCCATTACCTCCAGAAGTTTCCTTGGGTCCCTTTTGTTGTCCGCAGCCACAAAGGGCAAGGAATGACAGGTACCGCCAAGGCTACTTGGTTGGTTAAGGAATCAAAGTTTATTGATAAAGGGAAACAGAACGAGGAGGGAGGATAAATGGGAACGACAAATTGGTACTTACAACCTCCACACCACAATCAGCCGGGGAAGTCCCAATAGTTTGTATGGCGGGTGGGAGTGCCGATTGTCTGGGTCTGAGGCAAAGTGTCCTTTCCTCAGTGAGACTTCCAATTGTTCTATGCTGTTATCCCTTTTATCCTAAGGTTTCTCCAGGTTCTGACTCAGGGTTTCAGCCATTTGGATACTTTGAGTTATTTCTTCTTGTTCCCATGGACGGGATGTTTCTAAAGTCCAGTCAGGTGCCCGTCGGGGTGGCCAGCCCAGACAAGGAACATGACGCAGGACATATTCTTTGTAACTTGCGCCTTAGAGTCAGGGCCGAAGTGGTCATCTTTGGCCCCAAGCCCAGACACATTCCTTCATGTAGGGCCCAGGCCCAGTGTCCTTGAAAGGCGGGGAGGTCAAAGAACTCTGTACACCTTTGTTGTGTTGTTTTTTAATGGTGGTAACAACACAACATGAGATCTACCCTCTTAACAGATTTTTAAGTGCGCAGTTAGCTATATAAGTTGTATTATTAACCTTGGGCACTGTGTTTGACAACAGATCGCTGGAACTTACTCATCTTGAATAACTGAGACTTTATACCCACTAGACAGCAACTCTCCTTTCCCCCTCCCCCATCCCCCGGTAACCACCATTCTACTATCTACTTCTACATGTTTGACTATTTTCGATGCCTCACACAAGCGGAGTCATGCATATTTGTCCTTATGTGTCTCACTTTTTTCACTTAGCATAATGTCCTCAAGGTCCTTCCATGTTGTTGCAAATGTCAAGATTGCCTTCTTTTTTAAAGGCTGAATAATAACTCAATAGCAAAAAACTAATAACCAATTAAAAAATGGGCAGAGGATCTGACTAGACATTTTCCCGAAGACGACACACCAATGGCCAACAGAGACATCAAAAGATATCAACATCAGTAATCATCAGGGAAATGCAAATCAGAACCACAATGAGATATCACCTCACACCTGTCAGAATGGCTACTATTAAAGAGACAAGAGGTAACATGTGCTGGCCAGGATGTGGAGAAAAGGGAGCCCATGTACACTGTTGGTGGGAATGTAAATTGTTACAGCCACTATGGAAAACAGTATGCAGGCTCCTCAAAAAGTTAAAAATAGAACTACTGTATGATCCAGCAATTCCATTTCTGGGTGTATATCAGAAGAAAACAAAACTACTAATTCAAAAAGATATATGCACCCCAAGTTCATCCCAGCGTTATTCACAATAGCCAGACATGGAAACAACCTGAGTGTCCTTTGATGAATTAATGGATAAAGAAGACATGGTATATATGTATATGCAATGGAATGTTATCCAGTCATAAAAAACGAGGAAATCCTACCATTTGCAGCTACATAGACGGACCTTGAGGGCAACATGCTAAACGAGATAAGTCAAACAGAGAAAGACAAATACGATCTCATTTATATGTGGAATCTAAAAAAACCCCCACCAAACTCCTAGAAAAAGAGATCAGACTTGTGATTACCAGGGAAGGGGAGGGGGGGAGGGGAATTGGAGGCAGGTGCTCAAAGGCACCAACTTCCAGTTATCAGGTAATAAGTCCCGGGATGTGATGCACAGCGTGGTGACTGTAGCTCACGCTGCTGTGTGTCATAGAGGAAGGTCGTCAAGAGAGCAGATCCTGAGTTCTCACCACAAGGAGAATTTTTTTCCTTTTTTTTGTATCTATATGAGGTGATGGATGTTAACTAAATTTATTGTGATAATCATTTCACAATATTTGTAAATCAGATCATCACTCTGTAAACCTTAAACTTATACAGTGATGTAGGTCAATCATACCGCAATAAAACTGAAAGAAAAAATATGCAACTGCTTTTCCAGAAAATCTACATCAGAGAATTTATACCAAGGAAGATACTCTGGAGCTGTGCAAAAATGTAGTGACTTGGCTGCTTATCATAGCAGTGTTCACAGCAGCAAAAATTGGACACAACGGAAATGCCAAGGTGCTGCTTTTTTTTCTTTTGTGAGGAAGATTCACCTTGAGCTAACATCCATTGCCAACCTTCCTCCTTTTTTTTGCTTGAGCAAGATTAGCTCTGAGTTAACATCTGTGCCAATCTTCCTCCACTTTCCACATGGGATGCCTCCACAGCGTGACTTGATAAGCAGTGTGTAGGTCCACACCTACGAATCCGAGGCCACCGAAGCAAAGTGCATGGACCATTAACCACTCAGCCACGGGGCTGGCCTCCCGAGGTGCTCTTTAAACAGAGTCCAGCCACTCATACAGGGGATTGCACATGAGAAAATTGCTCAGGGCGTTCCACAACAGGAGGTGTGGTTTATTCCACGTTCCTAAGAGGATTTCAGGATCACACGCAGCACTGGACACAGTCCCATTTTCCTGCAGAAACAAGAAGCCTGAACTCCACCTGCAGATGCGAACAGCGCCCTCCCTGGGTCTGCGTGATGTGCTCGTCCGTGGCTGACTTTCCTGCGTTTATTAATCTTTCCTAAGTGCCCAGTAACTTACAGCTCTGTCTGCACAGACCAGGAGGGACTTGAGCATCTGGGTGGTGATGCGGGGTGGGACCCCTGTGGTGGCACTGCTCACTTGGGGACAGTGCAGGCAGCCGGACAGCCGGGGTCTGGGACACAAGTGCTCTGTTCCCTTCTACATCAGGTGCGTCCTCACACAGTCACTCATTTACCTTCAGAGACCTGCACACACTCACACACATGCTTGTGCCCTGTCTTCACACACTTACACACTCACAGGCTGAGCTAATACAATAGGCAGCCGGTCCCCATGGTCTCGCCAGGTCACCTAGTGGGGACAGCACAGCCAGAAGCCTCCTCTGGGTCTAGTGGGTTATTGAAACCCCAAGAAGACAAAATAGAAAAATCTAGGAAGACTAAGGAAGGCAATCCAAGTTGGATAACGAATGAAAAAAACACAAGTGGGAAGCAAAAAATAATAGGAAACAATTAAGCCAGGGATCAATAGTTTGATCATTATTTGTGTGAAGATTCTGATCAGTTTTCAACCACTGTCTGATGTATTGGCGGTATTTAGATGGCTTGTCAGGGCTTTGAAAAATTTAGATCTTAGGATGTATTATGCATAATTTTAATTAGATTTTTATAAATTTTTGATTAAGTATATAACCAGTGTTTAAAGTTCAGAAAACATAGTTTGTAAGATTGAAAAGTTTTAATTTTTATACTTGTGCAAATAGTCTATTTATTGAGTATTTACGTCAATTTGAGTACTGAGTATTTAGGACAAAATTGATTATTGGGTATTTTTTAAATGACTGTTTAGTAAATTCACATTATTTTTTATAGTAAATTCACATTATTAATATATTAGCCATTAAGCAAAAAAGCAAAAAAAAAAAAAAAAAGTGAGTAGAGAATGACTATTCACACACAAACTTCCAGAACACTAAAGAATGTCAAAAATAGCAAGCCAAAGGAAACAGGTAAAAATATATCTGCTTAACTTATTTACTTTTAAATTTAAAGTTATTTTAAAAATTAAAAGAAAACATATGGCTAATAAATCCAATATAGGATTTTTAACGACACCAAAACCACAGATCATAAAGGAAAAAATGAAAAAAATGGATCATGCCCTTGTCAATATGTAGTTAAGAATAGGAACCACTATGCACACATGGGGCAGAATACCATAGTGTGCACGCTAAAGAGCTCACGATTATATTTGTAAAATACTCCTCAATAAAGCTGAAATTAAAAAGAAAAGCAGAAGTGAAGCCACATCGATTCAACAGAGGGCTCACAAGCGTAAATACGGAACGGCCCTGAGCGCACGAGGAACCCCTGCAATTCCATATAAGACAACAGCCCCATAGAAGAAATGGGCAAAGGATTGGAGCCGGCAGTCGCGGGAGGAGAGAGAGGACGCCGCGAGCCGACGGAAGGATGCCCGTCCCCGTCAGCCGAGGGATACGAACCACAGCACGCGCAGCGCCCGCACACGCGCTGCAACCGCGAAAGTGGAGGAAGATGCTGCGGCCGCGGCATCACCCCTGCGGGCGAGGGTGCGGAGCACCTGGAACCCTCCAACCCGCTGGCGCGAACGCAACGTGGTGCGGCCACTCTGGGGACCCGGTGGCAGTTCCTCAGGGGCTTCAGAATAACGTGCCCCTCGCTCCTAGGGGTTTATCCAGGAGGAAGGAACGCACACGTCTGCACGAGCACCGTGCGCGAGCGTTCGTGGGCCTCACTCGGAATAGCCAGCAGCTGGAAACGACCCGAATCCGAGCCGGGGAGCAGAGGAGGTGGGCGTCGAAGACCCGTCAGCGATGAGGGGACGAGCGATGCTTATGATGTCAGTGTAATGTCCAGTGGAACTCACCAGCAAAGAGCACGTGCGTGTGATTCCATGTATTTGACGTTCTAGAACAGGAAACACTGCAGAGCGCGCCTGGGCGGGGTGGGGAGGAGGGACCAAATGGAACAGACTCGGGGAGGCCGGCGTGGAGGCTGTCCCTCTCCTGGTGGAGGTGTGGTTACCCCATTGTACACAATCTCCAGAGTTCCTCCAACTGTGCTGTGAAACCTGGCAGGTCTTATTACAGGTCAATGTGACCGTAATTAACAAAGAAGAGGCCTTTCCACTGCTTTCCTGGCCACTCCATCCACTGACCACCGTGGTGCTCCCAGCTCCGAACTCCTGGAACCCTAGGTGCTGGGACGCTATTATAACCTTCATCCCGGCTTCGTGTGAGGAACTGGACTCTGTGAAGCAGTCGTAGATTCCTGGGGTCCTCGTTTCCCATGTTCCTCCGTCAAGCCCTTCTATCTCAACTCCACACCCCCTGCGGCGGGCTGAACGAGACCCCAAAAAGATGAGTCCAAGTCCTCACCCCCGCTACCTGTGATGGGCCCTTCTTTGGAAATGGGGTCTTGGCAGCTGCAGTTCAGGTAAGGGTCTGGAGGCGAGACGACCCTGGAGGAGGACGGGCCCTGAATCCAATGGCAGGTGTCCTGATCACAGAAAAGAGACAGACGTATGAGACCCAGAGACTCAGGAGACGGTCGTGTGACAATGGAGGCAGAGACTGGGGTGATGCGGCCACAAGCCCAGGAGTGCCCGGAGCACCAGGAGCTGGGAGAGGTGTACAGCAGACTCTCCCTCAGGCTTCCAGAAGGACCAACACCGCCGACCCTTTGATTGTGGGCATCTGGTCTCCAGAACTGTGAGAGAACAGGTCCTGGGTCTTAAGCCCCCAGTGCTGGTGCTCTGTTGGGGCAGCCCCAGGCACCACCACAGGCCCCCTGTGCTCTGCTGTGGGGTAGGGGCCCCGACCCAACAAAGTTCACATCGGCTGCTCCCCATTAGGTCTGGCAACGGGAAGCAAGGGGGAGCACGTAGGATGGGACAGTCCTCATCCTGTCCCTCTCAGGGCCACCAGGCTCCCAGCCCCAGACCCCCATTTGCGTTCTCCCAGCACCCGAGGAACCAGCCACACTGGGCCTCTGAGCAACATCCCAGCTCCTGGGCTCCTCCCAGCTTCCCTCTGCCCCCAGACACAGGGTGGAAGTGGCTCTGACAGCACGAGGCTGCCATCCCTCAGAGTTCCCTCCTTGTCCTCTGAGCTGTTGCATTCCCGGCACTTAAGGTCTAGTCTGTTCTCCCTGTCACACTGCCCCTGTGGTCTCCACCCACCTGGACCCTGACCGACACCAAGGGCAGCCTGGGAGGTCTGGAGTCTGTGGCTTGGCCTCCACCTGGCCCTGGGCCAACCCTCCAGGGTGAGGGAGGGAGAGAGAGGGACCCAAGGTCGACCAGACATCTGGGGGTTGTGAGGAGATGGAGGGGGAGGAGGTGTTGGAGGGGGAGGGGGGATGAGGAAGAGGAGGGGAGGAGGTGGAAGGCTGGGTTTTATTGAGCTACTAGCACGTGCCTGGCTCTGGGGTCAATGTTTTACAAATGCCCCAAGCACGTTTCCCAGAGTCACCCAGTGGTGTATAATAACATGGAGGCTCAGTCAGCTTGGGCTGCGTAAGAAAAATCACAGACTAGGGCTCAATCCACAGTGTTCATTGTCTCCCAGTCTGGAGGCTGGAAGTCAGAGGCCCAGGTGAGGGCAGGGCTGCTCCCTCCTGAGGCCTCTCCTGGGTGTGGAGATGGCTGTCTTCTTCATGTCCTCACATGGTCATCCCTCTGTGTGTGTCCGTGTCCTCCTCTCCTCTTCTTATAAGGACACCAGTCGTGTAGGATCAGGGCCGCCCCCCAGTGACCTCATTTTACCCCCATCACCTCCTTAAATGCCCTGTCTCCACATACACTCCCTTTCTGAGGTCCTGGGGTTTGAGCTCCAACATATGAATTGGTGGGCGGGACACAATTCAGCCTATAATGTATTGTCATCATTTTACAGAAAATAAAGGTAAAATAGGATAATTCACAAAGTTGCACCCTTGTGAGGGGCCCCGCTGGGATATAGGAGATTGGATGCATCTCCCAAAGATCTGGGCTGGGCTGGGCTGGAGAGGACATGGGTGCTGTTGGAGGAAGGTTCCTGTCCCTCTCTTGTCCCTGACCCTGGGGAGGGTCTGAGGCCTCAAGGGCCAATGTCCTCAGCAGATCGTCAGGGGGCTGGAGTCGTGTGTCCACAGGCAGAAGAACGGCCGCAGAGGGACTGAGCGAGAAAGTCCAGAGAATGTGCAGATGAGGCATCTGTCATCCACGCTGTAGAAGGAGACCCTGCCAGCGTCACAGTCCAGGAGAATGCCCACCCGGTGCAGGGGCTGTGGAAGCTGGAGGCGAACCCTCGGGTAGGTGAGGGCCCAGTACTCCTTCTTGGACAGTTCCACGGCCCAGACCCCATGCTGGGGTGCCTTGGCGACCCTTCCCTTCCGATTTAAGCTCTCCACACACACTCCAAGGACCCAGGCCTCCCTGCGCCCCACCTCGACCTCCCAGTAATGCCGCCCAGAGGAGAACCGCTCCCGGCCCAGCACGCAGGGGTCCAGATCGAATCTGCTGGGGTCATCAGGCAGCTCCAAGTCGAAGGGCAGTCGCATCACACTCTTCCTATCATCAAACAGCAAGAGTTTGGAGCTTGCAGTGTCAGGGTCGAGGGATGGGCTGACTGTGGGAAGAGAAGAGGGTCAGCTTTGGGAGTTCTGGCCCCTGACCCACACTCTTGCACAGAGGAACCCCAGGGCCTCTCCCTCACGTCTCTGGGGAGGTGGAGGCACAGCAGCCCTGCGAATCCCTGTGTTTCCCTATTTTCTGCCCAGGACCCCATGCACAAAGCCCGCCCCAGAGCAGGTGAGGTGACTCCAGGTGGATCCAAGGGCCATTGCCCGGGAGAATAGGAGACATGGCCAGGGCAATGTGAGCTCTGCTCATTGCCCAGGGTTCTGGTTCCCTGTGCATGTGTGTGAGAGAGACAGAGAGACACAGAAACAGAGAGAAGAGAAAAGGAGACAGAGCAAGGGAGAGACAGAGAGAGGCAGAGCTGGAGGGAGGACATGAGATGGTACCACAGGGGCACTGATGCAGGTGCTGTAGGACAGCTGGGGTGTCAACCACTGGGGAGTCCCGTCTGGAAAACCTGAGAGGGATCTCATAGCCCTGAAAGCTGAGACCAACATCTTCCACAGCAGCCTACTTTGCTCCTGCCTGTGCTCCCTGCCCGGTGTCCCTCTGGGAGCTCTCAGGCCCCCAGCCTGTGACCTGGGTGGAGGGTCCATCTACACTGGGCTCCCTAATGAGAGGCAGGGAGGGTGTTTGGGGCCAGGCTGGGGCTCCTCTCTTCTGGAAGCTGCCTTTCCAACCAGGGGAAGGTTCAGGGCCCCAGGACCAGAGCCAGTGCCCGCCCTCATTGACCTAAAGCCCCACATGCTTGAGTCTCCCCCTGGATGTCCCAGACACTCACATTTCCTGCACTGGAGAGGACCACACTCTCCTACTGTGAAAACCTCCACGTTCCCCCAAATGTCCCTTCACCTCCTTCCTGGAGTGGCACCCTGCACCCTCTCACCTTCTACCAAAGACTGTTTCTTTGTTTCCCCAAAAATTCTCACTCCATCTTCCTGAATTCTCCCTGCTCTGCCCACCCAGCCCTTCCTGTAGAGTCTGAGCCTGAGGATGGAGGCACCCACGTGGCATCTCCATTACAGTCAAACTCAGACTCCTGTTTCCTTCTCTTCCACATCCTCTCATCCTTTAAAAAAATTATTCACATTAAAAAATAGACTCACAAAAAGAAGCAAAATGGCATAAGAATATGCTTATGACACCATCCTGCATAATGACAGTGAAAGGATGAAAACCAGAAAATCAGCATTGACACACACTGTCAATAACTACATCACAGCCTCCAGACCGTATTCAGATCTGGCCAGCTGCTCCAATCACCAATCACGCCCTTTCCTGGTCAGTCTGTTCTTTTTCAAATTGCTACATGGCACTCTATTGTTGATCCCACACACAACACTGGATGGACAACAGGATTGTTGTCAGTTTTAGCAAATCTGAATGGCTGCTAAGGACATCCTTGTCCTGGTCTTTCTGGGGACACACTTTCATTCCTCCGGGGTCTCCGGCAGGAATTCAGTCGCAGGGGTCACGGGGTAACTGAACGTTCTGCCTTCTCATCAGCTGCCACCCCGTTCCCCAAAGTGGTTGCGCCATTTTGTATTCCCATCGGCATCTTGGACAACCCCGACATCCAGGAGGACCTGACTTCCTCTCACCAGTCCTCCTGCGTCCTCCCCCCACCCTCTTCATTCCCCTTCTCTTCTTGCTGGCGCAGATTCTGTGCTTATGAACCCTTATAATCCTTCTCTAGTGAGCATTCTCAAGTACGTCCCTCAGGAAACCCAAAAGCTAGAGGAGCCTCTGAGGCTCCAAGATCAGAGCCTGTGCGATCCCGCGCTGGACTCCTGTTCCGCCCTCTCCTGTTCGTCTCCCGACAGCTGGGACCTGCGCCCATCCCTCCCACAGCCGCAGGCTGCCCTCCCTGCAGAGACGTCGTCTTCGCTCCTTCCTCATCCCTGCAGCGTGGTCTCTCCTCACACTGCATCATTCCTTTCAGGGAACAAACATGTTTACTGCCTTTTCCTTCAGCTAAAACCAAGCCAGCCACACTCCAGCTGATTCCCACTCTCCAGTTTTCAGCCCAGCCTAACATCAGTAATTTTGGAATTTTCTACACAGAGCTCTCCGCAGGGGGAACCTCACTCATCACCCCAGTGGTGGTTTTTCCGGGTCATTTTCTGTGCTCCTCTCACTCCACTGCTCAGCTGCATGGACACCATCAGCCACCCGTGAACACACTGTCTCTGATGTCAGGGTGAGGCATCTCCTGGTCCCTCCCCAGCTCTGTCCACGTGTCCTGACTCCTTCATCAGGAGCCATCCTGCTCGGACAGACCTCCAGACAGTGAGGTTCTCCAAGACTAGAGCTTGGCTCTCTCTTCTTTGTCCTGGGTCTTTCCCTTACTTGTTTTTAATTCTTATTCCTTTCTTAAAAGAATTTGTTAAAGAATAATTTTAGGTTTACGGTTAAATTGAGGCCCCAGCAGGACCTGGTGATGCCATGTGGCCAACTTCATTATTGCACCCAATCATTCCTGTAATATTCACCCTGACCTATTCCAGTCTCAGCTAAAATTTTTCATTGGTTTATGGCGTGCCTCCCCACATAGATTCGATGCCCCATGAGGATGGGAGGAAGCCATTTCACTCCCTAATAAATACCTGGTTGCTCGCCCACTAAGCCATCGCTCACTGTTTGTGATGAATGAATGAAGGGATGAACGCATGAGTTCTCTCTGTCTCCTCCTTGGTCCTGCAGCAGGTGGCCATGTTTGGACCAGCTCCCCGGCTTCCCTTAGTCCTCTCACTTGCCCCGTCTCGTGCCCTGCCAGTTTCTCCTCTCCAGGTCCTGGGAGCTCCAGCCACAGATTCTGCCCCTTGCACCCTATCCCTCCCGCCTATGAGATGGTGTCCAGGGGCCCAAAGTCACTGGTTTCTCCACTCTCCAGGGTAACAGTGTGCCCCCAGTGCCCTTTCTCAGAAAAGCTGACCATCCTGGCAGCTCCCACAGGCAGGATCCACTGCCAGAGGCTCTCCCAGGGCCTCAGGAAACAAAACAGAAGGAGGTAAGGTGTCTTGGGGCCACTGAGACCAGACATTCACAAGGATGGAGCTGCCTCTCACCAGCATGTAACTCAGCATTTCTGCACCCTGGACTAGAACACATGGACATGCACACAGATGACCACACACATGCACACTCACACGTGTCCACATACTTATGCTTATGGACACATGCACTTAGACATGCACACACGTACATGCGCACATGGATGCACATGCAAAATGCACACGCTTATGCACACTCATGAGCACACACACATGGGAATGAGCATCGGAATGCAGACTGAAGCCAGAAAGGGTCTGGACTTGCCCCCTGGGGCCCTTCATCGTCCCGCCCTCACCATCCTCTTGAGTAGCTCTGACCTTCCCACACTATCTCCATCAGAAGCCAGTGTGTGAGGGAGAGAAGCCGAGACACGTATGTCACTGAAGGAGGCCCCTCCTGCCCTTTCCTGTTTCCCCGAGACCAGCTCTGATTGTGTGGTCCCTAGGACAGGCCTCCCACCCTTTCACCCGTGCTCTCTGGAATTGGGGCTGCACTTCTGGCTGCCTTTGCCTTTAGGGAGCGGGACTTGGGGGTGTGCTGGGGGCAGAGACCCCCCAACCCTCCAGCATGGCCCTCACCACCGAGGAGGCCGACCTCTCTCCAGCCCGCCCTGAAACAGAAGGATGGGAAACCGAGGGCCTCAGCGTATAAAGTGGGGCCAAAGCTCCTGTTCTGGGAAGCTACGTCAGAACAGGACTCACCGAGCTCGTCCCCTGGTCTCTTGTAAAACAAGAACAAATGCACCTCCTTTAGTGCTCAGGGAAACAATAGTGGGGCATTTGTCCCCGGGGAGGGCAGTTTGTGGGCCCAGCCCCCTGGCCTGAGGCTTCCTCTCCACCTTAAAGCCATAATGAGGCTCTAACACCAGCCAAGGGACAGTCTGCTCTGCTCCTCCAACTGGGCCTGACCTCAGGGGGCAAGTCCCCAGCTCCTGAAATGGCACAGGAGGCAGGGCTGGACCAGTGGGGAGGGAGACGGTCAGTGAGGCTGACGGTCCTGACGACGGCAACAACAGAGGCTCACGTGCCCGGCTCGCTGCCTCGTGTCACCACTGCCCAGCCTTTCAGGACCAGGCCCAGCCTTGTCTATTCCCAGAGGGAGTGCTGCCAGCCTTCGTGAAACCTCCTGGGGAGGAATCACCGGGCCTCTCGGAGAGAGGGGGCTTCCCTGGGGCTGTGGGGACTGGGCCACCCATGGGCTGGGCCTGCACAGGGCGCTCCCTTCCTACTGAGTTTGGGGCACACAGGTGAAAGTCAGTCCAGGGCTTAGCGTGAGCACCCATGGTCTGGAGGGGCAGGCCTGTGCTGTTGGGGTCCCTGCCCACCAGACAATGGCAGGTCCCACTCCTCTGCGCGCGAGCTCCCTCTTCTTCCAGCAGTTTCCTGTTCTTACCCCTTTGAGGCTTCCACAACAGGGAGATGATTGTGGCCACTCCGAGAACTGCTGCCACAAGAATCAGAGGCAGAGCTATTTTCCAGGCTGTGGACCGGAACCATCTGGAGGTGGGATCTGCAGGGATTCCAGGGGTGAAGAAGACAGTGAGAGAGCTTCAGTGTTCTCAGGGTGGAAACGCTGCAGGGTTCACGGGTCGGGGGTACGATGCTTACAAACCGCTCTGAAATGGTTCAGAAAACCGTGTGTGTTCTGTTTGTACAGACGGATGTAGGTGGATGCACAGGAGAGAGACAGTAGACGAGTGGAGAGAGATGGTCAAACAAAGGGCAGGACGTTAACTGTTGGGTGAATCTGGGTAAAGTCTGCACAGGACTCTGTGTATTAGTCCTGCAAATTTTCTGTAAGTTTGAAATCATTTAGAAATGAAAATTTTATACAAAGTTGGGCATCGAAGCCATGGAGGGGTCCTTCAGAAGCCACCAAGGGGTCTTTCGGGGGACGAATGGATAAGTGAGTGAACTGTGCTGCAGCCCGACAATGGAAGATTCTTCAGCGCTGTACAGAAATGAGCTGTGAGCCCATGAAAAGACATGGAGGAAGCTGAAGTGCACAGGACTCCGTGAAAGAGGCCCGTCTGCAATGGCTCCACACTGCACGATTCCAAGCATGTGGCGCTCTGGGAACAGCAAACCAGGGAGACCGTGCAATACCCTTCCAGTGGTCTCAGGGGCTGGGAGAGCGAGGGATGAATGGTGGCGCACAGAGGACTTTCCGGACAGTGAAACCACTCTGTCTGATACTGTGATGGTGGATCCAGGTCACTGTGCATTTGTTCAAACCCACAGAAGGCACCATACCCAGCGTGACCCCTGATGCGCACCACGGACTCGGGATGATGATGTGTCCACGTCGGTTCATCAACTGTAACAAATGTACCTCTCTGGTGGGGATGTGGATTAAGGGGGCGGCTGTGTGAACGTGAGAAATCTCTGCTCCTTTCCCCAGTTATGCTGTGCACCTGAAACTGCTCCAAAAAGTAATGCCTATTAAAAAAACTTTTAAAAATGTGTATGTGGAGCCAAGGTTTCTGTTTCCCCTGGAAGAGACAGCTGTGCTGGGGGCTCCCTCTGCACCCCAGCTCTGCTCCACCTCAGTAATCAGCACCTGAAGCTGTACATCTCCCCTGACCCCCGGGCAGGCTGTGTACAGGGCCCTGCCTCCTCGTCCACTCTTGCTACAAACCTTGGGATTCCCTCCTAATGTCCTGGCATCCGGGGACACGAGCGCCCGTGCTCAGAGCTTTTGAGGTCAGAACTGAACACTCACCAGACAGGTGGTGCCTGGACACCTTCTTCTCTGGAAAGGGGGGGCTAGAGACGGAGCAGGCCAGGCCGCCCACAGCCTTGTTGGGGACGGTCAGGCTGGAGGCCACAGCCCAGAGGCCAGTCGTCGGCGAGACCGAGATGTTGGTCTCAGAATGAAGGGTCTGTCCCTGGAAGTCTCTCCACTCCACCTGGGGCTCTGGGTACCAGCCTGCCGAGGTGCACTCCGCCTGGACAACTCCATCCTGGTCAACTTGCACTTGGATTCTGGGCTCAGAGCCCAGCCCTGCGGGAAGAGATGCCCCAACCTCTGCAGTCATAACTGCTTCCATCAGAAAAATTAAAATCCTGAGAATTTCCAATAGGTCATTAGGGAATTTTTACAAACTATCTCCCTTGTGTCATATTTACATGCCAAATATGTTACACTTACTCCCAGAAAGAAAACAAAAGCAGAACCAATCAGAAAAGACTTGGAAAGATTAAGTACCTCGCCTGTATCACAAAATTAGTAAATGCAGGAATTCAGCAGAGGTTTGTTGACTTCAAACACAATTTCTGGATCACCGAGGAGACATCTCCATCTTCAGACTCTTCTTTCTGTCTCTCTGCCTCTGACTTTGTCTCTATCTCTCTCTTTGTCTCTGTCTCTCTCTCTCTGTCTCAGACTCTCTCTCCCTGTGTTACTTTCCCTCTCACTGTCTGTCTATCTTTCTGTCTCTGCGTCTCTGTCTGTCTGCCTGTCTCTCTCTGTTGCTCTGTTTGTCTCTGTCTCTTATTCTGTCTCTGTCTTTCTCTGTTGCTGACTGTCTGTCTCTGTCTCTCACTCTGACTGTCTCTCTGTCTCTGTCTCTTCTTCCTCCCTCCCTCCCCCTTTTCTCCAGGGGGCAGAGAAGAGAAGGAAGTTAGAAAACAGAGCCGCGTGTTCAGAGACACATTTTCTGGGAAGACCTGGCTGTGACAGCGCCTGGAACACGGGATGCCAGGAGCACCTGTCATGGGAGTGCTCAGGCTTAGGAACATGGGCCACGACCTGGAGCTGGGACGAAACTTCAGGGAGAAGCTCCCGGGGAGACCAGGGACTCACTGGCCGGCCCTCACCTGCCACCGTCAGCCAGAGCGTGGCCTCTGCAGTCATGGTGCTGTCATTGAACTGGCAGTGGAACATCCCGTTATCGAAAGTGGTGACGTTGTGTATCCTCACCGAGGCCTGGCCCTGGGCCACACCATCCTTCAGGAAGGTGGTCCTTCCCTGATACAGTGCCATCTGCTCTTCAGGCACGTCCTTCCCTTTCCAGTGCACGTGCACGGCGGGGGAGGGCTGGTCCCTGTACCACCGCATCTCCATGTCCTCGGCGCTGATCTCGGGGGACAGATAGCATGGCAGGTCTGCGTCCTCCCCCACCTTGGCCAGAACAGGCTCACTGGGCCCATAGACCTCGAAATCGGCTTTCTGTCCTACAGGCAGATCCGAAAGGACTGGTTAGACCAGGGGCCAGGAGACCAGCCTCTCCCACCCACGGCTATGGTCCCCTGGGCTGGGGTCCTTGGGTCCTGAGTTGACCCGGGAAGGTGTCGGCCTGGCTCCCCTCTGGCCTTCCCCTCCCTACACTGGGGCATCCTCCTAGCACGGGGAGGGAAGCTCTCCTACCGTTTCCAGGGATGGCGCCAGACAGCAGCTGCAGGAGGAGGAGGGGAACGGAGCCAATGGGCCGAAAGGCATCTTGTCCATGGGTCTTGGCCATGCCTCCTGGGGACAGAGAGAGCCTGGATGCCAGAGACAAGGTGGGGACTGCATTAATTTCTCTCACTGTCTCTGTCTCTCTTGCTATTTCAATCTCTGTCTCTCTGTATGTCTCTCTCTATCCATGTCTCTGTTCCTCTCTCTGGATCTCTGTCTCTCTGTTTCTTTCTTTCTCTGTCTCTCTGTCTCTGTCTTGGGGGGAGCCACTGCACTGCCAGGAGGCTAATGGGAGTGAAGTAAAAAGGATCTTCGAAGAGAAAGGTCATTTTTAACAATCTCAGCCCCTCCCCATCCCTCACAAGTTATGAATCCCAGACAGAGAGACCACAACTCAGCCAGTCCTGTGTCCACCTGCTTATTGGTAAGGTGTCTTTTATCAGCATCCATCCACAGAGTTCCACGGAGACCCCTCTACTGTGAGGAGCTTCACTTCCTCACCTGCTCAGTTAAGATTATTTTCCAATCTCTAGCCACGATCTGTCATGAATCACAAGCAGTCTGGAGAAGAAAATGTAAATCCAAGGTCAAAATCATGTCCACAGAGCCCCTTAAAGCCTCCTCTTTTCCTGTTGTCCTCAAGAGGACTTCTGCAGTTGGAGAGGGGACACAGAACCCTGCGTTCCATGGCAGCAAGAGCTTGAGGCCAACACACCCCATACTTTAGTCCTTATTGTGAACTCGGTTTAGAGAGTCAGATTCCAAACAGGTGTGCTGGCCTGACTGCTCCACCCGGGGTCTCCCTGGAACTCAATGATGGGAAGAAAGCGGAGAAAGGAGAGATGTAGGTGAAGCCCCAGGAAAGCCCAAGGTACCCTGCCCTTGAGGATGGGAACAGAGAGGAGAAAGCAGAGATGTGGATGAGGCCCCAGAAAAGCCTGAGGTGCCCTGGCCCTCAAGGATGGGAGGAACGTGGAAGAAGCAGAGATGGACACGAGGGCCCCAAGCAGCAAGTCCTCACCCAGCCCGAGTCCAGCCACAGGCTTCCTGGGAATCCTGGTGGTGGTGAGGAGCAGTTTAGTTCTCTGCCAGCTCCCGGTGGGCCATCGAATTAGTGAAGCTGGCCGTCTGCAGGTGGTGTGAGGGGAGCCTAGAAACAGCCCACGCAGCTGAGTCCCCGATCTCTGGAGGATCCTCCTAGGACTTTTCTGCCAAAATAACCAACTGTGCCTCTTTGGGAGCTGCCACACAAAACACCCCAAACCTGAGGGCTCCCTGAGGGGTGTGGTCACCAGAACTGAACTCCTGAGGGCGAGGAGCACGACCCTGGCAGCAGGAGATAAGGGGGGAGACGGAGAGCGAGTGGGGCGGCCGGTGGCGGATGGCGTCGGGGTGGTGTCAGGAGCCTGAGGAGGAGACTCACATCTCGAGGGCTCAGACCCGGGCCAAGGGCAGAGGCTGGGCCTTCAGATAAAGTTGCTCCGTTACCCAAGACCTCCATCCTTGCCAAGGTGGGCCCGCCTCCTTCGGGAAAGTTTCTCATGACCAGGTTTAACTTGACCAAAATCTGGCATTTCACCCCCAGAGACCCCTGGGCGGATTTCAGGCCAGCCCCTTCCCCATCCCCTCAGCTGTGGCAGTCTGTCCTCGCTGGGAGTCAGACTCAGATGGCTCAGAACACCCACCTGAGGAAGATGCTGGGCTGGACCGTGTTCCTGCCTCTTCTTCCTTCTGTTGACTCAAGTCTGGAATTCTCCAGAAGGGTTTGGTGGGAAAGAAGAAGGGCTGCTTGACTTTCTTGGAGGTGGGGTGTCTTCTTCTATTTGGCAGAATGCCAGGCGCTGAAGGTCTGTGTCCCCCCAAAGTCAGAGCTCACACGGGGGCTGGTGTTGCCCCCATTCCTCCTCGGGGAGCCGCTGACCCCAATGGGAGAGCCGCCACGAGGAGGCGAGGGCTCCACACCTGCAGAGTGACCGTCCTCCAGGTCCACAGCGGCCACATCGCTGAGTGGCCCTCGCTGGGCATGAGCTCCTGTGTGGCCCAGGGCCTTTCTCCGGGCGTCGAGGGCTACGAGAGACGTCCACCCAACTCGTGAGGTGCAGCCTTTACACGGGGTGGGGAGAGGCCCCCTAAAAGGGCCGAGGGAGGAGAGGGTGGCAGGCAGACTTGGGGCCCCGTCCTGTAGGTTCCACGTGTGTGAAGTGTCCAAGAGGCGACTCTAGAGACACAGACCACAGATTGGTGGCATCAGCCATGGGGAGAGGGCGAGAACAGGGTGTGTTGGCCTGGTGGTTTGGGGTTTTAGTTGAGGGTGATAAAAATATTTTGGAAACGATAGTGGTAGTGGTTGCAAGGACTGTGAATGTGCAGAATACCACTGAATTAGCACTCTAAAACGGTTAATTTCATGTTATGTGAATTTCACCTCAATGGAAGAATGGAAAAAGAAAAAAAGAGAAATCAACAAAGAAAAGAGAAAAACAAAAAATTAGAAAGAAAATTAAAAAATAAAAAAGAATCAAAAAATGGAAAAAGGAAGTCAAGGAAAGATAGGAAGAAAAGAAAAATAATAAAAGAGAAAAGATTAATAATGTAACGAAAAAATAAAAGAAAGTTGAAAAAGAAAAGAGAAAATTAAGAAAAAGGAAAAAATATGAAAACTAAAAAGTATGACAGAAAAGAAATAGAAAAGAAAATAGAAAAATAAGACAAGAATGAATCAAAAAAAGGAGAACTGTGCTTACATGCTTGCAGATGTATTAAGTTTCAAAGGAACGCATACCCAAAGTCCCATGGACCCCATTAAACATTGCTGCTCTTTGGCGCCCCGACCAGGAACATGTGTGCAGTCCGCCAGCCCCCTTCCCAGGTTCTCGGGGGTCCCCAAACAGGGCGTCTGTCCTCCCACCTCCTGCGCTGGGCCTGGGCACAGCTTCCCGCCGGGGCCCTGGGCACACAGGCCTTTTTGTGCTCTCTTCTCCCAGAACCCCCTGGAAACGCTCTGCCAGGACCCCCTGCAGCCCCCTCTGTCCCACAGAGGGGCTGGTCTGGGAGTCTCAGAGGACACAGCGCTCTCTCTTCCATTTCGCCCCCACCTCCCCGCACAGCCTCCTGCTTCCTGCCCCTGGACTCTCACAAGGTGCTTCCAGATCCTCCAGGCACTGAGAGTGGTGTCAGCCCAGATCAGGAGCCTTTGGCTCAACTCCCTCTGGGACCTAAATTCAGTCCCCGTGGCCTCACGGCTCTCAGACCCTCCTGGCCTGGTCCAGGTCCCAAGGGCAGTTTTCAGGAGCTGTCAGGTCCTCATGGTTTCCCTGGGCCCCCCGTCCTTTGATGGGAAACCTTCCTTGTTCACAATATTAGGTCAAGTGCTCTGTAAATGTAGCTGGGAGATCCTCCTTAGAACCAGAGCTGTCACATTTCTGAGTTTGCCTTGTGTCTTGGGCTTTGGAAACGGTGATTGTCAGACGCCCGATGGCTGAACACAGTGAAGACAAACGCCTTGGCTTGCTCAGGGCGTTCCACAACAGAAGGTGTGGTTTATTCCACGTTCCTAAGAGGATTTCAGGACCACACGCTGCACTGGACACAGTCTCGTTTTCCTGCAGAAAGGAGAAGCCTGAACTCCAGCTGCAGATGTGAACAGCGCCCTCCCCGGGTCTGCGAGATGTGCTTGCCCGCGGCTGCCTTTCCTGCATTTATTAACCTTTCCTAAGCGTCTTGTGAAGTGACGTCCCACCTGCCCAGTAACTTACACTCTGCACAGACCAGGAGGGACTCGAGGGTCTGGGTGGCCACGAGGGGTGGGATCCCTGTGGTGGCACTGCTCACTTGGGGACAGTGCAGGGAGCTGGATGGCTGGGGTCTGGGACATGTCGGCCCCCTTGCCTTCCACACCAGGTGCGTCCTCACACAGTCACTCATTTACCTTCAGAGACTTGCACACACACACACACACACAGACGTTTGTGTACCATCTTCACACACTCACACACAGGGCTGACTAATACAACAGGCAGTCCGTCCCCGTGGTCTGGCCAGAGCCCCCAACGGGGCACAGTCCAGCCCAGAAGCCTCCTCTGGGTCTAGCAGGATAATCGAAACCCCAAGAAGACAAGATAGAAAAATCCAGAAACACTTAGGAAGGCAATCCAATTGGGATAATGGATGAAAAAAATACAAGTAGGAATCAAAAAATAATAGGAAACAATTAAGCCAGAGATCAATACTTTCGTTACTATTTCTGTGAAGATTCTGATTAGTTTTCGAATCACTGTCTCATCTATGGGTGGTGTTTGGGTGACTTGCTATGACTTTGAAAAATTTAGGTCTTAGGACATAATGTATAATATTGCTTAGCTTTTTACAAATTTTTTATTAAGTTTGTAACCTGTCTAAAGTTTGGGAAATACATTTTATAAGATTGAAAAGTTTTAATTTTTATACTTGTGCAAATAGTCTGTGACTATTTAGGGCATAATTGACTGTTGAGTATTTTTAAAATGATGATTGTTTAGTAAATTCACCTTACTAATATATTAGCCATTAAGCAAAAAAGTGAGTAGAGAATGACTGTCCACACAGTAACTTCCAGGACACCAAAGAATATGTCAAAAATAGCAAACCAAAGGCTACAGGTAAAAATGTATCTACTTATTTATTTATTTTTATTTTTTGAGGAAGATTAGCCCTGAGCTAACATCTGCCACCAATCTTCCTCCTTTTTGCTGAGGAAGACTGGCCCTGAGCTAACATCCGTCCCCATCTTCCTCTACTTTATATGTGGGACGTCTGCCCCAGCGTTGCTTGACAAACGGTGCACCAGTCAGCGATTGGAGAAACCACCAAACCCCAGCCTCTGAAGCAGAGAACGCGAACTTAACCACTATGCCACTGGGCGGACCCCTAATTTATTTCTTTTTGAACTTAGAGTATTTTAAAAAAATTAAATGAAAACATACGGCTAATAAATCCAATATAGGATTTTTAAACGGGACACCAAAAGCACAAATCACAATGGAAAAAAGAAAAATATGGATCATGCCCCTCTCAGTATGTAGTTAAGAATAGGAACCACTATGCACACATGGGGCAGACCACCACGGTGTTCACTTTAAAGAGCTCGCGATTACATTTGTAAATTACTCCTCAATAAAGCTGAAATTAAAAAGAAAAGCAGAAGTGAAGCCACATCGATTCAACAGAGGGCTCATAAGCGTAAATACGGAACGGCCCTGAGCGCACGAGGAACCCCTGCGATTCCATATAAGACAACAGCCGCATAGAAGAAATGGGCAAAGGATTGGAGCCGGCAGTCGCGGGAGGAGAGAGAGGACGCCGCGAGCCGACGGAAGGATGCCCGTCCCCGTCAGCCGAGGGATACGAACCACAGCACGCGCAGCGCCCGCACACGCGCTGCAACCGCGAAAGTGGAGGAAGACGCTGCGGCCGCGGCATCACCCCTGCGGGCGAGGGTGCGGAGCACCTGGAACCCTCCAACCCGCTGGCGCGAACGCAACGTGGTGCGGCCACTCTGGGGACCCGGTGGCAGTTCCTCAGGGGCTTCAGAATAACGTGCCCCTCGCTCCTAGGGGTTTATCCAGGAGGAAGGAACGCACACGTCTGCACGAGCACCGTGCGCGAGCGTTCGTGGGCCTCACTCGGAATAGCCAGCAGCTGGAAACGACCCGAATCCGAGCCGGGGAGCAGAGGAGGTGCGCGTCGAAGACCCGTCAGCGATGAGGGGACGAGCGATGCTTATGATGTCAGTGTAATGTCCAGTGGAACTCACCAGCAAAGAGCACGTGCGTGTGATTCCATGTATTTGACGTTCTAGAACAGGAAACACTGCAGAGCGCGCCTGGGCGGGGTGGGGAGGAGGGACCAAATGGAACAGACTCGGGGAGGCCGGCGTGGAGGCTGTCCCTCTCCTGGTGGAGGTGTGGTTACCCCATTGTACACAATCTCCAGAGTTCCTCCAACTGTGCTGTGAAACCTGGCAGGTCTTATTACAGGTCAATGTGACCGTAATTAACAAAGAAGAGGCCTTTCCACTGCTTTCCTGGCCACTCCATCCACTGACCACCGTGGTGCTCCCAGCTCCGAACTCCTGGAACCCTAGGTGCTGGGACGCTATTATAACCTTCATCCCGGCTTCGTGTGAGGAACTGGACTCTGTGAAGCAGTCGTAGATTCCTGGGGTCCTCGTTTCCCATGTTCCTCCGTCAAGCCCTTCTATCTCAACTCCACACCCCCTGCGGCGGGCTGAACGAGACCCCAAAAAGATGAGTCCAAGTCCTCACCCCCGCTACCTGTGATGGGCCCTTCTTTGGAAATGGGGTCTTGGCAGCTGCAGTTCAGGTAAGGGTCTGGAGGCGAGACGACCCTGGAGGAGGACGGGCCCTGAATCCAATGGCAGGTGTCCTGATCACAGAAAAGAGACGGACGTATGAGACCCAGAGACTCAGGAGACGGTCGTGTGACAATGGAGGCAGAGACTGGGGTGATGCGGCCACAAGCCCAGGAGTGCCCGGAGCACCAGGAGCTGGGAGAGGCGTAGAGCAGACTCTCCCTCAGGCCTCCAGAAGGACCAACACTGCCGACCCCTTGATTGTGGGCATCTGGTCTCCAGAACTGTGAGAGAACAGGTCCTGGGTCTTAAGCCCCCAGTGCTGGTGCTCTGTTGGGGCAGCCCCAGGCACCACCACAGGCCCCCTGTGCTCTGCTGTGGGGTAGGGGCCCCGACCCAACAAAGTTCACATCGGCTGCTCCCCATTAGGTCTGGCAACGGGAAGCAAGGGGGAGCACGTAGGATGGGACAGTCCCCATCCTGTCCCTCTCAGGGCCACCAGGCTCCCAGCCCCAGACCCCCATTTGCGTTCTCTTAGCACCCAAGAAACCAGCCACACTGGGCCCCTGAGCAACGTCCCAGCTCCTGGGCTCCTCCCAGCTTCCCTCTGCCCCCAGACACAGGGTGGAAGTGGCTCTGACAGCACGAGGCTGCCATCCCTCAGAGTTCCCTCCTTGTCCTCTGAGCCGTTGCATTCCCGGCACTTAAGGTCTAGTCTGTTCTCCCTGTCACACTGCCCCTGTGGTCTCCACCCACCTGGACCCTGACCGACACCAAGGGCAGCCTGGGAGGTCTGGAGTCTGTGGTTTGGCCTCCACCTGGCCCTGGGCCAACCCTCCAGGGTGAGGGAGGGAGAGAGAGGGACCCAAGGTCGACCAGACATCTGGGGGTTGTGAGGAGATGGAGGGGGAGGAGGTGTTGGAGGGGGATGGGGGGATGAGGAAGAGGAGGGGAGGAGGTGGAAGGCTGGGTTTTATTGAGCTACTAGCACGTGCCTGGCTCTGGGGTCAATGTTTTACAAATGCCCCAAGCACGTTTCCCAGAGTCACCCAGTGGTGTATAATAACATGGAGGCTCCGTCAGCTTGGGCTGCGTAAGAAAAATCACAGACTGGGGCTCAATCCACAGCGTTCATTGTCTCCCAGTCTGGAGGCTGGAAGTCAGAGGCCCAGGTGAGGGCAGGGCTGCTCCCTCCTGAGGCCTCTCCTGGGTGTGGAGATGGCTGTCTTCTTCATGTCCTCACATGGTCATCCCTCTGTGTGTGTCCGTGTCCTCCTCTCCTCTTCTTGTAAGGACACCATCGTGTGGGATCAGGGCCTACACCAGTGACCTCACTTTAACTTCACCACCTCCTTAAATGCCCCATCTCCACATACACTCCCTTTCTGAGGTTCTGGGGATTGAGGCTCCAATATATGAATAGGAGGGAACACAATTCAGCCTACAACATATTGTCATCATTTTTCAGAGAAATAAAGCTGAAACAGAATAATTCACAAAGTTGCACGCTTGTGAGGGGCCCCACTCTGATTTAAGAGATTAGATACATCTCCCAAAGATCTGAACTGGACTTGGCTGGGGAGAAGGTGGGCCTCATCGGAGGAAGGTCCCAGTCCGTCTCTTGTCCCTGACCCTGGGGAGGGTCTGAGGCCCCTGGGGCCAATGTCCTCAGTACATGGTCAGGGGGCTGGGGTCGCGTGTCCACAGGCAGAAGAATGGCTGCAGGGAGACGAAGCAAGAGGGTACAGAGAATGTGCAGATGAGGCATCTGTCATCCACGCTGTAGAAGGTGAGCGTGTCGGCGTCACAGTCCAATAGAACGCGCACCCGGTACAGGGGCTGCGGAGGGTGGAGGCGAACCCTCGGAAAGGTGCGGGCCTGGTGCTCCTTCTTGTACAATTCCACAGCCCAGATCCCATGCTGGGGCGACTTGGGGACCCTTGCCTTCTGATCTAAACTCTCCACACACATGCCCAGGATCCAGACCTTCCTGCGCCCGACCTCCACCTCCCAGGAATGCCGCCCAGAGGGGAACGGCTCCCAGTCCAGCACACAGGTGTCTGAGACAAATCTGCCAAGGTCGTTGGGCAGCTTACGGCTGAAGATCAGCTGAATCACACTCTTCCCATCCATAAACAGAAAGAGTTTCGAGCTTGCAGTGTCCGGGTACAAGGGTGTGATAACTGTGGGAAGAGGAGAGGGTCAGCTTTGGGGGTTCTGGCACCCAACCCACACTCTTGCATGGAGGGGACCCCAGGGCCTCTCCTCCACATCTCTGGGGAGGTGGAGGCACAGGAGCCCTGCAAATCCCTGTATCCCTGTTTTCTACCCAGGACCACACGCAGACAGACCACCCCCAAAGCAGCTGAGGTGACTCCAGCTGGAGCCAGGGGCCGGCTCCCAGGGGAGAAAGAGACACAGCCGGTGCAATGTGAGGTCTGCTCAGCGCCCAGTGTTCTGGTTCCTTGTGCATGTGTGGCAGAGAGACACAGAGAGAGAGAAACAGAGAGAAGAGAAAGAGAGACAGAGGGAGAGAGAGACACAGAAAGAGAGATGCAGAGAAAGACAGAGACAGATAGGGAAAGAGAAGGAGAGACAGAGAGAGAGGAAAACAGAGATAAAGGCAGAGAGAGAGTGGGACAGAGAGACGAGAGAGACTGAGAGACACAGAGAGAGATGAAGAGGCAGAGAGATAAACAGACAGAGGGTAAAATAGAGAGACAGTGAGGGAAACAAAGAGAAAGAGAGAGACAGAGACAGAGACAGAGACAGACAGACACAGCTGGCAGGAAGATCTGGGAAGACATGAGATGGTACCACAGGGGCACTGATGCAGGTGCTGTAGGACAGCTGGGGTGTCAACCACTGGGGAGTCCCGTCTGGAAAACCTGAGAGGGATCTCATAGCCCTGAAAGCTGAGACCAACATCTTCCACAGCAGCCTACTTCACTCCTGCCTGTGCTCCCTGCCCGGTGTCCCTCTGGGAGCTCTCAGGCCCCCAGCCTGCGACCTGGGTGGAGGGTCCATCTACACTGGGCTCCCTAATGAGAGGCTGGGAGGGTGTTTGGGGCCAGGCTGGGGCTCCTCTCTTCTGGAAGCTGCCTTTGCAACCATGGGAATGTTCGGGGCCCCAGGACCAGAGCCAGTGCCCGCCCTCATTGACCTGAAGCCCCACATGCTTGAGTCTCCCCCTGGATGTCCCAGACACTCACACTTCCTACACTGGAGAGGACCACACTCTCCTACTGTGAAAACCTCCACGTTCCCCCAAATGTCTCTTTACCTCCTTCCTGGAGTGGCACCCTGCACCCTCTCACCTTCTACCAAAGACTGTTTCTTTGTTTCCCCAAAAATTCTCACTCCATCTTCCTGAATTCTCCCTGCTCTGCCCACCCAGCCCTTCCTGTAGAGTCTGAGCCTGAGGATGGAGGCACCCACGTGGCATCTCCATTACAGTCAAACTCAGACTCCTGTTTCCTTCTCTTCCACATCCTCTCATCCTTTAAAAAAATTATTCACATTAAAAAATAGACTCACAAAAAGAAGCAAAATGGCATAAGAATATGCTTATGACACCATCCTGCATAATGACAGTGAAAGGATGAAAACCAGAAAATCAGCATTGACACACACTGTCAATAACTACATCACAGCCTCCAGACCGTATTCAGATCTCGCCAGCTGCCCCAATCACCAATCACGCCCTTTCCTGGTCAGTCTGTTCTTTTTCAAATTGCTACATGGCACTCTGTTGTTGATCCCACGCACAACACTGGATAGACAACAGGATTGTTGTCAGTTTTAGCAAATCTGAATGGCTGCTAAGGACATCCTTGTCCTGGTCTTTCTGGGGACACACGTTCATTCCTCTGGGGTCTCCGCCAGGAATACAGTCGCAGGGGTCACGGGGTAACTGAGCGTTCTGCCTTCTCATCAGCTGCCACCCTGTTCCCCAAAGTGGTTGCGCCATTTTGTATTCCCATCGGCATCTTGGACAACCCCGACATCCAGGAGGACCTGACTTCCTCTCACCAGCCCTCCTGCGTCCTCCCCCCACCCTCTTCATTCCCCTTCTCTTCTTGCTGGCGCAGATTCTGTGCTTATGAACCCTTATAATCCTTCTCTAGTGAGCATTCTCAAGTACGTCCCTCAGGAAACCCAAAAGCTAGAGGAGCCTCTGAGGCTCCAAGATCAGAGCCTGTGCGATCCTGCGCTGGACTCCTGTTCCGCCCTCTCCTGTTCGTCTCCCAGCAGCTGGGACCTGCACCCATCCCTCCCACAGCCGCAGGCTGCCCTCCCTGCAGAGACGTCGTCTTCGCTCCTTCCTCATCCCTGCAGCATGGTCTCTCCTCACACTGCATCATTCCTTTCAGGGAACAAACATGCTTACTGCCTTTTCCTTCAGCTAAAACCAAGCCAGCCACACTCCAGCTGATTCCCACTCTCCAGTTTTCAGCCCAGCCTAACATCAGTAATTTTGGAATTTTCTACACAGAGCTCTCCGCAAGGGGAACCTCACTCATCATCCCAGTGGTGGTTTTTCCGGGTCATTTTCTGTGTTCTGCTTACTCCACTGCTCAGCTGCATGGACACCATCAGCCACCCGTGAACACACACTGTCTCTGATGTCAGGGTGAGGCATCTCCTGGTCCCTCCCCAGCTCTGTCCACGTGTTCTGACTCCTTCATCAGGAGCCATCCTGTTCAGACAGACCTCCAGACAGTGAGGTTCTCCAAGACTAGAGCTTGGCTCTCTCTTCTTTGTCCTGGGTCTTTCCCTTACTTGTTTTTAATTCTTATTCCTTTCTTAAAAGAATTTGTTAAAGAATAATTTTAGGTTCACGGTTAAATTGAGGCCCCAGCAGGGCCTGGTGATGCCATGTGGCCAACTTCATTATTGCACCCAATCATTCCTGTAATATTCACCCTGACCTATTCCAGTCTCAGCTAAAATTTTTCATTGGTTTATGGCGTGCCTCCCCACATAGATTCGATGCCCCATGAGGATGGGAGGAAGCCATTTCACACCCTAATAAATACCTGGTTGCTCGCCCACTAAGCCATCACTCACTGTTTGTGATGAATGAATGAAGGGATGAACGCATGAGTTCTCTCTGTCTCCTCCTTGGTCCTGCAGCAGGTGGCCATGTTTGGACCAGCTCCCCGGCTTCCCTTATTCCTCTCACTTGCCCTGTCTCGTGCCCTGCCAGTTTCTCCTCTCCAGGTCCTGGGAGCTCCAGCCACAGATTCTGCCCCCCGCACCCCATCCCTCCCGCCTATGAGATGGTGTCCAGGGGCCCAAAGTCACTGGTTTCTCCACTCTCCAGGGTAACAGTGTGCCCCCAGTGCCCTTTCTCAGAAAAGCTGACCATCCTGGCAGCTCCCACAGGCAGGATCCACTGCCAGAGGCTCTCCCAGGGCCTCAGGAAACAAAACAGAAGGAACTAGGGTGTCTTCGGGCCACTGAGACCAGATGTTCCCAGGGATGGAGCTGCCTCTCACCAGCATGTAACTCAGCATTTATACACCCTGGACTCGAACAGACAGACATGCACACCCATGCCCATACACACACACACACTCACACGTGTCCACATACTTATGCTTATGCTCACAGGCACTTAGACATGCACACACTTACATGCGCACATGGATGCGCATGCAAAATGCACACGCTTATGCACACTCATGAGCACACACATGTGGGAACGAGCATCGGAATGCAGACTGAAGCCAGAAAGGGTCTGGACTTGGCCCCTGGAGCCCCTCATCATCCCGCCCTCACCATCCTCTTGAGTAGCTCTGACCTTCCCACACTATCTCCATCAGAAGCCAGTGTGTGAGGGAGAGAAGCCAAGACACGTATGTCACTGAAGGAGGCCCCTCCTGCCCTTTCCTGTTTCCCTGAGACCAGTTCTGATTGCGGGGTCCCTAGGACAGGCCTCCCACCCTGTCACCCCTGCTCTGTGGAATTGGGGCTGCACTTCTGGCTGCCTTTGCCTTTAGGGGGCAGGACTTGGGGTGTCCTGGGCGCAGAGACCCCGACCATCTAGTATGGCCCTCACCACCGAGGAGGCCGACCTCTCTCCAGCCCGCCCTGAAACAGAAGGATGGGAAGCCGTGGGCCTCAGCGTATAAAGTGGGGCCAAAGCACCTGTTCTGGGAAGCTACGTCAGAACAGGACTCACTGAGCTCGTCTCATGGGCTCTCCTAAAACAAGAACAAATGCACCTCCTTTAGTGCTCAGGGAAACAATAATGGGGCGTTTGTCCCCGGGGAGGGCAGTTTGTGGGCCCAGCCCCCTGGCCTGAGGCTTCCCCTCCACCTTAAAGCCATATTGAGGCTCTAACACCAGCCAAGGGACAGTCTGCTCTGCTCCTCCAACTGGGCCTGACCTCAGGGGGCAAGTCCCCAGCTCCTGAAATGGCACAGGAGGCAGGGCTGGACCAGTGGGGAGGGAGACGGTCAGTGCTGCTGACCGTCCTGACGACGGCAATAACAGAGGCTCACGTGCCCAGCTCGCTGCCTCGTGTCACCACCGCCCAGCCTTTCAGGACCAGGCCCAGCCCTGTGTATTCCCAGAGGGAGAGCTGCCAGCCTTCCTGAAACCTCCTGGGGTGGGATCACCGAGGGCCTCTTGGAGAGAGGGGGTTTCCCTGGAGCTGTGGGGACTGGGCCACCCATGGGCTGGGCCTGCACAGGGCGCTCCCTTCCTACTGCATTTGGGGCACACAGGGGAAAGTCAGTCCAGGGCTCAGCATGAGCACCCATGGTCTGGAGGGGCAGGCCTGTGCTGTTGGGGTCCCTGTCCACCAGGCAATGGCAGGTCCCACTCCTCTGCCCCCAAGCTCCCTCTTCTTCCAGCAGCTTCCCGTTCTTACCCCTTGGATGCTTCCGCAAGAGGCAGGTGATTGCGGCTACAAGTACTGCTGCTGCGAGAAACAGAGACAGAACTATCTTCCAGGCTATGGACAGGAACAATCCAGAGGCGGGATCTGCATGGATTCCGGGGGGTGAAGAATACAGTGAGAGAGCTTCTGTGTTCTCAGGGTGGAGACACTGCAGTGTTCAAGGGTCGGGGGCACAAGGTTTACAAACTGCTCTGAAATGGTTCAGAAAACCGTGTGTGTTCTGTTTTTACAGACAGATGCAGGTGGATGCACAGGAGAGAGAGAGTAGACGAGTGGAGAGAGATGGTCAAACAAAGGGCAGGACGTTAACTGTTGGGTGAATCTGGGTAAAGTCTGCACAGAACTCTGTGTATTAGTCCTGCAAATTTTCTGTAAGTTTGAAATCATTTAGAAATGAAAATTTTATACAAGGTTGGGCATGGAAGCCACCGAGGGTTCCTTCAGGGGGCGAATGGATAAGTGAGTAAACTGTGCTGCAGCCCAACAGTGGAAGATTCTTCAGCGCTGTACAGAAATGAGCTGTGAGCCCATGAAAAGACACGGAGGAAGCTGAGGTGCACAGGACTCCATGAAAGAGGCCCGTCTGCAATGGCTCCACACTGCACGATTCCAAGCATGTGGCACTCTGGGAACAGCAACCAGGGAGACCGTGCAATACCCTTCCAGTGGTGTCAGGGGCTGGGGGAGCGAGGGATGAATGGTGGAGCACAGAGGACTTTCCGGACAGTGAAACCACTCTGTCTGATACTGCGATGGTGGATCCAGGTCACTGTGCGTTTGGTCAAACCCACAGAAGGCACCACACCCAGCGTGACCCCTGATGTGCACCATGGACTCGGGACAATGACATGTCCACGTCAGTTCATCAACTGTAACAAATGCACTCTCTGGCATAGACGTGGATAAAGGGGGCGGCTGTGCCCACATGAGAAATCTCTGCTCCTTCCCCCAGTTATTTTGTGCACTTGAAACTGCTGCAAAAAATAATGTCTACTAAAAATAACTATTGCAAATGTCTATGTGGAGTGAATGTTTCTGTTTCCCCTGGAAAGTCAGGTGTCCTGGGGGCTCCCTCTGCACCCCAGCTCTGCTCCACCTCAGTAATCAGCACCTGAAGCTGTGCATCTCCCCTGACCCCCGGGGCAGGCTCTGTACAGGGACCTACCTCCTTGTCCACTCTTGCTACAAGCCTTGGGGTTCCCTCCTAATGTCCTGGCATCTGGGGACACGAGCACCCGTGCTCAGAGCTTTTGAGGTCAGAACAGAACTGAACACTCACCAGACAGCTGGTACCTGGACACCTTCTTCTCTGGAAAGGGGGGGCTAGAGACGGAGCAGGCCAGGCCGCTCACAGCCTTGCTGGGGACGGTCAGGCTGGAGGCCACAGCCCAGAGGCCAGTCGTCGGCGAGACCGAGATGTTGGTCTCAGAATGAAGGGTCTGTCCCTGGAAGTCTCTCCACTCCACCTGGGGCTCTGGGTACCAGCCTGCCGAGGTGCACTCCGCCTGGACAACTCCATCCTGGTCAACTTGCACTTGGATTCTGGGCTCAGAGCCCAGCCCTGCGGGAAGAGACGCCCCAACCTCTGCAGCCATAACTGCTTCCATCAGAAAAATTAAAATCCTGAGAATTTCCAATAGGCCATTAGGGAATTTTTACAAACTATTTCCCTTGTGTCATATTTACATCCCAGATATGTTACACTCATTCCCAGGAAAAAACAAAACAAAACAAAACAGAAAAGACTCAGGGAGATTAAATACCTCTCCTGTTTTGCAAAATTAGTAAATGCGGGAATTGAACAGAGGTTTGCTGACTTCATACAATTTCTGGACCACCAAGGAGACATCTCCATCTCCACACTCTCCTGTCTGTCTCTCTGCCTCTGACTGTGTCTGTCTCTCTCTTTGTCTCTGTTTCTTTCTGTCTCAGACTCTCTCTCCCTGTATTGCTTTCCCTCTCACTGTCTCTGTCTGTCTTTCTGTCTCTGTCTGTCTGCCTGTCTGTCTGTGTTGCTCTGTTTATCTCTGTCTGTTATTCTGCCTCTGTCTTTCTCTGCTGCTGACTCTCTGTCTCTGTCTCTGACTCTGACTGTCTCTCTGTCTCTGTCTCTGTCTCTTCTTCCTCCCTTCCTCCCTCCCTTCCCCTTTTCTCCATGGGGCAGAGAAGAGAAGGAAGTTAGAAAACAGAGCCGCGTGTTCAGAGCCACATTTCCCTGGGAAGCCCTGGCTGTGACAGCGCCTGGAGCACGGGATGCCAGGAGCACCTGTCGTGGGAGTGCTCAGGCTTAGGAACATGGGCCACGACCTGGAGCTGGGACGAAACTTCGGGGAAAAGCTCCCGGGGAGACCAGGGACTCTGCCGGCCGCCCTTACCTGCCACCCTCAGCCACAGCGTGGCCTCCGCAGACACGGTGCTGTCATTGAACTGGCAGTGGAACATCCCGTTATCGAAAGTGATGACATTGTGTATCCTCACCGAGGCCCGGCCCTGGGCCACCCCGTCCTTCAGGAAGGTGGTCCTTCCCTGATACAGCGCCATCTGCTCTTCCGGCACGTCCTTCCCTTTCCTGTGCACGTGCACGGCGGGGGAGGGCTGGTCCCTGTACCACCGCAGCTCCATGTCCTCAGCGCTGATCTCGGGGGACAGATAGCACGGCAGGTCCACGTTCCCCCCAACCATGGCCCAAACAGGCTCACTGGGCCCCAAGACCTTAAAATCGGCTTTCCTTCCTACAGGCAGATCCAAAAGGACTGGTTAGACCAGGGGCCAGGAGACCAGCCTCTCCCACCCACGGCTGTGGTCCCCTGGGCTGGAGTCCTTGCATCCCGAGCTGACCCAGGAAGGCGTCGGCCTGGCTCCCCTCTGGGCTTCCCCTCCCTACACTGGGGCATCCTCCTAATGAGGAGAGAAGCTCTCCTACCGTTTCCAGGGATGGTGCCAGACAGCAGATGCAGGAGGAGGAGGGGAACGGAGCCAATGGGCCAAAAGGCATCTCGTCCACAGGTCTTGGCCATGCCTGCTGGGGACAGAGAGAGCCTGGATGCCAGAGACAAGGTGGGGACTGCATTAATTTCTCTTGCTGTGTCTGTCTCTCTCTCTATCTCTCTCTCTGTGTCTTTCTTGCTGTTTCTGTCTCTCTGTCTCTCTTGCTATTTCTATCTCTGTCTCTCTGTATGTCTCTCTGTGTTGATCTCTCTTGGTGTCTCTGCTTCCCTGTCTTTCTTCCTGTTTCTCTGTCTGTCTCTATCTCCATCTCTGTCTCTGTCTCTCTGTTTCTGTCTGTCTCTGTCTCTGTCTCTCTAGCTCCATCTCTGTCTCTGTCTCTCTGTCTCTCTTTCTGTTTCTCCTTGTTTGTCTCTGTCTGTCTGTCTTTGTCGCTGTCTCTATCTCCCTCTCTATCTCCTGCTCTGTCTCTGTCTCTCTCTATTTCTCTGTCTCTCTGTCTATGTCTCTATCAGTCTCTATCTCCGTGTCTCTGTCTGTCTGTCTCCGTCTGTCTTTGTCTATTCTCTCTAAGTCTCACTGTTTGTCTCTCTCTCTCTGTCTGTATCTCTCTCTCTTTCCCAGTTTGTCTCTCTCTCGGTCTCGCTAGCTCCCTCTCTGTCTCTGACTGCCCCTCTATCTCCCTCTCTCTCTCTGTGTCTCTATGTCTCTCTGTCTCTCTCTGTGTCTCTCTGTCTGCCTGTCTCTCTTTCTTGGGGGGAGACACTGCACTGCTAGGAGGCTGACAGAAGTGAAGGAAAAATGACCTTGGAAGAGAAAGGTCATTTTGAACAATCTCAGGCCCTCCCCATCCCTCACAAGTTATTAATCCCAGACAGAGAGACCACAACTGCCAGCTCATCCTGTGTCCACTTGCCCATGGATAATGTTGCTCTTATTGGCATCTATCCTCGGAGTTCAACCAGACCCCTCCAGAGTGAGGGGCTTCACTTCCTCACCTGCTCAGGTAAGACGATTGTCCAAACTCTGGCTACGTTCTGTAGTGAAACACAAGCAGTCTGGGGGGAGATCCCAAATCCAAGCTCAGAAGAATGTCCACAGAGTTACTTAAAGCCCCCTTTTCCTGTTGTCCCCAAGGGGACTTCCGCAGTTGGAGGAGGGGACACAGACCCCAGGGCTCGTTGGCAGTGATGGTCTCAGGCCCACACATCCCATAAGCTTTATTCCTTATTGTGGACTCAGTTTAGACAGCCAAATTCCGAACAGGTCTGCTGGCCTGGCTGCTCCACCCAGCACAGCCTCCAGGATGGCATCCCTGTGAAGGAATCAGGAGCTATGTTGGCAAATGTTCTCATCCTATGTGTGCCTGTCGTCCAGGAAAGACCAGCGTTTCCCTGGCCCTCGAGGATGAGAGGAAAGTGGAGAAAGCAGAGACGTAGATGAGGCCGCAGGAAAGCCCCGCGGTGCCCCTGCCCCTGAGGATGGGAGGAAAGTGGAGAAAGCAGAGACGTAGATGAGCCCCACAAGCAGCAAGTCCTCACCCAGCCCGAGTCCAGCCACAGGCTTCCTGGGAATCCTGGTGGTGGTGAGGAGCAGTTTAGTTCTCTGCCAGCTCCCGGTGGGCCATCGAATTAGTGAAGCTGGCCGTCTGCAGGTGGTGTGAGGGGAACCTGGAAACAGCCCACGCAGCTGAGTCCCCGATCTCTGGAGGATCCTCCTAGGACTTTTCTGGAAAAATAACCAACTGTGCCTCTTTGGGAGCTGCCACACAAAACACCCCAAACCCGAGGGCTCCCTGAGGGGTGTGGTCACCAGGACTGAACTCCTGAGGGCGAGGAGCACGACCCTGGCAGCAGGAGATAAGGGGGGAGACGGAGAGCGAGTGGGGCGGCCGGTGGCAGACGGCGTCGGGGTGGTGCCAGGAGCCCGAGGAGGAGACTCACATCTCGAGGGCTCAGACTCGGGCCAGGGCAGAGGCTGGGCCTTCAGATAAAGTTGCTCCGTTACCCAAAGACCTCCATCCTTGCCAAGGTGGGCCCGCCTCCTTCGGGAAAGTTTCTCATGACCAGGTTTAACTTGACCAAAATCTGGCATTTCACCCCCAGAGACCCCTGGGCGGATTTCAGGCCACCCCCTTCCCCATCCCCTCAGCTGTGGCAGTCTGTCCTCGCTGGGAGCCAGACTCCAATGGGCTCAGAACACCCACCTGAGGAAGATGCTGGGCTGGACCGTGTTCCTGCCTCTTCTTCCTTCTGTTGACTCAAGTCTGGAATTCTCCAGAAGGGTTTGGTGGGAAAGAAGAAGGGCTGCTTGACTTTCTTGGAGGTGGGGTGTCTCCTTCTATTTGGCAGAATGCCAGGCGCTGAAGGTCTGTGTCCCCCCAAAGTCAGAGCTCACACGGGGGCTGGTGTTGCCCCCAGCCCACCCCACCCCCCATTCCTCCTCGGGGAGCCACTGTTGGTGGGCAGTTGTCCCCCTCACACACCAATATGAGGGTCATGGCTGCTACTCGTTCTCCTCCTCCTGTGCGTTGCTCTGATCAGATGACCACACCAGCTAAAGCTCCGCTGGGTGCTCTCTGAGTTGGGAAGGATGACCGGGCCGTGACAAGACAGCGCACCTCAGATCCGCAAGCTATGAGGAAGCTGGATGCAAGGCTTGCCCAGGACAAGGACAAATGCCGCTATCTGTGTGAATATTCTCATCAGTTTTCTAATCACAGTCTTATCTATTGGTAGCATTTTAGTGGCTTGCTAGGACTTTGAAAGATGTAGATCCTAGGATAAATTATGTATAATTTTAATTAGATTTTTGTAAATGTTTTAAAATTATTTTATTGAGGTCGTAATATTTTATAACTGTGAAATTTCAAGTGTACGTTACCGTTTATTGGTATGTCTATATATGTGCCCCTTTACCCCTTATGCCCACGCCCAACCCCCTTCCTCTCTGGTAACCACTAATCTGTTCTCTTTGTCCATGTGTTTGTTTATCTTCCACGTATGACTGAAATCATGAGGTGTTTGTCTTTCTCTGTCTGACTTACTTCGCTTAACACCATACCCTCAAGGTCCATCCATGTTGTTGCAAGTGGGACGATTTCATCCTTTTTTATAGCTGAAAAGCATTCCATTGTGTATATACACCACATCTTCTTTATCCAGTGATCAATCGATGGGCACTTGGGTTGCTTCCACTTCTTGGCTATTGTGAATGATGCTGCAATGACCATAAGGGTGCATAAGCCTTATGAATTGTTGATTTCAAGTTCTTTGGATAAATACCCAGTAGTGAGATAGCTGGGTTGTATGATATTTCTATTATTAAGTTTTTTGAGAAATGTCCATACTGTTTTCCCTAGCGGTTGCACCAGTTTGCATTCCCACCAGCATTGTATGAGGATTCCCTTTTCTCCAAATCCTCTCCAAGTTTTGTTATTTTTTTGTCTTGGTGATTATAGCCATTCTAACGGGTGTGAGATAATATCTTAATGTAGTTTTGATTTGCATTTCCCTGATGATTAGTGATATTGAACATCTTTTCATGTGTCTGTTGCCCATCTGTATTTCTTCTTTGGAAAGATGTCTGTTCATATCCTCTGCCCATTTTTTGATCAGGTCGTTTATTTTTTTGTTGTTGAGTTGTACAGGTTCTTCATATATTTTGGAGATTAACCCCTTCTCAGATATATGATTTGCAAATATTTTCTCCCAGTTTGTGAGTTGTCTTTTCATTTTGTTCCTGGTTTCCTTTGCCTTACAGAAGCTCTTTAGTCTGATGTGGTGCCTTTTGTTTATTTTTTCTTTTGTTTACCTTACCTGAGTAGGCATGGTATTTGAAAAGATGCTGCTAAGACTGGATGTCAATGGGTATATTACCTAAATTTTCTTCTAGGAATTTTATGGTTTCATGTCTTACCTTCAAGTTTTTAATCCATTTTGAGCTAATTTTTGTGCATGGTGTAAGATAACGGTGTACTTTCATTCTTTGGCACGTGGCTGTCCAGTTTTCCCAACATCATTTATTGAAGAGACTTTCCTTTCTCCATTGTATCTTCTTGGCTCCTTTGTCAAAGATAAGCTGTCCATAAATGTGTGGTTTTATTTCTGGGCTTTCAGTTCTGTTTCATTGATCTTTGTGCCTGTTTGTGTACCAGTACCATGCTGTTTTGATTACTAAGCTTTGCAGCATATTTTGAAGTCAGGGATTGTGATACCTCCAGGTTTGTTCTTTTTTTTCAAGATCAATTTAGCTATTCAGCGTGTTTGGTTGCCCCATATGAATTTTAGGATTCTTTGATCTATTTCTGTGAAGAATGTCATTGGGATTCTGTTTGGGATTGCATTGAATCTGTAGATTGCTTTCGGTAACATGGACATTCTAACTATGTTTATTCTTCCCATCCATGTGCTTGGAAAATCTTTCCTCTTCTTCATGTCATCATCGATTTCTTTCAATAATGTCTTATAATTTTCATTGTATAAGTCTTTCATCTCCTTGGTTAAGTTTATCCTTAGATATTGTATTGTTTTTGTTGCGACTGTAAGTGGGGAATATTCTTGAGTTCTCTTCCTGTTAGTTCCTTACTAGAGCATAGAAAGGCAACTGAGCTTCGTAAGTTGATTTTGTATCCTGCAACTTTGCTGTAGTTGTTTATTTCTAATAGTTTTCTGAAGGATTCTGTAGGGTTTTCTATACACAGAATTGTGTCATCTGCAAAGAGTGACACTGGGGTTCTCCAAGACTAGAGCTTAGCTCTCTCTTCTTTGTCCTGTATCCTTCCTTTTTGGTTTTTAAATCTTATTTAAAAAAATATATATATTCTTCAAGAACACTTTTAGGTTTACAGATAAGTTGAGAAGATAGTGCAGTGACTTCCCAAATCTTATTCACTTTCATAATTGCAAATGCCAGTGCATGCAGTTGACTCCAAATCGCCGTCTCTGTCCACACTTCCCCTGGGAGCCCCAGGCTTGCATATACAACGATGGATTTGAATCTCTCTTTGGACGTCTGAGAACACGTCCATCTTGGGAGGTTCCGAGATAATGCTCACCTCCTTGGCCTGAATCTGTCTGATTTCTCCCAGGCTTTCCCTTTTCAGTGCATGGAGCCACCGCAGCCCAGCTACTCGCCCAGCTGAGGGTCATCTTGGGCTCCTCTGTTTTCCTGGTCCCCATTGACTCTGCCACTTGGGCCTCAGGACCCCTCTTGTGTCTGTCCCTTGTTTTCCTCCATCAGTGCCTCTCCCCTGCTTAAAACTCATCACACATTTTGCATCGCACTTCACATAAAATCCAGACTCCCAACCACGGCCTTCCAGGCTCTGCACGATGGGGTGCCCACTCGCCCCAGCCCGTTGGCATCTCTTCCACACCCCTAGCTCTTGCACCGCAGCCCCCAAGCTCTGTGCTGCTGAGGAGGGGTCTCCTCCTTCTCCCTCTGATGCCTTCTCCCCATCACCCCACCCTCCCTTTAGATGGTACCATCCACAGCAGAGCCTGGCGATGCCATGTGGCCTTCTTCATTATTGCACCCATTCATTCCTGTAATATTTACCCTGATGTATTCCAGTGTCAGTTAAAAATTTTAATTGGCTTATGTGTTCCTCCCCACATAGATTCGATACCCCATGAAGACGGTAGGAGCTATTTCACTCAGTAGTAAATACCCGGTTTCTGGTCCATGAGGCCATCGGTCACTGTTTTAAATGAATGAAGGGATAAATGCATGAGTTCCCTCTGTCTCCTTCTTGGTCCTGCAGCAGGTGGCCATGTTTGGACCAGCTCCTGGGCTTCCCTTAGTCCTCTCACTTACTCCGTCACGTGCCCTGCCAGTTTCTCCTCTCCAGGTCCTGGGCGCTCCATCCACAGATTCTGCCCCCCGCACCCCACGCCTCCCACCTATGAGATCGTATCCAGAGGCCCAAAGTCACTAGTTTCTCCACTCTCCAGGGTAACAGTGTCCCCCCAGTGCCTTGTCTCAGAAAAGCTGACTCTCCTGGCGCCTCCCACAGGCAGGACTCACTGCCGGAGGCTCTCCCAGGGCCTCAGGAAACAAAACAGAAGGAGCTAAGGTGTCTTGGGGCAGCTGAGACCAGACATTCACAAGGATGGAGCTGCCACTCACCAGCATGTAACTCGGCATTTCTGCACCCTGGACTAAAACACACAGACATGCACACACATGCACACGTATGAACTCACACATGTGTACACACAAATGCTTATGCACACATGCACCCAGACATGCACACAAATACATGCATGCACACTTATGCACATGCTTGCATGAAGACATGCACACTCTTATTCACATACATGCTTATGCACACCTGCATCCAGACATGCGCACAGCTACGTTCATACACACTTATGTACACACACATGGGTGGAGACATGAACACACTCTTATGCACACACCTGCTTGTGTGCATGTGCATCCTGACATGCATGCACACATGCATTCAGACATGCACACACTTATACACATAACCAACACATCATACACATGCATGCACACATGGATGCACATGAAAATGCACACTTGTGAGCACACACACACTTGGGAACAAGCATCGGAATGCAGACTGAAGACAGAAAGGGTCTGGACTTCCCCTGGGGCCTTTTGTGACCTTGCCCTCACCATCCTCTTGAGTAGCTCTGACCTTCCCACACTATCTCCATCAGAAGCCAGTGTGTGAGGGAGAGAAGCCGAGACGCGTATGTCACTGAAGGAGGCCCCTCCTGCCCTTTCCTGTTTCCCTGAGACCAGCTCTGATTGCGGGGTCCCCAGGACAGCCCCTACCCTTTCACCCCTGCTGCATCGAGTTAGGGCTTCCGCTGCCTTTGCCTTTAGGGGGCGGGGGTGGGACTTGAGGTTGTTGCCAGGCCAAGGGAGTCCACCTCTTGGTGAGTTAAAATCAAACCTACACCAGGAATAATTGTCACACAAAGTACAATTTTATTCTCAGCATGCAGCCTATGAAATGGAGACCATAGGGAGTAATTTCACAAAGCTATGGCTCCCAGAACACGGAGAGCAGGTGCCTTTTATTTGGGGTACAGAACAAATATGCCAGAGGGACGTTTTGTCATTCCACGTAGAGGCGGGCATAGGCTGGCACAGGTGCACTTCAAATACACGCCTCCACATATGTCGCATGTTATGTTCATAGGGCTTAAGCTCCTCCGCAGGTGGAGACCTTGGCATTAGAATGAGGCAAAGGGTACTTCGGTACATCTTTCCCTGCTTCTGCACAGGTGTCGTCCCCGCAGTCTGTTTGCACTGCTATGAGCTGGTTTAAGCCAGTGGGTAGCTGTTCCTCCTCCTGAAAAATGCCTTGGACGGACTGTTAAATGCTGATGGAACTTACTCTAAGCAACTCTGAAAGACATCTTGAAGCAACTCTGGGCATCCAGCTGGTGACAGGGTGGCCTGGGGGCAGAGGCTCCGAGCCTCCAGCATGATTCTCAACATAGATGAGGCCAACCTGTCTCCAGCCTGTATTGCAGGAGAAAGACAGAAAACTGTGGGCTTCAGCGTATGGATGGGGGCAAAGCTCCTGTTCCGGGAAGCTAAGCAAAACAGCACTCACTGAGCTCTTCTCCTCATCATGCTGTAAAAGAAGAACAAATGCACCTCCTTTAGAGCTCAGAAAACAATAGTGGGGCATTCATCTCTGGGGAAGGTTGTTTGTGGGCCTAGCCTCCTGGCCTGAGGTTTCCCCTCCACCTTAAAGCCATATTGAGGCTCTAACACCAGCCAAGGGACAGTCTGCTCTGCTCCCCCAACTGGGCCTGACCTCAGGGGCAAGTCCCCAGCTCCTGAAATGGCACAGGAGGCAGGGCTGGACCAGTGGGGAGGGAGACGGTCAATGCTGCTGACGGTCCTGAAGACGGCAACAACAGAGGCTCATGTGCCCGGCTCGCTGCCTCGTGTGACCACTGCCCAGCCTTTCAGGACCAGGCCCAGCCCTGTGTATTCCCAGAGGGAGAGCTGCCAGCCTTCGTGAAACCTCCGGGGAGGAATCACGGAGGGCCTCTCGGAGAGAGGGGGCTTACTGGGGCTGTGGGGACTGGGCCACCCATGGGCTGGGCCTGCACAGGGCGCTCCCTTCCTACTGCATTTGGGGCGCACATGGGAAAGTCAGCACAGGGCTTTGTGTGAGCGCCCGTGGTCTGGAGGGGCAGGCCTGTCCCCTTGAGGGTCCCTGCCCACCAGGCAATGGCAAGTCCCACTCCTCTGCCTCACGAGCTGTCTCTTCTTCTGGCAGCTTCCCATTCTTACCCAGTTGTCACCTCCACAAGAGGCAGGTGAATGTGGCTACAAGTACTGCTGCTGCGAGAAACAGAGGCAGAGTTGTGGACAGGAACCATCTGGAGGCAGGATCTGCAGGGATTCCAGAGGGTGAAGAATACAGTGAGAGAGGTTCTGTGTTCTCAGGGTGGAGACGCTGCAGGATCTGTGGATCGGGGGCACAGTGTTTACAAACTGCTCTACAATTGTCAGAAAACCATGTGTGTGTGTGTGTTTGTATCTGTTTGTGCCAAAAGATCTAGGTGGATGAACAGGAGAGAGAGAATAGACGAGGGGAGAGAGATGGTCAAACAAAGGGCAGGACGTTAACTGTTGGGTGAATCTGGGTAAAGTCTGCACAGAACTCTGTGTATTAGTCCTGCAAATCTTCTGTAAGTTTGAAATCATTTAGAAATGAAAATTTTATAGAAACTTGCACTTGGAAGCCGCCAAGGGGTCCTTCAGGGGGCGAATGGATAAGAGAGTGAACTGTGCTGCAGCCCAACAGTAGAAGATTCTTCAGCGCTGTACAGAAATGAGCTGTGAGCCCATGAAAAGACACAGAGGAAGCTGAAGTGCACAGGACTCCATGAAAGAGGCCCGTCTGCAATGGCTCCAAACTGCACGATTCCAAGCATGCGGCACTCTGGGAACAGCAAACCAGGGAGACCGTGCAATACCCTTCCAGTGGTCTCAGGGGCTGGGGGAGGGAGGGATGAATGGCGGAGCACAGAGGACTTTCCGGACAGTGAAACCACTCTGTCTGATACTGCGATGCTGGATCCAGGTCACTGTGCATTTGTTCAAACCCACAGAAGGCACCACACCCAGCGTGACCCCTGATGTGCACCATGGACTTGGGACAATGACCTGCCCATGTCAGTTCATCAACTGTACAAATGTACCTCTCTGGTGGGGATGTGATAAAGGGGGCGGCTGTGTGTACGTGAGAAATCTCTGCTCCTCCCCCCAATTAGCTGTGCACCTGAAATTGCTTCAAAAAGTAATGTCTATTAAAAAAAACTTTTAAAAATGTGTATGTGGAGCAAAGGTTTCTGTTTCCCCTGGAAGGGACAGCTGTGCTGGGGGCTCCCTCTGCACCCCAGCTCTGCTCCACCTCAGTAATCAGCACCTGAATCTGTGCATCTCCCCTGACCCCCGGGCAGGCTGTGTACAGGGCCCTGCCTCCTCGTCCACTCTTGCTACAAGCCTTGGGATTCCCTCCTAATGTCCTGGCTCCCGGGGACACGAACACCTGTGCTCAGAGCTTTTGAGGCCAGAACTGAACACTCACCAGGCAGGTGGTGCCTGGACACCTTCTTCTCTGTAAGGAGGGGGCTAGAGATGGAGCAGGCCATGCCGCCAACAGCCTTGCTGGGGACGGTCAGGCTGGATGCCACAGCCCAGAGGCCGGTCGTCGGCGAGATCGAGATATTGGTCTCAGAAGGAAGCATCTGTCCCTGGAAGTCTCTCCACTCCACCTGGGGCTCTGGGTACCAGCCTGCCGAGGTGCACTGCGCCCGGACAACTCCATCCTGGTCAACTTGCACTTGGATTCTGGGCTCAGAGCCCAGCCCTGCGGGAAGAGACGCCCCAACCTCTGCAGCCATAACTGCTTCCATCAGAAAAATTAAAATCCTGAGAATTTCCAATAGGCCATTAGGGAATTTTTACAAACTATCTACCTTGTGTCATATTTACATCGCAAATATGTTACACTCATTTCCAGGAAAAAAAAAAAAAAGAACAAACCAGAAAAGACTCAGGAAGATTAAATACATCTCCTCTTTGGAAAAATTAGTGAATACGGGAATTGAACAGAGGTTTGCTGACTTCAAACACAAATTCGGAGCCACCAAGGAGACATCTCAATCTTCACACTCTCCTCTCTGTTTCTCTGCCTCTGACTGTGTCTGACTCTCTTTGTCTCTGTCTCTCTCTGTCTCAGACTCTATCTCCCTGTATTACTTTCCCTCTCACTGTCTCTGTCTGTCTTTCTGTCTCTGTGTCTCTGTCTGTCTGCCTGTCTGTCTATGTTGCTCTGTTTCTCTCGGTCTCTTATTCTGCCTCTGTCTTTCTCTGTTGCTGACTCTCTGTCTCTGTCACTCACTCTGACTGTCTCTCTGTCTCTGTCTCTGTCTCTTCCTCTTCCCTCCCTCACTCCCTTCCCCCTTTTCTACATGGGGCAGAGAAGAGAAGGAAGTTAGAAAACAGAGCTGTGTGTTCAGAGACACATTTTCCGGGAGGCCCTGGCTGTGACAGCGCCTGGAACACGGGATGCCAGGAGCACCTGTCGTGGGAGGGCTCAGGCTTAGGAACATGGGCCACGAACCTGGAGCTGGGACGAAACTTCAGGGAGAAGCTCCCGGGGAGACCAGGGACTCCACCGGCCAGCCCTCACCTGCCACCCTCAGCCACAGCGTGGCCTCTGCAGACATGGTGCCGTCATTGAACTGGCAGTGGAATGTCCCATTATCGAAAGTGGTGACGTTGTGTATCCTCACCGAGGCCCGGCCCTGGGCCACACCATCCTTCAGGAAGGTGGTCCTTCCCTGATACAGCGCCATCTGCTCTTCAGGCACGTCCTTCCCTTTCCTGTGCACGTGCACGGCGGGGGAGGGCTGGTCCCTGTACCACTGCAGCTCCATGTCCTCGGCACTGATGTTGGGGTACAGATAGCACGGCAGGTCCGCGTCCTCCCCTACCTTGGCCAGAACAGGCTCACGGGGCCCAAAGACCTCGAAGTCGGCTTTCCCTCCTACAGGCAGATCCAAAAGGACTGGTTAGACCAGGGGCCAGGAGACCAGCCTCTCCCACCCACAGCCATGGTCCCTTGGGCTGGAGTCCTTGGGTCCTGAGTTGACGTGGGAAGGTGTCGGCCTGGCTCTCCTCTGGCCTTCCCCTCCCTACACTGGGGCATCCTCCTAACATGGGGAGGGAAGCTCTCCTACCATTTCCAGGGATGGCGCCAGACAGCAGCTGCAGGAGGACGAGGGAAACAGAGCCAATAGGCCGAAAGGCATCTTGTCCACGGGTCTTGGCCATGCCTGCTGGGTACAGAGACAGCCTGGATGCCAGAGACAAGGTGGGGACCACATTAATTTCTCTTGCTGTCTCTCTTCTCTCTTCCTGTTTCTGTCTCTGTCTTTCTGTATGTCTCTCTCTCTCTTTGTGTCTCTTGGTGTCTCTGCTTCCCTGTGTCTCTGTTTCTCTCTGTCTGTTTCTATCTCCGTCTGTGTCTCTGTTTCTGTCTCTCTGTCTCTATATCTCTATCTCCCTCTCCATCTCTGTCTATCTGTATCTCTGTCTCTTTCTTTTGTGTCTCTCTGTCTGTCTGTTGTCTCTCTGTCTTGAAGGGCGACATGACACATCAGGAGGCCAATAGAAGTGAAGGAAAATGACCTTGGAAGAGAAAGGTCGTTTTCAACCATCTCGGGCCCTCCTCGTCCCTCAAGAGCTATGAATCCCAGACAGAGAGACCACAACTCAGCCAGTCCTGTGTCCACCAGCCCTAGGGTAACGTGTCTCTTATGGGCATCCATCCACAGAGCTCCACGGAGACCCCTCCAGTATGAGGGGCTTCACTTCCTCACCTGCTCAGTTAAGCTTATTGTCCAATCTCTAGCCACGATCTGTCATGAATGACAAGCAGTCTGGGGGAGAAAACCTAAATCCAAGGTCGGAACCATGTCCACAGAGCCCCTTAAAGCCCCCTTTTCCTGTTGTTCCCAAGGGGACTTCTGCAGTTGGAGGAGGGGACACAGACCCCAGGGCTGTGTGGCAGCGAGGGCTTGAGGCCAACACACCCTGTACTTTAGTCCTTATTGTGAACTCAGTTTGAGCCAGATTCTGAACTGGTCCGCTGGCCTGGCTACTCCACCCAGCACAGCCTCCCGTCCTGGCATCTCTGTGAAGGAGTCAGGAGCTATGTGGACAAATGTTCTCCTCCTATGTGTGCCTGCCATCCAGGAAAGCCCAGGGTACCCCGGCCCTCGAGGGTGGGAAGAGAGTGGAGAAAGCAGAAACGTCGATGAGGCCCCAGGAAGGCCTGTGGTGCCCTGGCCCTCGAGAAGGGGAGAAAAGTGGAGAAAGCAGAGACATAGATGAGCCCCACAAGCAGAAAATCCTCACCCAGCCTGAATCCAGCCACAGGCTTCCTGGGAATCCTGGTGGTGGTGAGAAGCAGTTTAGTTCTCTGCCAGGTCCAGGTGGGCCATCGAATTAGTGAAGCTGGCCGTCTGCAGGTAGTGTGAGGGCAGCCTAGAAACAGCGCATGCAGCTGAGTCCCCGATCTCTGGAGGATCCTCCTAGGACTTTTCTGGAAAAATAACCAACTGTGCCTCTTTGGGAGCTGCCACACAAAACACCCCAAACCCGAGGGCTCCCTGAGGGGTGTGGTCACCAGAACTGAACTCCTGAGGGCGAGGAGCACGACCCTGGCAGCAGGAGATAAGGGGGGAGATGGAGGGCGAGTGGGGCAGCCGGTGGCGGACGGTGTCGGGGTGGTGCCAGGAGCCTGAGGAGGAGACTCACATCTCGAGGGCTCAGACCTGGGCCAAGGGCAGAGGCTGGGCCTCAGATAAAGTTGCTCCGTTACCCAAAGACCTCCATCCTTGCCAAGGTGGGCCCGCTTCCTTCGGGAAAGTTTCTCATGACCAGGATTAACTTGACCAAAATCTGGCATTTCACCCCCAGAGACCCCTGGGCGGATTTCAGGCCACCCCCTTCCCCATCCCCTCAGCTGTGGCAGTCTGTCCTTGCTGGGAGTCAGACTCCGATGGGCTCAGAACACCCACCTGAGGAAGATGCTGGGCTGGACCGTGTTCCTGCCTCTTCTTCCTTCTGTTGACTCAAGTCTGGAATTCTCCAGAAGGGTTTGGTGGGAAAGAAGAAGGGTTGCTTGACTTTCTTGGAGGTGGGGTGTCTCATTCTATTTGGCAGAATGCCAGGCTCTGAAGGTCTGTGTCCCCCCAAAGTCAGAGCTCACACGGGGGCTGGTGTTGCCCCCAGCCCACCCCACCCCCCATTCCTCCTCGGGGAGCCACTGTTGGCGGGCAGTTGTCCCCCTCACACACCAATATGAGGGTCATGGCTGCTACTCGTTCTCCTCCTCCTGTGCGTTGCTCTGATCAGATGACGACATCAGCTAAAGCTCCGCTGGGTGCTCTCTGAGTTGGGAAGGAGGACCGAGCTGTGAGAACCAGACAGAGCGCCTAAGATCCGCCAGCCGTGAGGAAGCAGGATGCAAGGCTCACCCAGGACAAGGACAGATGCCGAGAGCCTTAGGAGACTCCAGTAACAGCTGACCCCAATGGGAGAGCTGCCATGAGGAGGCGGGGGTTCCACACCTGCAGAGTGACCGTCCTCCAGGTCCACAGCGGCCACATGGCTGAGGGGCCCTCACTGGGCATGAGCTCCTGTGTGGCCCAGGGCCTTTCTGTGAGCGTCAAGTTCTACGAGAGACGTCCACCCAACTCGTGAGGTGCAGCCTTTACGCAGGGTGGGGACAGGTCCCCTGAAAGAGCCAAGGGAGGAGAGGTGGCAGGCAGATGCGGGGCCTCGTCCTGTAAGTTCCACATGTGTGAAGTGTCCAAGAGGTGACTCCAGAGACACAGACCGCAGACTGGTGGTCGTCAGGCACAGGGAGATGGGGAGAACAGGGTGTGACTGCCCGGTGGTTTGGGGTTTTAGTTTAGGGCAATAAAAATACTTTGGAAGCAGACAGGTGGTGGTTACAATGACTGTGAATTTACAGAATACCACTGAATTAGCACTCTAAAATGATTAATTTTATGCTATGTGAATTTCATCTCAATGGAAAAATGGAAAAAGAAAAACAGAGAAATGAACAAAGAGAAAAACAAAAATATTAGAAAAGAAAATTAAAAAATAAAAAAGAATCGAAAAATAGAAAAAGGAAGTCAAGAAAAGATGAGAAGAAAAATAATAAAAGAGAAAATAAAAATAACGTAATGAGAAAAGTAAAAGAAAATTTAAAAAGAAAAGAGAAAATTAAAAAAATATGAAAACTAACAAATACGGTAAAAGAAAATATAAAACCAAGAGAGGAAAGAATCGAAAAAAGAAAAAAGGAGAGCTGTGCTTACATGCTTGCAGATGTAATTAAGTCTCAAAGGAACTTATACCCAAAGTCCCATGGACCCCATTAAACATTGCTGCTCTTTGGCGCCCCCACCAGGAACGTGTGTGCAGTCCACCACCCCCCTTCCAGGGTCTGGGGCTGGGGGTGGGGGGGGGATGTCCCCAAACAGGAAACCTACAGCTTCCCCCAGACCCTGAGCACACAGGCCTGTTTGTGCTCTCTTCTCCCAGAACCCCCTGGAAACGCTCTGCCAGGACCCCCTGCAGCCCCCTCTGTCCCACAGAGGGGCTGGTCTGGGAGTCTCAGAGGACACAGCGCTCTCTCTTCCATTTCGCCCCCACCTCCCCGCACAGCCTCCTGCTTCCTGCCCCTGGACTCTCACAAGGTGCTTCCCGGTCCTCCAGGCACTGAGAGTGGTGTCAGCCCAGATCAGGAGCCTTTGGCTCAACTCCCTCCGGGACCTAAATTCAGTCCCCGTGGCCTCACGGCTCTCAGACCCGCCTGGCCTGGTCCAGGTCCCAAGGGTGGCTTTCAGGAGCTGTCAGGTCCTCATGGTTTCCCTGGGCCCCCCGTCCTTTGATGGGAAACCTTCCTTGTTCACAATATTAGGTCAAGTGCTCTGTAAATGTAGCTGGGAGATCCTCCTTAGAACCAGAGCTGTCACATTTCTGAGTTTGCCTTGTGTCTTGGGCTTCGGAAACCGTGTTTGTGAGACGCCCGATGGCTGAACACAGTGAAGACGAACGCCTTGGCTTGCTCAGGGAGTTCCACAAGAGAAGGCGTGGTTTATTCCACGTTCCTAAGAGGATTTCAGGACCACACACTGCACTGGGCACAGTCCTGTTTTCCTGCAGAGATGAGAAGCCTGAACTCCAGCTGCAGATGCGAACAGCGGCCTCCCCGGGTCTGCGAGATGTGCTTGCCCGCGGCTGCCTTTCCTGCATTTATTAATCTTTCCTAAGCGTCTTAAGTGACGTCCCACCTGCCCAGTAACTTACACTCTGTCTGCACGGACCAGGAGGGACTCGAGGGTCTGGGCGGCCACGCGGGGTGTGAGCCCTGTGGTGGCACTGCTCACTTGGGGACAGTGCAGGGAGCTGGATGGCTGGGGTCTGGGACACCTCTGCCCCCTTGCCTTCCACACCAGGTGCGTCCTCACACAGTCACTCATTTACCTTCAGAGACTTGCACACACACACACACACACACACACAGACGTTTGTGTACCATCTTCACACACTCACACACAGGGCTGACTAATACAACAGGCAGTCCGTCCCCGTGGTGTGGCCAGAGCCCCCAACGGGGCACAGTCCAGCCCAGAAGCCTCCTCTGGGTCTAGCAGGATAATTGAAACCCCAAGAAGACAAGATAGAAAAATCTAGGAAGATTTAAGAAGGAAATTCAACTGGGATAATGGGTGAAAAAAATACAAGTAGGAAGAAAAATTATTAGAAAATAATTAAACTGGGGGATCAATAACTTAATCGCTATGTGTGTGAAAATTCTCATCAGTTTTCTAATCATGGTCTTATCTATCGGTAGTATTTTAGTGGCTTGATAGGATATTGAAAAATGTAGATCTTAGGATAAATTTTGTATAATTTTAGTTAGATTTTTATAAGTGTTTTAAAATTATTTTATTGAAGTTGTGATAGTTTATAACATTGTGAAATTTCTGGTGCACATTACCGTTTATCAGTATCTCTATATATGTGCCCCTTTACCCCTTATGCCCACCCCCAACCACTTTCCTCTCTGGTAACCACTAATCTGTTCTCTTTGTCCATGTGTTTGTTTATCTTCCACGTATGACTGAAATCATGAGGTGTTTGTCTTTCTCTGTCTGACTTACTTCGCTTAACACCATACCCTCAAGGTCCATCCATGTTGTTGCAAGTGGGACGATTTCGTCCTTTTTTATAGCTGAGTAGTGTTCCATTGTGTATACACCACATCCTCTTTATCCAGCCATCAGTCGACGGGCACTTGGGTTGCTTCCACTTCTTAGCTACCGTGAACAGTGCTGCCATGAACATAGGGGTGCATAAGCGTTATGAATTGTTGATTTCAAGTTCTTTGGGTAAATACCCAGTAGTGAGATAGCTGGGTTGTATGATATTTCTATTACTAATTTTTGAGGAAGCTCCATACCATTTTCCATAGTGGTGGCACCAGTTTGCATTCCCACAGCAGTGGATCAGGGCTCCCTTTTCTCCACATCCTCCTCAGCCTTTGTTATTTTTTGTCTTGGTAATTATAGCCATTCTAATGGGTGTAAGGTAATATCTTAATGTAGTTTTGATTTGTGTCTCCCTGATGATTAGTGATGTTGAACATCTTTCCATGTGTCTGTTGCCCATCTGTATGTCCTTTATGGAAAAATGTCTGTTCATATCCTCTGCCCATATTTTGATCTTCTTGTTTGTTTTTTTTGTTGTAGAGTTGTACAGGTTCTTCATATATTTTGCAGATTAACCCCTTGTTGGATATACGATTTGCAAATATTTTCTCCCAGTTGGCGAGTTGTCTTTCATTTCGTTCCTGGTTTCCTTTGCCTTGCAGAAGCTCTTTAGTCTGCCGTGGTCCCTTTTGTTTATTTTTTCTTTTGTTTCCCTTTCCTGAGGAGATGTGGTATTTGAAAAGATGCTGCTAAGACTGATGTCAACGGGTATATTGCCTAAATTTTCTTCTAGGAGTTTATGGTTTCACATCTTACCTTCAAGTTTTTAATCCATTTTGAGCTAATTTTTGTGCATGGTGTAAGGGAATGGTCTACTTTCATTCTTTGGCACGTGGCTGTCCAGTTTTCCCAACATCATTTATTGAAGAGACATTTCTTTCTCCGTTGTATGTTCTCGGCTCCTTTGTTGAAGATAACCTGTCCATAGATAAGTGGTTTTATTTCTGGGCTTTCAGTTCTGTTCCATTGATCTGTGTGCCTGTTTTTGTACCAGTACCATGTCGTTTTGATTATTAAGCTTTGCAGCGTATTTTGAAGTCAGGGATTGTGATACCTTCAGGTTTGTTCTTTTTTCTCAAGATCAATTTAGCTATTCAGCTTGTTTTGTTGCCCCATATGAATTTTAGGATTCTTTGATCTATTTCTGTGAAGAATGTCATTGGGATTCTGTTTGGGATTGCTTCGAATCTGTAGATTGCTTTAGGTAACATGGACATTCTAACTATGTTTATTCTTCCCATCCATGTGCTTGGAAAATCTTTCCTCTTCTTCATGTCATCATCGATTTCTTTCAATAATGTCTTATAATTTTCGTTGTATAAGTCTTTCATCTCCTTGGTTAAGTTTATCCTTAGATATTGTATTGTTTTTGTTGCGACTGTAAGTGGGGAATATTCTTGAGTTCTCTTCCTGTTAGTTCCTTACTAGAGCATAGAAAGGCAACTGAGCTTCGTAAGTTGATTTTGTATCCTGCAACTTTGCTGTAGTTGTTTATTTCTAATAGTTTTCTGAAGGATTCTGTAGGGTTTTCTATACACAGAATTGTGTCATCTGCAAAGAGTGACACTGGGGTTCTCCAAGACTAGAGCTTAGCTCTCTCTTCTTTGTCTCTATCTTGTTTTTAAACCTTATTTTTTTTAAAAAAAAAAAAGTAGTTTTCAAGAACACTTTTAGGTTTACAGATAAGTTGAGTAGATAGTGTGGTGAATTCCCAAATCTTATTCACTTTCATAATTGCAAATGCCAGTGCATGCAGCTGACTCCAAATCGCCGTCTCTGTCCACACTTCCCCTGGGAGCCCCAGGTTTGCGTATACAACGATGGATTTGAATCTCTCTTTGGACGTCTGAGAACATGTCCGTTTTGGGAGGTTCTGAGATAATGCTCACCTCCTTGGCCTGAATCTGTCTGGTTTCTCCCAGCCTTTCCCTTTCCAGTGCATGGAGCCACCGCAGCCCAGCTACTCGCCCAGCTGAGGGTCATCTTGGGCTCCTCTGTTTTCCTGGCCCCCATCAACTCTGCCACTTGGGCCTCAGGACCCCTCTTGTGTCTGTACCCTCTCTTCCTTCATCAGTGCCTCTCCCTTGCTTAAAACTCATCACTCAATTTGCATCATACTTTACAGAAAATCCAGACTCCCAACCACAGCCTTCCAGGCACTGCACGATGGGCCGTCCACTCGCCCCCAACCTGTTGGCATCTCTTCCACACCCCCAGCTCTTGCACTGCAGCCCCCAAGCTCTGTGCTGCTGAGGAGGGGTCTCCTCCTTCTCCCTCTGATGCCTTCTCCCCATCACCCCACCCTCCCTTTAGATGGTGCCATCCCTAGCAGAGCCTGGCGATGCCATATGGCCTTCTTCATTATTGCACCCATTCATTCCTGTAATATTTACCCTGATGTATTCCAGTGTCAGTTAAAAATTTTAATTGGCTTATATGTTCCTCCCCACATAGATTCGATGCCCCATGAGGACGGTAGAAGCTGTTTCACTCAGTAGTAAATACCCGGTTTCTGGTCCATGAGGCCATCGGTCACTGTTTTAAATGAATGAAGGGATAAATGCATGTGTTCTCTCTGTCTCCTCCTTGGTCCTGCAACAGGTGGCCATGTTTGGACCAGCTCCCGGGCTTCCCTTAGTCCTCTCACTTGCTCCGTCACGTGCCCTGCCAGTTTCTCCTCTCCAGGTCCTGGGCACTCCATCCACAGATTCTGCCCCCCGCACCCCACGCCTCCCACCTATGAGATCGTGTCCAGAGGCCCAAAGTCACTGATTTCTCCACTCTCCAGGGTAACAGTGTTCCCCCAGTGCCTTGTCTCAGAAAATCTGACTCTCCTGGCAGCTCCCACAGGCAGGACTCACTGCCAGAGGCTCTCCCAGGGCCTCAGGAAACAAAACAGAAGAAGCTAAGGTGTCTTGGGGCAGCTGAGACCAGACATTCACAAGGATGGAGCTGCCACTCACCAGCATGTAACTCAGCATTTCTACACCCTGGACTAGATACACAGGCATGCACACACATGCACACATATGAACTCACGCATGTGTACACACAAATGCTTATACACACATTCACCCAGACATGCACACAAATACATGAATGCACATGCTTGCATGAAGACATGTACACACTTATTCACATACATGCTTATGCACACCTGCATCCAGACATGCGCACAGCTACGTTCATACACATTTATGCACACACACATGGGTGGAGACGTGATCACACTCTTATGCACACACGTGCTTGTGTGCATGTGCATCCTGACATGCATGCACACATGCATTCAGACATGCACACACTTATACACATGACCAACACATCATACACATGCATGTACACATGGATGCACATGAAAATGCACACTTGTGAGCAGACACACACTTGGGAACAAGCATCACATTGCAGACTGAAGACAGAAAGGGTCTGGACTTCCCCTGGGGCGTTTCGTGGCCTTGCCCTCACCATCCTCTTGAGTAGCTCTGACCTTCCCACACTATCTCCATCAGAAGCCAGTGTGTGAGGGAGAGAAGCCGAGACGCATATGTCACTGAAGGAGGCCCCTCCTGCCCTTTCCTGTTTCCCTGAGACCAGCTCTGATTGCGGGGTCCCCAGGACAGCCCCCACCCTTTCACCCCTGCTGCATTGAGTTAGGGCTTCTGCTGCCTTTGCCTTTAGGGGGCGGGGGTGGGACTTGAGGTTGTTGCCAGGCCAAGGGAGTCCACCTCTTGGTGAGTTAAAATCAAACCTACACCAGGAATAATTGTCACACAAAGTACAATTTTATTCTCAGCATGCAGCCTATGAAATGGAGACCATAGGGAGTAATTTCACAAAGCTATGGCTCCCAGAACACGGAGAGCAGGTGCCTTTTATTTGGGGTACAGAACAAATATGCCAGAGGGACGTTTTGTCATTCCACGTAGAGGCGGGCATAGGCTGGCACAGGTGCACTTCAAATACACGCCTCCACATATGTCGCATGTTATGTTCATAGGGCTTAAGCTCCTCCGCAGGTGGAGACCTTGGCATTAGAATGAGGCAAAGGGTACTTCGGTACATCTTTCCCTGCTTCTGCACAGGTGTCGTCCCCGCAGTCTGTTTGCACTGCTATGAGCTGGTTTAAGCCAGTGGGTAGCTGTTCCTCCTCCTGAAAAATGCCTTGGACGGACTGTTAAATGCTGATGGAACTTACTCTAAGCAACTCTGAAAGACATCTTGAAGCAACTCTGGGCATCCAGCTGGTGACAGGGTGGCCTGGGGGCAGAGGCTCCGAGCCTCCAGCATGATCCTCACCATAGATGAGGCCAACCTGTCTCCAGCCTGTATTGCAGGAGAAAGACGGAAAACTGTGGGCTTCAGCGTATGGATGGAGGCAAAGCTCCTGTTCTGGGAAGCTAAGCAAAACAGCACTCACTGAGCTCTTCTCCTCATCATGCTGTAAAAGAAGAACAAATGCACCTCCTTTAGTGTTCAGAAAACAATAGTGGGGTGTTCATCCCCGGGGAGGGCAGTTTGTGGGCCCAGCCCCCTGGCCTGAGGCTGCCCCTCCACCTTAAAGCCATAACTAGGCTCAAACACTGGCCAAGGGACAGTCTGCTCTGCTCCCCCAACTGGGCGTGACCTCTAGGGGCAAGTCCCCAGCTCCTGAAATGGCACAGGAGGCAGGGCTGGACCAGTGGGGAGGGAGACGGTCAGTGCTGCTGACGGTCCTGACGACGGCAACAACAGAGGCTCACGTGCCCGGCTCGCTGCCTCGTGTCACCACTGCCCAGCCTTTCAGGACCAGGCCCAGCCCTGTCTGTTCCCAGAGGGAGAGCTGCCAGCCTTCGTGAAACCTCCTGGGGAGGAATCACGGAGGGCCTCTCGGAGAGAGGGGGCTTCCCTGGGGCTGTGGGGACTGGGCCACCCATGGGCTGGGCCTGCACAGGGCGCTCCCTTCCTACTGCATTTGGGGCACACATGGGGAAAGTCAGCACAGGGCTTTGCATGAGCGCGTGGTCTGGAGGGGCAGGCCTGTCCCATCGGGGATCCCTGCCCACCAGGCAATGGCAGGTCCCACTCCTCTGCCACGCGAGCTCCTTCTTCTTCCGGCAGCTTCCCGTTCTTACCCCTTTCACGCTTCCATAAGAAGCAGGCGACTGTGGCTCCAAGTATGGCTGCTGCGAGAAACAGAGGCAGAACTATCTTCCAGGCTGTGGACTGGAACCATCTGGAGGCGGGATCTGCAGGGATTCCAGGGGTGAAGAAGACAGTGAGAGAGCTTCAGTGTTCTCAGGGTGGAGACGCTGCAGGGTTCAAGGGTCTGGGGCACGAGGTTTACAAACTGCTCTGAAATGGTTCAGAAAACTGTGTGTGTTGTGTTTGTACAGATGGATGTAGGTGGACGCGCAGGAGAGAGAGAGTAGACGAGTGGAGAGAGATGGTCAAACAAAGGGCAGGACGTTAACTGTTGGGTGAATCTGGGTAAAGTCTGCACAGGACTCTGTGTATTAGTCCTGCAAATTTTCTGTAATTTTGAAATCATTTAGAAATGAAAATTTTATACAAAGTTAGGCATGGAAGCCATGGAGGGGTCCTTCGGGGGGCGAATGGATAAGTGAGTGAACTGTGCTGCAGCCCGACAGTGGAAGATTCTTCAGCACTGTACAGAAATGAGCTGTGAGCCCATGAAAAGACACGGAGGAACCTGAAGTGCACAGGACTCTGTGAAAGAGGCCCGTCTGCAATGGCTCCACACTGCACGATTCCAAGCATGTGGCGCTCTGGGAACAGCAAACCAGGGAGACCGTGCAAGACCCTTTCAGTGATGTCACGGGCTGGGGGAGGGAGGGATGAATGGCGGAGCACAGAGGACTTTCCGGACAGTGAAACCACTCTGTCTGATACTGCGATGCTGGATCCAGGTCACTGTGCATTTGTTCAAACCCACAGAAGGCACCACACCCAGCGTGACCCCTGATGTGCACCACGGACTCGGGACAATGACATGTCCACGTCAGTTCATCAACTGTAACAAATGTACCTCTCTGGTGGGGATGTGATAAAGGGGGCGGCTGTGTGAACGTGAGAAATCTCTGCTCCTCCCCCCAATTATGCTGTGCACCTGAAATTGCTCCAAAAAGTAATGTCTATTAAAAAACTTTTAAAAATGTCTATGTGGAGCAAAGGTTTCTGTTTCCCCTGGAAGGGACAGCTGTGCTGGGGGCTCCCTCTGCACCCCAGCTCTGTTCCACCTCAGTAATCAGCACCTGAAGCTGTGCATCTCCCCTGACCCCCGGGCAGGCTGTGTACAGGGCCCTGCCTCCTCGTCCACTCTTGCTACAAGCCTTGGGATTCCCTCCTAATGTCCTGGCATCCGGGGACACGAGCGCCTGTGCTCAGAGCTTTTGAGGCCAGAACTGAACACTCACCAGGCAGGTGGTGCCTGGACACCTTCTTCTCCGTAAGGAGGGGGCTAGAGATGGAGCAGGCCATGCCGCCCACAGCCTTGTTGGGGACGGTCAGGCTGGATGTCACAGCCCAGAGGCCGGTTATCGGTGAGACCGAGACGTTGGTCTCAGAATGAAACATCTGTCCCCGGAAGTCTCTCCACTCCACCTGGGGCTCCGGGTACCAGCCTGCCGAGGTGCACTCCGCCCGGACAACTCCATCCTGATCAACTTGCACTTGGATTCTGGGCTCAGAGCCCAGCCCTGCGGGAAGAGACGCCCCAACCTCTGCAGCCATAACTGCTTCCATCAGAAAACTTAAAATCCCGAGAATTTCCAATAGGCCATTAGGGAATTTTTACAAACTATCTCCCTTGTGTCATATTTACATCCCAAATATGTTACACTCATTCCCAGAAAAAAACAAAAACAGAAAAAGCAGAAAAGACTCGGGGAGATTAAGTACCTCTCCTGTGTCACAAAATTAGTAAATGCGGGAATTGAACAGAGCTTTGCTGACTTCAAACACAATTTCTGGACCACCAAGGAGACTCCTCCATCTCCACACTCTCCTCTCTGTCTCTCTGCCTCTGACTTTGTCTCTGTCTCTCTCTTTGTCTCTGTCTCTCTCTCGCTGTCTCAGACTCTATCTCCCTGTGTTACTTTCCCTCTCACTGTCTGTCTTTCTGTCTCTGCATCTCTGTCTGTCTGCCTGTCTGTCTCTGTTGCTCTGTTTGTCTCTGTCTCTTATTCTGTCTCTGTGTTTCTCTGTTGCTGACTCTCTGTCTCTGTCTCTTCTTCCTCCCTCCCTCCCCTTTTCTCCCTGGGGCAGAGAAGATGAGGAAGTTAGAAAACAGAGCCGCGTGTTCAGAGACACATTTTCCGGGAAGACCTCGCTGTGACAGCGCCTGGAACACGGGATGCCAGGAGCACCTGTCGTGGGAGTGCTCAGGCTTAGGAACATGGGCCACAACCTGGAGCTGAGAGGAAACTTCGGGGAGAAGCTCCTGGGGAGACCCAGGACTCCGCTGGCCGGCCCTCACCTGCCACCGTCAGCCACAGCGTGGCCTCTGCAGACATGGTGCCGTTATTGAACTGGCAGTGGAACATCCCGTTATCGAAAGTGGTGACGTTGTGTATCCTCACCGAGGCCTGGCCCTGGGCCACACCATCCTTCAGGAAGGTGGTCCTTCCCTGATACAGCGCCATCTGCTCTTCAGGCACATCCTTCCCTTTCCTGTGCACGTGCACGGCGGGGGAGGGCTGGTCCCTGTACCACCGCAGCTCCATGTCCTCGGCGTTGATGTTGGGGTACAGATAGCACAGCAGGTCTGCGTCTTCCCCCACCTTGGCCAGAACAGGCTCACGGGGCCCAAAGACCTCGAAATCAGCTTTCTGTCCTACAGACAGATCCGAAAGGACTGGTTAGACCAGGGGCCAGGAGACCAGCCTCTCCCACCCACGGCCATGGTCCCCTGGGCTAGAGTCCTTGGGTCCTGAGTTGACACGGGAAAGTGTCGGCCTGGCTCTCCTCTGGCCTTCCCCTCCCTACACTGGGGCATCCTCCTAGCACGGGGAGGGAAGCTCTCCTACCATTTCCAGGGATGGCGCCAGACAGCAGCTGCAGGAGGAGGAGGGAAACAGAGCCAATGGGCCGAAAGGCATCTTGTCCACGGGTCTTGGCCATGCCTGCTGGGGACAGAGACAGCCTGGATGCCAGAGACAACGTGGGGACCACATTAATTTCTCTTGCTGTCTCTCTTCTCTCTTCCTGTTTCTGTCTCTGTCTTTCTGTATGTCTCTCTCTCTCTTTGTGTCTCTTGGTGTCTCTGTTTCCCTGTGTCTCTGTTTCTCTCTGTCTGTTTCTATCTCCGTCTGTGTCTCTGTTTCTGTCTTTCTGTCTCTGTCTCTATATCTCTATCTCCCTCTCCATCTCTGTCTATCTGTATCTCTGTCTCTTTCTTTTGTGTCTCTCTGTCTGTCTGTTGTCTCTCTGTCTTGAAGGGCGACATGACACATCAGGAGGCCAATAGAAGTGAAGGAAAATGACCTTGGAAGAGAAAGGTCGTTTTCAACCATCTCGGGCCCTCCTCGTCCCTCAAGAGCTATGAATCCCAGACAGAGAGACCACAACTCAGCCAGTCCTGTGTCCACCAGCCCTAGGGTAACGTTTCTCTTATGGGCATCCATCCACAGAGCTCCACGGAGACCCCTCCAGTATGAGGGGCTTCACTTCCTCACCTGCTCAGTTAAGCTTATTGTCCAATCTCTAGCCACGATCTGTCATGAATGACAAGCAGTCTGGGGGAGAAAACCTAAATCCAAGGTCAGAACCACATCCACAGAGCCCCTTAAAGCCCCCTTTTCCTGTTGTTCCCAAGGGGACTTCTGCAGTTGGAGGAGGGGACCCAGACCCCAGGGCTGTGTGGCAACGAGGACTTGAGGCCAACACACCCTGTACTTTAGTCCTTATTGTGGACTCAGTTTAGACAGCCAGATTCTGAACTGGTCCGCTGGCCTGGCTACTCCACCCAGCACAGCCTCCCATCCTGGCATCTCTGTGAAGGAGTCAGGAGCTATGTGGACAAATGTTCTCCTCCTATGTGTGCCTGTCGTCCAGGAAAGCCCGCGGTGCCCTGGCCCTCGAGGATGGGAAGAGAGTGGAGAAAGCAGAAACATCGATGAGGTCCCAGGAAAGCCCGCGGTGCCCCTGCCCTCAAGGATGGGAGGAAAGTGGAGAAAGCAGAGACGTAGATGAGCCCCAAGCAGCAAGTCCTCACCCAGCCCGAGTCCAGCTACAGGCTTCCTGGGAATCCTGGTGGTGGTGAGGAGCAGTTTAGTTCTCTGCTAGCTCCCGGTGGGCCATTGAATTAGTGAAGTGGGCCGTCTGCAGGTGGTGTGAGGGCAGCCTGGAAACAGCGCATGCAGCTGAGTCCCCGATCTCTGGAGGATCCTCCTAGGACTTTTCTGGAAAAATAACCAACTGTGCCTCTTTGGGAGCTGCCACACAAAACACCCCAAACCCGAGGGCTCCCTGAGGGGTGTGGTCACCAGAACTGAACTCCTGAGGGCGAGGAGTAGGACCCTGGCAGCAGGAGATAAGGGGGGAGACGGAGGGCAAGTGGGGCAGCCGGTGGCGGACGGTGTCGGGGTGGTGCCAGGAGCCTGAGGAGGAGACTCACATCTCGAAGGCTCAGACTCAGGCCAGGGCAGAGGCTGGGCCTTGAGATAAAGTTGCTCCGTTACCCAAAGAGCTCCATCCTTGCCAAGGTGGGCCCGCCTCCTTTGGGAAAGTTTTTCATGACCAGGTTTAACCTGACCAAAATCTGGCATTTCACCCCCAGAGACCACTGGGCGGATTTCAGGCCAGCCCCTTCCCCATCCCCTCAGCTGTGGCAGTCTGTCCTCGCTGGGAGTCAGACTCCGATGGGCTCAGAACACCCACCTGAGGAAGATGCTGGGCTGGACCGTGTTCCTGCCTCTTCTTCCTTCTGTTGACTCAAGTCTGGAATTCTCCAGAAGGGTTTGGTGGGAAAGAAGAAGGGTTGCTTGACTTTCTTGGAGGTGGGGTGTCTCATTCTATTTGGCAGAATGCCAGGCTCTGAAGGTCTGTGTCCCCCCAAAGTCAGAGCTCACACGGGGGCTGGTGTTGCCCCCAGCCCACCCCACCCCCCATTCCTCCTCGGGGAGCCACTGTTGGCGGGCAGTTGTCCCCCTCACACACCAATATGAGGGTCATGGCTGCTACTCGTTCTCCTCCTCCTGTGCGTTGCTCTGATCAGATGATGACACCAGCTAAAGCTCCGCTCAGGTGCTCTCTGAGTCAGGAAGGAGGACCGGGCCGTGACAAGACAGCGCACCTCAGATCCGCCAGCCTTGAGGAAGCAGGACTCGAGGCTCGCCAAGGACAAGGATGGACGCCGAGAGTCTGCGGAGACGCCAGTAACGGCTCACCCTGAGAGCTGCCACGAGGAGGCGAGGGCTCCACACCTGCGTAGCAAACGTCCTCCAGGTCCTCATCGGCCACCCAGGTGAGTGGGCCTCACTGGGCATGAGCTCCTGTGTGGCCCAGGGCCTTTCTCTGAACATCAAGTTCTACGAGAGATGTCCACCCAACTCGTGAGGTGCAGCCCTTACGCGGGGTGGGGACAGCACCCTGAAAGGGCCAAGGGAGGAGAGGATGGCAGGTAGACGCGAGGCCCTGTCCTGTAGGTTCCACGTGTGTGAAGCGTCCAAGAGGCAACTCCAGAGACACACACCCCAGATTGGTGATCATCAGGCACAGGGAGATGGGGAGAACAGAGTGTGACTGCCCGGTGGTTTGGCGTTTTAGTCTAGTGTGATAAAAATAGTTTGGAAGCAGATAGTGGTGCTGGTTGCAACGACTGTGAATGTACAGAATACCACTGAATTAGCACTCTAAAGAGGTTAATTTTATGTTATGTGAATTTCACCTCAATGGAAAATGGAAAAAGAAATAAAGAGAAATGAACAAAGAAACACAAAGAAATAAAACATAAAAGAGAAAAAAGAGAAATGAATAAAGAAAAGACAAAAACAAACAATAAGAAAACTGAAAACTGAAAAAAAAATTTTAAACAGGAAGAAGAAAGTCAAGGATAAATGAGACGTTTGCAACAGAAAATAACTACAGTCAATGAAATATATGGGGTTGGGCCATTTCATACATGATACTAGTTATTCATTCAAAACATCTCTGTGCAGGTGTTGGGTCCCTTCGAATGCGCTAGTGAATAAAACGAACAAAAGTACCCCTTACCTCGGGGGCTTACATTTTCCTCCTCCTCCTGTTCCTCGTAGCTCTATTGACATATGTTCACATGCCACACACGTCACACACTTCGAGTGCACAATTCAACGTTTGGTATATGCACGGAGTTGTGCACCATCACCACAGTCGATTTCAGAGGGGGAACAGCCTGGAAGGTCGTCTGTGGGCACTTCGAGGGCCGAGTTTGAGGAGTGTTTGGAGGCATCCTGACGGCTCACCCACCGGCTGGACCTCACACAGCCCACTCTGAAGGCAGGTTGCTGATGTGCACACGGGTAGAAAACTAAATGAGCCAGTCTGCCCCAGCATCATTGCTTCTTTTCTCAGCACACGGAGGGTATTTTCCAGTGCCTTCTGACTCCCACTGATGTCCTTGATGATCCTTGGCATTTTTCCTCTTCCCCCCCAGGTGGTGCCAAGATGGGCTGCCTTGGACCCCAAGGTGTCGTGTATTAAAAATGAGAGCGCCAGCCCTGGATTGTCACAGGAGAGAGAAGGAAATGTTTGTCTTCTTTAGGCCCCGTTGCTCCAGGTCTTCTTGCTAGAACCACTTAGCATGCACCCTAATAACTCGTCTAATTCACCAGCACCCTGCAAATCCCCACGCGTGAGCAGCGTTCACACCGCCCGGCCCCACTGCCTCACACAGAGATTTATATGCAACACAGCGACAACTTTTAGCTCAAATCAAGTCACCACATGGCCAAATCCAATTGATTTCAAGGGTTTTTTTCTTCTGGTCAAGATATGTGCCCTTGCAAATTTGAAAATAAAATACATTTCAGACTTTTTAGAGACATGAATAATGCATTTATCATTAATCCAGAGTTGGTTACAACAAAAGAAATATGAAGCCAATTTAACATATGTATTTAATCTTTATGGGCCAAGGAAATTGGAATCGTGTAGATTTGCAGTATCTTCTATAGAAACTAGAGCTAGCCTAGGCAAAGATGTTTGAAATCGGAAGGGCAGGTATATAACTCAGGGACTTTTCAAAACAGCTACTCTGTGCCACGCTTCTGGCCTGTGGAACCTCTGACCTGCAGAACTGGGCACTAGCACCCGGGCATTGTTCAAATTGCTAAGTTTGTGGTAATCTGTTATGCAGCAACAGAAAACTAGCACATCAACCCAGCATAACAAGGAGAGAAAGCACTTAAAGAATAATGAAACATCCTTTTCAATGTTAAGATATAGATTATTACATAACTTCAGAGTGAAATAAGAGATTGCAATGGAAACTAAGTGTTTGAAACTAAGGGAAAAAAATGAAATATCTTGGATGGCCTGACATTAGAAAGACGTCAACTCTCCATAAATTGAACTATAAATTTAATGTGATCCCAACAAAGATAGTAACTTTTTAACAATTAGAGAGGCTGATTTTTAAATCCTTATGAAAAAGTAAACAAAAAAGCTCATCCAGGAAAATTCTGAAAATGTTGAGTATTGAGCAGGGTCTGCCCTCCTCGATCGTAAGACACACTGTGGTGATACCAGCAAAGGAACAGATAGACAGATCAATGAAATAGGACAGTCCAGAATTGACTCAAATACGTATAGTAGTTAGTATATGATAAAATTAGCATCATATGTGTTTTGGAAAAAGATGAATTATTCAATAAATTGTGCTTGCATAATTGGTTAGTCATTTGATAAAACTAAATTTGGATCCCAGGCTCTAAACTCAAAATTCATTAAGGATTATCAAATACTCCTAAATAACAATAAAAGTGAATTTCATGTTAAGGGAAAAAACACTAAGAAGCATAAAATGGTGTGTTCAAGGACTCATAACTAGTTAGAAGACAAACAACAAATGTGAAGACATTTCACTACATCCATCACAGACTAAGAGGGAATAACCAGGATATATGCAATAAAAGGGGGGGAAAGTACTCTTAGAAGTGAATATGAGACACAACCAAACTAAAAGAAAAATGAGAAAAGATATGGACCAACAGCTCATAGAAGAGGAAACACGTGGTTCTTAAACATGTGAAAAGCGCTCAGATTAGCTCATATTAAGAGAAATGCAAGTGGAAAGTAAAGGTGAAGAAGCTTGGCGACGTACTGTGCTGCCATGAGTGTGGGGAAATGGCGCTCTAGGCACTCCTGCTGGAAATTCAAATCGATCCACCTGCCAAGGAGTGAAAGTTAACGATATCAAAAGTTTTAGTATACTGATCCTTTGGTGTGTATGCCTAACCACTCCAGTTTTGGGCCATGGAGTACAGAACTTGAAGAAATGAAGTGGGTGTGAGGGAATCCATCCAGTATTATTTGTAAAAGCAAAACTGTAAACAATAACACCAAACACACAGCGTTTCCTAGGTGCTGCGCACTATTACAATTTATGAACATGCGCCAGCTCATTTAATCCTCACCTCACACCCACACGATAGGTATTGTTACTGTTCCCATTCTAGAGATGAAGAAACTGAAGGACAGAGGTTATATAACTTGCCCAAGGTTATGCATCTAGGGGGCGAGAAGGGTTTCAAACCCAGCTGGGGCGGTGGAGAGTCTGTGCTGCTAACTATTACAGCATATTCCTTTTGAATAACCTAAATGTGCATAAATAGGAGACATTAAATAATTATTATTCATCCTTACAAGAGAGTACAATGGAGCTGTTAATGCAGAATAGGCAGTTATACGTACACTCATATGGAAAATTACCTTCTACTTATTAAGAGGAAATTCAAGGTGCAAAATAGTCATATAGTATGCTACTATTTGTACCTGTGAAAATATATATTTATTATGTAACTATATATATTTAGCAACCATATATATATATGTATAACAAAATCTGTATATATATATATGTTATATATGTATATATATAACATATATACATATATATATGTTATATATATATGTATAACACACTGTGCCCATGGCACCCCCAGAGTGCCGAGTATCAAAGTCGCACGTCACTCTATTCTGCAGCCAGCTCCTTGTGACTCTTCTGAATGTGGCCACAAGAGCGAGCTACAGCAAATGGAATGCTCTCAGAAACAGAGATGGGGGTTTGGGGGAGGAAGAAAACACAAACTTGGGGAGTAGTGCCTCCTTCTGGAGAACAGAAGAGGGTTTCCAGCAGTCAGCCTGGGGAGCTCTAAGAAGCAGAGAAGACATAAAAATGTAAGGATTCTGCCACAAGAAGGAGCAAAAACAATGGAGCAGGTGTATTGGCACAAGAGTGGAGAAAGCTCCACACACAACAGGACTGATGAACAGTATAAACCAGCTACAGGGAAAGACTTGAGGAGGTGTCTGCTACTTTGGTAAAATCAGGAAAACAGTACATGAAGAAAGTGAGAAACTTAACAGACAGATAGAAAGCATAAAAAAGAACCAAACCAGTTCTAGAGTTTTTGGAATATGACACAAAAAACATAGATAAGTAAAAGCAAAACTCAGCATGTGGGTCGACATCCCACTAAAAAGCTTCCACATAGCAACAGAAACCATCGACAAAATTAAAAGGCAACTTACGGGATGGGAGAATATATTTGCAAAGCATAGATCTGACAAGGGCTTAATATCCAAAGTATATGAAGAACACATACAAATCAAAAACAAAAAAAGAAACAATCTGATTTAAAAACGGGAGAGGATCTGAAGAGAGAATTTTCCAAAGAAGATATACAGATGGACAACAGGGACATGAAAAGATGTTCAACATCACTAATCATCATGGAAATACAAATCAAAACCACGATGAGATATCACCTCACACCTTTCAGAATGGCTGTTATCAAGAAGACAAGAGATAGCAAGTGTTGGGGAGGATGTGGAGAAAAGGGAACCCTTGTGCATTGTTGGTGAGAATGTAAATTGGTGCAGCCACTATGGAAAACAGTTTGGAGGTTCCTTAAAAAATTAAAAATGGAGCTACTACATGTTCCACAATTCCCCTTGGAAGTATACATCCAAAGGAAATGAAAACAGGAGTTCAAAGAGATATCTGCATCCCCATTTTAGTGCAGCACCGTTCACAACAGCCAAGATGTGGAGACAACCTTAGTGTTGGTTGAAGTATGGCAAGTGGATGTGGTGCGGGTCTGGGGGACGGAGGCACATGGCACTATTCACAACAGCCAAGACAAGGAGACAACCTTAGTGTTCATACGCATAATATATGTATTGTATATATATAGTCTTCGTACACGCACACATACATGCCATGGACTATTATTCAGCCATAAAAAAGAAGAAAATCTTACCATTTGTAACAACATGGATTGACTTTGGGGACAATGTGCTAAGTGAGATAAGTCAAAGGGAGGAAGAAAAATACTGTATGATATTACTTATATGTGGAATATAAAAACACTGAACTGTAAAAACAGAGAGTAGAATGGTGGTCACCAGAAGTAGGGGGTTGGGGACATGTTATTCAGGGTACAAATTTGGAAGCAGGAGATAAATAAGTCCTGAAGAGCTAACACAGCCTAGTGACTGGAGTCAACAATACTGTATTAAAACTTCAAGCTGCTAAGAGACTAGATCTTAAGTGTTCCCACTACAAGAATGAAATGATAATTATATGACATGATAAAGGTATTGGCTGATGCTACAGCCGTTATCATATTGCGATATATAAATGTATCAAACCAACACATTGTACACCTTAAACTTACACAGTTATATATATTTCAACTTAAAAACAAACGTACAGAAGTGACCACCAACAAAAACGTAAATAAATAATGAAGAAAACACTTAAAAACCTTTTTAAAAGATAAAAATTCTGGAGCCAAAGAATTTAATGAATGAAATGAAAAATGTAATATAGAGCATCCAGTGCACAATGGACCAAATGGAAGAAGCAGTGAACTAGAGGATAGGAACCTTGAAATAACCCAATCAGAGAAGAACAAAGAAAAGAATGAAAGAAAGCATACATGATCTATAGAAATCCATCAAACATACAAATATAGAAGTGAGTACCAGGAGAAGACAGGGAGGAGGCAGAAAGTTTATTTAACATAGTAGCTGAGAACTTCCCTAACCTGAAGAGAGACTTGGACATCCAAGTTCACAAAGCTAATAGAGCATCCTATTATTTCAATGCAAAAAGAACTTCTCCTAGAAGTATAATAATGAAACCACGGAAAATCAAAGAAAAAGAGAGGATCCGAAAATCAGCAAGAGAAATAGAGATTGAAACCTATAAAAGAATCCTCATTAAGATATCAGCAGATTTCTCAGCAGAAACCCTACAGGCCACGAGAGAATGAAATGACATATTCAAAGTGTTGAGAGAAAAAAATTGTCAGCCAAGAATATTCTATTTGGCAGTTATCCTACAGATATGACAGAGGAATAAAGGCTTTCCCAGACTAACAAAAAGTGGGAGAGTTCATCCCCACTAGACCTGCCCTGCAAGAAATGCCAAAAGGAGTTCTTCAAGCTGAAATTTAAAAATGCTAATTAGTGATATGAAAACATACAAAGGTATACAACACACTGGTAAGGGAAATATTGCATCAGATTTAGAAAACTGCAATTCTGTAAACGGGTTGTGTGTTAACAACTTCAATGTAGTGTATATGCTAAAGGAAAATAGTATTAAAAATAACTAAAGCTACCATACTTTGTTACTTAATACAGAATATAGAAAGGGTAAATTGTGACATCAAAAATATAAAAGAGGGATAGAAAAGGGGTAAGATTTCAGACATGCTCGGAGTTAAGTTGCTATCAGATTAAAATTGACAATTTTATCTATAAGATGTTTCATGTGAACCTCATGGTAACCACAAAGAAAAATCTAGAGCAGATGCAAAAAGATAAAGAATGAAGAATGAGAGCGGAAAGTTACCAGTTTACAACAGCAAGCAGAAACAGAGGGGAAAAGAAACAATGGAGGTACAAAACAGCCAGAAAGCAATTAATACAATGACATTAGTAAGTCCTTGCATGTCAATAATTATTCTATGTGTAAATGGATTTAATTCTGCAATAAAGAGGTGCAGAGAGTCTGCATGGATAAAAAAACAAGACAAACCATAGGCTGCCTACAAAAGACTCACTTCAGCTTTAAGGACACACACGGACTGAAAGGGAAGGGGTGGAAAAAGACATTCCCTCCAAGTGGAAACCAAAAGAAAGCAAGGGGAGAGATACTTGTATCAGACAAAATAGACTTTACTCCGAAAATGGTAATAAGAGACAAAGAAGGTCACTATACAGCAATAAAGGAGTCAATTCACCAAGAAGATGCAATAGTCATAAGCATATACACACTCAACAATGGAGCACCTAAATGTGTTAGGCAAATACTAACAGATCTGAAGGGAGAAACAGATACAAGAAAATAATAGTAGGGGGCTTCAGTACCCCACTGTCAGCATTGAATAATCGTCCAGACAGAAGTTCAACAAGGAGACATTGGAGTTGAACCGTACATTACAACAGTGAACCTAACAGACATGTGTAGAGCGTAACGTCCAACAGCAGCAGACACACATTCTTGTCCAGCCCACATGGAACCTTCTCCAAAATAGATCACATGCTAGGCCACAAAACAAACCTGAATAAATTTAAGAAGATTGAAAGGGCCGGCCCCGTGGCTGAGTGGTTAAGTTCACGTGCTGCTCTTCAGCGTCCCACGGTTTCACCAGTTCAGATCCTGGGCACTGACATGGCACTGCTCATCAGGCCATGCTGAGGTGGTGTCCCACATACCACAACCAGAAGGGCCCACAACTAAAATATACAATTATGTACTGGAGGGATTTGGGGAGAAAAAGCAGGAAAAACAACAACAAAAAAAAACCAACAAAAAAAAGAAGATTGAAATCATATCAAGTATCTTTTCTGACCACAACAGTAGGAAAGTAGTAATCAGCGATGAGAGGAAAGCTGGAAAATCTACAGCATGTGGAAACTAAACAACACTCTCCTGAACATCAATTAGTCAAAGAAGATATCGAAGGAATATCAAAAACATGAAAATGGAGGGGCCAGCCCTGTGGCCGAGTGGTTAACTTCACACGCTCTGCTTCAGCAGCCCAGGGTTTCACCAGTTCGAATCCTGGGTGCGTACATGGCACTGCTCTTCAAGCCATGCTGAGGCAGCGTCCCATATGCCACAATAGAAGGATCCACAACTAAAAGTACACAACTATGTACTGGGGGGCTTTGGGAGAAAAAGGAAAAATAAAATCTTTAAAAAAAAAAAAGGAAACACAACACACCAAAACCTATGGGATATGGCAAAAGGATTTCTGAGAGCGGCGTTTATAGAGAAAAATGCATTTACTAAGAAAATAGAGGGGCTGGCCCCGTGGCCGAGCGGTTGAGTTCGCGCGCTCCGCTGCAGGCGGCCCAGTGTTTCGTTGGTTCGAATCCTGGGCGCGGACATGACACTGCTCGTCGAACCACGCTGGGGCAGTGTCCCACATGCCACAACTAGAAGGACCCACAACAAAGAATATACAACTGTGTACCGGGGGGCTTTGGGGAGAAAAAGGAAAAAATAAAATCTTAAAAAAAAAAAAAAAAGAAAGAAAATAGAAAGATCTCAAATAAATAACTTTAAATCTCAAGTCTAGAAAAAGAAGAACAAACTAAGACCAAAGGTAGCAGAAGGAAGAAAATAACACAGATCAGAGTGAAAATAAATAAAATATAGATGAGAAAAACAGTAGAAAAGATCAACAAAATTAAAAGCTGGTTTTTGAAAAGCCAAAATTGACAAAGCTTTAGCTACACCCAAGTTAGAAAAAAAGAGAGAAAACTCAAATAAATGAAATCAGAAATAAAGGAGGAGAAATTACAACTAAAACTACAGAAACCCATAGGATCATAAGAAACTCTTCAACAACAATATGCCAACAAACTGGACAACCTAGAAGAAATGGGTAAATTCCTAGAAACATACAATATACCAAAACTGAATGGGGAAGAAATAGAAATTCTGAACAGAGCAACAACAAGTACGAAAATGAACCAGTTAATCAAAAACCTCCCAACAAAGAAAAACTCCAGGACCAGATGGCTTCACTGGTGAATTTTTTTTGTTGAAGTATAGTTGACATACAATATTACATTAGTTTCAAGTGTACAACATAGTGATTTGACATTTATATACGTTATGGAATGATCACCACAACAAGTCTGGTAACCATCTGTCACTGTACAGAGTTATTACAATATTATTGACTATATTTCCTGTGCTCTACGTAACATCCCCATGACGTTTATTTTGTAACTGGGAGTTTATACCTCTTAATCCCTTTCACCTGTTTTGCCCACGCCCCCACTGCCCTCCCTTCTGGTGACCACCGGTTGGTTCTTTGTATCAATGAGTCAGTTTCTGCTTTGTTTTGTTTGTTCATTGTTTTGTTTTTTATGTTCCACATGTAAGTGAAATTATACAGTAGTTGTCTTTCTTTGTCTGACTTATTTCACTTAGCATAACATCCTCTAGGTCCATCCATGTTGTTGCAAATGGTAAGCTTTCATTCTTTTTGATGGCTGAGTAATATTTAATTGTGTATATATACCACATCTTCTTTATTCATCTATCAATGGACACTTAGGTTGCTTCCAAGTCTTGGCTATTGTAAATAATGCTGCAATGATCACAAGGGTGTATATATCATTTCAAACTAGTGTTTTCGTTTTCTTCAGATACATACCCAGAAGTGGAATTGCTGAATTGTAAGGTAGTTCTATTTTTAATTTTTTAAGAAACCTCCATACTGTCTTCCATAGTGGCTGTGCCAATTTACTTTCCCACCAACAGTGCACCAGGGGCCCCTTTTCTCCACATCCTGACCAACACTTGTTATTTCTTGTCTTTTTTATAATAGCTATTCTGACATGTATGAGGTGATATCTCATTGTGGTTTTGATTTGCATTTCCATGATGATTAGTGCTGTTGAACATATTTTCATGTGCTTGTTAGCCATCAGTATGTCTTCTTTGGAAAAACATCTATTTAAGTCCTCTGCCTACTTTTTAATAAGATGTTTTTTTATGGAAAGTTACATGAGTTCTTTATATATTTTGGATATTAAGCCCTTATCAGATATACGGTTTGCAAATATCTTCTCCCATTTAGTTGGTTGCCTTTTTGTTTTGCTATGGTTTTGTTTGCTGTGCAAAATCTTCTTAGTTTAGGGGCTGGCCCCGTGGCCGAGTGGTTAAGTTCGCGCGCTCCGCTGCAAGCGGCCCAGTGTTTCGTCGGTTCGAATCCTGGGCACGGACATGGCACTGCTCATCAGACCACGCTGAGGCAGCGTCCCACATGCCACAACTAGAGGAACCCACAACGAAGAATACACAACTATGTACCGGGGGGCTTTGGGGAGAAAAAGGAAAGAATAAAATCTTTAAAAAAAAAAAATCTTCTTAGTTTAATGTAGTCCCACTTGTTTATTTTTGCTTTTGTTGTCTTTGCCTGAGGAGACAGATCCAAGAGAATAGTGCTAAGACTCATGTCAAAGAGCTCACTGCGTATGTTTTCTTCAAGGAGTTTTATGATTTCAGGTGTTACATTTAAGTATTAATTTATTTTGAGTTTATTTTTATATATAGTGTAAGAAAGTGGTCCCGTTTCATCCTTTTGCATGAAGCTGTCTAGTTTTCCCAATACCGTTTATTGAAGAAACTGTCTTTTCCACATTGTATATTCTTGCCTCCTAATTGATCATATAAGTGTGGCTTTATTTCTGGGCTCTCAATTCTGTTCCATTGATCTATGTGTCTGTTTTGGGGCTGGCACCATACAGTTTTGATTACTATAGCTTTGTAGTTACAGTTTGAAATAAGGGAACATGATACCTCCCGCTTTTTTCTTCTTTCTCAAGATTGCTTTGGCTATTCAGAGTCTTTTGTGGTTCCATACAAATTTTAGGATTATTTGTTCTACATCTGTGAAGAATGCCTTTGACATTTTCATAGAGATGGCATTGAATCTGTACATTGCTTTGGGTAGAGTGGACATTTTAACAATGCTAATTATTTCAATCCATGAGCATGGTATATCTTTCCATTTATTTTTGCCATCTTCAATTTCTTTCAGCAATGTCTTATAGTTTTCAGAATACAGGTCTTTCACCTCTTTGGTTAAATTTATTCTTAGATATTCTATTCTTTTTGATGCAATTGTAAATGGAATTGTTTTCTTAATTCCTCTTTCTGCTTGTTCATTATTAGTGTATAGAAACACAACAGATTTCTGTATATTGATTTTGTGTCCTGAAACATTACTGAATTCATTTATCAGTTCTAATATTTTTTGATAGAGTTTTTATTGTTTTCTACATATAGTATCATGTCATCTGCAAATAGTGACAGTTTTACTTCTTGCTTTCCAATTTGGATGCCTTTTATTTCTTTTTCTTGTCTGATTGCTATGGCTAGGATGGCCAATACTATGTTGAATAAGAGTGGTGATAGTGGGCATTCTTTTGTTTCTGATCTTAGGGGAAATGCTTTCAGCTTTTCATCACTGAGTACGATGTTAGCTGTGGGCTTGTCATCTATGAACTTCATTGTGTTGAGATATATTTCCTACATACCCACTTTGTTGAGAGTTTTTATCACAAGTGGATGCTGAATTTTTTCAAATTCTTTTTCTGTATCTATTGAGATGATATGATTTTTATCCTTCATCTTGTTAATGTGGTGTATCATGTTGATTGATTTGAGGATATTGAACCATCTTAGCACCCCTGAGATAAATCCCACTTGATCATGGTGTGTGATCCTTTTAATGTATTGTTCAATTCGGTTTGCCTATATTTTGTTGAAGATTTTTGCATCCATGTTCATCAGGATCACTGGTGAATTCTATTACACATTTAAAGAAGAATTAACACCAATCCTTCTCAAACTTTTCCCAAAAAATTGAAGAAGAGGGAACACTTCTGAAACTTATTTTATGAGACCAGCATTTTGCTGATACCAAAGCCAGATAAGGACACTACAAGAAAAGAAAACTATATACCAGTATCCCTGATGAATATACATGCAAAACTTCTCAACAAAATATTAGCAAACTGAATTCAACAACACGTTAAATACATACATCATGACCAAGTGGGATCTGTCCTTGGGTGCAAGGGTGGTTCACCATATGCAAGTGAATAAGTGTAATAACCCCAGGTTAAAAGAATGAAAGATAAGAATCACATGATCATCTCAATAGATGCAGAAGAAGCATTTGACAAAATTCAACATCCATTTATGACAAAAAGTCTGAATAAAGTGGATTTGGTGAAACATCTCTCTACATAGTACGGGCCATACATGACAAGCCCAAGCTAGCACACTCAATGGTGAAGGCTGAAAGCCTTTTCTCTAAGATCAAAAATGAGATAGGATGACCCTTTTCATTGCTTTTATTCAACATGGTACAGGAAGTTCTGGCCAGAGCAATTAGGCAAGAAAAAGAGATAAAAGGCATCAAATCAGAAAGGAAGTATAAAATTGTCTCTGTTTGCAGATGACATGTAATTGTATCTAGAAAAACCCTGAAGACTACACCAAATTCCTGTTAGAACTAATAAATGAATTCAGCAAAGTTGCGGGATACAAAATCAACATACAAAAATCAGTTGCATTTCTATACACTAACAACAACCTTTAGAAAGAGAAATTAAGAAAACAGTCTCGTTTACAACAGCATCAAAAAGAATAAAATGTTTAGGAATAAATTTAACCAAGAAGATGAAAGAGATATGTGTTGAAAACTAAGACACTAAAGAAAGACATTGAAGAAGACATGAACAAATGGAAATATATTTCATGTTCATGGATCAGAGAATTAATATTGCAAAAATTTCTGTAACATTCTAAGTGATCTACAGATTCAATGCAATGCCTATTAAAATTCCAGTGGCATCTTTCACAGAAATAGAACAATTATAAAATTTGTATTGAACCACAAAAGACCTCAAATAGCCAAGGCAGTCTTGAGAGAGAACAAAGCTGAAGGTGTCACACTTCCTGATTTCAAGCTATATTACAGAGCTATAGTAATCAAAACAGTATGACATTGGCATGAAAACAGACACATAGATCAGTGGAACAGAATTAAGCACAAAGAAATAAACCCAGCATACATGGTCAATTAATTTTCAACAAAGGAGCCAATAATATATAACAGGGAAAGGACAGTCTCTTCAATAAATGATGCTGAGAAAACTGGATTGCCACATACAAAAGAATGAAACTGGACACATCTCTTTCACCATATATGAAAATCAACTCGAGATGGATTTAAGACTTGAACATGAGAACTGAAACCATAAACCTCCTGGAAGAAAACAGGGGGTAAGCCCCTTGACATTCGTCTTAGCAATTATTTTTTGGATTTCACACCAAAAGCAAAGGCAGCAAAAGCAAATATAAACAATGGGACTACATCAGGGTAAAAAGCTTCTGCTCAGCAAAAGAAATCATCAACAAACTGAAAAGGCAACCTATGGAATAGGAGAAAATATTTGCAAACCTCACATCAGAGAAGGGGTTAATATCCAAAATATACAAGGCACAAATATAAATCAATAGAAAAAATAAATAACCCAAATTAAAAACAAGCAAAGGACCTGAATATAAATTTTTCCAAAGAAGACATACAAATGGCCAACAGGTACATGAGAATGTGCTCAACGTCACTCATCATCAAGCAAATGCACATCAAAACCACAATGAGATGGCACCTCACAACTGTTGTGATGGCTATTATCAAAAAGACAACAAATAACAAGTTTTGTTGAGAATGTGAAGAAAAGGGGACCCTTGTGCATTGTTGGTGGGAAGCAAACTGATACAACCACCGTGAGAAACAGTATGGAGTTTCCTCAAAAGATTAAAAATAGAATTACCATGTGATCTAGCAATCCCACTTCTGGGTAGAATTCCAAAGGAAATCAAATCACAATCTGCAAAGATATCTGCACTCTCTTGTTCATTGCAGCATCATTCACAATAGCCAAGATACGGAAACAACTTAAGAGTCTGTCAGTGGATGAATGGATAAAGAAGATATGGTGTATATATGAATATATACACAATGGAATACTATTCAGCCATGAGAAAGAAGGAAATTCTGCCATTTGTGACAACATAGATAGATCTTGAAGACATTACACTAAGTGAAGACAAATACTGTATGATCTCACTTATATGCGGAATCTAAAAACATTAAACTTATAGAAACATAGAGTAGAATGGAGGTCGCCAGGGGCTGAAGGGTGGGGGAAACGGGTGATGCTGGCCAAAGTGTACAAACTTTCAGTCATCAGATGAATAAGTTCTGGGGATCTGAAGTACAGCGTGGCAACTCTAGTTAACAGTACCGTATGGTATACCTGAAAGTGCTTTGAGAGTAAAGCTTTAACGCTCTCACTATGACAACAACAACAAAATGATAATTCTGTGAGGTGGAGATGTGTTAACTTACCTTATTGTGGTAAACATTTTGCAATATATACATATATCACATCATCATATTGTGCACCTTAAACTTTACACAATGTTGTATGTCAATTATATCTCAATAAATCTGGAAAAAAGATAATTGAATACACTGTCACACACACAAATGTACACATCTATAGCAGCTTAGGGGTCATTTATTTTACCAAAATATAGATTTTTATTATATACATTTCCCCCCAACCCTTGTGTTCTTCCCCCAAAAACTCCTGGAGATCCTTCTAGTTGTCTTCTATAGTTTTCGTTCATTCTTTACAACAGTTATGCAATCCATGATGTGAGTATACCACAATTTATTCAGCCATTACCACTGGTTGTTGCCAGTCTTTGAGTAAACAATCTCACAATAAACATGCATTTACATATGTTAAATATTGACACTTCTATTTCATTTATTCTAGAAAATTCACAAAAGAAGAATTCCTGAGAAGAATGTGAAACAATATTTAACTTTAACAAATTGCATTCCAAAAAGGCCATAGCAGTTTACATCTATACTAGAAAAGCAAAAGATGCCATTTTCTACACATCATATCCATCAATAGATTTTAGAGTGCTTTTTGGTTTTTCATGAGCTGGCATATGTTGAATAATATATACCACAATTTTTTGTACTTTTTTGTGAGGCACAACTGCTGATTGTTGACAACAGATTTTGCAGCATATTTCAGTTGTAAAGTTTCATTGTGATTCATACAGCCCGATATCAGAACCATCTCCTCAGTCACAGAAATCTAAAGAAAATCTTCTCTACATTAGGAGAATCTTGACCAGGGCTTTATTATTGGGACTCACAATTCCAACAGCATTTTATGCTCTTTTGTCGTATGAAAGGTGGGCTGGCCTTGGATGGCACTGTGGCAATGTCAGCTACAAGCTTGCCTGCAAGCGCCTCGCAGCTCCACTCTCAGCAGCAGCTAGTCAGCCTTCCTGCCACTGTCCTATGTCTATGTGGTGGGGCCATCATCCACTCTGGTCTGAGGCAGCAATCTGTGTTCACATGTGTGTCCACAGGCAGGCATGGATCTCCTGAGGAATCCAACCCAACACCTCTCCAATGTTCATGTAACTGACTATGAAATTTTGCTCATCTCTATTAGTCACCTCAGCCTGATTCATGGCCCAATCTGTTCCATTCTCTGGTAAATCTTACAATTACTTTACATAGACTGGCAAACCCAAAAAGACTCCAATCACTTTTATCTCTGTGCATCAAAGGTGACCTATTTACGCATTTATTATGGATGAATGACAGTGTCTTGTAAGAGCTTGCAAGTATCCCATGAGGAAAAATGCTGCTCTAAATATGCACTGATTCCAGAAAGTGTGTTGAATGCTTGCCATGGCCAGAGGGTACTTTCTCTGGATAGGTAGCAGGTACATGTAGCTTTTTGAGACTCTTATCTCCACTGTCTATCTTGAGTTACAACTGCACTCACAGGATGAGGGATCTGAAGCTAGAGCCAGTGAGGGCTTGGAAAGCCTGTAAAATCAAGACGAAAGCCAACTGCACTTCACTTGCCCGTGGCAGACGACATTTTCACTCAAAGCTAGGTATGTCAGCTCCTGCGAGGAGAATCCTCTTGTGCTGTACCTGAACTTAGGACTCTTGCTTATCTGAGAATGACCAGGAAAGTTTCTACCCAAGACAGGTAGGGAGAATAGAGCCAACATGCTGAGTTTGCCAGGGCATTCAAGAGAGAAACAAAAACTTAGCTTATGATGGTCCCTGATCCATTCGTTTTTACATACCAGTCACATTTGTCTTTCCCTGGAAGTTGGTGCTTCTAACAATGGAAACTAACGAGATCTGAGTCACCAATAATACCAAGCAGGACTGAGACTCAAGGACCCTGAGAAACGTCTAAGCATTTCAAGTATAAAAAGAGAAGATTGGAACTTTGTTGGTGCTTATGAATTGGTTTGAAGCACACCAGTTGAACTGATCCATTTGGGAAACAAATATTTAGACACTGAGAAAAATCTCCTAAACTATTAATTATTGAATTATTATCGTCAATTGAATTCAACAACACGGTCTGCCCATAGGGCTACAGCAAATTTCCTCATGCTGGAAAATGCAATTGTGGGTGCTCCAGGAGTCCTTGTTCCTACACAGCTCCTGATAGCTGTCTTCCACTTTGAGGTTTATGTGTTCTGTTTGGAGACAGGACGTTTCCTCAGGACTTTTTCAAAAGCACCCACTACATCCTTGTTTCTCAGGCTGTAGATGAGTGGATTTAGCATGGGTGTGAGGACAGTGCAAAATACAGACACAGCCTGCTCCTGCTCAGGGCTGTGGGAGGAACCAGGTGTCATGTACATATAAAGACATGGTCCTAGATAAAAACTTACCACTGTGAGATGGGAGGAGCAGGTGGCCAAAGCTTTGTTTCTGCCTTGAGGGGATTTCATACGCAGGACAGTGAGGAAGATGAAAGTGTAGGAAGCCATGATAAGCCCAAAAGGGATGATGATGAAAGCAATGCCCATCACAAAGACCACCAGCTCATAGGTGGAAGTGTCTTTGCATGAGATCTTCATGATCGCTGGCATCTCACAAAAGAAATGGTGGATTTCTCTGGAGCGACAGATCGGCAGATTCATGGTACAGGATGTGTGGGCTGTAGAAGCTAAAATGCCCCCAATCCAAGACAGTGTGGCCATTTGCAGACAGACCTTGTCGTTCATGATGACTGCATATCTCAAGGGGTAACAGACAGCCACGTATCGGTCATAGGCCATGAGGGTCAAGAGATGCATTCAGCACCCCCAAGAGTAAAGAAGAAAAATATCTGTGTTCCACAGGCCACACGTGTGATGTCCTTCCTTCCAGAGAAAAAGTTTATCATCATCTTTGGAACAGTGCTGCTGATGAGGGCCAGGCCTACAAGAGAAAGCTGGCTGAGCAGAAAGTACCTCGGGGTGCGGAGCCTCATGTCCATCCACATCAGGAGGAGCAGGATCAAGTTCCCAGTGACTGCGGCAAGGCAGATCAGGATGATGATGTAGATAAGGACGCTGACGCACTTCATCTTGGGGAAGAGCCCCGAGAGAATAAAATCTGCCGTCAGTGTCTCGTTTCCTCCCTCCATGGCTTGGACCGATCTGGTTGAACCAAAAGAAGAAGGTAAGGAGAGCAAAAGTCAAATGAAGTGCTACAAGCCTTTTTGAAAGCATTTTTTATTGGTCAGTCATGGCTGAAATAATCTGAAATAAAAAATAACTCCACAAACCTCAGTGGCTTATGACAACAAACAGGTATTTTTTTGCTCCCACGTCCGTGGGTCAGCTGGGGCTTTTTGCTTTAGGCTGCAGGTCAGGTACAGATTTACTCCACCACACGTCTCTCAATCTGGGGCTTACTCTTCCCAGGAGGATGGCAGAAGACAAAAAGGGGAAGCCGAATCACATGATTCCCCTAAGGCCTGAGCTCAGAGCCACCACCTTCAACCACATTCCACCAACTAAAGCAAGTCACACATAGAGGCCCAACGTCACTGTGGCAGGGACATAAACACAACCCACGGTGAGACATAAAGAAGGGGGATTGAAGAGGAAATTGGAAGCAATTCATATGAGACATTCCGCAGAGCTCCTACCACTACTATCCTCAATTTCATGGTCTTAATGCTGGGTTTTCAGATATTCCATAATTTAACCCCTAGTCTTCTGTTAAGCTCCAGTAATGAAGATCTATGGATTTCCCATGATCACAAACTAATTTCACTGTGGTGAATGTCTTGAGGTCATGTGTGGCCATTTGATATGTCCAGACAGGCAACAGATAAACACATGAGCTCCTCTCCTAGCGGGCCTTGGCCTGTGGATCTGGTTACATACATCCATGGAAGAAACCACTGATGTAGAATAGTGTGCAGTGAAATGAACCTGTTCTCCTCGCACCCAAATGGAACCTGGGAGGTCACCTTCCTTAATAGTGCACACCAACCAAGGAAAGAAGGATAGTCAGTGCTGTACTTTCCTTTAGATTTAGTCATAGGAACTCAATATGAGCCACAACAGGATAAATTCAGAAACAGTAATTAAGTCAGATTCCATAAGCTGTAAGTGAGAGAGTGGATTGTGCCCGTGTTCAAGAGGGAGGATGCCACCCCCTCAGGGTTATGGAAGGGCAGATGGAGAAGGTTCTATGCTAAGCAGCTTGGAGCATGGAAGGAATGTTCTTTATGACCATGTTACTAATTACTCAGATGGTATGTAGGCATCAAAAAAACATAAATCCACAACAAACCTGTAGGGTAGGAAAATGCAGTTAAGGGTGGAGTGAAGGACAAATTTCAAAAGGAAAACTGACTGGGACATGAACAGTCCATCAAGATTTCCCATGCTCCCAACCAGCACTACTGAGTGGTGAGTCCTGGCCACCAGTGGGGACGTGAAATTCCTACTGAAAACGTGAAGATACACTGAGGACTTACTGTACGCCGCTTCACTGAGGTTTTCAGGCTGACTTACTTCTAGGACCCAATAACTATGTCTTCCCATCAGTTGACCACGAATTTCCAGGTGGAGGGTATGGAAAGTTCTTAGGGACAAGTGGGTGAAAGCTGAAGAAAGAACCAGATCCAAGAGGTGATTTAATTTAGTAAAAATGGTCTTAATGTTTGTTCTGTAGTCTTTTTTTTTTTTTTTAAGATTGGCCCTGAGCTAACGTCTGTTGTCAATCTTTTTTTTCCTTCTTCTTCTTCTCCCCAAAGCCCCTCAGCATATAGTTATACATTCTAGTTGCAGGTTCTTCTGCTCCACTATGTGGGACGCCGCCTCACCATGAGCAATGCCATGTGCGTGCCCAGGATCCAAATGGGAATGCACCACCTTAACCACCCGCCATGGGGCCAGCCTGGTTCCATGTTCTTAAAGTTGCACCTAGTTACTTGAACTAGGTATTCTCCCCTGGCTTCTCAAGTTGCTACAAAAGACCCTGTTAAGGTGAAATACAACCCTAAAGAAAGGCAAACCAGCAGACATGATGATTGGAAGCCAGGTCAGTCTTTTTCTCGTTTTACCTGAGCTCTGTGCCCACACGCTGGGTGTTCCTCAGCACATCATGTTCCACAGTAGTGGTGCTGGGGTTCCTTCTGGAGTGCTGCTCCGTGTTAGGAGACTCGAGCATTTTGGTTTCCACCTGCAGGTAGTATTTCTGAGGTCGTATGACAACAGCAAGTGCCCAGAGGGTCCTGGAGACAAATGGGAAGCCACAGAGGAGGTGGGTCCCTAAGCACTGTTAACTGATTTGTTTACCTTCACTGCAGTGAATTTTGCTCAAAATGAGACTCTATGGGGGAAATTACCCTGTTTATCCAGGGCTTTATTCTCCTGGGTTGCTTGGATAGGTCCCATATTTTGGTCTCTCCTGGGGTCTCATTTACTGGGGACTGATTTTCTGACTCATCCACAAGAAATCGTGTTCTTTAAACTCTTGCTGAATTTACGTGAAGGTGGAGAAATTTACTTTCTCCAGTAGCTGCCGCATACTGAAGGGATATTTCTCTCTTGCAGATTCAAAAAGCTTGGTGCTCAGGACAAATGTAGCTATCCACCATCATCAAACCTGGCCATCTTGGTTTTCAAATAATTTCTTTTCTAAAGGTTTTCCACAAGTAGTAGATAAACATATTATCAGTGAAAAAGCTTTTTTTAAATATTCAATTAGAAGGAATAACTAGTGAAATCCACTTACTGTCCTATCTCTTCCCACCTCTCTCCCGCGAGGTAATTAGTGATAACAAATTGTGCTTCTTTCCAACCTTTTCCCATTCAATATGCATGGATATGAGGTTTATGTCTCATTTCTCGCTTTTTAAAATGAATTTTTATTTTGGAATGATTTTTAGATTTACAGAGAAGAAGCAAGAATAATACAGAGAATCCCCGTCCACCGGCTGTCATCATGGTGTGTCTGCTAACACTAAGAAATTAACACTGCTGCATTACTATTAACCAAGCTCCAGACTTCACTGGGATTTCACCAATTTTTCCACTAATGTCATTTTTTTTGAAGAAGAAGATTATCCCTCAGCTAACTACTGCCAGTCCTCCTCTTTTTGCTGAGGAAGCCTGGCCTTGAGCTAACATCTGTGCCCATCTTCCTCTACTTTTTATATGTGGGACGCCTACCACAGCATGGCGTGCCAAGCGGTGCCATGTCCGCACCTGGGATCCAAACCAGCGAACCCCGGGCCGCCGAGAAGCGGAACGTGTGAACTTAACCGCTGTTCCACCGGGCCGGCCCCAATGTCATTTTTTTTCTGCTCTAGGGTTCAATCCAGGATACTACACACACTTAGTCGTCCATTCCTTGGTCATCCCTTACCTTAGTTTTCCATAGTCTCTCAGTTTCTCAGTCTTCCCATTCACATTCCCTCAATGTGAGTTTCTCAGGCGCTTTGCTGTGACTGGATTGGAGTCACACATTAGGGATGGTACTGTGCAGACGGCATTGTGCCATATCAGGGATCAGATGACATTGTGCGCGTTGTCAGTGGTGTGCTCACCTTCATCACGTGGTTGAGGTGGTGTTAGCTGGGATTCTCCACTTTAAAGTTACTGTTCTTCCCTTTGCATACTCCATTTTTGGGAATAAATCTCTAGATCCAGTCCACACTCATGGGGGTAAGGGCTTCAGCTCCCCCTTCGGGGAGTATCTACCTATTTCTTTTTGGAATTCTATAAAGAAGTTTTGCCCCTTCCCTCCATTTATTTATTACACCATTCATTTTTTTGAATATGGTCTCATGCATGTGCATGTTAAGTCTTGTGTCGTTTATCCAACACTGTGTTATTTATTCACTGTGTAAACGCCCGGGAGGAGGACTGCTGGTTTCTATGGCAGGTCTGTACTTAACTTGATAAGAAATTGTGAAATTGACTTTGAAAGTACTGGCCCATTTGCGTTCGCACCCTGGCCAGCATTTGGTATTGTCAGTTTTCTGAATTCCAGTCATTCCAACAGATGTATAGTGGTATGTCATGTGATTTAAATTTTCTTTGTGTCACTCAAATTGCTAATAGGTTTGATCATCTTTTAATTGCTTTTGGGTGAAGTTCAGGTCAAATCTTTTGTCCTGATTTGACCTGAAATCAGGTCAAATTATCAAAAATTAGAATTACTGCTTTGCAAACATATTCTCCCATTCTATGGCTTATAACTTTATTCTCTTAATCATGCTTTTTAAAAACATCTTAATGAAAATATAATTTAAATATCATAAAATTCACCTATGTTATGTATACGATTGAATTATTTTATTTTTTCAGAGTTGTACAACCACCAGCACAATCTAGTGTTAGAACATTTTCATCATTGCAAAAAGAAACCTTATATCCAGTAATGGTCAATCTCCACTCTCCCTTTCCCCAGCCGCAGGCCATCACTAATCTGCTTTCTGTTTCTATACATTTGCCTAATCTGAAAAATTCGTATAAATGAAATCGTACAACCTGTGGTCTTTTGTGGCTTGCTCTTTCACTTAGCATAATGCTTTCAAGGTTCACGTATGTTATAGCATGTATCAGTGCTTCATTCTTTTTCATTGCTAAATAACATTCCATTGTATGGATCTACCACCGTTTGTTTATACATTCATCAGATTATTTTTTTGTCTATTACGAATAATTTGCTATGAACAACCATGTGCAAGTTTTTGTGTGAACATATAGTTTCGTTTCTCTTGGGTACATAACTAAGAGTGAAATTGCTGGGTCAAATGGTAACTATGTGTAACATTTTGAGGAATTGACACAGTTTTTTAAATCATCATACCGTTTTACAAGCCCACCAGCAATGCGTGTTACAATTATTTCACATCTTTGAAACATTTGTTGTCTACCTTTTCTACCTTAGACCTCCTAGTGGGCATGCAGTGGTATTTCACTGTGGTTTTGGTTTGCATTTCCCTAGTGACTAATGATGGTAAGCATCTTTTCAGTGCTTGTGTCACCTTTGTATGTCTTCTTTAGAGAAATGGCTATTCAAGTCCTTTATGGGGTTGTTCACCTTTTTATTATTATTATTTTTCCAGGTTTAATGAGAAATAATTAACAAATGTAATTGTACATATTGAAAATGAGCAATGTGATGATTTGATAAATATATACATTAAAAAATGATTACCAAGATCAAGATAATTCACACACCCATCATCTAACAGCTAGATCTTGTGTGTGTGTGTGGTAAGAACGCTTAACATCTACTCTCAGCAAATTTCGAGCGCTGAATGCCATGTTAGTGACTAGAGGCACCACACTGCGCATTACGCTCAGAACTTGTTCTTATAACTGAAAGTTTGCACTCTTTGACCTGCGTCTCCCCGTTTCCCACCCGGAGCCCCTCACAACCATCTTTATATTCTTTCTTTTCATGAAATCAGCTTTTAAAAAAATTCTGCTTATAAGTAATACCAAACAGTATTTGTCTTTCTCTGTCTGGCTTATTTCACTTAGAATAATGCCCTCCAGTTTCATCCATGTTGTCACAAATAACAGGATTTCCTTCTTTTTTATAGCTGAATAACATTCCATTGTGTGTGTGTGATCACATTTTCTTAATGCATTCATCTGTTGATGGACACTTAGGCTGCTTCTTTATCTTGACTATTGTGAAAAATGCTGCAATGAACAAGGGAGAGCAGATGTTTCTTTGAAATACTGATTTTGTTTTCTTTGGATATATACCCAGGAGTGAGATTGCTTGATCAAGTGATAGTTCTAATTTTAATTTTTGAGGAAATTACATAGTTTTCCATCATAGTTTTACCAATTTATATTCCCACCAACAGTGCACAAATATTCCCTTTTCTCCACATCCTTGCCAACACTTCTCTCTTGTTGATTTGACTATAGCCATCCTAACAGGGCGAGGTGATAACTCATTGTGGTTTTGATTTGCATTTCCCCGATGGTTAGTGATGTTGAGTATCTTTTCAAGTACCTGTTGGTCATTTGAATGTCTTCTTTGGAAAAATGTCTATTCAAGTCCTTTGAACATTTTTAGTTGGACTATTTGGTGTTTCCTTGCTATCAAGTTGTAATATGTTCCTTGTATATTTTAGATATTAACCCTTTATCAGATATATGTTTTTTAAATATTTTCACCCATTCTGTATGTTGCCTTTTCAATTTGTTGACTGTTTTCTTTGCTGTCTGGAAACTTTTTGATTTCATGTAGTCCCACTTGTTTATTTTATCTATTGTTGTGTGTGTTTATGGCATCCTATCCAAAACAGTCGTTGCCAAGACCAATGTGAAGGATTTTTTTCCTATTTTCTTCTAGGAGTTTTACAATTTCAGGTCCTACATTTAAGTCCTGAATCCCTTTTGAGTTAATTTTTCTGAGTGGTCTGAGATAGTGGTCCAGTTTCATTCATTTGCTTGTGGACTTCCAGCTTACCAACATCATTTATTAAAAAGAATATCCTTTCCCCATTGAATATTCTTGGGTGCATTGTCGAAGATTAATTGGCCACATTTGCATGAGTTTATTGCTGGGCCCTCAATCAGTTCCATGGATCTATGTGCCTGTTTTTATGCTAGTACCGTATTGTTTTTATTACTATAGGTTTCTAATATAGTTTGAAATCAGGGAGTATGATGCCTCCAGCTTTGTTCTTTTTCCTCAGTATTGCTTTAGCTATTTGGAGTCTTTTGTGCTTCCATTCAAATTTTAAGATAGTTTGTTCTATTTCTGTGAAACATGACATGGGGATTTCATTAGGAATTTTATTGACTCTGTGGACCCCTTTGGGTAGCATGGACATTTCAACAATATTCATTCTTTCAGTCCAAGAACATGAGACATCTTTGCATGTATCTCTGTCCCCTTCAATTCCTTTCATAAATGTCTTACAGTTTCAGCATACAGGTCTTTCAAATCCTTGGTTAAATTTATTCTCTGTATTGTAATCTTTTGATGCAATCGTAAGTGGAATTGTTTTCTTCATTTCTCGTTCAGACAGTTCATTGTTAGTGTACAGAAATGCAACTGATTTCCGTATATTGATTTAGCATCCTGCAACTTCACTGAATTCATTTATTAGTTCTAACAGTTTTTTGACGTAATCTTTAGGATTTTCTATATACAAGATCATGTCACCTACAAAAAAAGACTATTTGACTTCTTCCTCTCTGGCTTGAATGCCTTTTGTTTCTCTTTCTTGGCCGCTTGCTCTGGCCAGGACACCCAGTACGACGCTGACAGGAGTAGCGAGAATGAGCACTCTTGTCTTGTTCCTGATGTAAGAGGAAAGTTTTCAGTCTCTCACTGTTGAGTATGATGTCAACTGTCAGTTTGTCATATATGGCCTTTATTATTTTTAGATATGTCCCTTCTATATCCAATTTTTGAGAGCTTTTTAATAAAAGGATGTTAAATTTTGTCAAATACTTTTTCTGCATCTACTAAAATGATCATATAAATTTTATCCTTCATTCTGCTAATGTGCTGTATCACATCTTGATTTTCATATGCTGAATCATTCTTGTATTTGAGGGATAAACCCCACTTGATCATGGTATACAACCCATTTAATGTGCTCTTGCATTAGGTTTTCTGGTATTTTGTTGAAGATTTTTGCATCTATTTTCATCAGAGATACTGGCCTGTATTTTTATTTCTTGTAGCGTCCTTGTCTGGTTTTGTATCAGGATAATAATGGCTTCATAAAATGAGTTTGGAAGTGTTTCTACTTCTTCAATTTTGTGGAAGAGTTTCAGAAGGACTGGTATTAATTCTTATTTAAGTGTTTGGTAGAATTGACCAGTCAAACCATCTAGTCCTGAGCTTTTATTTGGTGTGAGGTGTTGGATTACTGATTTCAAGTGAATAGTTATTATTGGTCTGTTCAGATTTTCCATTTTGTTGCAGTTAAGTCTTGGTAAGTTGTATGCTTCTAGGAATGTGTCCTATTCCTCTAGGTTATCCTCTTTGTTGGATATATGTTGTTCATATTAGTCTATTATGATTCTTTGTATTTCTGTGATATCAGTTGCAATAGCGCCTCCTTTATTTACAATTTTATTTATTTGAGTCATTTTTCTTTTTTCTTACTTAGTCTAGTTAAAAGTTGTCAATTTTGTCTACCTTTTCAAAAAACCAACTCTTAGTTCATTGATCTTTTCTATTGTATTTCTAGTCTCTATTTAATTTACTTCTGCTCTAATCTTTATTATTTCTTTCTAATAACAATGGGCTCAGTTCGTTCTTGTTTTTCTCATTGTTTGAGGTGTAAAGTTACGTTGTTTATTTGAAATCCCTTTTTTCTTAATACAGGTATTTATTCCTATAATCTTCCCATTTAGAACTGCTTTTGTTGCATCCCATAATTTTACTATGTTGTGTCTCCATTTTCTTTTTCTCAAGATTTTTTTAAATTTGCCTTTTGATTTCTTCTTTGACCTGTTTGTTGTTAAGGAGCATGCTGTTTAATCTCCACATATTTGTGAATTTCCTAGTGATTAATTTCTAGTCTCATACCATTGTGGTCAGAAATGATGCTAGATCTGATATGTCTTGTTGAAAGTGGCAGACTGAAGTCCTATAATACATTGCATTGCTCTATTTCTGCCTTCAGATCTGTTATCAATTGCCTAGTATATTTAGGTGCTCCAATACTGGGTGCATAAATATTTACAATCGTTATATCCTCTTGATAAATTGACCCCTTTGTCATTTTTTTGTCTTGCTACAGTTTTTGGCCTAAAGCCAACCTGCTATGATAAAAGTATAGCTACCTCTGCTCACTTTGGATTTTCATTTTCCTGGAATACTTTTCCATCCCTTCTTTCATCCAATGTGTGTCCTTTAGTCTTATTTGAGTGTATTGTAGACAACATATGATTGGATTTTTTTTATCCATTCAATACTGTATGTGTTTTGATTGGAAAAATTAAACTATTACCATTTAGAGTAATTAGTGATAGGTAAGGGTTTACTATTGCAATTTTGTTCATTGTTTTCTGATAATTTTGTGGTTCCTTTGTCCTTTGCATTCTCTCTGGCTGATTTCCTTTGTGAAGTGATGATTTTATGCAGTGGCATGCTTTGATTCCTTTCTGATTATCTTTTGTGTGTCTACTATAGGTTTTTGCTTTGTGATTGTAGTATGGCTTTCAGAATACACCATATAGATGTAACAGTCTATTTTAAGATGATAGCAATTTCAATTGCATCGAAAGCTCTATACATTTATATCCCCCCTACACTTTATGTTTTTGTCACTCTTTGTCTCTTTATGTTGCATATCCGTTAACAATATTTTGCACCTATGGTTCAACACTTTTGTCTTTCAATCTTCATACTAGATTTCAGTGTGGTTTACACACTACTGCTACAACATTAGAGTATTTGGAATTTAACTATATATTTGCCTTTTCCAGTGAATTTTTATACTTTCACATGTTTTCATGTCACTTATTAGCATGTTTCATTTCAGCCTGAAGAATTTCTTTCAGGATTTCTTGTAAGGAAGCTCTGGTGGTGATGAATTCCCTCAGCTTTTGTTCATCTGGGAGAGTCTTTATCTCTCCTTCATTTCTGACAGAAACTTTCTCTGGTAAATTATTCTTCATTGGCAGTTTTTTTTTTTGGCTGATAATATTGAATATATCATCCCATTCTCTCTTAGCCTACCAGGTTTCTGCTGAGGAACCTTCTGATAATAGCATTTGTGCTCCCTTTATGTGTTGAGGTTTTTTTTTTTTTTTCTGTTGCTGCTTTCAAAATTCTCACTTTGCTTTTGACTTTTGGAGTTTGATTATAACTATCTCAATGAAAATGTCTTTGGTTTGAATCTGTTTGGGGATCTTTAAGCTTCACATACCAGGATGTCCATATATCACCCCAGATTTGTGAAGTTTTTAGCTATTAGTTCTTTAAATAAGCTGTCTGCCCCTTTTCTCTCTCTCTCTTCCTTCTGGGGCTCCCATGATGCAAATATTGTTTCCATTACTGAAGTCCCATAATTCACCTAGGCTTTCTTCACTTTTCCATTCTTATTTCTCTTTTCTTCTCTGACTAGATATTTCCAAGAGACTTGTGTTCAAGTTCACAGATTCTTTCTTTTCCATGAGTGAGCCTGATATTGAATCTCTCTATTGCGTTTTTCATTTCAATCATTGTATATTTCAGCTGCAGAATTTCTGTTTGGTTCTTTTTTATGATTCCTCTCTCTTTATGGAACTTCTAATTTTGTTCATACATTTTCCTGAGTTCATTGAGTTACCTGTGTTCACTTGAATCTCATTGAGCTTCCTTAATATAATTATTTTGAATTCTTTTTCAGTTTACTCACAGATCTCCATTTCCTTGGGGTCATTTACCGAAAAACCATTGTGTTCCTTTGGTGGTGTGATGCTTCCTTGCTTTTTTGTGTTCATAATGGCTTTGCATTGATATTTGTGCATTTGAGGGAGCAGTCACCTCTTCCAGCCTGTGTGGACAGGCCTCAGTGGGGAAAGACCTTCAGTTGAAGGTGGCTTGAGGGCATCTGCTAGGTGAGTGTGGCATCCCTGGTCCCTAGGAGGGCACAGTGTTGCAGTTTCCTTGAGGCTCCATCAGCTGAGGTCAACTTCAGCAAAGACTGTGAGGTCCACAGTGACCAAGGCAACGAGGATACTGCAGGTGTCTGCGGTGGCAGTGGAGGCTACCACTGTTGGGTCCTCAGTGGTGAAATGTGCCGGGCTCCTCTTCTCCTTTTGTGCCCATTGGGAACGTTCTAGCTGATGGAGTTCCTCTTGCTGCCAAGTCTGGTGCACTCTACCTACTCAGAGCAGCAGCCAAGTCAGGGTCCTGGGCTCAGGGGCATGCAGAACTGTCATAGCACCTGGGGCCTGGGGTGCAGGAGTACTTGCTGTGTCTGAGATGGGGGCATGTGAAAATCACCACAGAGTGAGAGTCTGGGTCACTGGAGCTCACAGTTGTGACTGTCCCTGGGGAGAGGCAGAAGGAACCAGCAACATGGGATCAGGGATTAAAACGCACAGCTGTGGCCTGGGCTGAAGTCCTGACTCAGGCCCTGGGAGGGCAGGGTGCAGAGCAGCAGCAGCGTAAGCCCCTTCTTTGATCCCCCTCCTGCTGGGCTTCCTCCCCCTCCTCCCCTTCTGGGTGGTGGCCCCGCATTCTCTCTGGAAGGTCTCATGCTGTGAAGGATTTCCCCTCACATGCAAGGTCACTTCAAGGTCTTCTGTCCTCCCCCGACAAGGGTACCTCAGCAAATGCACCTAAAGAAAACTTCTGCCACAGATCTCATGTAAAAAGCAAGGGATCAGGGTGCCTGGATAGGAATGCAAATGTACAAACAGTGTAACTGGCCAAGGGGCCTGAGCCCTTGACGGAAACTCCCTCAGAACCTGCACTGCTGAGCTGTGCAGCACTCTGGAGGGGGGAGGGTGTCTTTCCCACAGGAAGCCTGCTGGGTAAAGCCTCTGTAATTGCCTGTGGTCAGGCCTGAAAAGTCACACATCAGTTTAATCAGGGGCCAGACTCCTCAGCTCTGTTCTGAATAAAGTCAGAACACAGGGGGAGAGTTTCTCAGTTGTCCATTCTCTCTCTTGTTATGTGCTTTGAGCCACAGCTGTGGAGTAGCGGGGGCCAATGGCCCACTTAACTCAGAGTAACACCCCTGCTTGTGAGTGCTGTGTGGAGCAGCGCTCAGATTCCTTCTCATGGAGTGGAGCTTCTGCCGCACAAGCAAGCTGGGAGAGGGCGAGCGAGGACCTGGAGTTCTTGGCCGCTGCGCCAGGGAGAGCCTCCTCTCGGAGTGGGGCAGGTAGAAGAAGGCAGCCTCTGATCTCTCTGCTGCCCTCACCTTGAGCTGAGCCCCAGCAACGCCGATTTCCCTAATTTGAGATCTCCAGAGAAGAAACTGTGATCCTCATCACTGCTCTCCTTCAGAGCCCCGTTACCCTGTGCGATTTTCTCCTCTCTGGGGAACAAGCTGTGATCAAAGCGTTTTGGGGAGGAGATGGATTCTTAGCTGCAGAAAACCTGCCGTGACTTTCCCGGGGAAATGGGACACCGGTTGGTCCAGGTCTGCATAACTAAGCACAGCCACTCTGGGGATGCCAGAGGTGACAAGGGACATGTTCACACAACGTGTATTCAATGACTCCACCCACAGACGTAAAAGGATCTGAGTTGCTATTTTTATATAATTTTTCACTTTCCACTGTTTTTTTGTGAAAAGAAGATAAACTTGCTTACCTTACAATGCCCTGTTTGGCAAGAGTATTTATGTAAAGAGGACACAGGCACATGACAAGTTTGGGCAAGGGTGACTGGCATTGTGAGGGAATAGGGCACACTGCAGGAAAATTGAACCTCTGGCACTTTCGCCTGTCTGTCACAGTTGCTTCTTCGTTCTGCTGAAGTGTGCACCCTTCCTATGTGCAAACATTTCTCTGTTGCCCAAAGAGAAGGAGGGAAGAAAGTGTGTGACTCAGTCCTGACCGGTCAAAGGTCTCTTTGTTTTTAAACAGCCACCAGATCAGGAGCTGCCCCCGAGCAGAGCCAGGCAGCCTTAACGACCGTGGGAGTCTTCCTGCTGGAATTATCAGGAAGGAGTCTTTCCTGCTGGCGTTTCTAAGCCTGTAGGTGAGTGTTGCAGGTGTGTGACAGACAGCGGCCTCCTGAAAGGTCAGTTCAGCTGAGCTGGTTTCTACTATAACTGGAAAAAGCATCTCAGCACAGGGTTGGCTCAGCTAGTTCTCTAGAAGGTAAAGTAACATCTTACACACGTTATACCTGCGGCTTCAGGGCTACTGGTGTGGTTAGGACAGGGCGAGAGAGGGAGAGAGAGATTTCAGGACATGAGGCAACGCCTGGATTCAATCAGTGGGAGCTGGGACCCCTGACCAGGATCCATAACTGCCTAAAGCACCATTCACCAGTCAGCGCAGACACAGCCCAAGTTGGAAGTGACGTCACAAGATGAGGAAACAGGAAACTCTTGCCTCCATCTGTCTGCCAACATCACCAGTTAGACAGCTGTCCTCGAGCACAACAGTGGGAGAGCTCAGGAGCCGCTTAAGAAAACGCAGCCACAAGTGGAGTGAAAGTCCTGAGAATAACTGTGCGGAAGGGAAGGAGGACCAGCTTCCTTTTGCTGCGGCCCCCATCCCCCAGACTCGCACCGCGTGCCCTCTCCCCCAGACCCACACCAAGTCCCCCTGTCCCCCAGATGCACCGCATGTCCCAGTCCCTGGGCTGGCACTGCTCAGTGCCAAGAGGAAACTCCCCAGCTGGAAGGAGTTCCTTCACCAAGAGAGGAAGAGTGGAGGAACAAGCAACTTCCTCGGCCTTTCAGGGCACCGCACAAATGTCCCTCTTAGGTCTCAGCCGCCCACAGGAGGGCAAAGCTGAGATGTATGGAGATGGCTAGGAACAAGGATGAATATCAGGGGACACCAACGGCAGCTGTGCAGCAGGAGTGACCAGTTCCCAGGAGCCTGCTCTGCAGAGGACCCCTCAGCTGTTGCCTCTGAGGAAACCAATAGCCAGCAGAGCCACTGCAGGCCACCTGCAGGTTTCACTGGATTTCGTCCCCCAAATGTTGACGTTCATAGATGCCAGCTGCCTGAGTCTCTCCCCACTCCCTCCCTGACCCCTGCACCCAACAGCTGCTGTGGGCCTGAGTCTGGCCCTAGCTCCTGTTCCTGGCCTGCAACATGGGGCTCACCCACAGCTAGCCCTCCAGTAGCACACCTGCACAACCAGGCCTGACTCCAGACACTGGTATCCACTGCTGTGCACTCGTGGCACAAGCCTGCAGCCACAAGAGTGCACACTGACCACTAGGCCCCCACAGCTGCCAGTGTGCCCATGGGTGGACCAGGCCCTGGATACTGGCCACTGTCCACCACTACGTGTGTGTCAGAAGTCAGCCACTGTTATTCACAAGCACTTGAGTTGAGCGTGTGCACATCACCAACTCTGGCCAGCACCACTGTCTGCCCTGGACCTAGGCACGCCACTGGGGGGCAATGCTGAGGACCCCAGAACACCTTGTAGCCACTGAGGACCCCTGGCAGCACTTGCCAAGGGCCGCAGAGTTGTTGATGCTATGGATCTCAGCAGCCAGAGCCAACAAAATACCACACACTCCAGACTCAGAGCCACGACCCGCCCTGCACTTGGAGATGTGCGTCACTAGACCTGGGGTCACAGCATGCTCTGGTGTACCCCACATGCAGGCAAAGGTCTTTCTTTACAGAAATCAGTCCATAAAGTCAGAGGTGCCTGCTTTTTCAAATTTATGGATAGTTATGCAAGGTTATAGAATCAAAAATCAGGGAGAATGACACCACCAAAGAACACAGTCAACTTACAATGACTCACCCAAAGAAATGGAGTCCACGAAGCATCCAACAAAGTGTTCAAAATGGTTGTTCTAAAGATGTTCAGAGAGCTACAGAAAACACAGACACACAATTCAACAAAGTCAGGAAAACAGAGCAAAATGAAAAGTTCAACAAAGAGATAGGAGACACAAAAGAGAACGAAACAGAAGTTTTGGAACTGAAGAATACAGTGACTGACTTGAAGAACTCAGTAGAAGGCTACAACCTCAGATGGGACTGAGCAGAAGGAAGAATGAGTGAACTGGTTCTTCTGAAATTATCCAGTCAGGAGAAGAATAAAAAGAAAAAACAAAGAAGATTGGCAAAGGTTGTTAGCTAGGTGCCAATCTTTAAAAAAAAAAGAAATATAGCTGAGAACTTCTCAAATCTGGGGAAGAAACAGGACACACAAGCTCATGAAGCTAATAGAACACTCCATTATCTCTATGCAAAAAGACCTTCTCCAAGATGCCTTATAATGAAACTGTCGAAAGTCAATGATAAAGAAGGAATCTTTACCCAGAAATTCCACTCCTGGGTATTTATCCAAAGAAAACAAGAAAAGTAACTTGAAAAGATGTCTGCACCCCTGTGTTCAGCGCAGCATTATTTAAAATAGCCAAGACATGAAAACAACTTAAGTCCATTAATGGGTAAATGGATAAAGAAACTGTGGTGTACACATATACAATGGAGCACTATTCAACCATAAAAAAGAATGAAATCTTGCCATTTGTGACTACGTGGATGGACCTTGAGGCCATCATGCTAAGCGAGATGAGTCAGACAGAGAAAGACAAGTACTGTGTGATATCACTTATTTTATATGGAATCTAAACAACAAAAACAAAACCAAACCAAAAAAGCTCATAGATAGAACAGATTGGTGGTTGCCAGAGGTGGGGGATGGGGAGTGGGAGAAATGGATGAAGGAAGTCAAAAGGTAAAAACAAAAGAAAAAGAAAAAGAAAGAATCTTAAAGGCAGCCAGGGGGGAAAAGAAAGTAACTGACACAGGTGCCCCTATCAGGCCTTCAGTAGATCTCTCAGCAGAAACTCCACAGGCCGTGAGAGTGGGGAATGACATTCAGTGTTAAAAGATAGTTATTGCCAGCCAAGAATACTTTATCTGGCAAAGTTATCCTTCAGATATGACAGAAAAATAAAGGCTTTACCAGACATACAAAAGCTGAGGGAATTCACCCACTAGACCGGCCTTACAAGAAGTGATAGGACGTCTTCAGGCTGAAATGAAAAGACACCAATCAGCGGCATGAAACATGCAGAAGCGCACAACACTCTGGCAATGGTGAAAGGAGACAGAATTAGAAAACTGTAACTCTACATTGGAAAGGTGTGTACCCACTCAACTAAAGTAAAAAGGCTAAAGGAAGAGCATTAAAAGTAACTATGGATGCTCTAATTTGTAAACGAATACACAGCATAAAAAGATAAATTGTTACAGCAAAAATATAAAAGAGAAGGTGTAAAAGGGTGGAGGCTTTATAAGTGAACAAAGATCAGATGCTATCAGCATAAAATGGACTGTTTTATGTATGAGATGTGTTATGTAAGCCGCATGGTGACCACAAAGCAAAAATCTAGAGTAGATTCATGAAGCAGAAAAAAGGGAGACAGAGCAAATCACCATGGAAAACCACCACCTTACAAAGGTAGACAGAAACAGAGGAAAAGAAACTATGGAGATGCAAAACAACCAGAAGGTAGACAACAAGATGGCATCAGTGAGTCCTTACATATCAACAATCACTCTAAATGTAAATGGATTGAACTCACCACTCAAAAGGCACAGAATGGCTGGAGGGTTAAAAAAAAAAACAAGACCCAACAGTATGCTGCCTCCAGGAGACCAAATTCTGCTCTAAAAACACACAGAGGCTCAGAGTGAAGGGAGGAAAGATGATATTCCAAACAAGTAGAAACCAAAAGAAAGCAGGGATAGCCATACTTATATCAGACAAAATAGACTTCAAGCCAAAAACAGCAACAAGAGACAAACAAGGTCATTCTATAACAGTAAAGAGGTCCATTCACCAAGAAGATACCACAGTCATAAAGATATACACATCCAGCATCAGAGCACCTAGATCTGTTAGGCAACTGCTAGGAGATCTGAAGGAAGAAACAGACAAGAATACAATAGGGGACTTCAAAGATCCCACTGTCAGCAATGGATAGATCACAGGACAGAAAATCAACAAGGAAATGTTGGAATTGAACCACACATTACACCAAACGGACCTAACAGACATCTACAGAACATTTCACCCAACAGCAACAGATATACCTTCTTCTCAAGTGCACATAGAACGTTCCCCAGGATAGAACATAGGATATGACACAAAACAAGTCTTAGCAAATTTAACAAGATTGAAATCATACCAATGATGTTTTCTGAGCACAATCATATGAAATTAGAAATCAACGACAAGAGGAAAGATGTAAAAAATCTACAAATTTGTGGAAATTAAACAACACACTACTGAACAACTTATGGATCAAAGAAGAAATCAAGTGGGAAATTAAAAAATATCTTGGGAAAAACCACAATGGAAACACAGTATGTTAAAATCTACAAGATGCAACAAAAGCAGTTCTAAGAGGGAAATTTATAGTGATAAATGTCTCCCTTAAGAAAAAAGAAAGATTTCAAATAAACAACCTAACTTTACACTTCAAGGAAGTAGAAAAAGAAGTGAAAACTAAGCCAAAAATTAGCAGAATGGAAGGAGATAACAAAGATCAGAACAGAAAGAAACAAAAAGAGATGGAAAAAAATAGAAAATGTTGACCACATTATGAGTTGGCTTTTTTTTTTTTTTTTTTTTTTGCTGAGGAAGATTGTCCCTGAGCTAACGTCTGTGCCAATCTTCCTCTATTCTGTATGTGGGATGCCTGCCACAGCATAGCCTCATGAGCAGTGTGTAGATGCACACCCAGGATCCGAACCTGCAAACCCTAGGCCACCAAAGCAGAGCACTCCAACTTAACCACTGCACCACCAGCCAGCCCCCGAGTTGGCTTTTTGAAAATATAAACTAAATTGACAAATCTTTAGCTAGACTTACCAAGAAAAAAAAGAGAAGACTCAAATAAATAAGATTATAAGTGAAAAGGAGTCATTACAACTGATACCACAAAAATGCAAAGGTTCATAAGAAACAACAAGAGCCAGCCCCATGGCCGAGTGGTTAGTTCACGTGCTCCGCTTTGGTGGCCTGGGGTTTCACCAGTTTGGATCCCAGGCGTGGATATGGCACTGCTCGTCAGGCCATGCTGAGGCAGCATCCCACATAGCACAACCAGAGGTACTCAAAACTAGAATATCCAACTATGTACTCGGGGGCTTTGGGAAGAAGAAGGAAACAAAAAAGAAGAAGATTGGCAACAGTTGTTAGCTCAGGTGCCAATCTTTAAAAAAAAGAAAAGAAAAGAAACAACCAAAAACAATTACAAGCCAACATATCAGACAGCCTAGAAGATAGGAATAAATTTCTAGACTCATACAACCTACCAAATCTGAATCATGAAGAAATGAAAAATCTGAACAGATCAAGAACAACTAAGGAGATTGAATCAGTAATCAAAAATCGCCCAACACAGAGAAGCCCAGGACCAGATGGTTTTACTGGTAAATTCTGCCAAACATTTAAAGAAGTCATGCCAATTCTCCTCGAACACTTCCAATAATTTGAAGAGAATAGAACACTTGCAAACTAATTGTACAAGGCCAGCATTAACCTGATACCAAAGCCAGATAAGCATTCTACAGGAAGAGAAAACTACAGGCCATATCCTTGATGAAAATAGATGCAAAAATTCTCAACAAAATATTAGCAAACTGAATTAAAAAGCATGTTGAAAGAATCATATACCATGATCAAATGAAATTTATCCCGGGGATGAAAGGATGAGTCAACACACACAAATCAATAAGTGTGACAGAGCATATTAACAGAATGAAAGATAAAATTACACAATCCTCTCAATAGATGCAGAAAAAGCATCTAACAAAACTCAACACAGTCTCATGATAAAAACTTTCAACAAACTGTGTATAGAAGGAACACACCTCAACAGAATAAAGGCCATGTGTGAGAAACCCACAGCTAACATCACACTCAATGGAGAAAGGTAAAAGTTTTCCGTCTAAAATCAGAGACGAGACAAGCGTGCCCACTTTCACCGCATCTACTCAACATATGCTGGAAGTCCTAGCCAGGGCAATTAGGCAAGAAAAAGAAATAAAAGGCGTTCAAGTCACAAAGGAAGAAGTGAAATTGTCTATGTTTGCTGATGACATGATCTTGTGTATAGGAAATCCTAAAGATTACACCAAAGAGCTGTTTGACTAACAAGTGAATTCAGTAAAGTTTCAGGATACAAAAGCAACATACAAAAATCATCTACATAAAAGAACAGATTAGTGATTACCAGAGGGGAATGGGTTTAGGGGGTGGACATAAGGGTTGTAAAGAGGCACATATATATGGTGACAGACAAATAATAATGCACAACTGAAATTTCACAATGTTATAAACTATTATGACCTCAATTTAAAAAAATCATCTGCATTTCTGTACACTAACAATGAACTCTCTGAAAAAGAATTAAAGAAAACATTTCCATTCACAATAGCATCAAAAACAATAAAATAGTTAGGAGTAAATTTAATCAAGGACCTCAAAGATCTATACACTGAAAACTATAAGACATTGATAAAGAGATTGAAAGGAACACAAATAAACAGAAAGACTCCACATGTTCATGGATCAGAAGAATTAATATTATTTGTTATATGTTAAAATATCCGTACTACCCAAAGCCATCTAAGGATTCAATGCAATCCCTATCAAAATTCCAATGACATTCTTCACAGAAATTTTTTTTAAAAAGCAATCCTAAAATTTGTATGGAACGACAAAAGATCCTGAGTAACCAAAGCAATTTTTATAGAGAACACATCTGGAGGCATCTCACTTCCTGATTTCAAACTGTATTACAAAGCTGTAGTAATCAATACAGTATGGCACTGGCTTAAAATCAGACACACAGACCAATGAAACAGAATCAAGAGCCCAGGAATAAACCCATGCATATGTGGTGAACTAACGCATGACAAGGGAGCCAGTAATACCCAGTGGGGAAAGCATAATCTCTTCAATAAATGGTGTTGGGAAAATCGGATCTGTACATGTAAAACAATGAAATTGGACCCCTATCTAGTTTACGATAACGTATTATACTCTTGAAAGTTGCTAAGAGAGTAGATCTTAAATGTTCTCACTACAAAAAAGTAATGGTAATTATGTGATATGATGGAAGAGTCAGTTAATGCCATGGTGGTAGTCATTTTGCAACATATAACAGTATCAAATCAACACATTATACACTTCTAACTTACACAATGTCATATGTCAATTATACTTAAACAAAGCTTTAAAAAAGAATTAAACTCCAATCTCATACTGCTTACAAAAATTAACTCAAAATGGATTAAGAATTTAAATCTAAGACTTGAGACTCTAAAACTCCTAGAAGAAAACACAGGAAAAAGCTCCTTGCCATCAGTCCTAGCAATGCATTTTGGGCTATGATATCAAAAGCACAAGCAACAAGAGCAAAAATAAACAAGCCGGACTACATCAAATAAAAAGCTTCTGCACAGCAAAAGAAACCATAAACAAAATAAAAAGGCAACCTATGGAATGGGAGGAAATATTTGCAAACCACGAATCTAATAAGGGGTTAACATTCAAAATACACAAGGAACTCAAATAACTTAATAGCAAGAAAACAAGCAATCTGATTTAATAATGGGCAGAGGAATTGAATAGACATTTTTTTTTAAAAAGACACAAACTGCCTACAGGTACATGAAAAGGTGCTCAACATCGCTTACCAGCGAAATGCAAATCAAAACCACAATGAGATATCACCCCACACCTGTTAGAATGGCTATTATCAAAAAGACAAGTGATAACAAATGTTGGTGAGGATGTGGAGGAAAGGGAGCCCTTGTGCCCTGCTGGTAGGAATGCAAATTGGTGCTGCCACTATGGAAAACAATATGGAGGTTCCTCAAAAAATAAGAAATAGAACTACCATAAGATCCAGCAATCCCATTTCTGATATATATCCGAAGAAGATGAAATCAACATATTGAAGAGATGTTTGCGCACCTATGTTCATTGCAGCATTATTCACAACAGCCAAGATATGGAAAAAACTTAGGTGTCTGTTGATGGATGAATAGATAAAGAAAAGGTGGCATATATACAGTGGAATATTATTCAGCCATAGAATAGAAGGAAATCCTGCCATTTATGACAACGTGGATGGACCTTGAGGGCATTGTGCTAAGTGAAACAAGTCAGGAAGAGAAAGACAAACACTGTATGATATCACTTATATGTGGAATCTAAAAACATTGAACTCTATAAAACAGAGAGTAGAGCGGTGGTTGCCAGGGACTGAGAGGTTGTGGAAAGGGAAGATGTTGGTCAAAGGTACAAACTTTCAGTTATGAAATGCATAAGTTCCAGGGATCTAATGGACAGCATGGTGACCATGGTTAACATTACTGATTTATATACTCGAAAGTTGCTAAGAGAGTAGAGCTTCTGTGTTTTCACCATAACAACAACAACAAAATGATAATTTTGTGAGGTAAACGACTCATTAACTTAACTTATTTTGGTAAACATTTTACAATATATACATGTTTCAAGTCATCACATTTTACACCTTAATCTCACCCTATATTATACATCAATCATATCTCAACAAAACTGGAAAAATATAAATAAATATGGAAAAGATATTAAGAGACACAAAGAAGAAAATGAGAGGGTCTATTTTATAATATGTTAGAAATTCAGAATTAGAGAAGTGGGGAAACTAAGATACAACACAAAAAATAAAGAGAGAATTTTATAGACATGGCAGATACAAGAAATTGGGATTAATGTGGAATATCAAACCAGTGTGATTTTTAAAGAGTGGGTATCCATAGACAGACACAGCACAGTGTAATAGGAACACCAATGTTTAGGAAAAAATTAAATTTAGTCAGTGGGGTGGAAAACAAGCTACCTAAAAAATATCACATGGCAGCATAATTCACAAAAATGGAGGCCAAGAGAAAAGAAAATATTATCCTAACAGTATAAGAATATAGAACTATACACGGTGATCCTCACTAACTGTGTGTTCCATATTTGTAATTTCATTTAATCATTAAAATTCTGTTGTAACCCCAAAAACAATGCTCACAGTACTTTTATGGTGATTTGGAGACGTGCACAGAAAAGCAAAAACTTGAGTCATCTGGTATCCACATTGCCAGAGAAGTCAACTGGGCAATGCTCTGACCTCTTGTTTCGGCTCTCATACGGTAAACAAGTGTCTTTTCAGGATATATTTAGTGCCATACTTTTGCATTTTTGTTGCAAAATATAATAAAATATTATACGTTTTATATATTAATGTTAGGATGCCTCCCAAGTGCAGTGCTGCTGGGCTGTCCAGTGCAATTAGGCACAGAAATCTGTGATGTGCCTCAGGGAAAAATTTGTATGTTACATAAACGTCCTCGAGGCATGAGTTACAGTGCTGTTGGCCATGAGTTCAGTGTTAATCAAAAACATTAAATACGTTGTCTTTAAGCAGAAACACACATAAAACAAGGTTCTGTATTGATCAGTTGATGAGCATGTTGTGACAAGAGGCTCACACTAACCTATTCTTGTATTTTCCTTAGGAACAATGAATCAGTATCTGATAATTCAGTGTTTTAAGCAAGACTGTAGAACATAACTCCCACACAAATAGCTAGAATCGACTATACTCTATTTGACTTTAAGATGTAGAGAAAAGAGACATTTTAGATCAAAGGAGAGCATTTACCTACAATCAATGTTCAATAAAAGAATTTCCAATAATATAATTGAAGAAGACAATGATCACAGACGTCTGGCCAGAGATGCAAAAATGAATGGAAAGCAAAACACTGAAGCCTACACATATATGACTGATATGTACAATCGACTCAATTGTATTTGCCAACCACATTACAAAGGCTTATATAATGGATTCAGTGGAGAATTAGTAATGACTCAATGAATTTATTCAGAAAAATGACCTGTGCAACATGTAAAACTGTTTAGGGACTGTCAAATGCATATTAGTTGTAAATATCCATTAATTTTTTTAAACCTTGTTTCTTCTTTCCCCGCAGAGTTTGCACAATCTTGAATATTCGCTTATCTGCTTAGATTTAGCACCAAAGGACTAATGGCAGCATAGCTATCGACCACAAGAATCTGGAACCACACTAATAGAGGGTCATTCATCCATGTCACAACCACTGAAAATGAAAAGGTGAAGTCCACACAGTATACAAAGACAAAACAACTCACCAGCAACAGGACGGTCTGAGAGGCCCTTTTCGCTGGTGAGACTCTCGGCGAGAAGCCGGTGCTGTGAAGGTGTTGGGACAACCTCTCATGTCTATACAAAATGGTCACCATGTAGCCACTAGAGAGGACCATGAACCCTAGGAAGGTGACATCTCTCAATGCCACTAGGGTGGAGAACATGCTCCTGTGCATATTGCTCATGGGCAAAAAAGAGCAGTGCTTCGTGACAAACAGAAGACTGGCCTCAGTCCCACTGGGGGCGGCCGCAGTGTAGAACAGAAGGTTGCTGCTTATGGACACGTTGAGGACCCATGAGAAGAGGAAGAATCCTAGGGCGTGATTTGGAGAAATGTGTTTGAACTTTGCCAAGGAGGAGCTGCTGGGGCTGATGGTGACAGCCTGGAGCACACTCTGGAGGCCTGATGGAGAGGCCCCTTAGCACCTTGCTTAAAAAGACGGCTACCTTACACCCTAGATTGCTCTGAACATTCTGTGACCCAAACAAGTCTGAAGACACCAACGTTGCTTTGGTGAAGAGCAGCAGTATGTGGATTAGGGACAAGTGACTAACTGTCATGTCAATGGGCTTAACCCTGTGAGTAAAGGCCAAGGTGAAGACGTGGGAGAGAAGAAGGAAGGTGTTTGCTGAGATCCCAAAGCTGGCTTGTGGATAAAAGAAGTTTTTTATGTTAATATAACTAGGAAGTTTGGTCATCTTCATGCAAGTTTTTTAAAAAAGGATATCTGTGGAGAAAAACAAGAGATCTGATGATAATAGCACCGTTTCTGCCAATTTCCCAATCATTACCACTATGTCCAACAATGTTTGTGATCTGGAATCAGTAGTTTCTACACCTGAAAACATGGGATTGAATGTGAGTGGTTTATTCCTTATCATTCAAGATCAGCTCAGTCATGCCTTTCTCAGGATGCTCCCTGTCTGTCTCCCTCCCTCCCTCCGATGGTGCTCCCACTGTGCCCTTTCCTGGGTTCCCACAGAGCCTGTGCCCCTCTCCACAGTGACATTTATACCATGAATGGAAAGTATTCTTCCTTTCCCACCTGTAAGTACCTCAAGGACAGAAAGCAAGTTGGATTTCTGCCATGCTCAAAATGCTGCCTGGGGATAATTGTCAGACAAAATGGAAACAATTGCCAAACAAAACTGGCAAGTGAAAGCAGTAAAAGATTCAAACAGGGCCATTCCCGTCTTTGGCTCATCTTCTTTAGGGCTCCCTCTCTGGTGCATCTGAGGGCACAAGAAATCTTAGGCAAGAAAAGTGATCTAATCATTTCCGATGAACAGTAAGTACTAACGATAGGAGAGCGACTTCTCACGTCTATCTCGGCACTTAGCCTATATGGATTCTACAGAAAAACAACAAAACCTTAAGATCTGTAAACAACCAGAACTTTCACATTCACCTCTGGGCGTTGGTTTTGGTAAATGAAGCCTGGACCCCAGGATGATGGTGAAGGTTGCAGGAGTGAGCCCCAGCGTGCACCAAGGCCCCGCCTGGATGGGAGCAGGCAGGCTCTGTTTCCACGGCAAACCATTCCCAATCGTGTCCAGTCGTGTGATTCAGACGATCATCACAGGAAGTGATGAGTCACAAGGAAATGAGGTGTGTGCCTCTGTGTCCTCAGTTGTAGAATTAGAAAGTAAGAGTGTCCCTAGGATCCTAATGGAGCATGAAATATAAACTATATAAAGTGTGTAAATCAGTGTCACAACATGAGGGGATAAAAGTGAATCATATCAACCACAAAGTGACAGACTACTTTGTCATTGTGATTTTCGTCTACATCATCATCATTTTTATTTACTCTATTATCCTGTGGGGAAAAAAGTCTTGTTCAACACAATAATGAGTATAAAGGTCTAAAGACTATCTGGGAGATAAAAGTAACACTGAGAAGAGGTAGTGGAGGCAGTGGGTGACGGTGTTTCCTCAAAACAAGGAAACCATGGACAGGATCAGAAAAATCCATCTGGCTCATATGGAGAAGGCACAGATGTGCAAATATTCAACTGCATTCCCCAAAAGATCGTTATGGACCTGTGGGATGAGTCAGAGCCAATTCCCAAAGCCGTGGTCAGACAATCACTTGTCCTTTGACAACTGAATTGAAAAAAGCTATGTTCATGGTTTTGTCTGCTACTAGGATGTTCACAATCCCAGAGCGTCTACGTCACTGTGGAGAAGAAGTGGGAAAAGAGAGGTGGGAAAAAACCAGAGGAGGTCTACCACAAACAAAATATAACACTAACGGGAAACCCACATTTCAATCTACGTTTCCTGACCTACACAAATTACAGCGGGAGCAGCGTGTGCCATCTTCTGTTGAACAACTTGCGTAGTCTAATGCCCTCCTTTTCCTCGCATCCCAGGTGAGGTAAAGGGCATAGAGCACCTTCCCTTTCTCACAGTTGGGGCCTTGGAAATGTCAGCTGAAGGGAGGCCCGATATTTTAAATCCGTAAGTCAGAACCAGTCAGACTCGGTCTGCCCTCTCTTCTTAATGAGATCAGCTGGCTGCGTCTCAGCAGAGAAGAGGAAGGAATCTCCCACTTTGAACAAGTCTGGGAACAACTGGACATTTTCTCAGTGTGTGGCCTTACACGTAGGTTTTTCTCCTGCTTAGGTTTTCTGATATTTCATTGATTATTCTCAACAGCGAGAAGGAAAATCTCTGTCATCCTGATTTTTGTCTTTTTATTTACCACACTCACAGACCAGCCACAGTTTTCTCCTCCTTTGAAAGCACAAAATTATAGAGGATGTGCAGGTTTTGGTTAATTGTGGAAAACTAACTTGACATTTGTGGTAAATTACCTAATTTTATGAGGAATATTTTGTTAATTAAATTACAATTTAGGTTTTTGGTAGAAAGTGCATTCAAAATTCATTAATAAATAAAATATTTTGAACAAGAAGAAGGAAATTTTCCTAACTATTCTGACTTACTCTTGTCCGTTAATTATGAAAATGAACTGAAACTAATATAAAGTGCTTGGTCAATCACACCTGATAGATTTAGGAAATTTAAACAGTAAAATTAAAATATTTCAATAAAATCTATAGTTGAGACTTCACACTCTTTCTTAATTAAATATGAATTATTTTCCTAAGTGTGAAATGAATTAAATCACCAGGAAGACAATCCCTCAAGTTATATGTCATACGCAATAAAAATATGTTCTTAATTAGAGTGATGAAAAAGATAAAAATATACCCACCTGTTAAAATTATATTATCCCATGCATTTTAAAAAAAAACAACCCAAGCATTACGACATCACAAAAGGGAAATAATTCTACCATTCACTTTCCCCACACAACACCCTTAGGACATTTCAAATGGAGTATACTGCCCACAGTTTCAAAGGAGGAAGTGAGAAGAAACACATGGGCCTTTAGAATTCATGAGGAAATGAACATTTTAAAGAAACATAATGGCCTACATTTAGTAAAATTATATCCTACAAGATACTAGATATAAGTATTCAAAAAGAATTAAATAAAGTCAGATTTTCAGTCTGCCTAACATTCAGTTTTTAAAGTAGCATAACAAGCATATATAAAGGTTTCACTCATATAAGTAAACAAACATTTAGAAAGTGATGCTTTCTGGAAAGTTTTTGGCTGAAGTGACCCTTGCATCTGGAGTCTACCGAGCGTATTCTGAGCGTTCTCGTAAGTCACTCTACTCCTTAAGACAAAACCTGTTCCCGTGCCTGCCTGGATAGACCCGGATCCAAGTTCCTCTCCCACTGCCACCTCCTCATGGTTTCTCAGAACGACACTTACCAAGCGGTCCTTGAGGGTGTGTCTGCTGGCGAGAGAGGAGAGTCAAGCTGCAGTTATACAGAAAGGATGCCATTACCTCATCTCTCCCCAGACGAGCAATTTTCATGTTGCCTTTAAAGCACAGTGACGTCTGGTTGTTTGGAAAGAAGGAATCTCCAAAGGGGAAAAATACTTATTTCAGTTTCAGAGTTTAGCAAGGTAAACAGGCACCCCTGGTGGAACCTTCCAGTGCTGTAACACAGTGTCCAAACCTGGCGTGTTCACGTGGTTACATCATGGCAAGCAAAACAAAATCCTCACACTGTGATCCCTCCTTCTGCCTGGATGTAATGTAGGATCATCTCGAACACACTGAGAACTGGAAATAGCAAATTAACTCATGATTTTTAACACATCTTACCTAGCTTTTCTCACCAAAATGGCTGAAGGTAAGGAGACAGCAAGGGCAATGCAATGCCTCTCAGCCAGAGTTTGACTTCTAAATGTCTGTCTCTCTCTAAGACTTGGTTTTGAGTGATGAATGCACAAAATGAACCCTTGTCAAAAAGGAGTAAGTCATTCCAACACTAGTGAGATTGGATCAAAAAGACAGAGAAGATAGTGATTAGGGACTTCCAAATGCAAAGCTGAAGAATTTGGGCATCAAAATGAATAATTTCTGTAACTAATGGAATAGCATTACAAATATAAATGTTCACAATCCCATTCTTAGTGTTACTAAAAAAGGAGTAAGGAAGGATATTGGCATACTGTAAGTGTCATAAAACAGATAAAAGGCTAGTGTCAAACTCTCCTTGTCTATTAATCAATCTTGGAATCTCTACTGACAGGCAATCAGACATTGCGTGTTGTATTAGTCTTCTATTGCTGTGCAAAAGATTAGCATGACTTTAGCAGCTTAAAAAACACAAATTTATTAAGTCATAGCTTGTGGTCAGGAGATAAGAATGTTTTAGTTGAATCCTAAAAAATCTGAAATCAAAATGTTAGCTAGGCGGGTACTCAAGCTCCCTCAGGTGTTTGGAAACATTATTTCATGTTTTCTTGCAGCTGTAGGCCAGCACTGCTCTTGGTTCTAACGGTCTGCTCTTGGCTCAGTGGCATTTGGCTCCTGCATAACATGGCAGCCAGCTCTGGGGGGTGGCACGAGGATCTCCAGGGCCGCCTCTTTCCTCTTTCAAGGATGTCCTTAATTGTAACAGGCCCACCCAGGATACCTTCCCTTTTGCTTCATGTAACATCAACAAATTAGGCACCTTAATTTTATCTTTAAAATTCCTTTTTCCATATAACATAATTACTGTACTGTAGTGGTATCTCATCATAGTCCCAGGTTCCACCTACATTTAAGGTGGTGGGTTATACAAGCCATGTATACCACATGGTGAAATCTATGTTAGAAGTCTGCCTACAAAATGTGCCTTCTGTGCAATATAACAACATGAAGAATACAGCATCACTGTGAAGTCTTCCTTTGAAAGATATTTAACCTCAATTGAATCAACCTTCAGATATAAATTTCAGTTTCTGGGAAGCAGTGGTTATAGAGGGAAAAGATAAATAACACCCTAAGGAAACATTAAGAGAAGTTTAGTACATAGGACATGTTGGAAGACACTGATATGGTCCCTTCAAAAATGGATTTCATGGACGTCACCAAGATGGCGGCGTGAGTAGTCTTCTTTGTCTCTCTCCCTTCGAATCTACAACTAATTGGACATTCATCGCTTAACAAAGGATATCCATATAGCATCTCAGGATGCCTGAGAGACCCATGCTGCTATACATCGGAAGGCGGATGGACTCCCCCCTGGGAGGAGGTGGAGATAGGTGAAAACTCTCTGACCCCCACCCCCAAACAGCCTAGTACCTGCAAGTGGTTTTCTTCCAGCGGATGCCCCCAAAACATTGCCACACACCAAGGGCAGGAGGGTGAGCACACCAGAGGAGCGACGGTGGAAACAGGTGACTACAGCCCTACCTAAGCCCCCCGCAATTACACCTAAGCCCAGGGGGAAACTCCAGAGTCCCACACCGGTGGTGGCAGCAAAAGCCTCTACTTGCCATTAGCAGAGAGGCTCTTCCCAGCATCCACAATGCCACGAGGCTCCCGGAGAGAATCCCAAATGGGGTAGCAGCCCGCCAGCTGCTGCCACCAGTCCCACAGACTGCAGCTGTCGCCTGGACGGGGCACGGGGCTGCCAGAGATATCCTGGGAGAGGACTGGGGCTGGGTGGAGTTCCAGTGGCCGGCTCCACAGCCCAGGGGGAAACTCCAGGGTCCCGTTCTGGCAGCAGGCAAAACCTCTACTCGCCATTAGTGGAGAGGCTCTGCCCAGCATTCAGAATGCCGGGAGGGTCCCGAAGAGGAGAATCCCAGGAAGGGCAGCAGCCGGCCAGCCGCCACTGAACTCACGGTCTCCGGCTGTCCCCAAGACAGGGCAAGGGGCTCCCCGAGATCCTGGGGGAGAGAATGGGGCTGGGTGGAGTTCCAGCGGCCCGGCTCCACGGCCCAGGGGGAAACTCTACAGTCTCACAGCAGCCTCAGCGAAAGCCTCTGTACAGCACTACTAGAGAGGCCCCGCCCGCCAACCACAAGACCCTGAGACAAAAGTAGCATAGCTAGGTGAGCTAACCACAGACTGCAGAAGATGCCCATAGCTCTGCTGTGACCATAGTGATCAAGTGAGATTTTGTGGGCTCCGACAGTGACAGAGCTGCAAATATAAGTGATCCTGCCCCTGGCCGCTGGGAAAGCCCATAACACCGCTGCAGACCCTAAGGAGGGAGCACGTCTAGGTGGTCTGCAACAGTAGACACCAGCAGCCTGAAGCCCTCTTGTGACTGCCCCCACAGCTGAAGAGGGACCCCACAGGACCACTGTGACTACGAGGAGGGGCCCAGGCCCAGTTAGCAACAGCTGACAGGGTTCCTGGTTGGTGCAGTATAAACAGCTGTTCCCCCACCACACCAGTAGAAACAAGTGGAAGCAGTAACTAAACTCTATCTCTATGCGGAGGCACAAATCCACACCATCAAACAATATGAAAAAATACATTACATCTCCAGAACAGAAGGAAAATGACAAATACCCAGAAAACAATCCCAAAGACAATGAAATATATAACCTAAATGACAATGACTTCAAAACAGCCATCATTAAAAAACTCAATGAGTTAAAAGAGAATTCAGATAGACAACTCAACGAGTTCTGGAGTTACTTCACAAAAGAGATTGAAATCATAAAGAAGAATCAAACAGAATTACTAGAGATGAAAAATACAATGGACCAGATAAAACAGAATACGGATTCCCTGAATGCCTGTGTAGACACTATAGAAGAGCAAATTAACATAATTGAAGATAGACAGGCTGAATGGCTCCAGACAGAGGAAGAAAGAGAACTAAGAATTAAAAAAAACGAGGAAAATCTCCGAGAGACAATGGATTCAATGAGGAGTAAGAACATAAGGATCATAGGAATTCCTGAGAATGTGGAAAAGGAAAATGGAGCAGGAAGTGTACTTAATGAAATTATTGAAGAGAACTTCCCAAATCTAGGGATCGACGGAGAAATGTGTGTAGAGGAGGGTTTTAGATCTCCTAGATTTGTCGATGTAGAAAGAGCTACTGCAAGGCACATAGTAGAAAAATTGGCAAAAAGGAAAGACAAGGAAAGAATACTCAGGGAAGTAAGGGAAAAAAAAGAGAATAACCTATAAAGGAGCCCCTATCAGACTGTCAGCGGATTTCTCTACAGAAACCTTACAAGCTAGGAGAGAATGGAGTGACATATTCAAAGCTTTAAAATATAAAAATCTTCAGCCAAGAATACTCTATCCAGCAAGAATTTCCTTCAGATATGAGGGAGAAATTAAATCTTTTCCAGACAAACAAAAGTTAAGGGAATTTGTAACTAAAAACCCTCCATTACAAGAAATCCTCAAGAAGGCTCTCATACCTGAAAAAAGAAAAAAGGGAGAAAGGGGACACAATCCACAGACTAGGGAGACCGATGGATAGAACCAGAACAGGATAGCAAATATTCCACTGTAGCATTAGGGTAAAGATAAGGAAACTACAAAAGCAAGGACGATCTTATCACTCTAACTACAAATTAATAAGATGAGTTGGAATAAAAAATGAAAATAATTATTTAGGAGGGGAAGAGCAAAGGGTCTAAATCAGTATTGGTCAAGTAAGTAAGAGACCACCAGAGAATAGACTATATTATACATGACATTCTAAATACAAACTTCAAGGGAGACACTAAAATAAAGTACAGAACAGAGTCACAAATCATAAATAAGGAAAAATCTAAGAAACCCAGCATAAGAAATTGCAGTATTAAACGGGTAGTCTAAAGCAAACAGGAAAAGAAATGCAGGAAAACAAGATAATGAGTGACAGATTGACAGCATAAAGTCCACATGCATCAATAATCACTCTCAATGTAAACGTATTGAACTCTCCAATAAAAAGACACAGAGTGGCAAAATGGATTAAAGAACAAGATCCAACAATTTGTTGCCTCCAGGAAACACACCTCAGCCCCAAGGACAAACACAGACTCAGGGTGAAGGGGTGGAGGACAATACTTCAAGCTAATAGCAAGGAAAAAAAGGCAGGTGTTGCAATTCTTATATCAGACCAAATGGATTTCAAAATAAGACAGGTAAAGAGAGACACAGAGGGACAATATATAATGATCAAAGGGACACTTCATCAAGAAGAAATAACGCTTATAAATATCTATGCACCCAACACAGGAGCACCAAGATTCATAAAGCAACTATTAACAGACCTAAAGGAAGATGTTAAAAACAACACAATAATAGTAGGGGACCTCAACACCCCACTCACATCAATGGACAGATCATCCAGACAGAAAATCAACAAGGAAATAGTGGAGCTAAATGAAAAACTAAAACAATTGAACTTAATAGACATATATAGATCACTTCACCCTGAAAGAGCTGAATACACATTCTTCTCAAGTGCACATGGAACATTCTCAAGGATAGACCATATGTTGGGAAACAAGGCAAGCCTCTACAAATTTAAAAAAATTGAAATAATAACAAGCATCGTCTCTGATCATAGTGCTATAAGGCTAGAAATTAATTACAAGAAAAAAGCTGAGAAAGGCACAAAGATGTGGAGACTAAACAATACACTATTGAACAAGCAGTGGATCATTGAAGAAATTAAAGAAGAAATAAAAAAATACCTGGAAACAAATGAAAGTGATAGCATGCCATACCAACTCATATGGGATACAGCAAAAGCTGTATTAAGAGGAAAATTCATTGCAATACAGGCACATCTTAACAAACAAGAAAAATCCCAAATAAGCAACCTTAAAGCACACCTAACTGAACTAGAGAAAAAAGAACAAATGAAGCCCAAAGTCAGCAGAAGGAGAGAAACAATAAAAATCAGAGCAGAAATAAATACTATTGAAATGAAAAAGGCAGTAGAAAGGATCAATGAGACAAAGAGCTGGTTTTTTGAGAAGATAAATAAAATTGACAAACCACTATCCAGACTTACAAAGAAAAAAAGGGAGAAAGCTCAAATAAACAAAATCAGAAATGAGCGAGGAGAAATAACAACAGACTCTGCAGAAATACAACAGATTATAAGAGAATACTACAAAAAAACTATATGCCAACAGAATGGATAACCTAGAGGAAATGGATAAATTCTTGGACTCCTACAATCTCCCAAAGCTCACTCAAGAAGAGGCAGACAATTTGAACAGAACAATCACAAGGAAAGAGATTGAAACAGCAATAAAAAACATCCCAAAGAATAAAACCCCAGGACCAGATGGCTTTCCTGGGGAATTCTACCAAACTTTCAGAGAGGATTTAATACCTATCCTTTTCAAGCTATTCCAAAAAATTAGGGAAGATGGAACACTTCCTAACACATTCTATGAGGCCAACATCACGCTGATACCAAAACCTGACAAGGACACCACGAAAAAAGAGAACTACAGGCCAATATCACTGATGAACATAGATGCAAAAATTCTAAACAAAATTTTGGCAACCAGAGTTCAGCAATTCATCAAAAGGATCATACCTCATGATCAGGTGGGATTCATACCAGGGACACAGGGATGGTTCAACATCCGCAAATCAATCAGCGTGATACACCACATCAACAAACTGAGGAATAAAAACCACATGATCATCTCAATAGATGCAGAGAAGGCATTTGACAAGATCCAACAGCCATTTATGATAAAAACTCTGAACAAAATGGGCATAGAAGGAAACTACTTCAATGTAATAAAGGCCATATAAGACAAAGCCATAGCCAACATCATACTCAATGGGCAAAAACTGAATGCCATCCCCCTGGAAACAGGAACGAGACAAGGATGCCCTCTATCACCACTCTTATTTAACATAGTACTGGAGGTCCTGGCCAGAGCAATCAGTCAAGAAAAAGGAATAAAAGGAATCCAAATAGGAAGGGAAGAAGTGAAACTCTCACTGTTTGCAGACAACATGACCTTATATATAGAAAACCCCAAAGAATCCATTGGAAAACTGTTAGAAGTAATCAACAGCTACAGCAAAGTTGCAGGGTATAAAATCAATTTGCATAAATCAGTAGCATTTCTATACTCCAGTAATGAACCAACAGAAAAAGAACTCAAGAACACAATATCATTCACAATCGCAACAAAAAGAATAAAATATCTTGGGGTAAATTTAACTAAGGAAGTGAAGGACCTATATAATGAAAATTACAAGGCCTTTCTGAGAGAATTGGATGACGACATAAGGAGATGGAAAGACATCCCATGTACATGGATTGGAAGAATAAACATAATTAAAATGTCCATTCTACCTAAAGCAATCTACAGATTCAACGCCATCCCAATCAGAATCCCAATGACATTCTTTACAGAATTAGAACAAAGAATCCTAAAATTCATATGGGGCAACAAAAGACCCCGAATTTCTAAAGCAATCCTGAGAAAAAAGAACAAAACGGGAGGCATCACAATCCCTGACTTCAAAACATACTACAAAGCTACAGTAATCAAAACAGCATGGTACTGGTACAAAAACAGGTGCACAGATCAGTGGAACAGAATTGAAAGCCCAGAAATAAAACCACACACCTATGGACAGCTTATCTTTGACAAAGGAGCTGAGGGCATACAACGGAGAAAAGAAAGTCTTTTCAACAAATAGTGCCGGGAAAACTGGAAAGCCACATGTAAAAGAATGAAAATTGACCACTCCTTTTCACCATTCACCAAAATAAACTCAAAATGGATCAAAGACCTAAAGGTGAGACCTGAAACCATAAGGCTTCTGGAAGAAAACGTAGGCAGTACACTCTTTGACATCAGTATTAAAAGGATCTTTTCGGGCACCATGCCTTCTCAGAGAAGGGAAACAATAGAAAGAATAAACAAATGGAACTTCATCAGACTAAAGAACTTTTTCAAGGCAAATGAAAACAGGATTGAATCAAAAAAACAAGCCACTAACTGGGAAAAAATATTTGCAAGTCATATATCTAACAAAGGCTTAATATCCATAATATATAAAGAACTCTCGCAACTCAACCACAAAACATCAAACAACCCAATCAAAAAATGGGCTGGAGACATGAACAAACATTTCTCCAAAGAAGATATACCGATGGCCAATAGGCACATGAAAAGATGCTCATCATCGCTGATCATCAGGGAAATGCAAATCAAAACTACACTAAGATATCACCTTACACCCATTAGAATGACAAAAATATCTAAAACTAATAGCAACAAATGTTGGAGAGGTTGCGGAGAAAAAGGAACCCTCATACACTGATGGTGGGAATGCAAACTGGTGCAGCCACTATGGAAAACAGTATGGAGATTCCTCAAAAAATTACAAATAGAACTACCATACGATCCAGCTGTCCCACTACTGGGTATTTATCCAAAGAGCTTGAAGTCAGCAATCCCAAAAGTCCTATGCACCCCAATGTTTATTGCAGCATTATTTACAATAGCCAAGACATGGAAGCAACCTAAGTGCCCATCAACAGACGAATGGATAAAGAAGATGTGGTACATATATACAATGGAATACTACTCAGCTGTAAAACAGAACAAAATCATTCCATTTGCAATAACATGGATGGGCCTTGAGGGAATTATGTTAAGTGAAATAAGCCAGCGAGAGAAGGATAATCTGTGTATGACTCCACTCATATGAGGAATTTAAAATTATGGACTAAGAACAGTTTAGTGGATACCAGGGGAAAGGTGGGGTGGGGGGTGGGCACAAAGGGTGAAGTGGTGCACCTACAACATGAATGACAAACAATAACGTACAACTGAAATTTCACAAGATTGTAACCTATCATTAACTCAATAAAAAAAAAAAGAATCAGTTGCATTCCTATATACTAACAACAAAGTAGCAGAAAGAGAAATTAAGAGTACAATCCCATTTACAATTGCAACAAAAAGAATAAAATACTTAGGAATAAACTTAACCAAAGAGGTGAAAGATCTGTACGGTGAAAACTATAAAACATTGTTGAAAGAAATCGAAGAAGACACAGAGAAATGGAAAGATATTCTGTGCTCTTGGATTGGAAGAATTAACACAGTTAAAATATCCACACTTCCGAAAGTAATCAGTAGATTCAATGCAATTCCTACCAAAGTTCCAAGAACATTTTTCATAGTAGAACAAAGAATCCTAAAATTTATATGGAAAACAAAAGACCCTGAATAGCCAAAGCAATCTTGACAAAAAAGAACAAAGCTGGAGGTATCACACTCCCTGATTTCAAAATATGCGACAAAGCCATAGTAACCAAAACAGCATGATACTAGCACAAAAACAGACACACAGATCAATGGAACAGAATCGAGAGCCCAGAAATAAACCCACACGTTTATGATCAGCTAACATTTGACAGGGAAGCCAAGAGCATACAATGGAGAAAGGAGAGCCTCTTCAATAAATGGTGTTGGGAAAACTGGACAGCCACGTGCAAAAGAATGAAAGTAGACCATTCCCTTACACCATGCACAAAAATCAACTCAAAATGGGTTAAAGACTTGAATGTAAGACCCAAAACCATGAAACTTCTAGAAGAAAACATAGGCAGTACGCTCTATGACATCAGTCTGAGCAGCATATTTTCAAGTCCCATGTCTGACCAGGCAAGAGAAACATTAGAAAAAATAAACAAATGGGATTACATCAAACTAAAAATCTTCTGCACAGCAAAGGAAATCATCAACAAAACGAAAAGACAACCTAATAATTGGGAGAAGATATTTGCAAACCATATATCAGATAAGGGGTTAATATCTGAATTATACAAAGAACTCATACATCTCAACAACACAATTAAAAAATGGGCAAAAGATCTGAACAGAGATTTCTATAAAGAAGATAGACAGATGGCCAACAAGCACATGAAAAGATGTTCAACATCATTAACTATCAGGGAAATACAAATGAAAACTACAGTGAGGTATCTCCTCACTCCGGTCAGAATGGCTATAATTAACAAGACAGGAAACAAGTGTTGGAGAGGATGTGGAGAGAAGGGAACTCTCGTACACTGCTGATGGGAGTGCAAACTGGTGCAGCCAGTATGGAAAGCAGTAAGGAGAGTCCTCAGAAAATTAAGAATAGATCTACCATATGATCCAGGTATTCCACTGCTGGGTATTTATCCAAAGAACTTGAAAACACAGATGCATAATGATACACGCACCCCTATGTTCATCACAGCATTTTTCACAATAGCCAAGCCTTGGAAGCAACCTAGGTGCCCACCAAGGGAGGAATGGGTAAAGAAGATACGGTATATATGCACAATGGAATACTACTCAGCCATAAAAAATGATGAAATCTTGCCATTTGCGACAACATGGATGGACCTTGAGGGTATTATGCTGAGTGAAATAAGTCAGAGGGAGAAAGTCAAATACTGTATGATCTCACTCATGAGCAGAAGATAACAACAACAACAAACAATCACAAAGAGAGGGAGGTTGGATTGGCAGTTACCAGAGGGGAAGAAGGGAGGGAGGAGGGTGAAAGGGGTGAGTAGGCACATGTGTGTGGTGATGGATGGTAGTTAGTCTTTGGGTGATGAACGTGATGTACTCTTCACAGGAATCGAAATATAATGATGTATGCCTGAAATTTATATAATGTTATAAACCAATGTTGACGCAATAAAAAATAAATAAAATATATTTGTATATTTTATCCTGAAAAAAAAGAAAAAGAAAAATGTTTGAAAACAAACCAATGCCCATCAAAGGATGAATGGATGAATGTGTCATATACATACAGTGGAAAATTATTCAGCCAAAAGAGGAATGAAATACAACATGACTAGACCTAGGAAACATCATGCTACCTGACAGAAGCCCGACACAAAAGGAAACACACCGTATGATTTCACTGACATAAAATATCCAGAATAAGTAAGTGCAGATTAGTAAACAAATTGGAGTTTCCCAGAGATAGAGATAAGAAGGAATGGTGGGTGACTAATTAATACTCACAGGTCGGGGGGTTTGGCAGCCGGCCTCCTGGCCGAGTGGTTAAGTTCGTGTGCTCTGCTTCAGCAGCCCAGGCTTTTGGAGGTTTGGATCCTGGGTGCAGATATGGCACCACCCATCAGGCCATGCTGAGTTGGTGTCCCACATGCCACAACTACGTGGGCCCACAACTAAAATATACGACTATGTACTGGGGGGCTTTGGGGAGAAAAAGAAGGAAAATTAAAAAAAAAAAAAGATTGGCAACAGTTGTTAGCTCAGGTGCCAATCTTTAAAAAAAACATACTCATAGGGTTTCTTTTGGGTTAATTAAAATGTTTTGTGAATATGCTATACACAGAGGTAGCATAGCATTGTAAAGATACCAAATGTCACTGAATCATACACTTTAAAATGGTGGACTTCATGTTATGTAAATTTCACCTCAATAAAAAGACAATTTGGCGACAAGTTGGGAAAATTGAATAAACACTCTGTAAAATGTATCCTTGTGTTACATGCGTTTTTAAAAAAAATTAAACTGGGTGCATTTTAAAGATCTTATTGGCTTTATTCGATAATTCACGAATCTGGCAGCATCCCGTCTAGCAGAGAGAAAGGAGCTCTGAGGAGCTGCTCATAATGACTTTTTTTTTGAGGAAGATTAGCCCTGAGCTAACTACTGCCAACCCTCCTCTTTTTGCTGAGGAAGACTGGCCCTGAGCTAACATCCATGCCCATCTTCCTCTACTTTATACGTGGGACGCCTGCCACAGCATGGCTTGACAAGCGGTGCCATGTGTGCACCCTGGATCTGAACCGGCGAACCCCGGACCGCCGAGAAGCGGAACGTGCAAACTTAACCGCTGCACCACCGGCCCCTCATAATGACTTTTATAGGCAGCAGGGTGTGGGGTGAGGAAGTTACTAGCAAAGAGAGGATTGTTTGTGACAAGGTCACCTTCCTTTGGGGGACAGCAGGGGTCTATCAGGGGGATTACCTCACGAATGCTGACCAGGGAATTCCAGATGGACTGGTCCAAGATCCCACTCCTCAGGGAGGTTGAAACTATAATCAAGCTAGGTGTTGAGTCTCGATTTGGTGACATGGGGCTTAGCACAAGTGACCCCATTTGGGGCCTGTTGTCTCTTTTTAACAATTCCCCTTTGATCAGACTCTCAGCCCAACTAAGAGGTGTGACCAAAATTTCAGGCATTAGTGCCACTTCCAGCTACTGTTCTTAAGATCTTACAGTTTTTGCTGATCCTCTGTGTGGTAGTCACAGGTCAGAACTTCAGGTTCACAATTTTTAAGTCAGTCGTTCTCTTCACGCTTTTTCTGATGTTCCAGTCTTAGGGAGATCATTTGCTTGGGGTTTAGCAGCTGTGAACATGCATTTGAAGCTTCGAGAGAACACAGTGCACCAGGGAGACCACCACGATTATTATAAGCAGGATAACGCCCAATGTCTGGAGTGCCCTTTGAAGTCATGGTCCCCAAGACACAAACCAATCAAAACCAAATACGTCAAAGAAAGACCCCAGTGAAGGAGTCGCTTTCTTAAGCCAAGTGGCTTGTTCAGTGATCTTATGCAGCTGAGTTTCAACTTCCCCAGAGGCATTAACCCAGGTGCAGCAGGTGGCGTTGGCCTCAGCACAGAAACCTCATTGATCAGCTAAAAGATAATCAAGGGCTATCCTATTATCAAGAACAACCTTGGCCAGAGAGTCTAAGGATTTTTCTTGGGCATCAATCGCTTTAGCAGTGGATTCTGCCGTATCTTCAAGAGTTAAGGAGAGGTTCTTGATCATAGCCTAATTCATACGTACTCCTAACCAGGGAAGTAGGGGCCTGCCAAAGGAAGCAAATCCCAAATCCTCACTGCCACCTGGTAGGTCCCCTCTAAGTCAATGGTGTAAATTCAGGGCCATTGACCGGTGAGGTTTCTCAGCTTGTGAATGGTTAGGGGCACAGTTATGTACCCGAGAGGCATTGCCCACCTTTGCAGCAGCCATCTACGTATTCATAGGCCCGAGGAGAACGATCACCACCACAGACAAAGGCAAATCCTGTCAGGGCACAAATCACTCCTGCTAAGGCAGCACTGGCAATGGATTCACTCACAGGGATTGTCGCATTTGCCCATGCAAGCCAGGGGTCAGTTAGGGTTTTTGGCACATCCAGGAAGTAAATCTTCTAGCCTGAAATAAAAAATTGTCCTAAATTTCTTGCTAAGATGAGTGCTGCTGGTGAGCTCTCTGCATGACTGGGGGCCAATCTGACTAAATGATCATGAGAGTTTGGGGTGCAAATGTACTACGATTTGCTTAGGTATTTGTGTCTAAATGAGCATGTACAGTAATAATTGAAGAAAGGTAAAAACAGGGCCCTGGATGTCCTGGCTGTAAAAGTCAGACTCTGTATATAACTTCTAATAGGGGTCAATTGTAATTTATGGGACTTTGGGAATAGAAGAGAAATTGGTCACAGGGAAGATCAGGGGGTCTCTAGCATCATAGACAGACTGCAGTTTTTGATGACAAATCCAGCAGTCTGACAGGTTTCCTCCCTTAGCAATGGCCTGGGAGATATGGATGATGGTGTTTTCTTTCCAGGCCAATGCCAGAGTAAAGGAAAGAAAAAGAAGAAGAAAGGGTTTCATGTTTAGTTGAAGTATGAAGACTTGATCTGGCATCTTGGGTGGAAGCAGTCTACCCGCACGTCAGCTACTTCTTTTCCTAGTCAGTTTGATCTGGAGGTGTCCAGAGTTTGCACAGGACCAGAGGTCAGGCACAGCCTTCTTCCACTGTGAGATGGTACCCAAGATTCTACGCCTTCTGGTTTCGCAGCAGTGTCAGTGCTCAGGAGCACTTGGTAAAGTTGTTTCCATGTGTCTTACTTTGCAAAAACATCAGAGTAAAACAAAAACTATCTGGAAATGACAAAAGACTTAAAAATGTCCATTGTTTAAGATCTGATGACAGTTTATTTGATATGGAAATGTAGTTATTTCAGTGATATACAACATTTTAAGATAATAACTGGTATTATGACTGATAACATTATATCAGGACAAATCAGATTTCCAGGAATTTCATAGAATTTCTGGAACATTTATGACATATACCTCTACAAATATAACATAAAGAAGACTTAGTATTACTTCTTTTTTGAGCGTGATTCCCATGTAATTTAACATATCAAATAAACCTAATTAGTTTGACATCTCTCTTTTTATAAGGAGAGACAACAAATCTTTTGAGAAGTTCCAGGGGCCCTCTGGAAAATCCCAGTTACTTCCAGGTCAAAAAGACTTCATTTAGAATTTCATTTTGGGGAAGTTTTTCAAAAATATCAAAAGGTTTTAATCATTTAGTCAAATAGGATTATAGGTCACTGTGAAACAATACTTAGTTATCCACTTAACCATAGTAACAGTTAAAGACTTCACAAGTAAATACAGAAAGGTAAATAGTTGTAAAAACAAAACAAAAACTGTAGCTCTTTTAATAGAGAAGACTCAACTTTCTTAAGTAATCAAAAACATCATAAAGACAACATGAAACATTTAAATTATTTTGACAAAATACAGAAGCTTTGTTTTCTAGGCAGTTACTTGAAAGGTAAAGAAAAACTTTGCTTACGATTGCTTGTTAAGAGCAGACCAATAATCTAAGGAAACCTGTCTTTTTAGCAGATGAAAGAAAATTAAGGTTTAGTTTTACATAAGCACACTATTGATATTGAAGCTTATTTTTAAAGCCTTTATAACAAATTCAATCTTATCCAACTTGGCCATGCATAAAATTCCTTTCCCAAGATTCCTTTTCCACAAACCTTTTACGATTTTGCCCTATGTCTTTTTTTCCGTCTTTCTCATTCTGAAATAACCAGCCTCACTTTGGAACACTACTTTCTTTTTTCTCAACAAAAATGATCCCCTGTTCTCGTACCTTCTCTTACTGAAAACGCATATCCTACATTCTTTGCAGGCAGAGATGGTTCCCTTCTTATTTCCAGTAGCTCTAATTATACATATTAGAATTTGTAACCCTTAATTTCTAGTGAAAAGAAATTAATTATAGACTGTCTCTTATACTAGCGTTCTGTGGATTGGTAGACATAAATGCATTTCATAATTTCTAGAAGTATAATCTTCCTCATAAAACTTTTTAAAATGTAGCACAAAACATGTTTACTAATAGACCCAAATATCTTAAGTTTCTCAGTAATAAGAAGCAAAAGTAGAGAAACCTATGTTCAGGATTTAATATTTCAGTATTCTATTTTATTTGAAAATAATCTAGATATTCAATGACTACCTGTCATTTAATTTAACTAAGCAAAACTTTAAAATTTCAGGTTACCAAAAAGACTTGGGGAAACTATTTAGAAAGTTCACTCAAAAACTTTTATCCCACTTACATCTATTTAATTTACTTCTTCTCAACAATTACGTTTAGGTTACTCATGAAAATTGCATCGTACCAAGTTATTCCTCTTGCTGACAGATTCTGCAGTGGTGATAACATGAGTTTATTTGACTAGTAAACCCAGGTAGAAAAAGCTGCATTTCTGCATGATTGTGAATGCCGACAACTGAAGACATACTTGTTTTAACTAAACTAACAACCTTAAACTAGCTTTAATACCAAATACTTCCCCAGATCATACGAACTTGAAAAACATTTGGATTAGTTTTTCTATTTCTGAGAATTTTAGGAATCCTTAATTCATATATGTGCCTGCTTGTTTTTATGCCAATTAGATAGATCTCTTCTACAAACGAATGTTAACAATATCATCCAGAGGTAGAAAAATATCACATATCTGCAGCACATATATAGAGACACACATAAACAGACAGACATAAACAGAGACCTTTATAGCTTCTCTTGTAAAATTGTAGACATAAATCAGGTACAATAATACAAAGCTCACTAGTTACAAAAGAAGTTGGATCCAAATTGTATTTTTGCAAGATGGAATGAGTTAAGATTACCTGCTCAGATGGTTAAAGCTTTCTATTAATATTTGTGGAGAAGACATTTGCCTAAATTCTGAATGGTCTTTCTCCCTTTTGTTTATTTGTTTTTTATAAGCATGACCTCTCTGAAGTTTGCATTTCAAAGAGATGGCCCGGATAAGAGTTCCTGGAGGCAAAACATTTACATCTTAAAGGCATAGGGAAGAACGCAAGTTCCTCCAAGAAGGATGCTTGTTTCCTAAGGCTAGAATTTTAACAATATTTACAAGCCTTTTGAGGTAAACAGGGGAGGTGTTGGGATTGGCAAAAAGGATAGGTGGACTTTGAATTGTTTCTGAGGCTGCATTTCTGATTTTGCAAAGATTCGTAAGATAAGGACAGTTGTTATTAATTCCTCAAGGAATCGGGTTGCAACATAGGTTGATCCATTTGTCCGACTACATTATCTCAGTTTGCTTTTTTTTTATATTAAGGAGAAGATCTTCAACTAAGATGAAAATCAAAAGGATTCCTATGTTCTAGATTTAGAGCTGGAACATTCGGAATGTTCAGTAAATCCTTCCACAAAGTCTTTAGAAGATCCCCCCCACCCCCTGTACATTTAGCTGAGAGAAGAAGAAAAAAAGTTCCTATCAGGCTCTGAATATCAGCTTTCAATCTGGCCAATTTCTGACCACAGAGTTACTTTGAAAAAAATCCTTTCAGATGTCTTGTCAGTTCAGCTCGGACAAACACTAAAGGAAGGGACAACGTGAATTTTACTTTCTTCTCTTGACCAGGCACTAGAGACAGACTTGAGAGAGGGGACTCTAGAAAGATTGCTCACCCTTCGCTGGTTTCTGCCAGTTTTCCAGGATCCCATGTGCAGGCTTTGGTATGTACCAGAATCTGGCAAGGTTCTCTACTAACTTTAATTTTAGCTTCCCATGGTTGTGTAACGGAATAATGTATCAGTTTGCCAGAAAATCCCTCAAGTGTCCTGCCATCCTGTCAACCCCAGGAGGACCCATATGGGAGCCCTCCTTCAAAGGTAGATATGGGGGCGACTGTAAGGCCATTAACTTGGTGGACGTTTGTTTACAGTCTTGTAGTCTCTTCAGAGTGGAAGACACTTTGTTACCAAACCTCTTAATCTCAAATTCGTGTGTCTGATGCATGGCAAGCCAAACACCAAGACACCGGTGCTTGGAGACGGAAAAAGGCCCCAATCCAGTTGGCCAAGCCGAGAAGGTGGGAGCATGGGTTCACTCAAATTCGCCTTTACCAAAGCAAAGAGCAGGGGGGCTTTATAGAGCTAAGGGGCTGGGCAGGAGGAGCAAAACAAAGGGTTCACTCCCAAGAAGCCCCCGGGCAGTCTGCACTGGCTGCTGGAGGCCGGCCATCTGGTGATCACAACTTCCCCAAAGGCATTCTCTCTTCTGCACAACAAGCTCACAAATCCTGGAGACCGAGTCACCCCTCAGGTTAAACGGGAAAACAGCAAACTGACCAGATTCATCCCTGTCTGTGTTGGGAACAAGGTCAAGAGGCCATCTACAGTAGCCCTCAGGTACCCCGCTTCACCCTGAGACTCAGAGCAGTTCAGTGACTCCCAGGAAACTGCCAAGGGCCACACAGAGGTGGTGGGACCAGAACGCAGTCCGGCCTCCTCCCTGGGTCTCTCCACCATACTCCTAGCCTCTAGGAAAAACAGACAGATAGGCAGAGGCTGGGAGGGGCAGATTAGAGCTGCCCGAGCTGAACCCTCCCAGACATCTGCAGTCAGTGCTTCCAGGACTCTCGGATGCTCAGCAATTATCAAGACAAAAGTGCACAAGGACAGTCACGCAGAAATGGACCCCTCTACCACCGAGCCTCTGCTGCAGCCCTGCTGGAACAAACCAGACCCAAAAGCAATGCTTTGGGATCCCAGAGAGAGCTGCCCCCTTGAGGAGAGAGGGGTGTGTAGGGACCTGGAAATGGCCACCCCAAGATATGTCTCTTTGGCATCAGGATTATTTGAGGCTGATTGCTTTTGATAAACTGGGACAGGGAAGGAGGCTCTGAGGAATGGAACTTGCCCTTTGTTAGGACACATTTGCATTTGTAAGGTAAATCTCTATCTGTAAAAGGTGCCTCCCTCTCTGTGCCAGGAAGAAGAAAGGAGACGACCTTCTCTCTAGAAACTCTTAATCAATACCAAAGGCAAGGACTTAAAATCTACATTTTATTGTGCTTGTCTGGTAACCTCCTGTAACTGACTTCCCTCCCCCTCCCAACACTGGCATCTCCTTAAAGATTAAGCATCTTTCTTTAGGCTGGGAACCGATTGCAGCGGTCATCTGTGACCCCCCAGCCCGAGGCAACACACCTGCCACCCCGCTGCATTCACTGAGACAGCAGACCTATCTGCCATTTCCATCAAGCGTTGTGCTGACAGAGCAGCCTCGTGACTATTGTAAAAGGGACATTTCAATCATATGTGAAACACCCTGTTTAGGGGTATATAACTACTCTGTGCACCCCGCTTCTTCGGTGTCCTTTCTTCCTTCAGGAAGAAAGGCCCCGGGCCATGGTTCCTCATAAAGCTTTGTTTAATTTTCTCTTGCTATTCTGTCTCATGTGAATTTAATTCGTTCTCTGGCCAGACGAACCCACATTTGGGAAGAGGAAATGTCTTCCTCCCCTACAGGTGGCACCCTGGAGTTGATATACATCCATCAGCCCACGGCAGCCAAGCCAAGGCGTCCCCAAGCCGTCCTGGCCCTTACAAGTCCCTCCCTTACTGGCTACCACCAAGGTGGCCAAGAGGGACGGGCGGGGAGGGCAGCTCCCAAGCATTTCCAGGTTAAACAAGCCTCTCCTGTTAAGTGAGCTAAGTGAGGCCATCTTGTTACCCTAAAGGCCCCAGGCCCTCCTCTGTGTGCCTACCTGCTGCTCTGCGTGGACTCTAAAATAAGTCACATGCTCTTCCGACTTATGGCCTCCGCTTACGCATGCGCTGGCCCATAGCTTCATGAATCAAAACTTTTGTTGCATGAGTTTCTCTCCAGGAACAGGCTGACCACAGGCGGGAAACACACCTGCAAGGCATCCATCGCAGCCGACGGAAGAGAACAGTGACAGACCCTGGCGCCCACCACGCCTGAAGGAAAGGCCCTCTCACTGCCCGTTTTCCCTATACAACCACCTCTCGACTCCGTAATTCGTGAAGATGGTTTTTTGAGATATTAGTCACCGGTCTTCGATTCGCCGGCTAATCAAATTAAAACTTCCTTTCTGGATCCCCAACCCGTTGTGGCTGTTGGCTCAGATGCGGGGAGCGGAGCCAGCCCATTGCTTGGTATCCTCCGCGGACAGTGTCTTCCCTCGCCCCATTTCAATGCAAGCTCGCATCTTACTGAAAGCGATTTTTTTCTTCCCTGGATTTATCGTGACTCCACCTTGCTATCCAGAGCCTGAAGCTCAGCCCGCTGCGGGTCTGCGCTCAGCCACACCCTGTGCGGGAGGGGAGCAGCCCCACCGCCCCAGGGCCGTTCCCCGGGGCGCAGGGACCTGAGCCCGGCGGGGAGGGGCAGCTGTCTGGCTTCAGATAAGACTTCCTCCAACGTGCCTGAGAAACTGCAGAAAAGCAGCTTTGGCTCTCTGCTTGTCCTTAAAACCCTGCTCACAAAAAGTCTCGCCTCGGCCCAGGAAAGCGACAAACAAAAGCCCGTGTGCCACATTCTGGGCGGTCCGTCGGGCGCGAGAGGGCCCGCGTCTCTGACATTTATCCCCTCCCCCCCCCAGGGGAGACCACGGGAGTGGGCGGGGACAGCGGAGACAAGACAGGCCTGACACGGCCGGCGGCGCGCGGAGTCCAGACGGCGGGGCCCCGGGCGCCCGCGGAGCGCAGGGTCGGGGCGGCGCGGGCCTCGGGTGGGTCCGCACCACAGGGGCCCAGGGCGGGCTGCCCACACTTGCCGCGGTGGCGTAAGAGCTATTTCGAACTGAAGGCATTATAGTTCCTGAAATCCCTTATTTCCTTTGTTAAAAAATGATTAAGAAAGACAATTTAGGTGATACAAACGGTATTGCACGTTTCATTAAGGGACAGTCTCCTTTGAGAGACCTGCAAAACGGGATGGAGGGGAAGAAGGATAACGAATAGGATAAAGAATCGAGAACAAGGAAGAGACAAATAGCATCTGATTGGCTGGGGCCGCGGAGTCCACCTTGTCCGGAGTGAGAAGGCCCAGAGCTGGCCCGGCCTTGGGGACGGGCTGACCGGGTTCGCTGCGCTCTGGTCAAGCGGAGCATTCACAGGGACCCGAAAGTCATCTCCGTTTCAGTGTCCTGAAGGAGAGGCTCCATCTGCCTAGAGATTTATTTCAACAGCTTAAAAGCAGAGTATCCCAAAAGAACTCAGCTGTCCCAAATCCCCTCCCCGTGGCGGGAGTTTCACCAACCACGGCAGACTGATACCACAGGAGAGAGACCAGGATCCTGCCACACCCACACGGTCCTCCCAAGCTTCAGGCCTCTGTCTGTTCTCTTAAGAGCCCATTTATCTTTCAAAAAAGTCCTTTGTATTTCCATAAGTGCTCCCCTCCCACCCTTCTAAACAATTATTTGTTCCCCCAAAAGTGCCCTCTGCTCCTTCCACCTCCTAGTAAGATGATGTGTAAGACCCAAATTCTAACCACCAATTTGAGTCACATTTTTGTGAATTCCTGCATACAAGTGGATAAAAATCTGTCTCTTCTGTTGCTTGTCTATCTTTTGTCAGTTTAATTTGTGGCCCCCAATTACTGAATAGAAGGGTAAAGAGAAAGTTTTTCTCCTGGACAGTGCCAGTGAATAAGAGACCAGGCACAGAATGGGCTTGGAGAGGCCAGCAAGGGACCACATGAGATGCAGGTCCTAGCAAGGGACTACAGCAGGAGGCACAGCTGGCTATGAACCTGGAGGCAAGTGTGAGCTCTGGAGCTGGGGGCCCCGGTACAAGGACCTGCACTTTGTCCCACCGCTAACCGACAGACTGAACAGTCACTTAAACTTCTTCTGGCTTCAGCTTCCGCCTCAACGGAACGAGTTGAGTGGGCCAAGCCTGCCGATTTTAAGGTGCCCAGTGGCTCTATAACCATCACCTCCAAGGCCAGGAGCTCACAGGGGCATCATGTCCACCTGCCCACTTTTTATGATGTCCTGTACAGCCCAAAGCCTGCTGTGGGGCACTGGGGAGCCAGGGACCTTGGGCTCACCAGAGCTCATGGGGCCTCTCGAGGTGAGCCCAGCGTAGCCTCTGCAGCTGAGGTGCAGAGATCTCCCCACATGACATCTCAGAACATCAGTGAAGGTCTGTCTCACCTCTGAGGTTCATCTTCCTGGCTCCCAATTCCTTGCCCTATCGAGGTTTGAGCATTCCATGAAAACTCACGTCCTGAGACCCTCCTGTGCACACGGAGATGATACGGGGTTCACCTGTCACCCTCTCCTTTCCTCCCCAGGCTGATGCACAAGGTCAGTGGGGAGGGGGGTGGCCTGACCCTGGCCGGGGATGGGGCTGGAGAGTGGCCACAGGGTCAGTCTTCCTTGGCTGGAATGGGGCATCGAGGGCTGTGTGTGGCCCTGACCCATGGCTGCCCCAGCTGTGCCTGCAGCTGGCTCAGGTGGTCCCGTCACAACAGCATGCTGAGATCTCAGCACAGGACGAATCAAGGGGCTGGGACAGAGCTCTTTCATGACCAGACCCAGATTTACTCTTGTCGACAAAAATAATCCATAACCAATCTATAAATGAAAATTCAGGAGAGTTTATTCTGAGCTAAAATCTGAGGACCATGGCCCAGGGCCTTTCTTCCAGAAGGAAGAAAGGACACCAAAGAAGTGAGGTATACAGAGTGGTTATATACCCCCAAACATATTTCACATATGATTGAAATGTCCCTCTCACAATAGTCACAAGATTGCCCTGTTGGCACAGCGCTTGATGGACACAGCAGGTAGTGGATCTGCTATCTCAGAGGGCGTAGCAGGAGGCAAGTCTATTGTCTCGAGCTGGGCGGTCACAGGTGAGCGCAGCAATCAGTTTCTAGCCTAAGGAAAGATGCTTAATCCTTAAGGAAATGCCAACGTTGGGAGGGGGAGGGAAGTTGCACCTTTATCTCAAGGGCCTTTGCTCTTGCCATAGGAAATGTCTAAAGCAGATATACAATGCATGCTCAACAGCCGTGGTCAGGCCCTTTTGGAAAGACGAGGTCAGGCCGAATTAGGTTTACACCAAATGGCTTCTTCATATATTCCAATATATCCTATAACTTGCCATTTTTATTTGTCACTCTCACGATGGAGAGCCGGCTCTGGACCTGCTCAGCCGTGAAACTGGGGGTAGGGCTTGTTTTGAACCCAAGTTTTTAACTCATTCAAGACTCTGGCCAGCAGATATCTGGGAAAGCAAGGTTTTGGCTTCTGTAACACAGACTCCGAGATGGTTAACTTTATGCGTCAACATCACTGGGCGCCGGTGCCCAGATGTTTGGTCAAACACTATTCTGGACATTTCTGGGACAGTGTTCTTGGGATGAGATTTACATTTAAATCAGCACACTTTGAATGAAGTGGATTGTCCTCTATAGGGTGGGTGGGCCTCATACAATCAGTTGAAGACTGCTATGGACTGAATGTTTGTGTCCCCTCAAAACCCACCCATTGAAACCTAATCTCCAGTGTGATGATGTCAGGAGGTGGGGCTTTTGGGGATGATTAGGTTATGAGCGTGGAGCCCTCATGAAAGGGATTAGTGCTCTTATAAAAGAGACCCCGAGAGCTCCTTCACTGCTGCCACCATATGGGACACAGTGAGAAGACAGCCATCCTTGAACCAGGAATCTCTCAGCAGACACTAGATCTGTGGGGCCTTGATCCTGGACTTCTCAGCCTCCACAACCATGGGAAATGAGCGTTTCTTTAAGAAACACTGTTTAGCCACCAGGCTATGGTATTTTTGTCATAGTGGCCCAAACTAAGACAAAGACCTTAATAAAACGAAGACTGGCCTTCCCCAAGAAGGAATCCAGCCAGCAGACCACCTTTAGACTGGACTGCAGCCCTTCCCTGGCCTCCAGCCGGCCGGCCGCCCTGCAGATGTAGACTGGCCGGCCCCCACAATCACGGGAGCAAATTCCCCAGTATAAATCTGTCTCCGTGTGTACGCATCCCATTAGTGCCGCTTCTCTCTGGGGAATCCTGGCAGACACACGGAGGCATGTCCCGTCTCTCTTCCACCTAGGCCCTCGCCACTTCCTGAGCAGAACCCGGGATCCTGGCCCACCAGGTTCTTTCCCCACTTGTCTGTGACCCCAGACAAAACTTTAACCTGGGGCTGGCCCTGTGGCCGAGTGGTTAAGTTCACACGCTCCGCTGCAGGCGGCCCAGAGTTTCATTGGTTGGAATCCTGGGCGCAGATATGGCACTGCTCATCAAGCCACGCTGAGGTGGCGTTCCACATACCACAACTAGAAGGACCCACAACAAAGAATATACAACTATGTACTGGGAGGGGGGCTTTGGGGAGAAAAAGGAAAAAAAATAAAATCTTTAAAAACAAACAAACAAAAAATAAAAACTTTAACCAAATGGTCCCTGATGAGGATGAAGTCTGCCCCAGGGAGAAGCCCAAGGTGTCCTGCCCTACATACTGATCTGTATCATCCTCCAGGAAAAATAGGACATCCTGACTTAATCCGATCTGATTCTTATCTAAAGTTATAGGACCACCCAATAACCAGACCCCACCTGCGCTGATACCATGTTAATGACTTTTTTCATCATCTTTTCTTTGTCTTGTAAAGAAATAACTCACATACCCATGCCTTATCAATTTAGCTCTAACCCTCAACACATTGCAGCTCTTACTGCCCACGGGCCCTGTCCCCATGTACTCCATGCTATTCTCTGAACAAAAGAGCACTACTGCCAGACCTTGAGAGTCCAAGAAATCTTTCTTTCGACTCCTTGATTCACCAAGCCCACATCAGTCCCCGCCTGCTGAGAAGGGTTTCAGGTAACTCATTGTCTCTTTCAGGTTTAACACTGATTCTTCTCTTTTTTTCTCCCCAAAGCCCCAGTACATAGTTGTGTATCCTAGTTGTAAGTCATTCTAGTTCTTCTATGTGGGATGCCGCCACAGCACGGCTTGATGAGCAGTGTGTAGGTCCATGCCCAGGATCCGAACCCACAAACCCCAGGTTGCCAAAGCAGAGCCCGCAAACTTAACCACTCGACCACGGAGCCAGCCCCCAACACTCTGGATTCTTGACTGAAGAGAATCATATTCTTGGGAACATCACTTTACCACAGAAAACCAGAATGTCAAGGGCAGCTTTGATTTGCTGTAACCACAGGAGATTGTTGATTTTAATCCTCCCTTGAAAGAATCAGACCCTTGACAACCACAGGAGTAGGTTGAATGGGGTCCCTGTGAAGATCTGTTGCCTGGAACCTGTGAATGTCACCTTTTTTGGAGAAAGGGTCTTTTCATACATAATTAAGGTAAGGATTTTGTGATGAGATCACTGAGGATTACCTGGGTGGGCCCTAATTCCAGCAACAAGGGTGCTTACAAGAGACGGAGAGGAGAAGCCCTGTGAAGACGGGGGCAGAGTCTGGAGCGATGCGGCCACAAGCCGAGGAACGTCTGGAGCCCCAGGGAGCTGGTGAAACCTAGAGCTGCTGGAACAAATAGCCACAAACGGGCTGGCTTAAAACAACAGAGGGGCCTTCTCTCCCCGTTCTGGAGGCCAGAAGTCTGGGATCAAGGTCTCGATGGCTCTAGGGGAGAATTCTTTCTGTCTCTTCCACTCCCGGGGGCTCCAGGCATCCCTGGCTTGTGGTTGCGTCATCCTCTCTGCCTCTGCCTTCTCATGACTTCTCCCCGTGTCCCCTCTTCTGTGTGTCTCCTCTTCCTGTGAGGACACTTGCCATCGGATTTAGGGCCCACCCAGGTAATCCAGGATGACCTACTCTGGAGATCTGTAACTTGATGACACCAGCAAAGACCCTTTTTCCGGATAACATCATGTTCACAGGTTCCAGAGGTTGGGACGTGGAAGGTCTTTGGGGACACAATTCACCCCATGGCACGGCCACCTCACACCCTCCAGTTCTCGGGGTCTCCTCTTCCTGCCCCCTGGGCTGTGTTTAACCCATTTAACTTGCAGGTTGTAATTGTTATTGTTGTTACCTTGCTTATTCCAGATTCTCAGAAACCTTGAATTTCTTTTGGGAGCAAATACTCTCCCAAGAGTGTTTGCTTTCAGTTGGGATTTCGCTCATCGGAGTGAAGCCCACGGAGCTTCGCTGGGGAGTGAGGGATGGCCTTTGTGGTGACTGGAGGTGGGGAGCCCCAGGAAGGGCATCCAGGATCACGCGGGGAGTTTGATTTCAGGACCCGGACCCTGCACTCATGAGCCTCGGTCCTAATGCCTTCTGGCCTCCAGGAGGCAGATTTCTTCTTCTACCTTTTCCTTCTATTTCTAACCCTCACCTTTTTATAATGCGCCCCCGCTGGCAGCTGTGCGCAAGCACACCTGTTTCCAAGGGTTTTGTGGATAAACTGTGCAGTGATTCAAAACGCAGGGAAGACCCGGTGCCTGGGAGTGGGGAGTGGAGTCAAGTAGACATGCCGGGCCTCGACTATTTCACGTCTTGTGACCTCTGCACCTGACTTGCTTCAGAGCGAGAGGCTAGCAGAGGCTTGCTGATGCTCACTCCTTGGAGGGCAGGAGCCTTTCTGCCCTCCTGCACTGCTTTGCTGACAGCTGTTTGTGATGCAACATCCGGAAGATTCCACACAGGGTGTGGGCCTCACGGGAAAGCACTCCAATCACAGTAACTCTTGGTGAACATGGCTAAGTGAATGAATGTGCTCACCCCGTATATTTCTCTTCTTTAGGCCAGTGAAGGATTTGCAAACATACACCTGGGCTAAAAACCATCCAGTGAGAGCCCCGACTCTGCAGAGTTCCCTTTGCAGACTGGAAGAGGCACGGCTGGGTCACGGCTCAGAGACCAGGTGTCTGCCTCCAGTGCCCGCCTCTAACTGCTGGAATCCAAAGGAAGCTTTCCACAAACCGAGCAAGTCAGCTGTGGATGGGAGCCACAGCGACGCGGCTTCCTGCGGCCCAGGGGTCTCCGGCCAGAGCAACAGAGCTCAGTGCTTGTTGTCTAGCATTTAACCGTCCTCCTCACACCCCATTCACCCTCCTGTGCATCTTACAAGAGTGCACGACCGGCAGAGGAGACGAGCACCCTCTGCTGTGGAGACAGGAAAGCGGATGAAGATAGCACCTCTGGAATCACCTGGCATCAAGCCCAGGCAGCTGCGACACCTTATCACACAAGCCCAACTCCCTGGGCATGAAGAAGCATTTTGCCCAAATTCTCTTTTAGGGTTGTCTCTGGTTACAAATGTTTAGGACTCGAAGGGCTGAAGCAAGAGGACATTCATCTGCGTGCATTCCTTCTGCCTTCCTTCCCCATCTCCGCACGTGATCCTCCATCTAGACACTGGAGCCATGGAGCTGACCCACTGGCCGCTCTGCAGTGCTGCCACCTCGGCAAGCACGGGGTGTCCAGGATAAGGGAGGAAGTGGCATCCATCCACAGGAAGCCCCATCCTTAGGGAGGAATCCACCATCTTTAAGTAAAACCTAGGAGGCCACTTTGCTCTCCTTGTCTATCGTTGTGTGATGTCCTCATCTGCCCGAAATGGCAATGGTCAAAAGCACTCATAAGTCCTAACAAGAGCAGCCCCTCCACTAACCCCCTTTCCAGGGTGCATGCAGCTCCCGGCTTTCAGCTCCACTGGTGTCCGGGAACAGCAGCATTTCTGTGAGACCAGCAAGCCCGTGGCCCTAAGGGAACAGCCCCAGTGGGTAGCAGCCAGCACGGGGTGACAGGGAAGTTGGGACAGATGCCCGCAGCTTTGACCATGTGAGCAGGATGGGGCCGCATCCTGAGAGCCCTTTCTGAGGGAGGCCCCTCCCTGCGGCTCGTGGCACAACAAAGAACAGGTCTGGTCCTTGCCCCTCGTTCCTGGCACTGAACTTCAAGAACCCCTGAAATTTCCTGAGAAATAGGAGCATCTTTGTTCTGCTAATGGGACTCAAGTGGGGAGAAGGGTAGATAGCTTCAGGATGGGGCTGGTCACCAAGCACATGGCTAGAGGGTTGGGACTTTGGGCCAGACCAACCTCTGGGGAGGGGCTGCAGATGGAGTCAACGTGGGGTGGGGTATGGAAACCCCATAAGTACCCCGGACAGCTCAGCTCAGCTTCCTGATTGTGCTGGCAGGACGTGGAAGCTGTGCATCGGGACCCTCCAGACGTCACGAAGTGCTACCCCCAACATTTGGCTGTTCCTGAGTCAGATCCTTTAGAATAAAATCTAATCACAAGGAAAGAGCTTTCAGTGAGTTCTGTGCGTTGTTCCAATGAATAATCAAACCTGAGGGGGTCATTGGAATCCCCCGATTTGTAGCCAGCCCAGCAGAAGTGTGAGTGACCCCTGAGACTGGCAGTGGGCGTCTGAAGTGGGGGCTGTCCTGTGCAGGACTTTGCCCTTAACCTTCGGGGTCTGCGCCACCTCCAGTGGCTAGTGTCAGCGTGGAAGTGAACTGTTGGGCCTTCAGTTGGTGTCGGAGAATTAGAGCCAGGCCAGCACAGGCTCTCCCGGGCTCCAGGACACGCTATTCCCCAAGACCCCGCTCCAGTGGGAGTGCAGTCTCTCTCGGGAGGGCAGAGGTGATGGGGGGCGCGTTACACAGCACACACCAAGGGTCAAGGTCCCATTCTGTACCACTGAGCTGACGATGTAAATAGACGGACACTGTGAGGTCTCTGCCCTCGGTGATGAGCAGTGGGGACAGTGTTGAGAGAGACGCACCAGGTATCTCTTTTTCCCTACTACAACGGGGCCTGCACCCCCCTCTCTGAGCGCAAGACTGCCCAACACCTTCTCATAGACAGAGAGAATGCCCAAGCCAGAGTTATCTGCTGTCACAACAGCAGCCACGTGAAAATTCCCACAGGGACCAGGGACTGCCTGAAGGGTGCTGGGGCCCCAGGCGCTCCCATCTAGGGGGTTCCACTGCTATGAATTTGGTGTGTGCACATCCGGTCAGACTTTTGACTTCTTGAGCACAGATGGTTAAAGGCAGTTGCTGGTGAGGATTCCAGATCATGACCACAGAATATCGTCTTGACATCAGCCATTTTAGAAAAATACGAGTGGCTGAAAGAGAGAGCAAGCTCAGTGTGGTCCAGCCACCCTTCCCCGCCCGCAAGGTCAGCGTTTGCTGAAGATGCAGTGTGCTGGTGTGAATCCACTTCAGACTCTTTCCCACTCCAGATCTTCTTCCAGAAACACTCGGGAAAATGCTTAAAAATATCTGGACATCTCACTCTGGATCTGCCCTCCGTGGGGCGGCCACCCGTCCCCTCAGCTCACAGACGCTCCAGGGGCTCCAGCATGGCGGGTGCTCGATTCATGCCTCCCCCCCCCCCCCCCGCCCCCAGTCTGAGCTGCGCCTTCTCTCACTGCCAGCGTTTTCAGGGCTGGTACCGCTGCCTCTCCATGTTTGACAAGATGAAGCAAGACCTGTGTGCGATAGGCGGGTAGAGACACAACCACGCCAACCCGCCTTTCAGCAGATGAGGAAGAATGGGCCATCTCCCAGCAAGAGGCTCTGTGCTGAGACAGCCCAGGGCCCGCAGAGGTCACCACTGCCTGCGACGTCCTTGGCTGTGGCCAGGATGTATGAGGTAAGCTTTCCCACCCACGTGTATTACTGAGGAATCCGCTTTCCCATCTCTTCTTAACACAGTTCTGCATCTTATGAGGAATTTCTCTGGCTTCAATGTATCCTGGTGATTATATGCACATTAGTCATGGTGCCCTGGGTGCAGGCTATGGTTTAGGGAGAGGATAAAGTTCCCGGTTGGTATGGGATGGTCAAAGCAGGTACAGATGGACCCCGGGCTTTGCCCTTGATGAGTTCATGGTCCCTGACAACCAGCCTGTGGACACCGGGTGACCTGGATGCGGCCAGGGCTGCGGGAGGGCCTGGTCACCCTCTCCTCCCAGTGCTCCTTCCCTGGCCGGCCTGCCTTCTTGTGCATGTTCCCTGACACGGCCTGTTTACACGGAGCAATGGTGAGCACTGACCATCACTTTGACAACACAGCATCAACTTTGGCTGTGAATGGGAAATGCACCTGGGCTTGTTTAGTGGAATTGGGGAGGTGACAGTATCATCGAGTCCCCTCATTACACTGCAAGCACAAGGGCCTGTGCCTGACCCAAACTCTGCTTTTGGTAGAAGGGGGAAACCATCTCACGGGGAGAGAGCCACTTGGACAAAGCCCCACAGGCTGCAGGTGTGGCCTGGACCTTCTCCATTGCACCTCGGTGTGACTCAGCCTGACAAGGGACTTCCCAGCACTGGCCTCATCTTTGTTTTGCCCAGCTGGGGGAAGTCCTGGAGTCGGAGGATACCCGAGAATGGCTGAGCTTGAGTTATAAAGCTGTGGTGGGACCACGAGCGTGAAACACCCCCGCTGCGGAGAGGGGTCAGGTCAGTGACCAGATGTGCCCAAGTTTCAGGAGGTGCTGTCCGAGGACCAGAGGCCCATGTTCAGCAGGCTCCCCCTGCAGCTCCTTGTCAGGCCAGCAGACCATCTTTCCTCCGCACTGCAGACGCTGCTCTGACCACAAGTCTAACGTGAACATTAGCTCAGGCAGTTTCTATTTGGCACCTGAGTCTGTGGGAACAGGGACTGGAGGAATAGTGGGCAGAGGCTCCTCAGACGTGGGTCTGCGAGGCTCCATGGCAAGGTGGAGACGTGGCTCACCAGCCTGCCCAGCCCCTGGGAGGGACCAAGGGGGTCAGCTCTTCTTGGCTGAAGCCAAGTGCCACCTGGGGCTTCCCCAGTACAGATAAGCCCACAGGCTTCTTCTGCGTGATACGAACCTGGGATTTGAGCTACCTCACCCAGGAGGGTTTCCGAATCTAGTGGCAATGTGGCTTGGGACATTGCGGCTGGATGCCTTGGTCAGCTCTGAGCAGTGCATGGGGGGCTCCCTCACAGTATGTGATGGGACTTGAGATGCAGTCTCCTCGAGGGTCTCAGTTCTGTTACTTTCCCTTTGTGTCTTTCTTATGATCAGATTTTACACGTAAAATACACCAGCGAGGAGAGTAATGTTCCTCTTTTGACACATGTCCGAGGCAGGTACGTAAACAGCCTTCCCACCATGGAACCCTTGGGCAAGAGGGCACAGGTGGGGGCACACACAGTCTGGTTTCTATTTGGAATTCCCTCCGTCGGCTTAGAGACTCACCTTTTCCCTTTTCCTGGCACGTCAACACAAGAGGCAAACCACTTAGAAACAAGAGCCTGACGGTGTATTTCTTGTTCAGGGTATGATCGAATGTTTTATTGCATTTACTGCTCCTGGGCATGTAGATGTGTCTACATGGGCACAGTAATCGAATTATAAAACCTTGTGACACTTTCACCGGGTTTGTGGCAGCGGCGTCTCAATGTGACGATGAAGTGGGTGACGAGCAGCAACGGCCTTGCCTTCACTTACCCGGCCTCACTGCGCACCGACGGGCCTGACACACAAACACTCTAACACCCGCCTGGCCGCTGGCTTCCAGGTCCAGCCACAGCTACTCCACAGCCCCAGGCTTTCCGTCAGAGCCCAGCCGACACTGTCTTCCGGGAACAAGACCGCAGTTTTCACCGCTTGAGGTTTCGCTACCTACGGTCACTCTCAGTCCAGAATCCCAGGCTACTATCATGCAGGGGACAACTGCCCAGGAAGCAGAAGCTGGGGTCCGAATCCTATTCCAATGGAACAGAGAGCTAACCCTAGTCTGTACTGACTCATCTGCGAATCAGGATTATCTGGTGTTGTGGGCTGAATTGTGGCTCCCCACCCCCTAAAATTCATATATTCAAGTGCTAACCCCAGTATCTCAGAAAGTGACCTTATTTGGAAACAGGGTCACGCAGGTGTAACCAGGTTAGATGGGAACATACTGTGGTAAGCAGGGTGGGTCCTAATCCAACATGACTGGTGTCCTTATAAAAGGGGACATTTGGAGACAGACACGCACACAGGACACCACGTGAAGATGAAGGCAGGGATGGGGTGATGCTTCCACAAGCCAAGGGACATCAACGACTGCCAGCGACCACCAGAAGCCAGAGGAGAGGCCTGCAACAGATCTCTCCCGCACAAGGACCAGCCCTGCTGACACCTCGATCTGGGGCTTCCGGCCTCCAGAACTGAGACCGTGATTTCCATTGTCCTCAGCCACCCAGTTTTTGGTTCTCGGTTACAGCGGCCCTAGGAGACTCACACAGTCAACACGCCAAGTGAACACACGTGCAGAGCATGACTTCACGGAAGGTTCCGTCTCCCCTGCTCAGCTCGCCCAGACGGAAGAGCCCCACAGGGAGGCTGAGCTCCCCATTCCTAGACCCCACCGAATGGGAAGGGGAACTTAAGTGCCTTTCAGATGATGACGGCTCCACTTCCACCCCACAACTACTGACCAAGGGCCTGCAGGTACAAAGACACGACATTTTGGGGAGGGGATGCAACATACAGTCTAAAACGTGGGCTTTGCCCTTGATGAGCTCACAATCCCTAGCACCAGACGCCATCACAAATAACGGGGTATGATACCGCTTCCCTTCCGGAAAGCACCCCCAAGGCTTCCCAGCCTGAAAGGGCCGCCTGAGAAATGTGGGGCGTTCCTGTGGCCAGATAGAGACAGGGACTCAGACTTCGGATGACGTGGCCTGGCTGGTGTGCTCGGCCCTGCTCCCCACGTCCCCTCCGGTCCCAGCCTCCCTGCCTTCCTCCTTGCCCTTGCCCCACCTGCCACTCCTTGCTGTCAGAGAGGAAGGCAGTTAGGGCAGACGGGAGAGTGCAGGGAAGGACACACCCCAGGGTCACCACTGGATGGGCAGCCAGTCCCCCAGCCACTGGGGAAGCACTGGATGGGCTTCTGTGAGACCCGGAAACAGGGAGAATCAGGGCTGGTGGTGAGACACCCTCCCTGCTTTTTGGCACAGCAGAGACAGAACAAATGCTCACTTGGCCACTATCTCATTTCTACCTGAGAGCAGAGGGCAGGAGCAAGTGGGCCCTGTCCCAGAGGACGTGCACCATGGGGAGGGGGGCCCAGGCAGTACCGGGCATGAGTGGATGCACCTGGCCCAGGTTGGGGCCACACCCGACAGCGGATCGCACCTGGGACGGCACCTGGGCCCACACCTGCAGGCCAGGCTGCACCTGCAGGCCGGGCCCAGCTCAGTAGGAGTTCAGGGCCTGCTTGGAGCGGCGCTTCATGTGCAGGCGCTGGTGGCGGAGGAGGTCGGAGTTGTGCGAGAAGCTCTTGACACAGTACCGGCACTGCAGGGGCCGCGCCCGGCTCTTCTCGTGGACGGCGCTGCGGTGGCGGGCCAGGTGGTCGGGCCGCTGGAAGCCCCGCCCGCAGTCACAGCACTGGAAGCCTAGCTTGGCCGGGCCCTTCCCCAGCAGGGTACCAGGACCCCCGCCCGTGGGCCCCGGCTCCGCTCGCTCCCTCTTCCTCACCGGTGCCAGGCCATCCGGCTGCAGGTGGACGCGCCGGTGGCAGAGCAGGTGCGAGTTGAGGCGGAAGCCCTTCCCGCAGGCGCCGCAGCGGTAGGGCTTCTGGGCCTCGTGGGTCTCACGGTGCCCGTCCAGGTCCTCGCTGTCGCTGAAGAGCTCCCCGCACACCGAGCACTCGTGCGGCTTCTGCTCCCGGCGGCTCCGCAGGTGCCGGACGAAGTTGACCCTCCAGCGGAAGATCTTGCCACAGTTGGGGCACACGTAGGACTTCCTGGAGGAGGTCTGCACCTCGGCCCCCTCGGCGCCACTCCGGGGGGAAGCAGGGAGGCTGTGCGGCTTCTCCGGGGGGCTCCGCGGCTCATCGGTGCAGTAGGAGCCGAGCTGGGAGTCCTCGTCCCCGGAGCTGGACAGGACTATCTCGATGGTCACCTCCTCGTCCAGGCTGCGCTCCAGGGACGGAGCGTTGCCTGCGGCTACAGGAAAACAACGTGGAGGTCAGCAGTGCTGCCCAGGCCACACCCCAGCCCCAGGGAGCCCCACCAGGAGGGTTCTCGTGGGTTCTTTTGCAAGAGAGCTTCCCCCTGCAGGGATGTCTGGTGCAGCCTGAGAAGGAAACCCTTAGCATGGGCCACACTGAGCCCACCCGTCCTCCCATTCTCCTCTCCCCTCCCTGCCCTTTCCACAAAGCCCTTGACCCTCAGCCACAGCCACAACCTGTTTTTTTTTTCTTTTCTAGCCACTGAGACCCCTCCAAGATCTAAGACTTTGCATTTATCTGTGTAAACTCTTAACCATTCACACATCACTCGGCACTGCCTGATTAAACAGGCATGGGGAAATCCTTTCAGAGCACAGTAAGGGCCGTGGAGAGAGGAAGACCAGAGATTCCACGAGTGGAGAGCAGGGTGAGGTGGCCACCAGGTCCTAAGCATGTCAATGCTCCAGGGCTGTGCGCAACTTCTGACAGTCCCATGTGCTCCTCGACACAACCCAATAACACATTATTTACCCCACTATACACATAAGCAAACTCAAGGGTGAAGTGGGCGCTGAGCCTGCTATGCTGTCAGATGTCAGGGCGTTCAAGGGACCCAGACCGCCAGGTCACTGAGTCCCCCACCAGCACCTCTCCCTCCGAGGGTCACATCTGAGGCCCACCAGCAGCCACCAGTGGTGGTGGGTGCACATGTTTTGCACTTCATAACCTAGACTGAAGCTGACTCAATGGATCCCGAGTGATGTTGGAAAGCGGTACCACGAGGAGGAGGTGGGTGGGCAGCAGGAACCTCATGTGAGGTCCTGGCCTGTAGCCCAGAGCCTGTTGCACAGCTCCCCTGGGGCCTCTGCTTCCTCCCTTTTGTGAAATGTGGGGCTCAGGTCTACAAGGCGGGGAGTAGTGCTGGGCCCTTAAGACATTAGTAGGAATACGGTTATTTTGGACTTAATTGTTGGAGGGAGGAGAGTTCTGGTAAGTCAGGGAAGCTGAGGGCAGGAAGACCCAGAAGCCACAGAGAAGGAGAGACACCAGGCAGTGGCAGAGCCCATGGGGCCTTTGTCTATCCATCAGAAAACAAGGGGGAGGGGCTTGGGAAGAATGTGAAACTGGGGAGCCGGAGGGAGACCAGAAGATTTAGAAAACTCCCAGTCCATCCACATTGGAAAAATGAGAATGTGTGTTCTGGAGAGGACACCAAGGATGTGGCTGAATGACCATTTGCTCAAGAGATTATGGGGGTGACCCATGCATCTGATCAACCATTTCAGGAGGAGCCAGGAATGGAGATGCGGAGATCCAGGGACGATCTGCAGAGGACCCTCGGGTCTGATGGACGGGACCCCTGTCAACCGCATGGGAGACCAACTATGTTTTTGAGAATTTTATTTGAGCAGAAACACTGTCAGTTTGGACTGAAAAGGACAGACACAGGATGAACTGAAGGAAGGCTGCCAGACTTCTGGGATTCCACCAAACAGGTCAGCAGAGGTATCTGGCTGGAACATACGTTATCCTTTAAGAAACAGGAAGAATGCCTCCAAGAATGCAATTGAGAGGTCCACAAGGCTGCCACTGTCACCTGAGGGTACAGGCCCCAGCATGGGCAGAGATCTGAGCCAAAGACTGGAAGAACTTACATAGTTAAAATGTCCACGCTTCCTAAAGCATTCTGATTCACTGCAATCCCAATCAGAATCCCAAAAACATTTTTCGCAGAAATAGAACAATGAATCCTAAAATTAATATGGAACAAAAAAAGACCCCAAATAGCCAAAGCAATCCTGAGGAAAAAAAACGAAGGTGGAGGTATATCACTCTCTGATTTCAAAATATACTACAAAGCAATAGTAACCAAAACAGTATGGTAACCATTAAACAGGTGTGGGTGGGAAAATCCTTTCAGAGCACGGTAAGGGCTGTGGAGAGAGGAAGACCTTTCACACATCACTGGCACAAAACAGACACACAAATCAATGGAACAGAACTGAGAGCCCAGAAATAAAACCATACATCTACGGACAGCTAATTTTCGACTAAGGAGCCAAAAACATTCAATAGAGAAAGGAAAATTGCTTCAATAAATGGTGCTGGGAAAACTGGACAGCAACATGCAAAAGAATGAAAGTAGACCATTATCTAACACCATACACAAAACTTAACTAAGATAGATTAAAGAGAGTGATGTCAGCAACACAGTGGAGTGAGCTCTCCCCACTAAGATACAACAAAAAGGACATTCATATACCAACAGAGGACAGTCACACAACACAAAAGACATCTGAGAGACCCATGCAACCACATGTCTGAAGGTGGAGGTGCTGGATCCCCAGGGAAGTGGAAAGAGGTAAGGGGAATCTGCTCTCCCTCCCCCAATGGCAGTGACCCTGGGCTCCGGACCACATGCAGTTCTGAAGGGAGATAGGGGAGGGGGCGGCCCTCCACGGGGACACCCTTGTTCTCCAAGTTCCCTCACAGCCCATGGGAAAGCCCCACCCAGAGGTGGCTAAGCTATTGCGGGGGTGACTCCAAGCCAGCACACCAGGAGAGCAGACAGTGAGGGCAGACTGAGAATGCACTTGGGATCCTGCAGGTGAAAGAAAGCGTCCCTCCCCCTGTCCGGTGCTCCAGTTCAGCCAGTCAGCCAGAGCACCCACACAGACAGAAAAGCCATGGCTGTGAGTGAGCGAGCTGTGGATCACGGTGGGCTCAGAACACACAGCTCTTGACTCCCACTCAGTGGTGGCAGGTGGAAGCTGCAACCAGATACTATCACTATGCAGAGGCACAAATCCACACCAAACAGTATGAAAAAATACATTAAATCTCCAGACCAGAAGGAAAACTACAAGCACCCAGAAATTAATCCTGAAGGCACAGAAATTTATAATCTAAATGACAGAGAATTCAAAATAGCTATCTTAAAAAAACTCAACGAATTACAAGAAAATACAGATAGTTCAATGAAATCAGGAACTTCTTCACAAAAGAGACTGAAACTATAAAGAAAAACCAATCAGAAACGTTGGACATGAAAAACGATGAATGAGATAAAAATCTGGACCCCCCTGCATAAAACAGCAGACATTATGGAGGAGCGAATCAGCAGTCTGGAGGACAGACATACAGACGTGCTTCAGATGGAGGAGAGAGAACTAAGACTGAAAAGAAATGAAGAAACTCTCCAAGAAATATCTGACTCAACTGGGAAATACAACATAAGGATTACAGGCATTCCAGAGGGAGAAGAGAAGGAGAATGGAGCAGAAAGTTTGTTCAAAGAAATGATAGCTGAGAACTTTCCAAACCTGGGGAAGGGGTTGCAAATAAAGGGGAAAGAAACTAATAGATCTCCTAACTATATCAATGTAAAAAGACCTACTGCAAGGCATATGGTGGTAAAGCTGGCAAAAATCAATGACAAAGAAGAAATATTAAGAACAGCAAGGCAGAAGAAAATAACTTACAAAGGAACCCCTATCAGGCGTTCAGTGGATTTCTCAGCAGAAACCTTAGCAGCTAGGAGAGAGTGGAATGATATATTCAATATTCTGAAAGACAAAAACGTTCAGCCAAGAATACCAGATCCAGTGAAAATATCCTTCAGATATGATGGAGAAATAACAACTTTCCCAGATAAACAAAAGTGGAGAGAGTTCACTGCCACAAGGCCACCCCCCCCCACCCCCACCCCACCTCCTGGCTCAAGAAATGCTTAAGAAGGCCCTCATACCTGAACAAAAAAGAAGAAAGGTTTACGAAGCCTTGAGCAAGGAGATAGATAGGTAGACAAAATCAGAAAGTTGCAGCTCTCTATCAGAACAGGTTAGCAAACACTTAATTATAACATTAAAGATAATGGGAAGGAAAGCATCAAAAACAACTATAATTGGGGCTGGCCCAGTGGTGCAGCAGTTAAGTTCACACGTTCCACTTCAGCGGCCCAGGGTTCGCCAGTTTGGATCCTGGGTGTGGACATGGCACCGCTTGGCAAGCCAGGCTGGGGTGGGCATCCCACATATAAAGTAGAAGAAGATGGGCACGGATGTTAGCTCAGGGCCAGTCTTTCTCAAAAAAAACACAACAAAAAACTATAATCACTTCATTTTAACCAAAAACTCAAAACACAAAATGGAATAAGTTGCAACAATAATAACGTAGAAGTGGAAGACGAAGGGGATGGAATTGGCTTAGTTTAAGGAAATAAGAAGCTATCAGAAAACGGACTATCTCATCTACGAGATTTTTTATACAAACCTCATGGTAACCACTAAACAAATAATCAGAACAGAGACACAAATGACAAAAAGAGAAAACTAAGAAAACCATCATAGAGAACCAACAAACTGAATGGATATTCTGAAATACACAGGATGAGAAACAAGGGAAATGCAGAACTGGAAAATGAGAGATATAATGGCAGCATTAAGCCTTCATATTATTAACAACCACTCTAAATGTAGATGGACTGAATTCTCCAATCGAAAGACAGAGTAGTGGGGTGGATTAAAAAACAAGACCCAAGACAAAAAATTACAAATGTTGGAGAGGTTGTGGAGAAAAGGGAACCCTGAAAAACTGCTGATGGGAATGCAAACTGGTGCAGCCACTATGGAAAACAGTATGGAGATTCCTCGAAAAATTAAGAACAGAAAGGCACCATATGACCCAGCTATCCCACTACTGGGAATGTATCCAAGGAACACGAAATCAACAATGCAAAGAGACTTATGTACACCTATGTTCACTGTGGCCTTATGCACAACAGCCAAGATACGGAAACAATCCAAGGGCCCGCCGACTGATGACTGGATAAGGAAGATGTGGTGTATACACACAATGGAATACTCAGTCATAAAAAAGACAAAATTGTCCTATTCGCAACAACATGGATGGACCCTGAGGGTATTATGTTAAGTGAAATAAGCCAGAGAGAAAAAGATAAACACCATATGATTTCACTCATATGTGGCACCTTCTCAAACTATTAAAAAAATTGAGGAAGGCAGAACACTTCCTAACACATTCTGCGAGGGCAACATCACCCTGTTCCCACAACCAGACAAGAACAACACAAAGAAGGAAAATTACAGGCCAACATTGCTGATGAACATAGACTCAAAAATCCTCAACAAAAATACTAGCAAACTGAACACAGCAATACATTAAAAACATCATACACTAAGATCAAGTGGGATTTATACCAGGGACGCAGGGATGGTTCAACATCTGCAAATCATTCAATGTGATACACCACATTAACAAAATGAGGGATAATAATCACATGATCATCTCAATAGACACAAAGAAAGCATTTGACAGGACCCAACATCCATTTATAATAAAAACACCCAATAAAATGGGCATAGAAGGAAAGCATCTCAACATAAAGGCCATATATGACAAACCCACAGCCAACATCATACTTAATGGTAAAAAACTGAAAACCATCCCTCTGAAAACAGGAACAGGGTAAGGGTACCCACTCTCACCACTCTTATTCAACATAGTACTGGAGGTTTTGGCCACAACAATTAGGCAATAAAAAGAAATAAAAGGAGTCCCAATAGACAATGAAGAAGTGAAACTCTCGCTGTTTGCAGATGACATGATTTTATATACAGAAAACCCTAAAGAATCCATCAGAAAACTATTAGAAATAACCAACAAGTACAGCAAAGTTTCAAGGTACAAAATCAACTTAGAAAATCAGTTGCATTTCTATACTCTAATAATGAACTAACAGAAAGAGAACTCAAGAATACAATCCCATTTATGATCAGACAAAAAGAATAAAATATCTAGGAATTAATTTAACCAAGGAAGTGAAAGACCTATACAATGAAAATTATAAGATATTATTGAAAGAAACCAAAGATGACATAAAGAAATGGAAAGTTACTCCATGTACATAGACTGGAAGAATAAACATAGTTAAAATGTCTATATTACCTAAAGCAATCTACAGATTCAACACAATCCCAATCACAATCCCAACGACATTCTTCACGGAAATAGAAAAAAGAATCCTAAAATTTATATGGGGAACAAGAGACCCCAAATAGCTAAAGCAATCTTGAAAAAAAAGACAAAGCTGGAGACATCACAATTGCTGACTTAGAAATATACTACAAAGCTATAGTAAACAAAACGGCATGCTACTGGTACAAAAACAGACACACAGATCAATGGAACAGAAGTGAAAGCCCAGAAATAAAACCACACATCTACGGACAGCTAATCTTTGACAAAGGAGCTAAGAACATACAATGGAAACAAGAAAGTTGCTTCAATAAATGCTGTTGGGAAAACTAGACAGTCACATGCAAAAGAAGGGAAAGTAGATCATTATCTTTTGCCATGCACAAAAATGAACTCAAAATGGACAGTAGACTTGAAGGTAAGACCTGAAACCATAAAACTCCTAGAAGAAAATATAGAAATACAGAAACAGAGAAAACACACTCTTTGACATTGGTCTTAGAAGGTCTGAATACCATGTCTACTTGGACAAGGGACACAAAAGAAAAAATAAACAAAAGGGACCCACATCAGACTAAAGAGCTTTTGCAAGGCAAAGGAAACCAGGAACAAAACAGAAAGACAACCCACCAACTGGGAGAAAATATTTGCAAATCATCTATCTGACAAAGCCTTAATCTCTAAAATATATAAAGAACTCATAGAACTAAAGAAAAAAAAAGATCAAAAAATGGGCAGAGGATATGAGCAGACATTTTTCCAAAGTAGATACACAGATGGCCAACGGGCACATGAAAAGACAACCAACATCACTAATCATCAGGGAAATGCAAATCAAAAGTACTCTAAGATATCACCTTACATCCATTAGAATGGCTATAATCACCAAGACAAAAAATAACAAATGTTGGAGAGGCTGTGGAGAAAAGGGAACACTGCTGGTGGGAATGCAAACTGGTGCAGCCACTACGGAAAACAGTATGGAGATTTCTCAAAAAATTAGTAATAGAAATACCATATGATCCAGCTATCCCACTACTGGGTATCTATCCAAATAACTTGAAATCAACAATTCAAAGAGACTTATGCATCCCTATGTTCACTGCAGCATCATTCACGATAGCCAAGAAGTGGAGGCAACCCAAGTGCCCATCAAGTAACAATTGGATAAAGAAGATATGGTATATATACACAACAGAATACCACTCAGCCATAAAAAAAGACAAAATCATTCTATTTGCAATGACCCTGGATGGATGGACCCTGAGGGTATGATGTTAAGCAAAATAAGCCACACAGAGAAAGACAAACGCCATCTGATTTCAGTCATATGTGGAAGATAAACTAACACGTGGACAAAGAGAACAGTTTAGTGGTTACCAGAGGGGAAGGGGGGTTGGGCAAAAGGGGCATATTTATATGGTGACTGACAAATAACAAGGTACAACCGAAATTTCACAATGTTATAAACCATTATCTCAATTAAAAAAGAAGTGCACATACGCAAAAAAAGCAATGGATTAAAGACTCAAATGTAAGACCTGAAACCATGAAACTCGTAGAAGAAAACACAGGCAGTACACTCCTTGACATCAGTGTTAGCAGCATCTTTTAAATACCATGTCTACTCAGGCAGGGGAAACACAAGGAAAAAATAAATGGGACTACATCAAACTAAAAAGCTTCCACACAGCAAAGGAAACCATCAACAGGATGAAAAGACACCCTAACAATTGAGAGAAGATATTTGCAAACCATACATGTGATAAGGGGTTAATACCCAAAATACATAAAGAACTCATACAACTCAATGTCAAAAAAACAAACAACTCAATTAAAAAATGAGCAGAGGATACGAACGGACATTTTTCCAAAGAAAATATACAGATGGCCAACAGGCACATGAAAAGATGTTCGACATCACTATCAATCAGGGAAATGCAAATCAAAACTGCAATGAGATATCAGCTCACTCCCGTCAGAATGGCTATAATTAACAAGACAGGAAATAACAAGTGTTGGAGAGGATGTGGAGAGAAGGGAACTCTCATACACTGCTGGTGGGAGTACAAACTGGTGCAGCCACTATGGAAAGCAGTATGAAGATTCCTCAGAAAATTAAAAATAGAACTACCATATGATCCAGCTATTCCACTTCTGGGTATTTATCCAAAGAACACAAAAACACTAATTCCAAAAGATATTTGCATCCCTATGTTCAGTGCAGCCTTATTCGCAATAGCCAAGATCCAGAAACAACCTACGTGCCCACCAAGGGACGAATGGATAAAGAAGATAAGGTATACACACACAATGGAATACTACTCAGCCATCAGAAAAGATGAAATCTGGCCACTTGCGACAACAGGGATGGACCTTGAGGGTTTTATGCTAAGCGAAATAAGCCACTCAGAGAAAGTCAAATACTGTATGATCTCCCTTATATGTGGAAGCTAAAACAATGACAAAGAAACAAACACACAGAGACAGAGAACAGATTGTGGTTAGCAGAGGGGAAGCGGGGAGGATGAAAGGGGAGACTGTGCACATGTGTGTGGTGATGGATTATAATTAGTCTTTGGGTGGGAAACATGATGTAATCTACACAGAAACTGAAATATAATGATGAACACCTGAAATTTATATGTTATAAACCAATGTTACCACAATAAAAAAGACAAAAATAAACCCGGCTACACAGAAGCCAAGAAGAAAGGCCTCAAGAGAAGTCCACCAGGCTGACACATGGAGTCTCTGACTTTCGGCCTCCAGAACTGTGAGAAAGTCACTTTCTGGTGTCGGATCCTGTCAGGCTGGGGTCCTTTGTTACGGCAGCCCCAAGAAACTAACATTGTGCGTACGGGACGACAGCCCCTCAGACCAGCCAAAGTGACCAGGAACAACTGCAGAGTTTCCTTAAAGGGGGGATAAATCAGCAATAGTGCTGTGCGCCATCACACAGCAGTGAGGAATTCCCAGTGGATGAGCTGGGACTCGGAGGTGCACCCAAGACGCACAGGGAGAGGAATGCCAGGGAGCTAAGCTTAGCACTGAGTACAAACAGGGAGGGTGCCCAAGCCTGCGGCTCTGCTGTGTGTGGCCGGGGAACGCCAGGCTGCTGGTGTGTTGAGGGGCAACGGCGTGGGCCCAGCTCGGCACCTGACCCCTCAGGAAGGAAGCCGGGAGCTGAAGGGGCTGAGGGAAGCAGGGATGGTAGGAAACAAAACGACAAGGGTACAAAAATATATTCTTACGAGTCAGGATGGGGAGAGCGCTCTCAAGCAAGACATAAAACCAAAAAAGGAGATGATGAATAAGTGTATTGGCATTTTAAAAATGTGAAAAAAAGACATTTATGTGCTGAAAGACACATGACCAAAGTTTAGAAATGAGAGGAATTACATGCAAATACATAAGAGGCGACAGATTCAGACCCATAATTTTGAGTTCCTACAAATCCATAGAAAAAGCCCACTATGGCTCGATAACATGGAGTAAAAAGCACGGGCCTAGAGCCCGACCGCAGGGGTTCAGATCCGCAATCTGATACCCATGGCCTGTGAGCGTGGGGCCCTGGGCATGCGACTCCTGCTTGGGTGCGCCAGCAGCAAGACAGAGATGTCATGTGCCTATTCTGGGCTGAATGTGTGTCCCCACAAAATTCGTACACTGAAGCCCTAACCCCCAAGGTGATCTACGAGCTGAGGCCTTTGGAGGTATTTAGGGTTAACGAGGTCTTGAAGGTGGGGCCCCTGTGATGGGGTTAGTGCCCTTATAAGGAGAGGAAGAGACATGAGCTCTCTCAGTGTCCACGAGCATGCACCGAGGAGAGGCCACGTGAGCGCAGGGGGAGAAGGCAGCTGTCCACAAGGCAGGTGGAGAGCCCTCACCTGACACCAGTTCCACCTCTGCCTAGACCTGGGACCTCCCAGACTCAGAACTGTGAGAAATGTATGTCTGATGTTTAAACCGCCCCCCGGAATTTTGCTATAGTACCTGTGCTGGCTAAGACAGTACCCACCTCAGAAGGTGCTGCAAGGACACAACGCAAAAAATCGCGGCAAGACCTTACACCGGTGCAGTGCTGGGACACAACAGGCTTCCAAATGGGAGGGGGGAGAAAAAAGAAGCAAGGAAAGGCAGCAAACAAGAAGACATTCCACCCCAAGGCAGCATTATAAAGCGCTGGTCGGATTTGCACAAAGGGACGGTTTGGGAGGGCGGATGCGGGATGCGGGCCCCTCACCTGCTGTCAGAGGGCACGGGCAGGAGTTACAGAATAAAAACACTGTCTCTTCTCTGAAATCCGTCATCTTGCCCTGTTCTCAGAGAGCAGCCCCCGGTTTCCCGCCGTTTCAAGACAGATTGTGTGTCAGAGCCGAGGACAGGGACAGCACCGTTGAAAACCCCGTGACGATGACCATCCTGACGGGGCCAAGGGACAGGCTGTGGGCAGGCAGGGGCCAGACAGGGTTCAAAATGCACCTGAGCACCAGGCGTTCATCAGCCTGAGCGAGAATGGGCCACGCGCGATGACCCCTGCGTGTGGAGCAGGCTCCTGAGAAAACCGGGGTGACCACTGCCGCTTGTGCATAGAGGGGACTGTCCTTCCAGATCTGCCATAGATTCACAAGAACATCAAACCCCTTTTGTCCACACGCGATGGGGACACAGAGGGCTGCAAGCCCTGCACGGGGCTGGGCGGAAACACCACAACGCCCCACAAAGCCTGCCTCCAAAAGGCATCACGGGTGAGGCAGACTGGGAGTCAGTCTCCACAGCTGCAGAAAACCGGGACACACGGGTTCAAGCAAGAACAGAGACACGGGCGTGACGTTGGAAGGGCGTCTGAACCCTGAGGCCGGATTCCAGGCTTTGCCCCTGCAGGTGGTAACTTTACCCACGTGACTCAGTCTCGACACTGGCTGCTCCGAGGGCACTGGAGCCACCCCTCGAGGTCCCTCAGCTTTGCATTCTGCAAACCTGTTCTTGAACCCCAAGACTCTGCCCAGAGATTCTAGCCTTCCACGCTCAGGGAAGACATATACTCCGAGAAGGCCCACACACACCTCAGCACCCAGCTTCCACCCACTAGGGGAGGGTGAGGAGGGGAGGGGCTCAGGCCAGGAGCCGGCTGGGAGATCCTAGCAAAACACAACGAGCACAAGCAGCTGAGAACCTCCAGGAGCCGACAGCAGGGACCCTAGAGAGTTCAAGTCCCCACCCCACCACCCCCAACACCAGCACATGTGCATATACATACACCACACACACTACAGAGTGCACACTTCCACACACACAAACACACTATACACACATGCAAACATCACACACATACACATCACACGTGTTACAATCCACCACACCAGACACACATATCACATGTGCATGCACACACACGTAGACACAAGTTCACTTACACACCACACATGTACACACTCTCACAGGCATGCAACACTCCAGACACACTAGACACCACACCACACATTCCATCACCACACATGGACACACGTACACAGCTGCATATGCACACACACTCACACACACCACACATGGATACACACTCATGCTGCACATTGCACACAGGCACCCCCAGCCTCCCCCTCTACCTGGGCAGGTGCTCTGCATGAGCGCCGTCTGCTGGCAGGTCTGGAACTCTGGCATTGGGGGCTCTTCCCGTTTTCGTCTTTCATCTACCTGGAATGGCTGGAGGCTGGAAAAGTCTCCGGAGGAGAAAATGGAAAAACTGATTTGTCCTACAGCCGCAGCACTAGCTGGGGAGGTATGTTCACAGATGCCTGGCCGTGATCCGAGGGCAGCCCTGGGCTGAAGCTAAACAGAATTAAAGTGGACTCCAGTTCTGCCCTGTCTACTGGACTGTGCACAGGCACCTGCCAGCCCTGTGCTCATTTCCACCCACAGACCCCAGGGTCCTTCAGATGCAGCGGAGACACAGCCTGCACAGAGCCTGCCGGGCAGGGGTGGCACGGGGAGCCAGCCACAGCAGAGGCCCCAGATGCTTGTTCCGGGGGGATGGTGAGCCGAACCTGCTCTGCTCTGTGGCTCCAAAGGGGAAGGGGCCTGGGGCTGTGCTGACACCCAAGAAGCTTCTCCATGAAGGAGCAGACACCCTGAGACAGTACAGCACAGTGGTTGCAAACTCCAGTTCTGGTGACACAGCAAGCTGGGGCGGGGGGTGGAGGGGTAGGCCAGGTAACTGCTACTGCTGAGCCGGGTCACGTCACCCAGGCCCCAGCACCTGCCCAGACTCGGTTTCCTCAAACCACTTGCAGCATGTGGTTGGAAGGACGAGCCAGGCGGGGTGTACAGAGCGCTGTGCCCAGTGCCCAGCCGAGCAGAGGAACGTCCTCTCCTCCCCTAAGTGACTCTTGGAGAGCATCCAACTCAAGTGTGGAGGGGCGACTGGGTCGTCAGCTCAAAAGAGCAGTGAGTTACAGCAGAGAAGACACTCCTGTCATACGCTGGTCCCTGGCTGAGGGAGTCCAAGCCCACACGCTCTTTTGAGGAGCCGGGGCGGGGGGGGGGGGCAAGATACACCCTACGGAGACCCAGTCTAGGCTGAGGAGGGCTGCAGAGTCGGCAGAGGGACCCGCCTGCCTTCCACCCGGCTCCGTCCACCCAGCTCTGGACTACGACTCACTCAAGTAGGAGACCTGGGCTGTGTCCTTCCCCTGGAGGTCCTGCAACTGTGCCCCACGAGGCCCGTCCTCCTCTCCCTGGGAGACGTCCAGCTGGGCAGCTGGGTCATCTGTTCACAGAAGAGGAGGGATACACACTCGTCGGTGAACTGTTCCCGCAGGAAACCAGGGCCGGTGGAGAGTGGGGACTCCGGGACAGATCCAGGAGAGAGACACCAGAGGGACACACGGCGGAAGGGCAAGCGGTGGGACTGGGGCTTAGAAAACCCGACATGGAGAGAGCCACGAGGTGAGGAGGCCAGGGGAACAGCGGCCGGGCAATGCGCTCTTGTAGCAGGAGCCTGGTCTACAGGTGACAGCGGCAGGTGGAGGGCCACCTGGAACGTGCCCTCGGGCAGTGTGACAGGGGACCTCCGTGGACAGCGAGGGCAGATGTGCGCCCCCATTCCCTGTCTCAGGAGACGGGGGCGTCGGGGCTTACGTGCAGGCAGCGAGACCCCGCAGTCCTCCCCGATGATGAACTCTCCGTAGAAGCCGGTCTGGGCGGGGTCTAGAAGGGACCAGTCCTCTTCCGAGAAGCAGAAGATCATGTCCTTGAAAGGAGAAACCCGGTTCTGAAACCACAGAACAAGACGGACGCCTCAGTGCAGGGACAAGCTGGGGGAGGGCCGCTCCCGACGCGGGGAGCAGCGGGCGCAGCGCAGCGCCCAGGACGCCCGGCGGGGGCAGGGCCAGCGGAGGCCAGGCCAGCCCGAGCTCCACCCGAACCCGGCTGGTCTGGCCGACTCCAAAGGGGGATGCCTCCCGGGGTGGACAGGGATGTGAAGGGACAGGCCCCCTACGCAGTGCTAGGGGCTGAACCGCGCACCCGAGGTGGGCAGACTCCAGCCGCCTCGAGTTTCCTTCGCGCGAGCGGCGCGCGAGGTCCGAGCTGCTCCTGCGCAGCAGCGTAGACGAGATGAAGACAGAAACGCCCCACCCGTAGGCAGGGAACTAAAGTAAACCATCCTGCTGGGCTAGACCGCACCCCACCAGAAAGGACGCGGGCCTCTGCAGCTGAGGAGCCTGCCGAGGGGTGTCGCCACAGGAAAGGCACCTGTGCAGAGGCTGTCTAGACGCTTCGTGGGCAGGGACCAGGGTTAGGCAGACTTCTCTTACACACTGAGTCACGGACCATGGGAACAGGTCAAAAATTAATTTCAAGTTAAAAAATGATGGCATATCCATATAGTGCCAGGAGACCATAAAGATAAAGAAGTCTTCTGGAAAATGGAAATAGAGATCTTTGCAGGTTGAAGCATGAAGTTAGGGTCTCAAGTTTCCCGTAAATATTAATATGATAATAGATTGATGGTAACAATAAATGTCATTGAAAAATTATTCATTTTTTAACAATCTGAAACCTTATTTGATTTTAGAATATTTGGAAGAAGTAAAATGTGAAAGATGGAGAATTACTGGTCTAGATGACATTTCTGTCTAATGCCAGAACAGAAATACACAAATGTAGCATTTCTACTAGGATGTGTAAATATCTCTCTCTCCATATGGTTATAGAAATCATCTGCATGTAGCATTCACTGGATAGTGGCTTAACAAGGCACATAGCTTCTGCAAAGTGTTTCAACCACAAAGTATTTAAAATAAAATTCCATTTGAGGTTTAAAAAAAGTCCTTTATACAGTTAATTGGAAAGGACGTCTAAACAAAATTTGGGGGGGGAAATGCAGCCCATATAATACTGTACAATAAACTAACATCTGTTTAAAAAAAGTGAAAAAGAATTCCTAATGTGTTAAACCCGTGTCCTCACACCTGCCTCAGTCTCGGAAGATTACCAGTTACTGCCACGTGGCTGCCCTGGGGGCTGGGGGACAAGTGTCGGGGGACAGGGCTGGGAAAAAAGTTTTCAATGAATGTCTTCTGGTACCTCTGGACTCCTCCTCCCCCACATACACACTTTTAACTTTTTAAAATTGAACCTAGAGAAAACAGAGAGTAATACAATGAACATGGAGGGTATACAAGCCTCCCGACTGGATTCATCAAGTCAGCACTGGCCTGTGTCACATGCCCCACACCTGGGGCGGGTGGCAGGTTTACTCGCTGCCCTGGATCACTGGAGAGCCACAGGCACCAGGACACAGCACCTCCACGTGCATCAGCATGAGAGCTAAGAGAAGTTAACACTCCGACATCCGCACACACTTTAGCACAGTGGTTCTCAACCAAGGGGGCCTGATTCTGCACCCAGGGGATACTTGGCAATGCCTGGAGACATTTTTGTCTGTCACCACTGGGCGTGGGCACTAGTGGGCATAGAGTGGGTGGAGGCCAGAGATGCTGCTCAGCCCCCTCTGGGGCCCAGCACCAAAGAACTGTCTGGCCAAAGTGTGAAGAGAGCTGTGGTTGAGAAACTACTCTAAACTCCCGAGAAATTGAACACCGGTTCAGCAATATCATCTGGCGTCTTCCGAATTAGGAAATAGCATTACCTTTTCAAGGAAAAGACTATGATGAGTTCCACAGGTGAGGGTGATGTGAAGTCAAGGTTGGGAATTGGTGGTGAAAGCTTTCTAATAGGCCCTAGAAATCTTGCTAAACACAGATTGTGTCTTTAAATGTCAATCATCAGGAACATGAGTGAAAATCAACAGTCACATGTTTACAATCACTTGGGGTTTCTTGTTTTTTGTGATTTTTTGCCCAAGTCCATCTGATCAGAAGACTAGAAGTGCGATGTTCCTGGCTCCCTGAGGAGGAAGAAGACAGGCCCCTATACGTGCTTGGGGGAAATGCACGTTTCTGGGCTGGGTTTGGGAGACTGTGACCCAGTAATCCTACTTCTAGGAATTCTCCTAAGGAAATCACGAGAGATGTGCGCAAACACGTGTGTAAAAGGACATGGAACACACTGTTTGGTAGACTTGTGCGAGGTTTTCCTTTTTTACGCTTTTCTCTAGTGTCTTAAGACTTACCCTGAGCAAGTAACAGTCATATGTTATTATTAAAAATTGAAGAAACGGATACCCATGTACCCACCGCTATGATGTAAAAACCACCAGCAGGTAAGCTGTCTGCTTCAGGTTCTCCTTGAAGGGCGTGGTGGGTCACAGACGGGACTGAGGTCTCTGAGCTCCTGCTCACGTCACACCCCAGACTTTCTGAGGAGCCACACTCTGGACCTGGTGTTTACTATTCAGTATGTGCCTTTTAAACTCCCAGTGCCTCTGAATATGGCTCAAAATGGCATCATAGCACTGTTTTGTATGACTTTAAATCATATTAAACTTGCCTTACACTCTCCATTCCATTTACTCACGTCCATGGAGGCCTAGTTCATCGACAAACTAACCTGCATAATTTCATGCAGCACAGTTGATTTTACCCATTCTTCTGTCGATAATATTTAGGTTTTTCCGAGTATTTTGCTAGTACAAGCAGCAGTTAATGAACCCCCGTCTGTCTCCCCATCACTGTGTAAGTGTCTCCAGGTGGACACGTGGAGGGGGCGCTACTGGACCACCAGGAGCACATCTTCACAGCTACAGAGTATTTCACATCATTCCCTCAGAGGAGCCCCTGACTACGCCCCCAGGGCCACGCCCGACGTCCGGGTCCTGGCCGGGCCGTGGCCGCAGTGCTCGTGGCTGCAGAGCCACGTTTCCCTGACTCGCATCCCCTCCTGAGTCTACTGGCCAATCAGGTTTCGTCCTCTTTGAGATGCTCGTTTATTTTCTCTGCCTATTTTTCTATTTTCTAATGGGTTGTTTCTTCCTAGTCTTTTAACCAGACTGTGTTATGCAGTGAATATACTTCACTATTGAAAGTATAACATTATTTCAATGTGCTGCAATCAATTTATGGTGGCATAATCAGTAATATGAGTGGCACAGGATCAACTGCAAGAACATGTTTAACAAATTAGTATGGTGATAATTTTGATTAAACAGCTTCAAAATCAGAAATGTGGTTTTGGAACAAAAACAGACCAACACAGAGAAGAAAAAGTGCAGAAACAGAATCTGGTACACATACAATTTTAATCTACAAGAAAAAAAAGAACCCTAATCCATGGGGAAAGAAAAAGATGACTTTTATCCAATGTGCCTGAGATAGGCGGTTGACTATTTAGAAATAAAACTAGGTTCTGATCCTTCGTCATAACTAATATAAAAATAAAAACCTTGAAGTACCAAAAGAAAAAAAAATGGCTTTCAGAGACTAAAAATAGAGAGAGACCATATGAAGAAATAACTGGCAGATGTTTCACATAAAAATTATAAAGATCTACAGTAATGAAACACCATGAATGAAATTAAAGACAAATGGTAAACTGGGAACCAACGTTCACTGTTTATGAAAGACAAAAGACCTCAAGTATACAGAGCTTACAACGCAGCTGGAGACACCTTCTATCCCAACATGCGCAGGGGACCGAGAAAGAAAACACTTTACAACACGTGAAAAGAAGCTCCCCTTCACTAGTATGTGAAACGTGTACATAAAATACTATATCAATCATCACTTTAATGAATATTCAGAGAGAAAGAGGATAAAGTTTCATCAACAATCATCTGGTCATTTTCCTTAAAAATGTGCTGGAAACACTTGAACCACTGTAGCGAAAATCCCCACAGCTGAATCACAGCATCCCCTGGAACCTCCGGAAAAGCCTCGATACTAAGAAGTACAATTAATAAAACTGCTGGATGGAAGATCAATACGCAAAAATCAGTTGTATTTCTAAATGAACTGGAAGGTGAAATATTAAAAACCATACCGCTTACAATAGCATCAAAAATCATGAAATTCTTACAAAAAATGTTTACAGAATATGTACCCCACTCAAACACTGAAGAAGTCGGTGAACGGGAGGGTTTGACATGCTCCTAGCAGACTCCACACCGTTCAGAGGCCAACTTGGCCCTCGGTGGTCTATAAATTCAGTGCAATTCCACACAAAAATGCCAGGTGGCTTTTTTTTTTTAGAAATTGATGTGCTGGTCCTAAAATTTATAAGGACAGGCAAAACACTTAGAGTAGCCAAAAGAATTGTGAAAAACAAGATTCCTAGTGGGGGACTCCCACTAACCAGCTGCCAAACCTACTACAAAGTGACAGCGGTCCCAGCACGAAGGACCAAAGCACAGACCGATGGAGTAGAGCCCAGACGCTCAGACACACATGGATGGCTGATTTGTGACAAGGGGGCTGAGGCAGTTCAAGGGGAGAAAGGAAAATCCTTTCAGTGAATGGTGGTAAAACAAGCAAATATCAACATGAAAAAAAATGACCCCTACACCTCACACCTCACACGAAAAACAACTTGAAACGAATCGAGGACCTAAATGTAAAGTGTACGGATATACAACTCCCAGAAGATACAAAGGTAGGAGAAAAATCTTTGTGGCCTTTGGGTAGAAAAAGGTTTCTTAGACAAGACACAAAAAGCATAAACCATAAAAGAAACAAACTGATAAAGGTGACCTCATCAAAATTAAAGATGTCTAATCTTCAAAGACATCACTAAACAATGAAAAGGCAAGCCATAGACTGGAAGAAAATATTCCCAATACATACATCTGACAAAGGACTTTTGTCCAGAATATATATATTTTAAAAAGTTCTGGGGCCGGCCCCATGGCCAAGCGGTTAAGCTGGCGTGCTCTGCTTCGGTGGCCCAGGGTTTCATCAGTTTGGATCCTGGGCATGGACATGGCACCGCTCATCACGCCATGCTGAGGCGGCCTCCCAAATAGCACAACCAGAGGCACTCACAACTAGAATATACAAGTATGTACTGGGGGACTTTGGGGAGAAGAAAAAAGAAAAAAAAGAAGATTGGCAACAGATGTTAGCTCAGGTGCCAATCTTTAAAAAAAAAAAAGTTCTTAAAACACAATAAGACAAGCAGCCCAGTAAATAGGGAAAGTATTTGGACACTTCACAAAAGATATATAAATGATCCACGAGCATATGAAAAGATACTCAACTTCACAAGTCAACAGGGAAATGCAAATTAAAACCACAAGGAGATATTCACTTTGATGGCCAAAATATATAAATTTTTAAAAATGACAATACCAAGAGGTGGTGAAAGTGGACCAACTGGAACTCTCATTTGCTGTGGGTAGACCACTCTAAAACAGCCATTTCTCATGTTATTAATCAGACACTCATCCTGTGACAATTTCACTCTTAGCTAATTACTCAAGAGAAATGAAAACATACATCCACAAAGACTTGTATATAAACGTTCACAGAAGCTCCATTCATACCAGCCCCAAATGGAAGCGACCTAAACATCTGTCAAGAGGTCGGTGGAGGACCAGCAGCAGCTGTACAGTGCAGGCCTGCTCCGCGGGATACAGAACCAACTTCCAGGGGACAGCCCCACCGCTTAGTGGTTAAGTTCGGCATGCTCCACTTCGGCGGACCGGGTGTTCAGGTTCAGATCCCAGGCGTGGACCTACACCACTCGGCAGTGGCCACACTGAGGTATCATCCCACATACAAAATAGAGGAAGATTGGCACAGATATTAGCTCAGGGTGAATCTTCCTTGGCAAAAAAAAAAAGGGAACAAACTTCTGATACACACACGACTGATGCTAACGCAGAAGACAACATACTGTTTGATTCTATTTATATAAAATTGTAGAACAAGAAAAGCAAATCTACTGTGACAAAGAGGAGATCAGTGCTGGCCTGGGCATGAGAGCATGGCTTCACTGCAAGGGGCGGAAGGGAGCTTCTAGGGTGAGGGAGACGGGCCACATCTTGAGGGCGATGGCTACATGACCGCTGTCAAACGCTCTGTAAACTTTACTCTTAAACAGGTGTATTGTATGCAAATTGCAGCTCAAACATAGATTTAGAAAAGTAAAAACATAGAGACCACTTTTAGTCATCATCTTGATGAAGAGTGAAAACAGTTCCTATGAAAACATAAGTATCAGTGTGACAATTATACATAAATTCTCTACATACGTCGTATTAACAACCACTGGAGACCCTTCCTCAGTGATCAGAGCTGGCACAGCCCACGTCGGGTGCACGACTTCGCTGCCTCCTAAGTGGCCACGCTGGGAATGACTCAGCCCGGCCTGGAGCTCAGGCAGTTACCCGCCCTGGGCGAGGTCCAGTCTGCACTCGTCAGAATCACCGATGACACGACAGACACTGCAAACCCAGAGGAAATGCTGCAGACGGGACGACTCAACGAGAAGCATGACCCTGGATGTGTTTAAGTGTTAAATTTCCAGAATGTGATAAATGCTGTGGTTATGTCAGCAACTGTCCTTGCTTTCAGGAAATATGGCCCCGTGGCATGAATCAAGAGATAAAGGGGCAAGAATGTCTGCATCTTACTTTCTAAAAATTGAGGAAAAAAATGTGTGTAGAGTGTAGGAGGTGAGACAGAGGGGGTCAAGGGAGAGAAGGGAGGGAATGGGGAAATTAAAGTGAAGGGTATTTGGAAGTCTCTGTCCTACTCTTATAATCATTCCCAAGTTTGAAATTAATTCCAAAGAAAAAGCTAAAAATAAATAAATAGAATATTTAAAAAATGTCTGAAGATGAATCAAGAGTTTGGAACAGGGCTTCTCAAACTCAGAGGTACATATGAATCACCCGGGAATCTTGGTAGAAATGCGCATTCTGCCCCAGCACGTCTGGGGTGGGGTGGAGTCGGAGGGGCTGCATCTGAAGGATCCCTACATGGCTTTGCTGCTAGAAGAGGCCAGCATGGGGGAGCCTGTCCCGCAAAGACAAGCTCCGCAGAATGGAAGACAGGCCTCAGGGAGCCACGGCTCACCTGAGAAAACTCGGTGGTGGTCTCGAAGGGATCAGAATAGGACCCTGCCCGCAAAGTACCAAGGTAAGCATCGGGGTAAGGACTGTTTTGAGCTGCAAGCAATTGAGAAACAGAAGATCCAAGAAAAAGTTCTCTACTCTCCCCGTCTGCCCAAAGACAGGCCACAAATCTGCGTCGGGAAGGAATCCAGCTCCCTCTCCTACCGAGAAGGGCAAAGTGGCTCCTAACGCCCAGGCAGAGTGCTGGCCTCACCATCCCCGAGACAGCACAACAGACCTCACACAACCCCGATCGTCCACTGGTGTCCACGGGTACAGACATTCCCATGATTCACCGCCCCGGAAGCTCAGAACCCTTCTCCTGTGTCTCGTCATTTCTCTGTAAACTTACTGCCCTGGGTGAACATGCTACATAACCCTCGGGGTCGGATCACCTTCTTCAGTTTTCATGTCATTTCTGTGAGGCACCCATAAGCAGATGAAATACATCTTTTTCTCCTATTAATCTCTTTTGTCAGTTCAGTTTGCAGGGCCCTAGCCATTGAACCTAAGAGAACTACAGGAAAAAGTGTTTTTCCTCCCTGACAGTCTCTTAACGAGGAAAAGAAGGCAATCGCTACTACTGATGAAACAGCAAAGAAATCGGTGCTCTACGGCAGCACCGCGGAGGGTCTGGTTCTGCAGATTCTGAAGGAAAAAACAGCAATGTGTGTTATCAAAAGAGACTCGACCCCAAAACAAGGCGGGCAAAGATGCTCACAGCATCTCAGAAACAAACCCAAGTCCCAGGCAGGAGAGCAGTCAGCGACACTCCAGTCACTGACCGACTCCACATGGCTACCCGGCAGCATCCCCAGGGCCTTCTGGACCCGACGGGGTGATGCCCTCACGCTGGGGAGAAGCACGCACGCAGCACGCAGGGCCCCAGAGCATGAGCCCAGCCACGGCAGAGAGAACGTCAGGGGACTGGGACCATGCGACGCCCTTCTGCTTTCTAGATCTTGCCAACTTTTATAATGAGAATGGATAGGGGAATAAATATGTCTATTTAAAATTAGATTTTCAGAGGAGACCTCTGCTGCCTTCTTGAAGGCGGAGCAGACATACTTTTCGCTAATTCCTCCCACTGAGCACAACCATGATCCCAGGACATTATACCCAAAACACAAACAACACGACTGAGAGGTGAGAGAGGAAGGTGGGCCGGCCAGGGACCTTGCATCCTGAGGAATGACACGATGGGGAGCCCCTGGGTTTTCTTGTTGCCTCATAAATCAAAACTTGAAGCTGAAGGAGCTGGCAACCCAGAATCGCCAGTGGGCACAGGTAAAAGCAAACCCTAACAAGGGCCTGTTCTCTCAGCCACAGGACCAGAAAGGGACAAGGACCGCTCTACTCCAGCCACATGCCACAGGAAAAACACAGTCCTCCACCTCGCTGGCGCCAGCCGAGAGCGAGCAGGAGTCAGGACTTCCACCCTCACCGCCATGGAGCACCCAACTCCTGCACTGGCGTGGTCTCAGAGAGGATTGGGGGGAGCCGGGACCTCCCTCCCCGCCAGCTGCCCTTCCACACACAAACACACACACTCCACCACGTGCAGAACCAGAATCCCAGCTCCACCCGGGAGCCCACCCTTCAGTGCCAACGGAGACCGAGGAGGGAACCTGACTTCTCCCCGCCGCTGGCAGTGACATGGTGGCCCCGCTCGTCTTCCCCTGCCAGAGCGGTGTCAAAAGAAAAACCCAGCTAAACCAAAGGCGTAAGTAAGATCCAGTGTCTCAAACCATAATATCAAAACGTCCAGGTCCCAACAGAAAACCGGTGGCTGTACCAAGAACCAGAAAGACCTTAAAGTGAAGGAAAAGACAGCCAGCAGAAGCCAACACCGGGATGGCAGAGACGGGAGACCGTGTGAAGCAGCAGCTGCGATCAGAACGCTTCGACGAGCAGTCGCCAGCACACTAAGCCGTGGAAAGAGAGAAAGCCCCTGCAAAGAAACAGCCTCGGCAAAGAAACAGAAGAGCGCGAGATCAACGAAAGGGAAACGTTAGGAGTGAAAACCACAATGGTGAAATGAAGAGCTCAGCGGACGGCTCAGCAGCAGACTGGAAGGACAGAGGAAGGAACCAGTCACCTCGAGGACTGGAAAACGGGCATTGTCCAGTGTGAACAACAGGGAGAAAACAGACGAACAACATGGACAGAGTCTCAGCACCTGCGGAGCTGCTACCAGAGATCTACAATCTGTGTCAGAGTTCCGGAAGGAAAGAAGGAAAGTGGAGCTGAGAAAGCACTTGAAGAAAACTTGGCTCAAGACTCCCCAGATTTAGAAAGAGATGCAAACCACAGATTCAAGAAGCAGAGTAAACCCCAAACAGATAATCCAAAGAAACGCAGGCCAAGACACATTATAACAAACTTCTGAAAACTAAAGACAATAGAAGAAGAAAATCTCAAAAGTAGTCAACGAAAAATAGTATCTTCCCTGTAGGAGACGCGGAAATTCAAATGGCAGCAATTTCTGCTCAGAAGCCCTGGAGGCCAGAAGGGGAACCATTTTCTTCAAGTGCTGAAGGAAAGTTGTCAATGTGGACCCTACAGCTGATGAGAACATCCTTCAGCAATTAACGGGGGAGCCAAGACATTCTCAGATGAATCAAAAATAAGTACATGTGCCAACAGAGACTTATCTTAAAAGAATAGCTAAAGGAAATTCTCTAAAGGGAAAGAAAGGAAGAAGGACAATGGTAAGCCAGAATATGGGTAAATATAATAGACTTCCCTTCTCCTATTATTTTTGCTTATTGGATTCCTATGCACTTTTTTTTTTTTTGGTGAGGAAGATTGGTCCTGAGCTAACATCTGTTGCCAATCTTCCCTTTTTTTTTCTCTCCAAAGCCCCAGTACATAGTTGTATATCCTAGTTGTAAGTCTTTCTAGTTCTATGTGGGATGCTGCCTCAGCATGGCCTGATGAGTCGTGCTAGGTCAGCGTCCAGGATCCAAACTGGTGAAACTCTGGGCCACCACAGCGGAGAGCATGAACTTAACCACTCGGCCATGGGGCTGGCCCCCTCCTTCAACTTTTGAGTTTTCTAAATAATTCTGATAGTTGAGGCAAAAACTGTAACACTGTCTGATGTGGTTCTACACGTAGACACAGGAACTATTTAAATCAATTGTATTATAAGAAGGGGAGGGTGAAGGTGCATAAGAGTGTTTTTTCATTAACAACATAAAGATACACACTTGACAACACACTAGGTAACTCAAAAAGGAATTCTACAAAATAGTCAAGTAATCCACAGGAAGAAAAAGAAAATAGAAACAAAAAGAAAAACTGGGGGAAAAAACAGACTGAAGCTTTAATGTCAACAATTATATTAAAATACACACAATCTAAGCGCATCAGTTAAAACACAGAGACTTCTAAGCGCATCAGTTAAAACACAGAGACTGACAGACTGGATTAAAAACACTACCAAACTACAAGCCATCTAGGAGAAATTCACTTCAAACGTAATGCTGCAGGCAGGTCGGCCATAAAAGGATAGAAGATGCATATCATGCAACCATTACTCCAAAGGAGGTGTCGCCCTCCTAACACCAGACAAGGCCAGCTTCAGAGCAAAGACCAAGACCAGAGAGGGCCACACACAACAATAAGAGTGCAAGCCCACCAGGAGGCACAGGAACCCTAAACGTCTGTGCACCTCACGGATAGCCGCCAAGGATGTGAGGCAACACTGACGGAACTGAAAGTACACAGACCGTCAGCCGCTCTAGTTGGAGACCTGAACGCCCCTCTCTCCACAACTAGCCGAACAATCAGACAGAAAACAAGTGTGGGGACCTGGAATTGGCCACCCCAAGACGTGTCTCTTTGGCATGAGGATTATTTGAGGCTGATTGCTTTTGATAAACTAGGACAGGGAAGGAGGCTCTGAGGAATGGAACTTGCCCTTTGTTAGGACACTTACATTTGTAAGGTAACTCTCTATCTGTAAAAGGTGCCTCCCTCTCTGTACCAGGAAGAAGAAAGGAGATGACCTTCTTTCTAAAAACTCTCAATGAATATCAAAGGCAAGGACTTAAAATCTGCATTTTATTGTGCTAGTCTGGTAACCTCCTGTAACTGACTTCCCTCCCCCTCCCAACGTTGGCATTTCTTAAGGATTAAGCATCTTTCCTTAGGCTAGGAACTGATTACTGAGCTCACCTGTGACCGCCCAGCTCCGGACAATCGACTTGCCTCCTGCCACGCCCTCTGAGACAGCAGACCACTACCTGCTGTGTCCATCAAGCACTGTGCCCGACAGGGCAATCTTGTGACTACTGTGGGAGGGACATTTCAATCACATGTGAAACACCCTGTTTGGGGGTATATAACCACTATGTGCACCCCACTTCTTTGGTGCCCTTTCTTCCTTTGGGAAGAAAGGCCCTGGGCCATGGTTCCTCATAAAGCTTTGTTTAATTTTCTCTTGCTATTCTGTCTCATGTGAATTTAATTCGTTCTCCGGCCAGATGAACCCCCATTTGGGAAGAGGAAATCTCTTCCTCCCCTACACAAGCAAGGATACAGACAATGCCAACAGCAACCACCGCCAATCAGCGTTTAGAGAACACTCCACCAGACAGCAGCTGAACATGCGTTCCTCGCAGACGTCCACACAACGTACACTGAGACCTCAGAGCCCTGGATGGAGGCACAGAGACGCTCCCAACAAACGTGGAAGAAGTGGCATCAGTGTGCTCTCGGATCACAAGAGAACCAAACCTGAATTCAGTGACAGAAAGATAACAGGAAAATCTGCCAGCCTTGGAAATTAAACAACACACTTCTAAATAATCCTTGGGTCAAAGAAAAACACTCAAGGGAAATTAAAAAATACACTGAAATGAATGAAAATAAAAACACGCATTACAATCCGTGTGCCATAGCTAACGCAGTGCTGAGGGGGAGATTTCTAGAGCTAAGTGCTTACATTAGAAATGCTTACCTTTTAGGGCAAGTCTCCAATCAACGACCTAAGCTCCCACCTCAAGAACCTAGAAAGGGAAGAGCAAAACAAACCCAAAGCAGAATGAAGAGTAATGAAGATGAGAGCAGAAATCGATCAAAGTGAAAACAGAAAAATAGAGACAAATCTATTTAAAATAGAGAACAACAAGCTAGTTCTTTGAAAAGATCGATAAAATTGAAAACCTCTATCAAGACTGACAAAGAAAAAAAGAGAAGGCACAAATGTCCAATATGAGGAACGAAGCAGGGACGTCATGAGCCTGCTGATACTGGAAGGACGACCAAGGAGTCTACCGACTGCTCTGCAGGCATAAGCTGACAACTCAGAGGAAAGGAAGCGGTTCTCTGAAGAACACATGCTCCCACAACTTGCCCACTCTGAAAGAATGAGTAGCCCTATAACCTTCCCAGAAGCTGAATCTATAATTACAGTGCCACTTTCCCACCGCCCACACCAATCTCCAGGTTCACATGGTTTCACTAAAGAGTTCTACCAAATGTTCCACGACTTGACACCAATTCTGCACAGCCTCTCTAGAAGAGGGACACCTCCCAGTTCATCTTAGGAAGCCAGCATGACCCTGACACCAAAACCAGGCAAAGACAGCCAAGAAAAAGGAAACCGCAGACCAAGAGCCCTCGTGAAGAGAGACGCAAAAATAATAGCAAATAAACTTTGCTATCAGAATTTTACACCAGGACAAGAAGGGGTTTATTCCAGGGATGCAAGCCTGGGTCAATACGCAAATTTCAATCAACAGAATCCACTATACTAAGAGCCCAAAGGAAATTCACACCAACATATCAATTGAAGCAAAAAAAGCTTTGATAAAATTCAACAACCACACATAATAAAAACTCCAGAAAAATAGGAATTGAGGAGCTTCCTCAACTTGATAAAGAGAATTTACAAAAATGAACAGTGAACATTATCATTAAGAGTGAAAGAATGGGGGCTGGCCTGGTGGCGCAGCAGTTAAGTACAGCTTTGGTGGCTCAGGGTTCACCAGTTTGGATCCTGGGTGCGGACATGGCACTGCTTGGCTGCTCTCCCCACCATGCTAGAAGTTCTAGCCAGTAGAATGAGGGAAGAAAAGGAAATAAAGGGGTACAAATTGGAGAGAAAGAAATAAAACTGCTCTTATTTGCAGATGGCATGATTGTCTACATAGAAAATTCAGAGAATTCTATTTGAAAACAAAGAAACAAAAAACCCTTCCTTAAACTGATGTGTGAATCCAGCAAGGTCACAGAATACAAAACAAACATACAAAAACCAATTGCAGTTCTTATACTAGAAATGAATATGTTGTCATCAAAATCAAAACTATAACAACATTTACAACTGCTCAAAAAATGAAGTACTTAGGTATAAATCTAACAAAACACGTATAGAACTTGTCTACTGAGCACTACACGACACTGACCAAGGAGATCAAGGAAGGCAGAAGCCAGTGGAGAGGCACAGCCATTCACAGAAGGAAAGACGCAGATGGTAAAATTGTCAGCGCTCCACACATCGATATACAGATTAACAAAATTCCTATCAAAATCTCAGTAAGACTCTGTAGATTTGGACAAGATTATTCTAAAATTCATACAGAAAAGCAAAGGGACTAAAATAGCTCAAATCATTTTGGGAAAGAGGAACAAAATGCGACAGAGCAGTCCACCCCGTTTCAAGACTCTCTACACAGCCCCAGTCATCAAGACTGTGAGGCTTTAGTGCAGACAGAGAGAGAGAGATCAGTGCAACAGAACAGAGACACAGGAATGCACCCACACAAATCTGCTCAACTGACCTGTGACGGAAGCAGGAGCAATTCCACGGAGGAAGGAGAACCTTTAATAAGTGCTGCTGGAGCAATGGGACGTCCACAGGGGAAAAAGAACCTGGAGCTAAGGCTCACACCTTATGTGAAAATGAGAGATTATGGCCTTAAATGCCAAGGGACCAAGATCCTGGATTCAATGTATCACGGACTAAATGTAAAAAGTGTAACGATATAACTTTTGGAAAAAACACAGGAAAAAAATCTGTGGGGTCTAGGACTAGGCAGAGTTCTTAGACTTGACACCAAAAGCGTGATCCTTAAAAGGAAAAACTGCCCAACTGGACTTAGTACAAATTAAACACTTCTGCTCTGCTAAAGACCCTGTTAAAGGGGATGGAAAGCCAAGTTCTGGTGTGAGAGGAAATATCTGCAAAACAGATACCCAACAAAGGACAAGCATCCAGAATGCATAAGGAGCTATCAAAACAACAGTAAAAAAGTAAATGGCCCAACTGGAACTTGGGCAAAAGTCATGAAGAGACATTTCACAGAAGAGGATGAACAGATGGCAGACAAGCAGATGAAAAGATGCTCTACATTAGCAGCCATTAGGGAAATGCAAATGTAAGCCATAATGAGGTATCACCACACACTTATCAGAATGGCTAAAATAAAAAACTTGTGATAACACCAAATGCTGGCGAGGATGCTGATCATTGACATTCCTCATGGGAATGTAAAACGGTACAGTCCCTCTGGAAAAGGATATAGTGGTTTCTTACAAAAGGAAATACACACTTGCCATACAATCCAACAACTGCATACCTAGGCATTCATCCCAGAGAAATGAAGACTGAAGTTCACACAGAAACCTGCAGACAAATGGGTATGGCAGCTTTATGCAAAATGGCCTCAAACTGGAACCATTCCAGATGTCCTTCACAGATGAAAGGTTAAACAAACTGGCCCATCTATGCTATGGAATGCTACCCAGCAATGAAAAGGAAGAGGGTGTTGATACATGCACAACCCCCTCCAGAGAATTATGCTGACTGAAAACAGTCAATCCCCAAGTGTTACATATTATCAATCCATTTAAATAACACTCTTGAAATGACAACATTATGGAGATGGAGAACAGATCAGTGGTTGTCAGTGACTGATGAGAGGGCGGAGGGAAGAGAAGTAGGTGTGGCTGTAAAAGGCAACATGAAGGATTCTTCTGGTAAAAGACGTTATGTATCAATGTCAATAGCTGGTTGTGACATTGTGCTACACTTTTACAAGACCATTTAGTATCAAGAGTACAAGGGATATCTGTTAATCCTTACAATTGCATGTGAATCTATAATTATCTAAAAAGAATTTTTTACAAAACTATGTGCACCTATGTTCATAGCAGCATTACTCAAAGTAACTGAAAGGTGGAAGCAACCCAAGTGTCCATCGAGAATAAGCAGATAAACAAAATGCATTATATACACACCACGGAATATTATTCTGCCATAAAAAGGAAGAAACCCCTGACACATGCTGCATCATGGATGAATCTCGAGGACGTTATGGTGAGTGAAATAAGCCAGTCACAAAAAAACAAATACTGCAGACTTACATGAGCAATGCAGAGTTGTCAACTTCACAGAGAAAGCAGAGCAGTGGCTTCCAGGGGCTGGGCTTGGGGGGGATGGGGAGTTACTACTTAACGGGTGAGCAGTTAGTTTGGGAAGATGAAAACTTCTGGAGATTGGATGCACAACATGTGAATATACTTAACACTACTGAACACTTAGAAATACTGCTGTACAGTAAAAATGGTTAGGATGGTAAATTTGGTTACATGTATTTTACCAGAATTAAAAACAAATTTTTAAAAAAAAAAAAAAACCTTAGAAAAAATAAGACCTTCATGATGGTGACTTCTGGTGCACTGGGCAGAAACTATCTTCAATAGACTAATAAAACAGCACCAGTTTATCAAAATCTCTATCTTCTGCTCACTATGGCATTTATAGGAACTGGGGAACTTCAAAGATGAATACCCAAGCTCATTAGATACTAAACTCATAGCAGCCCCTTGCAAGAGGTACTGGTCAAAAGCATCAATTCTTAATGAGAATTACGAGTTTTACCTCCTTTGGACCATTTGTGTTTAACAGCACAAAACAGATGCTAAAACGTGGCTGAGCCCCAGGGCCTGTGGGTCCAGCACTGAAGGAATGGAGATGCGCCCCCACAGCCTGCTAACTGCTCCCCATCCCGGGCCCCACTCCCCAAGCTTGAAGTCACGTCAAATGCAAAATGCTGAGTGCAAGCTCAAAGCGTGTTTACTGTGTGTCTGTCCTTCAGACAGTCTCCCGTCTGCCAGGGAACAAGTGACAAAACAGTGGCCACCCCTCACAGAGCTACACTCTCATGGGAGGGGATGCCACTGGGGTGACCACACATCATGGCAGCCAGGGAAAGGAAGACAAACGACGGGGTATTGTTCCCGCAGAAGCCAGGCTGGAAGAGGTGAGTGAGGGCACCTGCCACCATCCCTGAGGATGCAGGAGCACTGAGGGGGGACACCAAGGAAACCCCCAACCACCACCAGCACCCGCCCAATGGCAGTGAAATCACCTGTGTGCTTTCCCTCCGTTTCCCAGCATTTCTGAAACACGTCACTGCGATTGTTATTAGATAAAAAATACCCTGTGAAGTAAGAGTGGAGAAGTCTCTCTTTTCTCTCAGGGGGGACCCCCAGGATCCCAGGAGCATGACGGGGGGTCTCGAGGGCATCTATTTCACGTCATCACTGTCTACACCAAGGCTCGAAGGTGACGGTCACACAGCAAACCAGCTGGAGTCCCCGAAAGGCCACCCTGCAGCTCACGGAGAGGCAGACGGGGTTCCCAAGGGCTCTCACGGAAATCACTCACCGGGGGCAGCTGGAGGGAGGCCTTCTGCTCCACGTCCCTCAAGCTCACTTCCGGAAGCAGCGAGGCGTCCTGCAGCACTGAAAGAGACAGGAGAGGGGCGCCCGTGAGACCCGGCGTCCTCTCCCCCGCGGAGGACGACAAGATGACGCACCGAGAAAGCACCTTCCCTCACTCTGCTTTCAGACACGACAACGGGGCTTTACCAAGAATGTCCAGTTGGCTCTGCCACAAGTAGTTATGCAACTGCCCACAGGTCCAGGGACCTCAGCTTCGTCATCCGCAATGCGAGAAAATAAAGGTTAGAACTCTAGGGAATCGAGGTGTCAGTAAGAAAGATCACCGTGGGACTCTAGGGCCATACAGATCTGTACATTTCTAAGTTTACAAATTGCAAGCTCCATCAGAAGTCTGTCGTCACATCACGGGTGCTCCTGCAGTGCCCTCCATCACGAGAACACGTGGCTGTGGGATTGAGACCGTCTCCCTCTCCCGGGGGGCCTCGGCCACAGCCGCTCTGACCTCCCTCGCTGACTGGCAATGGCGCCCGGCTCAGGCTTCCGTAAGCAGTGAGCCGAATGAGCTGTTTCAGAAGGTGCTCGCTCCCCTCACAGACCAACACTCCCCTCTCTCAGTTCAAAGAAAATGCTGGGGGCTGACCCCAGGGCACGTGTGAAATCAGCTAAAGGCTAAATCCGGAAGCCAGTGGCCCTCACCTTCAGACCCAGGATGCAAAGCTGTCAGCCAATGGCAGGGGTGGGAGTGACTATCTGGGACCAGACCCTGGGTGCCAGCTAAGTGGGCAGTGCCACATGGGAGCCCCAGGGTGAGGCGCCTCCTCACGCTGCTGCACAAGGCTCCGGCGGCAGGTGTGGATTTGAGGGACGTCTTAATTCTGCTCTTGCACACCTGCCTCCCTCTGGGGGATGAGCCCCAGCCCTCCCCCCTTTCCCGTGATAAGTGAGTACATGGACACTCTGCAGATCACTCTGGAAAGCTTCTGTCCTCTAAAAAGAATCCAGCTTTTTGGGAAGATCTTCCAAGCTAGGAACTATATGGCTTTTACTGGAATCTCATCCCAATGATAAGTCACCCGAATGTTTAAGGGCTTCCTAATAACTAACTCTCCTCCTGACTACCTTGTCCATTTATCATTGCTCAGGGAAAATGGGAGAAACAGCCCGAAGCTTGGCCAGCAGAAGCTTGTCCTGCTTGCTGGCTTATCTCAGACCTAGACCCTCACGGAAGCACCAGCTGGGCAGGCTGGGGCAGTTCCCGAGCTCCTCCCCTCCTCCTGAGGGCGTTCCCAAAGCCGCTCACACAGGGCCACCCTGGGCCACCCACAGCCTGCGTCCCCAGGCTCCTGGACAGGAGCTGTTTATTTGAGTGGATGGTTGTTTCCCTTATGCCTGAGGTTACAGGCTGAACTCCATCCCCGCAAAATTCACATGTCGAAGTCCCAAGCCCCAGGACCTCAAGCGTGACTGTATTTGGAGATGGGGCTCTTTTACGAGGTAATTAAATTAAAATGATGTCACTGGGGGGGGCCTAATCCCACATGACTGGTGTCCTTATAAGAGAGGAGATGAGGACACAGACACACATAGAGGGATGACCATGTGAGGACACAGGGAGAAGATGGTTGTCTCCACACCCAGGAGAGGCCTCAGGAGGAAGCAGCCCTGCCCTCCCCTGGGCCTCTGACTTCCAGCCTCCAGACAGTGAGAGATAAACATGTGCTGTTTATCTCTGGCTGTAGCATTTGGCCCTAGCTGACTATCACACCTGTCTTGACTTTTAACCAAGGAGAGGCTGAAGAGTTTATTTGATTTGTATGGAAGTCGGTATAGTATCACACACAGAGAAATTTAACACAGTCGTCCCTCAGTATCCACAGGGGACTGGTTCCAAGATCCCCCTGGCATACCCAAATCTGTGGGTGCTCAAGTTCCTTATATAAAATGGTACAGTATTTACATATAACCTATGCACATCCTCCCACATACTTTAAATCATCTCCAGATTATTTATAATACCTAACACAATGGAAATGCTATGTAAATAGTTGTTACACTGTATTGTTTAGGGAATAACGACAAGAAAAAAACTCTGTACGTGTCCAGTACTGACGCAACCATTGTAGGACTTTCGATCCACAGTTGGTTGAATCCGTGGATGGGGAACCAGCAGATACAGAGGGCCAACTGTATGCGTTTTTATTTTAAACTGAAAAGCTTATTACAATGCCCAGGACAACTTCTGCGCATCACAAGAATGCACTCCTGGCCTCCTCATGCTCTCCTTTTCCTCTGTAAGTACAGCACAACGTGGCAAGTCCACCCGCACTGACCTCACACTGTAAAGGCCACTCCTTCAACCTGTGGGCACCACAACTTCCCACAATGACCCCTTCAACTAAGCACCACAGACAGTCAGGCCCCTGCTCAGCACGGTATGGGTGTAATCCTTTAACCCTCAAGAAACCCAGGAAGGGTGATGGTTATCTCCACTGCACGGGCCAGGAAACAGTCTTGGAGGATTAGAGGCATGCCCGGTCACAGCAAGACGTGCCTTTAAAGCCACCTGCCTGTAGCCACCAGCGCATTCCGTACAGATAGTCAGACGTGTCCAGGTGACATTCAGGCCCCAATCCCTAAACACATCACTCTGTTCCCTCCGGAGCATTTTTTATTTCCTTTCAGGATTGTAACAATCCTGGAGCAGGAGGAGTTTAGTTGGGGAAAGACGTTCAGACGGACAAGAGGACGTGGCCACGCTCAGCTCCGCACAAAGTCCTACTGGGACAGCAATGATGCCCAGCTGCCCCCAAACCAACAAAGCCCAGAAATGTGCCTCAGAGAGCTGAGACGGTGCAGCTTCAGACACCCAACTACAGCAGAGGCGCCCCAGGTGGACCTGGCACCACCAAGGACACTCTCACGAGATTCGGATCAAATCGCTCTAGGGAAGGGCTAGACCCTGAAAATGGCTCACGGCTCCTCAGGGGACAGGAGAGAACTCTAAACGCCAAGAGCCACTGCTAAGCACCCAAGGTGGGCACAAACGCCCCGCGACCCCCACCCCACACACACACCCTGGCCCCTACCCCCTACCTTGGTCCCCGCTGAGCTGGCCTGGTAGTCTGTTTGGGAGCCCAGGGCCTTGAGCCAGGGCCACGGGCTGGGCATCCTGGCTCTTTGCAAGGTCACTCTGGGGCTCCGGTGGCAGCCGCTCCTGCTCCTGGTCCGGAGGGCCCTCCCCATCGTCAATCACCACAGGGTCTTCACAGTGCTTGAGCTGCAATCCGAGAGAGCTTTTCAGGGCTCGGCGGAGAGGTCCCTGGACAGGGGAGGGCCAGTGGCTGTGCCAGGATGGGCAACACCCCTTTCTGGGCCTGTTGACCATCAACTCCATGGCTGACCGCTGGAGGCTCAGCCTGGGCCTTTAATGGGGCTGCAAAAGGGGATGACATAACTATGCCCCAAATTAGGGCCTTTAGGGAACAGAATCTGCTTTCTTGGGAAACCCAATTCTAGTGTGCACCTAACCAAAGCACGTAGCTCTGGACAGAACCCTCCCTGGCCAGGGAACGTGAGTCCGCCAAAGCACCAAGCACAGAGTGGCTGCCCTCTGCACACCTGCTCTCCCTCTCCCACCCAGCCCAGCCCGCCCCCTCTGCTCACCCACTGCCAGGGTCTCCCGGGCTCCCGCTCCAGCGCCTCCACAGCAGCCACAGCCTGATCGCCACTCTCCGGCTCCTGGGCCCGCACCCAACCCTGGATCTCCCGGGGCAGGATGGCCAGGAATTGCTCCAGCACCAGCAGCTCCAGGATCTGCTCCTTGGTGTGCCTCTCTGGCCGCAGCCAGCCCCGACACAGGTCCCAGAGGCGGTGCAGGGCCTCCCGGGGGCCGGCCGCCTCCTGGTAGCGGAAACGGCGGAAGAGGCGGCGGGAGGACTCAGGGCTGGGCAGCTCCCCCTGGGGGCTAGGGTTCTCTCCTGGTGGGCTCCTCATCTTCCTGGGCTCCTCACTTTCCTTCGGAGCCAAGACTCGGGGGCACAGGGCTGTGGGCATGATGGGATTTGATGGGGGTCAGCAGCAGAAGACGAGCCTATTTCCAAACAGAAATCGCTGGCTTCAATGTTCTGGTCTCCTGCAGTAGTTTTTTGAGGGGTGGTTATGGGGAAGGTGACAAAGCCCATAGAGACCAGCCCTTCGGAGAAGCCCTGGGACGTGTGAGGAGTGCCAGTGTGGCTGGTCCTTACACACAGGGAAGGACTCCAACCCCAAAAGCATCATTACGTGATTCCCCTAACCAGGGGACCGACGAACAAAGCAGAAAAGCAGTGGCATTTCCACGTGACCCTGGCGTCTCAAGCATCGCAGGAGACTGACAGGCTGGCATACAGGAGAGACGTAATTAACACCTCGTGGTACCTTTGGTGGCCAGGTCCTCCTGGAGAGGACCTGAGACAGACGATCCGAGCAAGCCGCTATCTTGAGCCTTCGGAGCCAAAGTCACCGTGCTTGCCCTGGAGACCTTTACAGAATGAGCTGGAAGGACAAAAACAGGTATACACCAGGAGAGCCTTCCAAGCAGACCCAGGCTGGGAAATGCACACTGCTGGTGGCAGGCCGACCAGAGCTGGACCAGCTGGCCGCACACAAAGCCGGTCCGCCCCGCCCAGTGGAGTCTGCACTGGGGTGCAGCGGACAAAGCAGACAGCGGAGAAGACACCCAGACAAGAGATGGGGAAGAGTTAGAGGCAGCCACATCCTGAGTTTACTAGAGTGAATAACATCAGCTTTCAGATCAGCCTCCACCCAACTCCCTCCAGAGCCTGAATAGCAAGCTTTAGCATATATTTAAAGATGCCTTGACCTTCAACCTTGCCTCCACCCTCCCCACCCTTATCATCATCAAACCACAATGAAGCTCACAGCCCTCCCTCAGGCAGGACTGAGGTGGGGCCCTCCCAGCACAGGCCCCTCACCTGCACCTCCACCTGCCCAGTGAACACACAGGGTGACACCAGAGAGTGGTGGCCACTGTCCAGACGGTGGGACTGAGGGAAAGTGAAGGGCAAACAGGGTCACACCGTCCCCTCCCCCACCCTCTGGCCTCTGGGATTCCCCGGGCAGGTTACCCGCCTCACATCTCCTCCACACCAGGTCTGTATGAAGCTCCCCACCACCCAGCACCTTAACCTCCAACAGCTCAGGGGCCCCCAAGGGAATACAGGCCTCACTCCCATTCCACAGGAAGACAAGTGAGCCCAGAAGAGCAACGAGGCCACTGAATGGCATTCAGAAAAACCCAGGTCTCTGGATCTCCTTGCTTCCCACGGAAAAGCAAACACAGACTGGCATCAGAGGCTCTTCGGTGCCTGAGGGGACACATTACAGCCACTCCACAGCCGGGTTTCCTCCAGGCCTCTGGAACCCGACCTCCCACCTTCCCAGAGCTCAGCCACCACACACCTGCAGGGCCTCTGGCTCCTCAGCTCTGCGCCCAAGCTGGGGCCGGCCCCACCCTCAGCACTCAGAGTCCGCTGGCGGGCACCCCGCTCTGGGCTCTGCGGACCACCCCTCACCAGACGGCCCGCTCCTCTTTGTCGCCCTGGCACCTGGCCCGTGGCAGGCTCGGGAGTGACGCCTGATGAATGAACTAACGTTAGTCCCCAGGCTTCCCGCAGGGGGCGGGGCGTCTCAGGGCAGCTCTGGGAGGAGGGACGGCGCCGGGCCAGCAGAAAGGAAAGCGGAGGGCACAGCAGGCCGGGGAGAGGGGCAGCCTTCCCTCGCTCCCGCCCTCCCGCTTCCCCACCACACCCGCACCCCCACGCCTCCAGGTTCGCCGGCGCCGGCTCCTCACCTCCCAGCCCGCAACTCCTTCCCGGCGTCTAACTCAGGTCCCTCGTGCGGCGGCGGAAGTCCACGGCGGCCGCTGCTCATCCTTCAGCCCGCTCTCCCGGGCGTCCTCCCCGAGGCGGTCCTCCGCAGGGCCGACGCCGCGCCTGGCTAGCCGAGCCCCGTCTCCTGCTCATCCGGAAAACCCAGCTCCGCTTGGGAGGGAGGAAGCGGGAGCAAATGGAGGCGCCTGGGAAACAGCATCGGCGTTGCCTCTCCTCGCCCGCAGACCGCCGCGCTCGGCTCCGGGAGGGGAGGCGGCGCCCGCGGGGCCGGGGATGGGGGAGCGGGGCGCGCGGGGCCGGGGATGGGCGCAGGGCCGGGGGCGCGCGGGGCCGGGGATGGGCGCGGGGCCGGGGCGCGGGGCGCGGGGAGGTGGGGCGGGGGCCGGGCGCGCGGGCCGCACTCACCCCCGCGGCGCGTCCCCGTTGGCGGGCCGCGCAGGCCTGGCCGCCGCGGAGCCCGCCGGACGCGGAGGGAAGGAAAGGCCGGAGCCCTCCGCTCCCTCCCCTGGGACACTTCCTGCTCCGCTCTAGGACCGGGGAGGTCTCCGCATCTCAGTGGTTTGCTCCCCCGCCCCCCGGCCGAGGTGTGCGCGGGGTGACATCCGACACCCCCGGCCCGGCCGGGCCCGCGCGCCCCGCCCCGCCCGGCTCCGCGCGCGCCCCCTCTGCGCAGGGCCGGGGGCTTTGTGGGCCGGCGCGGGAGACGCGCGCCCAGGGGGCTCCCGGCCGGGGCGTGGGAGGCGCGGCGGGCAGCTCAGTGGGGAGCTTCTCTCTCGGCTGTCCTCCCCTCCGCCCTCCGGGAGCCTGGGGACGTCCGGAAGGCCGATCCGGGACGGCGGCTGGACGCTGGAATTGGGAGGGGGCGGAGAGGAGGCTCCCGCGCGCCCTGGGCTGCCGCCCTCGGAATCCGCCCGTGACCACCGGCCCGCGCCCGGGCAGGCCCAGCCCTCCTGCAGCCCAGCCCGCTCCTCTACGCCCGGCCCGCGGCCGCTGAGCAGGCCCGGAGGAGCGCAGACCCCTCCCCGCCTCGTCCTCCGTGAGATGCCCATGGTGGCAGCCTGCGCTTTCCTCGGGGGCGGGGGGGGAGCCACTTTGCGCAGGTTGGGTTAAGAAAGGCCGCCCCCCGCGTGGCCCTCCGGAGCGCACTAAGAGGCTGCGGTGATCGGGCCCCGAGTCGGGTCAGGAGCTCGTCGCTCGCTGAAGCGAAGGATGTGGCTGTTCGCGCTGAGGCGGAGAGAGGTGGTCAAGTGGCAGCGAGGGGCAAGCAGGAATTAGGGCCTCCAGACCTTCAGACAAGGCTACTTGCCGCTACCCTAAGCTGAACGCAGCCCAAAGGCTCAGAGGGGTCCTCGGGGCCTTCCTGCATCCTCCATCCAGGTTCCGGAGCTGGGGAGAAAGCGCCGCGCCTGAGCGGGTCTGAGTCCCACCAGCCCTCCCCGTCCATCTGCCGCGCCCTGAGGTCGGACCCTCCCACGGAAGAGGCGGCAGAGAGCGACAGCCGACTGCAGATACCTCTTGTTTCCTTCAGACCCTTCAAGGGGGAGCGGAACAAAACCAGGTCCCCCAAAGAAAGTGGCCTGGGGGAGAAGGTGGGTGACTGAGGAACAGGATCCCTCAGCTGTGCTGCTCTCCTCATTCCCGGGGCGCGGGGGCCTCCTGCTCCCTCCTCTAGATTTCGGACAATCGCTCCTGACTAGGCGAGTCACTGGGAGCCACGGTTTGCCAGAGACCTGGACTCTGTGACCTTAGCAGCAGACAGACCAAAGCAAGGCAGGAACTCTGTGAACAGTGTTGTTCGCTCAAAGGAGAGTCCGACAGAAGCAGGAGATCTTCCCTGGAGCCCGTGGAGCCAGTGGGAGCTGCCGCCTTGGACTTCACTGGGCTCTGTGCTCCCTGGCTTCGTGCAGGTCCCTCCCAGCACCAGCCAGGCACCCCGGCCTCCAGGATCAGCCATGGCAGGTCTGGCTTAGGTGCTTTAGTAAACACCCGGCCTGTGGACTGCTCTGGGGTCCAGACTGCGGAGCGCCCAGTCCGCGACAGGCTGGTTCACCTCCTGCTCACTGTTGGGAATCAGGGCTCATGACTCCGCCCAGTGCAACCCTAAAGCAGGTAAAATGCAGAGCCCAGAGATGCTAGCACGCAGTGTCAGGGCAATCCCCACCACCCAGGCCAGTTCCTTCCCCGGGGCTGACGAGGCCCTGCACAACTCGACTCAGAATATGCTCTGACTTGGGGTTCTTCTGCATTTTGCTCACCACGTGGGTTGAGGCAGAGCCCCTGGGTTAGATCCTGCCCCATCAGTTCCTGACCAGGTGATCTCAGTCTACCTGACCTTCCTGTGCCTCAGTTTCCTCATCGAGAAAACAGATGATGCTGTCTATCTCACTGGGTGGATGTGTGGGATTATTCAGTCATTCAACAAACACACTGAGACCTGCTAGGTACTTGTGGTGCTTGGCATCGTTCCAGGTTCACAGGGTACACCTGTGAACACAACTGGCCAGCACAGGGGAAGGAAGTGGAGCAAGTAGTTAGCAGAATCAATGACATGATCTGCTGTGTTTGGTCCATACTGCGGAAGAGAAGGAAAAGCAGGGCCAGCCCCGTGACTGAGAGGTTAAGTTCGTGTGCTCTGCTTTGGCGGCCCAGGGTTTCCATGGTTCGCATCCTGGGCGTGGACCTAGCACTGCTCACCAAGCCATGCTGAGGTGGCGTCCCACATAGCACAACCAGAGGGACCTACAACTAGAATGCACAACTATGTACTGGGGGGCCTTGGGGAGAAGAAGAAGAAAAAGAAGTGAAGATGGCAACAGATGTTAGCTCAGGTACCAATCTTTGGAAAAAAAAAAAAAAGAAGGAAAGGGAAGGAGCATCAGGTAATGGGTGCTGGGGACAGGCTAGCGATGGCCACAGTATTAAAGAAGAGGGCAGGGCAAGCCCCACTGAGGGAGTTAGTCAAGCTCAAGCCTGGGTGAGAACACGGTCCCAGGTGGAGGCCACGGCGAAGACCCTGGGGGTGGGGGCACAGCGAGGTGGCAGATGAGCTGGGGGAGAGGGGTGTCAGAGAGCTGGGGGGCACTGGAGGCCATGGGACGGTGCTTTCCTCGTCACCAAACGGGATGGTGTCAGATGCCACGGGCAAAGCACCAGAAGGACGGCCCTGTCTGTGAACCCTGCTCACGGATGGACCATCAGCCCTCTCACACTCTGTGTTCATTCCCTTTATGTTACAGTTGCTGGTTGTGTATATTTCTGTGAAATGCTTGCTGCATGCCAGCAATCCCCCCACCCTTGGGGAGACCTTGGTAGACAAAGAGCCTGGCTCTGGAAGCTGGAAGGGGGGTTGGGTAATAAACGACCCTGCAGTACAATGTCATTGGTGATGGGTGCTGAGCAAGAGTACGATGAAGCAGGGAAAGGAGGCACCTTCAGGGCAGGCGGGCTGGCCCTCCGCCAGGAGGCGACGTTTGAACAGAGAGCAGGTGGAGGGCAAGCCGAACAGGGGCATGCTGGAAGAGTATTCCAGCAGAGGGAACAGTGTGTGCAAAGGCTGTGGAGCAGGAGCTTGCCCCCACAGCGCAAGAACAGCGCCAGACCAGGGAGGCTGGAACCGAGTGATGGCAGGGTCTACGCTCAGGGTTTCAATAGGGGCCTGAGGGCACTTTCATTTTGCTGTGACTGTCACCGAGCAATGGGCTTACTGCAATCAAGGCAATAAATCACAAATTAGAGGTTGAGAAAGGAAGTTTTAATTTGATTAGCTGGCATAGTTGGGGAGATGGCAGACATCTCAAAAAACCATCTTCAAGAATTACAGGCCATTATAGAGGGAAAATGGGCAGTAAGAGGGGGTTTCCTTCAGGTGTGGTACACTCGGGGTCTTTCACTGTTCTCTTCCATCAGCTGTGATGGATGCCTTGCAGGTGTGTTTCCCACCTGTGGTCAGCCTGTTCCTGGAGGGGAACTCATACAACAAAGTTTTAATTTATCAAGCTATCGGGACGGCACATGCGTAAGCGGAGTCCATAAATCAGGAGAGCATGTGACTTATTTTAGAGTAAATGCAGAACAGCGAGTAGCCACACAGAGGAGGGGCTGGGGCCGTTTAGTGTCACAAGATGGCCTCACTTATGCTCACTTACGTGACCCCTGTGCAGACAGGCTGGTGCGAGAGCAAAGAGGCAGAGGCCTGGTTAGAAGCAGCCACAGAAATGCAGGCAGGAGATGTTTCCACAGGTGGCCAGTGGAGGCAGCCGGCTGGCAGTGGCAGAGATTTCCCTGTGTTGTGCTGCCTGGTGTTAGAGGAGTGAGGAACGGCTCTGGTTTGGCCCAAATTGGGCTACTGGAGGCGCTAGGAGACCGAAGAACGTTTCTGGGAAGGAGTTGGAGACGATGGTGGGTTTTGGACTTGATGGGTCTGAGAAGCGCAAACAACCAGTAGTGATGACCCTCGGGAGAAAGCTAAGGTTGAGGGGGGAATCTGGAGTGACAGCCAGAGCAGGAGTTGAGACCCTGGGATGGACCAGTGCAAGTGCTGGCAGAGAAGCAGCCTCGGAGAGGGCAGGGCAGGGCGGGCAGGGCAGAGCCAGCCCTGGAGACTGGGAAGGTGGGGGATGTGGAGGGGGAGGAAGGAGAGGAAGGAGGAAGGCGCGGAGCAGCCTCTGAACCTCAGACAGGCCTTTCAAGAAAGAGGGGTGGTTGGCGGTGGTCAGTGCTGCCTTGAGGTCAGATTAGATGAGGAAATAAGGCGACAACAACACTGCCTGTAGGATTTGGCAGCAAGGCCTCTGGGCCCAGCAGAGGGGTGAGGCTGCAGGCTGGAGCACAGTTTGGAGGGAGAAGGGAATGAGGGAGTGGAGACAGCTGGGCGGAGAAAAGTGGCATTGGAGTGACCGAGGGGACGTGGGTCCCATCTTAAAGATGGAGAAATTATAGTTTGTGGCTCAAAGGAGAGAGGCTGGGCAGGGCCAAGGGACAGTGACGGGAGAGGAATGGGGCGGCGTGCGGAAGGCCAGGTGGAGCTCTTCGGAATGCGCTGACACTGGGAAAAAAAGCAGCAGGGTTGCTGGTTCATCGGATGTGTCAGCCTGGCTAGGCCAGGGTGCCCAGATGTGTGGTCAAACACAAATCCAGATGTGCTGTGAAGATATTTTTTAGGTGAGATTAATATTAAAAGCAGTGGATTTGAGTAAAACTGATTGCCCTCCATAGTGGTTGGGCCTCATCAAGTCAGTCAAAAGCCTTGAGAGTAAAGACTGAGGTGCCCCCACCTGCCCTCCCCCCAAAAGGAGGAGCCTGCCTGCAAGCTGCCTTCAGTCCTGAGCTGCCGCATCAGCTCTTCTCTGGGGCTTTGCCGGCCTCCACAACTGCACGAGCCGATCCCTTAAATTAAATCTTGCTGTCTCTCTCTCTCCACACACACACACATGCATCCTATTGGCTCTGTTTTTCTGGAGAACCCTAAGTGATACCCCAGGCCCTCAGCTGAGGAGGAGGAGAAGGGGGAAGGGGCGTGACAGCAGGAGAAGGTGTGACACCTCACTAGAAACAGGAGCCTCGGGCCCCCAGCGCAGCCTGCACGTGACCAGGCCCCGGCTCTGTGTTGAGCTCTGCTGTAAAGGGGTCAGCTTGGCTCTGGGCATAGAGATGCTCAGTAAACTGGCATTACTGGCAGTCCTGGGAATAATATCATTGCCAGTATGCCTGTGACTTGTTCGCAGGCTCTGGTAGATGGGAGAGCAGGGACTGACCTGGCGCCCCGACCTCCAGCAGAGGTTGTGTATGGCCTGTGAAGAGGGCTCAGTGAGGACCCACGAAGGCAGGAACTTGGCTTAGTTGACTTTCTCACTCTGCAGGCCTTCCACGGCACAAGAGGGCTGCTCGACACTCGTCTATTTTCTTTTCTTTCGCTGAAGACTAAAAGACTTGAAGAACTGTACACAGGCCTACTGCTTCAATGAAAGTCCCTCCAAAACGGCCCAGTTGTCACTAGAGACAGGTGCCATTCCTTGAAGTCACGTGTTGGGCGCTGTGGTCAAGGAAACAAAACCAAGACCCCAAACATCAGTTTTGGGGAGCTGTCCATGAGCATCAGAGTCTTAACGCCAACCCAGCCAGACCACCAGGGAGCAGCCTGTGGTTTGAAAAATCCAGACGAACTGAAACAGTCGGATTAATTGTGCTGATGCCATGGGGAGGGCCCCCAAGGAGGCTGCGCGAGGCTGGATACAGGCAGGAGGGAGGCGTCTTTTGAAAGGTTTGATTCCAGCTAAAGGAGGGGGAGGAGGAGAGAGGGTGTCGGCAAGTGGGGGTCACTTCCGCATCCAGCACTCCTTAGAAGGGGGTCCTGGGCCATCACAAGGTGAGGGTGGCTCAGCCCTGGAGTAAGTGGATCAGGGCGTCCATGGTCAGAGACCTCGGGGGAAACCATTTTTGTGAACAGGAAGCTGCTCTAATGGGTCCATCCTCCTGCCTGTTCTCTTCTCAGGCCTCGCCCACTTTCACGCTCTCACTCCTGGACAGGTTTCAGCTTCTGTAGGAGGGAAACGCCCTGATCATTGCAGTTCTTCGGATGTTTCCATTTGTGTGAGTTTTCTCCTTTCTGTCTCCTTCTCAGGTGAGGTGAATCCTAGGATCCTGGAATTTCAGGATGGGAACTGAGGCTCAGGGAGAGCACGCTGGCCAAGGACGCAGTGCTGCAGGCGTGAGGGCAGGGGAGGGAGACATCACACACAATATGTTCAGCATGTGCAGACTTACCACCTGCACTTATTGCTTCATTCTCACCAGAATCCCCAGAAGCTGGAGCCCCAAGAACCACTGAAGAGTTTGGAATCTGTCCAGCAGGAAAGAGGGGCTCGCTGCATGCTGGATCCCACAGCCTGATCTGTGTCCTGATCCCATCTCAGAGCACAGATCCCTTCCTGGATCCCCTAGTCTGTTCTGTGTCCTGATCCTCTTCTCAGAGTACCGATCCTGTCTGGATCCCACACCTGGATCTGTGTCCTGATCTCATCTCAGAGCACAGACTCTGTCCTGGATCCCACACTCTGATCTGTGTCCTGATCCCATCTCAGAGCACAGACCCTGTCCTGGATCCCCTACTCTGATCTGTGTCCTGATCCTCTTCTCAGAGTATAGATCCCCTCCTGGATCCCACACCCTGATCTGTCTCCTGATCCCGCCTCAGAGCACAGATCCCTTCCGGGGTCCCACACCCTGATCTGTGTCCTGAAACTCCCCTCAGAGAGCAGCCCTGTCCTGGCCCCTCCACCTCCATCCAGCCTGCCCACTCTAGTGCAGTCTGTCTTACAACCATGGAGTCCCTACCGGGGGTGCTCCCTTTGGTCGGTCCCAAGAGCAAGGAAGTCTCATTTCTGCCCCTTGCTGTGTAAGTTACCCAGGTGCTGGAGGCAGTGCATAAGGTTCTCTGTGCATGATACAGTGACACACGCCTGGCTCACATGGATCAGACACAACTCACCTGAGGGTCCCAGCACAGCACCAGAGATGCTCAACAGGCACGATTCTGCAGTCCCTTTCCTCCTCAATTAGCTGCAGGTGAGCTTTTAAACTTTTTAGGGTTTAACACCTCTTATTTTAGTGTATCTCAGGTACTTTTCTGCTTTCGAACGCTGGATGCCACCACATTTTTTTTTTTTTTTTAAGATTTTATTTTTTCCTTTTTCTCCCCAAAGCCCCCCGGTACATAGTTGTGTATTCTTCGTTGTGGGTTCTTCTAGTTGTGGCATGTGGGACGCTGCCTCAGCGTGGTCTGATGAGCAGCGCCATGTCCGCGCCCAGGATTCGAACTAACGAAACACTGGGCCGCCTGCAGCGGAGCGCGCGAACTTAACCACTCGGCCACGGGGCCAGGCCCGCCACCACATATTTTTGCTCTAAACATGAAGACTTCTCAATTACTCCTTATTCCTCGAACACTCCAGGTACTTTCAGTAAATCTTTTAAACATCACATGACCTATTCCAGGAATTTCCCGACACTCTCCAACTACTGGTCCTTCCGATTTTTCCAATTTCCCTTCACCCCCATTCCCTCAGCTCAGTTTACTTCATGTGCAAATCGGGGGGGCAGTGAGGGTGCTGAATGGGTAGAAATGTGCCCCCCAAAAGATATATCTAAGTCCTCATCTCTAATTCCTGGGAATGTGACCTTATTTGAAAATAGGGTCTTTGCAGACATAAACAAGTTAAGACCAGGTCATACTGAATTAGTGTGAGCCTGAAATCCAGTGATGGGTGTCTTTGTAAGCAGGCCATGTGAAGATGGACATGCAGGATGAAGGCCATGTGGCTGCAGAGACAGAGATTGGAATGATGTGTTTGCGAGGCCAGGACCACTGTAATTGCTGGCCATCAGCGGAAGCCAAGAGAAGGCAGGAATGATTTTCCCCAGGAGTCTTCAGAGAGCCTGGTCCTGCTGATGCCTTGATTTCAGACTCTGGCTCCCAGAACTGTGAGAGAATAAACTCCTGTTGTTTCAGGTCACCCAGTTTGTGGCAATTTGTTACGGCAGCCCCTGGACTAACACAGGCCTGGAAACACCCATGAACACCCACCACGAACTTGGCCTGAATGTTAGGAAACACATTGCAATGTTACTTCTCTGCTTGTTTTATAATGATTATTTCCAGTCTCTTGTTCAGTCTCTTGTAGATAAATTTGAGACCCTTCAATGAGAACTGGGACTTGTCAGCTCCAGCTTTTTCTGCCCTTTCTCTGCCACACCTGACTGGTCAAATTGACAAGGTCCCCCATCTCCTCCTTTGCATTCTGCTGGTCTATGGTGCGTCGTCTCCTTGGAGTACTGAGATAATTGCCAACAGATGCTGTCCTAATCTTTCTCCTCTTTGAGTTAATTCAATTTAGCATTTACTGGGTGTCCACTCAGAGCAGCCTGGCTCAAGGGTGAGCAGCGGTGCTTATTCTGGAAGACCTGAAACCTCATAGACCCAACCAAAGATGAATTAAGTGAACAAAGGAGTGTTATGCAAAGAGGAAAGCAACACCCTTTCCGGGAGAGGAACAAAATGCGTCCCAGGCGAGGCCCTGAGGCCCCACTGGAGGACAGGTATGCAGAAGCCTCATCCCTGCAGAGGTGTTCACCGCCAGGAGGGAGGCCCACAGCGAAGGAGGGCCTGTGCATGTGGAAGGGAACTGACTGGGCAGCCAGCAGGCGGGCGGCCCAGGGCCTCCGGCAAGGTCAGCCTGGAATGGCTCCACAGTGGCATGGGTTATGGCCGGTTCAGATCTTTTGGGTTCACAAGCCTAAAAGTGGGAGGGAAGGGTGTCCTAGAGGCTTACACACGGGTGAGGCCTCTTGGAAGCACTTGCAATTTGGAAGGAACCATGTGGCAAACCCACAGATGAGGCTGGAGGCACTCACACAGCAGGCTGAAGAATTTGGACCTCGCTCTGTGGGCCAGGGTTGCTCACGCTTTTTTGCCTGCAGCCCAGAGAAGGGTGCACACGTGGCCGTTGCCTCTGAGAATTCCTGCTCTATTCTGCTAGGGGAAGGCAGGGCTGTTATTGGCAAAGATTATCTCCTCAAGCAAACTCTACTCAGGCTTTCCTGAGCGTTTTTTCAATGAGACCTGACTTTGGGGCTTCCACGTTCATCTCTGCATTGTCCAGTTGTAGCAAGAATCCTGCTGAGTCAGAACGCCCACCCTCCAGATATCCGATCTCCCTTGAGCTGTCTGAGCAGGTTCCTCACTGCCCCCCGACCCCCCTGCCCCGGGGAGGTCTGGTCGCCTGGCAGGAATCCCCTCAGCTCTGGTGGCTTTAGCCAGATGTTCACCCCTGAGGTTTCTTCTTGGTAATTTTCCATCCACTGACCCCCACGTGCTCCTTGCCTATAAGTCCCCACTTTCCCTTCCTGCATTTAGAGTTGAGCCTGATCTCTCTCCTGCATGGCCAGACCCCACTGCGGAGCTCCCTACCCCATCCCGTAGCCCTTACTGTGCTTGTGATGAGGATTTTTAGGCTGCTTAATTTTAAAATGGCTTATGATGAGGATTTTTAGGCTGGTTAGTTTTAAAACTACAGATGAGATTCAGGCTCCAAGGAGTGGACTTTGTTTGCCCCTTTGTTGGGAAACATTTACATTTCTAAGGGAAACCTCTATCTGTGAAGATGCCTCCCTCTCTGTGCCAGGAAGAGGGGGGGATGGTCTTATCTCTAGAGGCTCTTGGTCAATGCCAGAGGCAAGAACTTAAGTTGGTTGCTGTCTGGCAATCTCATGTAACTGGTTTAGGGTGGTGGTGTCTAACCTTTCTAACCTTTACTTAATCCGATTTGATTCTTGTCTAAAAGTCATGGGATCACCCAATGACCAGACCCCACCCGCACTGATACCATTTTAACTTTTTTTCATGTTCTTTCCTTTGTCTTGTAAAGAGATGAATCATATACCTATGCCTTATAAAATTAGCCCTAACCCTCAACTCGGGGCAGCAGCAGAAGCTCTGACTGCCCGTGGGTCCTGTCCCCTCGCACCAGCTCTGCCTGCCCATGGGCTCTGTCCCCATGCCAGCGGGGGCAGCAGAAGCGGCAGCAGCAGGAGCTCTGACTGCCCGTGGGTCCTGTCCCCACGCACCAGCTCTGCCTGCCCATGGGTCCTGTCCCCATGCCAGCGGGGGCAGCAGCAGCAGCTCTGCCAGCCCATGGGCTCTGTCCCCATGCCAGCGGGGGCAGCAGAAGCGGCGGCAGCAGAAGCTCTGACTGCCCATGGGTCCTGTCCCCATGCTATTCCACACTATTTTCTAAATAAAAGAGCACTACTGCCAGATCTTGAGAGTCTAAGAAATCTTTCTTTCGACTCCTCGGCTCACCGACCCCGCATCACTTGGACAAGGGTCATGACCATTCTGTCTTTATCGAGTCTCTTCATACAACAGCACGTTGACGGAGGGCTCCCATCAGGCTGAGGGGATCTTGACAGGCGCCACAGCTCAGTTGGCATTTTTGGGAAGCCCAGGAGAGAGAAGTGTGGGCTGCTGGTTCACTGGCAGGACCAGAGAATAGACAATTGTTAATACAGGAGTTGAAGGCTGGAAATGCCCCCACCTGTTACTGAGCCCAGCAGTCATGGAAGGGGCCCTGGTACATCTCAGCCACCAGCAGGCTGTGGAGAGACATGGGCAGGTAAAAACTCCCCCCAGATGTGCACAATGTCTGGGAACCAGAAACTTGCAGCTTCTAGTAGCTTGCCAAGAAAGAACATCTGAAAGCCTGCCTTGTGGGCTCTGGAAAGACGCAAGGTCTGGCTCCTGAACCTCCCACGTGGTAAGAGCTAAAACCTGCACCTGAGAGGTGGCCCTGAGTCTGGCTCATGCTGTGGCCTTCCTGGGACTCCCAGCTGTGCCCTAGGGAGGCTGACGGACTTACACGGACAGATGCAGGTGTGTAGCTAACGTGGAGGCCACAGCACCTTCCTGCTTGGCTTCCATGACCAGGTTTCCCACTCCAGGGGGAGAAGTTTGAATGTTACTTTGTTCTCACATTTTCTTTCTCTACATTCCTCACTCTCCTTGCAAGCTTAGAATTTACTTGTATCCTTTGCATCACTTAAAAAAAAGTCTGTGTGCCTCAGGATCAGTTATTGCTTGCTCCAACTATTTGGTATAATTTTAATAAAAAGCATTTTTTTTCCTGACACAGAGTTAATAGCCTGATAGATTCTCAAAAATTATCCAGTATGAATCTCCTTAACTGGAGTTTGGAAACTAAGGCCTGGAAAAGTGAAGGACCCACAGGGCATTCGCTGAGTTTCTGGGGACACCACGCGCATCTGACCACCCCCCCACTCCGGATTCCAGGCTCTTCGACAGGGACCGCAGCCTGGTCTCTCGAATTTCAGAGCCCTCCACACCCTCGCCGCCGGCCTTGCCCATCACCGCAGGCCGCCCCAGCCCCGGCCGGGCTGGGCCTTTCTGGGCACCAGCCTGGCCAGCGCCCTGTCTTTGGGCCGGGGACGCGCCCCACAGACCTCACGCGGCCCCCGCGGAGGAGGGTGGGTCTAGAACCTGGTCTCTGCAGCGCGCCTTGGGCTGGGATGGCGAGAGGCCAGACCTCGGGGCCACCTGCCGCTGTTGGCCACTGCCGCTCACCAACTTGGGTTCCGGGACTCGGCGGTGAGAGGGGCTCGCGCAGGCCCTGGCACCCTCGGAGGGGGTGGGATTGGGGTCCCAGGTAGCTCCTCCCTCCCCCATAGATGGCTGGGAGAGGCCTCGGGGGTGAATGCTTATCTCCAAATTGGCTTGCAGGTACTGGAAATCTGAGTCAACCAGAATTTCAGCCCTCTGTGTCTAGGGCCGACAGATGTTTACGGAAATTTTTTGAAGTAAATAGTTTTCCCAGGGAATCTCCTTAAAAAAGGAAGCTAGCATGGCTGTGCCTGTTGATTGCCCCATGCGGTGTTGATGACAGACATTAAAGAAAGGCAAGAGCGGAAGGCGTGGAACTGCACCTGCCAGGCCTCACACTCGCCGCTGAAAAGTCGTCTCCCAGCCCAGGACCGCTGCTCTGGCTGCTCGCCTCGGGGTCTGAGCTTTAACTAAAGCTCCTTCTAACAACATTTTTCACAGAAATAGAACAAAGAATCCTAAAATTTATATGGAACAACCAAAGACCCCAAGTAGCCAAAGGAATCCTGAGAAAAAAGAACAAAGCTGGAGGTATCACACTCCCTGATTTCAAAATATACTACAAACCTATACTAACCAAAACAGCAGGGTACTGGCACAAAAACAGATACACAGATGGAACAGAATCAGGAACCCAGAAATGAACCCACACAACTTTGGACAGCTAATCTTGGAGAAGGGAGCCAAGAAGATACACTGGAGAAAGGAGGGTCTCTTCAATAAATGATGTTGGGAAAACTGGACAGCCACATGCAAAAGAATGAAAGTAGACCATTATCTTATCGCATGCACAAAAATTAACTCAAAATGGATTAAAGACTTGAATGTCAGACCTGAAATCATGAAACTTCTAGAAGAAAACATAGGTAATACACTCTTTGACATCAGTCTTAGCATATTTTCAAGTACCATGTCTGACTGGGCAAGGGAAACAAAAGAAAAAATGAACAAATGGGACTACATCAAACTGAAAAGCTTCTGCACAGCAAAGGAAACCATCAACAAGACAAAAAGACAACCTAACAACTGAGAGAAGATATTTGCAATCCATATATCTGATAAGGGGTCAATATCCAAAATATACAAATAGCTCATACATCTCAAGAACAAAAGGAAACAACTCAGTTAAAAAATGTGCAAAAGATCTGAACAGATATTTCTCCAACAAGGATATACAGATGGCCAACAGGCACATGAAAAGATGTTCAACATCATTAACTATCAGGGAAATGCAAATCAAAACTACAATGAGATATCACCTCACTCCAGTTAGAATGGCTATAATTAACAAGACAGGAAACAACAAGCATTGGAGAGGATGTGGAGAGAAGGGAACCCTCGTACACTGCTGGTGGGAGAGTAAACTAGTGCAGCCACTATGGAAAGCAATATGGAGTATCCTCAAAAAATTAAGAATAGATCTACCGTATGATCCAGCTATCCCACTGCTGGGTGTTTTTCCACAGAACATGAAAGCACAAATGCATAAAGATACATACACCCCTATATTCATTGCAGGTTATTCACAATAGCCAAGATTTTGAAGCAACCTAGGTGCCCATCAAGGGAGGAATGGATAAAGAAGATGTGGTATATATACACAATGGACTACTACTCAGCCATAAGACATGATGAAATCCGGCCATTTGCGACAACATGGATGGTCCTTGAGGGTATTATGCTGGGTGAAATAAATTAGAGGGAGAAAGTCAAATACCATATGATCTCACTTTTAAGTAGAAGATAAAAACAACAGCAAACATTGGGCCAGCTCGGTGGTGTAGCGGTTCAGTGTGCACGTTTTGCTTCAGTGGCCTGGGGTTCACTGGTTTGGATCCCGGGTGCAGACATGGCACCGCTTGTCAAGCCATGCTGTGGCAGGTGTCCCACATATAAAGTAGAGGAAGATGGGCACGGATGTTAGCTCAGGGCCAGACTTCCTCAGCAAAAAGAGGAGGATTGGCAGCAGACGTTAGCTCAGGGCTGATCTTCCTCAAAAATGACAACAACAACAAACAAACACATAGATACAGAGATTGGATTGGTGGTTACCAGAGGGGAAGGGGGGAAGGAGGAGGGGGAAATGGGTGAGTAGGCACATGTGTGTGGTGATGGATGGCAATTAGTCTTTGGGTGGTGAGCATGATGTAGTCTACACAGTGACAAATAGAAATGGCAAGCAATAGGATATATTGGAGTATACGAGGAAGCCATTTGGTATAAACCTAATTCGGCCTGACTTTGTTTTTTCCAAAAGGGCCTGACTGTGGCTGTTGAGCACGCATTGTATATCTGCTTAGACATTTCCTATGGCCAGAACAAAGGCCCTTGAGATTAAGGTTCGACTTCCCCCCACATTGGCATTTCCTTAGGGATAAGCATTTTTCCTTAGACTAGGAACTGATTGCTGCACTCACCTTTGACCACCCAGCTCACCTGTGACCACTCAGCTGGAGACAACAGACTGCCACCCTGCGGGGTTCACTGAGACAGAAGACCTACCTGCTGTTTCCATCAATCGCTGTGCCGACAGAGCAGTCTCGCGACTATTGTAAAAGGGACATTTCAATCCTGTGAAACATCCTCTCTGGGGGTATATAACCAGGCTGTGCACCCCACTTCTTCGGTGCCCTTTCTTCCTTTGGGAATAAAGGCCCCGGGTTATAATCCTCAGATTTAAGCTCAGAATAAACTCACCCAAATTGTCATTTATAGATTGGTTATGGATTATTTTCGTCAACAACAGAAACCGAAATATATAATGATGTACACCTGAAATTTATATAATGTTATACACCAATGTTACTGCAATAAAAAAATAGATAAAATAAAAAAAGTTTAATTTAAAAACCCTAAAGATCCTCACTGGGTTCTGTGAATTTGAGGGCAGTGCAGCCTTCCGTCTCCCTCCTCTTCCAGAAACATTGCCAATCCTCAGTGCCGTGCTGACCTTTTGCACTCATCTTTCCTACTGGGGACATTTGCAAGAAGCCCTGAGTTCAATTTCTCTGGGCTGTTACCAGCCCAGCTCCTGGGGGGCCCGCTGAATACTACAGAAGGAGGAGGAACCTCACCACCATCCCCCGCCCCAGGCCTTAGCCTGGGTGTTCCACCCTGTGGGTTGTGCATGGCTTAGTCAACGGAGCCGGCCGACGCCAGAGTTACTATTATTTTTAATGGAAGAGACTCGTGGAGAGTAGATGTCAGCACCAACTGTCTTAGTTCTGGAAATATGCCCATAGACTCCAGAGTTTCTGAAACAGGGCTTTCGTTTTCCTAGGATCTGCTAAAAAGGATACCCACCAGACAGAGACAGCTGGGCACCTTGCGACTGTTTCATCTCCACAATTCTGTGGGTTCTTTTTGAGAAGAGGAGACACCCACCTCCAGAAATAGTTTTGGTTTGGGTTTCTACCCCAAAAGGAGGAGCCGGGGCAGTCCTCAGAAGTAAACAACAACCTGCCTTTGAAGAGCTATTCAAGTAGAACACGTTTTGAACCCACCCTAAATAAGCATAGATAAGGTGAAATATGCATTTGAAAAGCGATCAGATATACATTTAAAAGAGTTAGAGGAGTCCCAGCTTTATTCAGCACAACAAAGAGAAGCTGGGCCTTGAGGGAAGATGTAAGGAATCTTTTGTTGTGTTTTTAACCTTTAGAAGAGGTGACAAAGTTCTGGTTACAGAGGGGCTACTTTTTCTCATCACACTCTGTCAGGGTAAGTATTGTTTCCTAAAATTTGTTCCTATTTTATACGTACATGCATATCTACATACACATAAATGCAAATGAACTAGATATCATGTTAAATGTATTTCTTTCTTTGACTTTCAATTTTAAAAAATGTGAAAGATAGTAACCATATTATACCCTGAGTTCTTAAGGAGCCGTCTGTGGAATTCCTGTATTGTATCCAAATCGTGTGTGTAACAAAAATGCTGATTCCCCACCATTTCTGCAAACCTGCCCAATGGGAAATGCTGGGCGAGAAGAGCCTTTTGACTCTGCATTTTAGCACTACTGTCAGTCAGTATCTCAAAATGCAGTGGAAACCCACTCCATCAAAACTGCCTGGGGTTTCCATTAATGCCAAGGCTTCCTAGAGCCAAGAAACCTTCCTTTTTCATGAGTTCCCCAGATGATTTCTCAAACACAACAAAAGTTTGAGGACCACTGCTTTAGGTGATTTGGGTGCATACGCAAACTTTTTCAGACTCCACTGTATTTTTTTTATTGAGATATAATTGACATATGTCATAGCATTAGCTTTAGCTGTATGACACGATGGTTTTGATGCGGGGTCGGTGAGCCAAGGAGTCGAAAGAAAGATTTCTTGGACTCTCAAGATCTGGTAGTAGTGCTCTCTTATTTAGAGACTAGAATAGCATGGGGACAGGACCCATGGGCAGTCAGAGCTTCTGCTGCCGCTGCTTCTGCTGCCCCCGCTGGCATGGGGACAGGGTCCATGGGCAGGCAGAGCTGGTGCATGGGGACAGGACCCACGGGCAGTCAGAGCTCCTGCTGCTGCCCCGAGTTGAGGGTTAGGGCTAATTTTATAAGGCACGGCTGCTCCGAGTTGAGGGTTAGGGCTAATTTTATAAGGCACGGGTACGTGAATCATTTCTTTACAAGACAAAGGAAAGAACATGAAAAAAAGTTAAAATGGTATCAGTGCAGGTTGGGTGATCCCATGACTTTTAGACAAGAATCAAATCGGATTAAGTAAAGGTCAGAAGCCGCCACCCTAAATCAGTTACATGAGATTGCCAGACAGCAACCAACTTAAGTTCTTGCCTTCCCCATTAAGAGTTTCTAGGGACAAGGTCATCTCTCTTCTTCTTCCTGGTACAGAGAGGGAGGCACCTTTTACAGATAGAAATTTACCTTACAAATGTAAATGTGTCCCAACAAGGGCAAGTTCCATTCCCCAGAGCCTCCTTCCCTGTCCCAGTTTATCAAAAGCAATCAGCCCAAAACAATCCCGATGCCAAAGAGACATATCTTGGGGCGGCCAATTTCAGGTCCCTACAAGCTCACCCCCCCTTCCTTCACAAATGCAAATGTCTCTCAAAAGGGCAAGCAAAATTCCAGTCCTCGGAGCCTGCTTCTCATCTGCAGTTTTTTAAAATTAACCAGCCTAAAATCCTCATCAGTTTGATACATGTATATATTGAGAAATACCTTTAGTTACAACAGTGAGTGAGTTACCATTCATCACCACACAGTTACACATTTTTTTTATGTGATGAGAACTTTTAAGGACTACTCTCTAAGCAACTTTCAAGTTTTTTCTTTTTTGAGGAAGATTAGGCCTCCTCTCTTGCTGAGGAAGACTGGCCCTGAGCTAACATCCGTGCCCATCTTCCTCTACTTTATATGTGGGACGCCTGCCACAGCATGGCTTGACAAGCGGTGCCGTGTCTGCACCCGGGATCTGAACCAGCGAACCCCCAGCTGCCAAAGCGGAACATGTGCACTTAACCACTGCGCCACCAGGCCGGCCCACAGTACAGTATTAACTATAGTCACCATGCGGTGCAGTATATCCCCAGGACATATTTATCTTATAATTGGACGTTTGTACCTTTTGTCTACCTTCACTCACCTCGCCCACCCCCAACCATTGTATTTTAATGTGGGACAAAAGGAAACTTGCCCGGCAGGGAGGGGCTATAAAGCCTGAGGGTCACTCTCCCGCCCGAACTCCGTGGGTCGTTAGGTCTTCTGGGAAGGCACCTCCCCTCGCTCTCCAAGATGGGGAGGGCCAAGAGCACCCCGGTACTCCTGGTAGTGGGAGTGGGGCGTTGTGCGCTATGAGCTGTCAGCAAAGTCGGGCCTTACTGGTCGCTAGCAGTCGTGTACTCTTATAAATTTAAAGTGGCTTGCTGGCTCAAAGGCTGAACGACTTTTTAAAAAGTAGTGTCCTGCGCGCGCCGCCTCCTGGGGAGACGCTGGGGAGCCGCCCTCTCCGCGCCTCCAGGGCCGGGGCCCAAGAAGTGACCCTGCGCAGTGGTGGCCAAAGGTATCCTGAGGAGTCCAGCTCATTAGGCCCGCAGCCTGGCAGGGATGCGCGCAGAGGCCCTGGAGGCGGACGGACCCGGGTGACAACAGCGCGATCGCCTGTGCCGCGCGGGTTCCGGGGCGCAAGCCGCTCAGGTGCTGCGCGGGCGTTGCGTCCACCACCGGCTCAGACGGAACAAGCGCACTCCGGGAAATGGCGACGCGAGGGGAGCCACGAGCTGCGGGCGCTTGTTCAACAAATTGCGAGGCCGTGCGTTCCTCCCGGAGGAGTCATAAGTCGATACCTTGAGCCCCGAGTTTGGCGAAAGGTGAGATTTCCACCGGCTTTACTTTGCTGTGACCGCCGGAGCGCCGCAGACGCTTCGGGGCGCTTTCGCGATCGGGTTCAAAATCGTCGTGCGTCTAGCCCGCCGGCTAGAAGATGATGGGGGAGCGGTTCCCCACGGAGCCCGGGTTCCCTTCGCGGCGCTGACCCGGCTGCTCCGATCTGTACGGCCGGGCTGCGGGAGGGTGGCGGGAGCGACGCGCCGGGGGACGCGGGCCCGGTCCCCGGAGTCCCCGCGCGGGGTCCACCTGGCGGCCTCCTCGGACACAGGCCCCTGGACCCGCGCCCCGGGGCGCCCGGCGGGGCTTCTGTTTCCTTCTCTCTTTTTTTCACTTAGAGGTGCAGGATTGAGTTCAACCGAGCGAGTCCGAGGCCTCTTTCCTGCGCCCTCTTGTGGAAACATCTTGGCTCGTGCGCACCCGTGTGCATGGACTCACGGTGACCCAACTCGGGTGGGCCTTCGCTTTTCAGGAGCAAAGAAGAGACAGGGGCCTTTTCCCTCTTTTTTCCTTGTCTTTTCCCCCTTCTCCTTCTCTTCCTCCTCTTCTGTCTTCCTTCTTCGTACTGAATTTGGGATTGAAAAACCGGTCAGTCTCATGGTTTTTATTTAGTTGACTGTGACCGGTCATTAGAAAGACATAAACCACAAGAGTTGGGTCCGCAATTGTTTTATTTATAATACACACACACACGAAGGTTCCCTCATCATGCCGTTGTTCTCCTCTATAATCGAGCATGTGTCTTTGTAGACATCTGTGTCTATACTCTGCTATTTGGGGGCACCCTTTTTATCCAGGATGGTGCTGCTTCCAGTCCTGGGGTTGAGCTGTGAACAAGACACACATTTCCTGTGCTTTCACAGTTAACTTCATGTGTGTGTATTACCTGCCCAAAAGATTTTAAAAAATTGTTTTACTTAAGTTGGATCACAAGATACATATATTTGACGTGGAGCATTCTGCACTTGGCAACATGTAGTGTGGATATGCTATGAAATAACAATTCCCCGTTCCTGGGCATTCTGGGGTTTTTTCTTGCTTTTGTTTTTGTTTTTGTTTTTTAATGAGGAAGATAGTCCCTGACCTAACATCTGTGCCCATCTTCCTCTATTTTGCGTATGGGATGCCCCCACAGCATGGCTTGAGTGTTGCTTGGTCCGCCCCAGGGACCTAAACCTCAGGACACAGGCCGCAGAAGTGGAATGCATGAACTTAACCACTCTGCCAATCCCTCTTTCTGTGTGTTTGTTCTCTTCCTACAGCAAACGGTTCTTCCCGGAGCACCCTTGAACATAAGTCACATGAACATGCGTCAGTGTTCTTCAGGAGAAATACCTAGAGGTCACTGCAAATTGTCCTTCAATGTCCACTTCCAGGACAAGGCACAAGCTACTTGCCTGCCTACATTGTGTCACTGACAGAAAATATCAAACTTTTAAAGTTTCAGCCAATCTGACAGGGGAGAAATGGGTTCTTATTGTTATGATTTGCATTTCCCAGTCTCTGCAGAGACGAATACCTTTCTGTATGGATAACTATTTTTGTGTTGGTGGCAGCCAGCATCCAAGATGCCCCTATCCCGTGGTCTGCTGCTCACACCCACACTGTACCAGGATCGGTCTGTGTGACCAACAGCTTAGGGCAACGGGGTGGTGTATTTCTTCCAGGACTAGGTTATAAGAGGCTGTGGCTTTGCTTTTGCGGCTCTCTCCCTGTCTCATCACTTGCTCTGGGGAAGCCAATTTCAACATCATGAGGGAGGGCCTTGTGGCCAGGAACTGAAGCCTCCAGCCAGCGGCCGAGGACCAGCTTGGCGTGAGTCTTCTAGACCCGGGCAAGCCTCATGACTGCAGCTCCTGCCCGTGGTTCAGATGCAGCCCCCGAGAGACCCTGAGCCAGAACCACCCGCTAAGCCGCTCCCACGTTCCTGATCCTCGGACACTCAGATAACAGGTGTCTGTTGTTTGAAGCCTCTTGTTATACATATGGCAACAGATAGTGAATACGTTGTCTTCTTATCTGCTTGTTAGTTTTTAGGAGCTTTGTACACCTTTTGGATATTAATAATTTCTTATATAAAATGAGAATTTTTCACAAATGTATCCTTCACCGTTTGTCTTTAACTTTATGACATCTTTGGTCAAATACAGGATTCAGAATCTAGGAAATGTGAAGCTGGTATTTTAATAAGTGATTGAGGGATAAACATTTTAAACTGAAGTAAGGAGAGAATACCGTAAAACTGGAGAAGTTTCTTTGATGTGGTGGGAAGCCCAGTGACTAAGGGCCTGAGACAGATCCACGCTCCGGCCTGGGACTCATGGAGGATGGCGGTTTCGGGTAGCGTTGAGAGCAAAGGATCCGGGGCTGCGCAGCCTTGGACCAGCACTCGGCGCTGCCTCCCGCGGGGAGTTGGTGGGCGCGTTATTTCCCTAGTGCAGTCTCCTCACTGGTCTAATCACAGTAATGATGGTTCTCTCCACATGGGGTTATTGCAGGAAGAAAACGTTTAGTGGGTGTGCTATGTGATGCCACAGCACGTACTGACATAAGGCTCCGAGATTACGGAGGAGCACTTCACACATCGCATGTGACTGTACAGGGGCTGCAGTATAATTACAGTGTAATTTGGAACACTCTCCACAGTCTACCCAGAACCATTGCTCACACATAACAGGCGCTATAGCGCACACTGTGGTTATCATCTAAACTTTAGTTTCCTCATCTGTAGAGTGGGGGTGTCAATAATAATTATGCGTACCAAGCAGAATGGCTGTGAGCGTTTGTGATATAATAAGAAATATGTCTTTTATCTTTGTGCCTGCTTCCTGGCACAGAGCTTCTAGGACCCTTGGAGTTTCCTCAGTGACATGGGGGAGAGGAGCTTCTTTTGTTATTCATAACAAACCCATTTCAACCCTACCTGATTTATGCAATGAGGTGACTCCAGGTGGGGCCCCTGGATGGCTTCAGGATGGGGACTGGTGGCCAGGGGGTCCAACCATGTGATCAGAGGGTTGGAACTTTCAGCCCCACCCCAGACCTTCAGGGAGGGGAGAGAGGCTGGAGCTTGATTGAGTTCATTCACCAATAACCAGTGATTTAATTGAACATGGCTGCATGATGGAACCTTCATAAAACCCCTAAGTGACAGGTTCAGAGAGCTTACAGGTCAGTAAACATGGGGGGCGGGGGGACGTCATTCAGCTCATCACCCAAGGGAGACGGTGCTAAAACTTCATGTGGTCAAGGGGCTGGGGACGACCACAGAGCCACTTCAAGTCATGCTTTCATTTTACCCCTGAGGAAAGGGAATCCCGAGAGTCGGGTGCACGTGCCCCAGCCTGGTGGGAACTGTGCTGTGTCTGCGAGTGAGCTTGGGCGTGAACACGAGCCCTCGGTCGTCGGCAGCTCTGCGTGTCCCATTGCTTCAGGCCCCTGTGGATTTGGGAGCTGCTAAGACAGCTCAGGATAAGTGGCTAATGGTCAGTGATCCCTTGACCTTCCCATAACACGAGCATTTTAACAGGCACACACAGGAGGGTGGGGCTTCTGGGCATCACAGCAGGTTTGTGGGTGGTGGGGATTTCCAGGATTCAGGGGGGCTGTCTGTCCTCCTGAGGGTGTGGGACAGAAGCTCAGTACTGCCAAAGCGCCCCCAGCTGGGGAGGGATGCTGGGCAGCTAGGCCACTGTAAGGCGGGAAGGGAGCTGACTGGGAGAGCAACTTGCCATAGAGCTGTGAACCTAAATAGAGAGGTAAACTGAGGCAAGTTCAAAAAATAACGAGTTTATTTGGGAGTAGCAGAGGAATTGCAGTTCGGGACAAGTAGACTACGGTGGACCACAGGCAAGTGTGAAGAGACAAAGGGGAGGTCGGCTTTTATTAGGTTTTGGGAGGACACCCGGGAGGGGGTGTGGGCAAGAGTTCACCAGAGGACGGGAGCTGAGGTCGTGGCGCGTCCTCAGCGGCTGCAGGCCGCGGTGCTCGGTGCGCTGTTGCTGGGGCAGGCAGGGGTCTCCCTTCCTTTTCTTAAAAGCGGGAGATGAAATTGCCTTGTGACAAATGTCCTCCTGTACCAGAAGGAAAGTAACATTCCTGTCCCCACGGAAAAGAGGTTGAGACCCGGAGCATTTTGTACACAGAACTTGAAACAAACAGACCTGGTTCCCTTCCTTCTTCCTGCTGGTGGGGCGGCTGCAGCGAGTGGGACGTGCGAGTGGGACGTGCGAGTGAGCTTCCCCTTCAGGGCTTCCTGCTCCATTTTCAGCGAGGTTTTCCTTGACTCATTTCCACAAAACCCATAGATCTCCTATGACGTGAGCAGAGCAGCTCACTGACTTCGCTGCTTTCCAGGTTTGGAGGTGTAACGGAGATGACACCTGAGGCAGCTCTTCCTGCAAGAGCAAGCTGACGACAGACGCTGCGACCCGGCCTGGAGGCTCTGGCACCGTGCCCTCGGGCCTGCCGCCCGCAGCCAGTCAGGAAGAGGGAGGGTGCGCAGAGGAGTCAATCCTTGGGTTATTTATCGTGCTCCTTTTGTGGTCCAGCACTCCTGGGCACTGGATGTGTAGACAGGAGTGAGCCCTGGAGCCAGCGGCACAGTGTCTGCTTGGAAAGTCGGGCACAAACAGATGACAGCAGTGCCCGCCCCAGGGACGGTGTGCAGAGTGCAGAGGCCATGGGGCGGGGGGAGGAAGGCTTGCCTCCTCTAAGGGCCAGCTCTGGTTCCTACAATATTTAATGCCTGGAGAGATTTGTCTTCCTTCTTTACTCTTTCTTTTTAGAGTTTTCTGGCTTTTCTCCCGTAATTCTGTGCTGTACCAAAAAAAAAAGTCATTAACGATGCAGATGAACTGGAGCTCAGCGGCGGTCCTGATCCTGAGCCTCCTGGCGGGGGTGTGGTCGGCCGGTCCTGATCCTGAGCCTCCTGGCGGGGGTGTGGTCGGCCGGTCCTGATCCTGAGCCTCCTGGCGGGGGTGTGGTCGGCCGGTCCTGATCCTGAGCCTCCTGGCGGGGGTGTGGTGCACATCTTCATGCCCTCAGCACCTCTTAACATGTCTCTTCATGTCGTCCTCATGCATTTCTTGTTAGGTAAAATCTACCTATTTTGTATTTATCTTTGTTTGCTGTTATATTTTCCTTCCTTTTTACCTTTAATTTGTTTTTATACATGAAATATATCGGTTTCTGTGTATTGGTTTTGTGTTCAGCTGAAGTTTTTAATTCTCCTAGTTTTTAACAATTTCTGAGTTAGTTTTCTGGTAAGGAGATTAGGTTTCCTAAGTAAACTATCACATGATCTGGAGGGAATGACAATTTGAAGTCCTCGTTTCAGTTTTCACACGTCTCACTTCTCTCATCTCACTGTGAGGTCGCTGCCTCTGGAGCAGGTTACACGTCGGGGCGGACTTGACTTGTTCCCACCTTTGCTCGGCCACCACTCGCGCTTGTGCCTGTTCACTCAGCACGATGTGGACTCGTGGATGCTGTATTCGTTTCGCCGTAAGAAAATGCCACAGGCTAGGTGGCTGAAAGCAACGGACACTTCTTGTCTCACCATTCTGGAGGCTGGAAGTCAGAAATCAGCGTGTCGACAGGGCCCTGCTTTCTGAAGCCTGTGGCAGGGGCTCCTTTCTTGCCTCTTCTAGGCTCTGGTCTTGGCCGGCCATCGTGGGCCTGTACATGCACCACTGCAGTCTCTGCCTCTGTGGCCACAGAGCCGCCGACGTGCGTCTGCCCTCACATCGTCTCCTCTCTTATAAGGACACCAGTCATATGGGATTAAGGGTCCACCCTACTCGGGTAGGATCTCATCTCAACTAATTACATCTGCAACGACCCTGTTTCTGAATAAGGTCACATTCTGAGGTGCTGGGGGTTAGGACTTCAACATATGAGTTCCATCCATAACAGGTGGTGACAGATATGTTTATCATCATGTTATGTAAGCGGTCACATGACTATATTACTATTTTAAAGAGTATTTAAAAATCAATGGGGTTAATATTTAAAAATCAGTAAAGATGCTGAATTTGATTAGCTCCATCTTTAGCCTCGCCCACTCCCCTTCACCACACTCTTAATCCTTTGGTGCTCCAGGGTCTGGGCGTCTGTGTGTGTTTAGCAGTTTTGCATCTATATCCAGCCCATCAGAATTAAAGCTGGAGAGCAGGGCACCTGCCTTTGGGTCGTGGAGCAGAGAGCATAGGCAGGAGAATGTGGAGCTGAGCAGAGCTGAGAGCTGGGGAGAGGCAGGCGGAGACGGGCAGACGCCTGGCTGTGCAGAGCCCTCTTTTCATCCTGTAGGTCCCAGGACAGAAGCTCCACTCCCTGCAGTGACCTTTGTCAGCTTCCTAATGATGGGATGAAGAGTTTAATTCTTAACTCACTGGTTGGCTCAAACTACATGACCTAAACCACTGACTCCTATTCTATTAAAGACAGCAGGATGGTTTCACTGGGGAGCGTATCACCTAGAGTTTCCATACGAAAAACAGCTCAGAGCCCGCAGAGGCTTCTGGAGGCAAGCAAGTGGATGTGCTGGAAACCACTGCTCCGCTGCCCACAGCAACATTTGAATACATCTTTCGTAATTCCAGTTCAGTTTCTGTGAAGAGAAAACCAACCCTTCTTCTGAAGTGACTCACGCAACTTCTCTTTTCTTTCTTTTTTTTTTGAGGAACATTATCTAACGTCTGCCACTAATCCTCTCTCTCTTTTTCTTTTTGCTGAGGAAGACTGGCCCTGAGCTATCATCCGTGCCCATCTTCCTCCACTGCATATGTGGGACACCCACCACAGCATGGCTTGACAAGTGGTGCGTAGGTCCCCACCTGGGATCCGAACCGGTGAACCCCGGGCCACCGATGTGGAACACGCAAAGCCAACCTTTGTGCCACCGGGCCAGCCCTCAACTTCTCTTTTCAGTCATGACATCCCTAATATATTTTCCATATTTTCTTTGTATCGTTTTTTTTCTATTTTATTTTTTATTGAGGTTATTATAGTTTACAACCTTGTGAAATTTCAGTTGTACATTATTGTCTGTCAGTCGTGTTATAGGTGCACCCCTTCACCCTTTGTGCCCACCCCCTACCCCCCTTTCCCCTGGTAACCACTAATCTGTTCTCTTTGTCTACATGTTTAACTTCCACATATGAGCGGAGCCATACAGAGATTGTCTTTCTCTGTCTGGCTTATTTCACTTAACATAATACCCTCAAGGTCCATCCATGTTGTTGTGAATGGGACAATTTTATCCTTTTTTATGGCTGAGTAGTATTCCATTGTATATATATACTGTGTCTTCTTTATCCAATCATCGGTTGATGGGCGCTTAGGTTGCTTCCATGTCTTGGCTATTGTAAATAATGCTGCAATGTCCATAGGGGTGCATAAGTCTCTTGGAATTGCTGATTTCAGGTTCTTCAGATAAATACCCAGTAGTGGGATAGCTGGGTCATATGGTATTTCTATTTTTAAGTTTTTGAGAAATCTCCGTATTGTTTTCCATAGTGGCTGCACCAGTTTGCATTCCCACCAACAGTGTATGAGGATTCCCTTTTCTCCACAACCTCTCCAACATTTGTTATTTTTTGTTTTGGTTATTTTAGCTATTCTAACCGGTGTAAGGTGGTATCTCAGTGTAGTTTTGATTTGCATTTCGCTGATGATTAGTGATGTTGAACATTTTTGTATGTGCCTATTGGCCATCTGTATATTTTCGTTGGAGAAATGTCTGTTCATATCCCCTGCCCATTTTTTTTTAAAAAAGATTTTATTTTTCCTTTTTCTCTCCAAATCCCTTCCTGTACATAGTTGTGTATTTTTGGTTGTGGGTTCTTCTAGTTGTGGCATGTGGGACCCCACCTCAGCATGGCTTGAGGAGCAGTGCCGTGTCGGGGCCCAGGATCGGAAGCAGCGAAACCCTGGGCCGCCAAAACCGAGCGCTGCAAACTTAACCACCCGGCCATGGGGCCGTCCCGGCCCGGGCCCTCTCTGCCCATCTTTTTGATCGGGTTGTTTGATTTTTTTGTTGTTGAGTTGTCCAGGTTTTTCTATAAAGCTCTAACAGAAATTTTGATATTTTATAGGTAAGAGAACAGAACGTGTGATGGTGCCGCGGGGTGTAAAGGCAGCAGATGAGATCTGGAACGGGACTCCAGGGCTCTCCACAGCTCCGAGCGCGCTCAGGGAACCGCAGGGCACGTGCAGGGGCCGGGCTATCCCCGTGGGGACACTGAGGCGTGTCCTTTCACCTCCCGAGGGCACAGAGGCTGTCCAGCGGGCGCCGCGGCGTGTGACGGTGCAGCAGGCGCTCGCAGACGCGGACGCGACCCCCCGGCTGCCTTCCCTGTCGGGCCGTGAGACTGCAGGGTGTGGAAGGGTTATGCCTCTCCCTACACGTGTGCGTGTTCGTTTTGGAAAACAGCCATTTTCATGAAAAATGTGTTACTTAGGTTCCCATGTTTACTATTTTTTTAATAATAAATTCATAATTATTTAGCCTTTTTTTCTCGGTGTTAATTTCTGGCGCGGTAAATACTGATAGCCACGATCCTGGCCCAAAGCGCCCTGAGTCCTCATTTCCGAGAGTGTGAAGGGGCCTTGGGACCAGGTCGTCTGAGAAGCGCCGCCCTCAGCCGAGAGTGCTCTAACCCTGAGCCGCTGACGGCTCTGAGTCTCAGTTTACCCTTTGTAAAGCAAGGCGAGCAGACCACGACTGCTGCTGTCTCTCCACCTGCAGACAGGGGAAGGTGGCTTCAGCGCACGCGGGCTCCGAGCCTTTCTTGTGCCCGGGTTTGAGGGGCGGACAGAGGGCGCTGGGCCCCGGCTGAGGGTGGACGGAGGGCGGCTGCTCGTCGCCCGCAGGGTGGGCGTCCCGCCCGCCCCTTCTGCCGTGGTGGGCGTCTCTGCTCCGGGCAGGACCCGAAGCCCAGGACAGACGGAAGCCTGGCCGGGGCTGGGCTGGATGCTTCTTGCCCTCCGGCACGGAAAAGCCCAGCGAGGCCGTGGGAGGCCGGGTCGTAGGGCTGAAGGTGCGGGGGGCCGGAGGCCTCGCGGGGGCCTGGGGTCCAGCCCGGGACAGGGGGCCGCCGGGCAGCCCCGGGCGGGGTGGGGAGGGCCCGCGCGCGCCCCTCCGCGAACACGAGGTCTCCGGGAGAGTGAAGACTTGTAGGGTCCAGATTTCAGGACGGGCCGCTTTTGCGACCAAACGACTTTCTCACGAAAGTCCGCATTAATGGCTGTATCCGAGACTCGCTCCACGTCCTGGTCCACCCGTTTCTCCCCGGCCCCTGCGAGCGCTCTGTTGATGTTCACCCAGAAACACAGCATCTTTCCCCAGGATCCCGTGCCCCGCTTCTCCTAGGAATGTCAGCGCCTCGCAGCCTCTCTCCTTCAGTGACTGACTCCCCCTCTCTCTGCTCCTGTGTGCCCCTCCTCTGGTCCTCCGGTCCTCTGGTCCTGGCCTGTCTCCTCCGGGCACTTGGGGTGAGGGTGCCGGTTGATTGCCGCTGACGCCCACGACCAGCAGAGGGCAGCAGAGAGCAGCAGGCGCGGACTCGGGGATCCCCCGCCCCGGAGAAGCCGCGGGGGCTGCAGGCCGGGCCGGGTCAGGCCAGGCAGCTGGTTTCTTACAGCCCTGGAGGAGAGAGGCCAGGCCCGATTCAAGAGATGTTGCAACCCCTAGCCCAAGATGCGGCTGCAGCCAGGGTCTGGAAAGGAGAAGTGAGCGGAGATGAGCAGGAGAAACGTTGTGACAGCAGTTCCAGGCCACTTCCATTTTTTTTTTTCATGGTTTAAGAATCTCAGTGCATTAAAAAGAAAGAGAAGAAATGACAAAGCACGGTTATGAAATCGTGGTGTGTTTTAAGTGTTTACCTTGAATAGGCCTCCTTTCACAGAAAACTCAAGGGCCAGAGCAATAATACATTTGTTTCTACAGGCACAGAAAGGATAGTATGGAAATATCCGACCTGACGCAAAAGTTTGGAGTTTTTTTTCTTAGCACAATGAGCTCACTCCGGGATTCTAGATGAACCAGGGTCTGTTATACCATCAGGAGCTTGAGCAATAGTTGTTAAAGAAAAAATTATCCTGACACTCATTGAAGCAGTAGGGAAAACTTTATAAGGACTGTTGTGACAGAGGAATTGCGATGGGGGACAGACAGCTGAGACAGCTGGGGACCGATACCAAGGGGGGGGGGTCAGTGAAGAGGGTGGAAAATTCCTAGGAGGAGACAGGGTCGGGGGATTCTTGCTATAGGCCGCCAAGGGCTTAGACACCAAGGGTGGGGATGACAAACCTGATCAGAGTCCAGGGTTATCAGACTTCAAGGTGGGGGGTAACTTAGCAGGATTCTTGCTAAAACTGGCTTGGGCAGCGGAAGACAGGACCAGAGCCAATTTCAAGGCCTGCTTGAGAAGGCAGCTCAAAGGAGCCAGAGGAAATTTTGGTCAAGGAGAGAGTGTTCATCCTATTCACCACTACCTGAAAGGCTGGCTTTTCTTTTTTTTAAACAACCTATCACACTTGGAAATATCTTGCAACAATATTGTGCTTTGAACAAAATAGTTACAGAAATATGCAGAAGAATAGCAGACAGGCTGCAGTGCAGGCTGTGTGCCTGGAGATGGACGCGGGCTCACAGCTGTGTGGTGGAAAGAAGTGTCGGAACAGGACAGGCCTTCTGGAGACACAAGCCCCAGCCCTGCCCCAGGGGGCGTCTTGGTGACATTACAAATATATCTGTAGGATAAATTCTTAGAAATAGAAATACTGGTTCAGTGGATTCATTAAAAATGGTGACAGCTCTCGGTCTCATTGTGCAAACATTCCTGGCACTTCGCACTCTCCAGTGTGTGATGGCGATTCTTTCCCCGCATTCTCGCCAATGCTGTGCTTTACCAAGTATTTGAATCTTTACTTTTCTGAAATACAAAAAGATGATTTCTTGTCTCAATTTATAATTGTTTATCAGTAAAATTAAGCATATTTAAACATGTTTGTATAAGCCATTTGTCTGTTTGTCTTTTCTGTGAACTACATGTTTAAATTCTTTGTCTATTTTATTTTCTACTGGAATGTTAACATTTTTGGGTTGATCTGTAAGAACATTTTGTATATTTAAAACTGACTCTTTGTTGCTGACATTATTTTTGAATTTTGTCTTTGATTGCCGTGAAAAAAATGTCTAATTTTTATGTGGTTACCAGCGTTGTATGGATTTTGGGTTTTGCATTATAATTTAGAAGCATTTACTGATCCAAGATTACGAAAATAATCCTCATTTGCTTACTTCCACTATTTGTATATGCATTTAAACCTTCACTCCATTTGACAACTAATGATGTGGGACAGAAGATACCACCACCTATAGTGTGTGCAGAGGGAGATGAGATTAGGAAGAACCCATTGGGACAAAGAGATGAGAAGCCAGCCTGCCTGGTACCCACAGAACCTCCACAGCCAAAGGCCAGATGCTCATGCAGATCAGTGCATCCCCATCTGCAGTGGCTCTGCAGTGAGGGACGAGGACAAAGCCACACATTCGTAAACACTGACTGGTTGACCTTAACCCAGTGATGAACCATATGGGAGAATGGATGGAAGGGAAGAGGTGAGCAAGGGAAGGTTTAAGAACTCAGGGTGCGACTGTTTTTGAAGGAAGTGGACAACATCTAAAACTGAAGAACCAAGAAATAGCAGTGAAAGCAAAGTTAAAAGTAAAGAGATAAACATAAAAAAAGAAGAGAGCCGAAAATGAAGAAGGAGGTGCTTCGGAGAGTGAGGTGGGGTGGAGAGGGTAGTTGTTCATGTAAGGTTTTCGCTTGGATGCACATGACTAAACACCCACATCTCGGTCACTTAAACGAGAGTTTATAGTTTGCTTTCTATTCAGAGGAAGGGGACCAGCTCACGGTGTCGCGAGGTCCCGGTTCTTTTACCCTTTCTGCGAAGTCCTCCTTAGCATGTGGCTTTTGTAGCCTCAGGTTCCACAGGTGGAACAGGACGGACAAATTCTAAAAGGTGTGTTCCAACTGTCTTCCTTTTTTGTAATAAGAGCTTTTAAAAAATAATAGTTTTATTGATACACTATTATTTGCATACTCTAAAATTTGCCTACTTGAAGTATGCAGTTCAAAGGTTTTTAGTATATTCACAGAGTTGTGCAACCACCACCACAATTAATTTTAGAACATTGCTTCACCACGAAAAGAAACCCTGTACCCATCAGGAGTCAGCCCGTTTCCTCCCGAATCTTCAGCCCTAGGCAGTCATGACATGCGTGCTGTCTCTATGCATTTGCCTCTCGTGGACATTTTATATAAATGAGTCAGGCTCTGCGTAGTTTTTGGTGAGTGGCTTCTTCCACTCGGCATGCGGTGAAGGTTCACGCACGTTTTGCACATGTCAATAATGGGTTACTTTTTGATGCTGAATAATATTTCACTGGGTGGACATGCCACATTTTGTTTATCTGCTCACCACTTAATGAACGTTTGGGATGTTTCCACCTTTTGGCTACTATGAATAGTGCTGTTATGAACATCCCTGTGAAAGTTGCTGGCATGGAAGCTGTGCCCAATGATCAGCTGGTGCAAAGACCAGGGGCTGGATAGTCTCAACTTGACACCTCAGAGACAGAGCAAGGAATGTACCCTCTGCAGCTCGGAGTCAGAGGGAAGCAGAAATACTGGCTTCTTGTCCTTTCTGCTGAGATAACGTGTCCCTTGATGGAGAGATGAGGGCAGAGGGGCCTCATTCACCGAGATTGCAGCGTTCCTTCTGCTGAGGGCAGAGGGGTGCATAGGAGGAGAAGGAGCTGGCCGTGGCTCCCAGGCCACAGATTCTCTTTGTTCCTGTGGAGACGTAGTTAATTCTCTTGAGTAAACGCTTCCTCATTTGCTGTCTACCTTTAGGACAATTTCTAGAAATGTTCCATGGTTGTTATTTTTACGTTTTCACCAGCTGTGGTTGTTTTGCTGGGGAACGGGTCCCCGGGAACCTCACACTGCTATTCCGGAAGCAGAACTCTTATATAAGAGCTTTCTAAAAGGAGCAACTCATGGACTTCTGCTAATGTCCTCCTGGCCAGGATTGAGACAGATGGCCACTCCTGTCTGTGAGGGGGGCTTAACCAGGCACACAGGCACCCAACACCGGGACACAGGCACCCCACACCAGGACACAGGCACCCCACACAGGGACACAGGCACCCCACACCGGGACGGTGGAAAAGGGGCTCTAACTTCTCCTATTGCTGCTGAAGGGGTGGACTACTTTGTGGTTTTTGAAATCACATGCATAAATTATTTCAATAAAAGTTAATTTCAGGGGCTGGCCCCGTGGCCGAGTGGTTGGGTTCGCGCGCTCCACTGCAGGCGGCCCAGTGTTTCGTCGGTTCGAATCCTGGGCGCGGACATGGCACTGCTCATCGGACCACGCTGAGGCAGCGTCCCACATGCCACAACTAGAGGAACCCACAACGAAGAATACACAACTATGTACCGGGGGGCTTTGGGGAGAAAAAGGAAAAAATAAAATCTTTAAAAAAAAAAAAAATACAATTATAAAAAAAAAAAAAGTTAATTTCAAAAATGTGAAAACAAATTATGTGCCCACCAACATCATCTTACAACATCTTCTCTTTTCATTACGTCATGGGCTTAAGTTTGCACCCTGGCAAGTTTTTTTTTTCTTTTCCAAAAAGTGGGCACGGGAATGGTGGTTTTAAAGTTCTGATCTGTTCAAAGTATGTTTCTCTCAACTACTGGCTTAAATGAATGTTGGCTGCCTGTGAAGTTCTTAAGGCAAATTTTGCTTTAAGATTTCATTAAATAATACTGAGATTTTGGCCAAAAGCCTGTGAGCACCTGGATTGTTGTTCTTTATAAGTGTCTTTAGTGGTTCACTTTTGCCCACAGGATTACTTCTCAGTCTTTGAAAGATACGCCCAAGGGTTGACATCCTGAGTCAGTTTCCTCTGAGACACGCTGTGCCTTTGCAGTTGGGAGATTCAAGCATTCCTTTGTTTTAGGAAAGTTTTCTTTAAGTCTCCGATTTCTTTCCTATTGCGTTTTCTCTGGTCTTCAGGGGCAGAAATTGTGCAGAAGCAGGATCTCCTTTGTCTTACACATCCTGCTTTGACTTTTGAATCCTCTGAGGCTTCTGTCCTCTGCTCAGTTTCTCAAGCATGTTCCCAGGGCCCAAACCGCGGCCGATGTAGTTTTCTTTCCTGCTGCTCCTCACGCTTCGTCCTGCAGGCTCCCCCTTCCTGTGACCTTAGCGGGCCGGCCCCTCATTTCACCCCCTTTTCTCAGGTTTCCCCTACAGTGCAGCCCTGATGTCTCTTCTTCAGACTTTTTGTGATACATACTACTTCCTGTGAAGTGTCTGATTTCATGAAGAACTTGTGGATCTTAGTTGTATTAGCTTTCCGTGGCGGCCATACACATTGCCACAAATTTGCCGGTGTAAGACAACAAAAAATGTTAATCCTATGGGCCTCACTGGTTAAAATCACGGTGCCAGCAGGGCTGCGTTCCTCCTCCTGGAGGCTCCGGGGGCGAATCTGGTTCCTTGCCTCCTCCAGCTGCCAGACGTCCCTCCATGCGTCCTTCTCGCATCCGGTCGCTGCTCTCCTGTCCCCTCGTCCACTCCTGAGGGCCCCGTGACTATTTTAGCCTCACTCATAGGATCCAGGAGAATCTCCCTAATTTAAGGTCAGCTGATGAGCGAAGTGAATTCCATCTGCTGCCTTGATTCCCCTCGTCGCAGTTTCCCGGCGTTGGCGGGCAGCCGCGCTGCGGGGGGTCACCGAGCCCCAGCGCTGACCTCCACTCGCCTCGGGGCATGTGCTGTGTTTCCCACGTTTCTCCTTGTTTCCTGTTTGCCAGACACTTTTTCTCCTTTTGTTTTTCGCTCCTGTGTTATCTTTACACAGTTTCCGTGATGGTGCCTTTTAAAAGAGTCACTTTCCTTTGAAATATCGGAGTTTTCCTTGGAGTAGCTCTTGGGAGAGTAGCTGGGCAGGGCTGGCACCTCTCCCCGAGGCTTCTGTGGACGTAGCTCAGGGGTCTGTGAGCTTGGACGGGAAGCATTTTAATTGTGATTTTCTCTAGTGAATGCAGACGACGCAGTCCGGCAGCAACCGTGACCCTTCACCTTGGTCACCAGGAGAAGTTTCGGCTCTTCTCTGCTGGGGGTGCTCCCCTCCCAAATGACTCACGGCATACTCTGCATGTCACCAATTCGGGGTGATTTAGCCTGGACTTAGCTGATGAGCGTCAGCGTGGGTCAGCTCCTATGGACTCTCAGTTTCTCCCCACCCTGGCAACAGACAACCCCACTCCTGGAAATGTATGTCTCTGTTTCATCTCAACCTCCTGCCAGGATGGCCCCATGGGGCTCGAAGCTGTGTTGGGTTTCCCCAGCGCCTGGACCTTGCAGTTCCAAGGAGAGTGGGGCTGGGGTTGCTGCTTCCCGCTGGCTGTGTTCCCTGCTCTGAAAACCCTGGGTTCAGAGGGTCTCCCTCACTGGGTTCCTCTCACCCCCGACCTGGCTCCAAGCAGCTGAGCCTCTCATGATGGGTGGCTTCACGGAAATGGATGTTCTTCGTTTCTCTTTATTGTTCTGGGCTGATTTCAGAGATGACACAGGAGTGAGACATTTCTCCTCTGCCCTCTTCAGCAGGGAGTCCTTCAGCTTTCTACAAAACTTTTAAAGAGTTGCTGAAGTTCTTTATAACAAAGAGATGATACAGAATGGCATGAAGCAGAAGCGTGCGCTCCTCCCTACAGTCACCTCTTTCAGGGACTAACTAGAGGTGAAGATGTGTGTGTCTGTTACCAAACGCAGACACAGCGGGGCCAATAAAGAGAAAAACCCAAAACGTTAGGCTTGTGGCAAGGAGAGAGGTTTACTATCAAAAGGCAGCCAGACAAGGAGATGGGAGTTAGAACTCAGATCCACCTCTTCAGAGGGAAAAAGGTAGGGGTTTTACGTGGGGAGGGGGAGCATGAGCTGGGGTTGTAGGTGGGGGAGGGGAGCATGTGGCCTTGCTGGTTGGTGCCTTTCCACCAGCCTGCGTTTGGCCTTGAAAACTGAATTTCTTTCCCTTGTCCGTCTGGACTTTCCCGGTTAGTTTTCATCTTCAGCCTGTGTTTGTCCTTGTGAGGCTGAGTCTTGACGTCTGGACCTTGACTACCTGGGAAAGGCGGCTCACTATCTACTAAGGAGGGGCAGAAAGAGCTGGTTAGTTTTGAATCACAGTTGACTATACTGAAAATGCACAGCTGCAGTTGGCAAAGCTGACGGCAAAGTTTTTGCTCTTGGGAAGATGTTTTAGCCTCTTTGTTCTCGATTTCACGTCTGTTGTCTGTGCACACCGAGAAATGCTTATATGAAGACGTTAAGTATGACTCCATCTACCGTCTGCGTAGGCATGTCTGGGGAAGTGAGATTCACTGCTCACCTTTAACTCTTGAGTGTGAGGAGTAGCGTTTGCACTCCGGCTCTTCTTTACTCTCTTCTGGGCTAAATGAGGGGGGGAATGTATAAAATGACTGTTTTTCTTCTTTTTTTATTCTGAAAATATGTATACCATAAATTTACCATTTCAGCCATTTTTAAGTGTGCGATTCACTAGTGTGAAGCATATTCACATTGTTGTGCAACCGATCTCAAGAATTCTTTTCACCTTGCAAAACTGAAACTCTGTCCCCTTCCAACAACTCTTCCCCACCCCCTCCCCCCAGCCCCTGCCAGCCGCCGTCCCACTTTCTGTTTCTACGAGTTTGACTATTCTAGGAATCTTTTATAAATAGAGTCGCATAGTATTTGCCCTTTTGTGACTGGCTTGTTTCACTTTGCGTAACACTCTCATGGTTTATGTGTAGAGTGTGTCAGAGCTTCCTTCCTTTTCAAGGCTGAATAATATTCCATGGCATGTATATAACACATTTTGTTTATCCATCCCTTAGTTGATGACATTCGGGTTGTTTCCATCTTTTGGCTATTGCAAATATCACTGCTATGAACACGGGTATATTAAAATAACTTTTTTTCTACATGTAACTGTACTTTACCAAATATCCCTTCTTTCTGATGAAGAAACTTGAAATATTTGTCTTCTTTGTTTAAAGATAAGGCTTTCAGTTATAAGATGAGTAATTCTGGGGGCCTCATGTGCAACATGGTGACCACAGGTAATAATGCTGTATTGTATACCTGAAATTTGTGAGAAGAGTAGACCTTAAATGATCTCACCAGGAAAAAAAAGGTAACTATGTGAGGTGGTGAGATATTAACTACCTTGTCATTCTGATCATTTCTCAATGTATATGTGTATCAACTCGTCACATTGTACACCTTAAACTTACACAACGTCATTTATCAATTACACCTCAATAAACCTGGAAAAAGAGTATGGTTGAGAGTCAGGAGTTGGGAATTCAAATTCTTACAGTTCCCAGCAGGCAATATAGAGGCAAGGTGTGGACTGAATCTGAAAGACAGGAGGGAGTGGTGGGGACTGCAGCAAACTGGGGAGTTCACCCTCTAGCTCAACGGACTGCCTGTCCTAGTGCCCGGTTCCATGTTTGTTGAAGGAACAATGGTTGGATTGGGTCTAGATTTCTAAGTTTTAGTTAGAAACCTGAAATCTATTTTATGGAACATCTCTGATTTAATTGTTGGCAACTCACTTAATGTAAGTATACTATGAGCCAAGGTTTCGCCTCTCACCCTCACAACCAAGAATATGCCTTTTCTTCTTAAGGAAGAATTAATTAAAATTTTGTTTAAAGGAGACAAAATAGAAAAAGGCACCAAAAGTTATGCAAAAATAAAAGAATTTCTAGGAGGGATCAAATTTACCCTCTCATATGTGAAAGTGTTTATATTTCATCAATAAAATAAAATATAAATGACTTCGTCGCTGGTTTTTAGTCAACTGAAGTGGGGCTCATGAAATCATTCCACACGACCCCCTGCTTCTGCGAGGCAGGTGGCCTGTCTTTCCTTCTGGTTCCTGGTCTGCAGTGAAAGCTCCTGGCTTTGCTCTAACTTGGAATGTGTCTTCCGGAAATGCTGGGAGCATCACCTAAAGGTAGATGAGCCAACGGGCCACAGCTAGAACTCATGACGGGGTCTCCGATTCTAATGCTTTTGGTAAACATTAATTCTAGAGAGAAGCTCAGGGACAGGGAAAAGGCAGAGCAATGGCGGGAGACGAACTGCTCTCCACTGGTGCGTGGATGCTCACGCCGGGGATTTGTGCCTTCTGAAGCCGGAATCACAACTCCTTTTCATGATTGCCCACCAAATCTGCTTCAATCCTTGTCTCAGAAGGCATGGAGGTCCGAGAATTGGGGCTCCTGGAGTGCTGGGGCTCATACACCCCTGGAAGCCCCTCTCAACTGGGGACGCTGGGTGACATCCCATGGGGCGGGTGGTCCCAGCTGCCCAGGCCCCAGGGAGACAGCCCCGCTGAAAAGACGGAGGTGAGCGTGACCAAATACAGGGCCTGTGCCAGGCTCGTCCCCACGAGAACCCAGAGACCCAGGAATGCAAAATTGTAGCTTTATTTTCTAAAACTGAGTCTATCTTTGCTCATCTTCCTGCCACATCCATTCCTGCCTTGTGGTCTGTCCTTCAGGCACTTTCAGTTTAAAACAACTCTCTTTCCAGGAAAGCTCAGCGCCTCGCACGCTCCACCTCTCATCTCTTCTCTTCTCCCTGTAGCAGGAGGGCGTCTGGCTGCTGGGCGGATCTATGTCCCTGCTGGGCCCCTCTGAGATCCCGCACCCGGGCCTGGGTACCAGCCTTCTCCCCAGCTGCATCCGGCACCACATCCTCAGCCCAGTCTCAGGCCCCTTGGGATTTCTCACTGTCCCTGCCTGGGTCTGGGACATGTAGGGTTTTGTGAATATGTCGTGGCCAACCCGCCTGGCATCTCAGGCACCATTTCCTTGTTGTTTTAGAAGAGGGGTTTCTCTGAGAGTTGTGTGCTCTTTCTGGGCTGCATCCGGGAAAGTGAGGTGTCTTTTCCCCTACTCTCAGATCCCCACACCAACTAGTAGTTTCTGTAACTCCCCATCCTGGGGCTTGGGCTGCAGGTGTGGGGCTGGGCTCTGGGTCCTTACTCAGGGAGGGTTAGTCAGGGTTCTCCAAAGAAACAGAGCCAGTTGGCTGTGTACGTTTGTATATGTAGACACACACGCACACACACATATATAATATAAACCGAGTGTTTGTGTCCCCCCCCTCAAGGTTCATATGTTGAAACCTCACCCCCAGTGTGACGGTGTTAGGAGGTGGGGCCTTTGGGAGGTGATTAGGTCATGAGGGCGGGGCCCTTGTGAATGCAATCGGTGCTCTTATAAAATGCGCCAGGGAGACCCCTTGCTCCTTCTGCCATGTGAGGACAGAGTAAAAAGATGGTTTTCTGTGAACCAGGAAGTGGGTCCTTATCAGACACTGAACCTGACAGCACCTTGATCTTGGGCTTCTAGCCTCCAGAACTGTGAGAAATAAGTGTCTGTTGTTTAAATATGCTTATACGTATATATGGATATGTATGTCTATAGAGAAAGAGATACTTTAAGGAAATGGCTCACATGTGTAGGAAGGCTGGCAAGCCCAAAATCTGCAGGGCAGGTGGGGGACCCAGAGAAGGAGTGAGGCCACCGTCCTGAGTCTGAGTGCAGACTGCAGGCAGAGCTGCTTCTTCCTCAGAGGGTCTGTCTTTTCTCTTAAGATCTTCAGCTGGCTGGATGAGGCCCACCCACATTATGGAGAATAATCTGCTTTACTCAAAGTCTACTTATTTAAATGCTAATCTCCTTTAAAAAGTACCTTCACAGCAACACCCAGAGTGATGTTGGACCAAGTATGTGGGTGCTGTGGCCTGACCAACAGCATAAAACAGCATTTATTTTGATGCATAAAATTAACAACCACAGAGACTCTCAGGTGTCTATGCTCCATTTCTCCAATTCCGTCTCCTGCTGAAATTCTCATGTTCTTTGAACCTGTTCTTTCCTCACCTCGCCGTCTTCTCCATGCTGTAGTTCCTGAGATAAAATTTATTTCCTGAGTTCACAAATGCTCACAGCATTTGGAGCTCAGCAAATCTCCTGTCTCAGAGCCCACTTCTATCGCAAGAGCCTTTCTTTCAAGACCATTGTTCGACCTTGAAATTCAGAGCTGGCTGAAAGCGCCTTATTTTTAGGCCACATTTACCGCAGGGAAGACTACGATGGGCAAATGTTGAGGAATGACAGCAACTGATGACTACAGGGGTCTTTTTTAGAAATTCATAACAATCCTCAGGGCACAGACGCCCACTGTTAGCACAGGCACAGGCTGTCAGCAGGGCCACAGCTGTACTAGTGAGCGTCAGCTCAGTGACGACCCCAGGGAAAGGGAAACTCACAGAGAAGGAGAGGCAATCTCACCTTAAAAATGGCAACTCCTGTGTGGGTTGCTTTTGGATCTAAGGAACAGAAAAGCCATATGAAATCGGCTTCAACAACGAGGCGTTTCATTGTCGGGCTGGTTGCTTCAGTGGACACGTTCCTTCCAGCTCTGGCTGTGCCATCCTCAGCTCTCTCATAGTCACAAAAAGGCCACAGCAGCTCCAGGCATCAAGCCACTACTTGACCACATCTATTGGCAGCAAAGGACCAAGATTATGGAATTTCTTTCTTAGGAGCACAGACTTTTCATTCTGTGATGCTCTGGTCAGAACTTACTCACCAGCCCACTCCTTAAATGATCATTTTTAGACAAGAGGATCCTATGACCGGCTTGTATAAATCAGAATACATCCCTGGAGTTGGAAAAGGTTAACTTTCCAAGTCCTTTGAGGATGGGGCAGATACTTGCACAAAACTGGAGCCCTTTCAGCAAGGAAGAAGGCGGCCAGGGGATGCTGCTCTGACCACCTGTGGGATCTGCTCCACTCCTGTTAAACCCTGTGCTCATCGCAGGACAGAGGACATGCGCAGCCTTGTGCGGCTGATGTCTTGACGTGGATGAGAAGGCGTGGGAGAAAGATTAGCAGCTACTGGAGGAGAAGAGAGAAAAGGAGCATGTCAGATGCAGGGTGGTGTGCTGAGGAGGATGGGAGGGTAGGAAGCCCAATGTGGGGACCATCCTAGTTCAAGGGCACCAAAATCCCAGCAACTTGACACTGTGCTGGGGACACTCCCTTTTCTGTTTTTAGTTACAAAGTTATATATGCTTGTGGGAAAAAAGCCAATCAATACAGAAATGTACAATGTATAAAACACAAGTCCTCTGTGTGAATGTAGCAAATGAAGGGACTCGGTGTGCTCCTGCGCATGCTTGTGGTTTCAACACAGCTCTTCCAGGGGGCCGGCCCGGTGGCACAGTGGTCAGTTCACATGTTCTGCTTCAGCGGCCTGGGATTCACCAGTTCAGATCCCAGACACAGACCTATGCACTACTTCGCAAGCCATGCTGTGGCAGGTGTCCCACATATAAAGTAGAGGAAGATGGGCACGGATGTTAGCTCAGGGCCAGACTTCCTCAGCAAAAAGAGGAGGACTGACAGCAGATATTAGCTCAGGGCCAATCTTCCTCAAAAAAATCATTCAATCAATACAGCTCTTCCAGATTTGTCTACACATGTACCAATAAGTGCATATGTCTATTTAAAAATAAGTGATCCTATTTACACCTTCAACAACTTGCCTAATGTCTGATAGAATAATATTCCGTTGGAAATTCTTTACATTTTCCAAGCATGAGGAATTAAGCTCCAGGAGGCCCTTCCAGGTGGCGAGAGGAGGCAGACCAGGGCTGACCAAGGAGACTCTGCAGTGATGGACATGTCCTGTTTTGTGTTGTCTCCATGTCTGGCTGTCTAGCCCTTAAAATGCCACTAGTGCAGCTGGAACTGAATTGTTCATGGTCATTCATTTGAACTTGAATTTCAGCAGCCACGTGTAGCTGGTGGCTCCTGTGTCAGTCAGTGCAGGCTGAACGAAAGGAATGCATTGGTGATCCCTGTGGCCTGAGAGTGGCTTTCTGCAGAGACAGTCCTGTGCTTTGTCCCTACGCGTGTGGGAGAAGTGGGACCACCTCCGTGCAGGCCTGGGGGATCCGCTCTCGTGCTGCACCTGATGTGTGTGTGTGTGGGGGGGTGGGGTGGGTAGCTGGGTGAGCGTTTGGAGGCGTTCGGCTCAGAGACCATGCAGGATTTGGGGGTCCTGCACTGTTGTAGCTGTTTGGCTTTGGGTTTCCCAATAGAATTCTGACTTTAAATGTTTGGGTCTTTGTCCCCCTGCCTACACTTTCACGTCTCATGTCTGGATTTTGGGGCTCAGAACATGCCTCTGGCACTGCCTCGCTCTACTCCCACCCTTGGAACTGGGGTTTGTCCGGGTCACAGGCACTGGGAGGTGAGGGCGGGAAGCACGTTTGTCCGGCCCCATTTCTTTCCCCTCATGCTTCGGTGGCTGTTGTCTTTGTAGTTTACACCAGCCATTGGTCTCCCGGTGTGGACTTTTCTTTGGTGTCTCATAGTTTATTCAATTAGAAAGAATTTGTGGCAAGTCTGGGTTTGGCACCCAGTGCCCTGAGTCCCCTCGCTTTCCAGGAGGAGCTGCAGGGGCCTGCGGGTGTCGTCGTTTTCTTCAGGGCACGATATTAAACTGTTCTTCTCCAGGCTGCTTTTGGAGGGGGCGTGAAGGATGTGCAAAGGGCAGATGTTATGCTCTACTTTTGTGACCTTCCTTGTTTATTATTTGTGTTGATTTTGATATTCCCGCATCTGGAAAAGAATTTTTTTCACAATGCAGAATAACAGGTAAAGCGTGGTGACTTTTTTCTTGACTAGTTTTTGTACGTGGTTAGAGTATCTTTCCACAGTTCTGGAGTGGCCTCTGAACACCGTCTTCTGCTTCACACATCCTCGCAGGAGCTGTTTGATGGAGCCTCACAGCCGAGGGGATGGCCGGCCCAGGGGTGCAGCTGGGCGTCAGGCGGTGACAGCTGGACGTCGCATCCGCTCTCCCTGAGACTCCAGGGACTGAGGTCCTTAAACCACTGCAACCAGCTCAGCTGCATGAACCTTTCAAAACATGGCTTAGTTCAATCCCCTTGTTCATACAAACCTACAGAATGGCTTAAACAAGCAAACACAACTGATTCTGCCCCAAGCTGGGGGGAGGCGCGGGGACTGGAGCCCCAGGCGTTGCTGGTGGGAATATAAAATGGTGTGGCCACCTTGGCAGGCAGCTTGGCAGTTTCTTAGGAAGTTAAACATACCCCTCCCGTGTGATCCAGGCATTCCACTTTTAGGTATTTACCCAAGAGAAGTGACAACTGTATGCGAATGTTTATAGTGGCTTTATTAACAATTGCCCCAAACCGGAAACAGCCCGAATGTGTGGGTGTGGATAAATACACTGTGGTGGGTCCACACCACAGGCTGACCCAGCAACAGGAAGGAACAGAGCAGCGACAGACGCAACAGCAGGGACCAGGTTCCTCTGCGCTCTGCGGAGTGAAGGCACCTGGGAGCCAGGAGCTGCAGGCGGCCGATGCCGCTGTGCGACACCCTGGAAGAGGCACAACTTCAGCGGCAGAACCCAGGCCAGGGGACACCGTCTGCGCCTGGGGACAGAGTCTGATCACGCGGTGGCACAAGCAGAGCTTCGGGGCCATGGAGGCGTTCTGGATCTCCACGGCGGTGGTGGTCACGCGACGACGACGGTGCCCGTGAGAACTCACAGACCTGGGCACCAGAACGGCGCGAGCTTTTCCTGCGTATAAATTCACCTGATTCTCTCAATTCACCTGAATAAAGACAGACAAAATCCCCAGTCAACAGATCCAAAGGATCAACTGCAAGTCAATACAGCGTAACCATTCGCTGCAGTAGAAAAGGAGGACATAAATGCTAGATAGGAAAGCGTGAAAAGTTCGTAACTGTTCTAGGAGGGAAGAAAACTGTTCACAATTACTTGTTGATCATTCAGAAACGAAAAATTAAATCTCGTCTTAGACGTCAGAAGCCCCAAGTTGAAGTATGAATCCCACTGCTGACTACGTGGCTGTGTCCTTAAGAACGCCCAAGTCCACGCAATGGCCATTTCTTCATCTGTGAAGCAATGGTCAACCCTGCCGGCCGCCTTCACGGGCGGGTCCTGCCCATCATTTAAACGCGAGGATTTCCTTTAGGGCCTGCTCTGAGATGCACCGTTAGTTAACTTAACTTATGGTTTAATTTGTTTCTTTACTCTGATGAGTAATGCGTGTTCATGGCAAAACCATAAAACTTCAAATGCCACAGAAAGACATAAAGGAAAAAGGAAAAGTTCCCTCAGCCTCAAGAAAAAAATCCCTGGTCAAGCCAGCGGGCTCCTTTCCTTTCCAGCTTGACTGATCTGCTCTCTGTGGCCTCAGCACCCACGTCTGGCTGCTGTTGCTCCCAGCCTGCCCTGACGACCTGAGGCTCGGCTCTGCCTCCCGCCCTGCTTCAGGAGGGGCAGTTGCCTCTCTCTCCTCCCTCCCAGGGCTCTGCGTGTGCTTCTGTAACAATGGCAGGGCCCGGAGCTGACCCCCAGGCTCTGCCGGAAAGGCCTCACATTCACCTATTCGCTCAGTCCTTATGACAACCCTCTACAGTTGGCACCACTGTTGTCCCCACTTTATAGGCGAGGAAACCGAGGCACTTGCCAACGCCCCTCTGCTGGCCTTGGACGCCTGTCCTTCTCCCTCCAGGGGTTCCTGCCCTCGCCTGGGGTGCTGGGCACTGCTCGCCCTCCAGACTCTGTAGGACTCACGCCCTTGTCAGACTGTGGCCCTGCAGGTACTGCAAGAGCCAGGGAGGCAGGTCTGGTGCTTGTCTCTCCTCCAATTCCTCTCGGGGAAGGCGCTTTTCAGCTTTGTGTTCGTGCCTGGCGCACACTAGGCACTCCGTAGATGTCGGTGGAGCAAGTGTGTCCGTCAGTCAAGAAGTAGAGTTTGTGCCTATCCAAAGGCATTGAAGCCAGGATCCTGAAGAGCTGCCTGCACCCCCGTGTTCACTGCAGCGTTGTTCACTATAGCTGAGGCGCAGAAACACCCCGAGCGTCCATCAGTGGAGGAACGGACAAAGGCGATGCCGTGTGTGTATATATATATATATATATATATGTATATCTCCAGCCATGAGAGACAAGGACATCCTGCCATTTGTGATGACACGGATGGACCTTGAGGATATTATGCAAAGTTAAATAGTCAGACTGAGAAAGACAAACACTGTATGATCTCACTTAGATGAGAAACCTGGAATAGTCAAACTCATAGAAACAGAGAGCAGGATGGCAGTTGCCAAGGCTGGGGAGAGGGAGCAAGGGGGAGCATTAGTCAAAGGATATGAAGTTTCCGTCGTGCGGGATGACTAAGTCCTGCAGAGCTCTGGCGCAGCACAGGGCCTGCAGTCCACAGCACTGGACTGTGAGGTGAGGTTTGCGAAAAGGGCAGGCCCTTCTATTAAGTGTTCTTACCACACACACAATAATAGTAACAATAATTAACAATAATAATTAACAATAAAGGGGTGGGTGGGCGGAAAGTCTGGGAAGTGATAAATGTGTTTGTGGCCTTGATGGTGGTGATGGTTTCACGGGTATATACTTACCTCCATGCGGTGGTTTTAAAAAAATGAACAGGCGATAAGAGCACCTGCACCTCCTGTGACCCCTCTGTGTGACGGTGTGGAAGGGCATGGGTCATGCTCTCGACTGTGCCCACCACTCTGCGGGATCCCCCATCCCAGTCTCACCTCTGTTGTTACAACACTTCATGTGGTTGCTGTGAGAGTCAGAGTGAGCGTCCATCGAGCACTGGTTGAGTCTCATCAAGGAAACGCCAAAATTCTCCGGCTACAGCCAGGCTCAGCTTCAAAAACACTCTTTCTTTCTTTACTTGTTCGGTTTGGAAAATCCGGGGCTGTGAGTAACCTCGGTCTCTGCCTTTGCCTGTGATGCAAGCTTGTTCAGTCCCGCCTGAGACCACATCCTTCCTGCCCCTGCTCTGCCATGACCACTATAAATTCATCAAGTTTCCTCCTGGGCTGTTCCTGAGGCCGCATGTGGGTGAGTCCAGCTCCATGGAGGGGGATGACGGAGAAAGCATGGGGGTGTAGAGGGCCAGACTCGCCTTGGTTAATGGACTTAGGATTTCTTTTGCCAGCCTCCAAGTCTGTCCTCCAACAAGGATTCTGGAATGTTCTTTTATGTTTATCATTTGGGCTCTGTGTGTGCAAGTGCGTGTGTGCGTAGGGGGCAAGGACAGGGGCAGCAACCATGGCTTACACCCATGACTCCAGCATTCCAGCAGGGAGTGGATGGGTGGGACATGTATGAGAAAACGAGTGTCCTCAGAAACCAAGGCCCAGAGTGGGTAAAGGGCAGGGCAGAGTGCACCATGGCTAAGGGCAGGGGAACACCAGAGGCAGAGTCCTGATGTGATGGGGAGACGGATGGAGCAGGACCTGAGAGGGCCTGCAGAGCGGTGGATCTGCCTGGAGACCCTCACACCCCGTCAAACACATAAGGGGGTGGACTTGGGGTGCATGAGGCCAGGAGCAGAGCGGTAAGAACGGAGATAGAAGAAGGAGAGATGAGCACGTTGGAGATGTCTCAAACATCAGACCATGGCCGTTACAATTTTCAGTTTGTTCCACTGCTTCACAGTGCCGCTCCCTGCCGTTACATCATTTATGGCTTTGGCTGATGTTGTGCCTTTCAGTAATATGAAGGGCTCAATCCCAAACAAAGCCAATGTGTTCATCCACCCGAAATTAGGAGTTGTGGAGGATTGAAAGACACGGCAGCTGACTTCTAGTCTTCCTGGAACTTGAAGTCTAGTTAGGAAAGCTGAGTAGGGGACCCTACAATGAAAAGCTGTGTGTGATAAATGCTTCCCTTTTAACCAGCTATTTTATTGTCTTTGATCGTCTTGGTTCCTATCTGTCTGAGATACATAGTTAAGTGGTGCAAGAAACTGTCTCCCACCTTCTCAGGCTGTGAAAAGCGCAGTGTCAGTGGCATGAGCTCAGAAGTGGGTGACCCCAGCCTAAATCCTGGCTTCGTCCCTCCCTGGCTGCAAAACTCTGGGCGAGCCGCTGAGCCTCTCTAAGACAGTCTCTACTTCCATAAAGCAGGGCCAGGAATAGATACACCTCGGGGGGCTTTGAGCACTTAGATGGGAGAAAGCGTCAGAGTGGCATCAGCCTATGAGAAGCTCTCAGTATGTGTGAGTTCTAATAATTGTCATAGTTACAAATTTTACAAGGAGACATTAAAGTGAGGTGTGTGTTCGCTGTTCCCCCCACGCAACCCAACCTCCCTCTCAGTTCAGTTTCCATCAGTCAGTGGATTGAGAGAAGGGCGGTTGCAGACCACCCTGTCCTCCGCCCGCCCTGTGCTCTCCCTTCCCTCTCTCTAGCCATGCGCTGCTCTGCCATCGCCGCAGTCAGTCATTCCCTGGCCGCCTTCTTCTGTCGCTCACTGGTCTTTCCTCGGGTCAAAACAGAAACAAGGAACCAGAGTCTTTCACTTGGAAGGAACGTAGAAGCCATCTTCCCCACTGTGTCATTTCACGGATGAGGAAGCTGAAGTCAAGGGACAGTGAAGAGCTTGTCGTGGGTCATAGCCCAGTAATCAGTGGGACCAAGTTCCCCCGGCGATATGTCAAGGAGGTACCATGAAGCAGTGTGGGCCTCCATCACGCTGTTAATGCGGCTGAGTTTGTGGGTTTAATTATTGTTTCCCTCCACAGGAAGCCTTTCTTCCATGGCTCAGGACACAGTCCCATGCGGAGCTAACAGCAAAGTTTCTGGTAAGTATTTGACTCACTTTTCAAAACTAAAGATGGCTACTTGTTACAGCCCAGAGATACTTTTTCCTTGCAATCTTTGGGGGTTTTGATAGCTTAGTTCCCTCTGAGGGTGGCTTTGAAAAAGACTGTCCTTACCTATATGCTGTTTTCACCGTCCAACTTCTCAGCGTGGACGTATGCCCAAGGAGCCTGACCGGGGCTGCAAGAGAGCATGGCAAGCGTCCGCTGCAAGCTGGCACGCTACCTGGAGGACCTGGAGGATGCGGACCTCAAGAAATTCAAGATGCACTTGGAAGACTATCCTCCTCAGAAGGGCTGCACCCGACCCCCTCGGGGTCAGACAGAGAAAGCAGATCCTGTGGATCTGGCCACCCTGATGATCGACTTCAACGGGGAGGAGAAGGCGTGGGCCATGGCCGTGTGGATTTTTGCTGCGATCAACAGGAGAGACCTTCACGAGAAGGCTAAACTGGAAGAGCCGGAGTGGGGTGAGTGGGAGGAAGATGGCATTTTTTAACGGTGATAAAGTACATGTAGCATAAAATTTACTGTCTTAACTGTTTTTAGGTGTACAATTTGGTAGTCCTAAGCACATTCATGTTGTTGTGCAATCAATCTCCAGAACTCTTTTTCGTCTTGCAAAACTCTGCACCCATTAGACAATTCCTCATTCCCCCCTCCCCTCAGCCCGAGGCAGCCACCACTTTCTGTCTCTATAAATTTGGCTACTCTATGCACCTCATAAATGCAGTCATAAAGTACGTGTCTTTTTCTATCCGGCTTATTTCACTTAGTATAACATCCTCAAGCTTCATCTATGTTGTCTCATGTGACAGGATTTCATTCCTTTTTAAGGCTGAATAATATTCCATGGTATGTGTATACCATATTTTGTCATCCATTTATCCGTCAGTGGACATTCAGATTGCTTCTAGCTTCTGATTATGGTGAATAATGCTGCTATGAACATGGGTGTACAGATCTCTTTAAGACTCTGCTTTCATTTCATTTGAGTATAGTCCCACAAGTGGACTTAATGGATTACATGGTAATTCTGTGGTTACTGATGTTTTCCAGGGGCAGGCCTGGTGGTGTAGTGGTTGGGCTCACACGCTCTGCTTTGGTGGCCCAGGGTTGGCAGGTTTGGATGGTGGGCGTGGACATGCACATGGCTCATTGGGCCATTCTGTGGTGGTATCCTGCATACAAAGTGGAGGAAGATTGGCACAGATGTTGGCTTGGGGACAATCTTCCTCAAGCAAAAACTGGAAGATTGGCAACAGTTGTTAGCTCAGGGCCAATTGTCCTCACACACACACACAAACGTTTTGCATAGTGGCTCTACGATTTTACACTCCCACCAACAGTGTACAAGGGCTCTAATTTCTCCACATCATTGCCAACACTTATTTTATGGTTGTTTTTTTTGGAGAGTAGCCATCCTAACGGGTGTAAGATGGTAGCTCATTGTGGGTTTGATTTGCATTTCCCTGTTGACTGGTGACATTGAGTGTCTTTTCATGTGATTGTTGGCCATTCATTTACTTTTGGAGAAATGTCTCTTCAAGTCCTTTTCCCATGTTGTAATTGGGTTTCGTTGCAATTCTTGTTGAGTTGTAGGAGTTCTTCACATGTCCTGGATATGAACCCCTTGTCAGATGCATGATTTGAAAATATTTTTTCCCATTCTCTGTGTTCCTTTTCACTTTGTTGATGGTACCCTTTGATGCATCTAAATTGGTATGATTGGCTTTTAATAATTTCTTTTATTATCTTGGCCTCATCCTCTCTCTTCCTCTCATGATAGTGCTGTGAGAAGATGGAGGAAAGCACTTTGCTCTTTTCTGGTTCCTTTAAAACCCCACATCAGGGCTCACCCACCCCTGGGAACACCCCTGGTTAGTCCCACTTTATCCGAACCCCTCACCCAGCTCCTCGGGTATCTGCCTGCACAGCCACAAGCTTGGGTGTCTGCTTCCCATGGCTCAGGGGGCTGCCCCTCACCTCATAGAACTGTGTAATTTGTGGAGAAAAGGAATTCCCTCCCTCTCCGTGGGCATGGTGGGGGTCATGCTCTTCATTCTGCTTGGTGTTCTGAGCAAGGGAGGAAAACAAGGAAGGGCTCAGAAGGGTCTAGAACTCACAGGATGGGGATGTTGAGCTGGTGGGAAGGAGGAGTGAGAATGATTGGGTAGCCAAGGAGAATCTTGGTGAGGCAGGGCGGCAATATGGGTGTGATGACGGGGAGAAAAAGAGCCCGGGGGCAGAGGTGGGGGCACACAGCAGTGAGGCGCTCTGGAGAAACTGCTGTAATAGCACGGTTAGAACCGTGTTGGGGCCTGCTGCTCATCAACCACCGTAGAGTGTGACCATCGTGGTTGCAAAAGTCATTTGCCAAGCAGTTTTATGAATTTCGTTCATTCCTCACACGAACCCCATGAGGCAGGCACTTTCAGATGAACTTTTAATTTCACGGTGCTAAGCGCAATAAACCAGTCACAAAAGAGAATGATTCCACTCATTGGCGGTGCCCGGCGCAGTCAGCTTCACGGAGACAGAAAGTGGCCGTTGCCAGGGGCGGGGGAATTGCTGTTCAATTGGTGTGGAGCTTCATTTTTGCAAGATGAGAAGCGTTGGGGAAACGGCTGCCCGACAGTGTGAGATGGGCCTGGAACAGGTTCTGGTTGCCCCTGGGTCTGTCCTAGTTGGATCCCAGGCCAGGGCTCCACGCCACGTGTGTCTCTGGCAAAAGCCCGGCCCCTAACCCCAGCTGGGTCTCGAGGTAGAAGAGTTATCACCAGGGTTAGCAGGTTTTTGGGGAGGTTTTTGGGGGGGCTAGGGTCAGCTTTAGGTAAGAATTAGGCTATGGTTTTGGTGTGAGTTAATGTCTGGATTTTGTTTTGTGATTGGGTTGCCAATAGCACTTGCCCACGGAATAAGTAGACACCTCCCAGGAGCCCTTCCTGTCGCTCTTGGGCTCCCCTCCACCTGAGGTATCCTCTGTATTTCCCCTGTGCCAACTCCTGTTCTCCCGTGCCTAAATTTCTCCTACGGACGCGTCCTTGGGATGTGTGATTTCGTGACTGTTTATGTCTGTGATTCTTAACCGCGGATGCAGGTTGGAGCTTTTAAAATACAATGGTACCTGGGCCCCATCGCAGATGGATTGAGAAAGAATCCCTGGCTGGAGTTCTGGAATCAGTTTTGGGTTTTTTGTTTGTTTTTTCTGTTGAGGAAGATTAGCCCTGAGTTGACATCTGTGACAATGTTCTTCCATTTTGTGTGTGGGATGCCACCACAGCGTGGCTAATGAATGGTGGAGGTCCATCCCCGGGATCTGAACCTGTGAACCCAGGCCACCAAAGCAGAGTGCGATGAACTTAAGCACTAGGGCGTGGGGGCGGCCCCTGGAGTTGGTATTTTTAAAGCTTCCTAATGTTGGTCAGGATTCTGAACCATGGAGTTAGATATAAAGCAGACTGGTAATTCTCACTCTTGAAGACCCAGAATGTGAGTAACATAAATTGCAGGCATTTGAGGTCAAGGAAGGATGCGCCTGCTGGTCCATGGCCCTCTTGGGGACACTGGAGAGTGTGGGGAGGGCCTCAAAAGCAGAACCCCTGGCGGGGGGCAGTCTGCCAAGGACAAAGGAGGTAAGGGAGGCCGCGCCCGTCTCACATGTTGGCCAGCTGATTCCCGGGCCCGGGAGAGAGATTCTGCCACTTGATACAGAGGGACGCATTGCTGGGTGGGTGGGCGACATCCGCTGCTTTGAAATCAGGATGGCAGGGACACCCCCAGCTGATGTTCAACTGCACACCCGTCCCACAGCTCTGAACTGTGCTCTGGTTGGGAGGGGCCCAGGGGGGGAGCTCTGACCTGCGCCCCGTGCTGGCCACTGGGTCTCAGTCACATCACCTTAGTCAGGAGTCCTGGGTCTTGACATTTTGTGTCTTTTTCCTTTTATTCTCAGATCGTTCACACTTGATATGCCAGGAAGAAAGCATTGAAGAGGAGTGGATTGGTTTATTGGAGTACCTTTCCAGAATCTCTATTTGTAAAAAAAAGAAAGGTGAGCCATGAGGGTGATGCGTCCACTTGGGTTTGGAGACCGAATTTGGAAGGCACTGGGAAACTGGGAAGCTTGGCCACCCTACGTGCTCCTGTTTCTTGGGGTGTGGAGGCCCATCTCTGGGAATCCCGTGTCACTGAAGAAAGGGCCCACGCTCACGAGGCTCCTTGCAGTCCCACAACAAGGGGAGGCGACCGGGGCTGAGCATTGCAGGTTCTAAAAGGCACGGGCTGCAGACCACCTAAACGAGTAAGAACGAATAAAAAGGGTTTCCCGACTGGGGCACATATGGCACTTCACTATTCTGCTCAGCCGTGCATAGGAAGATTTTGACATCTTAGATTTCTGGTGCTGCCCATACCCAAGCAGTGGAGAGAAACTGCACCTCCCGTTTCATAGTTTCGGTCCCCACTCCCCACCGACCACAGGCCCCTGTGGACAGCCCATCTCGAGTGGACGTGCTCGGGCTTCTCCCAAAGTCTAACCTCCCATCTCTGCTGCAGATTACTGTAAGAAGTACAGAAAGCATGTGAGAAGCAGGTTCCAGTGTATCAAAGACAGGAACGCCCGTCTGGGCGAGAGCGTCAACCTCAACAAACGCTACACCAGGCTGTGTCTCCTCAAGGAGCACCGCAGCCAGCAGGAGAGGGAGCAGGAGCTGCTGGCCATTGGCAGGACCTCGCCCAAGACGCAGGACTGCCCCATGAGCTCCATGAACCTGGAACTGCTGTTCGAGCCGGACGACCAACACTCGGAGCCCGTGCACACGGTGGTCTTCCAGGGAGCAGCGGGCATCGGGAAAACAATCCTGGCCAGGAAGATCATGTTGGACTGGGCATCAGAGAAACTTTACAAGAACAGGTTTGACTATCTGTTCTACATCCACTGTCGGGAGGTGAGCCTCGGGACACGGAGGAGCCTGGGGGACCTGATCGTCAGCTGCTGCCCCGACCCCAAGCCGCCCATAGGTAAGATTCTGAGCAAGCCTTCCAGGATCCTCTTCCTCATGGACGGCTTCGACGAGCTACAAGGCGCCTTCGACGAGCACACGGAGGCGCTCTGCACGGACTGGCAGAAGGTGGAGCGGGGAGACATCCTCCTGAGCAGCCTCATCAGAAAGAGGCTGCTCCCCGAGGCCTCCCTGCTCATCACCACGAGACCCGTGGCGCTGGAGAAGCTGCAGCACTTGCTGGACCGTCCTCGGCACGTGGAGATCCTGGGCTTCTCAGAGGCCAAGAGGAAGGAATATTTCTTTAAGTATTTCTCAGACGAGCAGCAGGCCCACGAAGCCTTCAGGCTGATTCAGGAGAACGAGATCCTTTTCACCATGTGCTTTATTCCCCTGGTCTGCTGGATCGTGTGCACTGGGCTGAAACAGCAGATGGACAGCGGCAAGAGCCTTGCCCAGACGTCCAAGACCACCACTGCCGTGTACGTCTTCTTCCTCTCCAGTTTGTTGCAATCCCGAGGAGAGAGCCAGAAGCAGCACCTCTCTGCCAACGTCCGGGGTCTCTGCTCCTTGGCAGCGGATGGAATCTGGAACCAGAAAATCCTGTTTGAGGAGAGCGACCTCAGGAAACACGGCCTGCAGAGGGCGGATGCGTCCGCCTTCCTGAGGATGAACCTCTTCCAAAAGGAAGTGGACTGCGAGAAATTCTACAGCTTCATCCACATGACCTTCCAGGAGTTCTTTGCTGCCATGTACTACCTGCTGGAAGACGAGGAGCAGGGCAGTGTGAGGAACATGCCGTGGGGTCGCTCGAATCTTCCCAACCGGGACGTGTCGGTGCTTCTCGAAAACTACGGCAAATTTGAAAAGGGGTACCTGATTTTTGTTGTCCGTTTCCTCTTTGGCCTCGTAAACCAGGAGAGAACCTCCTACTTGGAGAAAAAACTGAGTTGCAAGATCTCTCAGCAAATCAGGCTGGAGCTGCTGAAATGGATCAGTGTGAAAGCCGAGGTCAAGAAGCTGCAGACCCAGCCCAGCCAGCTGGAGCTGTTCTACTGCTTGTACGAGATGCAGGAGGAGGACTTCGTGCGGAGGGCCATGGGCTATTTCCCCAAAATCGAGATCAGTCTCTCCACCAGAATGGACCACGTGGTTTCTTCTTTCTGTATTGAGAACTGTCGCAGCGTGGAATCACTTTCCCTGAGGTTGCTCTATAACTCGCCGAAGGAGGAGGAGGAGGAGGAGGAAGAGGAAGAGGATGGAGTTCGACACTCTGACATGGACCGCTGTGTCCCCTCAGATGCCACCTACTCTCCTCGGTAAGGAGGCCCGGCTTCGGGTAGGGGGTGGAACACGCCCTCCACCTGCCGGCCCCTTCTTCTTGGCACTTTCTTCCTCTCACCTCTTCTCAACTGTCTTTCAAGTGCAGTTGCCACAGCTCTGTGATAATGCCACCACCAGCCATTTCCACCAGACCCCTTCATGGGCTGAGGCTGACTAGTAGAGGAAGGGTAGGTGGGCAAATGGGATGAGAAAAAAAGCCAACGAAACCATAAGCAAATGTTTGGTGGATGGCAATTCAGTACACAGCATCGAGTTGGGTAGAGAGTTGAATAAAAATGTTTGTCATCAACTTGGGCTCCAGTGGGTCACAGCCAGCCAACAACTCAGGAGCAAAACAGCCCCAGTGACCGTCCCAGGAACGCAGAGGACAGAGGGCCTTAGCGCTGGACGCGGGCGAGCTCTCTTGGAGGAGTGAGGTTTGAGCGTGCTGGAAGGTTTGGCAGCACGTGGGTGCGAATGTGGTCTGAGGGAGAGTGTGCAGGAGACAATAGGGAGGGACCAGCTTCACGGGAACACACACACTGAGGGCAAGTGGAGGAAACGGCTGGGAAGGACCGAGTGCTTCTCGGCCACCTTGGGTTTGCAGCCAGGCAGTCACCAGCAGCACCTCTGCAGGGTCTGCTCTTGGACTTGCCAGGAGATTGGAAGCCAGGTGTGGTGTCTGCACAGCGAAGCCGTTGAGTTGCCTGACTTCCGAAGTCCCTGCACAGAACCGCCACAGCTACAGTGGCTGCCGGAAGGTGGCGGCCCAGAGAACGCGGGGGCTCCCCCTCCATAGAAGGCACTTGACATGGGTGGGACAAAATTACGGAGAAAGGGAGCTGGACCCTTCCCCACAGGGATGCGTTTTTGGCTCCCTCTCTCTGCCTTGGCACCACTACCAGGACAACCTCTCTATTTATCGTTGGTTCACCAAGGACCACCCACTGTGGCTTCTGTGGTGGCTGAGTCCCAGGTCCTGCTCACAACCACTTAAGGTTGGGTCGTGGGGACAGTGGAGAAACAAGGGCAGAGAGTAGAGGGGGATGGGCCATGGCAAGAACACTTGCAGGGTGACCTGAAGCACACGGTGCCCTTGACCAGCTGGATCCTGAAGGATGGAGCATGAGAGAGCCACGAGTGGGCAAGGGGCCCCCGACAGAGGGAGTAGTGGGCTCAGAGGGAGGGAGGTGGGAAAGCAGGGTACACTTCCATGATGACAAATAGTTCAGAATAACAAGCAAGAAGATGGGAGATGGGGAGAAAGAGAGAGAAGGAGTGAGAGGAGGAGGCAGACCTGCTCATTAGGCCCTAAAAGTGAGGCTGAGGAAACCAGAAACCTGAGCAGGATCACATAGCTGGAGGAAGGTTCGCAGGGACCCAGACTCAAATTCCTGGTGAAGAGCCTGACCCCTTCTCGCTCGTGACAGCTACCTTCCTCTGAGGGCAGGAGCTTGCTTTGTGTGTTCTAGAACCTTCTCAGGACCAGCAGCCTGGGCATCCAGCCAGTGCCCGTTGGAAGTGCAGAATCCTAGACCCACAGAGTCAGAATCTGCATTTGCACGAGAGCTGAACGCTGGCGTCGCCTGGAAGACCTAATATGGACATGCTTGGTCGCATCCCTGAGATTCTGGCTGTTCCTACGGTGCGGCCTGGCCTAGGGATTTCTGAGAGCACTGCTGACACTGTTGTGCAGCCAACATGAGAACTGGTCTCTGGATCACTTAGCAGAGTGGGCAGGACGCTGACTGATGAGGAAGGAAGAAGGGCACCCGAGGGAGGGGCCGGAGGGTGCTCACAGTGAGCCCAGGTCACAGGCTCCCTCTCCTTCCACCGTAGGTGTGCAGAGCGGTCTTTCCAAGGCTCCCCTGGCCTTCATTCCTCAGGAGGCCATCTTTGGTTCTGTGACTCATTTCTGAATCCCTGGGAGGCCTTTGTCTGAACTGGTACCAGTCGCTCTTGGCCCCTGGCTTCAGTTGGTCATTCTTAGAGATTGACTTTCTTTTCTCTCCTTCTTCCTTCCTTCCAATCTCTAGGTTGGTGAACTGCTCTCTCACTTCCAGCTTTTGTCAGAGCCTCTTCTCAGCCCTGAGCACTAACTGGAGCCTCACCGAACTGAACCTCAGTGACAACACTCTGGGGGACTCTGGCATGAAGGTGTTATGTGATATGCTCCAGCATCCTGGCTGTAACATTCAGAGACTGTGGTAAGAGCCTGTGTGTGTGTGTGTGAGAAAGAGAGAGAGACAGAGAAACAGAGACAGAGAGAGAGACAGAGAGGAGGACTGGAGGAAGATCTCAGACCAGATCAGTGGTTTACGAGTTTCCTGGGGCCGCCATATCAAAGTGCTACACACTGGGGGCTTAAACAACAGAAATTTACTTTCTCACAGTCCTGGAGGCTGGACGTCCAAGGTGAAGGTGTGAGCAGGGCTGGCTCCTTCTGATGCCTCTCACCTCGGTGTGTAGACGGCTGTCTTCTCACTGTGTCCTACATGGTCTCTCTGTGTCCTCTTCTTCCAAGGACGCCAGTCCTGTTGGCTTAGGATCTGCCTAATGACCTGGTTTTAGCTTAATTACCTCCTTAAAGGCCCTGTCTCCAAATACAGTCACATTCTCAGGTCCTAGGGATTAAGACTTCAACTATGGATTTTTGGGTGGGGACACACTTCGGCCCATAACAATTGGGAAGGCGAAATGGATTGGAGGCCAGGTGTTTGGGAAGTTTCAGATGGGGAAGAATGAAGGGGAACTGAAAATAAGTTATTTGTTGGTGATATGACAAAAGGGGCACGACCTTCAACATCCTCCATTTCCTCATCAGCTGTGCTCACAGAAGAGAATTGGAGAGTTTCGTCATACACGACAATGGCCATCTGGGCTGGAACCCATCACAACATTTTGCATAGATTGAACCATTACAGGGAATCTCCTGTAGCTTTATTAACAAAGTGCTTGCTCTGGGCCCACAATGTGAATCAGACTCACCTGCCCCGAGTTGAGCCCACAGTTGTCTGGCCATGCCCCCAGCCTTCTCCCATCATACAACAGCATTTTTGACAAGCTACGCAGCCAGTGTCAAAGCCTACCGCTCTAGGACATTTTCACACCTCCCTCTCCTGCTCATCATACTTACCCCAACATCAATCTCATCAATTTTACCTACTGTACAAGCCATTGTCCACTTTTCCTCATCCTCACTCCACCAGCCCAGGTCCAACAACCATGATCCCTTGCCTGGATATGGCAAAGGTCTCCAAGATCATCAGCTTCCCAGGACAGGATTCGTGTTTGTCTTGCCAATGTCTCTAGAATGTCTGGACAAATGTCTCAGCACATCTTAGTGCTCAGAGATGCATACTGAGTTGGTATTGGCTATTTGGTCTCCGTACATCTGCTCTGCTGCCTACCAATCCATTCTCCACACAGAAGTGAAAGTCAGAGGGTTATTTAGAAAACCCCACGATGATCATGCCATTCCCTTGCTTAAATGCTTTCTCTTTGCTCTTTTGATAAGTTATGAATCCTCTTCTTGCCTTCAAGGCTCTGGCTGGTCTGGGCATCTAACCTGCCTCTCCATCTGCATCCCACACCACTCTCTCCATCACCTCTGTGGGTGCCCCTGTGTGATTCCAGAGAGCGAGACACAAACAGGAGACATGGGTGACAACAAGATGCTTTGTGCATAAATAGAAATTTAGTTGTCCATTTGCTTCTAGTTGGTGTGAAGATGGGGCCAGAAAGGAAGGTGGCCAACAAGCTCCAAGACATATGAATGATTGGCATGGAAAGGAGAAGGAATGTTGTCCTCGCTCCTATGACAGGGACAAATTGTTATTTGTGGTGGTGGTGTTGGTGGTGGTGATGTTGTGTGTGCACATGTGGTTGAAAACCAATCCAGAATCAGAGCTGCTTCTCCCTTCAGTGCAGCTGGAGGGCTGGGATTCAATCATCAAACAGCATAGCAGGGACATAGCGGTTCCACCCTAGGAAGAAAGGTGTTCCCCTGCTTGAACATGTGGTGAAGACATGGGCCCACAGGCTCATACCCTTCTCATGAACGAAACAGGAACATGCCATTTACACATTCGACAGTTGACCCCTGTTGACGGAGGGAGTTCACCCATGTGCTCAGCAGCTGTGGTCTTGGGCCGTGAGCTGGGGATCCTGAGTTAACTTCCCAATATGTTTTGGGCTGTATTCAGGGTTTCTGATAAGATGATGCTTTCATGAGAACTTGGTTAAAATTTCCCGTTTGTAACATGAGAACACGGGTGCCCCTGATGGTGCTGAAAACAAGCACAGACGGGAGGGCGGTGACAGCAGCCGTGTTCTGACGCTTTCTGCTTCTGTACTTGGCGTGAAGGTTGGGCCGGTGCTGGCTTTCCCATCAGTGCTGCTTCAACATCTCCTCAGTCCTGAGCAGCAACCAGAAACTAGTGGAGCTGGATCTCAGCCACAACGCCCTGGGAGACTTCGGAATCAGACTTCTCTGTGTGGGACTGAGGCATCTCTTCTGCAACCTGAAGACGCTCTGGTGAGTCTGAGCTGAGCTCCTCCATGAAGCGTGAGCTGCGGCTTCAGCAAGCCATGATGGGCCAGAGTCTCAGGGGGAGAACATCCTGGCTCCTCAGAAGATTCCCGGCGTGTCTCTCTGGGTGTTTGTCAATAACTCAGTCAGTGTTTGCTGGGGGAAAGCCATGTTCTAAGCCATGGAGGGAACTTAAACCATCAGCGAAATCCTGCTTGCCTCTAAGGTTTTCACAGCTCAGCTGAGAAAATAAAGCCAAGGCGGTGCATTGCTCTGGGAGCGTTTGGGGGCTTCATGACAAGCCCTTGGTCGGGAGGTCTAAACAGGAAATGGTGTTAAAGCCACATAGCCTTTCACTCAGTGCTTCTGGGAGAATTGAATTCCGAAGAAGAGAAGGAAGAACTTGATAGTAGGGCCAATTTACACCCATTAGGATAGTTATTATATAAAACAAAACAGAAAATAGCAAGTGTGGGTGAGGATGTGGAGAAACTGGAACAACCCTGCATTGCGGGTGGAAATGTAAAATGGTGCAGCTGCTGTGGAAAACAGTATGCCAGTTCTTCAAAAAACTAAACATAGAATTACCATATGATCCAGCAATTCCGCTTCTGGGTATATATCTGAAAGTGTTGAAATCTGGCACTCAAATACGTATTTGTACACCCATGTCCATAGCAGCATTATCCACCAAAGCCAAAAGGTGGAAACAACCCAAATGTCCATCAGTAGATGAATGGATTAAAAAAATGTGGTGCATCCACACGTATAGCCTTAAAAAGAATTCGGACACAGGCTGCAACACGGGTGAACCTCGAGGACATTATGCTGTGCGAAATAAGCCAGACAAAAAAAGAACAGAAACTGTAGGATCCCACTTATATGAGGTCCCCAGAGTAGTCAGATTCATAGAGACAGAAAGTAGAACGGTGAGCGCTGGGGCTTGGGGGACGGAGGAGTGGGGAGTTAGTGTCTTATGGGGACAGAGTTACGGGTTGTGGTGGTGGAAAGAGGTTCTGGAGACGGATGGGGTAACAGTTGCACAATAATGTGAATGTACTTAGTGCCACTGAACCATACACTTAAAAATGGTTACAGTGGTAGATTTTATGTGTCTTTTACCACAATAAAAATAAGTGTAGGGATCTGGGAAGATGTAGCATTGGCGTGGGCTTGGAAGGGGTCCACTTGCTGTTACACCAAACAGAAAAGGAAACAAAGTGTTAGTATGGAGCCTGGATGCACTCTTCCCATGTGTGGCCTGGACTCGAGGCAGCACAGGACAAGTGCGTCCCGGGTCCACAGCAGAGGGTGGGAGAGAGTGGTTGTGACACTCTGCTGTCTCTGCGGAAGGTTGGTCGGCTGCTGTCTCACGTCGGCCTGTTGTGAGGATCTCGCATCTGTCTTGAGCACCAGCCATTCCCTGATCAGACTCTACTTGGGAGAGAATGCCCTGGGAGACTCGGGAGTCGGAATTTTATGTGAAAAAGCAAAGCATCCACGCTGTAACCTGCAGGTACTGGGGTAAGTCTTGGCAGAAAAGCCACTCTCTTCAGGAATGCGTTATTTGGAAAGTGGATGGGGCTTATTCTAAAAAAGGTTAATCAGAGGGAGTGGAGGGTAGAGAACACAGGACACCATATCTGAAGTGGTTTGAAGCACTAGGTACTACCTCCTGCTAGCAAGGCGTGTATAACCATGGAACTGGAGATTCTGAGAGTTGAAAGAAGCCTCAGGGATCGTGCAGCCCAATTCCGCACTGAGGAAACACCTGCTTCCAAGACACTCACGGACACCCCCGTTCTCTGTGTGAACGCTTCCAAGCACCCCGGTCACCACTGCGCAATGCAGCCATGCAGGAGGAGAGGGTTCTTGTTTCCACGCAGCACCTGCTTTGTGGCTGTGCATCGGTCCCCTGGGCTCTGCTGAGACGCGGATCTCAGCTCCCCAGAGACGGCATGCACACTTTACGTCTTCCCCCCTCTGCCTGGGCGGCTCTAAATCCTTGGCTAGGACGTGGTTTAGCATCTTCACCAGTTCAGTCCTAGGAAGGGGCTGGTCTGTTAATGTCCCTGTTTGAAGCGCAGTGCCCGACCTGAGCCCGTTATTCCTAGAGATGTGCAGTGGAAACTTCTCCTCCTGGGGCCGGGCGCTGGACTGTCACTGGTGGAGCCTGGATTTCCTTATGTTTTTGGCAGTCACGTCAGATCATGAGTTCATGTTGGAATTCTGCAGTAAACAATAATACAAAATTCTGGCATGTTTTCTCCAACCAACAGCCAATTCTCTGCAGACACCAACTGGGTGTCTTACAAGTCAATTCAGTTTTGACACTAACTACCCTGAGGTGGTGCAGACCCCACAGAGTGAGGGCTCAGTCCTACAAGACTGCCCCCTCTGCCCCCAACATCAGATGACAGTTGCAAGCAGTGTGTCCCCAGGTTACTCACACTTCTTCCTGACTTGGCTATAAACCCCCTCCTTGGGTTTGAAAATTTGCTGGAACAGCTCACAGAAATCAGGGAAACACTTTACTTACGTATCTGTTATTACAAAGGATATTATAAAGGATACAAATGAACAGTCAGATGAAGAGTCACAGAGAGGTCCAGAAGGGTCTGGAGCACAGGAGCTTCTATCCCCATGGAGCTGGGGTGCTCCACCCTGCCGGCACATGGATGCATTCACCAACTCAGAAGGTCTCCAAATCTCATTGTGCAGAGATTTTACAGAGCTTAATCTCCAGCCTTCCTCCCCACTCCTTCCTAGAGGTTGGAGGGTGGGGCTGAAAGCTCCAAGTCTCTGATCACTTGGTCTTTCTGTTGACCAGCTCCATCCTGAGGCTATCCAGGGCCCCTTCTTAAGTCCCCTCCTTAGCATGAACTCAGGTGTGATCAAAAGGGCCTCCTTTGAAAAGTAAAAGACGCTTCTGTCACTCAGGAAATCCCAAGGTTTTAGAAGCTATGGGCCAGGAAGTGGGTACAAAGACCAGGTATATTTCTTATTATACCACAAAAATACCTACTGATAATCATGCATTTCACCACACATCGCTGCTCTTCCCTGTTCTTTCCATGGGTTATCTCAGTTGGCCTCATAAAAATGATACCAAGTAGGTATCAGTGTTTCCAATTTAAAGAGGAGAAAATGAGGCTCAGCGAGCTTAAGACCTTTGGCCAAGGACACGCAGATGGAAGGCAGTGGAACCCGACATAGACACAGCCCAGTATGACCCATCGCCCTCTCCCCAGCGCCAGTGCAATGCTGGATGTGTTGACAGAGGCTCTCTACAGGGCTTCTTTGTCACCCCCTCTCCAACCTGGGGGGGAGCATCACCTTTAGCTCTGCTAAATTTCATCTTACCTTTCTTCTGACCCATTGTCTACACATTTTTGAATTGTGATTCTGTCAATGTTAGCTACACATACAACAAGCAAACTGTCGATGTCTTCATTCATATTACTGATACAAATGCCAACCAGGTCGGCATCCAGGACAAACCATGGCAGGAAGGTCTTCCCTGAGGAATAATCCGCTAGCCCATAACTAAAACGTGTGTATGTTCACAAGGCTCTGATCCCTCTCGGACCTGTGTTGTCAGCCCATCCTCAGATATCCCCGTATCTCTTCCCTGGAGAGGTCTATTTATGCCTCTGTTTCCTCCTGTTCTCTTCTCCTTCAGCAATTCGGCTGCTGCTGCTCTTGATCTGCTCAGCACACAATTTAGGCGCTTTATTTTCCAGGCACTCTGTGGGCTCAGCTGTGGGTGCTGACGATGGCAGTCAGTAAAACAGACCAACACCTTGTTCTCACAAACATTCTTATAGGGGGCGACAGACACTGGACATTAGACCAACAAAGCAGTGCACAATACCAATAGGTGCTGTAATAAAACCGGAGAGAGAGTGAGGGCTGCTTCCTTGCCCCGGTGTTCAGCAAATGCCTCTCGGGCAGGTGACATGGGAGCAGGTACTGAATGGAGCGACACCACGAGCCAGGGGAGGAACCGGGTAGGGCGGGATAGGAGCCAGGGGAGGAGCTGGGGGCGGAGTGCTCCTGCAGAGCAGACAGAGGGAAGCCCCCAGAGCACCGCCTCCCAGTGGACCCTCAGCGATCCTGGTTCCGGCTCTTGCAGATCCTTCCCAGTCTTTATCTTAGTTGACATCTGTTGCCTTTAATTCTACTCATCCTCCCCTCCTTGAAACCCTTCTATCTTGTTTTGGGGACACCACTCAGTCCTTCCTGCTAATTTTACAGCTTCTGCTTCTCAGGGTCCTGCAATGACTTCTCTTCCTGTGGTCTGGGGATTTCACCGCTTGGTTTTCTTTTTTACTAACTGTTTCTACGCTCCTAGGGAACTCTCACATAACCCTCAGCTTCAAAAATGACCTGTATTCAGATGGCTCCCAAAACAGGTCTTAAACCCAGATAATGCTCTTGAGCTTTTTTCCTTTTCAAGAGGCTTTTATTTCTTACAGCAGTTTTAGGTTCAAAGCAAAATTGAAAGGAAGATGCAGAGATTTCCCATATATCCCCTGCCCCCACACATGCCCAGCCTTCTCCGTTATCAACATTCCCCACCGGAGTGGTACATTTGTGACAACTGGTGAACTTACATTGACACATCATTATCACCCAAGTGATACTAGTGTACATTGGGGTCCACTCTTGGTGTTGTACATTCTACGGGTTTGGACAAATGTATAATGACATGTATCTACTATTGTATCATACAGAGTAGTTTCACTGCCCCCCAAATCCTCTATGTTCGGCCTATTCATTCCTCCCTCCCCTCAACCCCTGGCAACCACTGATCTCTTACTGCCTCCATAATTTTGCCTTTTCCAGAATGTCATATTTTTGAAATCATATAATATGTAGACTTTTCAGGTTGACTTCTTTCACTAGTAACATGCCTTTAAGGTTCCTCCATGTCTTTTCATGATTTTGCAGCTCACTTCTTTTTAGCACTGAATAATATTCCATCGTCTAGATGGAGTTTATTTATCCATTCACCTACAGAAGGACATCTTTAGCACTGAATAATATTCCATCGTCTAGATGGAGTTTATTTATCCATTCACCTACAGAAGGACATCTTGGTTGCTTCCAACCAAATATGAACAAGGCTTCCATAAACATTTTTGTGCAGATTTTTGTATGGATGTTAAGTTTTCAGTTTCTTTAGGTAAATACCAAGAGGTGATGTTGCTGGATCATATGGTAAGAGAACGTTTAGTTTTGTAAGAAAGTGCCAAACTGTCTTCCAATGTGGCTGCACCATTTTGCATTCCCACTGCCAGTGATGACAGTTTCTGTTGCTCCACATCCTCACCAGCGTTTGATGTTGTCAGTGCTCCAGGTTTTGGCCATTCTAATAGATGTATAGTGGTATCTCATTGTTGTTTTAATTTGCATTTCCCTGATGATGTATGATGTGGAGCATCTTTTCATATGCTTATTTACAATCTGTATATCTTCTTTGGTGAGGTGTCTGTTAAGGTCTTTGGCCCATTTTTTAGTTGAATTGCTTGTTTTCTTATTATTGAGTTTTAAGTGTTCTTTGTATGTTTGGGATAACAGTCCTTTATCAGATACATTTTTTGAAAATATTTTCTCCCAGTGTGGCTTTTCTTTGCATTCTCTTAACACTGTCTTTCACAGAGAAGAGAAATTTAATTTTAATAAAGTCCAACTTATCAATTTTTTCTTTACTGGATCTTGCCTTTGGTGTTGTATCTAAAAAGTCATTGCTCAAGCCAAGGTCATCTAGACTTTCTCCTACGTTATCTTCTAGGAGTTTTATAGTTTTGCATTTCACATTTAGTAAATTGAGTTAATTTTTTAAATTTATTTTTTTAAAGGGTATAAGATCAGTGTCTAGATTCTTTGTTTTTGTATGTGGATGTCTAGTTGTTCCAGCACCATTTGTTGAAAAGACCATCTTTGAATCTTTGATCTGTAGTATTGCCCTTGCTCCTTTGTCAAAAATCAATTGACTGTATTTATGTGGGTCTTATTTCTGGGCTCTCTATTCTGTTCCATTGATCTATTTGTCAATCCTCTTGCCAATGCCACACTGTCCTCGTTACTGTTGCTTAAGAGCAAGTCTTGGGGTTGAGTAGTGTCAGTCTTCCAACTTTGTTCTTATCCTTCAAAATTGTGTTTGCTGTTCTGGGTCTTTTCCCTGTCCATAGAAACTTCGAAATTAATTTGTCGATATACACCAAAAACAATTTGCTGGGATTTTAATTGGGACTGTGCTGAATCTAGATGAAGTTGGGAAGAACTGATATCTTGACAATATCGAGTCTTCCTGTTCGTAAACACTGAATATCTGTGCATTTATTTTGTTCTTTGATTTCTCTCATCAGAGTTTCGTAGTTTTCCTCATGTAGATCTTATACATATTTTGTTAGATTTATACCTAAATATATCATTTTTGGAGATGCTAATATAAATGGTACTGCATTTTATTTCAAATTCCACTTGTCCATTGCTAACATACCGGAAAGTGATTGATTTTTGCATATTAACCTTGCATCCTGCAAAGTTGCTGTAATCGTTTTTTCATTCATTCTTGGAGTTTTTTTGTCAGTTCTTTCAGGTTTTTTGTATAAAGGATCATGTCATCTGTGAACAAAGACAGTTTTATTTCTTCCTTCCCAATCTATATATTTTTCCTTTTCTTGTCTTATTGCATTAGCTGGGACTTCAGTATGATGAAGAAAAGGTGTGGTGAGAGGGGACATCCTTGTCTTGTTCCTGATCTTAGTAGTAATGCTTTGAGTTCCTCTCCGCTAAGTATGATCTTAGCTGTAGGCTTTTTGTAGATGTTTTTGTGTTCCATTATCCTTATGCTGCCCTTTCTAACGGACTTGGATAATTATTGTGGAATTTCTACATTAAAAAAAAAATCTTTCTTCTCTCTCCTCTTCTACCTGCATGATTTCTAGATTTCTATCTTCAAACTTGCTAGTTCTCTCTTTGATATGGTCTGCTCTATTTCCAGTGCTTTCTAATGCATTCTTCATCTCATTTATTGAGTTCTTCAGCTGCAGAATTTCTGTTTCATTCTCTTTTTGAGTTTCAATCTCTTTGGTAAAATATTCCTTCTGTTCAGTGATTTTATTCCTGAGCTCATTGAACTGCCTTTCTGAGTTTTCTTGTAGCTCATTGAGTTTCTTTGTGACAGCTATTTTGAATTCTTTATCAGTCGGATCACAATCTTCTATGACTTATGTTTAGACTCTGGAGAAATGTTATTTTCTTGTTGTGATGCCATGGCTTTTCATGGTGCTTGATAAGTTATTCCTCTAATGGCATTAATTTGGGGGAAATTCTTGGTCATTAGTGTTTTACTAATGTTCTCTTCCTTTCTGTTTTTCTTCTCTTTTTGGTATTCCCATTACATATATGTTACCCTCATACAGCTTCTGGAGTTGTTCTACAGTTCTTGGAGGTCTTGTTCTTTTTTTCAGTCTTTTTTTTTCCTGCTTACTTGTCAGTTTTTGGAGGTTCTGTTGAGATATCCCCAAGGTCAGAGATTCTCTCCTCAGCCGTGTCCAGTCTCCTAATAAGTCCATCAAGCAATCTTCATTTCTGTTACAGTGCTCTTTGTCTCTAGCATTTCTTTTGGGTTCTTAGAATTTCTGTCTCTCTGCTTCCATTGCCCATCTGTTCCTGTATGCTGTCCATCAGAGCCATCGGTGCATCAACTATAGCTGTTTTAAATTCCTGTTCTGATCATTTCAAAATTCCTGACATGGCCGAGTCTGGTTCTGATGTTTTCTCTGTCTCTTCAAACCCTTATTGCCTTTTGAAACGTCTTGTAATTCCTCCTTGATACTGGACATGATGTAGTGGGTGAAAGGATCTGCTTTCAATAGACCTTTAGTGATGTGGTGATGAGTTGGGGGAGGGAAGCGTTCTATAGCCCTGTGATTAGGTCTCAGTCTTTTAGTGAGCCTGTACCTCTGGACTGTGACTTCTAAGTGCTTTTCAAGTGCTTCTCAGCTTTTTCCCACTCCCATAGGTGGGACAGGATGGCTAGAGAGGGCAGGAGTGGAGTGTTTCCCTTCCTTCAGGTCCTTTGGGCTCTGATAATGTCTCAGCCCGTTAGGCTTTGACTACCTAGTTTCTCCTGAGGACAAGCCTTGCTAAGAAGCCTAGAGTGCTCTAGTATATTTTTAAATGATTCCTTTTCCCCTCCCCCTGCAGGAAACACAAAGGGATTTTTCTCTGATATTCACTGAGCCCCTGGTGGTTGCCTGAATGACTGGTCTCCCTGGAGTTCTGGTCTCTCGCCCCTGTCCACAGATAGCCTCCAGCTACTTGTCAGTTGTAGTTCAGGTTCCCCTACCCGGCACTGGTTCCCACGAGGTTTCAGCCTGTGGGCTTCTGACCCAGGCTGTAATTCTCACTGTTTGCTTCTCTCTCCGTCTCCAACCTGGGAGCAGCAGACTGCCCTGCAACCACACTTCTCTCACAGATCTAAGAAGAGTTGTTGATTTGTCAGTTTGTTCAGCTTTTAACTTGTTGCCAGGACAGAGTGCAGACTTCCAAGCTTCCTACATGCTGGACTAGAAACTGGAAGCCCTGCTTATGAGTTTTTTATTAAAAATGCAAGACATGCTTAGCGTGAAAATATCAAATAATTTACATACATAAAGTAAGAAGTGAAACCTCCTTCACAACCCACTTCTGAGAGAACCATTTCCAACAGGGTGATGAGCAAACTTCCAGATATTTTGTTATATGTGAACATTTATCCATTCATCTGTCTGTCCATCCACCCACCCATTTCAATATACTCTACGTGTTGGGTTTCCAGAGCTTTTGTAACAAAGCATCACAAAAGGGGTGGCTTAAACAACAGACGTTTATTCTGTAATAGTTTGAAACCAGGAAGTGTGATGCCTCTTTCTGTGTTCTCTCTCAGGATTGCTTAGTTTATTCAGGGTCTTTTGTGATTCCATATAAATTTTAGGAGTGTTTTTTCTACTTTTGTGAAAAATACCATTGAAGTCTTGATAGGGATTTCATTGAATCTATTGATGGCTTCAGGTAATATTGACATTTTAATAATATGAATTCTTCTGTTTTATGAACAAAGGATTTCTTTGCATTTATTTGGGTCTTCTTCAATTTCTTTCATCAACATATTGTATTTTCAAAGTGGAGATCTTTAATCTCCTCAGTTAAACTTATTCCTAAGTATTTTATTGTTTTTGATGCTGTTGTAAATGGGATCGATTTCTTTATTTCTTTTTCAGAAAATTTGTTATTATCATATAGATATGCTACTGACTTTTGTATGTTGATTTTGTATCCTGCAAGTTTACCAAATTCATTGATCAGATTTAACACTTTTTTAGTTGAGTCTTTAGGATTTTCTGTACATAATATCATGTCATCTGCAAATAGAGACAGTTTTACTTCTTCCTTTCTGCTTCTGATGCCTTTTATTTCTTTTTCTTGAGTGATTGCCCTGGCTAGGACTTCCAGTACTATGCTGAATAGGAGTGGTCAAAGTGGGCATCCTTTTCTTGTTCCTGATCTTAGAGGAAAAGCTCTCAACCTTTCATCATTGAGTATGATATTAGCTGTGGGCTTGTCATATATGGCCTTTATTATGTTGAGATGTATTCTGTCTATGCCTAATTTGTTGAGTTTTTTTTTTTTTTTATCATGAATGGATGTTGAATTTTGCTAAATGGTTTTTCTGTGTCTCTTGAGATGATCATATGATTTTTATCTTTCATTTTGTTAACATGGTGTATCACATTTACTGGTTTGTGTATTTTGAAATATCCTTGCATCCCAGGGACAAATCTCATTTCATCATGGCTAATGATTTTAATGTGATACTGAATTTGGTTTACTAGTATTTTGTGGAGGATTTTTACATCTATGTTCATCAGGGATGTTGGCCTGTAGTTTTCTTTTCTTGTAGTGTCCTATCTGGTTGGCATCAGGGTAATGCTAGCATCATAAAATGATATTGGAAGTGTTTCCCCCTCTGATTTTTTTGAAAACTTTGAGAAGGATTGGCATTAATTCTTCTTTAAATGTTGATAAAATTCACTATTGAAGCCATCTTCCTTTCCTTTCCTTGTTGGGAGTTTTTTGATTACTGATTCAATCTTCTTACTAGTAATTTGTTCAGATTTTCCATTTCCCCTTGATCAGTCTTGGTATGCTGTGTGTTTCTAAGAATTTTTTCACTTCTTCTAGGTTGTCCAACTTTTTGGTTACAGCTGTTCATAGTGACCTCTTATGATCCTTTGTGTTTTGTGTTATCAGTTGTAATTTCTCCTTTTCATTTATAATTTTGTTGATTTGGGTCCTCTCTCTTAATATCTTGGTTTGTATAGCTAAAGCTTTATCAATTTTGTTTATCTTTTCAAAGACCAACTCTTAGTTTTGTTAATCTCTCTACTGTTTTTCTGTTCTCTCTTTTGTTTACATCTGCTCTAATTTTTTTTAATTTCCTTCCTTTTGGTAACTTTGGGCTTAGTCTGTTCTTCTAGTTCCTTGAGGATAAAGCTAGGTTGCTTATTTGAGTTCTCTCAATTTTCTTGATGTATGCATTTATAGTTAGAAACTTTCCCCTTGAAATTAATTTGATGCATCCCATAACTTTTGGTATGTTGTGTTGCCATTTTTGTTTGTCTCAAGATACTTTTCTTATTTCCTCTATACTTTCTTCTCTGACCCATTGGTTGTTCAGGAGAGTGTTGTTTAACTTCCATGTATTGAGTTTTCCAGTTTTCATAGTGTTATTGATTTCTAGTTTCATAACACTGTGGTCAGAGAAGATACTTGGTATGATTTCAACCCTGAATTCACTAAGTCTTGTTTTGTGGCCTAACATATGGTGTATCCTAGAAAATGTTTCATGTGTGCTTGAGAAGAACGTGTAGTCTGCTGTTGTTGGATAGAATGTTCCAACCAAAATTTATTGTCTGTCAGTAGTGGAGGCTAAAAGTCCAAGATCAAGGTGTCAGCAGGGCTGTTCCTTCTGATGCCGGTGAGGAAGTATCTGTTCTATACTTCTCTTCCAGCTTTTGGTGGTTTGCTGGCAATCTGTGACATTCCTTGGCTTGTAGATGCTCCACCTCAGTCTTAGCCTTTGTCTCTACATGGTTTTCTTCCTGTGATGATGCGTGTCTGTCTTTGTGTCCAAATTTCCCTTTTTTGTAAGGACACAGCTCATATTGGATTAAAGTTCACTTTAATGACCTCATCTTAACTAATTACATCTTCAGTGACCCTATTTCAACAAGGTCACATTCTGAAGTACTAGGGGCTAGGACTTCAACATAAAAAGTTTTGGGGGACACAATTCAACCCATAATCCTCTATCTGTCAAAACTGGAAAAGTAATGTGAATACTTTCCTATGATTTGCTTTTTTTCACTTATTGTGGATACATTACTATGCTAGTATATACAGATCTACAGATTTGGGTATAATATTCCATAGGCATTATGGTAATTTATTATTTTATTTTATTTTGTTTTATTTTTTTAGATTGGAACCTGAGCTAACAACTGCTGCCAATCTTCTTTATTTTCTCCCCAAATCCCCCCAGTACATAGTTGCATATTTTAGTTGTGGGTCCTTCTAGTTGTGGCATGTGGGACACCGCCTCAGCACGGCCTGACAAGTGGTGCCATGTCCGTGCCTAGGTTTCGAACCGGTAAACCCCTGGGCCACCAAAGTGGAGCACGCAAACTTAACCACTTGGCCATGGGGCCAGCCCCCCTGGTAATTTATTTAGCTGCTCAGTAAATGATGAACCTTTGGATGGGTTTCTACTTTTTCACTATTACAAACAATTCTGAAAAAAGTGTGTATGTGTGTATATATATAACTTTATATCTGTATGACTGTTTCTTTTGAGTGGATGCCTATTAGTGGAATTAATGAGGCAAAACTTTTAGGCATTTTATATTTTGTTAGGTATAGGCAAATTTTCTTTTTTTGAACTTTAGACCTTTATCTCTGCCTGCATATAATGCCCCCCCCCCCCAAATATTACACAAGCGTGAGACACTGAGCATTTGCAACATGTTTTAATTCCCGTAACTTACTCCCACCCCATCCTTTTGTCCTTTTCTTGCCCTCTCCTTACAGCCTTGTTGAACCGTGGGACTTTCCAGGAAGCTGACCAGCCAGTAAACAGGGGACAATCCTAAATTTTCTCCACTTTCAGTTCCCTCTACCTCTTATCCTTTTTTTTCACACAACACCAAAGGGAGTTTTCTAAAATGCAAATTTGATAATATTGAGCCTTTGCTCAAAACACCTTCGAAAGTTCTTCTCTGAAATCAGAGTGGAGGTGGCATACCTTGGCTTGGCACACAGGGCTGTCCCTCACCAGTGCTGGATGGCTGCCCCGGCCCCTTCACCTAACATGCAGTTCACTCCATTTGGAGTTGTATTGAATTATTGTTTAGTTCTAAGCACCTGACCTACTCTTTCACCACTTTCCTCCTGCCTGGAGAGTTAAGTTTAGTCTCCTACCCCCACGGTCCATCTAGGAAGCTCCTTCTCATTCTTTCAAGTAATTTCTCTGATCCTGTTTTTCCATTTAAAAATAGAGACAAAAACAATGCATGCATCTTAGTTTTGAACAATTCAATGAGATAATCCTATTTAAAGTCATCCTCAGACAGCCAAGGCCATAGTAAATATTCAATAAATGTTATATCTTCTTCCTCGATTTTCTTTGAGACATTTTTGTGACATAAGGTATATCATTAGTAAATTTTTAGAAACCAAATAATTTAACTTAATACAGTACATGACAAGATATTTGTGCTCAGTAAATGTAGAACTGAGTTAGTGGGTTAGTTGAGACCAAGATATATGATGTTGGTTACATTCCTCTAATCCAGCAGATTGGTTGGTAAGACTTGTTTGCTTGATTTTCTAAACATTTTATTACGTCCTCCATCTATCCATAACTCAGTCTCAATAGTTAACAACATTCTGATAATTCAGATGTGACTTATTCTTAACAAAACCAACTTGCCTGCTTGTAACTGCTGCCATTTCACTGTGCTCTGTTCCTCAAACATCTGTTTCGTAATCCCTTCTAGTCCTTTTCTGGAAATAGTGGTAAAGCTTGCCATTCTGTAACTTTCAAAATATTCTTTTTTCTTGTTTTTTCCAAAATATTCTTTCCTTTCCTTTTTGATGACCATCTCCAGGTTCCTGGAAAGTTCTTCATTTTTGCCGGTGTGTTTCGCCTGTTTGGGCTGCTATAACAAAAATGCCATAGACTGGGTGGCTCAAACATTTATTTCTCCCAGTTCTGGAGGCTGGGAGCCCAACATAAGGGTGTCTGTAGATCATCTGGTTTCTGGTGAGGACTCTTCATGGCTTGCAGACGGCCACATTCTCCCTGTGTCCTCACATGGTGGAAGGGGCGAGAGAGCTCTCTGAGGTCACTTTTATAGACGAATTAATCCCATCATGAGGGCTCCACCCTCACGACCTAATCACCTCTCAAAGACCCCAGCTCCTAACGTCACCACATTGGGGGTTAAGGTTTCAACATACGAGTTTTGGAGGACACAAGCATTCAGTCCATAACAGCTAGTGATCCTGCAATTTCCTTCTGCGTGTTCACTAAGGACCCCTGACAAAAATTCTTCGCAGCTGGAGGCCACTCAAAACGTGCTTTGTTTCTGCTCCTTCCTCTGGGGCTGCATTTCCTTCTTCGTCCTGCTGACTCTTCCTCGTTCATTGTGATTCCTCCTTGACCTGGAGGATGGAGACCAGTGGGAGGAGAAGTGCTTCTGTCTCCTTGTGGTCATCTGTTCAAGCTCCACTGTCTGAATGACTTCTTTCTGTGTTTCTATTTACCTGATTCTAAGTCACCTTAGAGCTTAGACACGTGCCGTTGTTAAGGATCCTGGCAGGAAGGAATGTGACGGCACAAGACGTTCTTAAATCAAGGCTTCATTGAAGGCCTGGCGTATATGGCGTCCACCCTCTGACTCCTATGCAGGACTGCACAGCTCTCTATTTCAGAGCCCACGTGCTCTCGCTGCGTGATAGAACATCCTCAACTAGACCCAAGAGTAGTACATCAAAGATCTTAATTCCGTGAAGTGAAATGCAACCTAGGGCTTTGTGTTCTGAGAGGCCCTTACAGTGCAGGAGGAGGAGGGGCTGGACAGAACGGGCAACAGAGGGCGGACGACACCGGAAAGCTTATGTCCGGGTCCCCTCTCCACCACGCACTTGCTCTTTGACCTCGAGAGAAACATGGTCTGATGGGACTCAGGTTTCTAATCTGTAAGGGTCAAGTAATAGTTGCAGCGGCACTGCCCGCTTGCCCGGTTGATGTAAGAATCAAGCAAGGTAGGCCTCTGCAGGCTTGCGGGAATTGTTAGGGTCAACTGAGGAGTCTTTCTGGAAGAAGTGGTGCTGAGGAGCATGTGTGGTCAGAGGGAGTGTGTGTAAGAAGGAGGAGGAGCGTGGAGGGAGTCTGCATCAGTTTGCTTTCGTTCTGTCTCTTCTACTGATCCCAGCAAAACATCTGCTGAGACCATCGTTTGTCTCTCTTACGGGGCCAGCGGCAGGGAGTCGTGCTGTCCTCAGATTACATCCGAGAGGCTGGCTCCTGACCTCTAAGTTGAAGGACGCAGATCTTCAGATGAGATGAGGTTTCTGTGGTGAGAGGGCTCTGCCATGTCTGAGGAAGGCTGGCCGCTGAGGATGCTTCTCCCTGTCCTTCCACAGGTTGGTGAATTCTGGCCTCACGTCAGGCTGTTGTCCAGCCCTGTCCTCGGTGCTCAGCGCCAACCACAATCTCAAGCAACTCTACCTGCGGGGCAATGCTCTTGGAGACACGGGGGTCAAGCTGCTCTGTGAGGGGCTCTCGCACCCCAACTGCAAGCTGCAGATGTTGGAGTAAGTCCCTCAGCTTGTTAGGGTGACGGGCACACACGTGGCTGGGTGGGGGGAAGTTGGAGGGAACAATGACGAGATCATCTGTATCTGAGGAGAGATGGAGTCCTCCCAGGGTTTGGCTTATTATAGAATCGTGATACTGGGAGGAATTCTACTTTTTGACGGTGTAAAGGTAAGTTCTGAAGTTCCTCTCACCACAAATTTCTCTACCACGAAAGAGTGGGGCAGAATGGCACTAGTATTTTAGGGAAATTCATGAGGGGACATAGAATTTGGGAAAAATCAATTGGCAAAGTGCTGTCACTAATTTGATCTGCACAATCCAGTAGACTGGAAAAAACGCTCCCACCTGAGGAGGGAAGAATAAGCATGGGTCTGTAACACTGGTCCAAGCTCGTTCCTCCTGTGCTTCCTCTGCGTCTGAAACGGCGCAGGCTCAGACCTGGGCGAGCTGGGGAGGGTCGGGCACAAGTTCTGTAAATCACCCTCCTTCTTGCAGGTTAGACAGCTGCAGCCTCACCTCACACTGCTGCTGGGATCTGTCCACACTGCTGACCTCCAACCAGAGCCTGCGGGAGCTGAGCCTGGGCGGCAACGACCTGGGTGATCTGGGGGTCATGCTGCTCTGTGAAGTGCTCAAACAGCAGGGCTGCCTCCTAAGGAGCCTGGGGTAGGTGTGCTCTGCAGAGCTGCACGTGGCAGCGTGCAGAGTCATCAGTAAACGTTGACTGGGTCCCAGAATCCGGGACGGCCTCACTTGCACTCAGAATGAGGTGGGGCCTGGGCCAGCTGTAGATTTTTTAATGGAGTATATGAGTCATGAACTGTATGTTCAACTTCATCCAGACATTTAGAGTAATCAAGGTTCAGTTTGGCGGGAGAAGATTTCTCATCTATTTCCCTGAAAGAAGCATAAGTCCCGATGAAAGTGGCTGAATAGAATTGTATTTCTGTGCAAGGGACTGTGCTTTGTGCAAGAATGAGACCAGTCTCTGGGTCATCTTAATTGCAATGGTCTTTGTGTACTGGAGGTACCGTCAGTCTTGTTTCTGAGGATTCTAAACGGAAGAGAGTGCTCCAGAAACATCCAGATCAGGGACTCCATAAAATTCAGCCTAGCTGCAGTTGTGAGGACCAAGGCTCCCTTCCACTATCAGTGGTACCACTGAGGCACCGTTGCCTCTCTGGGAAGAGCTTCCTGGCTGGTCTCTGGCCTGATCACCACTCTCCACTGAAGACAGTTCCTTTACTCGGCTTTGGGGCGACACGCTCTTCTCTGGATTTTCTCCTACTTCATCGGCTGCTTCTGCTCAGTCTCCTTTTCGCTGCTCTTCATCATCCTGACCTTTACACGCTGAGTCCCCAGGTCTCAAGCATTGGGGTGACTTTTCTTCTCTACACTTTCTCCCTCATTTACACCATCTAGGCTTCTGGCTTTACTATATATGTGCTGTGTCTCCCAATTTATATCGCCATGAGTTCTTTGTCCCCATGCTTGTCTGACCTTCCACTTGATGTCTAGCAAGCCTCCCAAACGTCACGCGTGCAAATCCGAGCCTGTGCTGTTCCTCTCTGTCTAAAACCTGCATCTTCCCACCTCAGTGAGTGGAAACTTGGTCTGAATTTCTCGGGCCAAAAACTCCTGGTGTCGTCCTTGATGCCTCTTCTTCCTTATGCACACATCCAATCCATTGGCAAGTCCTGTTAGCTCTGCTTCACAGCAGGCCCACTCTCTGACCACTTCTTGCCAGCTCCATGGCTTCCACCCTGGTTCAAGTCACTGTCACTTCTTGTCTGCACTGTCCTGATGGCATTCTGCCAGGCTGCTCTGCATCTACTCTTCTCACCATAGCAGATGGAGGGTGTAGCTAAAATGTGAGTCAGAACATATTACTCCTACCACCATGCTCCACAGACTTCCTATCACGTAAGAGCCACTAACTCACGGCAGTGCCTCAGGCACCATGTGTTCTGCCCCCACTGCTTCTGCAAATTTGTCTTCTCCTCACCCTTATTCCTTCTGCTCCACTCATACCAGTCTCCTTGCAGTTTCACAAAAACCCGGTCACCTCTGGAACTTTGCACTTGCTGTTCCCTCTGCCTGGAACTCTCTCCCTTTTGATAGTCACATGCTTGTTCTCACACATCCTTAAATTCTCTGCTTAAAGGTCTTCTGTGAGAGTCTGTCTCTGACCATCCTACTTAAAACAACAGGCCACCATGCTCTTCCCTCTTATCTGCTTATTTTCCTCCATAGCGTTGACCACCATCGTACATGCTATGCCATTTTCCGGTTTGCTTTCTATATCTCACCACAAGAATATAAATTCTGTTAGCCCAGGGACTTCTGTCAAGGCTGAGCACTGACTGGAATGCAGGTTTGAATAAATAGAAATTCAGATCACATTGTATCCTTCTGCAGACACAGAGGGGCACGTTGGCTGCAGGAAAAGCCAACACTCCCGGTGCTGAGAGAAACAGAGAAACAAAGGGAGGGGTTGGTCAGGATGAAGCTGGAGACGTTGCTGCATGTGGGGTCACTGAGCCAGCCCTGAAGGGCACTCTGGAGATGAGTGACAGGCTCAAAATGGACTGGGAAAGCAATCAGCCTGTCTCGTCAGCTCGGGCTGCCATAATAAAATAGCATAGCCTGGGAGCCTTAAACAACAGACATTAATTTCTCACAGTTCTGGAGGGTGGGAAGTCCAAGATCATGGTGCTGGCTGATCCGATTTCTGGTGAGAGCTCTTTTCCAGGCTGGCAGGTGGCTGCCTTCTTGCTGTGTCTTCACATGGCACAGAGAGAGAAAGAGAGAGACAGAGAGAGGGAGACAGAAGTGTGCACTCAGGTGTCTCTTCTTACAAGGGCACTAATCCCATCACGAGGACCCACCCCCATGACCTCATCTAACCCTAACCACCTCCCAAAGGGCTCATCTCCAAAACCATCACATTGAGGGTTAAGGCTTCAACATACGACCTTCGGAGGAACACAGACATTCAGTCCACAGCACAAGCTAATCCAGATTGCTGGAAACGATGCAAGTCAGAGGGCTGATTTCTGACTTAAGTTGTGAGGGAACTTTTTAAAAAGAGAAGGAAGAACTTATATCCAAGAAGACTTGAGGGGCATACCAAGCGACTGCAATGTGTGGACTTTATATGGCTCCTGATTAAACGTACATAATATGAAAAATTTATCAGACAGTTGAGGAAATTTAGACACTGATTGAACATAGGTTAATACTAAGGATTATTAACTATTTTAGGTGTGATAATGGGATTGTGGTTATGCTGTTAAAAGCTTTCTTCACTTAGTGTCACTCAGTGAAGCATTTATGGGTGTGTGAAACGCTGTGTTTAAAATAGTCCATGATGTGAGGAGCGAGAGGGAGACAGAAGCAACAAGACTGACCAGGAGCTGTTAATTGTCAGAGCTGGGAAATGGGCACGTGGGGGCACATTATACTGTTCCCTCCACATGTACATATGTTCAAACATTGCCAGACTCGAAGGTTAAAAATATAACAGCAACCACATCAGGCATGAAGCGTGGCAGCGGAGAGCGAGGAAGCCCATGGGGTTAGGGGGGGTGAGGAGATGGGGTGGTTAAGGCCAGAAACTCTGAGTGTCATTTGGAGAGAATAACCCAGGCTCTCTGTTTGTCTTGACAGTCTGTGTGAAATGTATTTCAATTATGAGACAAAATGCGCATTGGAAACACTGCAGGAAGAAAAGCCCGAGTTGAGTGTGGTCTTCGAGCCCTCGTGGTAGCGACGGCGTGGGGCTGCTGGACGCCCATGCTCTCCGGCTGCGCCATCCGGTGTGGACCAGTGGAGGGACGGTCCTCCATCAGGGTTAGACCAGAGCTCTGCCGTTCTTCTGGGCCGTGTGGGAGACGGAAGCCTGCGGGTGGTGCCTTTGAGGAGAGAGTGTGAGCGCCTCCTGTGGCCCTGGGTCGAAGACAGCAGGGCCACGGAATCCTCCAGAGGGTGTGGTTCTCGTCACGGCGCCTCCTCCCTCCTCCGAGGGTGTGCTCCTCTTGGTGACCTTAATGGACTCCTTCAATAAAGCACTTTCTTTGTGCTTTCTTCTCGAAATTTTCTTCCCTCAGACCTTTCCTTCTTTTTGTTCTGTTTATTTTGCCCATATCATCACTCCTGCCATCTTGTTCTTAACTGACGGTAAACAGGACGAGTTAACTGTATATTATGTTGCAATTTTGTGGCAGTAACTTATTTATTTTTGTAACAGTTTTATTTTCTAATAAAACGATTCGTGTTTATTGTAGCTCGCTGATAATTCAGAAGATACAAAAACTTTGTTATATTTATTGAGTTGTGTGCTTTCCTTAATTTTAAAAGATGGTGCCTAGAAATCTTTTTACTTATTTATCTAAACTACTAAAGATAAATTAAATTTCTTTACGAATTTTTAAAATCTCTTTGCCAAATGATTTAAATTGTAATGAATGGGAAAAAAAAATCCCCTCACCCTAACTCTGATGGAAATTTCAGCTCTGCTAGGACAGGAGGTTGAAAATCAAGCAGAGGAAGGTTTTAGAGGAGATGAGGCTACAGCCACAAAAAGAAGTACTATGTAAAAATGTGTTTTGCCTTCAGTTATAAGAACTTATCTTGGATTTATCTCATCCCGGGAGAAGTTCATTTACGCCCTTCACACAGCATTAAATCACTAATAAATGTTAATAAATTGCTTCTCTACACATGGGGCAACTCTTGAGCCATGTGGAATTGTTCAGGATGGAAACAGTACTTCCTGTCAAGGAGCCATCCAGGCCAATGCTACTCAAAGTGCGGACTGTTGATATAAGCAGCTTGTGCAAGAATGTAAACCAACCACATTGCCAAGTGTGCTTTTTAGATAAGCTGACTTTTTTCAAGCTGAGACTTTCTCAATAAAGGAAGCAGTATGTGATTCATACTCTGGTGCAAACTCTGTGTCTGGTCCAGGACCAATGCTTTTGAGTAAGTCTGATCTAGGTGTTTGTTTTCTGCATCTTAGTGAGGTGAGCTACTGCACACAGACCCCCGCTACAAACACCTTGACATGCAGGATAAAATGTGATTAAAAACACAAAGCTAAGCTGGAAAGAGGAAAAGCAAAACTCCTGGGCACGAAGCAGTAATGGATGCTAAACCTACAAAGGAAGTCAAACGAAGAGCAGGGCTCTCGTGTGCTCGGAAAGTATCTCCCCACAGTTGGCTAAGCAGTTATAAAAGAAACACAGTCACTATATAAAGAGCAGAGATTGGACAGGGCCCTGAGCATCTAAGAAACAACCTCAGTGAGGAGAGGTGGATTCTGCTTTCAGATGCGAGAACTTGAGAAGAAACCAGTATTACCCAAGTAGGATCTGGCTGAGAACACGTAGCCAGAGTCTAATCTCGGGGAACACCAGACAAACCCCAAGTGAGGAAGTTCTGCTGAAAAGGGCAGCGGGCCGTATTCTGCAAGAGTGTCAATGTCAGTGTTGACAATGGGTAAATCCTGGGGGGTGAGAGGGTCGTATGGGATTGTTCTTTATACCATTCTTATTCTTGCATCTTTTCTGTACATTTGGCATTATTTCCAAGTGAAAAGTTAAAAAATCAAAACAGCAGCTTTCCTAAACACCTGCAATTTAAAATGTAATAAAACTCCTACTAATCATACCAACAAAATTTATCAGGTACCGAGAATAAATCTATCAAAAATTGCATAAAAATCATACAACAGAAGACCCAAATGGTAAATATATGTGTCATATTCACGGATGGGAAGATTCAAGAGCATGACAATGCCAGTCTTTGTCCCCCGAAACTAAAATTCAATGTAATTGCAATTAAGACACTAACAGGGATTTTCATAGAATAGAGAAAGATAATTTTTAAAATGTACGGAAAATAGGGGGCAAAGAGTATCCAGGAAGACTTTGATGACATAGGAGGACTTGCCGTCTTACACATCCAGGAGCTATGATCACTGGTGCTGTGGTATAGGCAGGACACAGTTCATGCCAGGCACAGGCGCGCATGGAAATGCTATTTGTGACAATGAAACTGGGGAGGAAAGGAAGGAAGGTCAGTGAACCTGGCAGGGACAAATAGCCATGCACACAGAAAGATTGTATTTCTGACTCACATGACACAAAAAATTCCAAATGTGATGGAGACAAATTTTAAAAGTAAAGCTACGTGCACAACAATGTGACTATAGTTAACAATACTGTATCATATACTCAAAATTTGCTAAGAGGGTAGATCTTCCGACCACACACACAAAAAGGAAAAGGCCAACATTGTGAGACGATGGATATGTTAATCAGTATGATTGTGGTGATTATTTCAGAACATGTATTTATACCAAAACATCACATAGTACACTATATATAAATATACCATATTTTTTATTGAGGTAAAATTGGTATATAACATTACATAAGCCACAGGTGTACATCAACTCAACATATGTATACACTACAGTCTCCTGGCCACCAAAAGTCTAGTTACCATCCATAACCATACACTTGAACTCCTTCACTCATTTCCCCCACCTCCAAAACTCTGGCAGCCACCACTCTGTTTTCCGTATCTATGAATTTGATTTTGTTTTGCTTGGTGTGTTTATTTGTTTTGTTTCTCTTTAGATTCCACGTATGAGTGAAACCATATGGTGTCTGTCTTTCTCTGACTTATTTCTCTTAGCATAATATTCTCAAGGTCCATCCACATTGTTGCACATGGCAAGATTTCATCCTTTTTATGGCTGAGTAGTATTCCATTGATATATACACCACATCTTCTTTATCCATTCATCCATCCGTGGGCACTTGGGTTGTTTCCATATATGGCTATTGTGAGTAATGCTGCAATGAACATGGGGGTGCAGGTATCTTTTTTAATTCATGTTTTTGTATTCTTCAGATAAATACCCAGCGGTGGAATTGCTGAATCATATGGTAGTTCTATTCTTAGTTTTTTGAGGAATCTTCATATTGTTTTCCATAGCAGCTGTACCAAATTACATTCCCACCAATAGAATATGAAGGTTTCCTTTTTCTCCACATCTTCTCCAACGCTTGTTATTTCTTGTCTTTTTGATAATAGCCTTTCTGATTGGCATGAGGTGATATCTCATTGTGGATTTGCATTTCCCAGTGATTAGTGATATTGAGCATCTTTCTATGTGCCTATCAGCCATCAGTACATCTTCTTGGGAAAAATGTCCATTCAGATCCTCTGCTCTATTTTTAATTGGGCTGTTGGGCTTTTTGCTTTTGAGTTGTATGAGTTCTTTATATATTTTGGATACTAAGCCCTTATCGGATATATGGTTTGCAAATATTTTCTCTCATTCTCATTGCCTTTTCATTTTGATGATGATTTCCTTTTCTGTGCAAAAGCTTTTTAGTTTGATGTAGTCCTATTTATTTATTTTTGCTTTTGTTTCCCTTGCCTTTGGAGTCAGGTCCACAAAAGCATTGCAAAGATGGATGTCAAGGAGCTTACCGCCTCCATTTTCTTCTATGAATTTTATGTTTTCAGGTCTTACATTCAAATCTTTAAGCAATTTTGAGTTAATTTTTGTGTATGGTATTAGATAGTGTTCTAGTTTCATTTTTTTGTGTGGCTGTCCAGTTTTCCCAACACCATTTATTGAAGAGGCTGTCATTTCCCCATTGTATATTCTCGGTCTCTTTGCCATAAATTAATTGACCATATATGCATGAGTTTATTTCTGGGCTCTCTGTTCTGTTCCATTGATCTGTGTGTCTGTTTTGTGCCAGTATCATGCTGTTTTGATTGCTATAGCTTTGCAGTACAGTTTGAAATCAGGGAGTGTGATACCTCCAGCTTTGTTCTCTCTCGAGATTGCTTTGGCTATTTAAGATCTTTTGTGTTTCCACATAAAATTTAGAATTATTTGTTCTAGTTCTGTGAAAAGTGCCATTGGGATTTTGATAAGGATTGCACTGAATCTGTAGATGGCTTCGGGTAGTATGGACATTTTGAAAATATTAATTCTTCCAATCCACAAGCATGGAATATCTTTCCATTTCTTTGTGTCTTCAATTTTTTTCATGAGTGTCGTATAGTTTTCAGTGTACAGTTCTTTCACTTCCTTGATTAAATTTATTCCTAGGTATTTTATTCTTTTGTTGTGATTGTAAATAAGATTGTTTTCTTACTTCCTCTTTCTGATAGTTTGTTATTAGTATATCGAAATGCAACAGATTTTTGTATATTGATTTCGTGTCCTGCAGCTTTACTGAATTCATTCATTAGTTCCAACAGTTTTTGGTGGAGTCTTTAGAATTTTCTATATATAGTATCGTGTCATCTGCAAATAGTGACAGTTTTACTTCTTCCTTTCCAATTTGGATGCCTTTTGTTTCTTTTTCTTGCCTAATTGCTCTGGCTAAGACTTCTAGAACTATATTGAATAAAAGTGGGGAGAGTGGGCATCTTCCTTGTCTTCTTCCTGATCTGAGAGGAAAAGCTTTCAGCTTTTTACCATTGAGTATGATGTTACCTGTAGGCTTGTCATATATGGCCTTTATTATGTTGAGGTATATTTCCTCTGTACCCACTTTCTTGGGAGTTTTTCTTATAAACGGATGTGAACTGAAATCTCAAACTCAACAACAAAACAATTAAAAAATAGGCAAAAGTCAAGATGCACTGAAGAAGACGTGCTGAGGAAAGATGAAAAGATGTTTATCATCAATAGTCATCAGGGAAATTCAAATTAAAACCATAGTGAAATATCATTAGATGTCTGTCAGGATGGGTAACATTTAAAAAAAGTAGTGACAACACTAAATGCTCTCAAGAATATAGAGAAACTGGATCGCTCACAGGTTGCTGGTGGGAATGATAAATTGTACAGCAACTCTGGAAAGGATATGGTAATTTCTTACAAAATTAGACGTGTGTTTACTACATGACTCAGCAATTGCACTCTAGGGCATTTATTGCAGAGAAACACAAATCTAATAATCACACAAAAGCCTGTTCATGAATATTTATAGCAGCTTTATTCATCACAGACCCAAACTGGAAACAACCCGGATGGCTTTCAATGGGTGAATGATGAGATGAGCTGGTACATCAATACCATGGAATACCACCTGGCAATAAAAAAGAAGCAAACTATTGCTACACACAGCAACTTGGATGAACCTCCAGAGAATTATGCTGATTGAAAAAAGTCCATCCCAAAGGTTACTTGCCGTATAGTTCCATTTGTATAAAATTCTTGAATTTGTAAAAGTGTGGAATCACAGAACAGATTAGCTGATGCCAGGACTTAAGGGAGGTGATGATGCTGTGAGGGCAGAAGGCGTGGCTGTACAAGGCAACACAACGGACCCCGTGGGGATGGAAATGCCCTGCATCTCGTGTGCATCAATGTCAATGTGCTGGGCTGCGACATTGTGCCACAGTTTTGCAAGATGTTACCTCTAAGGGACAGAGTGATGAGTTCCTGGGATCTCTTCATTAATTCTTACAGCTGCATATGCATCTATAACTATCTCAAAATACAATGTTTAATTTAAAATAAATCCAGTGTAGCAGGCACAGCGAGAACGCCTTCAGTCATAAGATTGTAACAGTTTGAGATTACTGTTTCCTTTAGTTTACTTCACGAATGACAGCTCTTACATATCTTCTTCTTGTCATTATCCTGACCAGACGTGGAGCTCGTTCTCAACAGAAAGTAGCACATGGGATCTAGACTGAGCAGACTCCATAGGCTGACTACCATCGTGCCTTCCTCTTGACTAGAACTTTGTATTTTGGATTCCTTTTGTAGTGTCAAGAGTCGTGAGATGCGCCTTTTGTTGAGCCAGCGTCTTGCAACTCCAAACCCCACTTGTGCCAGTCAGCTCCATCGCGAGGCTGGGGCTGGGCGCGTGTGTGCCATATTTCTGCTTTGCTTGCTGGTTCCTTGTTTGGCTGCAGCCATGTGGGGCGACACAGGCGAGCAGGCTGCAGGCTGGGGCTAGTGGAGGAGACGTGCTCCTCCCTCTTTGATTCCTGTTTGTTTTCTTTCTTATTCGTTTGGCCCTGCCAGTGTTTTTTCCACCCTGTCAGTGGCAGTTGGTGAGGTAAATAGCAACGGAATCAAGATTCTCCAACTTTGTGGTGAGCAGAACCAGCAACACCCCTTCCTCAGAAGTAAGAGGTCCAAAAATTTATACTCCCAGGGGCCTCTCCTCTGGGCCATCCGCTTGAACAATTCTTGTCCTTTCCTGGTGGTTCCCTCAGTGTAAGGGGTTATTGCTTCTTCCTTTTGCCTTTTACCTCCTTCATTAGCTGGCTAATGATTCCTTGTAATAAATTGTCCCTTTTAAAATAACTGAGACGGTGTCTCTTTCCTGGTGGCAGCCCGATGGGAGCAATGTTACACTTACATTTAAATTTAAGAATAACATTGCAGGGTGTGTGAAATTTTGCTTTTGGTTAGTCCACTGTCTGGACAACTCAGGTTACTGGCTCTTGGCATTGGTGTTGATAAATGAGAATTCCCATGCATGAAATGCCACATGTTTAATTCTGTGAGCAATGGAGCTGGACAAAAGCTGACCTCCCCTCGAGTCCGAGCCCCTCCCTCAGGCCTCACCTGCCATTTTGCTTTTCCCAAACAGCTTCTTGAAAGCCTCCTTTATGTTCTTGTTCCTCAAGGTGTAGATGAGGGGGTGGAGAGTAGGGGTCACCACAGTGTAGAAAAGAGTCAGGAACTTCCCTCTCTTTTGGGAAAAATGGCTCTGGGGCTGGATGTAGACCGCAGTGCAACTGAGCAGAAGAGGAAGATGACGGCCACATGGGATGAGCAGGTGTGGAAAGTCTTGTTCCCCCCCTTGTGGGACTGGGTGACCAGCGCCACCCGGGCAATGTGCCTGTAGGAGACAAGGATGAGCAGGAACGGCCCCATCAAGAAGAAGGAGCTGATCACTGAGATCTGGAGCTCATTGACGTGTGTGTCCCCACGGGCCAGGAGGATCAGTGCAGGGACCTCACAGACAAAGTCATCTACCTGGTGGTGACGGCAGAAGGGGAGCTTCAGGGTGATGGGCGACTGCACCAGGGTCCTGAAAGTCCTGCTTGCCCAGACCAGGAATGCCAGCTTGTGACTCAGCTGCGGGTGCATGATTACTGTGTAGTGTAGGAGTCGGCACACTGCCACAAAGCGGTCAAAGGCCATGAGCAGCAGCAGCACACACTCGGCAGCCCCCAACCCCAGGGGGGTGTGCAGCTGGACCACACATTCCAGGCAGGTGATGGTCTTGTCTGGGCCCCACAGGTTGACCAGCAGTTGAGGGATGCAGCTGGTGGTGAAGCAGAGTCCAGGATGGACAGGTGGATGAGGAAGAGTACACGGGTGTGTGGAGGTGGGAGTCCAAGTGGGACAGGAGTATGACGGTGGTGTTGTCCACGAGGGTGACCATGTAAAAGATGGCTACAGCCACAAAGAGGGTCCTTTCCAGCCTGGGGTTACCCAAGAAGCCCAAAAGGATGAAGCCCCCCAGGGCGGTGTCGTTGGCAAGTCCACCCAGCACCCGCCTGGAACTATACGGAGCAGCACATCAACTAGAGTACCACCTGCAGGAGGCAGAGAAAAGGGACTTTTGATTTTAGAAAATTGCCTGTCCTGTATTAATATTTCCTCTAAACTTTCACTGGCCTTTCCTCTCAGTTCCCTTTTGGACGTTTTCATCTGTTCATTTCTTCAGACTTGGATGATTCTAACAAAGTCTTAGAAGGCAAGAATGTGGTAGGCGAATGTTCGGAACCAACCCTTGCCACCACGAACAACTATACACCAACAAACTGGACAATCTGGAAGAAATGGAGACATTCTCAGAATCATTCAAACTACCAAGACTGAATCAGGAAGAAACAGAAAATCCAAATAGACCAATTACTGGCAAGAAGATTGAATCAGTACTCAAAACCCTCCCAAACAAGAAAAGCCCAGCACCAGACAGCTTCACTGGTGAATTCTAGCAAACATCTAAAGAAGTAACAATGCCAAACCTTCTCAAACTCTTCCAAAAATTGGAGAGAAGGGAACACTCATTTTACAAGGCCAGCATTACCCTGATGCCAAACCAGAAAGGATACCACAAGAAAAAAAACTACAGGCTAATTTACTTGGTGAACATAGATGTAAAAATTCTCAATAAAATTCCAGCACAGTGAATTCAGTAGCACATCAAAAGGACCATTCGCCATGATCAAGTGGGATGCATCCCAAGGATGCAGGGATGTTTCAACATATGCAAATCAATCAGTGTGATGCACCACAATAATAAAATGAAAGAAAAAAATCATGAGATCATCTCAAGAGACGCAGAAACAACATTCAACAAAATTCAACATCTGCTCATGATAAAAACTCTTAACAAATCAGGAATAAAAAGAACCTAACTCAACATAATACAGGCCATATATGACACATCCACAGCTAACATCATATTCAATAGTGAAAGGCTGAGAGCTTTTCCTCTAAGATCAGAAGCAAGACAAGGTGCCCCCTCGCACCACTCCTATTCAATATAGAACTGAAAGTCCTAGCCAGAGCAATCAGGCAGGAAAAAGAAATAAAAGGTATCAGAATTGGAAAGGAAGAAGTAAAATTGTCTTATTTGCAGATGACATGATTTTATATAGAGGAAAATCCTAAAGACGCCATCACAAAACTGTTGGATCTAGTCAGCAATTCAGTAAAGTTGCAAGATACAAAATCAACATACAAAAATCAGTTTCTGTACACTAACAACTAATTACCTGAAAAAGAAATAAAGAAATTGATCCCATTTACATGGGCATCAAAAACAATAAAATACTTAGGGATAAACTTAACTAAGGAGGGAAAACATCGCTATGCTGAAAACTACAAGACATTAATGAAAGAAATTGAAGACACAAATAAATGGAAAGGTATCCTGTGTTCATGCATTGGAAGAAGAAATATTGTTAAAATGTCAATACTACCAAAAGCATCTATAGATTCAATGCAATCCCTATCAAGAATCCAATGGCATTTTTTATGGAAGTAGAAAAAACATTCCTAAAATTTATACGGAACTGCAAAAGACCCTGAATAATCAAAGAAATCCTGAGAAAGAAGAACAAAGCAGGAGGCGTCACACTTCCTGATTTCAAATTATATTACAAAGCTACAGTAATCAACACAGTGTGCTACGGGCATAAAAACAGACAAGTAGACCACTGGAACAGAATTGAGAGCCCAGAGATAAACCCAAGCATGTACAGTCAACTAAATATTTGACAAGGGAGCCAAAAATACTCAATGGAGAAAAGACAGTCTTTTCAATAAACGGTGGTGGGAAAACTGGATATTCACACGTAAAAGAATGAAACTTTTCCCCTATCTTAGACTATTCACAAAAATTAAATCGAAATGGATTAGAGACTTAAATGTAAGACCTGAAACCATAACACTCCTAGAAGAAAACAGAAAACCTCCTTGACATGGGTCTTGGTAATGATTTTTTGGATATGACACCTAAAGCCCGAGAAACAAAATAAAAAATAAAACAAGGACTACATCAAACCAAGAAGCTTCTGCACAGTAAAAGAAACCATCAGCAAAGTGAAAAGACAATCTACAGAATGGGAGAAAATATTTGCAAGTCATGTATCTGATAAGGGGTCAATATCCAAAACATATAAAGAACTCATACAACTCAAGAGCAAAAAGCCAACAACCCAAATAAAAAATGGGCAAAGAAACTGAATAGATATTTTCCAAAGAAGATATTCAAATGGCCAACAGGTACATGAAAAGATGCGTAACATCATCAATTATTAGAGAAATGCAGATCAAAACCACAAGAAGATATCACTTCACATGGCTATTATCAAAAAGACAAGGGATAACAAGTGTTGAGGAGGAAAAGGAGAAAAGAGAACTTTCATACACTGTTGGTAGGAACGTAAACTGGAGTAGCCACTTTGGAAAACAGTATGGAGGTTTCTCAAAAAATTAGAACTAGAACTACCATATGATCCAGCAATTCTGCTTCTGGGAATATGTCCAAAGAGAGCAAAAGCAATAACTTGAAAAAAATATCTGCACCTTCATGTTTGCTGCAGCATTATTCACAATAGCCAAGGCATGAAAACAATGTGTCTACTGATAGATGAATGAATAAAGAAGATGTGGTGTATATATACGATGAAATATTATTCAGCCACAAAAAACGAGGAAATCCTGCCATTTGCAACAACATCAATGGACCTCGAGAGCATTATGCTAAGTGAAGTAAGTCAGACAGACAAAGACAAACACTGTATGATCTCACTTATCTGTGGAACGTAAAAAACAACAACAAAAAAACAAAACACAAACTCCTAGAAAAAGAGATCAGATTTGTGGTGCCCAGAGGCGGAGGGTTGGGGAGGGGGAAGTGGAGGCAGGTACTCAAAGGTACCAACTTCCAGTTATCAGGTAATAAGTCCTGGGGATGCACAGCGTGGTGACTGTAGCTCACGCTGCTGTGTGACGTGAAAGAAGGTCGTTAAGAGAGCAGGTCCTAAGAGTTCTCATCACAAGGAGAAAAGCTTTTTCTCTTTTATTTGCTTTTTCTTTTATCATATCTATACGAGATGATAGATGTAATCATTTCACAATGTATGTAAGTCAAACCATTATGCCGTGTGGCTTAAACTTATATGGCAATTAGGTCAACTGTATCTCAGCAAATTGAAAAACACTAATCGTCACCATCCTTTCTGCAGGAGCATTACTGATCCTTCTACCCTTTTCTTTAGAATCAAGGTCACCTTTGCTTCTGCTTAAGTGACTTTAGCTTATAAAATTTCTCCTCAGGCCTCCTAACATAGTCTCCCAGTCAGCAGAGAAGGTAAGAAGGAGGAAACCCACTGCCTTGAAGGTGGTGAGGAGAGTGGGCGTGCATGACCACACGCGAGGGCTCCTGACGCGTGGCGGGGGTGAATGGTGGAAAACGGTCATTTCCTGTTGGGCTTTGTTCTCTGCTTCTGTAGTTTTAGGTTTGAAAAGTTGGAAAGTGTGTCCTTTTTCTATTAGCGCTTGTGGAACACCAACCAAGTCAGGATCCTGTGTCTGATTCTTGGGGACACTAAAGGACAGCTGCACTAGCAGCGGGGGGCACCCCGGGATGCCCGCTGATGAGCTGCTCAGGGGGGTCCTGCCTAAACCCTGGCCCTCAAACAGTCGTGACCTCATTCTCCATGTAGGTATTTAAAAATAACTGTCCAGGGGCCAGCCCCATGGCCTAGTGGTTAAGCTTGGCGCACTCCACTTTGGTGGCCTGGGTTTGGATCCAGGGCACGGACCTACACCACTAGTCTGGGGCCATTCTGTGGCAGCATCCCGCATATGAAAATAGAGGAACATTGGCACAGCTAACTCGGGGCGAATCTTACTCAGGAAAAAAAAAAAAGAACAAAATCCAACTGTCCAGGTTAAGAATGGTTTCTTCACATGGTGGGTGCTTCAACCTCAGAGGGGACGCTCTAGGGGCATCAGAAATCACTGGGAGTGAAAAATGCATGTCAGAATATCTCAAAGGAATGTCCTAAATAGGCAAATCTACAGACACAGAAAGTAGATGTTTGCCTAGGGCTGGGGTTGGGGGGAGTGGGGTGTAAGGGTGATGGCTAAAGGGAGTGGGGGCTCTTCTGGGCGAAAAGGAATTCTGAAACAGTGGCGATGAATTTACAACTCTGTGAATATACAAAAAAACATTGAATTCTACATTTTTTCCAGTTCTATTGAGAAATAGTTGACCTACATCCCTGTATAAGTTCAAGGCATACAGCACAATGGTTTGATTTATGTACATTGTGAAATGGTTACCATGCTAGATTCAGCTAACATCTGTCACCCCATATAGATACAAAAAAAGAAAAGAAAAGAAAAGAGGGGCCGGCCCCGTGGCCGAGTGGTTAAGTTTCCGTGCTGCACTTCAGCAGTCCAGGGTTTCACCAGTTCAAATCCTGGGCGAGGACGTGGCACCCTTCGTCGGGCCATGTTGAGGCGGCATCCCACATGCCACAAGTAGAAGGACCCACAACTAAAAATACACAACTATGTACCGGGGGGCTTTGGGGAGAAAAAGGAAAAATAAAAATCTTTAAAAAAAAAAAAAGAGAAACGAAATTCATCTCCTCGTGGTGAGAACTCAGGATCTGCTCTCTTGACGACCTTCCTCTATAACACACAGCAGTGTGAGCTACAGTCACCACGCTGTGCATCACATCCCGGGACTTATTACCTGATAACTGGAAGTTGCTGCCTTTGAGCACCTGCCTCCAATTCCCCTCCCCCCACCATCTGCCTCGGGTCACCACAAATCTGATCTCTTTTTCTAGGAGTTTTTTTTTTTTACATTTTACATACAAGTGAGATCATACAGTATTTGTCTTTCTCTGTCTGCTTATTCCACTTAGCACAATGTCCTGAAGCTCCATCCGTGTTGTCACAAATGACAGGATTTCCTCATTTTTTATGGCTGAATAATATTCCGTTATATATATATATGTACTATACATTTATATTTTCTTCATCCGTTTATCCATCAATGGGACTTAGCTTGTTTCCATGTCTTGGCTGTTGTGGATAATGCTGTGATGAACATGGGGGTGCAGATATCTCTTCAAGTTAATATTTTCATTTTTTTGGACATATTCCCAGAAGTGGAATAGCTGGATCATATGGTAACTCTATTTTTAATTTTTTGAGGAACCTCTATACTATTTTCCATAGTGGTTGCACCAATTTACACTCCCACCAATCGTGTATGAGGGTTCCCTTTTCTCCACGTCCTCGCCAACGCTTGCTGTTTCTTGTCTTTTTGATAACAGCCATTGGAACAGGTGCGAGGTGATATCTCATTGTGGTTTTGGTTTGCGTTTTCCTGATGATGAGAGATGCTGGGCATCTTTTCATGTCCCTGTTGGCCATCTGTACCTTCTTTGGAGAAATGTCTATTTAGGTCCTTTGCTCATTTTTTAATTGGGTTATTTGTTTTTTTGCTCTTGAGTTGTATGAGTTTCTTGTGTGTTTTGGATATTAAGCCCTTATCAGATACATGATTTGCAAATATTTTCTCCCATTCGGTAGGTTGCCTTTTCACAATGTTGAGGATTTCATTCGCTGCAGAAGCTTTTTAGTTTGATGTAGTCCCACTTGTTGATTTTTGCTTTTGTTGCTTGTGCTTTAGGTGTCGTATCAAATTGCACATTTTCAATGAATGAAATGTATGGTACAAAAATTATATCTCAATAAAACCGTTGGCTTTAAACATCAACATGTTTCAGAAAGTTATCTCACTACATGTTTTCCCTCAAGATTTAGTCCTTGATATGTTCTGTTCCCTATAGATGCTGTTTTTACTTAGATTTTTATCCTTTTTTTTTTTCCATGGACTTGATGTGGTAAGCTATCAACTGTGATATTTTTCCAAAAGTAGGACGACTGCTTTAGGTCACTGCCTTTCCCTGATGTGGTGGCAATGACACTCACTGGTGGGATGGCGACACTGAGTGTGGAAGAGGATGACAGTGAAATACATCCACGGAGATTCAGGCAGTGATCTCAAATGATCATCGAGGACGTGGCTTCCCTTCCTCCTCTGACCTGCCTCGGTGTCCAACCTTGACGGATTATGAAGTCTGCTCCCTGCCAGCGTTGGTCCCACTTCTCTCCACACAGGTCCTGTGCTTTTTATTCTCTGCATTGTCCTTGCTTTTTCACTTTCTGGAGGAGCATTTCTTCTTCGTCTGTTGCGATTCTTTATCCTTCCGTTGGCCTGATCTCCTGGGCCTCATCTTCCAGGGATCCTGGGGGGCCTTGAGCAAGTCCTTTCCCCTGCAGGAGCCTCAGAGCTGTACGTGACTTTCCGTGTCCAGGGCCCCATGCTCACCCTCGGCTGCCTCTGCTGCTCTGGCGTCCACTCAGGAGGCAACCTTTAAACAAGGACTTTAAGTGATTCTGAGGAAGGGAGACAGCTGGACCCTTCAAGGAACCTGACTCAGAGGGAGCTGTGGGGACATCCTCAGTGAGCGTCCTATTTGCTGTGCCATCTTGACTAATGCGACCTCTCTAAATCACGCTCTCTCATCTGTGTAAAATGAAACTCAAAAATACATATTCTTGGGGCTGGCCCAGTGGGATAGTGGTTAAGTTTGCGCACTCTGCTTCGGTGGCCCGGGGTGCACAGGTTTGGATCCCGGATGTGGACCTAGAACCATTCATCAAGCCATGCTGTGGCGGCTTCCCACATAAAATAGAGGAATACTGGCAACAGCTGTTAGCTCAGGGCCAATCTTCTTCACACACACACACACAAAACCTTTAGTAATTTTTAAAAATGAAGTTTGTAGATCTCCAACCCTGAGCAGGGATACAGAAAATGCTCACTAACTACCAGCTTCCTTCCTCTCTTTGGTTTCTCTGGGCTTCGTGCCTATTTTCTTTTCCTACTTGTGTTTGATACCAGAGGGAAGTACTGAGTTAAGTACTTTACAGGAATCATCTCACTCAGAGTTAACCTTCGAGGGGCTGTCAATACCAGCATGTATCGCAAGTGAGAAAGCAGTGAACTGAGGCACAGTCAGCGACGTGTCCTAGATCCTGCAGCCGCAGCACAGCTGGCAGGGTTCTGAACTCGCTCACTCATGTGACAAGAATCCGTGTGTGCCGGCTCTGCTCTAGACGCAGCACGGAACACAGCAGAAGAAATCTCTACCACCACAGAATGCACATTCTACGGGGAGGAAAGACACTAAGGAAAACTGAAAGGAAAACTATACTGTATGTTCAAAGGTGATAATGAGTTTCATGGGGAAAAAAAAGTAAGGACACGTTCTCTTCCTCCAGCTTCACTGAGGAATGATTGAAAAATAAGCATTGTATATCTTTAAAGTGTACAACCTGAGGTTTTGGTTACAGATACAATGCATATGTGTATCACATATACATGATTCAGGTAGAAACACTTGTAAAGAAAAAAGCAAGTGAGCAAGACTTTCCTTAGGAGATGTTACAACCTCTATGAAGCCACGGCTCTTAAAACCTGGTGATCAGAAGGTACAAACTCCCAGTGACAGGATGAATAAGGCCTGTGGATGTGGGTGACGATAGTCAATACTGTCATGTATATTTGAAATTTGCTAAGAGAGTAGCTCTTAAAAGTCCTCATCACATTGAAAAACACTGTAACTGTGTGGTGATCGACATTAACTAATCTCATTGTGGCGATCATTTTGCAATATATACATTATCAAATCATTATGTTGTACACCTTAAACTTATACAAGGTTGTATGTCAACTGTATCTCAATAAAACTGGAAAAATAAACCCTGGTAGATATTGGTGCAAAGATAGACAAATAGACCAGTGGAACCAAACAGAAGGTCCAGAAAGTGACCCAGTTGCCTGGACAACTGGAAGCAGAATCGTCATTAACTGTAGGAAGAGCGGGTGGACCTGGGAGAGACAAGCAGTGTGGACAAAGTCAGATCAGTCCAGCTAGACCTGTTCCCACAGTTATGCACGGTCGTGGGGCGGTTTGATCCCAGAGTGAAGCCGGGCACCCCACATCCAGTGCCTGCACCGACAGCGGGTCCCCCTGGCTGTGCCCACCCTGGTCTCCTTCCTCTGCTGCAGCAGAGGCCGCTTCCTGAGTCTGCACTCCCGCAGCAGTGGTGGCAGCTTGCTCCATCTTCCTTCCTCTTAAAGCTCTCATTTAAAATGCTGCCTCTTGGCTCAATGCCAGAGGATTGCCACATCGCGTTTCTAAATAAATCTGGCGCCTACTCCTCCCGTACAAGGGCCACTTGAAGTCACAAAAAGTTTTTGCAGTTATGTGCATGATAAATGGCCACCATCATGTCCGAGATTGATTTTTCTAGTAAGTGCAGAAAATCTCTAAGTGTCAGGAACAGTGTAAAATGTCAGAGAGGGAGTATTTGTACCACTTTCTTTTAGTTTTTTTAAAGAAGTGCTGCTTTCTTAGTCTCTACATTAAAAATCATAATCTAGAGAGAGGAGAGGATGATAGCTCCCAGGTCCGGGGTGAAGAACTTGGGGGCATTCTAGGAAGGTGGCAGCCCCAGTGTGTCCCCTCCCGAACCCCGTTCACCTTTCTAATAGGAGCAAGAGGGTGGCCACAAAGGGGACGCAGCCAGGGCCTCTGGAGAAAGCATGGGTCACACATTTGTTTCCCCTCTGTGCCCAGTGGGAGCTGAGAGATGAGGATGGAAGAAACCAAGGCCCTGGAGTCTTCCGGCTTGTTGGAGGCCTGAGCACCGGACAGCTGTGGACTCTGCCTGGGAGGGTGCTCCAGTCTTAAGGGATTTGCCGCTTGGTGACCTTGGAGCTCCCGGGATTTACTCCACGCCCTGTGGCTCAGGGGTTGACCTTTGGCTCAGCAGGGACATGGTGACGGGATGCTCCCTGGAGCCCCACGGCTTGCAGGTCCAGGGATGGATGGTTGGCTCCCTCTCCCCGCCGTCCTGCTGGGTTTCAGCAGCAGCTGCTGGAGGCACAGCCGTGCGTCCAGGGGGCTGCTCCTAACTTCCAGTGCGGTCAGATTTGCGCCCCTCATGCCTCTTGTTCTCTTTATTTCAAGATCTTGTAGTGGTTAAGATGAGGCTTCGGGAGTCCGCGTCTGTGGTACAACAAAGAAGTATATTTGGTCTTTGTCCCTAGTGCCCGGCACAGAGCTTCAAAAACCCTTGGGATTTCCTGAGGGATGGGAGTGTCCTTTGTTATTTATTTGTGGAAAGCTCCTTTCCACCACCTGGATTAATTTCAGTGGAACTCATGGTGGGCCCCTGGATTGTTTCAAGCAAGGGGTTGGCCACACCAGAAAGACCAAGCATGTAATTAGAGGATCAGATCTTTCGACTCCATTGCCCCTGCCTCTGAGTAGGAGAGAGGATCTGGAGACGGCGTCCATCACATGGTCAATAATTTAATCCATCAGGCCTCCATAATAAAGCCTCCAGTAAATCCCTGGACACTCAGGCTTGGCAGGGCTTCCTGGCTGGTGTCACGCCCGTGTGTGTGTTGGGAGGGTGACACACCCTGACTCCAGAGGGACAGAGCACGGAAGCTGTGCATCAGCCCCAAAGCAGACCTTGTCCGCTGCGTCTCTACCATTTGGCTCTTCCTCTATTACAAAATCGCGATCCTCATACAGAGCGCTTTCAATGAGTCATGTGAGTCCTTCTGGTGAACCATTGAACCTGAAGGCTGGGCTGTAGGAACCCCCGAATTTCCAGCCGAATTGGTTAGAAGGGGCTGGCCCCTGAGACTTGCAGCTGGTGTCTGAAGCGGGGGCAGCCTTGTGGGACCAAGTCCCTTAAACCAGTGAGATCTGTGCTAACTCAAGAGTCAGCGTCAAAATTGGACAGAATGGTTGGACACTTAGTAGGGAATGGAAAATTGCTGCTCGCACGCAGGGTCTCAATCCTCCACCTGCCTGGTCACCTCGGGCAAGTCACCCCACTTTCCTGCATGTGTAAAAATGCAGATAATGATTATATCCACCTCATTTTGTTGCTTTCAGATTTAAAAGGCACTCAACGCATTCAGACAGCACCAGGGATACGACGAAATATATTTGCCCCTCTTTCCCCTCTCACCATGACGCCCCTCCATTTTGACGAGAGCAGCAAGTGAGTGACTGTCATGGATCTCTGGCTTTGCTCTTAGGTCACAACATACAACACCCACGTCCAAGAATCACTTAAAGAGTCACGTTATATTCGCAGACAGGCCAATATATTCCCAAAGCTTTCTTGGCAAAAATGATACTTTCGATGGGATACCTGAAGAGTGCACCTCGTGTCCATTCCTCTTCATGAGTGCTTCTCACATTTCTACACAAAGTGCTCATAAAAACAGAGAAAAGTGAATTTCAGTAATACAGAGCTGAGCACCAAAAGCAGACAAAATATTTGAAATCTTGGCTTTCATTATAAAAACGTATCTACATTTTTCTATCTATGATGTCAGTTCATTATAATGGAAGCCTGCTTTAATTTAATTATCAGTTGACTTAGTTAAATATTTTCTCAGAAAACCTTGAGTAATATTTATCCTTCTGGAAAATTCACCATGTTCATGCTGTGGCTTTACGTAACTTGGATACTGAATATCCTAGGGGCCCCTGGTGCTCCTGCTGTCTATGGCTGCCTGCCAAACCATCCCGAAACTTAGCAGCTTAGAGTAACAACTGATTTGTTAAATCTCATCATTTTGTGGGTTACGAACTTGTGCAGAACTCAGCTGAGAGATTCTTCTGCTCCAGGTTGTGTCTACTGAGGTTGCTGGGTGGTATTCACCTGGTGGGTGGGCTGGTCAGGAGGGTCTAGGATAGCTCCACCCGGGTGTGGCAGAGCCAGCTGGAAGCCTGGCTCAGGTGGGCCTGTGACGAGAGCAGCCAGCTGCAGCCTCCCCAGCACCGTGGTCTTAGCTGGCTAGTCCTCTCCCCTGGAGACTTGGGGACCCAGAAAGAGCGTTACTAGCAGGAAGCTCGTAAGCAGATTTCTTAGGGTCCTGCCTGGGAATGTCTAGCATATCACTTTCTCTTCCTTCTATCAGTCTCCCCCTCTCACTGCAAGGATCAGAAAAGACTTGGAGATGACCTCTAAGCTAGCACATCTCTCCTGGAAACAGTCCTCAGGGCCCTCAAACATGTCCTAGAATTAGACAGATCACTACATAGCTGTATGTGTGGACTGACTTCCTTCAGATCCATGTTACATGGCTTTCATTGAATTGAGTCCGGGACCTGTGCCACTAGGAAAAGTTAGAAAAAAAGGCTTATACATCATTGTATGTATTCTCTACAGTAGTTCTAAGGGCTTTTAGCTGTTACCCTGTGGCTGCTCTGTGGCAGCCCAGGGAAAACATCCTTTGTGGTCACGGAATCAGGAATAAACGCAGTCCTTTGCGTCTTTTAAATCAAGTCCTATAGCTTTGTGGTTTATATGTCCCTTTTGCCTTTGCTGTCAGAAAGACTTCCTTAATTTTCCTTTTGTCCTAATTGTCATACAATTGTTATTATTATTATATCTATTTTCTCTGCTAGGTTATGTTAATATTTGGCATATGCATGGCAGGGGGAATAAAAATGAATAAATTAAACATAAATAAAGAACATGAAAAAACAAAATGCAGATCTCAAGTCCTAGCATCACAGCTGCATCTGCTGAAGCAGGAAGGAGGCAGCCAGAGTGGGCATTAGTGCTGGTCTCAGTCCCTCAGTCCAGAAGGAGCTTGGCCAAGTTACTGCAACGTCTCTAATAGATTCTCTATGACCATGGCGGATCATAGAAGCGATTGCATCAGGGAGTTATCTGAGGTTTCAACAAGGTGGTGTACGTGAACACACCTGCTCTGGTACCTGTATCTTGGAAGCCTTTTACAAATGTTGCCCATGATCTTGAACTTATTATTTAAAGTTATATTGTCTGTAACTCTGATTTTGTTTATACCTTGTGTTCTCAGCTAGAGTGTATTCTTTCTTTAGATGAGAGATCACGCTATTTTGATATGTACCCGTGGAATCTAACACAGAGTCGGGCACATCCACGGTGAATATGATGTGCTCGTTCCCAGTCAACAGGGGGGAAACTTTCTGAGGAAGAAAACTTGCGTCATCGAAGGTCACAGGAAGAAGGGAGTGAGTCACTTCATTTCTGGAATTTCTTTGAAAGTCACATATAATTTATGGAGATTTAAGTATATGGAGAAGAACATAATTTATTACAAATAAGATTATATTTTGGTTTCACATTATATATACTTAGGAGTAATGGAAAAGGAAGAGAGAAGATGGGAAAGGGAAAAATAGCAGAAAAAATAGTAAGATGAGAAGGGGAAAGAATCAGGACATTAGAAATTAATTAACTTGACAAATACTTATTGAATGTCAATTCTGCTTAAACAGTTAAAAACATACGGCCTTTTAAAATTAAAGACTCCAGTGGGAGGTGGGATTTCAGAGACTGTGGCCACGCAGGAGGTGAAATGTTCTGGACAGGGGGCTTGGGAGCTCACAAATCTCTCAAAAAACTCACACTGTTCGGTTGTTGACCCTGTAAGCACACAGTACGCTGGGCCCGGGTCCTGTAACCAGTGGAGCTCGACCCGTCTCAGGGCTTCATCTTCTGCAGGGCCTCCAGATCCTTGACAGGAGTCTTCTCAGAGCTCCCTTCACATCCCTATTCCTCAGGGTGTAGATGAAGGGATTGAGGGTGGGAGTGATTATGGAATAGAAGAGCGAGATAAACTTGCCCTGTTCTTGGGAGTAGCCGGAAGGGGGCTGCAGGTACATGTAGATGGCAGGGAGGTAGAAGAAGCAGACCACCAACAGGTGGGAGGAACAGGTCCCAAAGGCTTTGCGCCGGCCCTTGGAGGACCGCATCTTGAGCACTGCATGGGCGATGAAGCCATAGGAGAGAAGGATGAGAGCTAGGGGGACCAGCACAAAGAAGGCCACCAGCACGGCCAGCGTGGCGTCATTCACGGCTGTGTCAGCACACGACAGCTTGATCATGGCTGGCACCTCACAGAAGAAGTTGTTCAGGCTCTGCCGCCCGCAGAAGGGCAACTGCACTGTCAGGACAACCTGAACGAGGGAGTTGCAGAAGCCGCTGAGCCAGGCCACCAACACGAGCTGCAGGCAAAGAGTGCGGTGCATGATGACCGCATACCGGAGGGGCTCACAGATGGCCACGTAGCGGTCCAGGGCCATGGCGGCCAAGATGATGCATTCAGTGCATCCCAACCAGTGGAAAATGGCATACTGCACTGTGCAGCCACCGTAGCTGATGGTCTTCTTGGAGCTGCCCATGTTGACCAGCATCTGAGGGACCGTGGTGGTGGTGTAGCAGAGGTCCAGGAAGGAGAGGTGGCTGAGGAAGATGTACATGGGGCTGTGGAGCTGGGGATCCAGCCGGGACACGAGAATGATGGCGATGTTCCCCAACATGGCCAGCACATAGGACACCAGGAGGACCACGAAAAGAGGGAGTTCCAGCCATGGCCTGTCAGAAACACCTAGAAGGATGAAGTCCTTAGGGGGATCCCCCAAGAAGCTCTGGTTGTCACTTCTCATGCTGAGGCATTTTCTGGCACCTGTGATGAATGAAGAAATTTGGAATGAACAAAACCTGAGAAGAGGAATTAATTGTCTTCCTCATGCCTGTGTCCATGCTTCTATGTGGGTTTCACCCTGTCTGAGCTCTGTGGAGACGCTGAGATGTAGAGTCAGAAGCGGGAGGCAGAACAGCTGTATAAGTGTCTTGCTCTCCCTCCTACTCTGTGACCTTGACTATGTCATTTAATCTTTCCGAACTTCAACTTCTGTATCTATAACGTGGGGAGAAAATACTTGCTTCAACTGCATACCACGTGAATAACAATTTTCTTCCCATCTGGTCAAAGTCTACACAGCTCCCATCACCATTAGAACGTTTGACTTCTCTCTACAAACTCCTTATGGGAATTGGCCACCTCAGGTTTTCTTGTTTTCCCTTTTGGAAGTGATGGCAGGAGGGAGGTGAGAGGTGGCACAGAGCAGGCACAAGGGCTTTGTGAGCAGCTGGGATTAAGTGATGTGAACACACTCTGCTCATCTCCTGAGGCTTCCATCTGCTCTGTCACCATGTCCTGGGCCCTCTGCACCATGCTGCTCTCCCCCCGTGACCACTCACACACAGGCAGCACCATCACTCACTCTGGCAGTGAAAAAAAAACACAATCCAAGATCCTGAGTCCCTGGAGTGAAGGAGCTGAGTCACTTCAGCTGCTGACTTGGTCATGGCTCCCAAGGAGACCCCAGAGTGTAGGATCTTGAGCAGAGGGAGAAAGATGTGGATCCACGGAGGAAACACAGCCCCTGGAGTTGTCTGCTGAACGTCAGATTGCCTCTAGAGCTTCCCCTTCTTGGGAAATTTGAATTCCCTGTACAACCTCTACACCAAGCAGCTGTTTCCTGTTGGATTTGGAAAACACAGCCAACCTGACGTCTGGATTCTATTGCTGTTAGAAAGCAACTGGTTGCCATCTGCTGACTCCTGCAGCCTTTCCAATGAGCTCCATCAGCCTCCAACCTCCTACACTCTCCCCAGGACGTGCACCCTCAGATTCATCATGGGGATGCTATAGTCCCTGATAGGACCGGGAAGAAATTAAATCCTGTGTGTGCAGGTAATTTACGAAGGATTCATTTTCAGTTGCTTATTTGGTGCTTTATGCATAAATGAAAATTCATAGAGATCTGTTCAGCTTAGACACTGCAATTAACAAGCACCCCATCACCACACCCCGAGTCCTACATTCCAGAGAACTCTAGTGTTATTTGAAAACAACCCAAACTGTGGCGTGTAAATGAATAAAGAAGTACAAATTACCTTTCTTCTTCTTGTTTCAAAACTACATACAATTCACTATGAAGTTCCCAACATTCTTGTGGAACACTCAATTATTGCACTTCTCACTATTCTAACAAAAATACTTCTGGGATAAATCTTATAGAACCCGATTATTCTATCCCTAACAGAGCTCAGGCCACAGGTGTCAATGCAGTGAGCAGGGCAGGGCAAAGTCAGGCTAGCCCACTTCTGAGATGGAGTAATCATGCCATTTCCCCTTCGTAGATTTCTGATTCCAAGGTTTCTTCTCAGAGTCTAAACTGGACAAGAAAGGGAGAAGTTGCAGGGATGGTGAAGAAAGACATAAAGGGGTGGAGGGACCAAGAATGACAGAGGGCAGATACAGGCTACACTTCATAAATGCAAATGGCTAGGCGCTCACTCAAGCCAGGTGCCGTGCTGACAACTTCATAGGATTACCTTAGTGCTTTAACGACTCAGCAAGGTGGCTGTTTTACCCCCCTTGTACTGCTGAGCAGAGCGGCTTGGGGAGGATAACTGGTCTACCTTAGCTTATTGACTGTGGCAAGTGGTGAAGCCAAGACTGAAAGCTAGGATCTTGCTAGCACTTTGCTTCTAAAAAGACCTGGAAGCAGCAATAGCATTAGCGCAAATGACCAGGACAGAAGAGACTGCCAGGAAAAGGAGGGCGATGTTCTGGGAGGCAAGGAGCGGGAGTGTGAGTAGGGACCCTACTTATGATTTCCATCAGCATCCCAGGGAGGCACAGCACACACATCTTCTGCAAAACTGGATGCTGTCTGGCCCGACCGTTCCAGCTCTGCCTCCAACCCTTGCTGTCCCGCCCTTTCCACGTGGGGCTCTGCTTCAGACCTGGCTCTGCACTCCCTGGGCCCTCTTCCATCCTTTTGCTGCCCAGACAGAGGTGCTCCCAAGGCGCTGCCTTGCTTCCCTGGGTGAACACAGTAATTTCCACATCTGCCACAATGACCAGTAAGCACGATCCTTCCAGAACTGTCTCCAGCTGTCAATTCTTCTCTGAAGTCCAACATTCCTGTTGACGTTGTTAACTGAAGCATCTCAAATTTAACCTGTCAGCCATTCCCTGACTCAAACCAGTGCCTTTCTTCTAGTTTTCGGCTGCCTCTGCCTCAGTTGCCCTGACTCAAAGTGCTCAGTTATTTTTAATAATGTTCTAGTTCTCATTCACCATATTTCATTAGTGACCTTGTCCCACTGGTTCCACCAGCGCAATGTCACAGGCACAAGCTGTCTATGCCCTCGCCCCTGCCGTCCTGGGCTGCAATGAGCATCCGGACCCCCGGTAGAGCCACCAGCCATGTTCCTGTGGGCAGTCCCTTCCCTGTGCTGCTGTCGCTCGCATTCACAGCGGGGTCGTCTTTCTGAGACTCAGGTCTTAAGAGCAAAGACATCTTTAAGTCTTCCAATTGCCTAAAAAGTAAGAACCCGTCCTTTAAACAGTTACAAGGCAAACGGAGGGATCGTCTCCTTCTCACACTGAGTCCCCTGAGTTTCTTCTGACCACTGCCACCTCCCTCTCTCTTAGCAGCTGCCGTGGGGTCTTTTAATGACAGCACTTGCACCAGGCGTCCTGGCAGGCTGGGTTGTGAGCACACTGATACGCCCTGTGACATACAGCGTCCCCTGTGAGAGACAGAGCCCTCATGCTGTACGTACATGCACGAGTGCGTCCACAGCCCTGTCTGCGTCTGTATCTAACGTTATCACGACGCCTGACGCTGGCTGCTGAAATCCCTCTGGCGGTTGACGGAATGTGTTACCCATGCTGACAAACAAGAGAGGACATCAGATTCACAGCAATGTGAAGAATTTCCAGAAATAAGCTCATGAGAGGGGCAAACAGGGACTCGGTCACAGCTTGTTGTTGCCTATTAGCCTAAACAATCTCTTCCTTCAATATAAAATCCCCACCACCTGGGTACCCAGGGGCGGGTGCTGGTGGACCGGCAAGGCCGTAACTGTGACCAAGCTACACGACATGGAATCTTGGGGACAAGGTTCGAGGACGACTCTTTCCTTCACTGAGATTAACAGGCGGTCTCTCACCATTTGTTTGTATTTCCAGGCCTGCTCTGATGACACGTTTATTCCGGATGGGAGCTCTGATTCAAGCAGGACCCGCAGGTGCGGAGTCGTCTCAGAGCACCATGTCCCCTCTGCCCGAGTCGGGTTTGCTCTGGAGCCCTCCTCTGCCCACTACCCGCTCGCTGGCCCTGCCAGGCCTTGGCTGCCCATGTCCTCCTGCCACAGAGCCCTTCTCTTCACGTCGCCCCCAGCGAACCCACAGGAGGGAGCTTGCTTCCTCCTAACCCGTCCTCATGGATTTCTCACTGCGGACCACCCCTCGGCTCCCAAGTACAAGGGGGGGGTCACCATATCCCCAGAAGGGGGCTGAGGGGTAATTTTTCAGGACGCTTTAGAGATAAAAACTTCTTTCCTAACTAACCGCGAGAGGAGAACGGAGGTGAGGCAGCCTCGAGGAGCACCCATGGGATCAGTCTGCGTGCCAGGCTCTGTCCACGTGCTCCTGTCCCACTTCAGTGATTCGGGGAAAACGGAGAAACCCTAAGGGTTAGGGAGGTCTTCTACTCCGTCTGAGCCAAGATGGGACTCAGCGGGGTGAGCTGCTGAAGCCTCATTGCTGGTTCACAGGAGGAAGTCACCTCCTCACAGGCCCCCAGATGTTGTGACCGTGACCCAGGACACACCGCCTCCGGGGTGCCCACAGCCCCCTTTTATGTGCACGACTCTGCTAAACACCCTGTGGGGCTGAAAAATACTTAAGATCTTGCCTAATGGAAAATTTAGTAATGTGCTATATCGTTAGCTAATAATTTCCAATCTGTTACTTTCTACTTTCTGTAGAGACGGTCATTTCTTTAAAGACAAGAATCTGTCTTACACGTTGTGTAAGCACTTAGCACGAGTAAGGCAATTAATTCATGAAATGACTACTGATTTTGTGAAGAAATCTGAAGGCCTGTTCCTCAAATAACTCCTCGTTCTGCAGGGTGTGTAGGGCCCTGAGCCTGTCAGCAATCCTTTCTAGCGGTGGTGGGAAGGGAGGGGAAAGGGGAAGGAGCCGGAACACAGCAGTGATGGGCCTCTGGACCACAAAGAGGGAGGCCACCCGTCCGTGGGTGAGACAGGGACAGGCCCTCCTGCACTGCCTGCCCCCACCCACACTCCACTGCCTTTTCGTTCTCTAAGTATTTCCATTTGCTGGAGAATTCAGCACAAAGCTTGCTTTCTGTGGGGACTGGTATGTTTGACCTTACCAGCTCTCCTCCTCGGTTCCCACGGCTACACTGGGCTTGATGTTGTCTGGGTGACTCTGACTCAGCATTGTCAGAAACACCGAGAGGCAGCAGAAATGAGGCTCAGGGTCCTTCACACTCGGCAGCATCTGCTCTTCTGGAGAGTCTTGGACAGCTGGTCTGCCCAGGCAGGGGCAGCCTGTCCTGTTCCTGTTGTCTTTTCTAGCTTGAAGTACACAGTTTTACACAGTGCTGCTTAACGTACGAGCACTCTTCATTGGCACCCCCGGCCTCCGTCCCACGGCCCCTTGGTCTCCCACATAGACCAGCGTTCACACTGCTGCGCCTGACCAACCTCTACTGCATTGTGTAGACTTCAGTCTGTCTAGAGCTGGGGACTAACCCCACCTCCACGGTTTCCTGGCTTCTACAGAGGGCTTGGGAAGGGAATGGAGGCTTTGCTAGCAGCCTGTGGTCCTAGTTGGGGAGGGACAGTCAGGGATGGAGTCATCGGAGATGCTCTTCATATTCCAGGAGGACACGTTGTGCTTGCTCTGACGAGGCTGCGGGACCTAGCCCTTACCTGAGTCTCGCCCTCTGAGCAGGTGTGGAGAGGTTGTTCTCAGTCTAGGAGGGTCTGCCTTCCATCACAACCTGCTCGTGGGGGACATGCATTACTCTCTGGACTTTCTCCGAGCGCCGGGCCAGCTCTGTGGATCTGCTCCAGCCGTGGTCCCTGGGGAACCTGCAGAGAGGGGGTACCGTGGAGGTGGTTGAGGCTTGTGCAGTGGAGGTTACTTCTGAGGATCACTGACTCAGGCGACAAGCCATCCCCATGTCACGCTCCCTTCTCCCTTCACAATGATCCCTCGGATTAGACTTGACCTCGTTCTCTCCGCACTTCTATAAGGGCTCTGCTCTTTCTCCCCAGACCCTGAGAACAAAACCTGCTCTCCACTGGCTGCGGAGTTATCCCTGATGGCTTGTTTAATTAGTGTCTGAAGGGTTAGCTGGTAATCGATGTGGTGTGTGAGTTTGAGTGCTTGCAATTAATGGTAAATCCTAGAAGACCAGAAGACCAGAGGACATGGACCAATAACGGGTAATGAGGACTCTGTGGGCTGCTGGAAAGTCTGAGTGGAAGAGTAACTTGAATGGCACATAATTCAGCTAGAGGGTGGGCACTGAACAGGCTTCACTGTCTGTGTGTCTTTGAGCAGCTTAGCCAACCTCTCTGTGCCTCACTCATGTGATCAGAAAAGCACAGGAAACACTAGCATTGTGCTTCGCAGTCTGTTACAAGCGCAAAATGAGTTGGTTTTTGTAAAACACTCAGAACAGTGACCTGCACAGAGTAATGACTTTGAATTTTTTTCTGACACATGGTCTCAGCTGCCTGCTCTGTTTGTCACGTGGAAGGGAAGGACACAGCCGGCATGAAGTGGTGCACGTTTTACTGCATGAGCCACAATTCCCCAGAATAAACACTAATTAGAAACCACCATGAAGAGTCACGCCTTAGGACACTGTTTTTTCTCTCTAGGTTTCGACTCAATCACCTTTGGCCTCTTGTTCTAGATGTCTGAGGGGGAAGGAGGGGAGGTCATGGCAGTGGTTTTATTTTTGTTTTCTGGGTTTTAGGAAGCATTTTGTCTGAATCAGAGGCAGAAGAGAGGGGCCACCCCAAAAGAAGATGGGCAGGTGGTGCTCAAGCGATGAGGTGGGAAAGGTCCCTGGTTCTAAGCATGGCTCTGCTGTGCTCTCTCCCTCAGAGAACCAAATGTGGGATGGGGGACGAATTAGGAACTGGGATGATTTCTAGAGATATAGAGTTGTAAATATCTGTGAAGTTGGAAAAAAGAGATAGAATTGACAGTTTTGTGCAAAGAAAATGCTGGTATAATTAGATGGAAACTCTCACGGCCGAGACTGACACGGAGTCCCTTTGGCATTGTGGTGATTGTCACCTTTCGCTTTCCTTCAGTCACCTGTCCTGCCACTCTTATTGTCAGCAGTCCCTGGTTCTCCAGACAGCAAGGTGGCCTGTGAAGGAACTATGTTTTTCCGTTTCCTTGATAGATAAGCGGAGATAACGAGATGAATGAGACGCTGGCAAAACTTGCAGAAAAATGTGTCAATTCTTCTTTCTCCATTTTCATGCATGCAATTTAGACTTGATGGCTGGAGCCCTAGCAGCCATGCTTGACCCTGAAGCAAACTCGAAAATGAAAGTCGCACACTAGGAATGGGGGAGCATTCAGAGAAGCCAGGGCACCTGATGATCACAGAGGTGCCGTGAGCTGTTGACCTCCAGCTTCTTTGATATGGGAGTGATAACTTTCCATCTTGCTTACAGCACTGATTTTATGTTTTAGGAAACTGAAACTAATTCTGACAGAACTTTCAAGAAGATTTTCTGAAATTTCTTTCTCAACATTAATAATGTTATGAGCTGTAATAAAGCTGTTGCTAGTACTAATCCAAGCCTCTGGGAGAAGGTGACCTGAAGCTGTCTGTGTTGATGTAGACATGATAGCTGAATAATTGAACTAGCAGAGGGCAAATCAACACATTTAATGATCAAGTAAATGATAACGAATGCTTAATGTGGCTGTCGTCAGAGGAGAAGAGAGGTCTTGTTCTGCTTCTTGTTCTTGTTCTGAAGAATAGGAAGCTTCTCTTATGGAGGGGGAGGGTGTGATACGGTTAGCCCATATTTCTGGAATTTCATGATTTTCATCTGTGCGTAAGATTAGCACAAAGGAGAGAAAGTTTTTTTTTTAAAAGATTTTATTTTTTTCCGTTTTCTCCCCAAAGCCTCCCGGTACATAGTTGTATATTCTTAGTTGTGGGTCCTTCTAGTTGTGGCATGTGGGACGCTGCCTCAGCGTGGTTTGATGAGCAGTGCCATGTCCACGCCCAGGATTCAAACCAACGAAACACTGGGCCACCTGCAGCGGAGTGCACGAACTTAACCACTCAGCCACGGGGCCAGCCCAGAGAGAAAGACTTATGCCAATAACTACAGAAAACATCACCAGTAAGTGATGGTGGTCAGAGATGGACTTTTGTAGTCAAATGAACTGGTTCAAACCCCAGCACCTACGTACTGACCATCGGACCTTGTGTGAGTTATGTAAGTATTCTGAGGCTCAGTCTCCTCAGCTGTAGAACAGAAATAATAATATCTGACCACTGGGTTGTTATGAGAAACACTGACATAATACATACAGATATCTTAGTGTAGCTCCTGTTCAAAATTTAATAAGGGGTAGTCCACACTTCTCTTCACTCCTTCTTTGCTTCTGTCGACTCATTCGAGGAAACTTTTTGGGGTGAAGGAAGTGCTCTGTGATTTGACTGGAATAATAGTCGCACAACTGCCTGCGTTTATGAAAACATCAAACTGTGTATTAAAATGGGTGAATTTTGTTGTATGCGACTTATACCTCAATAAAGCTGTAAAAACTTATTTGGGTCTGTATGGAACTACAAGAATGGTGTAGAAAAATAGACATTAAGCAAATCATTGCATGAGTATAGAAATATAATTGTGCAAAGGATTAGGAAGGAAAAGAGAGGACATTGAGAAAAGGCTTCAAAAAGGACCTAACCCCAACTGGGAGAATGGTGCGCAAAGAACAGCTCCTTCTGGATGTGACGTTCAACTTGATCATCATCGTCGTCAAGTGTAATGCCTTCTGGGATGTCTATTGGCAACACTGATGGAGATGATACATAGTCTCACTTCTGAGCTATGTGTGTCTTAAGCCTCTAAAGATGTGAGCTTTGACCCATCTCCAGCAGGACATGCCCTCTGTGTGAGGCAGTGATGGAGTTTCATACCCTCTGTACCTCAACCCGCCCTACTGAATGGTGATGTCCGTAGTATCCATGTCATGATTCATTGACTGGTACAACGAGAACTTTACTGGATTTATGGCCAAGATCTTTGCTCAGGAATAAGTAGAAGGTGACTGGACCATAATCCAGTACCTTTATGATTTGATCTCTTTGGCAACTATTCTAATCAATTAAAACGAAAAATAACGCTGTGTTCACAATTTCCAGGATCAGGAACCAGATAGCCTCTGTCCTGTCTCATCCTTCTGTCTAAAGTTAACTAATTTCTGAAATTACCAAAGGCTCCATGAGAGGTATTATGCAGAAATTGAAAGGCCATGTCTGAGAGGTGCTGTGTGGGAGGTACGCCTCAACTTTCACAAGTTCTTTTTCTGCAGTGCGTCTGTCTGTGAGCCCGGAAGCTGACCGCCAGCTCCCTTTTCACAATCCACTTTCTTGTGGTTCATCACAGAATGGGTATTCCTCACGCCAGCCTGAACATTAGTAAGAAGCATTGCTCTATAGTGCAAACGATGGGATAATTAATTTTACAAAGTATCGTCTATGGCAGAGAGTCCCGAGAGAGCTTAGCTAGGAAATATGAAAGGTACCGTGCCTGACTTGCTGGTGGTGACATGTGAGCCGGGCCCCTTGACTTCTCCCTCTCTTCCAACCCAGCCTGTCAGTCTCCATCGGCTTACTTGCCTCTGTCTCTCATATCTATCGATATCTGGTTCAGGATTAGAATCTAGACTTAATAAGGATATTACAGGAATGCACTTTTTAACACTTATTTAATAAAAAGAAATCAGGCAGATTTTTCAGATGAAAAATAAATCTAACTACCCTAGTTGTTTTGAAAATGAGGACTGGATTAGTTGATGGAATTAGATGGGAGAAGTTTTTAAAAAACGAATAAACTAAACCATCAAATCCAAAGCTCAAGACACATATATTGAAGGCAAATACATGGTAAATAATACATTATGACATACTCCTTTGCAATTGTGTAAACTGATGAAGAATTTGACTGAAGCCAGCTTAAAAGTGTGCAAGCGAGCATCTACTTTTCAAATGCTTTTAGGGCATGTACGGGCACGTGTTCGAAGACCACCATTCTGTTGTATTTGTCTCTCATTTACTCCCAGATGAACATGATTTCGGGAAGAAAATTGCTGCGTTTTTGTTCTCGAGGGTTAGAGTTTTAATATATGAATTTTGGGGAACACAAGCATTCAATCTCTAGCAGGAGCCATGGCGAGTCACCCCAAGACTTTGCAGATAAAGTGAACACCAGAGCATCTTCTGAGAATCATTCTAGAAAAGTCATCCAATGGCTGGAATGAGTCATGAGGAGATGCAATCTACTCTAACTACGATTTATACACGTTTCTGTTATCAAGACCAAACAAAGGGCCCTGTGGAAATCTTTGTCCCTAGACTGTAAACGAGGAAAACTAAAAACGAATCGCAGGCTTTTTACAGCAGAAGGGCAGCCAGAGGAAAGCTTCTAGAGTGAACGGGCGGAGCCTCGTTGTCGGAGAGGAGGGAGCCCTGAGCTCCCATCACACACTCTCATGGTGAAGATGATGCAGATGGATGAATGAAGCTCGGATAGGTGGAGACATGTCCGTCCAGGCACTGCTGGTTTTGGCTTTTGCTTCCTTGTGGACCAGGAACATTTGACCTTCCAGGGAGACGTCGCTAGGCCAGAGAACGCATTGATTTGTGGACGTGAGGATTATACTCCAACCTTCTGTTACCTTTCCCAGTCACTTCTTTTCTGTTTAAGCCAGTTTCTTGTGGCTTTTTAAAAAGTGTTGCACAGACCCTGAGTATATGAGTTTCTAGTTTATACTCAAGATGTAAGTGTATTCCTAATAATCTCCTGCTGCTGTCTGAGCAGCTGCTGGCTTTAGTCTTTGACATCTCCCTTTGGAAATGAATGCTCACTTGTTCCAAAAATCCTGTCTCAGAAACAAACGTCTGTTCTTGTCAGGGATCTCTCTAGAGCACCCCCTCAAAAAAAGTTTCCCATGAAAGGTCTTGAGATTCCTCAGCACTTAACATTCATTCTTTCCTCCTTTCTTGGAAAATCAAGTTATAGTTAATAAACATCGACAACTAAGTGATTTACAGCAAGATTTTTCTGCACCCTTTCCCTCCAGAAAGGTAAATTTCAGAAGTTGAAATGGAATACATCATGTTTTCAGAATTTTTGGAAAAAGAAAGTGTGCCTGCTTGCTCTCTAAGTTATAAAGGGACAAATCTGCCCAACGAACCTGATTCAGATGAGCTAATGGAGCTGAGGTTGGATGCCATCCTGGGCTGTCTTCTCTGCCCTGGGCAGGGTTAGGGAGGGTTCAGAGGTCAAAACCATCACCACCTTGAAGGAGATACCTCATTGTGAGCAACACATTTTTCTCCATCTCCAAAATGTGGGGCTGGGGAGTCAATTTCTGCTCGGATACATGGAAAAAGGAAGACATCTCAGAAAGGAGAGGGTTGAATCTAGTTTAGGTGATATTTAGTTTCAAATAATATCATGGGAAGAGCATAAAGTGGCAGTGTAAAACTGTTGGCTTCAAATCTCTTAGTGAACTAAAATCTCCACCTCTTTTTTTGTTACAAGAGATCAAAAGTAGGCACCACCTGACAAAGGGAGTCACCCACAGCTTTGAAATCATAATGGTTTATAACATTGTGTAATTTCAGGTGTACATTATTATTTATCAATTTCTGTATAGACTGCATTGTGCTCAGCACCAGTAGTCTAATTTTTATCCATCACCATACAAATGTGCCCCTCTACCCTTTTTGCCCACCCCTCCTTCCCCTTCCCCTGTGGTAACCACTAATGTGTTCTCTTTACCTATGTGTTTGTTTATCGTCCACATATGAGTGAAATCATGCAATGTTTGTCTTTGTCTGGCTTATTTTGCTTAATATCATACCCTCAAGGTCCATCCATGTTGTTGCAAATGTGACGATTTTGTCTTTTTTATGGCTGAGTAGTATTCCATTGTATATATATATACCACATCTTCTTCATTCATTCATCCATAGAAGGATACTTGGGTTGCTTCTATTTCTTGGCTATTGTGAATAATGCTGCAATGAACATAGGGATGCATAAGTCTCTTTGAATTGTTGATTTCATATTCTTTGGATAAATATCCAGTAGTGGGATAGCTGGATTATATGGTATTTGTATTTTTAATTTTTTGAGAAATCTCCGTACTGTTTTCCATGGTGGCTGCACCAGTTTGTGTTCCCCCCAGCAGTGTGTGAGGGCTCCCTTGTCTTCACATCCTCTCCAATACTTGTTATTTCTTGCCTTGTTAATTATAATAGTCATTCTGACAAGTGTAAGGTGATATCTCACTGTAGTTTTGACTTGCATTTCCCTAATAATTAGTGATGTTGAACATCTATTCATATGCCTGTTGGTCGTCTGTATATCTTCTTCGGAAAAATGTCTGTTCATCTCCTCTGCCCATTTTTTGATCAGGTTGTTTGTTTCTGTCATTGATTTGTATGAGTTCTTTATATCTTTTGGAAATTAACCCCTTGTCAGATATATGATTTGTAAATATTTTCTCCCAGTTGGTGGATTTTCTTTCTGTTTTGTTCCTGATTTCCTTTGCCTTGCAGAAGCTCTTTAGTCTGATGTAGTCCCCTTTGTTTATTTTTTCTTTTGTCTCCCTTGCCTGAGTACACATGGTATTTGAAAAGATGCTGCTAAGATGATGTCAGGGAGTGTACTGCCTATATTTTCTTCTAGGAGTTTTATGGTTTCAGGTCTTACATTCAAGTCTGTAATCCATTTTGAGTTAATTTTTCAGTATGGTGTAAGATAATGGTCTACTTTCATTCTTATGCATGTGGCTGTCCAGTTTTCCCAACACCATTTATTGAAGACACTTTCCTTTCTCCACTTTATGTTCTTGGCTCCTTTGTCAAACATTAGGTGTCCATAGATGTGTGGTTTTATTTCTGGGCTTTCAATTCTGTTCCATTGATCTGTGTGTCTGTTTTTGTGCCAGTACCATGCTGTTTTGGTTACTATAGCTTTGTAGCATATTTTGAAATCAGGGATTGTGATGCCTCCAGCTTTGTTCCTTTTTCTCAGGATTGCTTTAGCTATTCGGGGTCTTTTGTTGTTCCATATAAATTTTAGGATTCTTTGTTCTATTTCCATGAAGAATGTCATTGAGATTCTGATTGGGATAGCACTGAACTGTACATTGCTTTAGGTAATATACCTAAAGGATATTACCTAATAAATGGATATTTTAACTATGTTTATTCTTCCAGTCCATGGCATGGAATATCTTTCCATTTTTTTATATCTTCTTCAATTTCTTTCAGTAATGTTGTATAGCTTTTAGTCTATAGGTCTTTCACCTCTTTGGTTAAATTTATTCCTAGATATTTTATTCCTTTTGTTGCAATTATAACTGAGATTATATGCTTGACTTCTCTTTCTGCTAGTTGCTCATTAGTGTATGGAAATGCAACTATTTTTTGTAAGTTGATTTTGTACCCTACAACTTTGCTGTAGTTGTTGATTATTTCTAATAGTTTTCTGATGGATTTTTAGGGTTTTGTACATATAGACTCCTCTCATCTGCAAACAGTGAGAGTTTCATTTCTTCCTTTCCAATTTGGATTTCTTTTCTTTCTTTTTTTTTTGCCTAATTCCTCTGGCCAAAACCTCCAGTACCATGCTGGATAGGAGTGGCGAGAGTGGGCACCCTTGTCTTGTTCTTGTTCTCAGAGGATGGCTTTTAGTTTTTCACCATTAAGTACGATGTTGGCTGTGGATCTGTCATATATGGCCTTTATTATGTTAAGGTGCTTTTCTTCTATACTCATTTTATTGAGGTTTTTTTTTTATCATAAATGGATGTTGGATCTTGTCAAATGCTTTCTCTGCATCTGTTGAAATGATCACGTGGTTTTTATTCTTCATTTTGTTAATCTAGTGTATCAAATTGATGGATTTGCAGATGTTGAACCATCCCTGCATCCCTGGTATAAATCCCACTAAATCATGGTGTACCATCCTTTTAATGTATTGCTGTATTCAGTTTGCCAATATTTTGTTGAGGACTTTTGCATCTATGTTCATCAACGATATTAGCCTGTAGTTTTCCTTCTTTGTGCTGTCCTTGCCTGGTTTTGGTATCTGAATAACCTTGGCCTCATGGATTGAGTTAGGAAGTGTTTCATCTTCTTCACTTTTTTGGAATAGTTTGAGAAGCATAGGTACTAAATTTTCTTTGAATGTTTGATAGAATTCTCCAGAGAAGCCAGACGAGCAGTTCGGAGTTAGAACTCAGATCCACCTCCTCGAAGGGAAAAAGGTAGGAGTTTTTACCTGGGGTTTTAGGTAGGCGAGGAGGAGCATGTGCTGGAGTTTTAGGAAGTGGAGAGAGTACGTGCTGGGGTTTTAGGTGGGGCGGGGGAGTACTTGACTTTGCTCATTGCAAGGGCTTTTCGGTCGGGAGGCAGTATGTGGCCGTGCTGGGTGGTGCCTTCCCACCAGCCTGCGTTTGGCCTTGAATTTCTTTTCCTTTGACTCTCTGGGCTTTGCTGGTTAGTTTCCATCTTCAGACTGTATTTGGCCTTGTGAGGCTGAATCTTGGTGTCTGGACCTTGACTTCCTGGGAAAGACAGCTCACTCATTTTAAGGGCGACAGAAGCACCCGGTTAGTTTTAAACCACAGTTGATGATGTTAAGTATGCACAGCTGCCGTTAGCAAAGCTGATCATAAAATTTTTGCTCTTGGGAAGATTTTTTAACTCTTTAGTTCTTGGTTTCAATTGCATGCTTCGTCTCTCACCAACCTCACACTCTTTACCAGGTTTGAACAGCACGCACTCCAGCCTGTATTCCTTTGCACATGCTATCTTCTCTCTCTTCCTCCCATGTTAACTTCCTGGAGTTCTATTTATCCCATAAGACCCAGATCAAGCATCATTTCCTCGATGAGACTTCCCATGATCTACCCTTCTTGGTGTCCATGTTCTACTTCCTGTTCCTCTGCCATTGCAGTCACTCACTGGCCTCTCCTCCTGCCTGTGAACACTTTAGGAGCTCCATCTACGTGTAAGTTCCGCTGCCTCCCCAGCACCTCACCTAGTTTGGGTGTGTAGCAGCTATTTAATAAACGAGTAAAGGAATAATAGCTAGTTTCTGTGGTTACTCAGAATGGAATATCTAATTTGCTTCCATAATGTCAATCTAATTCCATCTTCAGCTACTGCTCCACATAGATGCTCATGTTAGGCTGATCTTGCTTATTTCTTTAAAACTCGCTTACAGTTATTGCTACCTCGATTCTCTTGCAAATGATATATCTTTCACCCAGCCTAGTAACGTCTTTCTATTTCTTTCCCCAAATTCTACTCAACGTTCTAGACTTGGTTCCAATTTTACTTTTTCTTAAGCCATTTGTCTCACCCATCATGTAAGCTATGAGGTGGCAGAAATTCTACATGCCCTTAACGTTTTTTATGTAACACCTAGGTTGGTGCTTGCTGCCTACTAGAGTTTCAGTGTGCGCTTGATGATCATTTTCTCTGTCTTTCCTCTTGAGTCTTTTGGCCGTTGTCTTTTCCTTTGCTGCTGACTCCCAGAAATGCATACATTTTTTTAGACTTAATCTGTTCCTGGGCCTGAAAATCACTGTGCTGATGGTGAGAAGGGGTCATGAGTAGGTCCAAGGGGAAAATTGCTTGAACGCTCTTATTTGGGGTCCTGTGCCTTACTTCCTGTTCCTTAGAACCGCCTACCTTCACTGGGTAAGGGAGAGAACTGCCTCTGCGAACATCTCTGGAATTCTCTAGAAGAGGAGTGGGTGCTGACTCATGTCCTCAAGCCTAACCTGGCCTCTCCCACCCGTTGTACCTTGAGTTGAAGAGGAGGTGTAGACGGACAGGGAGTGACACTCGGAATGTTGAGACCTGGGTAGAAAAGAGAAGGATTCTCTCCAGGTCTAGGATTCAAAGGAGAGAGGGGCAGGAGCAGCTGGAATTCAGCCCTGCAAGAGAGAGAACTGACTGGCATGGGAGGCACCGTCTGTGATTTATCCTCTTGGATCCTCTGAGACCTGAGCTACCTCATGTAGGTAATTAGTTCAGGGGCTAAGTTTGTAGAAAGGAACATTCTAGAGGGATTTCTACTCCTTCTAATTTATTGTCTTTAGAATGATCTTTACCCTGGGGAACATGCCTGAGTGAGCTGAGGGAAAGACCTCAAAACAATAAAATTGTCCTAGAAATTGATTGAAATAGAGTCTCTGGCCACATTAGGTTGTTTTCATGGGCTCCCTATCAAAGAATGAGCAGAGGGACAGACTGATGTCCATCATGGGCAGTTTTTTGTTAAAAAATTACACGGTTAATTAAACTCATGCATTGCTTAACGATGGGGACACATTCTGAGAAATGCGTCACTAGGTGATTTCGTCATTACGCCAACATCACGAGTGTACTTACACAAACCTAGATGGTATAGCCCACTACATACCTAGGCTGTATGGCACTAATCTTAGGGGACCACCATCGTCTGCACAGTCCATTATTGACCAAAACGTCATCATGTGGTACACGACTGTAAATGTAAGGCAGTGTATATTAACTCATCGATCGCTTCAGCAGAAAGTTGAGCAACTCTTTGGATAAATAGATTTATATTTTCTTGCCTTTGGGGAACTTTATGGCATCTTTATGAAATATTGTATTTCACAACACTATTTTTCTTTCCATGCTATAAAGCCATTACTTCATTCCATTCTTTCATGTTGCCATCAGCATCACCCTTCAGAGAAGTTCAGAGAGGATAAAACTGACTGGCTTTTCTGTTGAACACCTTATCGATTGCAAAGACTTTTCCACACTCTGAGGGGCTGGCGATAAGCTGATGCAAGCCCAGCTTGGAGAGAGAACTGTCACTAATTTTTTATGGCTGTGCCTCAGCCCACATTTAAGAAATCTTCAGCAATTTCCTTCTATATTCACCTTATTTCATTGAAAAGTAACCTGGATTCGATTCACAAAAGAGGCCTTCTCTTCTCTGAGTCCTGCAGATCTCCAGCATCCTTCTGGCCTTCTCTGGACCACGTTCAGGTGGCTGGTTGTGGAGACTGCGGAGGACCTAAATTGTACGTCTAGAGGAGTCTGGGTTCCTGTCAGAGTATCAGGTGACAACTTCAGGCAAAAAAGAGTGAGAAAAATAGCAAGAGTTGCAAAGATGTTGTTTGAGATGCATAAAAGGAACAAAAGAAAGCCGTTAATGAAATATATCATCTTGATAATGAAGTCGGAGTCCTTTGAACAAAGGAGTAACTTTTGTTTTCAGCAGTCCCCGGGATTTGCCAATTATTTTCGAGTAAGAGCTTCCTCAGAGTCAATATTTAGTTTTTGTGGTATAACAACTCCTCTGTGTTCTGAAAATGTTAAATCTCTTGACAGCAATATTTTCCCATTTCAGAAAGGAATGTAAGATTGCTTCCAGAAGTATTAAAATGCAAATACATTTCTGCTCTGTTGTAGGTGGCATGTTGTACGCAGGCCTTATTTGATTTAGACTTTAAAATAATCAGGGAACAGGATATTTCACCCTATTTTATTTTTATGTTTATTTCTTTTATTGTAGTAAGAAACTTAAGGTGAGAACCATCCTATAAAAAATTTGTAGAGCACAATACAATATTGTTAAGCATATTGTACAGCAGATCTCTGGAACTCAACTATCTTGCAAAATTAAACTTTATATCACTTGTACAGCAACTCACCATTTCCCCTCTTCCAACCTTGACGATACAATTCTGCTTTCTGTTTCTACGACTTTGACTATTTTAAATACCTCATATAGGTGAATTCACACAGTATTTGTCCCTCTCTGACTGGCTTATTTCACTTAGCATAACGTCCTCCAGGTTCATCCATGTTGTCATATATAGCAGGATTTCCTTCCATTTTAAAGCTGGATAGTATTCCATTTTATGTATATAGCACATTCTCTTTATCCATTCATCTGTCGATAGACGTTTAGATTGTTTCCATATCTTGGTTATTGTGAATAATGATGCTGTGAATGTCGGTGTACAAACATCTATTGAAGACTCTGCTTTCACTTCTTCCAGGTATATGCCCAGAAGTGGAATTGCTGGATCATATGGTAATTCAACTTTTAATTTTTTAAGGAGCCATCACACTGTTTTCCATATTGACTGCCCACTTTCATATTAATTCTCTGTCTGGGCAGATAATTTTTTGGTTGCTATTGTAAATGCAATTGTTTTCTTTATTCCTTTTTCAGATAGCTCATTGTTAGCATATAGAGACATAATTAATTTTTATATATTGTTTTGCATTCTGCAACTTTTCTGAATTTGTAAAATTAATTATAGCATTTTTTTGGTAGAGTCTTTAGGGTTCTCTATATATGAGATCATGTCATCTGTGAACGGAGACAATTTTACTTCTTTCTTTCCAATTTGGATGCCTTTTATTTCTTTTTCCTTCCTGATTGTTCTCGGAAGGACTTCCAGGACTATGTTGAATAGGAGTGAGGAGATGGGCGCTCTTGTCTTGTTTCTGATCTTAAAGGAAAAGCTTTCAACTTTTCACCATTGAGTATGATGTTAGCTGTGGGTTTGTGGTGTATGGCCTTTAGTATGTTGAGGTACTCTCCTTCTATATGCAATTTGTTGAGAGATTTTATCATGAAAGAATGTTGAGTTTTGTTCAATTCTTTTTCTGAATATAGTGAAATGATCATATATTTTTTATCTTTCATTCTATCGATGTAGTGTATCACATTTATTGATTTGCGTATGTTGAACCATCTTTGCATGCCAGAGATGAATTACACTTGATCATGGTGAATAACGCTTTTTAAAAAAATTTTTTTAATTGAGTTCATAATAGTTTACATCAATGTGAGATTTCAGTTGTACATTGTTTCTTGACTGTCACCACATAAGTGCTCCCCTTTACCCTCTGTGCCCACCCCCCACCTCCCTTCCCCGTGCCCACCCCCCACCTCGCTTCCCCGGTAACCACTGAACTGCTTTCTTTTTCCATGAATTTGTTCATATTCCACATATGAGTGAAAGAATGATCCTTTTAATGTGCCACTGAATTTGGTTTGCTAATATTTTGTTGAGAATTTTTGGTTCCAATTTCAGCATAAATATTGGTCCATAACTTTCTTTTCTTGTAGGGTTCTTATCTGGCTTTGGTATCAGGGTAATGCTGGCCTCATAAATGAGTCTGGGCGTGTTCCTTCCTCTTCAATTTTTTGGAACTGTTGAGAAGGATTGGCATTATTTCTTATTTAAATGTTTGGTAGTATTCGCCAACGTATCCATTTGGTTCTGGGCTTTTCTGTGTTCAGAGGAGATTTTTAATTGTTAATTCAATCTCCTTATTCCTTATAGGTCTTTTCAGATTTTCCATTTCTTCATGATTAAGAGTAGGCAGGTTGTTTAGTTCTAGGAATTTATCCATTTCTTCTAGGTTGTTCAATTTGTTGGTGTATAATTATTCATAGCTGTCTTATGTGATCCTTTGTATTTCTATGATATATGTTTTAATGTCTCCTTTTCCATTTATAATTTTATTTATTCAAGACGTCTCTTTTTTCTTGGTAAATCTAGCTATAGGTTTGTCAGTTTTGTTTATCTTTTCAAAGTACTGACTTAGTTTTGTTAATCTTTTCTATTATCTAATTCATTTATTTACTATATTCTTCCTTTTGGTAACATTGGGCTTAGTTTATTCTTCTTTTTCTAGTTCCTTTAGGTAAAAAGTTCGGTTTTTAATTTGAGGTCTTTCTTTCTTCTTGATGAAAGTGCTAATAGCTAAAACTTTCCTCTTAAACTGCTCTTACCATATCCAACTGGTTTTGTTATGTTGTGTTTCATTTTCACTTGTTTCAATATTTTTTTCTTTACCTTTTGATTTTTTTCTTTGGTCCACTAGTTGTTCATGAGTGCATTGTTTAATTTCCAAGTGTTTGTAAATTTTCCACATTTTCTCCTGTTACTGATTTCTAGTTTGAGACCATTGCAGTTGGAAATGATACTTGATATAATTTCTATCTTCTTGAATTTGTTAAGAGTTGTTTTGTGGCCTAATATATGATCTATCCTGGAGAATGTTCCGTGTGAGTTTGAGAAGAGTGTGCATATTTCTCCTGTTGGTTGGAATGTTCTGTATATGTCTGTCAGGTCCATTTAGTCTGTAGTTTTGTTCGAATGCGCGGCTTTCATATTAATTCTCTGTCTGGATGATCTACCCATTGTGAGGCGGGGTATTAAAGTCCCCATCTATTACTGTATTGCTGTTGATTTCTCCTTTTAGTTCTGTTAATATATGCCTTATATATTTAAGTGCTCTGATAGTACGTGCGTAAACAGTTATAATTGTCCATCTTCTTAATGAATTGACCCCTTTATCATTATATAATGACTTTTTTCTCTCTTTGACCCTTTTTATTTAAAGTATTTTGTCTGACACAACTATAGGCGCCCCTGCTTTCTTTTGGTTACCACTTGCTTCAAACATGTTTTCCCACCCCTTCACTCTCAGCCTATGTGAGTCTGAAAGCCAACGTGAGTCTCTTGCAGGCAACTTCTTGTTGGATCTTGTTTTTATCGACTTGGCCATTTTATGTCTTTTAATTGAAGAATGTAATACATTTACATTTAAAGTAATTATTGATGAGTATGGACTTACTATTGCCATTTTGTTCATTGTTTTCTGACTGTTTGGTAGATCCTTTAATCTTTTCTTCCTCTCTTGCCTTCTTCCTTTGTGATTTGATGAGTTTTGGGGGTGATATGCTTTGATTTCTTTATCATAATCTTTTGTGTATCTACTAAAGGTTTTTCCTTTCTCTTTACCATGAAACTTACATAAAAGATCTTACAGTTATAACATCCTATTTTAAGCTGATAACAATTTAACTTTGATAGCATATAAAAACTTTATGCTTTTACTTCTCCTCCCTCACGTTTTAGATTATTGGTGAGCTAATCTACATCTTTTTAATATTGTGTATCCAATAACATATCATTATAGTTATAGTTATTTTTAATATGTTTGTTTTTTTAACTTTTAAACTAGAGTTGTAAGAGATTTGTGCACCACCATTACAATATTAGAGAATCTAGCTTGGACTATATATTTATCTTTATCAATGAGTTTTATATATTTATACGTTTTCATGAAGCTAATTAGCATCTTTTCATTTCAGCTTGAAGAATGCGTTTTAGCATTTTTCTGTAAGGCAGGTCTAAAAACTTCCTGAGTTTGTCTTTTTTTTTTTTCTTTTTTTTAAATTTGTTTTTATTAAGGTTATGAAAGTTAACATCCTTGTGAAATTACAGTTGTACATCATTATTAGTCATGTTGTAGGTACACTGCTTCACCCCTAGTGCCCTCCCCCCACCCCCCTTTCTCCTGGTAACCACCGATCAGTTCTCTTTGTCTATATGTTAACTACCACCTATGAGTGGAGTCATATAGAGTTCGTCTTTCTCTGTCGGGCTTATTTCACTCAACATAATACCCTCAAGGTCTATTCATGTTGTTGTGAATGGGACGACTTTGTCCTTTTTTATGGCTGAGTAGTATTCCATTGTATATATATACTGTGTCTTCTTTATCCAATCATCAGTTGCTGGGCACTTAGGTTGGTTCCATGACTTGGCTATTGTGAATAATGCTGCGATGAACATAGGGGTGCATGGAACTTTCGGAATTGCTGATTTCAGGTTCTTAGGATAGATACCCAGTAGTGGGATGGCTAGGTCATAAGGTATTTCTATTCTTAACTTTTTGAGGAATCTCCATACTGTTTTCCATAGTGGCTGCACCAGTTTGCATTCCCACCAACAGTGTATGAGGGTTCCCTTTTCTCCACAGCCTCTCCAACATTTGTCACTCTTGGTTTTGGATATTTTTGCCATTCTAACAGGTGTAAGGTGATATCTTAGTGTAGTTTTGATTTGCATTTCCCTGGTGATTAGTGATGATGAGCATCTTTTCATGTGTCTATTGGCCATCTGTATATCTTCTTTGGAGAAATGTCTGTTCATGTCCCCTGCCCATTTTGTAATTGGGTTGTTTGATTTTTTATTGTTGAGCTGTGTGAGTTCTTTGTATATTATGGAGATTAACCCTTTGTTAGATAAATAACTTGTGAATATTTTTTCCCAATCAGTGGGCTGTTTTTTTGTTTCAATCCTGTTTTCCCTTGCCTTGAAGAAGCTCTTTAGTCTGATGAAGTCCCATTTGTTTATTCTTTCTATTGTTTCCCTCATGTGAGGGGTTACAGTGTCAGAAAAGATTCTTTTGAAGCTGATGTCAAAGAGTGTACTGCCGCTGAGTTTTTCTTTGTTTGCAAAAGTCTTTCTCTCTCCTTTGTGTCTCTAGGACAGCTTTGCCAGTGTGATATTCTTGCTTGACGGTTCTTTTCTTTCTACATTTTGAACATATCGTCCTTCTCACTCTCCGCCTGCAAAGTTTCTGCTGAGACACCTGTTGATAGTCTTATGGAGGCTCCTTTGTATGTGATGAGTCATTTCTCTCTTGCTGCTTCCAAAATTCTCTGTCTTTGATTTTTGGCAATTTAATTATCATGTGTCTTGACATAGCCCTTTTCAGGTTCAGCTAATTTGGGGTTCTTTAGGAATCATGTATCTGGATGTCCATTTCTCTCCCCAAGTTTAAGAAGTTTTCAGCTATTAATTCTTTAAATAGACTTTCTGTCCCCTTCTCTTTTTCTTCTCCTTCCAGGATTCTCATAGTGAATATCCAGTCACGCATCACTCAGTGATGGGGATATGTGCTGAGAAATGTGTTGTGAGGCAATTTCATCATTGCGCAAACATCATGGAGTGTCCTTACACAAACCTAGATGGTACAGCCTGCTACACATCTGGGCTGTATAGTGCTAATCTTATAGGATCACCAACGTATACGTGGTCTGTTGTTGACCAGAACATTGTTACGTGGCCATGACTACATTGTTCTTTTAATGATGTCCCACACGTCCTGCAGGCCTTCTTCACTCTTTTTCTTTTCTTTTTTTTGCTCTCCTGATTGGATCATTTCAAACGGCCTGTCTTTGAGTTCACCAATTTTTCTGCTTGGTTGAGTCTCAGTTGAAGTTCTCTATTGAATTCTTCAGCTGAGTCATTTTATTCTTCAGCTGCAGGATTTTTGTTTTCTCCTTTTTTTGATGGTTTCTAGTTCCTTGTTGAACTTCTCATTTTGTCCATGTGTTGTTTCTCTAATTTTGTTTAGTTGTCTCTGTTCTTGTAGTTCACTAAACTACTTTTTTTTTTCTTTTTAGATTGGCACCTGGGCTAACAACTGTTGCCAATCTTTTTTTTTCCTGCTTTTTCTCCCCAAGTCCCCCCAGTACATAGTTGTATATTTTAGTTGTGGGTCCTTCTAGTTGTGGCATGTGGGACGCCGCCTCAGCATGGCTTGAGGAGCGGTGCCATGTCTGTGGTCAGGATCTGAATCAGTGAAACCCTGGGCTGCCAAAGCGGAGCACATCGACTGAACCACTCAGCCACGGGGCAGGCCCTACTGAACTACTTTAAGAGGATTATTCTGAATCCCTTGTGAAAGAGTTCATAGATCTCCATTTCTTTAGGGTCAGTTATTGGAGCTTGTGATGAGAAAGTGGCCATTCTGAGTCACTGCCTCAGAATTTACAGTATGACAACCCTGCTCACACCCCAGAGTCTGGAAGTCTGGGTGCTTAGATGAGGATCTGACCTTAGGATGCCCACCTCAGGTTCCCTTTTGCTACTCCCGGGGCACCTTTTAAAATAACCACTTAGAGTTGAGCCCATGAAAAGTTAGTGACCTCCACCCTAACCACCTCGTAAGTAACAGGTGCCTGCTGCCCTGCTCTCCACCTGCTCGCTGGTGACCTGGGACGGAGGACTGTCCTTCCCTGGCTCATTGTGCCCCCTGTTCTGGGATCTGTAAGTAATGAATCTTGTGACTCTACTTCCTTCATGTGAGGGTACTGAAACCACATCTTCCCTCAAAACGACCCGGGGTTTTACTTCCCCAAAGTGGGAGCTCAGTGTCAAGGGAGCCACCTGCTGACCCCGGTGGGTGGCGCGTGCCCCCTCATTCAGCAGGTCATAATCTGAATGTTCTTAATGTAATACACCAGCTCCAGGCCCCACACAGACCTTCATTAGTTCCCTTGGTAGTGTCACGTCTGCATGATCCTTTGGGAGCCTCGAGTCCTGGCATTGATTTCTGTGCATTTGAGTAGGCAGTCTCCTTGTCCAGACTTACAGGTTTGCTTTGGTAGGGAAAGATGTTCACCAGTCGGCTTAGCTTGGGGTACTGGACAGATCAGCTGATGGCGTTCTTGGGCAGCAGGGTCTGCTATTGGGGTCTCTAGATGGGTGAGGCCATTACCTGTGCTTCATCTCAGGGGTTGGGTGCTGCTGGCTGGACTATGTATTTGGGGGGCCTGCTGGCTGAGCTCTGTCTTCAAGTGGGGCTGCTCAGTGGACTCCCCGGTCAATGGGGCTGCTGTCTGTGTTCCATGGTCACGTGAAGTGGGCCATTAGCAGGGCTCTGCAATCACCTCTGGTTGGGCAGGTCACACTCTGTGTTCCCTGGAGACGTAGTGCCACTGATCGGACTCCCTGGTTGGGCAGGGCTGCAGGCTGGGCTCCACAATCGCTCCTGGTCTGATGGGGCCTCAGGCTGTGCTCCCCGACTGGATGTGGCTGGACTCTGCATTCAGGTACAGGACTAATGAAGCTGGTGACTTTAAGTTGAAGCCAATGCTCATTTACTATTCTGAAAATCCTAGGGCCCTTAAGAATTATGTTACACCTATTCTGTTTTGCTCTATAAATGGAACAACAAAGCCTGGGTGACAGCACCTCTGTTTAAAACATGGTTCACTAAATATTTTAAGCCCACTGTTGAGACTTACTGCTCAGAAAAACAGGTTCCTTCCGAAATCTTACTGCTCATTGACAACGCGCCTGGTCACCCAAGAGCTCTGTGGGAGATGTACGAGATTAATGTTGTTGTCATGCCTGCTAACCCAACATCCATTCTACAGCCCATGGGTCAAGGAGTAATTTTGACTTTCAAGTCTCATTATTTAAGAAATATATTTCATAAGGCTACAGCTGCCATAGATAGTGATTCCTCTGATGGATCTGGGCAAAGGAAATTGAAAACCTTCTGGAAAGGATTCACCATTCTAGATGCCAATAAGAACACTCGCGATTCATGGGAAGAGGTCAAAATACCAACACTAACAGGAGTTTGAAGAAGTTGATTCCAACCTTCATGGGTGAGTTTGAGGAGTTCAAGTCTTCAGTGGAGGAAGTAACTGCAGATGTGGTGGAAATAGCAAGAGAATTAGATTTAGAAGTGGAGCCTGAAGATGTGACTGAGTTGCTGCAATCTCATGATACAACTTTAACAGATGAGGAGTTGCTTCTGATGGAGGAGCAAAGAAAGTGGTTTCCTGAGATGGAATCTACTCCTGGGGCAGATGCTGTGAAGATTGATGAAGTGACAACAAAGGATTTAGAATGTTACATAAGCTTAGTTGATAGAGCAGTGGTGGAGTTTGATAGGATCGACTCCCATTTTGAAAGAAGTTCTACTGTGGGTAGAATGCTATCAAAGAGTATGGCATGCTGCAGAGAAATCATTCATGAAAGAAAGAGTCAATTGATGCTGCAAAATTCATTGTTGTCCTGTTTTAAGAAATTGCCACTCTAACCTTCAGTACCCACCACCCTGACCAGTCAGCAGCTATCAACACCAAGGCAAGACCCTCCACCAGCAAGAAGATTATGACTCACTGAGGACTTACATGATGGTTAGCATGTTTTAGCAATAAAGTATTTTTTAAATTAACGTATGTACATTTTTAAAGACAGAATGCTATTGCATACTTAATAGACTGGAGTATAGTGTAAACATAACTTTTATATGCACTGGGGAACCAAAAAATTTGTATGACTCTCTTTATCGCCATATTTGCTTTACTGCAGTTGTCCGGAACTGAACCTGCAATATCTCCGAAATATGTCTGTACACACTATAGAATATTATTCAGCCATGAGAAAGAAGGAAATCCCGCCATTGGGACAATGTAGATGGACCTTGAGGGCATTTTGTTAAGTGAAATAAGTCAGGCAGTGAAAAACAAATACCGTATGATGTCACTACATGCGGAATCTAAAAAAAAAAAAAACTGTACTCTTAGAAACAGAGGCATAGAAACAGCCAGAGGCCAGGGGATGGGGAAAATGGGGAGATGTTGGTCAAAGGGTACAAACCTCCAATTAGAAGATGATAAGTTCTGGGAGCTGATGTACAGCATGGTGACCATAGTTAACAAGACAGTGTGTGCTCTAAAGTTTCTTAGAGAGTAGACCTGAAATGTTCTCGTCACACAAAAACGGTAAACAAGGTGGTGGCGGTGTGAACTAACTCTACTGTGGTCATCATTTCACAATATATACGTCTATCAAATCATCCTGCTGTATATCTTAAACTTACACAATGTCGTATGTGAATTATATCTCAAGAAAGCTGAAGAATAAAGACACATGTGAAAGAAGAAGAAAAGAATTTGGAATTTTAACCAATTCCCCGAGGATGCTGATGCTGCTGGCCCTGGGCCCACACTGTGAGACCCGCCGGCCTGGAGACAAATGGGTGACCTGTCTGTGTTTTATGGCTGCAGGGAGAGTCGGGCCAAACTTAGGGGCCAATTGTCGGTCAGCTCCCTGACTGACCTTTTCAGTTGTCGCAGTATTGCTATTACTGTTCAAGGACCAAATTATTTTTAGGAAATTCCTATAAGGTCTAAATATTTCTAGGATTTTGGTCGTAAGGATTCCACATTCTATAATAGGAATCTTAAGCACTTCATTGCCAAGATCTCACGCGTACATCCGAAGTCAAACAAGTGAACACAGACAGAAATACGTGTATCAGCCACCAAGATGCAGACTTCACGGGAAGCAGGAAAATCACTAACAGTTACAACACTCCATCAAAATTGACAACGCCCAAATGTAAGCCATTTTATGTGAATCTCAATCTATTTATAAGTAGACACTAAGGAATGCACATGTAAAGAGTTGTAGATTCTTCCAGGAAAAAAATATAGCTACACTCAGACACATACACACAAATTTACCAATCCAAGTGAAATTCTGGAGAGGTGAAGAACTTCAGGACTATGTGCTATCTGAGTAAAGAACATAGGTTCACCACCATTCTCAGGGGCCTTAATTGCATATTTAAAAGCTTCACGTAATTTCTGAAATAAGAAAAGATAATTAAGGTGCAGGATAATTAGGGGTATGAACATCAGGTTACATCCCTGTTCTGGCCCAGACCATTCACCCTCTAACAAAGGGAAACGCCGAATCACGCTAAGAGCTCCAATCTCCAGTACTGCAGAGAGAAAAGGTGCCATATTAAGGTTCAAACGCAGAACTTCTCTCCAGTTTGGGGCAAGGCTGCCTATTTTCAAAGTCCAAGAAAAGACAGGATCCTATGCAGCAAACACACATTTTTATTCTTTGAAAAAAGAGCTTAACCTTGTTGTTTGTAGCCTGAAAAACCATAGTTGGAATCTACCCATCTTCCACCTCAATGAGTATCCGTTGCGCTTTATCTGACTTGATGGGAAGAGTGTGCCTTAAGGTCTGAGAGAGCTGGTTCTGGTTTTGGCAGCCACTAGCCACCAGCAGTCTGCCCTTGAGGAAGTCACAACACATCTGGAAATTAATCCCTTTACATGTAAATTTAGAAGTTAATCTTTTTCAAGCTGCATGCAAGATTGTATTTTTTTTTTTATCAATAAAGTGTGAACAGCTAGGATCCAAGAAAATCAGATATATTGTGTTTTCTGCTACTATTCAAAGAGATTCCTGTCTTAAAGCAAGTGGTAGTGCCAATGCAAATTTAAGTAGTTAAATAAAATGTTGCAATCAAATTATTTTTGCCAGTTGTACAGATGGCTGACACTCCTGTTCGTCTTTGGTTTAGGAGGTGTGCAGGAGGCGAGACGAGAACGACATGTGCACAGCAAATGTGGGGTGGGGTGGGGCATAGACACTGTCTGGTCACCTGGACTGGACTGGACTGGCTGAACACCGGCCCACGACGGGGCCCCATCATGTAGGAGATGAAGACACATCGGGTGGAGTCGAGGGAAGAAGTGAAGCTTCTCTGGGCTTCTCAACAGGGCAGTGACGGACCCAAGACTTCCCTGTGTCTGTGTCTCCCTTCCCGTGTTGGAGGGTGCGGATTCAACTCTTGGCTCCCCACAGTGTCATGGTTTTAACTTTGCCAGTCCGGGACCAAATGAAGAAATTGATCTACTTTCATTTTTACATAAAACCCAGACATCAATTCTCTCTTTAAGAAAACCGGAGTCTCATGTTTGGGAACTTTTGTGATGCTTTCCCGGTGAGCTCTGCCTTCATACATGGGGGCCGGGGCCAACCTCTGGATGCGAACCCCACTCCCTGAGGTCTTAGCTCTGTAAATAAGCTGATGTCTGTCCTCAGGCCCCCAGACTATTCCAAATTCCCAAGGCCACGGGGTGTTAAAGTTGTCCTCTCATCCCCTTGGTATGCACAGTAAAATGACATCATGTTTGTTCTTCAAGCACTTAGAACTAGTTGCCCTTTCCTTTATCCCTGGGGGCCGTCTGCCATCCCCTTAGCCCTAAGGCACCTTATATACGGGTGTGAGATGAAATATGCTGGTTGAAATGTGGCTCTGTGCCACTGTGCCCACTAAGCTGCAGAGATGCCCCCTCTGGTCAGTCCTGGTAGCTTTTGCCCTCAGCTAACTATTTCTCTTCCAAGCTGTGCTGCTTAAAAGTTCATTAACTCCTCACTGGGGAAGGCACTATTTTTGTGCTCAATCTCCCATCAGAGTTTCTGTTGGAATTTCCTTCGGAAGATCGAGAAAGTGAAAGGGACCAGAATTAGCAGCCTCATCCCTGAGAAAATTCTTGGCTGATCTCTGGAATTGAAGTAAGGAGAGCTGACAGATCGTAGATCTTTCACTTTCTGGAAAGAACAGCAGTGAGGATTTCGATATGAGGTTTGTTGTAGCAATGAGTCTTATTTCTGTACCCTTGGTCCCTTGTGTATGGGTATATAATTATCTTTGTGACAGTTTTATCAAAGCACCAGAGCAAGATGGTTCCCAACACCCACTCGCACTTTCACTCCATTTGGAGCAGTCACTGCACCCAATTCACAAGCAATCGAATGGCCCAAGTTCCAACAAAGTGGGTCTCAGACAGACAGATGAGGACAGATTATGTCTACTCACTACCTCATTCCTCGTTGGGCATCCCCTGAGCCTAGATGCACACACAGCCTCATCCTTTTCAGTCTCCTCATGAAATGAGAGCCAATTTGAAGGGAAGATCTCTGTGTTGTCCTGTTTGGGCATAGTGCCACATCAAGCTTTGCAAGCCATCCTGGCAACGCTGAGAACGATCGCAAGCTTCTCCCCAGCTAGTGCTCACGTGATGGCTCTGCTGTCAGACCTGTACCTGCCGATCGGTGGGGGAGCAGGAGTAAATGATCGACTTTAAACAAGTTTAAATAGATAGAAACAGGGGAGGGAGGCAGAGCCAATGGGACTCGGAGCTAACGGGTGGGACTGGCTCTGACGTGACCTTGCTCTGACATGAAGCTGTTGTGCGAGCACTGGCTGTTCTTTTGACCTCCCTGTCATTGAGGCCATTGGTCTCTAACGTGGAGATCCTAATGCTTGGCTTGTCCATCTTGCAGGGCTGCTGTGAGGAGGGCCCAGGACTGTGGGTGTGAAAGCTGTGAAATGTTTAACGTGTTGTAACTGTGAAAAGAGTGATGGTTGCTTAGAATGCTTGGGTGTAACCCTCTGTCAGAGAATCCAGCCCAATGCTTCGATCCAATTTCAGACCTTTAGGCCGAAGCTTTCAAAATCAGCGCACACTTATAGTGTTATGTGCCAACTAAACTACTATAGGTGTTTGAACGACTGCATTCCTTTTCAATTTCCATTTTCAACAGCTCAGTTCCTTGCAATTTCATGGTTCTGAACTCAGAATATGAGCCAAAACCCATTAAAAAACTAGGCTCACTGATTTATACCGTTAGGCGAAACAGAGGAGAGCCTCTGGGTCTCGGGCATGAGGCCAAGCATTGGGTCATCCCGAATGAAAGAATAATAGGTTGAGAAACCATCACTTAGAGTAGGTAAATTGTAAAAATATAATGTGATAAATTTGCAATTTTGACTGAGGAGTCAGGCCCTAAGTGATGCAGGTTGCTGAGTAAGTTGTGTAGCTTGTCGTCGCCACTTGTGGGGTCTTTTATTTGTTCTCTTGAGTGTGGGTGAAGGCTTGTGACAGGTCTGTGGATACAGAAGTGCGTGTTGTTCTTCACAACCGACACAGCAAAGTGTGTGGGCCAGTCTCCCCTTGAGTGTTCGGCTGACCTCATAAGGCCGTGCTGCAGGCTTCGGTCCTTGGCCGGCTGCTTCTGATCATTCTTCACGGGCTTTGCTGAGGGTCCTGTGCCTGACGCAGTGACTGGAAATGGACAGAATGTCCACCTGTGGCTCTGGCTGGATAGAGCTCTTAGCTTCTCCACTGGTCTCAACAGGCGATGACAGAGCCGCATGGAGATACCCGTCCTTCCAAATGTTTCCATAGTCTTCTTCCTGCTGCTCCCTTCTGTGTGTTGCCATCTGCTATCACCACAGCTGATGCAAGCTGGCTGAACACTGGTGCTGGAGGCAGAGCCCCATCAAAGCCCTTGGCATAAACTGCAGAAACTGTGAAGAGCAGAGAATGTTGAGGGCATATACCCAGTGTCCCCAGTCACATGGGCATGTGAGGTCTGCGTGTAGATTTAGAGAGGACCTAACCTGCTTTCCAGCTTGCACAAGGAAGCACCAAGATATGGACAGAAAAACTGGATTTCAGACCACACATTCGCAGATGTGCCTTTCATAAAGGCAGAATCCAGTCTCTCATCTCAACTTCTTTCAGGGTCAAAAAGCATTGTGTTTAATCTCAATAAAATTCCACGTCATTAAGGAGTTGCCTGGCAGGTACATTCGTGGATTCCCTGAGCATCATCCATGAATTTGGTCCTTTGTGCCTTTGAGCGCACTGCTTCCTCTTCTTGAGACGTGTTTTGCTCAATCTGCCACATGTAAAATTCTTACCTGTTATTTGGAAAACTACTAAAACCCCCCTCAGTTACTGCAGTCTCCCCTAACAGGAACTCCTACAGGGGTTTCCCTGGTGAATTGGAAATAATTTGCAAAACACTCAGCTTTTCAACAAATCTTCTTCTAGAGAACTTTCATTTTCTCCCTTCTTTGTGTTATTTACCTAGGAGGCCAACTCCTGGGTCAATTCATCTTCTACCCTCCAGGGGCATTGGGCACACTACTTAGCATACAATAGGTGTCAATTAGTGTATGCTAAAAAGAGAATGACTCTCCTAACTTTGCAGACCCATAAATGGAAATTGGAGAGTGTTGGGTGCAGTCTTCATTTGCGGCCTCATCCAATTCTTTTTTTCTGCATCTCCATAACAGCTGGGGAAGATTATGGGAAGAGACAATGACAGCTACCAACAGGCATTCATCCTGGTGGGCTTTTCTGATCGGCCTCGACTGGAGATAATTCTCTTTGCTTTTATCCTGGTCTTTTACATCCTGGCCCTGCTGGGCAACACTGCCATCATCCTCTTGTCGATCGTGGACACCAGGCTCCACACACCCATGTACTTCTTTCTAGGGAACCTGTCATTCTTGGACCTCTGCTTTACGACGAGCATTGTCCCCCAGCTGCTGTGGAACCTTTGGGGTCCAGAGAAGACCATCACCTACCATGGCTGTGTGGCCCAACTCTATATCTACATGGTGTTGGGCTCGACTGAGTGTGTTCTCCTGGCTGCCATGTCCTATGACCGCTATGTGGCCGTCTGCCGGCCCCTGCATTACACTGTGGTCATGCACCCACATCTCTGCCTGAAGTTGGTGGCTGTGGCTTGGTGTTGTGGCTTTCTAAACTCCTTTGTCATGTGTCCCCAGACGATGCAACTCTCTCGATGTGGGCGTCGCAGGGTGGACCACTTTTTGTGTGAGATGCCTGCTTTGATTGCCATGTCTTGTGAAGACACCATGCTGGTAGAAGCGTTTGCCTTTGCCCTGGGGGTCGCCCTTCTCCTGCTGCCCCTCTCCTTGATCCTTTTCTCCTATGGTGTGATCGCTGCCACTGTGCTGAGGATCAAGTCAGCAGCAGGGCGCAAGAAGGCTCTCAGCACCTGCTCTTCTCAACTGACGGTCGTCTCCCTCTTCTATGGAACCATCATCTACATGTACCTGCAGCCAGCCAACAGCTACTCCCAGGATCAGGGCAAGTTCCTCACCCTCTTCTATACCATCGGCGCCCCCAGTGCCAATCCCCTCATCTATACCCTGAGGAACAAGGATGTGAAGGGGGCAATGAAGAAGCTCGTGGGAGGGAGGAAGGGGCTGGGGAAGCCTGAGTGAGAGGAATGCTGGGGTGATAGATGGTACTCTGCAGACACTCCCGGAGACATGTCTATAACCACGGGGAGAGCTAATATTCAAAGACTGGAGTGAACGTAGATCGGCACAATGCTCTTGAGATTGACCCTGTCCTCTGCTCTCTGGATGTGAAGCGGCTTCCTTCTGCTTAAAGGTGTCTGCTTTAGGAGATCTCTACTGTACTTGCATTTCCTCCATCTTTGGGCTTTAGTCACAACTGCAGGGGCCCTATAGATCTAATTCAAAGCACACATTCTGCAGATTATGTCATGAAATGTCAAATAAAAATGAGACAGCATGAGTGGCCTCCTCTTGAAGCCCCTTTATTTATGACCGCAGTGGTTTTTCAGAGAGGGGCGAGTCACCATCAGTAAAATCAGTCCTGTCCCAGACATAGGTTGATTCTCCGTGACTGAGGAGTGTTCTTTGATTTGCTTTTTGAAAGGAAGGAAGAGTTTGTTAGAGTTGTCTGCACCTTTTCCTTGACTTTCTCTCATAGCCAAAGCATTTACAAGATAGTTGACTGGAGTTAGAGTCCAAATGAAACACATCAGAATAGAATGAATCACTTTGGTCTCCTTAGCAGGTTACTTTAATTAGCTATGTGCGTTCCTCTTTAAAGACAGCTGTGCTATATTCAGATTAATTACCACTCCCTCCAAAAAAAAAAAAAAAAAAAACTTTGATGGGCAAAGTGATTGGAATTGGAAGTTACTAAGAGCAGTCCTTCCAAAACTTGGTTTTGCATCAGAACTCTTGAGATAGGAATTTCCAAGAACTCTTTAGACTTCTTGCATCAAAAACTCCAGGTGTGGAGTCCAGGCATCTCTGTTTTTAAAAACTCCTCTAGGGGCTGGCTCCGTGGCCGAGTGGTTAAGTTTGCGCGCTCCGCTGCGGCGGCCCAGGGTTCGGATCCTGGGTGCGGACATGGCACCGCTCGTCAGGCCACGTTGAGGGGGCGTCCCACACCCCACAACTAGAAGGACCTGCAACTAAGATATACAACTATGTACGGGGGGTTTGGGAAGATAAAGCAGGAAAAAAAATTTAAAAAAAAAAAGAAGAAGATTGGCAACAGTTGTTAGCTCAGGTGCCAATCTTTAAAAAAAATTTTTTAATAAAAACTCCTCTAGATATCACTGATGACAGATTTGGAAATAATTGTTTTAGAGACAATTTAAATCCAACTCTTTGCACCAACCAGGAATCTCCTAGAGCATTCTGAGTGTACAGCCACCTTTCTGGGCGTGAGCAGCACTGCGAACCAGGCAGGGAGACGTTATCACCCACATCTGGGTTTGGAATTGATTTGTCCTCTCTCTGGGTATCTCTCGGAGTCTAGCACTTTTCATGTGTATTATTGGGCTAAGAGTCTTCTTTTTGTGAGGTTGTAGTAGACGTTACATACAGTGAGATGTGTCAAGTGTGAGGCAAGTGGTCTCTCGACAACATTTGCCTTTCTTTCCATGATCCACAGCCACTGGCAATCTATTCCTTTTGAAATAGATTCAATTTTGTTATTTAGATCTTGTTTTAGTAAAAATCGTGTTTAGCATTTTCCCACTCAAATCTGCAAGGTGAAAAACTCCTTCTCCCAGATATGGGAACTTGCTTCTTCAATATGAGGTAAGTAGGGTCCCTCATGAACTCTCCGAGGACTCTGCTGCACACTTTAGCACCGCAGCATAAGTGTGGGGTGGGGTAGGGGGGCAGGTGAAGACCCGGGTCTGCGTGCTGATTCTACACTGTTAGTAGACAGCACAAGTTCAGCTATGGGGATTACGGGGGAGTGGGTCACAGACTACGACAGAGGCTAAATCTGTAATAACAAGATATCAACCTGGAAATGGGAAAATTATTTCAAAGTCAACTAGGTGCTTTGGAGATGTTAAGAATAAAGTGAAATTAATTTGTTTCTCTCATCTTCCTGTATTATGAAGATGATCACAAGACCACATAGGGAAGGTAGATATTTTTTACTCCATTTGCAAATGATGTGATGAAATGAAGGGAGGCTGAGGGGTTGCTCATTCTTACGAGGGAAGTGAACACCCAAGACAGAGCTCAGTGTCTGTCAGACGTTTCCCATTTCCCACTGAGTTTTCCATTTCATCAGCTGCCTCTTGTGAATTCAGGCTGTATGCAGTTAAAATGTGGACTATCTAGTAGCCCAATGTGGCCTTCCTATTTTATTAAAAAAAGACCATTTAAGTTTCCTTTTAAGCTCAAGAAATCACCCACAGACATCATCTGGGAAATAAAAGACTGAAGGAATTCTGTCTGTTGTTCCAAATGCCAGTCCTTTTCTCTATCCTGCTTCTCCTTGTTGCGTCTCTGTGATGTGACAATCACAGACAAAGCATCCACACACGTATAATAAGGGTATTTCCTGCTGATCTGGAGTAGAGTGCTGGCCAGAGAGGGGACGTCATTTCCCAAGTGGTTCTGCTCTTTCACTGAAAACCTCCTACAGCCATGCTATTTCCGCAATAAAATTTCCAATAGGCCAACATGATAAGTATTTATCAAACACACATATATCCTGGAAATTCTAAGGAAATCAAAGAAACTGACCTGGCCGGGGGTGGGGTGCCTGCCCATTCATACCTCCCTAAGTACGCCCATTTTTCCTAGCACTGACACTGCGGCAGTGGACAAATTTTGCTCCAACAAAACCTCACCCTTGTATATACTTAATGGTGAACAGGAGTTTCAGGAGATGGAGTGAGGAGTCAACCAACCAGTCAATGAACCGGCCAGTGACCTCTGTACCAAGTCTCTTTTAGGGGTTTAGGAAACTGACTTGGAGATGCTCCCCAAAACTTCATCAGTTGAAAAGAAATTGGAATCAAGTACTTTATAATAAAATACAACAGAAAGTAAAGTGAGGAAGAGAAGACATGGAATAGTGATAAAAGATCTGGCCAGAGACTTGAGTTAGAACAACTGGAAGTTATAGAATTCTGATGATCTGCAAAAATATTTGAAAGGAGCAAAAAAAAAATAATGGCAAATGGGAACAGATATTTCACCCTGGGAAATATGGCAGCACAGGCGGAGTAAGATTGACTGTAAATGGTCTTAAATCACGGCAACAAAGATTGCACGTGAAAAGAACGCTAGTAAGGTCAAATTTCCCCGGAGGACTGTTCACCTGGGACCGGCAGATGCAGCCCACTTTGAGGTTTGCACTGGAATGTGCGCGACCTAAGGGCTGAGCTCCTACCTTGCAGAATCCCTCTTTGGGCCTCCATGGTGCCCCCTGGTTGCGCAGGCTCAGAGACGCAGACTCACTTTAACCAACTTCGTCAGAGCCTGCATATTAGAGCAGGATGGCAATGTGCTAACTTCACGATGAGAGAAAACTGTCTTTCCATGGTACCATTCCTTCTTGCCAATGAACAGTAGATTTTACTCCTGTTGGGAAGCTACATGGGGAAGCAAACGATCAGAAAGTGGCTTGGTCAACGTGTAAAGCAAATAAAGGGAATTTGATTTAAAATGAAGATTTGATAGTATCAATCTCTGCTAATACACAATATCTAACTCTCAACTAGTGTTTACCATGTGCCAGGCACTCACAAACATTTTGCCTTATATAACCCACTTAGATCCTTAAAACCACCCTGAGAAGAGAGGTAGGTGCAGAGAGGTCTGTAACTCCGCACAGGTCACACAGCTCATAAAATGCTGGAGTCAGGGACTGATCCCAGCGTATCTGGCTCCACAGTCCATGCCTGTGGCCCTTGGTACATCCTGCTTTACTCGCAGCTCTGAACAAAGGACAAATACAGTCCAAGTTTAGTACGAGGAACTCCCAGCTAGCAGCCTCTTACAGATGTGATGGGGCTTGAAAAATGAGCTGAGCTTAACCATCTGATTATTTTCTCACAAACTGAGAATTGAGAATGAGAGGAACTAAGACAGCAGCAAGTAAGACCTGAAGCAGACACATCATCATGCAGAAGAAGGCCAGGCAGAGATCAGAGAGGGGTTGTTTGGAGGGGACATGTGTAAGGTACTGTGGTCCTTGGGTAAAGGAGCCAGAGGGAGAGGCAAGGAGACTGCCAGTAGGGAGGGAGACAGGAGAAGGGCACCTGACGTGGGAAGGACCATGGGTCTTGCTGCGAGATCCTTTTCTCCTGGAGAGCCCAGGTGGTGCTCTGGTCTCTGCCTCAAATTCCCGTGGGATCACTCATCTGCTTTACAGCAACATCCACCTTCTTTCACATGAGTTGGCTTGAGTTGGTCTTTCCTGCTTTTACTTAAAAACAAATAAAGGTTCAAACATCTTTCCCTACTAAAGAGAGCTTGAATGGGCAGGATCAGTCTTCCACCACGATTCTCCTTTCAGTTTTTTGGTAGAGCAATCTTTTCTTTAGCTCTTCAAATCCTGTCAGTCAAGCCAAGAAAATATTTCTTTGGCAGCTGTCCCTCTATGATGAATTTTTTACCCCCTTTTCTTATTCATTCTTTCACAGTTTAACATTTGGAAGACAGTAACAGGTAGAATTTACTGAATATTCACTATGGCGCTCTGCTAAGACTTTACATATTTTATCTCAGTTAATCTTTACGAAAACTCTGAGAAGCAATCACTATTACTGTTCCCCAGATAAGAAAACTGAGTCTAAAAGGGTCATCATGAGAGTCTTAATTGGGGGCTGAATTCCTGTTTCCTGGATGTCGTCAATCTATTGTGAGTCAGACCCAGCGACTGAAGGCCAAGAGCCGGCGATGTGAGAACTGAAGCAGGTTAGTGAGGCAAAGGCGTGCCCATTGATAGATGCCCCCCGGCCCCCCAATTCTTAACTTCTCAGACTGAAATAACCAAACAGCCTTATCTCGTCTATCCATTCTGAAGTCATTCACTTAAGAAAACTTTGAGCCTGGGGAAACCAGGTGAGGCCGCCATGGTGCCCAGGAGGTTAAGGCCCGTCTCTGCAGGCTGAGGCCACACCACTCTCTCCTGGGGCAGGAGGCCAGGAGCAGAGTGTGAGAGACAAGAGAAGGTCGTGGACTCAGACCAGGGGGACAGTTGTGCTGTCCTCACTGTTCTCCCCTTGGCCTTGTCTTTCCCAGTCCATGTTCCCAGGCTGGACATAGTTTTTTCCCTTCACAACTCCTTTCCTGATAATGCAAACCCTTATTAGTCTTGTTCTTAAAACTTGTGAATAGGAATATGAGAACTGGTCTCCAAAATTTAATGTTTTTTTTAAGATTGGCCCTGAGCCAACATCTGTTGTCAATCTCTTTTTTTCTTTTTCTTCTCCCCAAAGCCCCCCAGTACATAGTTGTATATTCTGGTTGTGAGTGCCTCTGGTTGTGCTATGTGGGATGCCACCTCAGCACGGCTTGATGAGCTGTGCCATGTCTGTGCCCAGGATCCGAACCGGCGAAACCCTGGACTGCCAAAGTGGAGTGCACAAACTTAACCACTCGGCCATAGGGCTAGCCCCACCAAAACTTCATTTTTAATAACAAATCTTAGTTGCTGTTTCTAATGCAGGCATGCAACCAACTTGGGATTCCATTACCAATTTGAGGCCAGTCTATACTTTGACAAATTGAAAATCCCTGGAACGTTTATGATAAGCTTTTCAACACTGACAAAACTGGTCTTTCTTCTCGCATCAAAGATATTTAATTCACGCCTGCTTGCTTGTACCATATTTTCAATATGGTAGGTTCAATATTGAACCCAATAGTCCTCCTACAATTGTGGGACCTTTCATAAGAAAGCATGAATATTTTACACCCCTGTGTATAATCTTCTACTCTCTTGATGTGAATTTGCTTTGGGAGGGTGGAGAAAACAGAATTCCAAATGCCCATTGCAGTCATTATGTTCCTTTTTTCTCACTCAATGAGCAGGTATTTACTTACTACTTCCCGCGTGCCACACGCGAGGCTACGACAGTGGGGACACAAGTGTGAAACACAAAGAAAAGTGCCACCTGACATTGACACTTTGCTGTAGGATGAAGTGGGCACCCTGCACTTGACCCCTGAGGCTCAGTTTCCTGCAGCAGGTGATGGCCGCTGTGAGTCTTGAAAGGCGAACTAGTTATGAAGTAAAAGAACTGAGATAAGGTGCTGCAAGTAAACACAGAAGCTTGTGCTGAGGCAGGGAGACGAGGGGAAGCATTTGGAGCTCAGCGGGGGGTGTGCTTGGATGTCCTAAGGGAGTGGTGGTGGGTAAATAGGGAGCTGTGGGCAGGAGCCAGGCCTTGAAGCATCCTCCCCAAGACTGAGCTTGGATTGTATTTTGTCCATCATGGAGAGGAAATGAAGGTATTTAGGAAAAAGAACGAAATCAATGGGGTGATTTTAGGCAGATGATTTGCTGCAATTTAAAGTATGTCTTAAACTTGGAAGCAACCCAAGTGCCCATCAATGGCTGAACGGATAAAGATGTTTTATATATATACAATGGAATGCTACTCAGACATAAGAAAGACAAAATCTTGCCATTTGCAACAACATGGATGGCCCTTGACAGTATAAGCAAAATAAGTCAGATAGAGAAGGACAGATACTGTATGATTTCACTCATGTGTGGAAGATAAACACATAGACACAGAGAATAGATTGGTGGTTACCAGAGGAGAGAGGGGTGGGGGGAGGGCAAAAGGGGTAAAGGGCACATATGTGTGGTGGTGGATAAAAACTAGACTATTGGTGATGAACATGATGTATACAGAAGCTGAAATATAATAATGTACACCTGAAATTCACACGATGATATAAGTCAACATGACCTCAATAAAACAATCTTTAAGAATGAAAATAAAAAATAAAGAATGTTTTAGGAAAGAGAAGAAAAAGCATTTTGATAATCCAAGTGAGAAGTTAGGAGAATTTAATGAAGGGAATGAGGTGTGGATGCCGCTGAGGAGCTGGACCGGGGGATGTCAGAGGCAGAGAATTCTCAGGATTTGGGATTTGACGGGAAGTGAGAAACCAGTAACAGAGAGTAATCTAGACTTACTCCCTGGTGCCTGGTTTACTTTTCTGGATGTAGAGGGAGCATGTTGGCCCTGATGGCTGAAGAGTTCCATTTTAATTACATGAAATGGCAATTAGCATAGTTTTCTCCCAAAGCAGGAGGAAGGATCTCAAGAATCATTATTTTAAGACTAAGGGAACAAATCCCATGAAAATAAGGATCTCAGATTCAGCATGCCCTCTGAGCCAGGAGCCCCCAGCGCAGAAGGACTCATTAAGCCTTTGCTGAAGACGCCAGGCTGTAATTGGGTCATTAAAAAGTTTGGTGTGCTGATGTCTGGGTTGGGCCCCTGAGGTGACAATGTCTTTCGAGGTTTCTTTGTCATCTCTACCAGAATGAGCTCCAAGGCCTGGGTGGAGATGCTGACAGCCCCAGGGAGAGATGTGTACGAGTCAGTGTGTTGGAAGTCCCATTGCCCTGTGCAGACATGGGGACAGTGTTCTCCCTTGGGTCCTGCCTCATCTGTCTGACTTAATTCTGTCTCAGAGCAGAACACCCATAAGCGGGTCAAAAGTTCCACAGCTGATGAATTGTCAGTAAACTATCCTGTTTAAACTGAGTTTTAAAAAATTACTCAGGTTGCTTGAGTTGATCATGCCACTCCTTTATTTTGTCACTGGAGTTATAATTACCCATAACAGTTGAAGCACTGTTTGCCCGGCCCACTCAGCCAAAGGAAATAGGAGGATTAAGATGGTTTACGTTAACAAACGTTTCTCTGAAATATCCAGTCATGAATCTTCTAGGCCATTATTCCTGCTTTCTATATTCTAATGATCTTTGAAACACTATATTCCAGACAGAAGAATGAATCTAGAACTTGAGTAACTTTCCACCAGACAGCTTTTCAAATAATAGGAAAAGAGTCCCTAGGTATTTAAGAAAATCCTTTCTTCAGATTGTTTTAAACTGTACTTTTTAGTTTGTCATAAGGTAAAACTGTAAATTCTCTGGTGAACAGTTCTATGAATTTTCTCTGTGTACAGATTTAGGCAACTGTCCTCAAGATGAGGGTGTGGGACAGCTACATGACCCTCCAAAACGCCCCGTCTCATCCCGTTATTGACACATCTCCCCTCCTCTGCTCCCTGGCAACCGCTACCTGTCAGCATCCCCATGTTTTTGTCCTTTTGAGTTTGGAACATCCACCAATGAAACCGTGAGGCACCGTGTTGGTAAGACGGCCTCCTTTCAGTGAGCAGGAGGCCTTGGAGAGTCCCCCAGATCGCTGGGTCAGGAGAGCATTCCTGTGTTTGCTGAGCAGAATCCAGTGGGGGTGACATGGGTTTGCTTATCCATCCACGGCTGAGGGTGTTTGGCTATTTCCAGGGTCGGGCAGTTGTACATAGAGCTGCTCTAAACATTGGGTACAGGTTTCCAGGGGAACCTAAGATTTCATCTCCCTGGGTTAACACTCAGACATGGGACTCATGGTCACAGAGTAAGTGTTTGTTTATAAGAAAACGCAAGACCGTCTTCCACAGCGGTGGGCCACTCTGCATTCCCACGAGCACTGAGAGGTCCCGTTGCTTGGCAGCTTCATCAGCACTTGATAATGTGGCTATTTCATTGTAGTTAAGCTAATAGTGAGCAATAGCCTTTTGCCATGGTTTTAATTTTCCTAATGTCTAATCATGGTGAACATCCTTTCACATCCTTATTTTTCACCAATCTGTCCTTTCCATTAAAATCTCTTGCTTAAGTTTTGCCCATTTTTAAATTGGATTATTTGTTTTCTTCCCGAAGAGTTTTGAGTGTTCCTTAACAATTATGGAAAGAAGTCACTTGATGGATATATGATTTGCAAATATTTTATCCCAGCATCTAACTTGGCTTTTCATCCTTTTAGCAGTATCTTTCTGAAAGCAAAAGTTTTAATTTGTATCAAACCTAATTTGTTAATTTTCCTCTTATGCATTTGACTTTTGATGTCATGGTTAAGTACTCTGCCTAACTCCAGGCCAAAAAGATGTTCCCTTTTGTTTTCTACTAAACAATTTATGATTTTACATTTGCATCTGTAATCTGCACTGAATTTTTGTAGAAGATGTGAAGTTTAGTTGGATGATCATAATTTTTGCATATGGATGTCTAATTCCAAGGATTTGTTGAAAATGCTTGTTGAATTGCTTTTGTGCCTTTGTCAAAAATCGAGCGGCTACACTTCTTTGGTTCCATTTCTGACTCCTGTTCTGTTCCTTTCTAATACCATGTCATCCTGTCATTTTAGCTTGATGGCAAATCTTAAAACCAGGGACTGTGATTCCTTCAACTTTAATCCCGCTTTTAAACTTTGCTCTAAATTTTTTTTTCATCTCATATAAATCAGAATTAACTTGTCTGTATCACCAAAAATGTGGCTGAGATTTTGATTGGATTTGCATTAAATCAATGATTGTATTTGGTTTGAATCAGCATCTTTCCCATGTTGAGTCTTCAAATTCACACAAATATATGTGCATTATTTTGTGAATGTACTTACTTCTAGTGATTTATATAGTTCAAAATTGTTATGACGGTAAATTTATATATTATGTGTATTTTACCACAATAGAAATAAACTCAGTCTATCAAGGAAAATGTTAGGTCATCACTGTGGTGTATGCCAATAATAAAATGATTGGTTTTCAAAAAAGCTTATAACAGCATGTACCAAAATTATTGTAATAGGCAAGTATTTTCAGACTCTCTCCTCCATCACATGATAAATCTTTGCATAGAGAGACCTGATTCTTAACTTCTGTAAACAATATTTGATTACACAAAAATCTAAAATAATGTTTCATTTATAAGAAGAATCAATTCTGTGTGTACAGAAACAATGAAATCGTAATTATACATTAGGGAAAAAAATCCCAAAAGCTTCTTTCCCTCCAGTTTCACTCTCCTGATCCATCATCACCCTCAGGGTCCCTCCTGAAGGCTCCAGGGGATAAGATGAATGTCTTGGGGCTGTAAGGGTTGTTTGACACACTGGTCCTCTGAGGTCGGCATATATTCTTATTCTGGAAACACTGTGAGCTGGCCTCACTCCTTCTGCTAACAGTTTTCTTGGGAAAAAGCAAGTGCTGCTTCCTAATTTAAACCTCCTGCTTTTAAACTTGAGAATGTGTCCTTCAGACACACGTTTGAACAGAATCTAGTAGGTGGGCACCTATAACTTGGTGATCTCCAACAGTTTTAGGAATTCCTGAATCCCACCGCTACTCTCCTACTTTTTAATGCCACATGCACTGCATTCATGGATTGCATCAATCCCTGAAATAAAATGGTGCCCGACATACACCATTTCCCCTGCAGACAGGGAGATGCTGCTGCTAGCTCGTCATCAGTAAGTGACATTCTTGATTGTTTGTTTTTCGTGGTATTTAAGATGAACTGGGATGCCAGTGTTTCTGGTAATTCCAGTTCAGGTTGACGAGCACTGATCCATTTCAATAATCTGATTTACTTTTCTTGGGGTCTTTGGTGTTTCAGCAGGTTGCCTGCATTCAGGGGTAGAGTTTGTGACTGCATAACTGATTCATGAAATTTGGACTCAAGACATTTCCACAACTGTCACTAGGCTCTCTTTCTCTGTCATAATGTCCCGGGACTAGAGATGGGGTCACATCTTCAAGAAGGATTTTCATTATGACAGATTTGGTGAATCTCTGTGAATGAGCAAACCTCTTCCTTTACTGAGAATGTTATTTTGTTCTAAGAATCTGGTTGTCTTGAGTGTAGCTACAGTACATTTCCTGAGTATCTCTGGGACTTCGGGTAAACCACTGACCATTTCTAGAAAGAGATCAGATTACCACAAAGGGCTGATTTCCTCAAGAACTCAAGAATTCTACTAAAGTACCACCTCATGTCTGAACTGATGGTCCCTATCTCTTGGTGACGTTCAAGTGTTTTCCTCATGTGTGAGTAACACAGTTCCCATCTCTCTACAGAGGGGACACATGCACCCACAGGCGACAATGCAGCTTCCGGTCAGCCTTTCCCTTTTCTACGTTCTCATCAGCTCATCTGAGGTGACCCTTAGTGTGGGGCAGTCACTTTAGTGTGCCATGACTCAGTTGCACGGTACCATCCCCATTCACTTCTCTCCCACAACCACATTCTGAACCACCCGTGTTCTGCCATCTCTCGATGCTCCCCAATTTGGATACCCAGCATCCATCCCCTGTGCTTTCTCAGAGCATCAGTGCCTCCGTGGTCTGCCACATGCAAATCAGATGACTGTCTCAGCGTTCTGGCTCAGTAAAGCCAATACCAATACCACCTCTGTGCATGAATTTTGTCAAATGTCTGATGCTCTTGGAGCCCCATTCCTACATATGCATAATGGAAACTCTACATGTATTTTAAAACACTGCGAATGTACATGTATTCAAGTTTGTTTTGTCTGATGAACTTCCAGCTGTAGAAACGGGTAAGTTTCACTCCCTGGGATTTTAAAAGGGTTCACAGTTGACTTTATAGCTGCTCTGCTCCTCACCCCTGCATAGACTCTGATTATAATGAATCTATCCTTCCTTTTAAAAGACAGAGAAGAAAAAAATTAATGTTTTTCACAGAAAGGCTCCAGAACTTTTCAGGAACGTCTGAAGCAGACTGAGATTGTGCATTTTCCTCTACGGGAGCTTCTGGCTTCACTCCCGGTCCTGCTGGGTCACAGTTGCTTTCTTCCACCTGTACAGGAGAAGGGGATAGTCTGGTCACCTGCAGGACTCTGACGGTTCCGAGAGTTCTTTCCTGATGACACACTGCGAGATCGCCCTGCGTGTCCCTCAGAAAGGCCTTCATATTACTCTAGTCCTCACTCCCCCGGGACCACATAACACTATACAAATTTCAGGTGTAATCACTATATTTCCATTCCTCTGTAGATAAATCATGCTCACCACCCAAAGACTAATTACAATCCATCACCACACACATGCGCCTAATCATGCCTTTCACCTCCCCCCTCCCCGCTTCCCCTCTGGGAAGCACCAGTCCAATCTCTGTCTCTATCACAAACTATTCTAATGATCTGTTTCACAATGTGCTCGTTCAATGATATCGATGAAGGACTTTCTGTGTATCCAGCACTGGGCAGGGTGCTGGGGACCAGAGGTGGACAAAGTAGACTGAAGGCCATAGCTCCATGGAACTTCTACTCCAGTGGGTGAGACAGGAAACAGACACGATAAATTAGAACAGCACGTGTGTTCTTTGGAGATAAATTCTATGAATAACTGTAAAGCAGGGAAAGGGGAGGAGGGAGCTGGAGGGTTCTCAAGATTACATGACACCGTGAGGGACGGCTCGCTGAAGGTGGCTTTTAAAAACACCCTGAAGGAGGAGGGAAAGTGAGTGTGTGCATGTCTTGGGGGAAAGCCCTCCAAGCCTTGTTCCAGGACATGGGGGTGTGGAGCTGTGGAGCAAGATGGTCACATCATGTCTAATGTGACCTGGTTGCTGTGTTGAGAACACCGTGAAGGGACGTAACAGGGACGCGGGGAGACGAATTAGGATATTAGCTCAATAATTCAGGTGATAGATGATGGCGCCATGGGCCAGGGGGAGGAGCAGAGCTGGTGAGCAGTGATGTGATCTGGACGTATGTAATGAGAAAGCAACAATTTGTGATGACCGTGGGATCTGAGAGAAAGAGGAATACCAAGGTGGAGTTCATGTGGCCATTGACTGAGAGGAGAAGAAGCACAATCTCAATGCTGTGCAGTGTTTCATCACATGAAGCGCCATCCTCTACCCTACAAATCCTCAGCACTTAGCACTTAGGTTGACTGCAGATGTTGCTCCCAAAGTAATAGTTCAGTAAAAGTCAATGCCAGAGATTTTACATGAATGTCTATTTCCCAGGCTACACATGCTCCGTGCCCTTTAGCACACAGTACACATTGGCCTTCAGGAGGTGACGCAACATCATCCACGGAGCAGCTGGGAGGATGCATTCGAGAACACTGGGGATAAATTCATGTGGAAAATGTGCTAACTGATATAATCTCTTCATGCCTCATATTCTGTGCCCCCCACTCACCCGCAGGTGGCCTTTCTGTCCCACCCCCAGCTTCATGTGGTGATGGAAATAGCCAATGCAAGTTCTCCAGAAGTCTTTGTACTCCTGGGCTTCTCTTCACGACCCTCACTAGAAACTATCCTCTTCGTCCTTGTCTTGGGGTTTTATGTGGTGTCTCTCTTGGGCAATGGCACCATTATTCTGGTCTCCTGTGTGGATGTGCACCTCCACACTCCGATGTACTTCTTTCTTGCCAATCTCTCCTTCCTGGACATTGGCTTCACCACAAGCATCATCCCACAACTCCTGGTCAACCTCTGGGGACCACAGAAAACCATAAGCTATGGAGGGTGTATGGTCCAGTTCTATATCTCACACTGGCTGGGGGCTACTGAGTGTGTCCTCCTGGCAGTTATGTCCTATGACCGCTATGCTGCCATCTGCAGGCCACTCCACTATACTGTCACCATGCATCCAAGGCTTTGCATCAGCTTGGCCTTCATCTCGTGGTTCGGGGGTCTGACCATCAGCATGGTGGGCTCTACACTCACCATGCTCCTGCCGCTGTGTGGGAACAATCGCATTGACCACTTTCTCTGTGAGATGCCCCTCATTATGCAACTGGCTTGTGTGGACACCAGCCTTAATGAGGTGGAGATGTATATGGCCAGCTTTATCTTTGTTGTCTTGCCTCTGGGTCTCATCCTGGTCTCATATGGCCATATTGCCTGTGCTTTGTTGAAGATCAGGTCAGCAGAAGGGCGGAGAAAGGCCTTCAACACCTGCTCTTCCCACGTGGCAGTCGTGGCTCTGTTTTACGGGAGCATCATCTTCATGTACCTCCAGCCGGCCAAGAGCAACTCTCACGAACGGGGCAAGTTCCTGGCCCTCTTCTACACTGTGGTCACCCCGATGCTGAACCCCCTGATTTACACACTGAGGAACAAGGACGTGAAGAAGGCACTCAGGCGCCTTGTGTTAGAGAAGAGCTGTGGCTTTGTGGGGACACGGGGGCACATTTAGAGACCGTAGTCACTAGTGAGGAGGAACAAGTTTAAAGGTATCAAAATAGATTTTAGGGGCAGGGTATTTTGAGATGTCATTTCTGTTCCAATGTTGCTTGAGTTCAAGGAAGATGATAACATGAGATGAATGTGCTCACCCACTATTTTCACGCTTAGGTGAAGAGAAAGTAATTGCTATTTCTATTTTTCATTAAAAATTGTAACGTTTTGGGGGTGGCCAGGTAGCGTAGTGGTTGAATTCACGCGCTCCACTTTGAGGTCCTGGGTTTGCCGGTTCAGATCCCCTGTGCGGACATACTCAGCACTGGTCTAGCCTTGCTGTGGCAGGTGTCTCACAAACAAATAGAGGAAGATTGGTATGGGTGTTGGCTCAGGGCTAATCTCCCCCAACCCAAAATAATTGTAATGTTTTGTTAGTTGTTTATATTGTTATATATGCAATATACATGTTAATTGTTGTATTGTTAACTGTTTATTTGGTTATAACGTAAATTGTTATATTATTTTGTTACCTGTTGATATTAATGTCTGCCATTGAAGGTGCCTAGTCTGTGAGAAGTCCTTTACATTTTAGTCCAATATTTGCAACGACTCAGTGAGATAGATATTATTAACCTCATGAAGCTTAGCTAATTACAAAGCTATTAAGGTTTTATGCTGAATTTAAGTCTAGAGCTATCTGTCTGTCGACTTGCTTCCACTTTGCCTTTAATAAGAAATAGATGTTGGTTCTTTGTGCTGCTTCCTGGCACAGAGTTTCTAGGACCCTTGGAGTTTCCTCAGTGACATGGGGGAGAGGAGCTTCTTTTGTTATTCATAACAAGCCCATTTCAACCCTACCTGATTTATGCAATGAGGTGACTCCAGGTGGGGCCCCTGGATGGCTTCAGGATGGGGACTGGTGGCCAGGGGATCCATGTGATCAGAGGGTTGGAACTTTCAGCCCCACCCCAGACCTTCAGGGAGGGAGAGGGGCTGGAGGTTGAGTTCATTCACCCATGGCCAGTGATTTAGTCGTTCATGTCTAAGAATGGAACCTCCATAAAACCCCTAAATGACGGGGTTTGGAGAGCCTCCTTATTGGGTGGGTGTCACACACCAAACCCCCCAGGGACAGAAGCTCTTGCACTAGGGGCCGTTCCAGACCTCACCTCATGTACCTCTTCGTCTGGCTGTTCTTGTTTATCCTTTACAATAAACCAGTAAAGTTAAGCATTTCCCTGGGTTCTGTGAGACGTTCTAGCAAATCATGGAAGCTGAGGGAGGGGTCATGAGGACCCCTGATTTAGAGCCAGCTGGTCATAAGTCTGGGTGGCAGCCTGGGACTCGGGACTGCCCTCTGAACTGAGGGTTGCTGTGGGATTGAGCCCTTGGACCTGGGGGGTCTGTGCTGACTCTGGGCAGTGGTGTCAGGTGGAGTGGAGAGGTTGACAGTCTGGTTTCTGCAGAGCAGGGAGTTGGTTACTGGAAGGAAAATCTCACACATTAGGAGTCAGAAGTGCTGAGAGTAAGAACAGTCCGTACCCTTCAGGAGCGGGAAGCTGAAGACGCAAACATCTCAAGAGCAGAACTCTGAGTCGGACTCCAGCCCGTTAGCGGTTTCATCAGTAACGCGCTGCACTGATCAGCTATGACCCTGCACTGTCGACGCTCCTGTTCAGCTGGAGACCGTCTGATTCCGGGAACTGTTAGGATGCTTTCACCCACTCACTGGTACCTTTGCTCACCTTCTTCATATGTCCAAGCGTGCGTTCGTTCATTCTTACAGCGAGACCTATTTCTGGAGGTTATGAAAACGAGCTCACAGCACCGGCCTGGGATGGAGAAATCAAGTTCACAGAGCAGTCGCTGGCTTTGTTGATTTAAAGCTTAAAACAGTGTTGTGAAGTTGATAATGTTGACATTTTAGAGACTGGAAAATCTGACCAGAGAGAAAATTCTGATTAGAGAGAAAAGATCACATTTACGTTTGTATTCAGTGCCTCTATATCTTCGATCTTTCATGAGAAAACAATGCAGTACTTGTTTTGCATATTTAACAGTTGTGCAGCATTTTCTGTGTCCTAGGCACTATTTAAGCTATTCATTTACTAATTAATCTAAACATGAGCTCATTATATCCTCCTCCAATGGGAAAACAGAAAAGGACCAGGCATAGATCTCTGCAGATTTGGATTCAAGGTCAGGCTCTCCCACTCACATTCTCTTGATCTTCTGCTCCCATCCTTCAATCTTGTTCCCGCCCTCTTTTGGGATTCAAAATTGCGTCAAATCCCAGGATCAGATAAGGCCTCTATTGCATCCTCCTCATCCACAAATTCCTTGGAGAATGTAAAATCACTTATTTAAGCCAAAGTTCTTATTTGTGCTTAATGAAAAGAAATTAATAACATTCTTAAGTTACTAAGTAAAGGAAAATGTCCAAAAAATTCGGGAGGAATATTTGTATCAGAGAATCTGCAGTATGGTAAACCACCTCTTCTAACGTGAGACTGAAGCCCTTGTACCCTGAATTCTGAAACTCGTGGAACTGAGGATAGCAATGCCTCCTTCATAGCGTCACTGTGAGGATTAAGCCCAACTGTGCAACGTGCTAGGCACCCTTCAGGTGCTTGACAAATGTCAATTCCCTTTCCTGTCAACACCAGTGGACCAGCGTGACTCAGGATAAAACCCAGAAAACCTTTGGTCCAAGTCTCGTGGCTCTTCTGTGGGATGAATGAGCCCACAGAGGCATGGGGTAATGGTTGGGTCTGGAGAGAGCGAAACCTGTTATTACAGAGAAAGGAAAGCGACTCACGGTTGGGTTGAGTTTCTGTTTCTTATCATTTCTGTTTCCTCCAGCTGGTAGATTTGATGGCGATTTGTTTGACAGCTGCAGGAGGAAGTCAGAAATTCCCAGGACCACCTGCCTAAGGTCCATCGCTTTTCTCCCAGCTTCTGTGTCTCCTCTGTCTCCAGACATGTCGGGCATATTCCCAGATTCTCTAATGATGGGCAGGTCCCCAGGAGAGGCCAGGAGTAAACTGAAACTTCATCTGCGGGAATGGTTTTAGCTTTCTCTCATCTGGGGGAATGATTTTAGCCTTCTCTCACACCACATCTGTGATCTAAATGGCTGACAAACACCAAGATGAACCATTGGAAATGCATTTACTTTCAGTAAACCTCTTTTTCACTTTGGTTTTTTCGTGCTGAATTTTAGCTCTGCACCACCCCTTTTAGGTAAATTTTAAGAGTTTCTTAACTTTTTGTCCATTTTTCCCTGTCATTCCTCCTTACGCACCGAGGACGGACATTTCTCCCTAACACATAAGCCACCTACTTCTTTCTCCAGCTCATCAATGTCCACGCTGTACCACTTCCCCTCTGCCTTTGAAGAGTCGCCATCACCAGTGCCAAACCTCATTCTCAACGTCTCCCATTGGCTCTGTCCTTGAACAATATGCCCCAGTTACTGACAACTAAGAGTCATTCCTGAGCCACCGCTCGCTTCAAACTCTTACAGTTCACATGTCGTCCCTTCAGTGTGGAAGTCTTTTCAGACCTTGGTAAGCCTGCCTAACGTGTGCAGCGCCATCCAAACAGCAGCCCCTCAGAATGCCCTTCCTTCCAGCCGTTGCAAATCAGAATTCCATCCCCTCCTTCCTCTTGTTTCTACAGCACATTGTTTGTGCTTCCTCCCAGAGCACATAAACGTTTGCCCTATCTGAAGAAGAGGAGATTGTGCGGGAGTGGCGATGACTTGACATCGGAAAGTATACCCTGGTCCTCATTTCACAATGTTTACATACATTAAATCATCGCATTGCACAGCCTAAAAAAAGAAAGAAATTACACTGTGGTTTCATCACTTGATAGCAAAAGTGAGCTTGACAAGCTCTTATCCTTCCTCAGCAATACAACATCTAATTTTTTTTTAAAGCTACACACTAGTGTTTCTTGAAAAGCCTTGTGCATTTCTAAAGTCAGCATCCTCTGCAGTCTCTTCTCTGTTTAATTTTGTTCTTGAGGCCAAGAGTGCTGTTTCATATAGACTTTCCATTAATATTAATTAACCTTAAGGAGATGAAAACATTTCTCATCAGGGCACATGTTTAAATTCAACTCTTTGGGTACAATGGTGTCATTTTCTCTCCATCTCCAAAGACGACATACAAATGTCCAGCAGGTACATGAAAAGATGCTCAGCATCACTAATCATCACGGAAATGCAAATCAAAATCACAGTGAAATATTATCTAACACCTTTTAGGATGGCTGTTACCAAAAATAATAAATGATAACAAATGTTGAGGAGAGTGTGGAGAAATTGGAACTTTGCGCACTGTTGGTAGGAATGCATAAGGCGCAGGCACTATGGAAAAGAAGATGAGAGCTCCTCAAAAAATTAAGAATAGAGCAATCATCTGACCCAGAAATCCCACTTCTGGGTATTCATTCAAAAGAATCAAAATCAGGACCTCACAGAGATGTCTGCACTCCCATGTTCATTGCAGCATTATTCACAATACCCAACATATGGAAATAACAATATATATTGTATATAGACACATACATACACATCATGGAGTATTATTCAGCCATGAGAAAGAAGGGCATCCTGCCATTTGCAACAGCATGGATGGACCCTGAACACATTATGCTGAGCGAGATAAGTCAGAGAAAGACAAGTCCTGTATAATCTCACTTATATGTGGAGTCTGAAAAAGCCAAACAGAGAGTAAATGCTGGTTACCAGGAGGTGTGGGTACAGGACAGATTTGTTTAAGGTTACAAACTTGCACCTAGTAGGTAAATAAGTCCTGGAGAGCGAAGGCAATTTGAATTTCAGATAAACAACAAATGTTTTTTCGTATAATGCTCCAAATATTGCAAACTTATACTAAAACAAGAGCATTTGTTTATCTGAAATTCAAATCCGATTTGGCATTCTGTCTGTTTTCTAAATCTGGCAACCTAACATGGTTCCAAAGTAAGGCAAGAGAAGGTGTGACGTGGGGGTCGCCGTGAGTCCTTAGAGTATGCGGTCAGCAGGTTCAACCTTCCTAATTCACAATCGCCACCCTTCACCCCCCAACACAAACGCACACGCCCAGCCCCTGCTCCCTGTCCCCTTTCTCCCAAGAAGGGCAGTGCCCGGCACCAGGACGCACCTGAGTTCTCTCGGGAGACAATTTCCCATCCTCTCTCTGTGACTCGGTGTCTCCGCTCCTGACTTTCCCCCACGCCGGGCAGTCCTGACCAGAGCAACGAGGGGCAGGAAGGAGGCAGGACGCTGCATCTGAGCTGCATCTGACCTCTGGCCTGTGTGTCGCCAACCACGAGCTGCGAGGGGCCGGGCGCGGTAGAGACGGCAGGAACCGTTCTGACGGGGAGGGGAAGAAAGCCGTGTGTGTGCGCCTGCGTGTGCATGCGTGTGCACATGTGTGTATGTGCGTGTGCATGCGTGTGCGTGCATACTGCGGGGAAAGATCAGGCTGCAACGTGAGAGAGTAAATCGAACTCTCAGGTCCACTTGGCTTTCAAGGAAATCCCCGGATTGCAGGACCAGACGGCAGGGCCTCTCCCATTCCCCGGAAGCCTGGGATTTCAAGACTCCCAATATTTTGTCCTCTTCCAAACACGCAAAGAGGAAGCCTATTGTGAGAAAAAGAAAAAGCAAGGTTGGAAATGAAATGATTATTTGTTCCTCTGGTTGTAAAACCGACGTCAAATGTAAATGTGCTTCCTCGCAGGTCCGAGGCCTCAGAAACAAAACGGGAAAGAAGGAGCAGCGGCGCAGGACGACAGAGGGACACCGGCGTCAGTGCAGGGGCGGAGGGCGCGGCTGTTCAGACGCCGCACGGGGAAGGGAGGGGAGGGGAGGGGAGGGGAGGGGGGAGTGGGAAGGGAGGGGGAGTGGGAGGGGAGAGGGAGGGGGAGCAGGGGGGAGGAGGGGGGAAGAGGGGGGAGGGGAGGAAAGGGCAGGGAGGCCCGCAGACCCGGCTGCCCGACCTTCCCACCTCCTCCCGCGGGGCTGCCTCTGGCAGGGACGGCGGGTGCTCCGGAGCGGGGCGGGGCGGGGCGCAGGGTGGTCCCCAGTCTCCTGCGGCGGCCCGGCCCGCGGGCGGCGCTGCTCCTCCTCCTCCTCCTCCTCCTCCTCCCTCCGACGGGGAAGGCGCTCGCTGAGTTCAGACCCCGCAGGCTCCTGCCTCCAGCTCCTTTCCCCCCAGTGAGGATCCCAAGGCTGAGGAGCTTAAGTTACTGCCAGCCGTCCGCGGAGCTCGGGGTCTCGAGCGCCTTACGATCAGTTCTCAATCTTGTGTGACTGTTTTGTTTCCGTCTTAAGCCCGAGGAGATGTGTTTGAGGCAGAGGAGCGCTCGCCCCTTGCTGGGTTTGTGGTTCACCGAATTCACGGCTGAGGGCTGTGCCCCAAAGCCCCGCTTCCTAACCTTTCGCGTCGGTACCCACCCTCCGCGGACCCACTAAATGCACAGCCCGATTTCGTCAGACTGGGCTCAGCCCTCCGCTTTCTAACAAGCTTCCAGGTGCTGTCGCTCCCGCTGGTCCCTTGAGCAGCAAGGCACTAGGCCGGGGGTCCCAGACCAAAGGCATGCGCGCCACCTGAGGACTGTTAGGAATGCAGATTCTCAGGTCCCCGCTCACACCTGCTGCATCAGAGACTCTGGGGTGGCGTCCTCCTGTTGCTAAATTGGAGAACCACCGCAATAAACCGTTCTTTCTCTTTTCTGACTTCTCACAAATGAACTCATCCATCCCCAAACGCCTAACTAAGTGGGTCCCCACTGGGCCCCAGACGCTCAACAATGGAGATGTGGCAAGACCACAGTTCCAGTTTTCTGAGCCTCTTTGACGCCCCCTCAGCCCACACAAGCATGAACGGACTGGAAAAGGGCAAGACTTTAATCCCACTACTGATGGCTAACCAAAAGAACTCGACTGTTGGGGTCTGGCCCCGTGGCTGTGTGGTTAGGTTCACACATTCCACTTAGGCAGCCCAGGGTTTGCTGGTTTGGACCCTGGGCATAGACCTACACACTGCTCTTCAAGCCATGCTGTGGGGGCATCCCACATAAAAGAGCTAGAATGACCTACAAGTAGGACATACAACTGTGTACTGGGGCTTTAGGGAGAAAAAAAAGAAAAAGAGGAAGATTGGCAACAGATGTTAGGTAAGGGCGAATCTTCCTCACCAAAAAAAATAATAATAATAATAATAACTCAATTATCATAAATCCCCTCCCTGGGAGTTTCATCCACAAGGAAAATTGACCCATCACAGGAGAGGAGAAGAGATGAGAAGTCATCACCACACCCAGACAGACATTGTCACCTGCTATCCTATCTCCCTTCTGGTCTCCTAAGGGCCCATTTATCTTTGCTAAAAATCACTTGCTCTCTCATAAGTGGCCTCTGTCCCCTCCCTTCCTCCTGCTAAGATGGTAGATAAGCTGTAATATCTCACCACTCCTTTGGATAGTCACTTTCTTTCTGTGATGCCCTCGTGCATGTAAAACTAAAAATTAGTAAATTTGTATGCCTTTCTTCTGTTGATCTGTCTGTTGTCAGTTTAATTCACAGGCCGCCGGTTACTGAACTTAAGAGGATGGAAGAAAAGTTCTTTTTCTCCCCCAAATTGCTTGGTTGGTGATAATCATTATATTTACTATTGTTATTATTATTTCATACTAAGGAATTTTATAATTAGCTTAGTTGATTCTCCTCTGGAGCTTGTGGGGATATTTTTTAGATTCCACATGTAAGTGAGATCGTGTAATATTTGTTTTCCTCTGGAAAGCACGATGCTATCTAGTTGCGCCCATGTTGTCAGCAACAGCAGGATTTCCTTCTTTGTAGCTGAGTAATATTCCGTTGTATATATACACCACATTTTCTGTATCCATCCATTTGTCGACAAACACTTAGGTTGTTTCCACATTTGGTTTTCATGAATATTGTGGTGGTTGCTGCAGTGGATGTGAAAGTGCGGGCGTTGGCCAACAGGGACAGGAACAGGTGTCAGCATCACGATCATCAGGGAAATGCAAAGCAAGACCAGAAGGAGACGGCACCTCACCCCTGCTAGAACGCCTGTTACCAAAAGACCAGAGACAACGAGTGGTGGCGAGGATGTGGAGAGAGGGGAGCCCTGTGCACGGCTGATGGGAGTGTAGGCAGGTGCAGCCGCCGTGGGAAACGGTGTGGAGGTTCCTCCGCATCCCCACATTGAACCTCAGTTAATTCAGCAAGAACCTTGTCAGTTTAGCAAAGCAATCAAATGATTAACTGAGCCAAGTGGTGTCCTGCTTTTACTTTTCCCAAAGCACCGAGGTACTCTGCTGGGGTTTTTGCATCAGAGTATTTTGGGGGTTCTGCAGATGGACAGAATCATGGGCAGATGCTGAGTCTGCATTTCAGCAAAGGTGCCGGGTGAACATTACAGGTGTGTTTGTGTGTGAGTGTCTGCACCTGTGCACACACACACCACGCATCTGTCTGCGTGAAGTTCATTTCCTCTGGTACCCAGGATGGCTGGGTGTCTGGAAGGAATGCAAGAGGTGACGTGCTGGGCTGAGAGGTGGCCTCTGGGACATCACCGTTTCTGTGTTGCTTGCATAAATAGGAGGCTTAGTTCTCATCAGAGCTAACTGAAGAATAAGGGGACAAGCTTTCAGTTGTAAGATGAGGAGGTTCTGGGGAAAACGAACAGCATGGCGACTCTAGTTAATGATACTGTGCTGTGTGCTTGAAATCTGCTAAGAGAGTGGATCTTAAATGTTCTCACACACACAGCAAAGGTAGATGTGTGAGGTGAAGGATGGGTGAATCAGCTTGACTGGGGGCATCATTTCACAATGCGTTTGTCTCAAAACATAACGTTGTATGTGTTAAATATATACTATGTTTATTTGTCAATCATTCTTCAATAAAGAAAAAAAGAACTAACTTAACTAACTTGTTTTCCTCTTAAGACATTGAACATAGAATCACAGTGTCATGGGGCTGAATTGTGTCCCCCCAAAGATACATATGTTGAAGCCTTAACCCTGGTACCTTATAACGTGACCGTATTTGGAAATAGATCTTTAAAGAGGTGATTGAGTTACAATGAGGGCTTGGGGTGGGTCCTAAGCCAATGCGACTGATGTCCTTATAAAAAGAGGAGATTTTGACTGACAGGGTGACATTTGAGACATGCACCCACAGAGGAGAGCATTCGTGGACACAGAGGGCTCCCGTCCTCAGGAAAAGGAGACACCCACCCTGAGGGCACCTTGCTCTAGGACTTCTGGCCTCTGGAACTGGGAGAAATAAATTTCTGTTGCTTAAACACCCAGTCCGAGGTACTTTGTTCCAGAAGTCCTAGCAAGTCAATGCCCACAGTTTCCATCACTGCTTGTCACTCCCATTCACTCAGCACAAACACAAAGAAAGAAAAGTTAACAGTGTGCTTCTTCGATCTGTAGGGGACAATGGATGGAAGGCAGCAGGAGTCACCTCCTGGCACTTGTGTTCTGATGTTCTGGGTGGCAGCGCGTCCCCTGCTGGGAGAGCGGGCGGCTCCGGCTGCAGATGGAGCAGCGGCTGCGAAGCTGTGTTTCCTCCCAGCTCCAGTGCCGCTGGCGCCCCGCTGATGAGGGACAAGCACTCCTCCTCTGATTATCTGAGGAGATTTCTATCTGTAAATTCCCCGCATACTCTACGTATCCTTCTCTGTGATTTTCTTTTGAATATGTGGAGTGTTTTAATAAATCTAGGCCAATAGTTGTTGAATTAAAAGTCTTCGTTTGCCAAATTGATGCATTCCTCATCCACTGGAGGCTTTGACGTCCCAGGGTGACAAGAGGCTGAGGTAACAGCTCGTTTCAGGCTGTAGTCTCGAATAATTTGAAATGCTAAACAATCTGCTCCCTTCTGGAGTATGCAACAGGTAAAACTAGAGGATTTTATGGATGCTGAAAGTTTCCGGTTTGCATAAACCTCAGACTTACAGAGCAATTCGCTTTTCTCTCTCAGGTGTGATGGATTCTCAAAGTGCAAATGATAAAAAATGGAAGGTCTGGAACCAAATGTACGTGCCAGAACTAACGAGCCACTTGGGGGTTTCTGCGCCCTTTCCTCCCACGGGGAGAGGACGTAAGCCAGCCCCCACGTGCTGTTCCCTGGGCCAGCGCTGTTCCACAGGAGTTACTTCACGTGAAAATACGACACTAGCATGCATTTTCTTCTAAAATATATTGAATTACAGACACTATGGAAAACAACCAGCATATTTACTGGATATTAGTTTGTCTATCCCTCTTTTCTAAGAGTCCTTCACCATCCTTAAAAATAGAAATCCCTGCCATTATTTACTTAAGGATTTCCCATTTTACAAAGCAGCCAGGTTTCAAATCCGCAGGCAGATTTGGAGTGTGTGTCTGTGTGTTTCTAATTAGTGGGTCCGATGGGAAGCCACCGTTTATTTTCTGCATGCACGGCGTCCTAAGGCAAGAGACCTGCTTTTCCACTTGAGCCCCTCTGTTTGGGATGCCTACCTTAGCGTTAGCCATCCTGGGCGTTGAGTGCCTGCCCCACATGGGGTATGACGAGACTCTGAAATACACCAACAAACGATGAACGGCTGACATGGTCCTCAGTGTTCTACCACAGCTAATGCGACCCACAGCACAGGGGCGGCCACAGTTACTGCTTTGCTCAGTGATGCACACAGAAACTCAGATTCTGAGAAGCTCTGTGGCTAGAAATACGAGATGCATCGCTCTAACTTACAAAGTGCACTTTTTTGGTTTTAATAGCTTTAATAGGAAACAAATTTATGAATTAAAGACTTCTACCAAAAATCGTAGTATTTTAATTATAAAACAATATATTGTAAGATAAAACTATGACTACACCGTTTTTTTGTGTGTGTTTTGTTTTGGCGAGGAAGATTAGCCCTGAGCTAACATCCAAGCCCATCTTCCTCTTCTTTGTATGTGGGACATTGCCACAGCATGGCTTGACAAGTGGTGTATAGGTCCGCACCCGGGATCCAAACCCAGGAACCAGGGGCCACCGAAGCAGAGCACGCGAAATTAACCACTATGCCACTGGGCCAGCCCCATCTCATAGCTCTTCGAGGAATGTATGAATGAAAAAAATCAGATAATATAATTATCACTTAAAGTAATGTCAGTGTCTTTAGGGAAAAACAAATTCTCCTCTGAAGGAATCAGTTTCTCTTACAGTGTTAATGTTCTGTAACTCAATGACTTCTATGCAGAATTGGAGGATGTATAAGAATGACCTTATGCAAGTCATTACAAGTTCTCAAGGTTCTTGATTTTTTTTTCTATAGCTGGTGACAGAAGATATGTGAATGACAAGCATTTGGGAGCAGGGTGATTGTGAAGGGTTATAGGTGAAGAGAAGACAAAAAAGTGCAGAACCCAGAGTTAGATCTTATCTCTCTTTTTTATTTTTCCAGCTTTATTGAGATACGATTAACAAAAAGATTGCATATATTTAAGGTGTGCAGCGCGATGTTTTGATATATGCATATGTTGTGAAATGGTCACCACGGTCAAGCTAATTGTCTTTTCCAACAGGCTTGTTCGGCTCTGGGGTGGACAAGCTGTGGAAAGGGCTACCTGTTTGCAGCAGGGTGGGAATTCCTGCTTCCGTGGGCTGTTGGCATCCCCCTAGTGGCCACTGTCCTGCACTCTTCAGTCCATTCAGTACATTTATAGATGCTGCTTAATGCACGTTCTGGGAGCTGGGGATGCAGGAGGGAGCAAAGTGAACAAGAAACTACTACCTTCATGCGCTGACATCCTGAAAGAAGGGGGCACGTATGTAAAGAGAAGGAAAGCAGCACATAGAATGCCAGTTAGTGGGCAGTGGACTGGAGAGAAGCAGAGTGGGAATGGAGAAAGGGTGGGTCCGCAGCCCACAGCCAGGGGAAGTGTCAGAATTTACTTGAGTCGTAGGACACGTACCCAGCTGGGGTGGAGAATTGCATGGTGGTGTTGGGATAAAACACGTGCTGAAACCCCTTAAACTTGTGCAATGTTGTAAGCCTATTACGTCTCCATAAACCTGGAAAACAGCCGTTTTCTACTGATTAATAGACAGGGTCCACAGTCATTCACTCACTGATTAATAGTAATAATAATAAAGGGGTGATTAGGCACATGTGTGTGGTGATGGATCGTAATTAGTCTTCTGGTCGTGAACATGATGGAATCTACACAGAAATCGGAATATAATCATATCACACCTGAAATTTATAGTAATAATAAATAAGTATTGGATGTTGTCAACATGCCAAGCATCAAGGCATGTACTGGGACAATAGGGAATATAATAGTAACTATGACAGACACAGGTCTTAGCTTCACAGAGCTTAAGGAGTAGAACAAAATCTGGAAACCCTTTAAAATATATATGAAAAAACTGAAAGCAAGTAAATCTAAGAGGCTTAACTAACAGCCTAAACAAGTTAGCGCCAGCGCAATGTACAAACCCAGCCCTGACTGATTTCAAAGGTCAAATTCTTAGTAAAGATGCTGCTCAAGGCTCTTTCTACTGTACACATTGAAGAGTGAGTTAATCATGGTGCAGTTAGGGGCTCTTGCTAGAAGAATAAGAAATATCATCCAGCAAAGTAGTAGTTATTCCACAGGACACATGAAAGTACATTGCTGTCTGATAGAGACATTAAGGAAACTTACAGATCAATATAGTTTATGAATATACACATAAAATCCAGCAAAATTCTAGCAAACGAAATCCAGCAGCATATTAAAAGGATTACATACCATGACCAAGTGAGATTTATCCCAGAAATGCAAGGCTGGCTCAACATACAAAAAGCAATTGATTTAATTCAAGAGGGGAAATTCCTAAACATGGTAAAGGCCATATATGAAAAATCCACAGCTAATGTCATACTCCGTTGTGAAAGACTACAAGCTTATCCTCTAAAGTCAGGAGCATGACAGTGATGCCCACTTTCACCACTTCTACTCAACATTGTGCGGTATGTTCCAGCCAAAGCAATGAGGCAAGCAAATTCTTCCAAAGCAAAAGACTTCCGAAATGCACAGGGAGAAGGAAAACTCTCTCAGTTCACAGACGACATGGTCTTCACATATGCAATCCTGAATATCCGCAAAGCTGTTAAAGCTAATAAATGAATTCATCAAGGTTACAGGACACTAGAGCAAACACAAACTTCAGTCGTATTTCTGTATCTAGCAATAAACAATCTGAAAAGGTAACAAAGGAATTCCATTTACATTAACACTGAAGAAACAAAACACTTAAGAATAAACTTGACCAAGAAAGCTCAGAACTTGTACAGTGAAAACACAAAATATTGCTGAGAGAAATTAAGGAAGACCTCCACAAATAGAAAGATATCCCGCGTCCACGAGTGGGAAAGACTAACGGGAAGGTTGAGATGGCGGTGCTGCCCCAGTGGTCTGTGGAGTCAATGCAATGCCTACCAAAATCCCACTGGCTTCTTCTTTTGTTGAAATTGGAAAACCCAATTTTCAGATTCATGTGGAATTGCAAGGGACCCTGAATAGCAAAACGATATTGACAAAGAGCAGCTAAGTTGGAGAACTCACACTTCCCGATTTCACAGTTTGCTCCAGAGCAGCAGTAACCAAAGTGTGATAACAGTAGACATGTATCTCAGTGGAACAGAACTGGAAGCACAGAAGTAAACTCATATCCTATGGTCAATTGATGCTAGAGGAGAGAGCCAGAGCCCTGCAGTGGAGAAAGAGCAGTGTCTTCAACAAATGGTGCTGGGGCAGCGGGTATGCATCTGCTAAACAATGCAGTGGAACCCCCATCTTAGACCATATTAAAAAAATAACTCTAAAAGGACCTATATAGAAGAGCTACACTATGAAACTCAGAAAAAACACAGAGGAGAAACTTAGTGACCTCCAATTTGACAATGGTTCCCTAAATATGACATTCAAAATAAAAATAGATAAATTGAACTTTGTCAAAATTTTAAAAGAAAACTTTCTTTTCATCTAAGAACACTATCAGAAGAGTGAAAAGACAACACAGATTGGGGAAATATTTGCAAATCATTTATGTGAAAAGGGTCTAGCAATTAGAATATATAAAGACTTCGTATCTCAACAACAAAAAAAGACACAAAACAATTAAAAGTGGACAAAGAATAAACATTTCTCCAAGGACGATATAAATGTGACAAAAAGTACATAAAACTATGCATAACGAGGGGCCGGCCCGGTGGCACAGCGGTTAAGTTTGCACGTTCCTCTTCTTGGCGGCCCCGGGTTCTCCGGTTCAGATCCCAGGTGTGGACATGGCACTGCTTGGCAAAAAGCCATGCTGTGGAAGGCGTCCCACATATAAAGTAGGGGAAGATGGGCACGGATGTTAGCTCAGGGCCAGCCTTCCTCAGCAAAAAGAGGAGGATTGGCAGATGTTAGCTCAGGGCTAATCTTCCTCAAAAAAAATAAATAAATAAAATCATAATGTATGGAAAATAAATAAATAGAAAAATGTTTTAAAAAATGCACAACATCAATAGTTTTCAGGGAAATACAAACCAAAACTATGATGAGATACCACTCAACACCTACTAGGATGGCCATATTTTTTCTTAAAAAGTAGAAAACAACAAGTCTTGGTGAGGATTTGGAGAAGCTGGAACATACAGTCCTTGCAAGAATGTAAAATGGAGGGCTAGCCTAGTGGTGCAGCGGGTAAATTCACACATTCTGCTTGGGCAGCCCGGGCCTCACCAGTTCGGATCCTGTGCCAGACCTACCCACTACTCGTCAGGCCACGCTGTGGCACGCGTCCTACATATAAAGTAGTGGAAGATGGGCACGGATGTTAGTCCAGGGCCAGTCTTCCTCAGCAAAAAAGAGGAAGATTGGCGGCAGATGTTAGCGCAGGTCTAATCTTCCTCAAAAAAAAAATCCCAAAATAAAACAAGAATATAAAATGGTGCAGTCACTGTGGAAAAGTTTGGAAAAGTTTATTAGTTCCACAATAAGTTAACGTAGAATTACCATATGACCCAGCAATTCCACTCCTAGGTGTATGCCTAAAATATCTGAAAACAGGTGTTCAAGCAAAATTTGTAGACAAATGTTCATAGCAGCTCTACTCATAGTAGCCAAAATGTGGAAGCAACCCGAATGTCCATGAATAAGCCAAATGTCCATCAAAAGAAGAATAGAGAAACAAAATATCATAAAGTCATGCAGTGGAACATTATACAAAAGGAATGAAGCTCTGACACTCACCACAACACAGAGGAGCCTAGAACACATTATCATAATAAAAGAAGCCACACACAAAAGGCCACGAACTGCATGATGTCGTTTATGTGGAATATCAAAATAGGCCAATCCATAGAGACAGAAACCAGAAATCTGGGGCCGGAGAAGACGGCAAATGCAAGTGACTGCTTCAGGGTGTGTTCGGGGGGTGGAACGTTCTGGAGCTGGGTAGTGCTGATGGCTGCACGATTTCCTGAATGCTCTTGATCCCACTGACTTGCACATTTCAAAATGGTTATGATGGTAAATTTACATGTTATGTGTAAAACTAAGCTCATTCTATTAAGGAAAATGTTAGTTCATCACTGTGGTGTACGCCAATAATAAAATGATTGGATTTAAAAAAAAAAACCTATAACAGCATGTACCCAAATTACTGTAATGAACGAATATTTCAGACTTTCTCCCCCATCACATGATAAATCTTTGCATACAGAGACCTGATTCTTAAGTTTTGTAAACGACTTTGGAAGTATAAAAATCTAAAATAAGGTTTCATTTATAAGAAGGATCAATTCTGTGTGCACAGAAACAATGAAATCGTAATTATTCATTAGGGAAAAAAATCCCAAAAGCTTCTTTCCTTCCAATTTCACTCTCCTGATACATCATCACCCTCAGGGTCCCTCCTGAAGGCTCCAGGGGATAAGATGAATGTCTTGGGGCTGTAAGGGTTGTATGACACACTGGTCCTCTGAGGTCGGCATATATTCTTATTCTGGAAACACTGTGAGCTGGCCTCACTCCTTCTGCTAAGAGTTTTCTTAGGAAAAAGCAAGTGCTGCTTCCTAATTTAAACCTCCTGCTTTTAAACTTGAGAATGTGTCCTTCAGACATGCGTTTAAACAGGATCTAGCAGGTGGGCACTGATGACTTGGTGATCGCCAATATTTTTAGTGCTTCCTGAATCCCGTGGCTACTCCCCTACTTTTTAATGCCACGTGCGCTGCATTCATGGATTGCATCAATCCCTGAAATAAAATGGTGCCTGACATACATCATTTCCCCCTGCAGACAGGGAGAAGCTGCTGCTAGCTCGCCATCAGTAAGTGACATTCTTGATTGTTTTCGTGGTATTTAAGATGAACTGGGATGCCAGTGTTTCTGGTAATTCTAGTTCAGGTTGAGGAGCACTGATCCATTTCAATAATCTGATTTGTTCTTCTTGGGATCTTTGGCATTTTAGCAGGCTGCCTGCATTCAGGGGTAGAGTTTGTGACTGCGTAATTGATTCATGAAATTTGGACTCAAGACATTTCCCCAACTGTCACTAGGCTCTCTTTCTTTGTCATAATGTCAGGACTAGAGATGGGGTCACATCTTCAAGAAGGATTTTCATTGTGACAGTTTTGGTGAATCTCTGTGGATGAGCAAACTTCTTCCTTTACTGGGAATGTTAAGAATCTGGCTGTCTTGGGTGTAGCTCCAGTACATTTCCTGAGCAGCTTTGGGTATGCATTGAACATTTCTAGAAAGAGATTGATCATCACAAAGGGCTCATTTCCTAAAGAATTCTGCTAAAGTACCACATCACGGCAGAACTGATGGTCCCTATCTCTTGGTGATGTTCATGCATTTTCTTCATGTGTGAGTAACACACTTCCCATATCTCCACAGAGCAGACACGTGCACCCACAGGGGACGACACAGCTTCAGGTCAGCCTTTCCCTTTTCTATGTCCTCACCAGCTCATCTGAGGTGACCCTCAGTGTGGGGCAGTCACTTTAGTGTGCCATGACTCAGTTGCACAGAACTATCCCCGTTCACTTCTCCTCTCCCACAGCCACATTCTGAACCACCCATGTTCTGTCATCTCTCGATGCTGCCCAATTTGGATACCCAGCATCCATCCCCTGTGCTTTCTCAGAGCATCAGTGCCTTCGTGGTCTGCCACATGCAAATCAGACGACTGTCTCAGCGTTCTGGCTCAATAAAGCCCATACCGGTACAGCTTCCGTGCATGAATTTTGGCAAATGCCTGATGCTCTCAGAGTTTCATTTCTCCAAATGCATGATGGGAACTCTGTGTGTATTTTAAAACACTGCGAATGTACACGTGTGCAAGTTTGTTTTGTCTGATGAACTTCCAGCTGTAGAAACGGGTAAGTTTCACTCCCTGGGATTTTAAAAGGGTTCACAGTTGACTTTATAGCTGCTCTGTTCTTCACCCCTGCATAGACTCTAATTATAATGAATTTATTCTTCCTTTCAAAGGCCAGGGAAGAAAAAAATTAATACTTTTGCACAGAAATGCTGCAGAACTTTTCAGGAACGTCTGAAGCAGACTGAGACTGTGCATCTTCCTCTACGGGAGCTTCTGGCTTCACTCCCGGTCCTGCTGGGTTACGGTTGCTTTCTTCCACCTGTACAGGAGAAGGGGGTAGTCTGGTCACCTGCAGGACTCTGACGGTTCCGAGAGTTCTTTCCTGATGACACACTGCGAGATTGCCCTGTGAGTCCCTCAGAAAGGCCTTCATGTTTCTCCAGTCCTGCCTCTAATGGGCCCACACACCATTCTAAAGACCTGTTTTACCAAGTGCCATTCAATGACTGTTGATGAAGGGACTTCTGTGTACCTAGCGCTGGGCCCGGCGTTGGGGAGCAGAAGTAGACAGGTTAGACTGAAGGTCATGGCTCCATGGAACTTGTACTCCAGTGAGAGAGACAGGAAACAGACACGATAAACTAGAATAGCACGTGTTATAAGGTGATAAGTACTATTATTAAATGTAAAGCAGGGAAAGAGGAGAAGAGAGCTGGAGGGGTCTCAACATTATAACACTGTGAGGGAGGGCTCACTGAAAGTGGCTTTTAAAAACGCCCTGAAGGAGGAGGGAAAGTGAGCATGTGCATGTCTTGGGGGAAAGTCCTGCAAGCCTTGTTCCAGAACATGGGCGTGTGGAGCTGTGGAGCAAGATGGTCACATCATGTCTAATGTGACCTGGCTGCTGTGCTGAGAATACTGTGAAGGGACGTAACAGGGATGTGGGGAGACGAGTCAGGATATTAGCTCCATAATTCGGGTGATAGACGATGGCGCCATGGGCCACGGGGAGGAGCAGAGCTGGTGAACAGCGATGTGATCTGGACATATTTAATGAGAAAGCAACAATTTGTGATAAGTGTGGACTCTGAGAGAAAGAGGAATGTCAAGGTGGACTCTGTGTGGCCATTGACTGAGAGAAGAAGAAAGCACAATCTCAATGCTGGGCAGTGTTCCATCACATAAAACGCCATTCTCCACCCTACAAATCCTCAGCACTAAACACCTAGGTTGACTGCAGATGTTGCTCCCAAAGTAATAGTTCAGTAAAAGTCAATGCCAGAGATTTTGCATGAATGTCCGTTTTCCCCAGGTTATGCCGGCTCCGTGCCCTTTAGCAACAGTACACATTGGCCTTCAGGAGGTGACGCAACATCATCCTTGGAGCAGCTGGGAGGATGCATTCAAGAACACTGGGTATAAATTTATATGGAAAATGTGCTAACTGATATAATCTCTTCATGCCTCATATTCTGTGCCCCCCACTCACCCGCAGGTGGCCTTTTTGTCCCACCCCCAGCTGCATATGGTCATGGAAATAGCCAATGCAAGTTCTCCAGAAGTCTTCATACTCCTGGGCTTCTCTTCACGACCCTCGCTAGAAACTATCCTCTTCGTCCTTGTCTTGGGGTTTTATGTGGTGTCTCTCTTGGGCAATGGCACCATCATTCTGGTCTCCTGTGTGGATGTGCACCTCCACACTCCGATGTACTTCTTTCTTGCCAATCTCTCCTTCCTGGACATTGGCTTCACCACGAGCATCGTCCCACAACTCCTGGTCAACCTCTGGGGACCACAGAAAACCATAAGCTATGGAGGCTGTGTGGTCCAGTTCTATATCTCACACTGGCTGGGGGCTACTGAGTGTGTCCTCCTGGCAGTTATGTCCTATGACCGCTATGCTGCCATCTGCAGGCCACTCCACTATACTGTCACCATGCATCCACAGCTTTGCCTCAGCCTGGCCCTCGCCTCATGGCTCGGGGGTTTGACCACCAGCATGGTGGGCTCTACACTCACCATGCTCCTGCCGCTGTGTGGGAACAATCACATTGACCACTTCTTCTGTGAGATGCCCCTCATTATGCAACTGGCTTGTGTGGACACCAGCCTTAATGAGGTGGAGATGTACGTGGCCAGCTTTATCTTTGTTGTCTTGCCTCTGGGTCTCATCCTGGTCTCATACGGCCATATTACCCATGCTGTGTTGAAGATCAGGTCAGCAGAAGGGCGGAGAAAGGCCTTCAACACCTGCTCTTCCCACGTGGCAGTCGTGGCTCTGTTTTACGGGAGCATCATCTTCATGTACCTCCAGCCGGCCAAGAGCAACTCTCACGAACGGGGCAAGTTCCTGGCCCTCTTCTACACTGTGGTCACCCCGATGCTGAACCCCCTGATTTACACGCTGAGGAACAGGGACGTGAAGAAGGCTCTGAGGCACCTTGTGTTAGAGAAGAGCTGTGGCTTTGTGGGGACACGGGGGCACATTTAGAGACCGTAGTCACTAGTGAGGAGGAACAAGTTTAAAGTATCAAAATAGATTTTTTGGGCAGAATATTTGAGATGTCATTTCTATTCCAATGTTGCTTGAGTTCAAGGAAGGTGATAACATGAGATGAATGTGCTCACCCACCATTTTCAGACCAGGTGAGGAGAAAGTATTTGCTGTTTTCATTTTATTAATAATCATAACATTTTGTTAGTTGTTTATATTGTTTTATGTGTAGTATATGTGCTAATTATCATATTGTTAATTGTTTATATGGTTATAAATGTAAATTATAATATTATTTTGTTAACTGTTTACAATAATGTGTGTCATTGAAGGTGCCTAATCTGTGTGAAGTCCTTTACATTTTAGTCCATTATTTATAATGAGTCAGTGAAGCAGATATTATTAACCTCATAAAGGTTAGGTAATTACAAAGCTATTAGTGTTTTATGCCCAATTTAAGTCTAGAGCTATCTGTCCATCGACATACTTCCATTTTGCCTTTAACCCCTGTGATATAATAAGAAATCGATGTTGGTTCTTTGTGCTGCTTCCTGGCACAGAGTTTCTAGGACCCTTGGAGTTTCCTCAGTGACATGGGGGAGAGGAGCTTCATTTGCTATTCATAACAGCCCATTTCAACCCTACCTGATTTATGCCAACGAGGTGACTCCAGGTGGGGCCCCTGGATGGCTTCAGGATGGGGACCGGTGGCCAGGGGATCCAACCATGTGATCAGAGTGTTGGAACTTTCAGCCCCACCGCAGACCTTCAGGGAGGGGAGAGGGGCTGGAGGTTGAGTTCATTCACCCATGGCCAGTGATTTAGTCGTTCATGTCTAAGAATGGAACCTCCATAAAACCCCTAAATGATGGGGTTTGCAGAACCTCCTGGTTGGGTGGATATCACACCCCAAACCCCCCAGGGACAGAAGCTCCTGCACTAGGGACTGTTCCAGACCTCACCTCATGTACCTCTTCATCTGACTGTTCATGTGCATCCTTTACAATAAACCAGTAAAGTTAAGCATTTCCCTGGGTTCTGTGAGACGTTCTAGCAAATCATGGAAGCTGAGGAAGGGGTCATGGGGACCCCTGATTTAGAGCCAGTTGGTCATAAGTCTGGGTGGCAGCCTGGGACTCGGGATGCCCTCTGAACTGAGGGCTGCTGTGGGATTGAGCCCTTGGACCTGTGGGGTCTGTGCTGACTCTGGGCACTGGTGTCAGGTGGAGTGGAGAGGTGGACAGTCTGGTTTCTGCAGAGCAGGGAGTTGGTTACTGGAAGGAAAATCTCACACATTAGGAGTCAGAAGTGCTGAGAGTAAGAACAGTCCGTAACCTTCAGGAGCAGGAAGCTGAAGACGCAAACATCTCAAGAGCAGAACTCTGGGTCGGACTCCAGCCCGTTAGCGGTTTCATCAGTAACGCGCTGCACTGATCAGCTATGACCCTGCACTGTCGACGCTCCTGTTCAGCTGGAGACCATCTGATTCCGGGAACTGTTAGGATGCTTTCACCCACTCACTGGTACCTTTGCTCAGCTTCTTCATATGTCCAAGCGTGTGTTCGTTCATTCTTACAGCGAGACCTATCTCTGGAGGTTATGAAAACGAGTTCACAGCACCAGCCTGGGATGGAGAAATCAAGTTCACGGAGCGGTCGCTGGCTTTGTTGATTTAAAGCTTAAAACAGTGTTGTGAAGTTGATAATTGTGGACATTTTAGAGACTGGAAAATCTGACCAGAGAGAAAATTCTGATTAGAGAGAAAAGATGGCATTTTATTTGTTTTGAGCCTTACAGTAAATGGGGGGAACCACAAAATCATCTACTTCAACAATGTTTTGCATGGTTATTCTTTAGATGGTCATTTTTTCCCAAACTCCTTCCTCCAGAAAATTTTCCCCCACTTTTCTGAATTAAACACCATAAATGTCACATATTGTGTCTCAGACTTCTCTTTTGGTTAATACCAGCAGATATTGAGAGATTTGGCTCTTGGATAAAATGTAAATAGAGTATTGGTGGTGACAGTGGTTCAATCTTATCAACTATTAGCTCCTTAGACAGCTTCATTTTTGGAAGTTAAGAGTCTGTATGTCTGTAGAAAATGAGAACTGATAATTCATACGAATATGTATTTACTGTAAAAATGAAAAGAATTATTAAAAATTTATGAAGCCATGAAATTACCCACATTCTACCCAAATACTCCTTATTTTAATTATTCTCTTCTACCCAGTTCCACACGTTTTCTCATTCAGAAGTGGGGACTAGCATAGTTTAGGCATAACTTTCTATTTCCTTTACTAATAAGACTGACAGCAATCACACAGGACTTATATTGAGTGCTTAGTCTTGGTGGGCATTTTTATAGGAAATTTTTCTGACTTCACTCACTTAGTTTTCACGATAAAGCTATTACTTTGGTACCGTCATTATCCCCATGGTACAACTGAGGAAACTGAGGCTCAAGCTAGCAGAGCCTGGATGCAGGGAAGCTCACATGTGACCTAGGCCGTCAGTTTCAAGGCGCCCTGCTGCTTCTCGAGCACTTTTCTTATTAAACGGCATAAAATGATTCTCATCCACATGGCTTTCATGACGTCGTTGAAAATAATGCAGAACATTCCAGTAAGTGGATATTCCTTAATTTACAACTATTTTTATTTGTAGATGTTGAGTCTATTTTTATTTAATTTTTGCTATGTTATGTGATGGTTGTAGGTTTCTTTCTTCTATTAAATTATTTTCTTAAGATACTCCCAAGAATACATATTACTGGGACAAATATTACCATAATTTTAACTTTTTTACGAACATTACCCACATATTGGGAGTTGGAGAGGGAAACACATTGTGATGAGCTCAAGTTGCTTTACAATCTGCCTTAAAAATGAAATCCACCTGCATACCAAATATTGCATCATACGTATTTGTTTCATCAATTCTGTTTCATGTTGCATCACCCTGCACTTCCCTACAAAGCGTTCCCAAGTGTCAGACCCAGAGCACAGAACTCACTTTCCCTCTGAAGTGAGAAAAAGGGCGTGTACTCCTTCTCTCTGAGTTAATAAGATGGTGTAAACCAAACCTTCCCTCCAGCTAGCCCGCCCACTGCCATCCCACCACTGAGTCGTGAGGTAGGATGGAGATGTGTCTGGATTTGGAGGCAGAGAACCTGGTTTTAATCAACTATAGGGCAGTTGTGTTAATCAGGATCCCATCAGATGTCAAAGCAGGTCATTTGAGTAGAGTTTAATAAAAAGAAAATTATCTAAGGTGTGGGAGACTCAAGGAAAACTGCAAGGGACATATATCTCCCTGGACTGGTTCCAGTGGGAACCTTTACTACTTGTGCGAGAAGGGGAAAGGACAGGATCAGTTACAGGACCTAAGGACAGAAGGGCTCTGTGGGGAGGGGTATCTAACAGGAGTCATGGTCTACAGGGGAGAGGAACACCCAGATGTGGCACTCCTGGGGGAAAGTTAGGGGCTCAATATGTTGACTTCACTCTACTCCATCCTACTACCTCGTGGCATGAACTTCATTGGCCAAACTCAACCACTAACTGAAGGCCAGGGACCCACTGGTGTAGTGGAGCACAGAGCAAGTTGGACAAAGTGGGGAGTGAATCTACGGGGGCAAGGAGTCCATCCTCTTTGCCCTCAGTTTCAATCCTTGTCCTGAATTTATATGAAAGTTTGCATCTCCAACTCCAGGAACATAGGAGCTCCCACTGGCAACCACAGCACTAAGGAGCGATGTCAATGCGGGGATAAGCTTACCAAGATCTAAAATATTAGTCACTATCAGTGTTTTTCACAAATTAGTGGGATAGAAGCAGAGTAATAATTTAACATAAAATGTAGCTGGCACAGTCCCCACTACGCTCGATGAGTATGAGATAGGACTTCTAATCATGGCTGCTTCTTCCATCACCTAATCCACGATCCCCTAACCTTCTTCCAGCATCGTGGCTGGACAGGGATTCTTTACCAGATGAGGTGAACCATACCTTCATCCTTGTTATTTCATGTGCGATTTGAGTCCTCGAGGTCTTGGCTTTGTTGGGCTGTTGCATTTTTCCATTGTCCAGGACTCTTGAGCAAAGGTGTACTGGGAGTTGCCCCAATTCTTTCTCCTTGTAACATTCTGTAACGGCAATCCAAATTATTGATAGTGATCAGGATTAATCATCCCTGCTGGTAGAATGACTTCATTCTCTGTCTGATGATTTACAGGCATAGGAAGCCCAAATAGAACAGGTGGCAGTCGTAGCTTCTAATTTAAAGAAATCACATGGCTGTGTATATTTTCTAGTGGGAGTATTCTTTCCTTCAGTACCAGATCTTCAAATCCACTATATTATCAAGCTTCTCCAGAGAAACAGAACCAATGAGGGTGTGTGTGTGTGTGTGTGTAGAAGAGAGATTGATTTTAAGGAATTGGATCACATGATGTAGGGGGTGGCAAATTCAAAATCTGCAGGACAGGCCAGGAAGCCGGACATTCTGACAGGAGTCAATGCTGCAGCGTGAGTCCAAAGGCAGCCTGGACGCACAACTCCCTCTTCCTTGGGGAACTCAGTCTTGTCTTTTAAGGCCTTCATTGGAAGGATGTGATCCGTCCACATTATGAAAAACAATCTGCTTTACTCAGTCTACTGATTTAGATGTTAATCACATCTTGAAAAATACTTCCACAGCAATATCTACACCCGCATTTGAACAAAAACTGCGTACTGTAGCCTAGCCAAGTTGACACATGTGCTCGACCGTTATGTTCTCCAAGCCCAAACTTGCAGTGCCATGAAGCGAACTTCTTCAACTGGACTATTGTGTATAATAGTGGGGAGGACACCCTCATCTTGCATGATGGTTCCTGGACCCATGCATCAGGTTATAGGGAAGACAACCTCACATGCTGACTGCGGGTGTAGGGCATACACGACAGCTGTAGGAAAGCGGTGTTCACTCACATAGTATTGTGTGGATACTTGCTTGCAGCATAGCTGAACCTCCAGCAGGCCATTCCCTCAGTCTATCAAGACTGCTGCTTATGAACGGTGAGGAGGGAGCAAGAATCATGAATTCCAATGGTGGTCCTGTTGCCACACTCCCTTTGCTGTAAAATCTGTTCCCTGGCCATCAGTGATGTTGTGTGGGATGCCCTGGTGATGATTAAGGTATTCTGAAAGTCCATTCTCTAAGTGGTTGGGGAAGGAAAGATAAACTGCACCCAGAATGTTTTTCTATCCCTACAAAGACAAACATTACTTACCCATCATCAAAGGAGTCTAATATAATCAACATGCCATTAGTTGTCCCCCGAGACTCCAGGGAATGTGCCAAATCAAGGTCAACCTTGGTGAAAGAAAGCTCATGATATTGAGCCAATCCATAGCCTCCACCCCTTTACTCATGTTCAATTATTCATGGGCCCAGGAGCAAGGTTGGCTGACAAAAGAGGTTGATTGACATCTACTGGAAGAGTCATCTCATCCACCACACTGCTGAGATCCGTCTCTGCAATGGATGCCCTTTAGTGGGCATTTATGTAGGATGCAGATATCTTCATGCCCTGTGCCCCTCTCAAGAAGTCTGTCTACATTCTCCTCACCAGACCTCCCCGTCATCAGTTTCCCAGTCTCTTTCATCTCAAATCCCTGAACAAAAGACCAACCTGTTAGCCAATGCCCCGAAATCATTGCATGTCCAAACTGGAGTGCATATTTCCCTCCTGAGAACTTAACAGCTAATTAATTGCCTGTAGTCTGCCTCCTGGGAAGGTTTCCCTTTGCCACCATGTTTTGGGACACTCAGAGGGACTGTGGTGTAATGATGTCCGTCTCCCTCTGCTGCTGGCGTATAATGTAGGTTCACCTGTAAGCTGGCCCATGCTTTTCCACTCTGTTCATAATTGGCTAAACATGGCACAACTTTTGGGGACTGTAGGGGCAGGGAAGAGAGAGGCGAAGAAGTAGGGCAGCAGGTACCTCGGGAGTCGGAGACACAATGACACTAGTCCCCAAGTTGGGAAGTGAGGAAATGGACTTCACTGACATTGTTTCTCAGTTTACCACCCATAAAATGAAGAGCAAAGAACAAGTGGAGGAAAATAATTTTAAAAGTATTAGATGAAAAATTTCAAGATCTGAAGAAAAACTTCAATCTGAATACTAAAAACTTTCCCTGACCCCTTGGAAAGAGGATGAAAAATCTCCTGTGGAGTTTGGATGCACTGTTATTTCCCTTTGCCTGCTTATGGTTTATCCAAGGTTAGTAGTTGAGTTTTTAGAGCCTCTAGAGATAGCAGCAATGAGGGGGCAAGGGTCCCTGTTTCCCCAAGCTTGTAGCATCCTCCTGACCTCAAGGAGGGCTGATAGGTCATTTGCTAATCCAACTGCTACCAAAATGCTCAACAGAAAACAAAGACATCGTCTCCAGAACCTAAGGAGATACACTTGAAGTGTCATTAGTGCCTCAGATTGATGTCCAAGGAGAAGTGAAAGGAGCACCAGGGATTCCACACTGTTCCTGGCCCATGTCCAACGGAATTATTGGGAACTCTCCAGTAGAGTCTTCCTGAACAGAGTGAATTCCCATCCTGTTTGGATGGAAGTCCTAAAGTCACAGTGAAAGGAGAAATGATGCTTACAAGTCACGTTGGAAACAAACCACCTACCTCTGGGTATTGGGCCACTTCTCCACCCAATACACCAGAATCGTCTAGGCTCCACCATTACTGATCTCTGGTGTCCCTCTTGTGGCAACTAGTTGCACAGTCTTCAATGGCTTCTGACAGAAGGAAACAGACCCTGGATCTTTCCAGAACTCTCCATGAACCGCCCGCTCCCCACTTCCTGCCTGGGTCTCCTCCCTTGCTGGCTGCTGTAAGCATCATGCTGAACTCAAGCATGCACGGCCTGGAAATGAGGCCAGACTGACCATGGGTACATGAGCCAAGTGAGATGCGCTACCCCAATCCCTTAGAGCGCTGATCTGAAATGTATTTCTGGGCGGGTTCTTTTCCCACAACAACCAATTCTTTATGTCAGCTCGGTGTTACAATTTAAATCAATTGGCACTCTATTTTCCTGGAGATAGCATCAAATTCCTCAGGTTAAGGGCTCAGTCCCACAAGACTGCCTCCACTTTAGATGCCAATCACAAGTGCGGGTGGTCACCTGTGCTTCTGGCCAACGGGCACTAATTCGGAAGTTCCTGTGACTCCCACCTTGGGTGCGATTAATTTGCCTGAGTGACTCATGGAACTCAGGAGAAGAGTTTACTCACTAGATTGTGGTTTATTCCAAAGGATGTTAAAGGACACCAATGAACAGTCACAAGAAGTTTTCACATATTGAGGTATATGTGGTAGCTATTCTGATTTAAACCTGATTCAGCCTGAACTAAAGAAGCCTGACTCATGGCCTTTCAAATGCACATTGTCCATCTGCTTTAACCACTAAAGTAAAGGGGGCACCAAACATTATCTCAAAGTAAAAGAAGGACCTCTTTGATGATAAGGATGCATACTTCCCTCCCAGAGCACCAGTCTTGGTAAGCGCATGTCACTACTCCTGAAGATAAGTTCCCTTTCTGGGACATCAGGGTCATGCTGACCTGCTAATCTGAAACTGAGTATCTTTGAAATTTTGATGACTACGTACCTTAGGCATGTTTAATGGGTGTTCTTTGTTCTAAAGGTATAAAACTGTACTGAAAACCACGCTTCCGCAGAAAACTTTCTTCCTCTGTGGAGCCTGCCTTCCCAGGTTGTAGCCCTCAGCCTGGCTCTAGTAAAATTAGCCTTGTCTCTTCTATCTATAGAATGGTTATTGGATGTTTGCACTGACATTTCTTGACATAGACAACAGGATTTCAGAGAAATGTTCCTGAGATCGCCTGAAATCTACTTTGAACAGATGCTTGGAACCAGCATGGGCCCATCGAGCCCTTCCAGCTTCACTGTGCTCCTTGGGTGCCTCAGTGAGTTCTCCTGAAATCTGGACCTCCTTAGTCAAGTCATAGACCCTGACTTTTACATGAGCTCTTTCGAGTCTTAATGCTAGGTGTCTTGAGGGGGTACAGGTGCATATCCTAGTAAAGGAAGCTAGGGGGAATTTCCTAGGCCAGGGGAGCCTAGGGGCAACTTTGGAGTGAACAAGACTGACTGACTTCTTAATTTGGCTTTAAATTGGAAAGAATTGTGCCTATAAATTCTGAACAAGTTGTTTGTAGCAAAACGAGAAACTGAACTCATTCAGTTTCAAAGAGAAGGGACACCAGCTCCTTCCAGCCGTAAGGCATTCTCAGGAGACTGGGAACCTAGTGGGAGTGTCTGAAGTTGGTCCTTGTGACCTGCAGTGGTCTCATGGGAATTCCTTCGTGATCACTCATTTAAGTAACTGACGACTCATCCAGGGATGTGACCAGAAGGATTTGTCATCTAGTCCTCTGAGCCCCCAGATCTCGACTGCCAGTGGGAGACACCAGGACACATAAGAGAGTGTTCACGGCCTTTTAGGAAGTGACACTCACAAGCAGCACACTTCTGATCCACTCCACTGTCCTTAGAAATTGTTCAGACTTTACAATAAAATGAAAGTCAAAGAAAATGGGAAATCATGCTTCTAAAGCCAACCAGCCCCCAAACAGGCAAGCCTCCCCCTGGAACTCCAGCTGGCTTCATGGACGTATGGAACTGATACTTGCAAGTGCTTAACAAAATGGGGATAACCATAAACGGCTGGATCTTTGGATCAAGATAACCTGGGACAATTTAACATTACAGTGGCCACTTTGGGGTTCCTTCATGCTTCCAGAATTTGTTTTTTTTGTTCAATAGATTTAAGAACCACAGAACAGACAGATTAAATGCGATCTTAATCTCTAAAGAGTGGAGCACGCCAACTTCCAGCACAATTGCTCAAAATCTGAAGGTTCCAGAAGTTGTAAATACCTAGAAAAAGCAGCAGAATCTTCTAAGCTTGTTTTTTTCCTGAGAGCTTCACTTGAAAATCGTCAGGTGGGGACCCCAAAATACCATCAGACAAAAATGTGGTTGCACCCCATTTATAGTCAGATATGGTTGGACAGAAATGCAGGTTGCACTCCAATTGTGGTTGGGATCTTACCAAACTGCCACCAGCCTCAGGAGAGTTACATTGGCCATTAGAAAGAACATTCCAATCAGACAAGATCAATTAAGAAGTACACTTAAAAGGAAAGACTTCAAAATTCCTAAATAACCTTATGAAAGTTTTGTTGCAAAAAAGCAATAAAAAATTAAGTTATAAGAGGTACCTAAAAGAAAAGTCTATTGAGTTATGGCTCTGCAGACACCCCCATCATCTACCTTCAAAGGAGGGCCTAGTATGGGCCTTCCAGAGTTAAGGAGACTCTGAGATTTTCAGGAAACTGCTGTTATTCCCTTAAACAGTCAAGGGGAAACTAAAATTAACAATTAATGGAGTTGTTTAATGCTGCCAGGAGTAGCTACTGTTTGTCCCAGCTGAAACCTGACAAGACATTTGGGAGGATTTAGCAAATTATGATCAGAAATTTGGCCAAATTGGAAGCAGATATTCAAAACATCAGGAGAACTTTCTTTCAAGATAAGACTATGTACCCAGAGGGAAAGAGGCAAAGTAAGGATAATATCATTGTATGGGTGTGTCAGTCCTTTGATAGGTAAGTAACTTCCCCTGTTTATCTCAAAAAGCTCACAACCACTCTGAGGTTATTATCTAGACAATCCCAGATTCCTAAGACTGAAGAAAAAAGCAGAAAAGAAGCCTTTGAGATGCAGACTGCTATGCAAGCACCCTTGCCCAGAGATCTAAGGAAAATTTTAAAAGTGGAGGCTATGCAATCTTTGCATCTGTTTATGTGTTTATGTGTGTGTCTATATATGTATATTAGAAATATGCACTATTTTTCTACCCCTGGATGGTATCCTTAACACTAGTTTATAAGAGAGCTCTATTCAATTGGCTTAAAGTAAGTACTTATGTAAATTATTTCTAAGTATAATTAAAACATTAACCCAAATGAATTGCAGGGTCACGTAATCTAGGAAAATGTTCAATATTAAATACTTTGTGCCACACTGAGAAACTTTCTATGAGAAAACTCCTGTTTCTAGATAGTATTTGTGGGTCTGCCAATCCACAGGATGCTAATGTAAAAGAATAAGGAAAACATCTTTGTATACAAGGAAGGAAGATGTCTATTTTCAGGAAAGAAGGTATAAGGAATGGAGATATTTTATTTGTTTTGTTAAGAAAGGTAAGTTTGGGGGCTGGCTCTGTTGCCGAGTGGTTAGGTTCGCATGCTCTGCCTTCGGCGGCCTGGGGTTTCACCGGTTCAGATCCTTGGTGCAGACATGGTACCGCTCATCAGGCCACGTTGAGGCTGCGTCCCACACGCCACAACTAGGGGGACCCACAACTAAAAATATACAACTACGTACTGGGGGAATTGGGGGAGAAAAAGCAGGGGAAAAAAAGAAGATTGGCAATAGTTGTTGGCTCATGTCCCAATCTTAAAAAAAAGGGTAAGTTTGCACTAAAGTTCTAGGAAGGAGGGAAGACATGGGACAAATTCTGAATGTAAGAGAGAAAGTAATGGAAGGTTTGTTGAAGAAGAACCCTGAGGAAAGAGTTTTGTGCATGGTCAAGTTGGCTGAGATTAAAATGAATTTAATTAAGTAAATAAGTTTCAATGTCAAAAGTAAGCTGGTACAAAAATTAGAATTTGCTTTTCTTTGTCTTACAGGGATAATTTTCTTGGACTCTTAGTCTGCTCTTGATAAAGAGATTATGAAAGATTTTTCTTCACCTTTAAGCAAGTCTACCTAAAAGACAAGGAGTCTATATTTTATCAAAATAATTTCCTGTGTTCAAAAAGCTAAAACCACTCTAATAAGAGAGCTAGGGTTTTTGAAACTTTTAAACTCCCTATGATTGCCTTTAACATCTTCTGTTGTCTGTTTGGTTAAATGGATAACTAAGCATTGCTTCACAGTGAGCTATAATCCTATCTGACTAAGTGTTTTTTGACCAACTACCCAAAAATACAAAACTTAAATAAAAGCTTTCTTTTGATCTGAAAGTAACTTTGAGAATTTCCAGTGGGCCCGTGGGACTTCTGAAGAATTTGTTCTCTCTTCCTATAGAGAGGGAGATATTAAACTACTTAGGTTTATTTGATATGTTAAATTGCACAGGAAGCAATGCCAAATAAATGATGAGAAACTTTCTTAGGTTATATTGTGTGGGTAAACGTTATTAATATGTCCTGGTATAACTTTAGTCATCACCTTAAAATGTTGTAACCTAATTTCCAAGCTAACTGCATTATAATGTTGTCTTTTGTCATTTACACATAGGTATTGTTTTTCTCTGATGCTTTTACAAATATGCTTCAGCTTCAGAGAGATTCGTGGCAAGGACTGTGACATTTACTCAAGAATAGAGGTTTCTGATGAACTTTCAGATCCTAAAACTGAACTGGATAAGAAACTACAGAACTCTAACGGAGGAAGTGGTGGCTTTGTAAAACTGCTCACACAGGAACAGTTGAGGGGATTCTAGGACTGACTGGATACTGCAGGACTTGGGGGCCTAACTTGGCACTCATTGCTCAACCTTCATATATATTAATTAAGTCTCACCAATCTGATTTGATTCAAGGGACACCAGAAGGAGAAAAAGTCACAAACCGCTTAAAGTCCACCTTGGCTCAGGCCCTGGCTTTAGGTCACACCAATTTCAGCTTGCCAGTTTTCCTCTTTGTATACAAAGATAAAGAAAATGCTTTAGGTGTATCAACTCAAAAACATGGTGATCAACACTGACCTATAGGATATAATAGTCGGCAAGTAGACTTGGCAGCAAAAAAGACTTCCACTGTGTATGAGGGCTATTTCAGCAACAGCTCTCTTGTGTGAGGCTAGTGAATAAATGGTAATGGAATCTCCTTTAACTGTTTATGTCCCATGCTCAGTTGAGTCTCTTCTAAATTCTCTGCATTATTCTGTAAGCCAATGAGCCTCTAAGGAAGTACCGGTGCTTTCTGCATGTAATATTACCCTGGCTCACTGCAATGACATTTACCCTGCTACTTGCTTCAGCATGACAGGAGGAAAATGACCATGACTGCATATTATTAACAGATTACCTTCTTACTCTTAGGAATGACCTACAAGAGATCCCATTAACAATGCTGATCTAATTTGGTTTGCAGATAGATCCTGTTCAAAAGATGAGCAGGCACATTACCAGGCTGGATATGCAATAACATCCTCAGTGGACATAATGGAAACCTTTTATTTACCAGGAGTAAAATCAGCACATCAGGCTGAATTAATTGCCTTAACTCAAAGTTATCAACTACCTAAGGATCAGATAGGTAATGTTTGTACTGACAATTGTTATGCCTTTGGAGTGGCACACGGCTTTGGAATGCTGTGGAAATAACGGAGGTTCTTGACCTCTTTAGGAAAACCTGTAAAAAATGGAACACATTGCAAACTGCTAAATGCTATACAACTATGAAAATAATCATCAATTATTAAAATACCAGGGCATTTCAAATCCGATAGTAGGGAAGCCAAGGGTAACCAACTTGTTGATGCTACTGCTGAGCAAGCAGCTTTAAATACCCATCCTGTCCAGCCTTGAGAATGCCCACTGCTCTCTGTTAACGCTGCTGACCCAGGGGAAGATTTCCTTCTACTGGCTCAAGAAATAGCCACGGAGGGAGAGGAACAAACATGGCAACAAAAAGGGGGAACTTTTGACCCGGCCACACAAATGTGGTTTCGACCTGACAAAAGACATATAGTACTTGTTGGAGCACAATTGCCGTTACTCCAACGTGTACATCATGTAAGTCACTGGGCATTTGAAAAGATGATTTTATGGGGAAAACAATAATTTTGGAAAGTTTCTCCCACAGCGGCTCCTAAAGCATATGCTCTTTGTCCTCTATGGCCTAAATGTAATCCCGGGAAGACACATCATGTTTTTCAAGGTCACTTTCCCCTTCCTAAGGGGCCCTTTGAAGTATGGCGATTAGACTTTGTTCAGATGCCACCATCTCCAGGATACAGACACATCTTGGTAATGATTCGTATGTTTTCACATTGAGTTGAGGCCTTTCCCTGCAGAAGAGCAATGACTTTACCAGTAGGCAGACTGTCACTGGAAAGGGTAATTCCTGTCTAAGGAATTCCTGCCGAGGTTCACAGCGACCAGGGAACTCATTTCACCAGACAAGTAACTAAATCTATCTATGACATTCAGCCTATTGTGCAGCACTTTCACAGTGCGTATCATCCCCAGCCCTCGGGATTAGTGGAAAGAACTAACGGCACCATCAAAACTCAATCGGCAAAACTTTCAGAAGCATTTGCTCTCGCATGGCCAAAAGCTCTTCTGCAAGTATTTCTCAGTCTTAGATCTACACCCTTGGTCAAGGCCAAATCCATCCTTGCTAATGCTGGTCTCCTGTTCTTTGGGATCAGAAACCAGCTGCACTGGGCACAGCCCCCACCTAGGGGAGTCCCAGACTCAGGCGATTTCTTTAAGCTCAGCACAGGCCAGTTTTCTTCCAGCTTGAGACAGAACAGTGGGTGAAGCGTTAGGAGCCAGATGGTATCAAAAACATGGAGGTTAAAAACTATAAACACACTTAGTGTGGCAAGCTCCTCACTCTAAGAGAGGGATGCGAGAATTGAGAAACCAGCCCTGAGAAGAGCAGGCTTGGGAATCCTGGCAAGTCTGTTCACTGAATACATCATGGATATATTTACATATCAGTATATGCTGTGCACGTGTTTACTGCAAACCTAATGACCGGGGCAGGGTCCCACTCTCACTGTCACAAACAAAGCTACATTGGATCCATGTGTACTGAAATCCTTGCAAACTTGACTACTATTTCTAGAAGATGGATCCTAAGATTCTGAAGCAAATGACGTGCCCATATTTATATTTTATAGACATCTTTAAATTTTCCTTCAAAAACTATAAACATACTTTTATCAACAACATGTAGAATGGTTTCACAATTTCACTAACATTGATTCTGTAGATTATCTTAGTCTTTGCTTATCAGTCTTACCAAATTATCAATTTACTTCATCAAGAGTGAGTTTAACACTTTCTGAAATGTTTTAGGGCTATTTGTGTTTCTTCACTAAATTACTTGTTTCCTCTTATTTTCATTGTCGTTTTTTTCTCTTTTTTTTGCTTTTGCTTATTGATTTAAAGGAGCATTTTATCTATGAATCTAGTCCCTTTGTCATCATATAAGCAGTGAATCATTTTTCCAGTGGATGTTTATCTTTTTCCTATAATTTTTGTTTCCTCTGTGGTACAAAGTTTAAAATTTTATATATTAAACCCCTTCAATCACATATTTATGCCTTCTTGTGTTCCTTATTTCATTCAATAAAATGAATTATTTAAATACATTTTATATGCATCTTGTTCTGGAGCAGGGGATGCAAAAACAGGGAAATGATGTCACTGCTTTCATGAGGTGTACAAGTTCACTAAGTAAGCAAGCCAATGGAGGATGTATGTCGACAAAAGACGGGACCAACAATACAGTGGGGTGAGCCTAGAGAAGGAACAGGAGGTATGGGAGCTGATGCTGGAGCTCTCCCTGATGAGTGAGGGAGGGAGACACACAACGTGAGTGTGGAGGACATTCCCAGGGGAAGGAAGAGCCAGGGCAACAGCTGTGGAGGAGGAAGAGCGTCACATGCGGAAAGGTCTGGGTGGTGGGAAGTGAGGTCTGAGAGATCCCTGAGGTCCAGGTGATGAGGGTGTGAGGGACCCTGGAGGAGTTTATGTTTTCAGTTTATTTTGAGAAGGGGGGAGGGCATGACGTTTTTTAAATTAAGATTATGATAGTTAACAACCTTGTGAAATTACAGTTGTACATTATTGTTAGTCATGTTGTAGGTGCACCACTTCACCCCTAGTGCCCTCCCCTCAGCCCCCCCTTCCCCTGGTAAACACCGATCAGTTCTCTTTGTCTATATGTTAACTACCACCTATGAGTGGAGTCATACAGAGTTCATCTTTCTCTGTCTGGCTTATTTCACTCAACGTCCATCCATGTTGTTGCGAATGGGACGACTTTGTCCTTTTTATGGCTGAGTAGTATTCCATTGTATATATACATACCATATCTTCTTTATCCAATCATCAGTTGCTGGGCACTTAGGTTGGTTCCATGACTTGGCTATTGTGAATAATGCTGCGATGAACATAGAGGTGTATGGGACTTTTGGAATTGCTGATTTCAAGTTCTTAGGATGGATACCCAGTAGTGGGATGACTGGGTCATAAGGTATTTCTATTTTTAACTTTTTGAGAAATCTCCATACTGTTTTCCATAGTGGCAGCACCAGTTTCCATTCGGGAGGGGATGATTTTATGCCTTGATGTCTGAAGTTATACTTAGAAATGGCCTCCTAACCCCAAGATTATGTCTATCTTGTTGTTTTATGATTTTCTATTTATGCTTAGCTTTCCAGTCCATTCCATCAGGAACGTGCATGTGTGTGAGAGTGAATGTGTGTGTGACAGAGTTACATTTAATATTTTCCAATACTTAGTTCCCAATTTATTTCCCTTAACTATATTTTCACCATTGCCTTGAAATTATCTCTCTGCCAGATGCTAAATTTCCTATGTATATATGTTTATTTGGGGAATATCCCTTCTGTTCCTTGGATATTTATTCATGTCTATGTGAGTAATGCACTGTCAGTAACTTGTAAACCTATTAATTTATAGGATATTTTGTCATCTGGTAGAACGAGGCCTTGGTCATTATTCTTTGTATTTTTCAAATTTAGATTTTTTGTCGATGTAACCTTGTTTTTCTTTACCAGATTAAATGTCACAACAAGTTCCCTTCCTACCGACCCAAAACAATGTCTTATTCGGACTTTGATTGGTATTTAAGGTCAGGAGAACTCATATTTTTACAAGACCAAGACTTCTGTGTGGATAATGAGGGAGGGACATGGAGCACAGGGTTTGGGAGTGTGGCGTTAGGTCAGGTCGTCCTTGCTGTGCGGCCTGGCTCCTTCCATAGTGACTATGTGTCCTTGCTCAATAAACACATCTCTCTGATCCCCACTCTCTTCATCTGTAAAGTGGGGCAATACAGCAGCCTCACAGAGTTGCTGTGGAGAATTAAGTAGTGAGAGAGTGGGAAATACATACTGCATAACACAGTAAAACCTCAACACACAGCAGAGATTATTCCTCTCTGTATGTGCATGAAGTTCTTTTATTTCTTCAGAAAAATTGGCTTTGATTACTGTTGAGAGTATCAGCTGCACTGATGCAGCAGAGACCAACCATACAGTGGCTCAAAGGAGACAAAGTCACACAGGTGGAAGGGGCATCTGTGCTGCAGGAGACTGACAACCACCAACTGCAGAGCAAGGACTACTGACAGACAGTAGACGTGGGCTCATCGACTGGCAGTTAACCTCGTATCTGAATTCCAACTCAGACATTACCAACAACAGCTTCCTCTTAGTCTCTGGGAGAGATCGCCTGGTCCTTGCTCAGAGCACACACCCCAATATCTCATCCACTCTAGAGTTCACACTAGCACTGATTGTGGGATTCCTTATTGCAGGACCAAAATATGATGAGATTTGGTCTAAAAGAAGAAAACGTGGTCTCTACATATAGAAAGACTGTTAAACACTGTCAACACATCTTCATCATCATCAACATCATCATCTTCTTTTGCATCTTTATCATAATTATCATTAACACTAAATTAGACACTATTTAGGTCAGGTTCCTGATATTAAGAAAAAGGAAACAGATAAAGAGTGATGCAGTTTATAGGGAATAAAGTTGTTACTGTGATGATGATGTGTTAGTTAGTTAGTTATTTGGAACCACGTCTCCAAAGTGGAATCACATTGAATGGTGAACTTGAGAAGACTCTTGACATGAAAGACTTAGTGATGGAAAAGGACTGGCATAGAGATTTCCTTTCTTTTGAGAAAGGTGCACTCTCCATTTTATGCAATATCCATAATTTTTTTTAACATCTTATAATGCAATGAGAAGGTCTGAACTGAAAATAAAGGTAAAGCTTATCTTGTTCGAGAGAATGACTGTTTGAATATAAGAAACGAGACATGAAAATTGAGTATGAACCTAAAGAATTTAGGATTAAAAAATAGTAAACTTACGCAAAAGCTAATGGAGACATACTTACATTTTTATTACTTTTTGAGAAGTGTTAATAGCGACTGTATTAGTCAGCATTCTCCAAAGAAATAGAACAAATAGGATGTAAAGATACAGATAGATAAATAAAGACAGAGATAGAGGTAGTTATGTATAGAGATTTTTTAAGTTAATTTTTTATTGAGGTAACATTGGTTTATAACATTATATAAATTTCAAAGGTACATCTATATATTTTGATTTCTGTGAAGACTGCATCCTGTTCACCACCCAAAGTCTAATCACCATCCATCACCGTACACATGTACCCCTTTCATGCTGCCCCCTCCTCCCTTCCCCTCTGGTAACCACCAGTCTATTCTCTGTGTCTATGCATTTGTTTGTTGTTGTTTTTATCTTCCACATGTTAGTGAAATCATATGGTATTTGGCTTTCTCCATCTGACTTGTTTCACGTGACATAATTCTCTCCAGGTCCATTGATGTTATCTCATCTTTGTTTGGGGCTGAGTAGTATTTCATTGTGTATTTTTACCACATGTTCATTATCCATTCACCCACTGATGGGCATTTAGGTTGTTTCCAAGTCTTGGCTATTGTGAGTAATGCTGCAATGAACATCGGGGTGCATATATCTCTTTGAATTAATGTTTTTGTGTTCTTTGGATAAATACACAGAAGTGGAATAGATGGATCGTCTGGTAGTTCTAGTCTTAACATTCTGAGGACTCTCCACACTGTTTTCCCTAGTGGCTGCACCAGTTTCCATCTCCACCTGCAGTGTACGAGGTTTGCTTTTTCTCCGCATCCTCTCCAACACCTGTTATTTCTTGTCTTTTTAATTGCAGCCATTCTGATGGGCACAGGGTGATATCGCATTGTAGTTTTGATTTGCACTTCCCTTATAATTAGTGATGTTGAACATCCTTTCATGTGCTTGTTGGCCGTCTCTATATCTTCTCTGGAAAAATGCCCATGCAGATCCTCTGCCTATTTTTTTAGTGGGTTGTTGAGTGCTATGTGTTCTTTATATGTTTTTGATATTAACCGCTTATTAGACATGTGATTTGCAAATATCTTTTCTCAACTTTCAGGTTGTCTTTTTATTTTGTTGATAGCTTGCTTTGCTGTGCAGAAGCTTTTAAGTTTGGTGTGGTCCCATTTATTTATTTTTTTCCTTTGTTTCCCTTGCCCGAGGAGACATGATACTCAAAAAGATACCGCTGAGGCCAATGTCAAAGAACATACTGCTTCTGTTTACTTCTAAGATTTTTATGATTTCAGGTCTTATATTCAAGTCTTTGATCCATTTTGGGTTAATTTTTGTGCATGGTGTAAGATGATGGTCTGCTTTCGTTCTCTTGCATGTGCCTGTTCAGTTTTCCCATCACCATTTACTGAAGAGACTTTCTTTCCTCCATTGTATGCTCTTGGCTCCTTCATAGATAACTAGCAGTTCATAGATGTGTGGATTTATTTCTGGGCTCTCGGTTCTGTTCCATTGATCTGTCTGTTTTGTACAAGTGCCATGCTGTTTTGATTACTATAGCTTTGTAGTATACTTTGAAACCAGGGAGTGTAATATTCCAGCTTTGTTCATTTTCTCAAGATTCCTTTGGCTATTCAGGGTCTTTTGTTATTCCATATAGATTTTGGGGTGCTTTGTTCTATTTCTATGAAAAATGCCTTTGGAACTTTAATAGGGATTGCATTGAATAAGTAGATTGCTGTAAGAAGTATGGACATTTTTAACTATGTTAATTCTTCTGATCAGTGAGCACAGGAAATCTTTCCATTTCTTTGCGTTTTCTTTCATTTCTTTCGATAATGCTTTATAGTTTTCAGTCTATGGGCCTTTCACATCCTTGGTTAATTTTTTTGAACTACTAATTTAGTACCACGTCTTTTTTTTTTTTTTTTTTTTGGCAGGGGAAGATTTGCCGCAAGCTAACATCTGCCGATCTTTCTCCCTTTTACTTCCTTCCCCCTGCCCCAAAGCCCAGTACATAGTTGTATATAGTTGTAAGTTCTTCTGGCTCTTCTACTTGAGCTGCCACCACAGCATGGCTACTGACAGACGAGCAGTCTAGTTCCGTGGCTGGGAACTGAACCCAGGCCACTGAAGTGGGCACGCTGAATTTTAACCACTAGGCCATCAGGGCTGGCTCTGTACTTGGTTAAATTTATTACTAGATATTTTATTGTTTTTGTTGCAGTTGTAAATAGGACTGTATTCTTTTTTTTTTTTTTTTTTTTCCTTTTTCTCCCCAAAGCCCCCCGGTACATAGTTGTGTATTCTTCGTTGTGGGTTCTTCTAGTTGTGGCATGTGGGACGCTGCCTCAGCGTGGTCTGATGAGCAGTGCCATGTCCGCGCCCAGGATTCGAACCAACGAAACACTGGGCCGCCTGCAGCGGAGCGCGCAAACTTAACCACTCGGCCACGGGGCCAGCCCCGTATAGGACTGTATTCTTGATTTCTCTTTCTGCTATTTTATTGTTAGCGTACAGAAATGCAACGGATTTTTTATGTTGATTTGGTACACTGCAACTTTACTGTATTTGTTTAATATTTTTAATAGTTTTTTGGTGAGTTCTTGAGGGTTTTCTTATGTAAAATCATGTCACTAGCAAATAGTGACAATTTTTAGTTTTCTTTTCCAATTTTGATCCCTTTTGTTTCCTTTTCTTGCCTAATTGCTCTGGCTAGGACTTCCAATGTTACAGAGGAGTGGTGAAAGTAGGCAGGCATCCTTGTCTTGTTCCTGTTCTCAGGGGGGTGACTTTCAGTTTTTCACCATTGAGTATGATGTTAGCTGTAGGTTTGTCATATATGGGCTTTATTATGTTGAGGTACTTTCCCCCTATACCCATTTTATTCAGAGTTTTTATCATAAATGGATGCTGTATCTTGTCAAATGCTTTCTCTGCATCTATTGAGAGGATCATGTGATTTTTATTCTTCATTTTGTTAACGTGGTGTATCATGTTGATGGATTTGTGCATGCTGAACCATCCTTGCATCCCTGGAATAAACCCCACTTGATCATGGTGTATGATCTTTTTATTGTATTGTCATATTTGATTTGCCAATATTTTGTTGAGGATTTTTGCATCTATGCTCATCAGTGATCATGGCCTATAATTTGTGTGTGTGTGTGTTGTCCTTGTCTGATTTTGGTATCAGGGAAATTTTGGCCTTGTAGAATGAGTTAGGAAGTATCCCCTTCTCTTCAATTGTTTGGAAAAGTTTGAGAAGGGTAGGTGTTAAATCTTCTTCTGATGTTTGGTAGAATTCACCAGGGATGTGTAGATATAGATAGATACAGATAGAGGTCATTAGATGCCGAGATATTAATGTAGCTGTTAGTATAAATATAGATACATTAAAATAGATAGAGACATATTGACATGGAGGTATTTATCTATAGATAGAGATATTGATAGACAGATGATAGGCAGGCAGACAATGAGAGATTTTAAGGAACTGGCCAATGTGATTCTGGGGGCTGGCAAGTTTGAATCTGCAGGGCGACCTGGACACCCAGGAAGAGTTGGGGCTGCAGCTGGAGCCCTAAAGAAGTTTGGAGGCAGAGTCCTGTCTTCCTGGGGGGCTGCAGCCTGTTTCTCTTGGGACTTTCGGTTGACTGGATGAGCCCACCCAACTGTGGAGGGCAACCTGCTTTCCTCAAAGTCTACTGGTTTAAACCCCAGTCTCATCTGAAGAACACCTTCACAGCAGCATAGAGCTTGGTGTTTGACCAAATACCCGGGTGTTGTGGCCTAGTCACGTTGAGACATAAAATTCGCCATCACAGAGTCTAACTAGTTCCTGGAAAGAGTTGAAATTTCATTCATGTTTACAACCTAATCAAAGATTCTTGCTTTCACTTCCCACTGTAAATTCTAAGAAAAACAATGATGTGAAGTAAACTCTGACTTGCCATTAAATCTTGAATCATTCCTACTTCAAAATTGTCAAAAGGTGAAAAGACATGAGTTGATGAAATACGGTTCCATTTCCATCATTATTAGCCTCATTGCCATCGTCATTATCATTTTTCCTGGCTAACCCCTCCTCTACACGAAACTCCCTCCGCTGAAAGTTCTTGGCCTCTCACATTCTCCAGTCGACCTGCTGCCACAGCACTACTCTCCTTGTATGACCCTCTGTTCTTGAATTATGAAGAATTGAATCCCTAAATTATTTCCCAGTGCAGATGTACTGCCTACTTGGGATCTTGTCCCAACATCGACTCTCAAAGGCAGTCACTATCAAACAGTTGTGTCCACGGTTCACAGTAAAAAGCACATTTTGACACACACACAAACATGCACTCACACAACTGGCTCACCCTGCAGTGTAGGATCCTCTCTGAAATTTTCCATTCCATTTCATGCTAGCCTAACTCACTTTTAAATGCTGTTGCATTCATTAAATTGATATCATGATGAATAAGTGGCATACTACCTGAAATTTAAAAGAAACGCTCCTCTGAGAGAAGTAGTTACAAGTTACTTGCCCAGGGCAGAAGGAGGCTGGAACGGCCTGAACGAGTAATAGTGTCATCTCCATGGGGGTCTGAAAAATTCAGAACAAAAGGGTATATGGGATGGAAGAAGTGTACCCCAAAATACCAGTCACCTCCTCACACACACGTTTTTATGCCATGGTATCTCCTTTCCCACGTTCTGACCTACTATTGACATTACAGCTTCCTGGAATCAGAGTCACAAGTTAGCTGCACAGAAATCATCGTCTCCCTGTAAAACCCCACTGAGCAAAGAGGAAGCAGCGTCTGTCTTTCCACCAGCACATTATCTTTGTGATTAACTCTGTCACTTCGAAGGACACAGAGGGTCCGTCTACCTGCCCGCAGAGATACAAGCTCTTGAGTCCAGGACCCTGAAAGAGAGAAGACGCTGCTCCATTCACATTCTAGCATTTTATATGCCATTGTGCACGGTTATTGCCCTAGAAGAGAACTGTCTTCATGGACCATAAGAACCTCAGAATGAGTACTGCCTGCCTGCATCAGTGCCCTCCTGTGTCCAACAGGGTGTGGTCTTTTCCAAGAACCTCCCACACAGCCCCCTTCATGTCTCTGTTTCTCAGCGTGTAAATGAAGCGATTCGGAGTGGGGGTCACCAGGACGCAGAAGAGGGTGAGGAACTTACCCCGGCCCTGCTTCCCATGCTCCTAGGCTGCATGTACATGCTGTACAAAAGGGACACCGTGGCCACGGGAGGAGCAAGTGTTGAAGGCCTTGTGCTTCCTGGCTGCAGACTGGATCCACAGCACCGCAGCTACAATACAGCTGTAGGAGACGAGTATCATGTGAGAGGCATAAGGACAGTGGGTATGGCCAGGAAGCAAGCCAGGCCCTCTTCATGCTGTCAGCAGAAGATGTGGATGATGGCTGGCATCTCACACACAAAGTGGTTGGAGTGGTGGTGACCACACTGCCCCAGGGACATCACCAGTGGGGACACCGGAAGGCAGTTGGCAATCTTGCTGACCCAGGTGAGGGCTGCCAGCTGCAGGAACAGCTACGGGTGCACGACGGTCATACAGTGAAGCGGTTTGCAAACAGCCACAAAGTGGTCGTGGGCCATGACCAAGAAGAGATGCCCCCCACAGACAGGGAGGGAAGGGTTGGATGACTTAACCTACGTGGGTGGTGGTTTTGCATGGGCCCCAGATGTCGACCAGCATCTGGATAATGCTGCTGGTCCTGGAGCAGAGATCCGGGAAGGACAGATTGCTGAGGAAGAAGTATATGGGCATGTGCAGTTGAGGGTCCACCAGGAAGAGGAAGACAATGGTTGAGTTGTCCATGACAGCCAGAAGGTAAAAAACAACGCTGATGAAAAACAGGGCCGTCTCCAGCTTTGGCCGGGCAAAGAACCAGAGCAGAACGAAGTCTCCTTCAGAGCTCTTATTGCTTCTCTCCATCACCCTTGGCTTGATAAACCTGTTTAGAGAGGTTAAGATGTATGTTATTTTTCACGTGGAAAATGGTGTAAATTGTTTTGTCCCAAGAGTGGAACAAATAGGGGCTGCATTTCGTTGTGCCGCCCACACTATTTAACTGGGACATCTTGTCGGCTAATGGCCTGGAAGTTCAGGGCAAGGTATTAAGAAAGATATTTGGTGGTAAAGGGATGGCAGCTTAGTAAAGGCTTAAGCTGTTTAGCTGTTGAATTGCCTGAGTCCTTAGGTCTCCTTCTGTTCCCTAGAGATACAAAGACATCTTCAAGGGGAACAGCTCTCAAGAGATTTTTGTGGAGGGTGTAGAAGAAGGCCAATGGTATAAGCAATAATTTCACTTCTGACTAATCGTTAAAATGACTCCAATTTGGAGATGAGAGAGAAGAGAAATAAGTCCTCCTAAGTGTTGACTGGTTAATTACAAAAGACTGATTGAGCACTTATTTCCCTGCAGTCACAAAATAATTTGACTAAGATTTCCATTGTATTTAGGAATGTTACTTGGCATTTACAGGGGGAAGATGAAAAGGACAAACTCTTTAAATTAGCGAGCTTTAATCCCGACCCAGGATCAACACTTTGATTACCGCTTGGCATACAAAAATTCATGCTGTCTGGAACACTCACACACATAATTACCCAATCACTGACATCAACAACGAAAGATTGTCAAAAGAAGCAAATTACGGTTTATAAACTTGGTCCATGGGGCTGAAATAATAAAGAGAACATAATCACAGTCTGAATAGAGCAATGATGAGAAGACATAGTCTCTTGTCCTCTTAAGATGAGATCTTTAAGATCTTTAGATCTTAAAGAAGGTAATTAAATAGGAATGAGAAAGTTGTGCCTGTAAAAAGAAAAAAACACTAATTAGCAAGCAAGGTAAACAAACTTAATTTTCTGTCTTTCATGAGAAAACAATGCAGGATTCGTTTTGTGTATGTAACTAACAGTTGCGCCGCATTTTCCATGTCCTAGGCACTGTTTAATCTATTCATTTACTATTTAATCAAAAGAACATATTCTATCCTCATCCAGTGGTAGAACAGAAAAGGACCAGGCATTACATCTCTTCAATTCCAGACTCTACCACTCGCAAGCTCTTGATTAAGGGCAAATTGGGCTTCCTGTGATATTCAGGTCCCATCCTTCAATCTCTGCTCCCAACTTCTTTTGGGATTCAAACTGCAGTGAATCCCAGGATCGGATAAGGCCTCTGTAGCGTCCCTCCTCGTTCACAAATTCCTTTGGAGAATGTAAAATCATTTATTTAAACCAAAGCTCTAATTTGGCCCCTGCTCAATGAAAATGAATTAATAGAGCTCTTAGGTTACCAAATAAGGGAAAATGTCCAAAAAATTCCAGAGGAATATTTGTATCAGAGAATCAACAGTATGGTAAAAGTCACTCCTGAGAATTAAGTGTAATAACAATAAAGAAAAACTTGGTCAGATTGTTAAATTCAATTATTTTTAAATTATGTGAACAGTCTATGGTGAAAAGGGGCAATTACTTTGAAATTTAGAGAGAAGCTATGCAGCTGAAGCCCTTTTCTCACCCAATGAACGAAACTTTGAGACAGGTTCTGCATGTATTCCTGACTTTAAAAAGTTAGGAGAAAGTCCACACAAGACCCAGACTCACTCAATGGCAGGAGTCACATGAGTCCTTCTCTTTGATCCCAAGTGTGACCCATTCTACTGACTGCCTGAACCAGTAGCATCATGGGGCAGTGGGAGTCAACAATGTCTTCACTGGAAAGGCAGCAAGACCAGGCACCCAGAGGTCTGGATTCTACTCCGGACTCTAACAGGAATGTGAACTTGGATACATCTCTCAACATTTCTATACCTCTAGCTCATTTGTAGAGTGACGACGTGGGTTCCATAATGTCCCTGAAGATCTAAAACTAGTGAAGGACAACCACTTTGGAGCACGGTCTAGCAGGTGATGTTTCCTGAGCAAATTTACTCATCCTGTTAAAGAGAAAGGCCTCCATCTACTGGTGCTAAAATGGAAGCCCCCCTGGGGCACATTTATGTTATCAATAACCCACATTTTTACTTTCCAGTCCCTCTCTCAATGACAACAGTCCGGAGGCATGTCAGTGTCTGTTTTTTTCCGCTATTTATTAAACCAGATGGAGAAATAGAAGGAGCTCAGCGTGTGTAACAAATAATCGTTCCACACTCATATCCAGAAGCCAACAGTGGCAAAATATGATTTTATAAGACACCAAGCACGCTTATATCTAGTCCATGAGTTCTGTTCATTCAACAAGGCTGAATTAATGCTTAACCTCAGAATCTGAAGGAAAAGTTCTGGTCCTGGGTAAGATGGAGTGAGCACACTCTAGTCTGTGGTTTTCACTGAACGCAACTATAAAATCAGGATGGAAAGCCCAGAGGAGGTTCATGAAGACTCTACAATGTAAATAGTGGCAGGCAGGTTGGTGACAACCAGAATGAAAAAAAAACAACACACAGGAGATGAGCTTACCACGTTACCTTTTCCTTCCAATCTTCTGAGACGTAGGTGCAATTACAGAAGTGGACAGCAAAGTGTGATAGCTAAAGTGACAGATTTCTGGCCAGAAGACCAAAATGCATGGGGACCACTCCAAAACGTGGAAAGTACAAAGCAGGTGACAGAGAGGGAAGAACTGAGGAAAGCTCCATAAACTTGTTTATAACTCTTGGAGTCACTCCCAGCCAGTGAATACGTGAATCTGGTGTAATTACCTTACTACAGACTTTGAAAACTGACCTACCAGACAGAACTCAGTCCAGATCCCAGAATGGCCACTGGGTACCACACACATGGATAGATCCAAATAGCACTGCAAAGCTTACGAAAACTGAACTGACGTTGGAGGCACAGCCCATGGGAGCTAGGTTGGAACTTACAACCCTAGAGACTCGTGACATGATACACATAATGTCCTGGATACATTCAAGAATTGCTTGATGTTTGAAGAACCACAGAAATATCGATTTGCATGGGTATAAGACACTGGATAGATGCCAATGCCAAGATGGTATGATGGAATGATCTGATGAGAATTTAAGGCACCTAATAATAAATATGTGCCAACAAGCAATTGAAATAAATGGAAACATGGAAAGATCCATTAAAAAAAAGACACCTAAAGGGGAACCAAATGTAAATTTTAGAAGTAAAATATATAATATCCAAAAGAAATATCGAACTGCATAGGCTCAAAAGCAGAAGGGAAATGACAAAGGAAGGCATCAGTAAAGATGAACATGTGTCCACTAAAAATTATTTGAAAAGGAGAGAAAAATGAAGGAAATATGAACAGAGCCTCAAAGACCTTTGGCACAATATAGAAAGTCTAACATTCATGCCACTGGAATCCTAGAAAGACAAGGGAAAAAGCATAGTGCTGAAAAACATATATAAGAAATAAGGGCCCCAAACTTACTCAACGTGACAAAAGACATATAGATTCGAGAAGCTTAATGAAACTGAAACAGGAAAACCCAAAGAAACCCATACCCAGACAAATCAAGATCAAACTGCTGAAAGCTGAAGACAAAGAGAAAGAACTGGAAAACAACTAAAGAAGAGCGACACAGTGCCTACAGGGGAACAACCATTCAAGTAACTGGATTTCTCCTTAGAGCCACAGAGGACAGAAGAAAGTGACACAAAATTTTTAGCGCGTTGAAAGAAAGAAATTCAAAACAAATTTCTAAACCCAGCAGAAATAACCTTTAGGGGCAGAGGTAAAATAAAACATTCTCAGATGAAGGAAATTAAGATGATTCATTGACAGTAAGCCTGCTGTATGAGAACTGCTAAAGGAAGTTCTTCAGACAGAACAGAACTGATAGCAGAAGAAAACTTGAGATATCAGGAAAGAAGGAAGAACAACAAGGCACCCATCAACAGAGCTTCAAAAAACATAAAGCAAAAATTGGGGGACTGAAAGGAGAAACAGACAATTCCACAGTTACAGTTGGAGAATTTAACTCTCTTCTCTTACTCTGTAGTAAGCGGTCTAGAGAAAATCGACAGGGTAGAAAAGAACTGAACGTTGTCAAGCACCTGGATCTAACTGCTGTTTTTGAAATTTCACCCAATGAAAGCACAATACACATTCCTTTCCGGTACACGTGCAACATTCACAATAATAGACCTAGGACAGATAGTAAACAAACGGAACAAGTTTAAAGTACTTGAAATCATACCAAGTATGTTCTACAAGAATGATGGAATCCAACTAGGAATCAATAAAAGAAAGATAATGAAAAAATATTATTCAAACACTTATAAATTAAACGACGCATTTTGTAATAATGCAAAGATCACATTTTGTAATAATCCAAAGATCAGAAATAAGGTTTAAAGAGAAATCAGAAAATATTTTGAATTAAACAAAAATGAAAATACAATATGTTGAAATTCATGGGATACAGACAAAGCAGGGTTTAGAGGAAATATATATGCACATTTGAAAGTATATATATATATATATATATATATACACACATATACATACATATATAAAACCTATTAAAATAGAAAAGAAATCTCAAGTTAACAATATAAACTACCCCATTAGGAAATCAGAAAAATATGCAGTTCTGCAAACACTAAAGCAAGCAAAAGAAATAAGACATGTAAGAGCAGAAATCCGTAAATTTGACGACAGAAAAATGGAAGAAAATCTATAGAAAATTATAGAGAAGAGCTGGTTATCAGTAAAACTGATAAACATCTAGTAAGCTTGACAATGAAAAGAAGACAGAAGACTGAAATTCTCACTATCAGGAATGAAAAGTGAAGGTGTCAGTTCAGATCACAAATATCTTAAAAAGATGAAAAGACATTACTACAAATAACTGTACCACCCACATCAATTCTAACACTTAGATGAATGGACCAATTTCTCAAAACCCACAAACTATTAAAACTTACGCAAGATGAAATACATACCTGAATTTTCCTATTAATATTAACAAAATTCAATTCTTAGTTAAAAACTTTCCAATAAAACCTGCCAGCCTAGCAGAGTTGACTGACAAATTCCACCAAATGTTTAAAGAAGTAATACCAATTTCACACAGTTTTTTGTGGAAAGCAGTAGAAGAATGAATACAATTGCAAGTCAAATTATGAGATCAGGATTAGCCTGATATAAAAACCAGAGACAGAACAGAAAGGAAAAGGACAAGCAAATATCCCTCACTAATACAGATTCAAAATCCTCAGCAGAATAGGATCAAGTCATACCCAGCAACAGATGAAAGGATTGCACACCATGACCAAGTGGGACATACCTCTGGACAGCAAGGCTCCTTTAACATCTGAAAACCAATTAATGCCATATGCCCAAGTATGGGGATGAATGACAACATGGTTACCCCAATAGATGCAGAAAAAGCATTTGACTCAATCCAGCGCCCTTCATGACACGCACATTCGGTAGACTAGGAAGAGAAAGGAACTTGCTCACCTTGATAAACAGCATCTTGGAAAAGCTACCAGCTAACATCGTGCTCACCACTGAATGGTTTCTCTCTGTGATCAGAAATGAGGACAAGATGTCCACTCTTATCATCCAATTCAGCGTCTTACTGGAAGTCCTAGCCAGGGCAAATAAGGCAAAAATAAATAAATGGCACATGAATTGAAAGCAAAAAAATACAACTGAACCTACTCATAAACAACATGATTATCCTCGTAGAAAATCCCAAAGAATCTACAAAAAGAATTCAGAGAACTATTAAGTGACCTAAAGCAGCCCAAAGTCTACAATGTCAACACGTGAAAATCGATCATACTTCTACAGATTTGCAATGAAAACTTTTTAAAAAATGGCAGATTAGCCAAAAAATGAAATGAGTATAAAATAAATAAATATAAGGGATCTATGCTAAAAATGAAAAAAGCTGATGGAACAAATAAAGGAAGAAAACCGATGTGGAGACCTACCATAGATACGCATTTGTGCCTCTGACACTAACGCCCAGAGTCAGCACAGACCCCACAGGTCAAAGGGCTCAATCCCACAGCAGCCCTCAGTTCAGAGGGCAGTCCCAAGTCCCACAGAACCCAGGGAAACACTTAAGTTTACTGGTTTATTGTAAAGGATACACAGTAACAGTCAGATGAAGAGGTACATGAGGAGAGGTCTGGAACGGTCCCTAGTGCAGGATCTTCTATCCCTGGGGGGTCTGGGGTGTGACACCCACCCAACCAGGAGGCTCTCCAAACCCCATCATTTAGGGGTTTTATGGAGGTTCCATTCTTAGACATGAACGACTAAATCACTGGCCATGGGTGAATGAACTCAACCTCCAGCCCCTCTCCCCTCCCTGAAGGTCTGGGGTGGGGCTGAAAGTTCCAACCCTCTGATCACATGGTTGGATCCCCTGGCCACCAGTCCCCATCCTGAAGCCATCCAGGGACCCCACCTGGAGTCACCTCATTGCATAAATCAGGTAGGGTTGAAATGGGCTTGTTATGAATAACAAAAGAAGCTCCTCTCCCCCATGTCACTGAGGAAACTCCAAGGGTCCTAGAAGCTCTGTGCCAGGAAGCAGCACAAAGAACAAACACATATTTCTTATTATATCACAAGGGGTTAAAGGCAAAATAGCAAGCATGTGGATGGATAGCTAGATCGAGACTTAAATTCAACATAAAACCTTAATAGGTTTGTAATTACCTAATCTTTGTGAGGTTAATAATATCTACCTCACTGAGCCATAACAAATATTGGACTAAAATGTAAAGGACTTCTCACAGTCACCTTCAATGACAGACATTACTACAAACAGTCAGCAAAATTATGTAACAATTTACATATATAACTATATAAACAATTAACAATATGACAATTAACGTATATATTACATATAAAACAATATAAACAACTAAAATAAGGCTATGATTGTCGGTGTCGCAATCCAATGTACACATCAGGATAGATGCGGAGAGGGCTGATGGCTGCTCTGAGTTTATTATGACCAGCGTTTCAATATATACATAGCTTACATCTGTTAAACATACACAGGTGTTCTGGATGAAATAATTAGCGAATGCCAAGAATTCTTAGTGATTTCTCAAGGAGCCCTCCCTTGGCATCTGTTTTGATATTATCATGTTATTGCTGTGCTCCCATATTTTTATCTCGGAGCAGGCAAGGTCTCTTAGGCAATGGCCCCTCCTGCTCCTGATATCGATATCGTATCTCCATCTGTGCCCCCGGGCGGCCGATGCCTGTCTTAGGTTGCCTCCCCCGGGGGTCTTACCCATTGTCGTCGGTTAACTGGCCTTCTCACCTCCGGGTCACAGTTTGTTGGCAAGCGTTTTCCAGTCATTATTAACCCTTCCTGTGTCAGAGGCGGCTACAATGATTATTAATAAAATAAAAACAGCAAATACTTTCTTATCATTTGGGCCTTAAAATGGTGCCAGAGCACATTCATTTCAGATTGTCACGTATCACAAAATCAAGGAATATGGAACAGAAATAACATTTCAATATCCTGCCCTAAAATCTATTTTGATACTTTAAACTTGTTCCTCCTCACTAGTGACTACGGTCTCTAAATGTGCCCCCGTGTCCCCCCAAACCACAGCTCTTCTCTAACACAAGGCGCCTGAATGCCTTCTTCACGTCCTTGTTCCTCAGCGTGTAAATCAGGGGGTTCAGCATCGGGGTGACCACAGTGTAGAAGAGGGCCAGGAACTTGCCCCGTTCGTGAGAGTTGCTCTTGGCCGGCTGGAGGTACATGAAGATGATGCTCCCGTAAAACAGAGCCACGACTGCCACGTGGGAAGAGCAGGTGTTGAAGGCCTTTCTCTGCCCTTGTGCTGACCTGATCTTCAACACAGCACAGGCAATATGGCCATATGAGACCAGGATGAGACCCAGAGGCAAGACAACAAAGATAAAGCTGGCCACGTACATCTCCATCTCATTGAAGCTGGTGTCCACACAAGCCAGTTGTATAATGAGGGGCATCTCACAGAGAAAGTGGTCAATGCGATTGTTCCCACACAGCGGCAGGAGCATGGTGAGTGTAGAGCCCACCATGCTGGTGGTCAAACCCCCGAGCCATGAGGCGAGGGCCAGGCTGAGGCAAAGCTGTGGATGCATGATGATGGTGTACTGGAGTGGCCTGCAGATGGCAGCATAGCGGTCATAGGACATGACTGCCAGGAGGACACATTCAGTCACCCCCAGCCAGTGTGAGATAGAAAACTGGACCACACAGCCTCCATAGCTTATGGTTTTCTGTGGTCCCCAGAGGTTGACCAGGAGTTGTGGGATGATGCTTGTGGTGAAGCCAATGTCCAGGAAGGAGAGATTGGCAAGAAAGAAGTACATCGGAGTGTGGAGGTGCACATCCAGACAGGAGACCAGAATGATGGTGCCATTGCCCAAGAGAGACACCACATAAAACCCCAAGACAAGGACGAAGAGGATAGTTTCTAGCGAGGGTCGTGAAGAGAAGCCCAGGAGTACAAAGACTTCTGGAGAACTTGCATTGGCTATTTCCATCACCACATGCAGCCGGGGGTGGGACAAAAAGGCCACCTGTGGGTGAGTGGGGGGCACAGGACATGAGGCATGAAATCATTATATGAGTGAGCACATTTTCCACGTGAGTTTATCCCGCTTGTTCTCAGCTGATTCCTTCCAGCTGCTCCGTGGATGAGGTTGTGTCACCTCCTGAAGGCCAATGTGTACTGTGTGCTAAAGGGCGTGGAGCAGGCATAGCCTGGGGAAAATGGACATTCATGCAAATTCCCTGGCATTGACTTTTACTGAACTATTACTTTGGGGGCAACATCTGCAGTCAACCTAAGTGTTTAGTGCTCAGGATTTGTAGGGTAGAGGATGGCGCTTCATGTGATGGAACACTGCACAGCACTAAGATTGTGCTTCTTCTCCTCTCTGTCAATGGCCACATGGAGTCCACCTTGACATTCCTCTTTCTCTCAGATCCCATGGTCATCACAAATATTTGCTATCTCATTAGAGACATCCAGATCACATCGCTGTCCACCAGCTCTGCTCCTTCTCCTGGCCCCATGGCGCCATCATCTATCACCTGAACTATTGAACTAATATCCTGACTTGTCTCTCTACTTCTCCATTATGTCTCTTCACGGTATTCTCAACACAGCAGCCAGGTCACATTAGACATGATATGACCATCTTACTCCACAGCTCCACACCTCAATGTCCTGGAACAAGGCTTGTAGGGCTTTCCCCCAAGACATGCACACACTCACTTTCCCACCTCCTTCAGGGCGTTTTTAAAAGCCACCTTCAGTGAGCCCCCCCTCACAGTCATATATAATGTTGAGAACCCTCCAGCTGTCTTCTCCCTTTTCCCTGCTTACTTTTATTGGTAGGACTTAACACCAAGGAACACGTGTTGTTCAAAATTATCATATCTGTTTCCTGTCTCACTCACTGGAGTAGTTCCATAGAGCCATGACCTTCAGTCTACTTTGTCTACCTCTGAAAAGTTCTGGAACCTTTCTGTGCAAAAACATTAACTTTTTTCTTTCCTAGCTTTTGAAAGGAAGAATAAATTAATTATAATCGGAGTCTATGCAGGGGTGAGGAACAGAGCAGTCAACTGTCAACCCTTTTAAAGTCCCAGGGAGTAAAACTTACCTGTTTTTACAGCTGGAAGTTGACCAAGAAAACAAATAAAAACACATGTACATTCACAGTGTTTTAAAATACACATAGGGTTTCCATTGCGCATATGGAGGAATGAGGCTCTGAGAGCATCAGACATTTGACAAAATTTGTGCATAGACGCTGCACCGGTATGGACTTTACTGAGCCAGAACGCTGAGACAGTCATCTGATTTGCATGTAGCAGACCTCAGAGGCACTGATGCTCTGAGAAAGCACCAGGGGATTGATGCTGGGTATCCGAATTGGGGAGCACGGAGAGATGACAGAACATGGGTGGTTCAGAATGTGACTGTGGGAGAGGAGAAGTGAATGGGGATAGTTCTGTGCAACTGAGTCATGACACACTAAAGTGAATGCCCCACGCTGAGGGTCACCTCAGATGAGCTGATGAGGATGTAGAAAAGGGAAAGGCTGACCTGAAGCTGCGTCATCCCCTGTGGGTACACGTGTCCCTCTGTGGAGAGATGGGAACTGTCTTACTTACACATGAAGAAAATGGATGAACGTCACCAAGAGATGGGGACCTTCAGTTCAGACATGAGGTGGTACTTTAGTAGAATTCTTGAGGAAATGAACCCATGTGATGGTCTGATCGCTTTCTAGAAATGTTCAATGCATACCCAAAGCTGCTCAGGAAATGTACTGGAGCTACACCCAAGACAGCCAGATTCTTAGAACAAAATAACATTCTCAGCAAAGGAAGAGGTTTGCTCATTCACAGAGATTCACCAAATCTGTCACAGTGAAAATCAGATTATTGAAATGGATCAGTGCTCATCAACCTGAACTGAAATTACCAGAAACACTGGGATCCCAGTTTACTTAAATACCACGAAAAACAACCAACTGAGAACATCACTTACTGATTTCGAGCTAGCAGCAGCATCTCCCTGTCTGCAGGGGAAAATGTTATACACTGGGAACCATTTCATTTCAAGGATTGATGCAATCCATGAATGCGGTGCATGTGGCATTAAAAAGTAAGAGAGTAGCCATGGGATACGGGAAGCCCTAGAATTATTGGAGATCATCAACTCATCAGCGCCCACCTGTTAGATTCTGTTCAAATGCATGTCTGAAGGACACGTTCTCTAGTTTAAAATCAGAATAGGTTTAAATTAGGAAGAAGCACTTGCTTTTTCCCTAAGAAAACTGTTGGCAGAAGGAGTGAGGCCAGCTCACAGTGTTTCCAGAATGAGAATATATGCCGACCTCAAAGGACCAGTGAGTCAAACAACCCTTACAGCCCCAAGACATTCATCTTATCCCCTGGAGCCTTCAGGAGGGACCCTGAGGGTGATGATGCATCAGGAGAGTGAAACTGGAGGAAAACAAGCTTTTGGGATTTTTTTCCCTATTGAATAATTAGAATTTCATTATAATTTTCCTACACACAGAATTGATCCTTCTCATGAATAAGACCTTTTAGGAGATTTTTATGATGCTGCCAAATATTGTTTACAGAAGTAAAGAATCAGGTCTCTCTATGCAAAGACTTATCATGTGATGGAGGAGAGAGTCTGAAATATTTGCTCACTACAGTAATTTTGGGACATGCTGTTAGAGGGTTTTTTGGAATCCAATCATTTTATTACTGGTGTACAACACAGTGATGAGCTAACATTTTCCTGAATAGAATGAGTTTACTTTTATTGTGGTAAAATACTCATAATATACAAGTTTAGCATCATAACCATTTTAAGTGGTTATGTTGAAATCTCTGGAATTAAGTACATTCACAAAATAATGTAATCATCTACGGTATCTGGCTCCAGAAATTTTTCATCACCCCAAATAGAAACCCAGTACCAAATAGAAACCCAGTACCCGTTACGCATCAAAGATACTTAATGCGTGCCTGTTGGCTTGAACCATATTTTCTTTGAACCAACAATTGTGGGACCTTTCACAAAAATGTGTGAATCTTTCACACCTCTGTGTATAGCCCTCTACTCTCTTGATGTGAATTTGCTTTGGGAGGGTGGAGAAAACAGAATTCCAAATGCCCATTGCAGTCATTATGTTCCTTTTTTCTCACTCAATCAGCAGGTATTTACTTACTACCTCCCACGTGCCACACACAAGGTTAGGACAGTAGGGACACAAGTATGAAACACAAAGAAAAGTGCGACCTGACAATGATGCTGTGCTGTAGGATGAAGTGGGCACCCTGCACTTGACCCCTGAGGCTCAGTTTCCTGCAAGAGGCGATGGCCGCTGTGAGTCTTGAAAGGTGAACAAGTCAGGAAGGAAAAGAACTGAAATAAGGTGCTGCAAGTAAACACAGAAGCTTGTGCTGAGGCAGGGAGACGAGGGGAAGCATTTGGAGCTCAGCGGGGGGTGTGCTTGGATGTCCTAAGGGAGTGGTGGTGGGTAAACAGGGAGCTGTGGGCAGGAGCCAGGCCTTGAAGCATCCTCCCCTAGACTGAATTTGGATTTTATTTTGCCCAACATGGAGAGGAAATGAAGTTATTTAGGAAAGAGTATGAAACCAATGGGGTGATTTTAGGCAGAACATTTGCTGCAATTGAAGCAACCCAAGTGCCCATTAATGACTGAATGGATAAAGATGTTTTATATATACACAGTGGAATGCTACTCAGCCATAAAAACGACAAAATCTTGCCATTTGCAACAACATGGATGGCCCTTGACAGTATTATGCTAAGCAAAATAAGTCAGATAGAGAAGGACAGATACTGTATGATTTTACTCATGTGTGGAAGATAAACACATAGACACAGAGAATAGATTGGTGGTTACCAGAGGAGAGAGGGGTGGGGGGAGGGCAAAAGGGGTAAAGGGGACATATGTGTGGTGATGAATAAAAACTAAACTATTGGTGATGAACATGATGTATACAGAAGTTGAAATATAATAATGTACACCTGAAATTTACACGACGATACAAGCCACTATGACCTCAATAAAATAATCTTTAAGAATAAAAGTAAAAAATAAAGAATGTCTTAGAAAAGAGAAGAAAAAGCACTTTGATAATCCAAGTGAGAAGTTAGGAGAATTTAATGAAGGGAATGAGGTGTGGATGCCGCTGAGGAGCTGGACCGGGGGATGTCAGAGGCAGAGAATTCTCAGGATTTGGGATTTGACGGGAAGTGAGAAACCAGTAACAGAGAGTAATCTAGACTTACTCCCTGGTGCCTGGTTTACTTTTCTGGATGTAGAGGGAGCATGTTGGCCCTGATGGCTAAAGAGTTCCATTTTAATTACATGAAATGGCAATTAGCATAGTTTTCTCCCAAAGCAGGAGGAAGGATCTCAAGAATCATTATTTTAAGACTAAAGGAACAAATTCCATGAAAATAAGGATCTCAGATTCAGCATGCCCTCTGAGCCAGGAGCCCCCAGCGCAGAAGGACTCATTAAGCCTTTGCTGAAGATGCCAAGCTGTAATTGGGTCATTAAAAAGTTTGGTGTGCTGATGTCTGGGTTGGGCCCCTGAGGTGACAATGTCTTTCGAGGTTTCTTTGTCATCTCTACCAGAATGAGCGCCAAGGCCTGGGTGGAGATGCTGACAGCCCCAGGGAGAGATGTGTACGAGTCAGTGTGTTGGAAGTCCCATTGCCCTGTGCAGACATGGGGACAGTGTTCTCCCTTGGGTCCTGCCTCATCTGTCTGACTTAATTCTGTCTCAGAGCAGAACACCCATAAGCGGGTCAAAAGTCCCACAGCTGATGAATTGTCAGTAAACTGTCCGGTTTAAACTGAGTTTTAAAAAATTACTCAGGTTGCTTGCGTTGATCATGCCACTCCTTTATTTTGTCACTGGAGTTATAATTACCCATAACAGTTGAAGCACTGTTTGCCCAGCCCACTCAGCCAAAGGAAATAGGAGGATTAAGATGGTTTACGTTAACAAACGTTTCTCTGAAATATCCAGTCATGAATCTTCTAGGCCATTATTCCTGCTTTCTATATTCTAATGATCTTTGAAACACTATATTCCAGACAGAAGAATGAATCTAGAACTTGAGTAACTTTCCACCAGACAGCTTTTCAAATAATAGGAAAAGAGTCCCTAGGTATTTAAAAAAATCCTTTCTTCAGATTGTTTTAAACTGTACTTTTTAGTTTGTCATAAGGTAAAACTGTAAATTCTCTGGTGAACAGTTCTATGAATTTTCTCTGCGTGTACAGATTTAGGCAACTGTCCTCAAGATGAGTGTGTGGGACAGCTACATGACCCTCCAAAACGCCCCGTCTCATCCCGTTATTGACACATCTCCCCTCCTCTGCTCCCTGGCAACCGCTACCTGTCAGCATCCCCATGTTTTTGTCCTTTTGAGTTTGGAACATCCACCAATGAAACCGTGAGGCACCGTGTTGGTAAGACGGCCTCCTTTCAGTGAGCAGGAGGCCTTGGAGAGTCCCCCGGATCGCTGGGTCAGGAGCGCATTCCTATGTTTGCTGAGCAGAATCCAGTGGGGGTGACATGGGTTTGCTTATCCATCCACGGCTGAGGGTGTTTGGCTGTTTTCAGGGTCGGGCAGTTGCACATAGAGCTGCTGTAAACATTGGGTACAGGTTTCCAAGGGAACCTAAGATTTCGTCTCCCTGGGTTAACACTCAGACGTGGGACTCAGGGTCACAGAGTAAGTGTTTGTTTATAAGAAAACGCAAGACCGTCTTCCACAGCGGTGGGCCACTCTGCATTCCCACGAGCACTGAGAGGTCCCGTTGCTTGGCAGCTTCATCAGCACTTGATAATGTGGCTATTTCATTGTAGTTACGCTAATAGTGAGCAATAGCCTTTCGCCATGGTTTTAATTTTCCTAATGTCTAATCATGGCGAACATCCTTTCACATCCTTATTTTTCACCAATTTATCCTTTTCATTATAATCTCTTGCTTAAGTTTTGCCCATTTTTAAATTGGATTATTTGTTTTCTTCCCGAAGAGTTTTGAGTGTTCCTTAACAATTATGGAAAGAAGTCACTTGATGGATATATGATTTGCAAATATTTTATCCCAGCATCTAACTTGGCTTTTCATCCTTTTAGCAGTATCTTTCTGAAAGCAAAAGTTTTAATTTGTATCAAACCTAATTTGTTAATTTTCCTCTTATGCATTTGACTTTTGATGTCATGGTTAAGTACTCTGCCTAACTCCAGGCCAAAAAGATGTTCCCTTTTGTTTTCTACTAAACAATTTATGATTTTACATTTGTATCTGTAATCTGCACTGAATTTTTGTAGAAGATGTGAAGTTTAGTTGGATGATCATAATTTTTGCATATGGATGTCTAATTCCAAGGATTTGTTGAAAATGCTTGTTGAATTGCTTTTGTGCCTTTGTCAAAAATCGAGCGGCTACACTTATTTGGTCCAATTTCTGACTCCTGTTCTGTTCCTTTCTAATACCATGTCATCCTGTCATTTTAGCTTGATGGCAAATCTTAAAATCAGGGACTGTGATTCCTTCAACTTTAATCCTGCTTTTAAACTTTGCTCTAAATTTTTTTTTCATCTCATATAAATCAGAATTAACTTGTCTGTATCACCAAAAATGTGGCTGAGATTTTTACTGGATTTGCATTAAATCAATGATTGTATTTGGTTTGAATCAGCATCTTTCCCATGTTGAGTCTTCAAATTCACACAAATATATGCGCATTATTTTGCGGATGTACTTAATTCTAGTGATTTGTATAGTTCAAAATTGTTATGATGGTAAATTTATATGTTATGTGTATTTTACCACAATAGAAATAAACTCAGTCTATCAAGGAAAATGTTAGTTCATCACTGTGGTGTATGCCAATAATAAAATGATTGGTTTTCAAAAAAGCTTATAACAGCATGTACCAAAATTATTGTAATGCGCAAGTATTTCAGACTCTCTCCTCCATCACATGATAAATCTTTGCATAGAGAGACCTGATTCTTAACCCTGTAAACAATATTTGATTGCACAAAAAACTAAAATGAGATTTCATTTATAAGAAGAATCAATTCTGTGTGTACAGAAACAATGAAATCGTAATTATTCATTAGGGAAAAAATCCCAAAAGCTTCTTTCCCTCCAGTTTCACTCTCCTGATGCATCATCACCCTCAGGGTCCCTCCTGAAGGCTCCAGGGGATAAGATGAATGTCTTGGGGCTGTAAGGGTTGTTTGACTCACTGGTCCTTTGAGGTCGGCATATATTCTCATTCTGGAAACACTGTGAGCTGATCTCACTCCTTCTGCTAACAGTTTTCTTAGGAAAAAGCAAGTGCTGCTTCCTAATTTAAACCTCCTGCTTTTAAACTTGAGAATGTGTCCTTCAGACATGCGTTTAAACAGGATCTAGCAGGTGGGCACTGATGACTTGGTGATCGCCAATATTTTTAGTGCTTTCCAAATCCCGTGTCTACTCTCCTACTTTTTAATGCCACATGCATTGCATTCATGGATTGCATCAATCCTTGAAATGAAATGGTGCCCAACATACAACATTTTCCCCTGCCGACAGGGAGATGATGCTGCTAGCTTGCCATCAGTAAGTGACATTCTTGGTTTATTTGTTTTTCGTGGTATTTAAGTAAACTGGGATCCCAGTGTTTCTGGTAATTCCAGTTCAGGTTGATGAGCACTGATCCATTTCAATAATCTGATTTTCACTGTGACAGATTTGGTGAATCGCAGTGTATGAGCAAACCTCTTCCTTTACTGAGAATGTTATTTTGTTCTAAGAATCTGGTTGTCTTGAGTGTAGTACATTTCCTGAGCAGCTCTGGGACTTTGGGTAAATCACTGACCATTTCTAGAAAGAGATCAGACCAACACAAAGGGTTCATTCCCTCAAGAACTCAAGAATTCTACTAAAGTACCACCTCATGTCTGAACTGATGGTTCTCATCTCTTGGTGACGTGCATGTGTTTTCTTCATGTGTGAGTAACACAGTTCCCATCTCTCCACAGAGGGGACACATGTACCCACAGGGGACAATGCAGCTTCCGGTCAGCCTTTCCCTTTTCTACATCCTCATCAGCTCATCTGAGTTGACCCTCAGTGTGGGGCAGTCACTGCAGTGTGTCATGACTCAGTTGCACAGAACTATCCCCGTTCACTTCTCCTCTCCCACAGCCACGTTCTGAACCACCCATGTTCTGTCATCTCTCGATGCTCCCCAATTTGGATACCCAGCATCCATCCCCTGTGCTTTCTCAGAGCATCAGTGCCTTTGTGGTCGGCTACATGCAAATCAGACGACTGTCTCAGCATTCTGGCTCAGTAAAGCCAATACCGGTACAACTTCTGTGCATGAATTTTGTCAAATGTCTGATGCTCTTGGAGCCCCATTCCTACATATGCATAATGGAAACTCTACATGTATTTTAAAACACTGCGAATGTACATGTATTCAAGTTTGTTTTGTCTGATGAACTTCCAGCTGTAGAAACGGGTAAGTTTCACTCCCTGGGATTTTAAAAGGGTTCACAGTTGACTTTATAGCTGCTCTGCTCCTCACCCCTGCATAGACTCTGATTATAATGAATCTATCCTTCCTTTTAAAAGACAGAGAAGAAAAAAATTAATGTTTTTCACAGAAAGGCTCCAGAACTTTTCAGGAACGTCTGAAGCAGACTGAGATTGTGCATTTTCCTCTACGGGAGCTTCTGGCTTCACTCCCGGTCCTGCTGGGTCACAGTTGCTTTCTTCCACCTGTACAGGAGAAGGGGATAGTCTGGTCACCTATGCAGGACTCTGACGGTTCCGAGAGTTCTTTCCTGATGACACACTGCGAGATCGCCCTGCGTGTCCCTCAGAAAGGCCTTCATATTACTCTAGTCCTCACTCCCCCGGGACCACATAACATTATACAAATTTCAGGTGTACATCATTATATTTCCATTCCTCTGTAGATAAATCATGCTCACCACCCAAAGACTAATTACAATCCATCACCACACACATGCGCCTAATCATGCCTTTCACCTCCCCCCTCCCCGCTTCCCCTCTGGGAAGCACCAGTCCAATCTCTGTCTCTATCACAAACTATTCTAATGATCTGTTTCACAATGTGCTCGTTCAATGATATCGATGAAGGACTTTCTGTGTATCCAGCACTGGGCTGGGTGCTGGGGACCAGAGGTGGACAAAGTAGACTGAAGGCCATAGCTCCATGGAACTTCTACTCCAGTGGGTGAGACAGGAAACAGACACGATAAATTAGAACAGCACGTGTGTTCTTTGGAGATAAGTTCTATGAATACCCGTAAAGCTTGGAAAGGGGAGGAGGGAGCTAGAGGGTTCTCAAGATTACATGACACCGTGAGGGAGGGCTCACTGAAAGTTGGCTTTTATAAATGCCCTGAAGGAGGTGGGAAAGTGAGCATGTGCATGTCTTGGGGGAAAGCCCTGCAAGCCTTGTTCCAGGACATAGGGGTGTGGAGCTGTGGAGCAAGATGGTCACATCATGTCTAATGTGACCTGGCTGCTGTGTTGAGAATACCGTGAAGGGATGTAACAGGGATGCAGGGAGACGAGTTAGGATATTAGCTCAATAATTCGGGTGATAGATGATGGTGCCATGGGCCAGGGGGAGGAGCAGAGCTGGTGAGCAGTGATGCGATCTGGACGTATGTAATGAGAAAGTAACAATTTGTGATGACCGTGGGATCTGAGAGAAAGAGGAATACCAAGGTGGTGTTCACGTGGCCATTGACTGAGAGGAAAAGAAGCACAATCTCAATGATGTGCAGTGTTTCATCATATGAAGAGCCATCTTCTACCCAACAAATCCTCAGCACTAAACACCTAGGTTGACTGCAGATGTTGCTCCCAAAGTAATAGTTCAGTAACAATCGATGCCAGGGATTTTGCATGAATGTCCATTTTCCCCAGGCTACGCATGCTCCCTGCCCTTTAGCAACAGTACACATTGGCCTTCAGGAGGTGCTGCAACATCACTCATGAAGCAGCTGGGAGGATGCATTCGAGAACACTGGGCACAAATTCACTTGGAAAATGTGCTAACTCATATAATCACTTGATTCTTCTTATTCTGTGCCCCCACTCACCCATAGGTGGTCTTTTTGTCCCACCCCCGACTGCATATGGTCATGGAAATAGCCAATGCAAGTTCTCCAGAAGTCTTCATACTCCTGGGCTTCTCTTCACAACCCTTGCTAGAACCTATCCTCTTCGTCCTTGTCTTGGGGTTTTATGTGGTGTCTCTCTTGGGCAATGGCACCATCATTCTGGTCTCCTGTGTGGATGTGCACCTCCACACTCCTATGTACTTCTTTCTTGCCAATCTCTCCTTCCTGGACATTGGCTTCACCACAAGCATCATCCCACAACTCCTGGTCAACCTCTGGGGACCACAGAAAACCATAAGCTATGGAGGCTGCATGGTCCAGTTCTATATCTCACACTGGCTGGGGGCTACTGAGTGTGTCCTCCTGGCAGTTATGTCCTATGACCGCTATGCTGCCATCTGCAGGCCACTCCAGTACACCATCATCATGCATCCACAGCTTTGCCTCAGCCTGGCCCTCGCCTCATGGCTCGGGGGTTTGACCACCAGCATGGTGGCCTCCACGCTCACCATGCTCCTGCCGCTGTGTGGGAACAATCGCATTGACCACTTTCTCTGTGAGATGCCCCTCATTATACACCTGGCTTGTGTGGACACCAGCTTCAATGAGATGGAGATGTATGTGGCCTGCTTTATCTTTGCTGTCTTGCCTCTGGGTCTCATCCTGGTCTCATATGGCCATATTGCCTGTGCTGTGTTGAAGATCAAGTCAGCACAAGGGCGGAGAAAGGCCTTCAACACCTGCTCTTCCCACGTGGCAGTCGTGGCTCTGTTTTACGGGAGCATCATCTTCATGTACCTCCAGCCGGCCAAGAGCAACTCTCACGAACGGGGCAAGTTCCTGGCCCTCTTCTACACTGTGGTCACCCCGATGCTGAACCCCCTGATTTACACGCTGAGGAACAAGGACGTGAAGAAGGCATTCAGGCGCCTTGTGTTAGAGAAGAGCTGTGGCTTTGTGGGGACACGGGGGCACATTTAGAGACTGTAGTCACTAGTGAGGAGGAACAAGTTTAAAGTATCAAAATAGATTTTGGGGCAGGATATTGAAATGTTATTTCTGTTCCATATTCCTTGATTTTATGATATGTGACAATCTGAAATGAATGTGCTCTGGCACCATTTTAAGGCCCAGATGATAAGAAAGTATTTGCTGTTTTTATTTTATTAATAATCATAGCCTTGTTTTAGTTGTTTATATTGTTTTATATGTAATATATACGTTGTCATATTGTTAATTGTTTATATAGTTATATATGTAAATTGTTACATAATTTTGCTGACTGTTTGTAGTAATGTCTGTCATTGAAGGTGACTGTGAGAAGTCCTTTACATTTTAGTCCAATATTTGTAATGGCTCAGTGAAGTAGATATTATTAACCTCACAAAGATTAGGTAATTACAAACCTATTAAGGTTTTATGTTGAATTTAAGTCTCAACCTATCTATCCATCCACATGCTTGCTATTTTGCCTTTAACCCCTTGTGATGTAATAAGAAACATATCTTTTACCTTTGTGCCTGCTTCCTGGCACAGAGCTTCTAGGACCCTTGGAGTTTCCTCAGTGACATGGGGGAGAGGAGCTTCTTTTGTCATTCATAACAAGCCCATTTCAACCCTACCTGATTTATGCAATGAGGTGACTCCAGGTGGGGCCCCTGGATGGCTTCAGGATGGGGACCGGTGGCCAGGGGATCCAACCATGTGATCAGAGGGTTGGAACTTTCAGCCCCACCCCAGACCTTCAGGGAGGGAGAGGGGCTGAAGGTTGAGTTCATACACCCATGGCCAGTGATTTAGTTGTTCATGTCTAAGAATGGAACCTCCATAAAACCCCTAAATGATGGGGTTTGGAGAGCCTCCTTATTGGGTGGGTGTCACACCCCAGACCCCACAGGGACAGAAGCTCCTACACTAGGGACCGTTCCAGACCTCGCCTCATGTACCTCTTCATCTGACTGTTCATGTGTATCCTTTACAATAAACCAGTAAACTTAAGTGTTTTCCTGGGTTCTGTGATACATTCTAGCAAATCACGGAAGCTGAGGGAGGGGTCATGGGGACCCCTGATTTAGAGCCAGTTGGTCATAAGTCTGGGTGGCAACCTGGGACTCAGGACTGCCCTCTGAACTGAGGGCTGCTGTGGGATTGAGCCCTTTGACCTGTGGGGTCTGTGCTGACTCTGGGCGTTAGTGTCAGAGGCACAAATGCGTATCTATGGTAGGTCTCCACATCGGCTTTCTTCCTTTATTTGTTCCATCAGCTTTTTTCATTTTTAGCATAGATCCCTTATATTTATTTATTTTATATTCATTTCATTTTTTGGCTAATCTGCCATTTTTTAAAAAGTTTTCATTGCAAACATGTAGAAGTATGATCTATTTTCACGTGTTGACATTGTAGACTTTGGGCTGCTTTAGGTCACTTAATAGTTCTCTGAATTCTTTTTGTAGATTCTTTGGGATTTTCTACGAGGATAATCATGTTGTTTATGAGTAGGTTCAGTTGTATTTTTTTGCTTTCAATTCATGTGCCATTTATTTATTTTTGCCTTATTTGCCCTGGCTAGGACTTCCAGTAAGACGCTGAATTGGATGATAAGAGTGGACATCTTGTCCTCATTTCTGATCACAGAGAGAAACCATTCAGTGTTGAGTACGATGTTAGCTGGTAGCTTTTCCAAGATGCTGTTTATCAAGGTGAGCAAGTTCCTTTCTCTTCCTAGTCTACCGAATGTGCGTGTCATGAAGGGCGCTGGATTGAGTCAAATGCTTTTTCCGCATCTATTGGGTTGACCATGTTGTCATTCATCCCATACTTGGGCATATGGCATTCATTGGTTTTCAGATGTTAAAGGAGCCTTGCTGTCCAGAGGTATGTCCCACTTGGTCATGGTGTGCAATCCTTTCATCTGTTGCTGGGTATGACTTGATCCTATTCTGCTGAGGATTTTGAATCTGTATTAGTGAGGGATATTTGCTTGTCCTTTTCCTTTCTGTTCTGTCTCTGGTTTTTATATCAGGCTAATCCTGATCTCATAATTTGACTTGCAATTGTATTCATTCTTCTACTGCTTTCCACAAAAAACTGTGTGAAATTGGTATTACTTCTTTAAACATTTGGTGGAATTTGTCAGTCAACTCTGCTAGGCTGGCAGGTTTTATTGGAAAGTTTTTAACTAAGAATTGAATTTTGTTAATATTAATAGGAAAATTCAGGTATGTATTTCATCTTGCGTAAGTTTTAATAGTTTGTGGGTTTTGAGAAATTGGCCCATTTATCTGTTAGAATTGATGTGTGTAGTGCAGTTATTTTTAGTAATGTCTTTTTATCTTTTTAAGATATTTGTGATCTGAACTGATACCTTCACTTTTCATTCCTGATAGTGAGAATTTCAGTCTTCTGTCTTCTTTTCATTGTCAATCTTACTAGATGTTTATCAGTTTTACTGACAACCAGCTCTTCTCTATAATTTTCTATAGATTTTCTTCTATTTTTTCTCTAGTCAACTTTACTGATTTCTGCTCTTACATGTCTTATTTTTTTGCTTGCTCCATTGTTTGCAGAACTGCATATTTTTCTGATTTCCTAATGGGGTAGTTTATATTGTTAATTTGGGATTTCTTTTCTATTTTAATAGGTTTTATATATGTATATGTGTATATATATATATATATATACTTTCAAATGTGCATATATATTTCCTCTAAACCCTGCTTTATCTGCATCCCATGAATTTTAACATATTGTATTTTCATTTTTGTTTAATTCAAAATATTTTCTGATTTCTCTTTAAACCTTATTTCTGATCTTTGGATTATTACAAAATGTGATCTTTGCATTATTACAAAATGCGTCGTTTAATTTATAAGTGTTTGAATAATATTTTTTCATTATCTTTCTTTTATTGATTCCTAGTTGGATTCCATCATTCTTGTAGAACATACTTGGTATGATTTCAAGTACTTTAAACTTGTTCCGTTTGTTTACTATCTGTCCTAGGTCTATTATTGTGAATGTTGCACGTGTACCGGAAAGGAATGTGTATTGTGCTTTCATTGGGTGAAATTTCAAAAACAGCAGTTAGATCCAGGTGCTTGACAACGTTCAGTTCTTTTCTACCCTGTCGATTTTCTCTAGACCGCTTACTACAGAGTAAGAGAAGAGAGTTAAATTCTCCAACTGTAACTGTGGAATTGTCTGTTTCTCCTTTCAGTCCCCCAATTTTTGCTTTATGTTTTTTGAAGCTCTGTTGATGGGTGCCTTGTTGTTCTTCCTTCTTTCCTGATATCTCAAGTTTTCTTCTGCTATCAGTTCTGTTCTGTCTGAAGAACTTCCTTTAGCAGTTCTCATACAGCAGGCTTACTGTCAATGAATCATCTTAATTTCCTTCATCTGAGAATGTTTTATTTTACCTCTGCCCCTAAAGGTTATTTCTGCTGGGTTTAGAAATTTGTTTTGAATTTCTTTCTTTCAACGCGCTAAAAATTTTGTGTCACTTTCTTCTGTCCTCTGTGGCTCTAAGGAGAAATCCAGTTACTTGAATGGTTGTTCCCCTGTAGGCACTGTGTCGCTCTTCTTTAGTTGTTTTCCAGTTCTTTCTCTTTGTCTTCAGCTTTCAGCAGTTTGATCTTGATTTGTCTGGGTATGGGTTTCTTTGGGTTTTCCTGTTTCAGTTTCATTAAGCTTCTCGAATCTATATGTCTTTTGTCACGTTGAGTAAGTTTGGGGCCCTTATTTCTTATATATGTTTTTCAGCACTATGCTTTTTCCCTTGTCTTTCTAGGATTCCAGTGGCATGAATGTTAGACTTTCTATATTGTGCCAAAGGTCTTTGAGGCTCTGTTCATATTTCCTTCATTTTTCTCTCCTTTTCAAATAATTTTTAGTGGACACATGTTCATCTTTACTGATGCCTTCCTTTGTCATTTCCCTTCTGCTTTTGAGCCTATGCAGTTCGATATTTCTTTTGGATATTATATATTTTACTTCTAAAATTTACATTTGGTTCCCCTTTAGGTGTCTTTTTTTTAATGGATCTTTCCATGTTTCCATTTATTTCAATTGCTTGTTGGCACATATTTATTATTAGGTGCCTTAAATTCTCATCAGATCATTCCATCATACCATCTTGGCATTGGCATCTATCCAGTGTCTTATACCCATGCAAATCGATATTTCTGTGGTTCTTCAAACATCAAGCAATTCTTGAATGTATCCAGGACATTATGTGTATCATGTCACGAGTCTCTAGGGTTGTAAGTTCCAACCTAGCTCCCATGGGCTGTGCCTCCAACGTCAGTTCAGTTTTCGTAAGCTTTGCAGTGCTATTTGGATCTATCCATGTGTGTGGTACCCAGTGGCCATTCTGGGATCTGGACTGAGTTCTGTCTGGTAGGTCAGTTTTCAAAGTCTGTAGTAAGGTAATTACACCAGATTCACGTATTCACTGGCTGGGAGTGACTCCAAGAGTTATAAACAAGTTTATGGAGCTTTCCTCAGTTCTTCCCTCTCTGTCACCTGCTTTGTACTTTCCACGTTTTGGAGTGGTCCCCATGCATTTTGGTCTTCTGGCCAGAAATCTGTCACTTTAGCTATCACACTTTGCTGTCCACTTCTGTAATTGCACCTACGTCTCAGAAGATTGGAAGGAAAAGGTAACGTGGTAAGCTCATCTCCTGTGTGTTGTTTTTTTTTCATTCTGGTTGTCACCAACCTGCCTGCCACTATTTACATTGTAGAGTCTTCATGAACCTCCTCTGGGCTTTCCATCCTGATTTTATAGTTGCGTTCAGTGAAAACCACAGACTAGAGTGTGCTCACTCCATCTTACCCAGGACCAGAACTTTTCCTTCAGATTCTGAGGTTAAGCATTAATTCAGCCTTGTTGAATGAACAGAACTCATGGACTAGATATAAGCGTGCTTGGTGTCTTATAAAATCATATTTTGCCACTGTTGGCTTCTGGATATGAGTGTGGAACGATTATTTGTTACACACGCTGAGCTCCTTCTATTTCTCCATCTGGTTTAATAAATAGCGGAAAAAAACAGACACTGACATGCCTCCGGACTGTTGTCATTGAGAGAGGGACTGGAAAGTAAAAATGTGGGTTATTGATAACATAAATGTGCCCCAGGGGGGCTTCCATTTTAGCACCAGTAGATGGAGGCCTTTCTCTTTAACAGGATGAGTAAATTTGCTCAGGAAACATCACCTGCTAGACCGTGCTCCAAAGTGGTTGTCCTTCACTAGTTTTAGATCTTCAGGGACATTATGGAACCCACGTCGTCACTCTACAAATGAGCTAGAGGTATAGAAATGTTGAGAGATGTATCCAAGTTCACATTCCTGTTAGAGTCCGGAGTAGAATCCAGACCTCTGGGTGCCTGGTCTTGCTGCCTTTCCAGTGAAGACATTGTTGACTCCCACTGCCCCATGATGCTACTGGTTCAGGCAGTCAGTAGAATGGGTCACACTTGGGATCAAAGAGAAGGACTCATGTGACTCCTGCCATTGAGTGAGTCTGGGTCTTGTGTGGACTTTCTCCTAACTTTTTAAAGTCAGGAATACATGCAGAACCTGTCTCAAAGTTTCGTTCATTGGGTGAGAAAAGGGCTTCAGCTGCATAGCTTCTCTCTAAATTTCAAAGTAATTGCCCCTTTTCACCATAGACTGTTCACATAATTTAAAAATAATTGAATTTAACAATCTGACCAAGTTTTTCTTTATTGTTATTACACTTAATTCTCAGGAGTGACTTTTACCATACTGTTGATTCTCTGATACAAATATTCCTCTGGAATTTTTTGGACATTTTCCCTTATTTGGTAACCTAAGAGCTCTATTAATTCATTTTCATTGAGCAGGGGCCAAATTAGAGCTTTGGTTTAAATAAATGATTTTACATTCTCCAAAGGAATTTGTGAACGAGGAGGGACGCTACAGAGGCCTTATCCGATCCTGGGATTCACTGCAGTTTGAATCCCAAAAGAAGTTGGGAGCAGAGATTGAAGGATGGGACCTGAATATCACAGGAAGCCCAATTTGCCCTTAATCAAGAGCTTGCGAGTGGTAGAGTCTGGAATTGAAGAGATGTAATGCCTGGTCCTTTTCTGTTCTACCACTGGATGAGGATAGAATATGTTCTTTTGATTAAATAGTAAATGAATAGATTAAACAGTGCCTAGGACATGGAAAATGCGGCGCAACTGTTAGTTACATACACAAAACGAATCCTGCATTGTTTTCTCATGAAAGACAGAAAATTAAGTTTGTTTACCTTGCTTGCTAATTAGTGTTTTTTTCTTTTTACAGGCACAACTTTCTCATTCCTATTTAATTACCTTCTTTAAGATCTAAAGATCTTAAAGATCTCATCTTAAGAGGACAAGAGACTATGTCTTCTCATCATTGCTCTATTCAGACTGTGATTATGTTCTCTTTATTATTTCAGCCCCATGGACCAAGTTTATAAACCGTAATTTGCTTCTTTTGACAATCTTTCGTTGTTGATGTCAGTGATTGGGTAATTATGTGTGTGAGTGTTCCAGACAGCATGAATTTTTGTATGCCAAGCGGTAATCAAAGTGTTGATCCTGGGTCGGGATTAAAGCTCGCTAATTTAAAGAGTTTGTCCTTTTCATCTTCCCCCTGTAAATGCCAAGTAACATTCCTAAATACAATGGAAATCTTAGTCAAATTATTTTGTGACTGCAGGGAAATAAGTGCTCAATCAGTCTTTTGTAATTAACCAGTCAACACTTAGGAGGACTTATTTCTCTTCTCTCTCATCTCCAAATTGGAGTCATTTTAACGATTAGTCAGAAGTGAAATTATTGCTTATACCATTGGCCTTCTTCTACACCCTCCACAAAAATCTCTTGAGAGCTGTTCCCCTTGAAGATGTCTTTGTATCTCTAGGGAACAGAAGGAGACCTAAGGACTCAGGCAATTCAACAGCTAAACAGCTTAAGCCTTTACTAAGCTGCCATCCCTTTACCACCAAATATCTTTCTTAATACCTTGCCCTGAACTTCCAGGCCATTAGCCGACAAGATGTCCCAGTTAAATAGTGTGGGCGGCACAACGAAATGCAGCCCCTATTTGTTCCACTCTTGGGACAAAACAATTTACACCATTTTCCACGTGAAAAATAACATACATCTTAACCTCTCTAAACAGGTTTATCAAGCCAAGGGTGATGGAGAGAAGCAATAAGAGCTCTGAAGGAGACTTCGTTCTGCTCTGGTTCTTTGCCCGGCCAAAGCTGGAGACGGCCCTGTTTTTCATCAGCGTTGTTTTTTACCTTCTGGCTGTCATGGACAACTCAACCATTGTCTTCCTCTTCCTGGTGGACCCTCAACTGCACATGCCCATATACTTCTTCCTCAGCAATCTGTCCTTCCCGGATCTCTGCTCCAGGACCAGCAGCATTATCCAGATGCTGGTCGACATCTGGGGCCCATGCAAAACCACCACCCACGTAGGTTAAGTCATCCAACCCTTCCCTCCCTGTCTGTGGGGGGCATCTCTTCTTGGTCATGGCCCACGACCACTTTGTGGCTGTTTGCAAACCGCTTCACTGTATGACCGTCGTGCACCCGTAGCTGTTCCTGCAGCTGGCAGCCCTCACCTGGGTCAGCAAGATTGCCAACTGCCTTCCGGTGTCCCCACTGGTGATGTCCCTGGGGCAGTGTGGTCACCACCACTCCAACCACTTTGTGTGTGAGATGCCAGCCATCATCCACATCTTCTGCTGACAGCATGAAGAGGGCCTGGCTTGCTTCCTGGCCATACCCACTGTCCTTATGCCTCTCACATGATACTCGTCTCCTACAGCTGTATTGTAGCTGCGGTGCTGTGGATCCAGTCTGCAGCCAGGAAGCACAAGGCCTTCAACACTTGCTCCTCCCGTGGCCACGGTGTCCCTTTTGTACAGCATGTACATGCAGCCTAGGAGCATGGGAAGCAGGGCCGGGGTAAGTTCCTCACCCTCTTCTGCGTCCTGGTGACCCCCACTCCGAATCGCTTCATTTACACGCTGAGAAACAGAGACATGAAGGGGGCTGTGTGGGAGGTTCTTGGAAAAGACCACACCCTGTTGGACACAGGAGGGCACTGATGCAGGCAGGCAGTACTCATTCTGAGGTTCTTATGGTCCATGAAGACAGTTCTCTTCTAGGGCAATAACCGTGCACAATGGCATATAAAATGCTAGAATGTGAATGGAGCAGCGTCTTCTCTCTTTCAGGGTCCTGGACTCAAGAGCTTGTATCTCTGCGGGCAGGTAGACGGACCCTCTGTGTCCTTCGAAGTGACAGAGTTAATCACAAAGATAATGTGCTGGTGGAAAGACAGACGCTGCTTCCTCTTTGCTCAGTGGGGTTTTACAGGGAGACGATGATTTCTGTGCAGCTAACTTGTGACTCTGATTCCAGGAAGCTGTAATGTCAATAGTAGGTCAGAACGTGGGAAAGGAGATACCATGGCATAAAAACGTGTGTGTGAGGAGGTGACTGGTATTTTGGGGTACACTTCTTCCATCCCATATACCCTTTTGTTCTGAATTTTTCAGACCCCCATGGAGATGACACTATTACTCGTTCAGGCCGTTCCAGCCTCCTTCTGCCCTGGGCAAGTAACTTGTAACTACTTCTCTCAGAGGAGCGTTTCTTTTAAATTTCAGGTAGTATGCCACTTATTCATCATGATATCAATTTAATGAATGCAACAAGCATTTAAAAGTGAGTTAGGCTAGCGTAAAATGGAATGGAAAATTTCAGAGAGGATCCTACACTGCAGGGTGAGTCAGTTGTGTGAGTGTATGTCTGTGTGTGTGTCAAAATGTGCTTTTTACTGTGAACCGTGGACACAACTGTTTGATAGTGACTGCCTTTGAGAGTCGATGTTGGGACAAGATCCCAAGTAGGCAGTACATCTGCACTGGGAAATAATTTAGGGATTCAATTCTTCATAATTCAAGAACAGAGGGTCATACAAGGAGAGTAGTGCTGTGGCAGCAGGTCGACTGGAGAATGTGAGAGGCCAAGAACTTTCAGCGGAGGGAGTTTCGTATAGAGGAGGGGTTAGCCAGGAAAAATGATAATGACGATGGCAATGAGGCTAATAATGATGGAAATGGAACCGTATTTCATCAACTCATGTCTTTTCACCTTTTGACAATTTTGAAGTAGGAATGATTCAAGATTTAATGGCAAGTCAGAGTTTACTTCACATCACTGTTTTTCTTAGAATTTACAGTGGGAAGTGAAAGCAAGAATCTTTGATTAGGTTGTAAACATGAATGAAATTTCAACTCTTTCCAGGAACTAGTTAGACTCTGTGATGGTGAATTTTATGTCTCAACGTGACTAGGCCACAACACCCGGGTATTTGGTCAAACACCAAGCTCTATGCTGCTGTGAAGGTGTTCTTCAGATGAGACCGGGGTTTAAACCAGTAGACTTTGAGGAAAGCAGGTTGCCCTCCACAGTTGGGTGGGCTCATCCAGTCAACCGAAAGTCCCAAGAGAAACAGGCTGCAGCCCCCCAGGAAGACAGGATTCTGCCTCCAGACTTCTTTAGGGCTCCAGCCGCAGCCCCAACTCTTCCTGGGTGTCCAGGTCGCCCTGCAGATTCAAACTTGCCAGCCCCCAGAATCACATTGGCCAGTTCCTTAAAATCTCTCATTGTCTGCCTGCCTATCATCTGTCTATCAATATCTCTATCTATAGATAAATACCTCCATGTCAATATGTCTCTATCTGTTTTGATGTATCTATATTTATCCTAATAGCTACATTAATATCTCGGCATCTAATTACCTCTATCTCTATCTATCTATATCTACACATCCCTGGTGAATACTACCAAACATCCGAAGAAGATTTAACACCTACCCTTCTCAAACTTTTCCAAACAATTGAAGAGAAGGGGATACTTCCTAACTCATTCTACAAGGCCAAAATTTCCCTGATACCAAAATCAGACAAGGACAACACACACACACACAAATTATAGGCCATTATCACTGATGAGCATAGATGCAAAAATCCTCAACAAAATATTAGCAAATCAAATACGACAATACAATAAAAAGATCATACACCATGATCAAGTGGGGTTTATTCCAGGGATGCAAGGATGGTTCAGCATGCACAAATCCATCAACATGATACACCACGTTAACAAAATGAAGAATAAAAATCACATGATCCTCTCAATAGATGCAGAGAAAGCATTTGACAAGATACAGCATCCATTTATGATAAAAACTCTGAATAAAATGGGTATAGGGGGAAAGTACCTCAGCATAATAAAGCCCATATATGACAAACCTACAGCTAACATCATACTCAATGGTGAAAAACTGAAAGTCACCCCCCTGAGAACAGGAACAAGACAAGGATGCCTGCCTACTTTCACCACTCCTCTGTAACATTGGAAGTCCTAGCCAGAGCAATTAGGCAAGAAAAGGAAACAAAAGGGATCAAAATTGGAAAAGAAAACTGAAAATTGTCACTATTTGCTAGTGACATGATTTTACATAAGAAAACCCTCAAGAACTCACCAAAAAACTATTAAAAATATTAAACAAATACAGTAAAGTTGCAGTGTACCAAATCAACATAAAAATCCGTTGCATTTCTGTATGCTAACAATAAAATAGCAGAAAGAGAAATCAAGAATACAGTCCTATTTACAACTGCAACAAAAACAATAAAATATCTAGTAATAAATTTAACCAAGTACAGAGCCAGCCCTGATGGCCTAGTGGTTAAAATTCAGCGTGCCCACTTCAGTGGCCTGGGTTCAGTTCCCAGCCACAGAACTAGACTGCTCGTCTGTCAGTAGCCATGCTGTGGTGGCAGCTCAAGTAGAAGAGCCAGAAGAACTTACAACTATATACAACTATGTACTGGGCTTTGGGGCAGGGGGAAGGAAGTAAAAGGGAGAAAGATCGGCAGATGTTAGCTTGCGGCAAATCTTACCCTGCCAAAAAACAAACAAACAAAAAAGACGTGGTACTAAATTAGTAGTTCAAAAAAATTAACCAAGGATGTGAAAGGCCCATAGACTGAAAACTATAAAGCATTATCGAAAGAAATGAAAGAAAACACAAAGAAATGGAAAGATTTCCTGTGCTCACTGATTAGAAGAATTAACATAGTTAAAAATGTCCATACTTCTTGCAGCAATCTACTGATTCAATGCAATCCCTATTAAAGTTCCAAAGGCATTTTTCATAGAAATAGAACAAAGCACCCTAAAATCTATATGGAATAACAAAAGACCCTGAATAGCCAAAGGAATCTTGAGAAAATGAACAAAGCTGGAATATTACACTCCCTGGTTTCAAAGTATACTACAAAGCTATAGTAATCAAAACAGCATGGCACTTGTACAAAACAGACAGATCAATGGAACAGAACCGAGAGCCCAGAAATAAATCCACACATCTATGAACTGCTAGTTATCTATGAAGGAGCCAAGAGCATACAATGGAGGAAAGAAAGTCTCTTCAATAAATGGTGATGGGAAAACTGAACAGGCACATGCAAGAGAACGAAAGTACACCATCATCTCACACCATGCACAAAAATTAACCCAAAATGGATCAAAGACTTGAATATAAGACGTGAAATCATAAAAATCTTAGAAGTAAACAGAAGCAGTATGTTCTTTGACATTGGCCTCAGCAGTATCTTTTTGAGTATCATGTCTCCTCGGGCAAGGGAAACAAAGGAAAAAAATAAATAAATGGGACCACACCAAACTTAAAAGCTTCTGCACAGCAAAGCAAGCTATCAACAAAATAAAAAGACAACCTGAAAGTTGAGAAAAGATATTTGCAAATCACATGTCTAATAAGCGGTTAATATCAAAAACATATAAAGAACACATAGCACTCAACAACCCACTAAAAAAATAGGCAGAGGATCTGCATGGGCATTTTTCCAGAGAAGATATAGAGACGGCCAACAAGCACATGAAAGGATGTTCAACATCACTAATTATAAGGGAAGTGCAAATCAAAACTACAATGCGATATCACCCTGTGCCCATCAGAATGGCTGCAATTAAAAAGACAAGAAATAACAGGTGTTGGAGAGGATGCGGAGAAAAAGCAAACCTCGTACACTGCAGGTGGAGATGGAAACTGGTGCAGCCACTAGGGAAAACAGTGTGGAGAGTCCTCAGAATGTTAAGACTAGAACTACCAGACGATCCATCTATTCCACTTCTGTGTATTTATCCAAAGAACACAAAAACATTAATTCAAAGAGATATATGCACCCCGATGTTCATTGCAGCATTACTCACAATAGCCAAGACTTGGAAACAACCTAAATGCCCATCAGTGGGTGAATGGATAATGAACATGTGGTAAAAATACACAATGAAATACTACTCAGCCCCAAACAAAGATGAGATAACATCAATGGACCTGGAGAGAATTATGTCACGTGAAACAAGTCAGATGGAGAAAGCCAAATACCATATGATTTCACTAACATGTGGAAGATAAAAACAACAACAAACAAATGCATAGACACAGAGAATAGACTGGTGGTTACCAGAGGGGAAGGGAGGAGGGGGCAGCATGAAAGGGGTACATGTGTACGGTGATGGATGGTGATTAGACTTTGGGTGGTGAACAGGATGTAGTCTTCACAGAAATCAAAATATATAGATGTACCTTTGAAATTTATATAATGTTATAAACCAATGTTACCTCAATAAAAAATTAACTTAAAAAATCTCTATACCTAACTACCTCTATCTCTATCTTTATTTATCTATCTGTATCTTTACATCCTATTTGTTCTATTTCTTTGGAGAACGCTGACTAATACAGTCGCTATTAACACTTCTCAAAAAGTAATAAAAATGTAAGTATGTCTCCATTAGCTTTTGCGTAAGTTTACTATTTTTTAATCCTAAATTCTTTAGGTTCATACTCAATTTTCATGTCTCGTTTCTTATATTCAAACAGTCATTCTCTCGAACAAGATAAGCTTTACCTTTATTTTCAGTTCAGACCTTCTCATTGCATTATTAGATGTTAAAAAAAATTGTGGATATTGCATAAAATGCAGAGTGCACCTTTCTCAAAAGAAAGGAAATCTCTATGCCAGTCCTTTTCCATCACTAAGTCTTTCATGTCAAGAGTCTTCTCAAGTTCACCATTCAATGTGATTCCACTTTGGAGACGTGGCTCCAAATAAAATTTTAACTAACACATCATCATCACAGTAACAACTTTATTCCCTATAACTGCATCACTCTTTATCTGTTTCCTTTTTCTTAATATCAGGAACCTGACCTAAATAGTGTCTAATTTAGTGTTAATGATAATTATGATAAAGATGCAAAAGAAGATGATGATGTTGATGATGATGAAGATGTGTTGACAGTGTTTAACAGTCTTTCTATATGTAGAGACCACGTTTTCTTCTTTTAGACCAAATCTCATCATATTTTGGTCCTGCAATAAGGAATCCCACAATCAGTGCTAGTGTGAACTCTAGAGTGGATGAGATATTGGGGTGTGTGCTCTGAGCAAGGACCAGGCGATCTCTCCCAGAGACTAAGAGGAAGCTGTTGTTGGTCATGTCTGAGTTGGTATTCAGATAACTGCCAGTCGATGAGCCCACGTCTACTGTCTGTCAGTAGTCCTTGCTCTGCAGTTGGTGGTTGTCAGTCTCCTGCAGCACAGATGCCCCTTCCACCTGTGTGACTTTGTCTCCTTTGAGCCACTGTATGGTTGGTCTCTGCTGCATCAGTGCAGCTGATACTCTCAACAGTAATCAAAGCCAATTTTTCTGAAGAAATAAAAGAACTTCATGCACATACAGAGAGGAATAATCTCTGCTGTGTGTTGAGGTTTTACTGTGTTATGCAGTATGTATTTCCCACTCTCTCACTACTTAATTCTCCACAGCAACTCTGTGAGGCTGCTGCTATTGCCCCACTTTACAGATGAAGAGAGTGGGGATCAGAGAGATGTGTTTATTGAGCAAGGACACATAGTCACTATGGAAGGAGCCAGGCCGCACAGCAAGGACGACCTGACCTAACGCCACACTCCCAAACCCTGTGCTCCATGTCCCTCCCTCATTATCCACACAGAAGTCTTGGTCTTGTAAAAATATGAGTTCTCCTGACCTTAAATACCAATCAAAGTCCGAATAAGACATTGTTTTGGGTCGGTAGGAAGGGAACTTGTTGTGACATTTAATCTGGTAAAGAAAAACAAGGTTACATCCACAAAAAATCTAAATTTGAAAAATACAAAGAATAATGACCAAGGCCTCGTTCTACCAGATGACAAAATATCCTATAAATTAATAGGTTTACAAGTTACTGACAGTGCATTACTCACATAGACATGAATAAATATCCAAGGAACAGAAGGGATATTCCCCAAATAAACATATATACATAGGAAATTTAGCATCTGGCAGAGAGATAATTTCAAGGCAATGGTGAAAATATAGTTAAGGGAAATAAATTGGGAACTAAGTATTGGAAAATATTAAATGTAACTCTGTCACACACACATTCACTCTCACACACATGCACGTTCCTGATGGAATGGACTGGAAAGCTAAGCATAAATAGAAAATCATAAAACAACAAGATAGACATAATCTTGGGGTTAGGAGGCCATTTCTAAGTATAACTTCAGACATCAAGGCATAAAATCATCCCCTCCCGAATGCAAACTGGTGCTGCCACTATGGAAAACAGTATGGAGATTTCTCAAAAAGTTAAAAATAGAAATACCTTATGACCCAGTCATCCCACTACTGGGTATCCATCCTAAGAACTTGAAATCAGCAATTCCAAAAGTCCCATACACCCCTATGTTCATCGCAGCATTATTCACAATAGCCAAGTCATGGAACCAACCTAAGTGCCCAGCAACTGATGATTGGATAAAGAAGATATGGTATATATATATACAATGGAATACTACTCAGCCATAAAAAGGACAAAGTCGTCCCATTCGCAACAACATGGATGGACCTTGAGTGTATTATGTTGAGTGAAATAAGCCAGACAGAGAAAGATGAACTCTGTATGACTCCACTCATAGGTGGTAGTTAACATATAGACAAAGAGAACTGATCGGTGTTTACCAGGGGAAAGGGGGGCTGAGGGGAGGGCACTAGGGGTGAAGTGGTGCACCTACAACATGACTAATAATAATATACAACTGTAATTTCACAAGGTTGTTAACTATCATAATCTTAATTAAAAAAACATCATGCCCTCCCCCCTTCTCAAAATAAACTGAAAACATAAACTCCTCCAGGGTCCCTCACACCCTCATCACCTGGACCTCAGGGATCTCTCAGACCTCACTTCCCACCACCCAGACCTTTCCGCATGTGACGCTCTTCCTCCTCCACAGCTGTTGCCCTGGCTCTTCCTTCCCCTGGGAATGTCCTCCACACTCACATTGTGTGTCTCCCTCCCTCACTCATCAGGGAGAGCTCCAGCATCAGCTCCCATACCTCCTGTTCCTTCTCTAGGCTCACCCCACTGTATTGTTGGTCCCGTCTTTTGTCGACATACATCCTCCATTGGCTTGCTTACTTAGTGAACTTGTACATCTCATGAAAGCAGTGACATCATTTCCCTGTTTTTGCATCCCCTGCTCCAGAACAAGATGCATATAAAATGTATTTAAATAATTCATTTTATTGAATGAAATAAGGAACACAAGAAGGCATAAATATGTGATTGAAGGGGTTTAATATATAAAATTTTAAACTTTGTACCACAGAGGAAACAAAAATTATAGGAAAAAGATAAACATCCACTGGAAAAATGATTCACTGCTTATATGATGACAAAGGGACTAGATTCATAGATAAAATGCTCCTTTAAATCAATAAGCAAAAGCAAAAAAAAGAGAAAAAAAACGACAATGAAAATAAGAGGAAACAAGTAATTTAGTGAAGACACAAATAGCCCTAAAACATTTCAGAAAGTGTTAAACTCACTCTTGATGAAGTAAATTGATAATTTGGTAAGACTGATAAGCAAAGACTAAGATAATCTACAGAATCAATGTTAGTGAAATTGTGAAACCATTCTACATGTTGTTGATAAAAGTATGTTTATAGTTTTTGAAGGAAAATTTAAAGATGTCTATAAAATATAAATATGGGCACGTCATTTGCTTCAGAATCTTAGGATCCATGTTCTAGAAATAGTAGTCAAGTTTGCAAGGATTTCAGTACACATGGATCCAATGTAGCTTTGTTTGTGACAGTGAGAGTGGGACCCTGCCCCGGTCATTAGGTTTGCAGTAAACACGTGCACAGCATATACTGATATGTAAATATATCCATGATGTATTCAGTGAACAGACTTGCCAGGATTCCCAAGCCTGCTCTTCTCAGGGCTGGTTTCTCAATTCTCGCATCCCTCTCTTAGAGTGAGGAGCTTGCCACACTAAGTGTGTTTATAGTTTTTAACCTCCATGTTTTTGATACCATCTGGCTCCTAACGCTTCACCCACTGTTCTGTCTCAAGCTGGAAGAAAACTGGCCTGTGCTGAGCTTAAAGAAATCGCCTGAGTCTGGGACTCCCCTAGGTGGGGGCTGTGCCCAGTGCAGCTGGTTTCTGATCCCAAAGAACAGGAGACCAGCATTAGCAAGGATGGATTTGGCCTTGACCAAGGGTGTAGATCTAAGACTGAGAAATACTTGCAGAAGAGCTTTTGGCCATGCGAGAGCAAATGCTTCTGAAAGTTTTGCCGATTGAGTTTTGATGGTGCCGTTAGTTCTTTCCACTAATCCCGAGGGCTGGGGATGATATGCACTGTGAAAGTGCTGCACAATAGGCTGAATGTCATAGATAGATTTAGTTACTTGTCTGGTGAAATGAGTTCCCTGGTCGCTGTGAACCTCGGCAGGAATTCCTCAGACAGGAATTACCCTTTCCAGTGACAGTCTGCCTACTGGTAAAGTCATTGCTCTTCTGCAGGGAAAGGCCTCAACTCAATGTGAAAACATACGAATCATTACCAAGATGTGTCTGTATCCTGGAGATGGTGGCATCTGAACAAAGTCTAATCGCCATACTTCAAAGGGCCCCTTAGGAAGGGGAAAGTGACCTTGAAAAACATGATGTGTCTTCCTGGGATTACATTTAGGGCATAGAGGACAAAGAGCATGTGCTTTAGGAGCCGCTGTGGGAGAAACTTTCCAAAATTATTGTTTTCCTCATAAAATCATCTTTTCAAATGCCCAGTGACTTACATGATGTACACGTTGGAGTAACGGCAATTGTGCTCCAACAAGTACTATATGTCTTTTGTCAGGTCGAAACCACATTTGTGTGGCCGGGTCAAAAGTTCCCCCTTTTTGTTGCCATGTTTGTTCCTCTCCCTCCGTGGCTATTTCTTGAGCCTGTAGAAGGAAATCTTCCCCTGGGTCAGCAGCGTTAACAGAGAGCAGTGGGCATTCTCAAGGCTGGACAGAATAGGTATTTAAAGCTGCTTGCTCAGCAGTAGCATCAACAAGTTGGTTACCCTTGGCTTCCCTACTATCGGATTTGAAATGCCCTGGTATTTTAATAATTGATGATTATTTGCATAGTTGTATAGCATTTAGCAATTTGCAACATGTTCCATTTTTTACAGGTTTTCCTGAAGAGGTCAAGAACCTCCGTTATTTCCGCAGCATTCCAAAGCTGTGTGCCACTCCAAAGGCACAAGAATTGTCAGTACAAACATTACCTATCTGATCCTTAGGTAGTTGATAACTTTGAGTTAAGGCAGTTAATTCAGCCTGATGTGCTGATTTTACTCCTGGTAAATAAAAGGTTTCCATTATGTCCACTGAGGATGTTATTGCATATCCAGCCTGGTAATATGCCTGCTCATCTTTTGAACAGGATCTATCTGTAAACCAAATTAGATCAGCATTGTTAATGGGATCTCTTGTAGGTCATTCCTAAGAGTAAGAAGGTAATCTGTTAATAATATGCAGTCATGGTCATTTTCCTCCTGTCATGCTGAAGCAAATAGCAGGGTAAATGTCATTGCAGTGAGCCAGGGTAATATTACATGCAGAAAGCACCGGTACTTCCTTAGAGGCTCATTGGCTTACAGAATAATGCAGAGAATTTAGAAGAGACTCAACTGAGCATGGGACATAAACAGTTAAAGGAGATTCCATTACCATTTATTCACTAGCCTCACACAAGAGAGCCGTTGCTGAAATAGCCCTCATACACAGTGGAAGTCTTTTTTGCTACCAAGTCTACTTGCCAACTATTATATCCTATAGGTCAGTGTTGATCACCATGTTTTTGAGTTGATACACCTAAAGCATTTTCTTTATCTTTGTATACAAAGAGGAAAACTGGCAAGCTGAAATTAGTGTGACCTAAAGCCAGGGCCTGAGCCAAGATGGACTTTAAGCTGTTTGTGACTTTTTCTCCTTCTGGTGTCCCTTGAATCAAATCAGATTGGTCAGACTTAAGTAATATATATGAAGGTTGAGCAATGAGTGCCAAGTTAGGCCCCCAATTCCTGCAGTATCCAGTCAGTCCTAGAATCCCCTCAACTGTTCCTGTGTGAGCAGTTTTACAAAGCCACCACTTCCTCCGTTAGAGTTCTGTAGTTTCTTATCCAGTTCAGTTTTAGGATCTGAAAGTTCATCAGAAACCTCTATTCTTGAGTAAATGTCACAGTCCTTGCCACGAATCTCTCTGAAGCTGAAGCATATTTGTAAAAGCATCAGAGAAAAACAATACCTATGTGTAAATGACAAAAGACAACATTATAATGCAGTTAGCTTGGAAATTAGGTTACAACATTTTAAGGTGATGACTAAAGTTATACCAGGACATATTAATAACGTTTACCCACACAATATAACCTAAGAAAGTTTCTCATCATTTATTTGGCATTGCTTCCTGTGCAATTTAACATATCAAATAAACCTAAGTAGTTTAATATCTCCCTCTCTATAGGAAGAGAGAACAAATTCTTCAGAAGTCCCACGGGCCCACTGGAAATTCTCAAAGTTACTTTCAGATCAAAAGAAAGCTTTTATTTAAGTTTTGTATTTTTGGGTAGTTGGTCAAAAAACACTTAGTCAGATAGGATTATAGCTCACTGTGAAGCAATGCTTAGTTATCCATTTAACCAAACAGACAACAGAAGATGTTAAAGGCAATCATAGGGAGTTTAAAAGTTTCAAAAACCCTAGCTCTCTTATTAGAGTGGTTTTAGCTTTTTGAACACAGGAAATTATTTTGATAAAATATAGACTCCTTGTCTTTTAGGTAGACTTGCTTAAAGGTGAAGAAAAATCTTTCATCATCTCTTTATCAAGAGCAGACTAAGAGTCCAAGAAAATTATCCCTGTAAGACAAAGAAAAGCAAATTCTAATTTTTGTACCAGCTTACTTTTGACATTGAAACTTATTTACTTAATTAAATTCATTTTAATCTCAGCCATGCACAAAACTCTTTCCTCAGGGTTCTTCTTCAACAAACCTTCCATTACTTTCTCTTTTACATTCAGAATTTGTCCCATGTCTTCCCTCCTTCCTAGAACTTTAGTGCAAACTTACCCTTTTTTTTTAAGATTGGGACCTGAGCCAACAACTGTTGCCAATCTTCTTTTTTTTTTCCCCCTGCTTTTTCTCCCCCAATTCCCCCAGTACGTAGTTGTATATTTTTAGTTGTGGGTCCCCCTAGTTGTGGCTTGTGGGACACAGCCTCAACGTGGCCTGATGAGTGGTACCATGTCTGCACCGAGGATCCGAACCGGTGAAACCCCTGGCCGCTGAAGGCAGAGCATGCGAACCTAACCACTCAGCCACAGGGCCGGCCCCCAAACTTACCTTTCTTAACAAAACAAATAAAATATCTCCATTCCCTGTACCTTCTTTCCTGAAAATATGCATCTTACTTTCCTTGTATACAAAGATGTTTTCCTTATTCTTTTACATTAGCATCCTGTGGATTGGCAGACCCACAAATACTATCTAGAAACAGGAGTTTTCTCATAGAAAGTTTCTCAATGTGGCACAAAGTATTTAATGTTGAACATTTTCCTAGATTACGTGACCCTGCAATTCATTTGGGTTAATGTTTTAATTATACTTAGAAATAATTTACATAAGTACTTACTTTAAGCCAATTGAATAGAGCTCTCTTATAAACTAGTGTTAAGCATACCACCCAGGGGTAGAAAAATAGTGCATATTTATAATATACATATATAGACACACACATAAACACATAAACAGATGCAAAGATTGAATAGCCTCCGCTTTAAAAATTTTCCTTAGATCTCTGGGCAAGGGTGCTTGCATAGCAGTCTGCATCTCAAAGGCTTCTTTTCTGCTTTTTTCTTCAGTCTTAGGAATCTGGGATTGTCTAGATAATAACCTCAGAGTGGTTGTGAGCTTTTTGAGATAAACAGGGGAAGTTACTTACCTATCAAAGGACTGACACACCCATACAATGATATTATCCTTACTTTGCCTCTTTCCCTCTGGGTACATAGTCTTATCTTGAAAGAAAGTTCTCCTGATGTTTTGAATATCTGCTTCCAATTTGGCCAAATTTCTGATCATAATTTGCTAAATCCTCCCAAATGTCTTGTCAGGTTTCAGCTGGGACAAACAGTAGCTACTCCTGGCAGCATTAAACAACTCCATTAATTGTTAATTTTAGTTTCCCCTTGACTGTTTAAGGGAATAACAGCAGTTTCCTGAAAATCTCAGAGTCTCCTTAACTCTGGAAGGCCCATACTAGGCCCTCCTTTGAAGGTAGATGATGGGGGTGTCTGCAGAGCCATAACTCAATAGACTTTTCTTTTAGGTACCTCTTATAACTTAATTTTTTATTGGCTTTTTGCAACAAAACTTTCATAAGGTTACTTAGGAATTTTGAAGTCTTTCCTTTTAAGTGCACTTCTTAATTGATCTTATCTGATTGGAATGTTCTTTCTAATGGCCAATGTAACTCTCCTGAGGCTGGTGGCAGTTTGGTAAGATCCCAACCACAATTGGAGTGCAACCTGCATTTCTGTCCAACCATATCTGACTATAAATGGGGTGCAACCACATTTTTGTCTGACGGTGTTTTGGGGTCCCCACCTGACAATTATCAAGTGAAGCTCTCAGGAAAAAAACAAGCTTAGAAGATTCTGCTGCTTTTTCTAGGTATTTACAACTTCTGGAACCTTCAGATTTTGAGCAATTGTGCTGGAAGTTGGCGTGCTCCACTCTTTAAGATTAAGATCGCATTTAATCTGTCTGTTCTGTGGTTCTTAAATCTATTGAACAAAAAAGACAAATTCTGGAAGCACGAAGGAACCTCAAAGTGGCCACTGTAATGTTAAATTGTCCCAGGATATCTTGATCCTAAGATCCAGCCGTTTATGGTTATCCCCATTTTGTTAAGCACTTGCAAGTATCAGCTCCATACGTATTGTCTGTGAAGCCAGCTGGAGTTCCAGGGGGAGGCTTGCCTGTTTGGGGGCTGGTTGGCTTTAGAAGCATGATTTCCCATTTTCTTTGACTTTGATTTTAGCATAAAATCTGAACAATTTCTAAGGACAGTGGAGTGGGTCAGAAGTGTGCTGCTTGTGAGTGTCACTTCCTAAAAGGCCGTGAACACTCTCTTATGTGTCCTGGTGTCTCCCACTGGCAGTCGAGATCTGGGGGCTCAGAGGACTAGATGAGAAATCCTTCTGTTCACATCCCTGGATGAGTCGTCAATTGCTTAAATGAATGATCACAAAGGAATTCCCTATGAGACCGCCGCACATCACAAGGACCAACTTCAGACACTCCCACTAGGTTCCCAGTCTCCTGAGAATGCCTTACGGCTGGAAGGAGCTGGTGTCCCTTCTCTTTGAAATTGAATGAGTTCAGTCTCTCATTTTGCTACAAACAACTTGTTCAGAATTTATAGACACAATTCTTTCCAATTTAAAGCCAGATTAAGAAGTCAGTCAGTCCTGTTCACTCCAAAGTTGCCCCTAGGCTCCCCTGGCCTAGGAAATTCCCCCTAGCTTCCTTTACTAGGATATGCACCTGTACCCCCTCAAGATACCTAGCATTAAGACTCGAAAGAGCTCATGTAAAAGTCAGAGCCTATGACTTGACTAAGGAGGTCCAGATTTCAGGAGAACTCACTGAGGCACCCAAGGAGCACAGTGAAGCTGGAAGGGCTCGATGGGCCCATGTTGGTACCAAGCACCTGTTCAAAGTAGATTCCAGGCAGTCTCAGGAACGTTTCTCTGAAATCCCGCTGTCTATGTCAAGAAATGTCAGTGCAAACATCCAATAACCATTCTATAGATAGAAGAGACAAGGCTAATTTTACTAGAGCCAGGCTGAGGGCTACAACCTGGGAAGGCAGGCTCCACAGAGGAAGAAAGTTTTCTGCAGAAGCGTGGTTTTCAGTACAGTTTTATACCTTTAGAACAAAGAACACCCATTAAACATGCCTAAGGTACGTAGTCATCAAAATTTCAAAGATACTCAGTTTCAGATTAGCAGGTGAGCATGACCCTGATGTCCCAGAAAGGGAACTTATCTTCAGGAGTAGTGACATGGGCTTACCAAGGCTGGTGCTCTGGGAGGGAAGTATGCACCCTTATCATCAAAGAGGTCCTTCTTTTACTTTGAGATAATGTTTGGTGCCCCCTTTACTTTAGTGGTTAAAGCAGATGGACAATGTGCATTTGAAAGGCCATGAGTCAGGCTTCTTTAGTTCAGGCTGAATCAGGTTTAAATCAGAATAGCTACCGCATATACCTCAATATGTGAAAACTTCTTGTGACTGTTCATTGGTGTCCTTTAACATCCTTTGGAATAAACCACAATCTAGTGAGTAAACTCTTCTCCTGAGTTCTGTGAGTCACTCAGGCAAATTAATCGCACCCAAGGTGGGAGTCACAGGAACTTCCCATTTAGAACCCGTTGGCCAGAAGCACAGGTGACCACCTGCACTTGTGATTGGCATCTAAAGTGGAGGCAGTCTTGTGGGACTGAGCCCTTAACCTGAGGAATCTGATGCTATCTCCAGGAAAATAGTGTGCCAATTGATTTAAATTGTAACACCGAGCTGGTATAGAGAATTGGTTGTTGTGGGAAAAACACCCACCCAGAAATACATTTCAGACCAACGCTCTAAGGGATGGGGGCAGCGCATCTCACTTGGCTCATGTACCCGTGGTCAGTCTGGCCTCATTTCCAGGCCGTGCATGCTTGAGTTCAGCATGATGCTCACAACAGGCAGCAAGGGAGGAGACCCAGGCAGGAAGTGGTGGGGGGGGGGGGGTGGTTCATGGAGAGTTCTGGAAAGATCCAGGATCTGTTTCCTTCTGTCAGAAGCCATTGAAGACTGTGCAACTAGTTGCCACAAGAGGGACACCAGAGATCAGTAATGGTGGAGCCTAGACAATTCTGGTGTATTGGGTGGAGAAGTGGCCCAATACCCAGAGGTAGGTGGTTTGTTTCCAACGTGACTTGTAAGCATCATTTCTCCTTTCACTGTGACTTTAGGACTTCCATCCAAACAGGATGGGAATTCACTCTGTTCAGGAAGACTCTACTGGAGAGTTCCCAATAATTCTGTTGGACATGGGCCAGGAACAGTGTGGAATCCCTGGTGCGCCTTTCACTTCTCCTTGGACATCAATCTGAGGCACTAATGACACTTCAAGTGTATCTCCTTAGGTTCTGGAGACGATGTCTTCGTTTTCTGTTGAGCATTTTGGTAGCAGTTGGATTAGCAAATGACCCATCAGCCCTCCTTGAGGTCAGGAGGATGCTACATGCTTGGGGAAACTGGGATCCTAGTGGGTCCCCTTGCCCCCTCATTTCTGCTATCTCTAGAGGCTCTAAAAACTCAACTACTAACCTTGGATAAACCGTAAGCAAGCAAAGGGAAATAACAGTGAATCCAAACTCCACAGGAGATGTTTCATTCCTCTTTCCAAGGGGTCAGGGAAAGCTTTTAGCATTCAGATTGAAGTTTTTCTTCAGATCTTAAAAATTTTCATCTAATACTTTTAAAATTATTTTCCTCCACTTGTTCTTTGCTCTTCATTTTGTGGGTGGTAAACTGAGAAACAATGTCAGTGAAGTCCATTTCCTCACTTCCCAACTTGGGGACTAGTGTCATTGTGTCTCCGACTCCCGAGGTACCTGCTGCCCTACTTCTTCGCCTCTCTCTTCCCTGCCCCTACAGTCCCCAAAGTTGTGCCATGTTTAGCCAATTATGAACAGAGTGGAAAAGCATGGGCCAGCTTACAGGTGAACCTACATTATACGCCAGCAGCAGAGGGAGACGGACATCATTACACCACAGTCCCTCTGAGCATCCTAAAACATGGTCGCAAAGGGAAACCTTCCCAGGGGGTGGACTACAGGCAATTAATTAGCTGTTAAGTTTTCAGGAGGGAAATATGCACTCAAGTTTGGACGTGCACTGATTTCGGGGCATTGGCTAACAGGTTGGTCTTTTGTTCAGGGATTTGAGATGAAAGAGACTGGGAAACTGATGACAGGGAGGTTTGGAGAAGAGGATGTAGACAGACTTCTTGAGGGGGCACAGGGCATGAAGATATCTGCATCCTACATAAATGCCCACTAAAGGGCATCCATTACAGAGACAGATCTCAGCAGTGTGGTGGATGAGATGACTCTTCCAGTAGATGTCAATCAACCTCTTTTGTCAGCCAACCTTGCTCCTGGGCCCATGAATAATTGAACATGAGTAAAGGGGTGGAGGCTATGGATTGGCTCAATATCATGAGCTTTCTTTCACCAAGGTTGACCTTGATTTGGCACATTCCCTGGAGTCTCGGGGGACAACTAATGGCATGTTGATTATATTAGACTCCTTTGATGATGGGTAAGTAATGTTTGTCTTTGTAGGGATAGAAAAACATTCTGGGTGCAGTTTATCTTTCCTTCCCCAACCACTTAGAGAATGGACTTTCAGAATACCTTAATCATCACCAGGGCATCCCACACAACATCACTGATGGCCAGGGAACAGATTTTACAGCAAAGGGAGTGTGGCAACAGGACCACCATTGGAATTCATGATTCTTGCTCCCTCCTCACCGTTCATAAGCAGCAGTCTTGATAGACTGAGGGAATGGCCTGCTGGAGGTTCAGCTATGCTGCAAGCAAGTATCCACACAATACTATGTGAGTGAACACCGCTTTCCTACAGCTGTCGTGTATGCCCTACACCCGCAGTCAGCATGTGAGGTTGTCTTCCCTATAACCTGATGCATGGGTCCAGGAACCATCATGCAAGATGAGGGTGTCCTCCCCACTATTATACACAATAGTCCAGTTGAAGAAGTTTGCTTCATGTCACTGCAAGTTTGGGCTTGGAGAACATAATGGTTGAGTACACGTGTCAACTTGGCTAGGCTACAGTACGCAGTTTTTGTTCAAAGGCCTGTGCAGATATTGCTGTGGAAGTATTTTTCAAGATGTGATTAACATCTAAATCAGTAGACTGAGTAAAGCAGATTGTTTTTCATAATGTGATGGATCACATCCTTCCAATGAAGGCCTTAAAAGACAAGACTGAGTTCCCCAAGGAAGAGGGAATTCTGCCTCCAGGCTGCCTTTGGACTCACGCTGCAGCATCGACTCCTGTCAGAATTTCTGGCTTCCTGGCCTGTCCTGCAGATTTTGAACTTGCCAGCCCCCACATCATGTGATTCAACTCCTTAAAATCAATCTCTCTTCTACACACACACACACACACACACACCCTTATTGGTTCTGTTTCTCTGGAGAAGCTTGATAATATAGTGGATTTGAAGATCTGGTACTGAAGGAGAGAATACTCCCACTAGAAAATATACACAGCCATATGATTTCTTTAAATTAGAAGCTACGACTGCCACCTGTTCTATTTGGGCTTCCTATGCCTGTAAATCATCAGACAGAGAATGAAGTCATTCTACCAGCAGGAATGATTAATCCTGATCACTATCAATAACTTGGATTGCCGTTACAGAATGTTACAAGGAGAAAGAATTGGGGGAAACTCCCACTACACCTTTGCTCAGGAGTCCTGGACAATGGAAAGATGCAATAACCCAAAAAGCCAAGACCTCGAGGACTCAAATCCCACATGAAATAACAAGGATGAAGGTATGGTTCACCTCATCTGGTAAAGAATCCCTGTCCAGCCACGATGCTGGAAGAAGGTTAGGGGATCGTGGATTAGGTGATGGAAGAAGCAGCCATGATTAGAAGTCCTATCTCATACTCATCGAGCATAGCGGGGACTGTGCCAGCTACATTTTATGTTAAATTATTACTCTGCTTCTATCCCACTAATTTGTGAAAAACACTGATAGTGACTAATATTTTAGACCTTGCTGAGCTTATCCCTGCATTGACATCACTCCTTAGCATTGTGGTAGCCAGAGGGAGCTCCCATGTTCGTGGAGTTGGAGATGCGAACTTTCACCTAATTCAGGACAAGGATTGAAACTGACGGCAAAGAGGATGGACTCCTTGCCACTCTAGATTCACTCTCCACTTTCTCCAACCTGCTCTGTGCTCCACCTGCATGGACTACACCAGTGGGCCCCTGGCCTTTAGTTGGTGGTTGAGTTTGGCCAGTGGGGTCCTTGCCACGAAGTAGCAGGATAGAGTAGTGTGAAGTCAACATATTGAGTCCCTATCTTTCCCCCAAGAGTGCCACATCTGGGTGTTCCTCTCCCCTGTAGACCATGACTCCTGTTAGGTACCCCTCCCCACAGAGCCCTTCTGTCCTTAGGTCCTGTAACTGATCCTGTCCTTTCCCCTTCTCCCACAAGTAGTAAAGGTTCCCACTGGAACCAGTCCAGGGAGATGTATGTCCCTTGCAGTTTTCCTTGAGTCTCCCACAACTTAGATAATTTTCTTTTTATTAAACTCTACTCAAATGACCTGCTTTGACATCTGATGGGATCCTGATCTATAGTTGATTAAAACCAGGTTCTCTGCCTCCAAATCCAGACACATCTCCATCCTACCTCACGACTCAGTGGTGGGATGGCAGTGGGCGGGCTAGCTGGAGGGAAGGTTTGGTTTACACCATCTTATTAACTCAGAGAGAAGGAGTACATGCCCTTTTTCTCACTTCAGAGGGAAAGTGAGTTCTGTGCTCTGGGTCTGACACCTGGGAACGGTTTGTAGGGAAGTGCAGGGTGATGCAACATGAAACAGAATTGATGAAACAAATACGTATGATGTGACATTTGTATGCAGGTGGATTTCATTTTCAAAGCAGATTGTAAAGCAAATTGAGCTTATCACAATGTGTTTCCCTCTCCAACTCCCAATATGTGGGTAATATTCGTAAAAAAGTTAAAATTATGGTAATATTTGTCCCAGTAATATGTATTCTTGGGAGTATCTTAAGAAAATAATTTAACAGAAGAAAGAAACCTACACCCATCACATAACATAGCAAAAAATAAAATAAAAATAGCCTCAATGTCTACAAATAAAAACAGTTGTAAATTAAGGAATATCCACTTACTGGAATGTTCTGCATTATTTTCAACGACGTCATGAAAGCCATGTGGATGCGAATCATTTTATGCCGTTTAATAAGGAAAGTGCACAAGAAGCAGCAGGGCGCCTTGAAACAGATGGCCTGGGTCACATGTGAGCTTCCCTGCATCCAGGCTCTGCTAGCTTGAGCCTCAGTTTCCTCAGTTATACCATGGGGATGATAACAGTACCAAAGTAATAGCTTTATTGTGAAAACTAAATGAGTGAAATCAGATAAATTTCCTATAAAAATGCCCACCAAGACTAAGCACTTGATATAAGTCCTATTTGATTGCTGTCAGTCTTATTAGTAAAGGAAATAGAAAGTTATGCCTAAACTATGCTAGTCCCCACTTCTGAATGAGAAAACGTGTGGAACTGGGTAGAAGAGAATAATTAAAATAAGGAGTATTTGGGTAGAATGTGGGTAACTTCATGGCTTCGTAAATTTTTAATAATTCTTTTCATTTTTACAGTAAATACATATTCGTATGAATTATCAGTTCTCATTTTCTACAGACATACAGACTCTTAACTTCCAAAAATGAAGCTGTCTAAGGAGCTAATAGTTGATAAGATTGAACCACTGTCAATACCAATACTCTATTTACATTTTATCCAAGAGCCAAATCTCTCAATATCTGCTGTATTAACCAAAAGAGAAGTCTGAGACACAATATGTGACATTTATGGTGTTTAATTCAGAAAAGTGGGGGAAAATTTTCTGGAGGCAGGAATTTGGGAAAAAATGACCATCTAAAGAATAACCATGCAAAACATTGTTGAAGTAGATGATTTTGTGGTTCCCCCCATTTACTGTAAGGCTCAAAACAAATAAAATGCCATCTTTTCTCTCTAATCAGAATTTTCTCTCTGGTCAGATTTTCCAGTCTCTAAAATGTCCACAATTATCAACTTCACAACACTGTTTTAAGCTTTAAATCAACAAAGCCAGCGACCGCTCCGTGAACTTGATTTCTCCATCCCAGGCTGGTGCTGTGAACTCGTTTTCATAACCTCCAGAAATAGGTCTCGCTGTAAGAATGAACGAACACACGCTTGGACATATGAAGAAGGTGAGCAAAGGTACCAGTGAGTGGGTGAAAGCATCCTAACAGTTCCCGGAATCAGATGGTCTCCAGCTGAACAGGAGCGTCGACAGTGCAGGGTCGTAGCTGAATCCATGCAGCACATTACCGACGAAACCGCTAACGGGCTGGAGTCGGACTCAGGGTTCTGCTCTTGAGATGTTTGCGTCTTCAGGTTCCTGCTCCTGAAGGGTACGGACTGTTCTTACTCTCAGCACTTCTGACTCCTAGTGTGGGAGATTTTCCTTCCAGTAACCAACTCCCTGCTCTGCAGAAACCAGACTGTCCACCTCTCCACTCCACCTGACACCAGTGCCCAGAGTCAGCACAGACCCCCCAGGTCCAAGGGCTCAATCCCACAGCAGCCCTCAGTTCAGAGGGCAGTCCCGAGTCCCAGGCTGCCACCCAGACTTATGACCAGCTGGCTCTAAATCAGGGGCCCCCATGACCCCTTCCTCAGCTTCCATGATTTGCTAGAACGTCTCACAGAACCCAGGGAAACGCTTAACTTTACTGGTTTATTGTAAAGGATGCACATGAACAGTCAGATGAAGAGGTACATGAGGTGAGGTCTGGAACGGTCCCTAGTGCAGGAGCTTCTGTCCCTGGGGGGTTTGGGGTGTGATATCCACCCAACCAGGAGGTTCTGCAAACCCCATCATTTAGGGGTTTTATGGAGGTTCCATTCTTAGACATGAACGACTAAATCACTGGCCATGGGTGAATGAACTCAACCTCCAGCCCCTCTCCCCTCCCTGAAGGTCTGGGGTGGGGCTGAAAGTTCCAACACTCTGATCACATGGATCCCCTGGCCACCAGTCCCCATCCTGAAGCCATCCAGAGACCCCACCTGGAGTCACCTCATTGCATAAATCAGGTAGGGTTGAAATGGGCTGTTATGAATAACAAAAGAAGCTCCTCTCCCCCATGTCACTGAGGAAACTCCAAGGGTCCTAGAAACTCTGTGCCATGAAACAGCACAAAGAACCAACATCTATTTCTTATTAAAGGCAAAGTGGAAGCAAGTCGACAGACAGATAGATCTAGGCTTAAATTCAGCATAAAACCTTAATAGCTTTGTAATTACCTAACCTTTATGAGGTTAATAATATCTACTTCACTGAGTCATTATAAGTAACGGATTAAAATGTAAAGGACTTCACAGAGATTAGGCACCTTCAACAGCAGACATTATTTAAACAATTAACACAATAATAGCAATTTGCAAGTATAACCATATAAACAATCAACATGACAATTAGCACCTATATTACATATATAACAATATAAACAACTAAACAAACATAGAAATGTTACAATTTTTAATGAAAAATAGGAACAGCAAATACTTTCTCTACACTTAGGCCTGAAAATGGTGGGTGAGCACATTCATCTCATGTTATCATCTTCCTTGAACTCAAGCAACATTGGAAGAGAAATGACATCTCAAAATATCCTGCCCCTAACATCTATTTTGATACCTTTAAACTTGTTCCTCTTCCCTAGTGACTACCGTCTCTAAATGTGCCCCCGTGTCCCCACAAAGCCACAGCTCTTCTCTAACACAAGGCGCCTCAGAGCCTTCTTCACGTCCCTGTTCCTCAGCGTGTAAATCAGGGGGTTCAGCATCGGGGTGACCACAGTGTAGAAGAGGGCCAGGAACTTGCCCCATTTGTGAGAGTTGCTCTTGGCCGGCTGGAGATACATGAAGATGATGCTCCCGTAAAACAGAGCCACGACTGCCACGTGGGAAGAGCAGGTGTTGAAGGCCTTTCTCCGCCCTTCTGCTGACCTGATCTTCAACACAGCACAGGCAATATGGCCATATGAGACCAGGATGAGGCCCAGAGGCAAGACAACAAAGATAAAGCTGGCCACGTACATCTCCACCTCATTAAGGCTGGTGTCCACACAAGCCAGTTGCATAATGAGGGGCATCTCACAGAGAAAGTGGTCAATGCGATTGTTCCCACACAGCGGCAGGAGCATGGTGAGTGTAGAGCCCACCATGCTGTTGATCAGACCCCCGAGCCACGAGATGAAGGCCAAGCTGAGGCAAAGCCATGGATGCATGATGATGGTGTACTGGAGTGGCCTGCAGATGGCAGCAAAGCGGTCATAGGACATGACTGCCAGGAGGACACATTCAGTAACCCCCAGCCAGTGTGAGATATAGAACTGGACCATACACCCTCCATAGCTTATGGTTTTCTGTGGTCCCCAGAGGTTGACCAGGAGTTGTGGGACGATGCTAGTTGTGAAGCTAATGTCCAGGAAGGAGAGATTGGCAAGAAAGAAGTACATCGGAGTGTGGAGGTGCACATCCACACAGGAGACCAGAATGATGGTGCCATTGCCCAAGAGAGACACCACATAAAACCCCAAGGCAAGGACGAAGAGGATAGTTTCTAGCGAGGGTCGTGAAGAGAAGCCCAGGAGTACGAAGACTTCTGGAGAACTTGCATTGGCTATTTCCATGACCACATGCAGCTGGGGGTGGGACAAAAAGGCCACCTGTGGGTGAATGGAGGCACAGGATGTGAGGCATGAAGAGATTATATCAGTTAGCACATTTTCCACATGAATTTATCCCCAGTGTTCTCGAATGCATCCTCCCAGCTGCTCCACGGATGATGTTGCATCACCTCCTCAAGGCCAATGTGTACTGTTGCTAAAGGGCAGGGAGCATGCGTAGCCTGGGGAAATAGACATTCATGCAAAATCCCTGGCATTGATTGCTACTGAAGTATTACTTTGGGAGCAACATCTGCAGTCAACCTAGGTGTTTAGTGCTGAGGATTTGTAGGGTAGAGGATGGCGTTTCATGTGATGAAACACTGCACAGCATTGAGATTGTGCTTCTTCTCCTCTCAGTCAATGGCCACATGGAGTCCACCTTGATATTCCTCTTTCTCTCAGATCCCACGCTCATCACAAAATGTTGCTTTCTCATTAAATACATCCAGATCGCATCACTGCTCACCAGCTCTGCTCCTCCCCCTGGCCCATGGCGCCATCATCTATCACCCGAATTATGGAGCTAATATCCTGACTCGTCTCCCCACATCCCTGTCACGTCCCTTCACAGTATTCTCAGCACAGTAGCCAGAAGGTCACATTAGACATGATGTGACCATCTTGCTCCACAGCTCCACACCCCCATGTCCTGGAACAAGGCTTGCAGGGCTTTCCCCGAAGACATGCACACGCTCATTTTCCCACCTCCTTCGGGGTGTTTCTAAAAGCCACCTTCAGTGAGCCCTCCCTCACGGTGTTATATAATGTTGAGAACCCTCCAGCTCTCTTCTCCTCTTTCCCTGCTTTACATTTATTCACAGGACTTATCACCATAGAACATGTGTTGTTCTAATTTATCATGTCTGTTTCCTGTCTCTCTCACTGGAGTAGAAGTTCCATGGAGCCATGGCCTTCAGTCTAACTTGTCGACTTCTGCTTCCCAGTGCTGGGCCCAGTGTCTGATACAGAAGTCCCTTCATCAACAGTCATTGAACAGGCACATTGTGAAACAGGTTGTTAGAATGGTATGTGGTCCTGGTGGATGCAGGACTGGAGAAATGTGAAGCCATTGTTAGGGACACGCAGGGCAATCTCGCAGTGTGTCATCAGGAAAGAACTCTTGGAACCGTCGGAGTCCTGCATAGGTGACCAGACTATCCCTTTGTCCAATACAGGAGGAAAAAAGCAAATCGTGACCCAGCAGGACAAATAGTCAAGCCAGAAGCCCCCGTAGAGGAAAATGCACAATCTCAGTCTGCTTCAGATGCTCCTGAAAAGTTCTGGAGCCTTTCTGCGAAAAACATTAATTTTTTTGTTCTATATCTTTTGAAAAGAAGGATGAATTCATTATAATTAGTCTATGCAGAGGTGAGGAACAGAGCAGCTATAAAGTCAACTGTTAACCCTTTTAAAATCCCAGGGAGTGAAACTCATCCATCTCTATACCTGAAAGTTGCCCAAGCAAAATGAGCTTGCACACATGTACATTGTCAGTGTTGTAAGATACTTGCACAGTTTCCATTGTGCATATGTAGGAATGGGGCTCCGAGAGCATCAGACATTTGCCAAAATCCGTGCATAGAAGTTGTACCGGTATGGACTTTACGGAGCCAGAATGCTGAGACAGTCTTCTGATTTGCATGTAGCCGACCACGAAGGCACTGATGCTCTGAGAAAGCACAGGGGATGGATGCTGGGTATCCAAATTGGACAGCACGGAGAGATGACAGAACATGGGTGGTTCAGAATGTGGCTGTGGGAGAGGAGAAGTGAACGGGGATAGTTCTGTGCAACTGAGTCATGGCACAATAAAGTGACTGCCCCGCACTGAGGGTCACCTCAGATGAGCTGATGAGCACATAGAAAAGGAAAAGGCTGATCTGAAGCTGTGTCATCCCCTGTGGGTGCACGTGTCCCCTCTGTGGAGATACGGGAAGTGTGTTACTCACACATGAAGAGGACGCATGAACGTCACCAAGAGATGGGGACCTCCAGTTTTGCCATGAGGTAGTACTTTAGTAGAATTCTTGAGCAAATGAGCCCTTTGTAATGATCTGATCTCTTTCTAAAAATGTTTAATGGCTTACCCAGAGCTGCTCAGGAAATGTACTGGAGCTACACCCGAGACAGCCAGATTCTTAGAACAAAAATAATATTCTCAGCAAAGGAAGAGGTTTGCTCATCCACAGAGATTCACCAAAACTGTCACAGTGCAAATCCTTCTTCAAGATGTGACCCCATCTCTAGTCCTGGGACATTACGATAAAGAATGAGAGCCTAGTGACAGTTGGGGAAATGTCTTGAGTTCAACTTTCACAAGTCAATTATGCAGTCACAAACTCTACCCCTGAATGCAGGCGACCAGCTAGAATGCCAAAGATCCCAAGAAGAACAAATCAGATTATTCAAATAGATCAGTGCTCCTCAACCTGAATTGGGATTATCAGAAATTCTGGGGTCCCAGTGTGTCTTAAATACCACGAAAAACAAATAAACAAACCAAGAACATCACTTACTGATGGCGAGCTAGCAGCAGTATCTCCCTGTCTGCAGGGGGGAATGTTGTACATTGGGCACCATTTCATTTCAGGGATTGATACGATCAACAAATGCAGTACACGTGGCATTAAAAAGTAGGAGAGTAGCCATGGGATTCAGGAAGCCCTAAAAATATTGGCGATCACCAAGTCATCAGTGCCCACCGGCTAGATCCTGTTCAAATGCATGTCTGAAGGACACATTCTCAAGTTTAAAATCAGAATAGGCTTAAATTAGGAAGAAGCACTTATTTTTCCCTGAGGAAACTGTTAGCAGAGGAGTGAGGGCAGCTCACAGTGTTTCCAGCATAAGAATATATGCCAACCTCAAAGGACCAGTGTGTCATACAACCCTTACAGCCACAAGACATTCATCTTATCCCCTGGAGCCTTCAGGAGGGACACTGAGGGTGATGATGTATCAGGAGAGTGAAATTGGAGGGAAAGAAGCTTTGGGGATTTTTTTTCCCAATTGAATAATTACAATTTCATTGTAGTTTCTGTACACACAGAATTGATCCTTCTTATGAATAAAACTTTACTTTTGGTTCTTATAGTGCCAAAGTTGTTTACAAAACTTAAGAATCAGGTCTCTCTATGCAAAGATTTATCATGTGATGAGGGAGAGAGCCTCAAATATTTGCTCACTGACAGTAATTTTGGCACATGCCGTTATAGGTTTTTAAAAAAATCCAATCATTTTATTATTGGTGTACACCACAGTGATGAACTAACATTTTCCTTAAGAGTGATATGGATCCTGATATCAGTTTCCCCACATTAAACCCAGCATATATGGGATCAAAACCAAGGCACTCTTTCCCTGCTTACTCCCTGGCTTCCTGGCTCCAGAATCCACTGTCCTCCATGGAGACAAGTAGCCAAGGACAAGCACCTGGATTCATTATCTCCTCCCCACAGAGAGATACAGGCTGGTGGGAAAGCTGCTGACCAGCAAGGTCAAGGGCTCCCTCCTCTCTGCAAGTAGTCTCAAGGCCAAACACAGGCTGGTGGGAAAGCTGCAACCAGGAAGGCCATATGCTGCCCTTCCCCTACCTAAAATCCCAAATAAAAACCCTCCCTTTTAGCTTTTCCGGGAGTTTGGGATTTAAGCGTTAGCTGCCCTTTCTCCTTGCTCAGCACTGTGCAATAATAAAGTCCTGCTTTCTTCCACTGCACCCGGTGTCAGAGATTGACTTGCTGCTTAACAGGTGAGCGAACTCACTTCAGGTTCGATATCAACAGAATGAGTTTATTTTTACACATAACATGTAAATTTACCATCATAACCATTTTGAAATGTGCAAGTCAGTGAGATTAAGAGCATTCACGAAATAGTGCAGCCATCACCACTACCCAGCTCCAGAACTTTCCATCCCCCCGAAAGCACCCTTAAGCTGTCACTTGCATTTGCCGTCTTCTCCGGCCCCAGATTTCTGGTTTCTGTCTCTATGGATTGGCCTACTTTGATATTCCACATAAATGACATCATACAGTTCGTGGCCTTTTGTGTTTGGCTTCTTTTATTATGATAATGTGTTCTAGGCTCCTCTGTGTTGTGGTGAGTGTCAGAGCTTCATTCCTTTTGTATAATGTTCCACTGCATGACCATGATATTTTGTTTCTCTTGATGGACATTTGGCTTATTCATGGACATTCGGGTTGCTTCCACATTTTGGCTACTGTGAGTAGAGCTGCTATGAACATTTGTCTACAAATTTTGCTTGAACACCTGTTTTCAGATATTTTAGGTATACACCTAGGAGTGGAATTGCTGGGTCATATGATAATTCTATGTTAACTTATTGTGGAACTAATAAACTTTTCCAAACTTTTTCACAGTGAATGCACCATTTTATATTCTTGTTTTATTTTGGGATTTTTTTTTTTTTTTTTTGAGGAAGATTAGCCCTACGCTAACATCTGCTGCCAATCTTCCTCTTTTTTACTGAGGAAGACTGGCCCTGGGCTAACATCCGTGCCCATCTTCCACTACTTTATATGTGGGACGCCTGTCACAGCGTGACCTGACGAGTAGTGGGTAGGTCTGGCCCAGGATCCGAACTTGTGAGCCCCGGGCCGCCCAAGCGGAATGTGTGAATTTAACCGCTGTGCCACTAGGCTAGCCCTCCATTTTACATTCTTGCAAGGACTGTATGTTCCAACTTCTCCAAATCCTCACCAAGACTTGTTGTTTTCTACTTTTTAAGAAAAAATATGGCCATCCTAGTAGGTGTTGAGTGGTATCTCATCACAGTTTTGGTTTGTATTTTCCTGAAAACGATTGATGTTGTGCATTTTTTAAAACATTTTTCTATTTATTTATTTTCCATACATTATGATTTTATTTATTTATTTTGTTTGAGGAAGATTAGCCCTGAGCTAACATCTGCCAATCCTCCTCTTTTTGATGAGGAAGCCTGGCCCTGAGCTAACATCCATGCCCATCTTCCCCTACTTTATATGTGGGATGCCTACCACAGCATGGCTTTTTGCCAAGTGGTGCCATGTCCACACCCAGGATCCGAACTGGAGAACCCGGGGCCGCCAAGAAGAGGAACGTGCAAACTTAACCGCTGTGCCACCGGGCCGGCCCCTCGTTGTGCATAGTTTTATGTGCTTTTTGTCACATTTATATCGTCCTTGGAGAAATGCTTATTCTTTGTCCACTTTTAATTGTTTTGTGTCTTTTTTTGTTGTTGAGATACAAAGTCTTTATATATTCTAATTACTAGACCCTTTTCACATAAATGATTTGCAAATATTTCCCCAATCTGTGTTGTCTTTTCACTCTTCTGATAGTGTTCTTAGATGAAAAGAAAGCTTTATTTTAAAATTTTGACGAAGTTCAATTTATCTATTTTTCTTTTGAATGTCATATTTAGGGAACCATTTCAAATCAGAGGTCACTAAGTTTTTCCTCTGTGTTTTTTCTGAGTTTCATAGTTTAGCTCTTCTATTTAGGTCCTTTTAGAGTTATTTTTTTAATATGGCCTAAGATAGGGGTTCCACTGCATCGTTTAGCAGATGCATACCCACTGCCCCAGCACCATTTGTTGAAGACACTGCTCTTTCCCCACTGCAGGGCTCTGGCACTCTCCTCTAGCATCAGTTGACCACAGAATATGAGTTTACTTCTGTGCTTCCCGTTCTGTTCCACTGAGATACACATCTATTGTTATCACACTTTGGTTACTGCTGCTCTGGAGCAAATTGTGAAATCGGGAAGTGTGAGTCCTCCAGCTCAGTTGCTCTTTGTCAATATCGTTTTGCTATTCAGGGTCCCTTGCAATTCCATATGAATCTGAAAATTGGGTTTTCCAATTTCAATAAAAGAAGAAGCCAGTGGGATTTTGATAGGCATTGCATTGACTGCACAGACCACTGGGGCAGCACCGCCATCTCAACCTTCCCATTAGTCTTTCCCACTCGTGGACGCGGGATATCTTTCTATTTGTGGAGGTCTTCCTTAATTTCTCTCAGCAATATTTTGTGTTTTCACTGTGCAAGTTCTGAGCTTTCTTGGTCAAGTTTATTCTTAAGTGTTTTGTTTCTTCAGTGTTAATGTAAATGGAATTCCTTTGTTACCTTTTCAGATTGTTTATTGCTAGATACAGAAATACGACTGAAGTTTGTGTTTGCTCTAGTGTCCTGTAACCTTGATGAATTCATTTATTAGCTTTAACAGCTTTGCGGATATTCAGGATTGCATATGTGAAGACCATGTCGTCTGTGAACTGAGAGAGTTTTCCTTCTCCCTGTGCATTTCGGAAGTCTTTTGCTTTGGAAGAATTTGCTTGCCTCATTGCTTTGGCTGGAACATACCGCACAATGTTGAGTAGAAGTGGTGAAAGTGGGCATCACTGTCATGCTCCTGACTTTAGAGGATAAGCTTGTAGTCTTTCACAACGGAGTATGACATTAGCTGTGGATTTTTCATATATGGCCTTTACCATGTTTAGGAATTTCCCCTGTTGAATTAAATCAATTGCTTTTTGTATGTTGAGCCAGCCTTGCATTTCTGGGATAAATCTCACTTGGTCATGGTATGTAATCCTTTTAATATGCTGCTGGATTTCGTTTGCTAGAATTTTGCTGGATTTTATGTGTATATTCATAAACTATATTGATCTGTAAGTTTCCTTAATGTCTCTATCAGACAGCAATGTACTTTCATGTGTCCTGTGGAATAACTACTACTTTGCTGGATGATATTTCTTATTCTTCTAGCAAGAGCCCCTAACTGCACCATGATTAACTCACTCTTCAATGTGTACAGTAGAAAGAGCCTTGAGCGGCATCTTTACTAAGAATTTGACCTTTGAAATCAGTCAGGGCTGGGTTTGTACATTGCGCTGGCGCTAACTTGTTTAGGCTGTTAGTTAAGCCTCTTAGATTTACTTGCTTTCAGTTTTTTCATATATATTTTAAAGGGTTTCCAGATTTTGTTCTACTCCTTAAGCTCTGTGAAGCTAAGACCTGTGTCTGTCATAGTTACTATTATATTCCCTATTGTCCCAGTACATGCCTTGATGCTTGGCATGTTGACAACATCCAATACTTATTTATTATTACTATAAATTTCAGGTGTGATATGATTATATTCCGATTTCTGTGTAGATTCCATCATGTTCACGACCAGAAGACTAATTACGATCCATCACCACACACATGTGCCTAATCACCCCTTTATTATTATTACTATTAATCAGTGAGTGAATGACTGTGGACCCTGTCTATTAATCAGTAGAAAACGGCTGTTTTCCAGGTTTATGGAGACGTAATAGGCTTACAACATTGCACAAGTTTAAGGGGTTTCAGCACGTGTTTTATCCCAACACCACCATGCAATTCTCCACCCCAGCTGGGTACGTGTCCTACGACTCAAGTAAATTCTGACACTTCCCCTGGCTGTGGGCTGCGGACCCACCCTTTCTCCATTCCCACTCTGCTTCTCTCCAGACCACTGCCCACTAACTGGCATTCTATGTGCTGCTTTCCTTCTCTTTACATACGTGCCCCCTTCTTTCAGGATGTCAGCGCATGAAGGTAGTAGTTTCTTGTTCACTTTGCTCCCTCCTGCATCCCCAGCTCCCAGAACGTGCATTAAGCAGCATCTATAAATGTACTGAATGCACTGAAGAGTGCAGGACAGTGGCCACTAGGGGGATGCCAACAGCCCACGGAAGCAGGAATTCCCACCCTGCTGCAAACAGGCAGCCTTTTCCACAGCTTGTCCACCCCAGAGCCGAACAAGCCTGCTGGAAAAGACAATCAGCTTGACCGTGGTGACCATTTCACAACATATGCATCTATCAAAACATCACGCTGCACACCTTAAATATATGCAATCTTTTTGTTAATCGTATCTCAATAAAGCTGGAAAAATAAAAAAAGAGAGATAAGATCTAACTCTGGGTTCTGCACTTTGTTGTTTTCTCTTCACCTATAACCCTTCACAATCACCCTGCTCCCAAATGCTTGTCATTCACATGTCTTCTGTCACCAGCTATAGAAAAAAAAATCAAGAACCTTGAGAACTTGTAATGACTTGCATAAGGTCATTCTTATACATCCTCCAATTCTGCATAGAAGTCATTGAGTTACGGAACATTAACACTGTAAGAGAAACTGATTCCTTCAGAGGAGAATTTGTTTTTCCCTAAAGACACTGACATTACTTTAAGTGATAATTATATTATCTGATTTTTTTCATTCATACATTCCTCGAAGAGCTATGAGATGGGGCTGGCCCAGTGGCATAGTGGTTAATTTTGCGTGCTCTGCTTCGGTGGCCCCTGGTTCCTGGGTTTGGATCCCGGGTGCGGACCTATACACCACTTGTCAAGCCATGCTGTGGCAATGTCCCACATACAAAGAAGAGGAAGATGGGCTTGGATGTTAGCTCAGGGCTAATCTTCCTCGCCAAAACAAAACACACACAAAAAACGGTGTAGTCATGGTTTTATCTTACAATATATTGTTTTATAATTAAAATACTACGATTTTTTGGTAGAAGTCTTTAATTCATAAATTTGTTTCCTATTAAAGCTATTAAAACCAAAAAAGTGCACTTTGTAAGTTAGAGCAATGCATCTCGTATTTCTAGCCACAGAGCTACTCAGAATCTGAGTTTCTGTGTGCATCACTGAGCAAAGCAGTAACTGTGGCCGCCCCTGTGCTGTGGGTCGCATTAGCTGTGGTAGAACACTGAGGACCATGTCAGCTGTTCATTGTTTGTTGGTGTATTTCAGAGTCTCGTCATGCCCCATGTGGGGCAGGCACTCAACGCCCAGGATGGCTAACGCTAAGGTAGGCATCCCAAACAGAGGGGCTCAAGTGGAAAAGGAGGTCTCTTGCATTAGGACGCCGTGCATGCAGAAAATAAACGGTGGCTTCCCATCGGACCCACTAATTAGAAACACACAGACACACACTCCAAATCTGCCTGCAGATTTGAAACCTGGCTGCTTCATAAAATGGGAAATCCTTAGGTAAATAGTGGCAGGGATTTCTATTTTTAAGGATGGTGATGGACTCTTAGAAAAGAGGGAAAGACAAACTAATATCCAGTAAATATGCTGGTTGTTTTCCATAGTGTATGTAATTCAATATAATTTAGAAGAAAATGCATGCTAGTGTCGTATTTTCACGTGAAGTAACTCCTGTGGAACAGTGCTGGCCCAGGGAACAGCACGTGGGGGCTGGCTTACGTCCTCTCCCCGTGGGAGGAAAGGGCGCAGAAACCTCCAAGTGGCTCGTTAGTTCTGGCACGTACATTTGGTTCCAGACCTTCCATTTTTTATCATTTGCACTTTGAGAATCCATCACACCTGAGAGAGAAAAGCGAATTGCTCTGTAAGTCTGAGGTTTATGCAAACCGGAAACTTTCAGCATCCATAAAATCCTCTAGTTTTACCTGTTGCATACTCCAGAAGGGAGCAGATTGTTTAGCATTTCAAATTATTCGAGACTACAGCCTGAAACGAGCTGTTACCTCAGCCTCTTGTCACCCTGGGACGTCAAAGCCTCCAGTGGATGAGGAATGCATCAATTTGGCAAACGAAGACTTTTAATTCAACAACTATTGGCCTAAATTTATTAAAACACTCCACATATTCAAAAGAAAATCACAGAGAAGGATACGTAGAGTATGCGGGGAATTTACAGATAGAAATCTCCTCAGATAATCAGAGGAGGAGTGCTTGTCCCTCATCAGCGGGGGGCGAGCGGCACTGGAGCTGAGAGGAGACACAGCTTCGCACCCGCTGCTCCGTCTGCAGCCGGAGCCGCCCCCTCTCCCAGCAGGGGACGCGCTGCCACCCAGAACATCAGAACACAAGTGCCAGGAGGTGACTCCTGCTGCCTTCCATCCATTGTCCCCTACAGATCGAAGAAGCACACTGTTAACTTTTCTTTCTTTGTGTTTGTGCTGAGTGACTGGGAGTGACAAGCAGTGACGGAAACTGTGGGCATTGACTTGCTAGGACTTCTGGAACAAAGTACCTCGGACTGGGTGTTTAAGCAACAGAAATTCATTTCTCCCAGTTCCGGAGGGCAGAAGTCCTAGAGCAAGGTGCCCTCAGGGTGGGTGTCTCCTTGTCCTGTGGACAGGAGCCCTCTGTCTGTGTCCACGAATGCTCTCCTCTGTGGGTGCATGTCTCAAATGTCGCCCTGTCAGTCAAAATCTCCTCTTTTTATAAGGACATCAGTCGCATTGGCTTAGGACCCACCCCAAGGCCTCATTGTAACTCAATCACCTCTTTAAAGATCTATTTCCAAATACGGTCACGTTATAAGGTACCAGGGTTAAGGCTTCAACATATGTATCTTTGGGGGGACACAATTCAGCTCCATGACACTGTGATTCCATGTTCAATGTCTTAAGAGGAAAACAAGTTAGTTAAGTTAGTTCTTTTTTTCTTTATTGAAGAATGATTGACAAATAAACATAGTATATGTTTAACACATACAACGTTACGTTTTGAGACAAACGCATTGTGAAATGATGCCCCCAGTCAAGCTGATTCACCCATCCTTCACCTCACACATCTGCCTTTGGTGTGTGTGTGAGAACATTTAAGATCTACTCTCTTAGCAGATTTCAAGCACACAGCACTGTATCATTAACTAGAGTCGCCATGCTGTGGGTTTTCCCCAGAACCTCCTCATCTTACAACTGAAAGCTTGTCCCCTTATTCTTCAGTTAGCTCTGATGAGAACTAAGCCTCCTATTTATGCAGGCAACACAGAAACGGTGATGTCCCAGAGGCCACCTCTCAGCCCAGCACGTCACCTCTTACATTCCTTCCAGACACCCAGCCATTCTGGGTACCAGAGGAAATGAACTTCACGCAGACAGATGCGTGGTGTGTGTGTGCACAGGTGCAGACACTCACACACAAACACACCTGTAATGTTCACCTGGCACCTTTGCTGAAATGCAGACTCAGCATCTGCCCATGATTCTGTCCGTCTGCAGAACCCCCAAAATACTCTGATGCAAAAACCCCAGCAGAGCACCTCGGTGCTTTGGGAAAAGTAAAAGCAGGACACCACTTGGCTCAGTTAATCATTTGATTGCTTTGCTAAACTGACAAGGTTCTTGCTGAATTAACTGAGGTTCAATGTGGGGATGCGGAGGAACCTCCACACCGTTTCCCACGGCGGCTGCACCTGCCTACACTCCCATCAGCCGTGCACAGTGCTCCCTTCTCTCCACATCCTCGCCACCACTCGTTGTCTCTCGTCTTTTGGTAACAGGCGTTCTAGCAGGGGTGAGGTGCCGTCTCCTTCTGGTCTTGCTTTGCATTTCCCTGATGATCGTGATGCTGACACCTGTTCCTGTCCCTGTTGGCCAACGCCCGCACTTTCACATCCACTGCAGCAACCACCACAATATTCATGAAAACCAAATGTGGAAACAACCTAAGTGCTTGTTGACAAATGGATGGATACAGAAAATGTGGTGTATATATACAACGGAATATTACTCAGCTACAAAGAAGGAAATCCTGCCGTTGCTGACAACACGGGTGCAACTAGAGAACATCGTGCTTTCCAGAGGAAAATAAATATTACACGATCTCACTTACATGTGGAATCTAAAAAATATCCCCACAAGCTCCAGAGGAGAATCAATTAAGCTAATTATAAAATTCCTTAGCATGAAATAATAATAACAATAGTAAATATAATGATTATCATCAACCAAGCAATTTGGGGGAGAAAAAAACTTTTCTTCCATCCTCTTAAGTTCAGTAACCGGCAGCCTGTGAATTAAACTGGCAACAGACAGATCAACAGAAGAAAAGGCATATAAATTTACTAACTTTTAGTTTCACATGCACGAGGGCAGCACAGAAAGAAAGTGACTATCCAAAGGAGTAGTGAGATATTAGAGCTTATCTACCATCTTAGCAGGAGGAAGGGAGGGGACAGAGGCCACTTATGAGAGAGCAAGTGATTTTTAGCAAAGATAAATGGGCCCTTAGGAGAACAGAAGGGAGATATGATAGCAGGTGACAATGTCTGTCTGGGTGTGGTGCTGACTTCTCCTCTCCTCTCCTGTGATGGGTCCCTTGTGGATGAAACTCCCAGGGAGGGGATTTATGATAAATTAGGGGTGTTTTTTTTAACGCTTTTTTTTTTTTGGTGAGGAAGATTGGCCCTGAGCTAACATCTGTTGCCAATCTTCCTCTTTTTCTTTTTTTTCTCCCTAAAGCCCCAGTACACAGTTGTATGTCCTGGTTGTAGGTCATTCTAGTTCTTTTATGTGGGATGCCCCCACAGCATGGCTTGAAGAGCAGTGTGTAGGTCTACGCCCAGGGTCCAAACCAGCGAACCCTGGGCTGCCTAAGAGGAATGTGTGAACTTAACCACACAGCCACGGGACCAGACCCCAACAGTCAAGTTCTTTTGGTTAGCCATCAGTAGTGGAATTAAAGTCTTGCCCTTTTCCAGTCCGTTCATGCTTGTGTGGGCTGAGGGGGCGTCAAAGAGGCTGAGAAAACCGGAACTGTGGTGATGCCACATCTCCATTGTTGAGCGTCTGGGGCCCAGTGGGGACCCACTTAGTTAGGCGTTTGGGGATGGATGAGTTCATTTGTGAGAAGTCAGAAAAGAGAAAGAACGGTTTATTGCGGTGGTTCTCCAATTTAGCAACAGGAGGACGCCACCCCAGAGTCTCTGATGCAGCAGGTGTGAGCGGGGACCTGAGAATCTGCATTCCTAACAGTCCTCAGGTGGCGCGCATGCCTTTGGTCTGGGACCCCCGCCTAGTGCCTTGCTGCTCAAGGGACCAGCGGGAGCGACAGCACCTGGAAGCTTGTTAGAAAGCGGAGGGCTGAGCCCAGTCTGACGAAATCGGGCTGTGCATTTAGTGGGTCCGCGGAGGGTGGGTACCGACGCGAAAGGTTAGGAAGCGGGGCTTTGGGGCACAGCCCTCAGCCGTGAATTCGGTGAACCACAAACCCAGCAAGGGGCGAGCGCTCCTCTGCCTCAAACACATCTCCTCGGGCTTAAGACGGAAACAAAACAGTCACACAAGATTGAGAACTGATCGTAAGGCGCTCGAGACCCCGAGCTCCGCGGACGGCTGGCAGTAACTTAAGCTCCTCAGCCTTGGGATCCTCACTGGGGGGAAAGGAGCTGGAGGCAGGAGCCTGCGGGGTCTGAACTCAGCGAGCGCCTTCCCCCTCGGAGGGAGGAGGAGGAGGAGGAGCAGCGCCGCCCGCGGGCCGGGCCGTCGCAGGAGACCGGGGACCACCCTGCGCCCCGCCCCGCTCCGGAGCACCCGCCGTCCCTGCCAGAGGCAGCCCCGCGGGAGGAGGTGGGAAGGTCGGGCAGCCGGGTCTGCGGGCCTCCCTGCCCTGCCCTTTCCTTCCCTGCCTCCCCCCTCCCCCGCCCTCCCCTCCCCTCCTCCCCCCTCCCCCGCCCTCCCCTCCCCTCCTCCCCCCTCCCCTCCCCTCCCCCTCCCCTCCCCTCCCCGCCCCCCTCCCCCCTCCCCTCCCTTCCCACTCCCCCCTCCCCTCCCCTCCCCCTCCCCCCTACCCCCTCCCCTCCCCTCCCCCCTCCCCCCTCCCCTCCCCTCTCCCCCCTCCCCTCCCCGTGTGGCGTCTGAACAGCTGCGCCCTCCGCCCCTGCGCTGACGCCGCTGTCCCTCTGTCGTCCTGCGCCGCTGCTCCTTCTTTCCCGTCTTGTTTCTGAGGCCTCGGACCTGCGAGGAAGCACATTTACATTTGACGTCGGTTTTACAACCAGAGGAACAAATAATCATTTCATTTCCAACCTTGCGTTTTCTTTTTCTCACAATAGGCTTCCTCTTTGCGTGTTTGGAAGAGGACAAAATATTGGGAGTCTTGAAATCCCAGGCTTCCGGGGAATGGGAGAAGCCCTGCCGTCTGGTCCTGCAATCCGGGGATTTCCTTGGAAGCCAAGTGGACCTGAGAGTTCGATTTACTCTCTCACGTTGCAGCCTGATTTTTCCCCGCAGTATGCACGCACACGCATGCACACGCACATACACACATGTGCACACGCAGGCGCACACACACAGCTTTCTTCCCCTCCCACTCAGAAGGGTTCCTGCCGTCTCTACCGCGCCCGGCCCCTCGCAGCTTGTGGTTGGCGACACACAGGCCAGAGGTCAGATGCAACTCAGATGCAGTGTCCTGCCTCCTTCCTGCCCCTCGTTGCTCTGGTCAGGACTGCCCGGCGTGGGGGAAACTCAGGAGCGGAGAAACCGAGTCACAGAGAGAGGATGGGAAATTGTCTCCCGAGAGAACTCAGGTGCGTCCTGGTGCTGGGCACTGCCCTTCTTGGGAGAAAGGGGACAGGGAGCAGGGGCTGGGCGTGTGCGTTTGTGTTGGGGGGTCGGGAGGGTGACGATTGTGAATTAGGAAGGTTGAACCTGCTGACCGCATCCTCTAAGGACTCACGGCGACCCCCACGTCACGCCTTCTCTTGCCTTACTTTGGAACCATGTTAGGTTGCCAGATTTAGAAAATAGACAGAATGCCAAATCAGATTTGAATTTCAGATAAACAAATGCTTTTTTTTGAGTACAAGTTTGCCCCATGCAATATTTAGTGCATTATACAAAAAAAATTCGTCATTTATCTGAAATTCAAATGTAACCGTGCATCCTGGATTTTATCCACAACCATCATGTGTGGCCACTGGAGTCTGTCTGAGTCTCCCTTCCCTCCTCTGGGTACAGGGCTGACCTCTCCATCCATCAGCTTCATGGGGTTGGTGTGAGAATAAGCAGGTCCCTGACAATCATGCATGTAAAATAATGTACTCAAGTGTTTTTTATTTAAGCGGTGCCTTTTCTCGGTGATTTTTATCCTTATCCTCTTCAAGTGTTTTTGAAGTTGTAGGACAGATATAAACAACAGGCATTTTCATCTCACATCTTGCTTAATCTTAAAGGATTGTCTCTATAGCCCCCCACTCCCCCATCTGCCCTCCCCAACTGCTTCCAGACGGCCTATTATATCATATTATATTATCTTATATTATATTATATATTATATTACTAGATTTTTAAAGTTGAGACATAGTTGACACGTAGCATTGTGTGAGTTTAAGGTGTACAAGGTGTTGACTTGACACATTGATACGTTGCAAGGTGATTACCACTGTGGCATTAGCTACGTCCTGCATCACATTACATGATCATCATTTCTTTTCTGCGGTGGGAAAAATTAAGATCTAGCTTTTAGCAACTTTGGAGTTTATACTACAGTATTGTTGACTGTAAACACTATGCTGTGCATTCGCTCTCCAGGACTTATTTATCTACTAGGTGCAAGTGTGTAACCTTAAACAAATCTGTCCTGTACCCACACCTCCTGGTAACCAGCATTTACTCTCTGTTTGGCTTTTTCAGACTCCACATATAAGTGAGATTATACAGGACTTGTCTTTCTCTGTCTGACTTATCTCACTCAGCATAATGAGTTCAAGGTCCATCCATGCTGTTGCAAATGGCAGGATGCCCTTCTTTCTCATGGCTGAATAATACTCCATGGTGTGTATGTATGTGTCTATATACAATATCTATTGTTTCCATATCTTGGCTGTTGTGAATAATGCTGCAATGAACATGGGAGTGCAGGCATCTCTGTGAGATCCTGATTTTGATTCTTTGGAATAAATACCCAGAAGTGGGATTTCTGGGTCAGATGATTGCTCTGTTTTTAATTTTTTGAGGAACTCTCATCCTCTTTTCCATAGTGCCTGCGCCTTATGCATTCCTACCAACAGTGCGCAAAGTTCCAATTTCTCCACACCCTCCTCAACATTTCTTATCATTTATTATTTTGGTAACAGCCATCCTAAAAGGTGTTAGATAATATTTCACTGTGATTTTGACTTCATTTCCCTGATGATTAGTGATGCTGAGCATCTTTTCATGTACCTGCTGGGCATTTGTATGTCTTCTTTGGAGATGGAGAGAAAATGACACCATTGTACCCAAAGAGTTGAATTTAAACATGTGCCCTGATGAGAAATGTTTTCATCTCCTTAAGGTTAATTAATATTAATGGAAAGTCTATATGAAACAGCACTCTTGGCCTCAAGAACAAAATTAAACAGAGAAGAGACTGCAGAGGATGCTGACTTTAGAAATGCACAAGGCTTTTCAAGAAACACTAGTGTGTAGCTTTAAAAAAAATTAGATGTATTGCTGAGGAAGGATAAGAGCTTGTCAAGCTCACTTTTGCTATCAAGTGATGAAACCACAGTGTAATTTCTTTCTTTTTTTAGGCTGTGCAATGTGATGATTTAATGTATGTAAACATTGTGAAATGAGGACCAGGGTATACTTTCCGATGTCAAGTCATCGCCACTCCCCCACAATCTCCTCTTCTTCAGATAGGGCAAACGTTTATGTGCTCTGGGAGGAAGCACAAACAATGTGCTGTAGAAACAAGAGGAAGGAGGGGATGGAATTCTGATTTGCAACGGCTGGAAGGAAGGGCATTCTGAGGGGCTGCTGTTTGGATGGCGCTGCACACGTTAGGCAGGCTTACCAAGGTCTGAAAAGACTTCCACACTGAAGGGACGACATGTGAACTGTAAGAGTTTGAAGCGAGCGGTGGCTCAGGAATGACTCTTAGTTGTCAGTAACTGGGGCATATTGTTCAAGGACAGAGCCAATGGGAGACGTTGAGAATGCGGTTTGGCACTGGTGATGGGGACTCTTCAAAGGCAGAGAGGAAGTGGTACAGCGTGGACATTGATGAGCTGGAGAAAGAAGTAGGTGGCTTATGTGTTAGGGAGAAATGTCCGTCCTCGGTGGGTAAGGAGGAATGACAGGGAAAAATGGACAAAAAGTTAAGAAACTCTTAAAATTTACCTAAAAGGGGTGGTGCAGAGCTAAAATTCAGCACGAAAAAAACCAAAGTGAAAAAGAGGTTTAGTGAAAGTAAAGGCATTTCCAGTGGTTCCTCTTGGTGTTTGTCAGTCATTTAGATCACAGATGTGGTGTGAGAGAAGGCTAAAATCATTCCCCCAGATGAGAGAAAGCTAAAATCATTCCCCGAGATGAAGTTTCAGTTTACTCCTGGCCTCTCCTGGGGACCTGCCCATCATTAGAGAATCTGGGAATATGCCCGACATGTCTGGAGACGGAGGAGACACAGAAGCTGGGAGAGAAGCGATGGACCTTAGGCAGGTAGTCCTGGGAATTCCTGACTTCCTCCTGCAGCTGTCAAACAAATCCCCATCAAATCTACCAGCTGGAGGAAACAGAAATGATAAGAAACAGAAACTCAACCCAACCGTGAGTCACTTTCCTTTCTCTGTAATAACAGGTTTCGCTCTCTCCAGACCCATCCATTACCCCATGACTCTGTGGGCTCATTCATCCCACAGAAGAGCCACGAGACTTGGACTAGAGGCTTTCCAGGTTTTATCCTTAGTCACGCAGGTCCACTGGTGTTGACGGGAAAGGGAAACAACATTTGTCAAGCACCTGAAGGGTGCCTAGCACGTTGCACAGTTGGGCTTAATCCTCACAGTGACGCTATGAAGGAGGCATTCTTATCCTCAGTTTCATGAGTTTCGGAATTTAGGTTACAAGGGCTTCAGTCTCACAGTAGAAGAGGTGATTTAGGTCACTAGTCATGAACCAGCGAGACTCCGAATCCCACAGGCCTCCTCTGCTCATGCAAGAGAGGCCTTTCCTAGGGTTCCTTCCACGGGGAGGATGAGCCGTACTATGCCCAGGGTCTGTTGGAACACGGAGGGACAAAGCCTGCTGGTGTTTCTCAGAGGGGATGAGGAGACGCGGTGCAGCCTTCTGCCTCTTGCTCACCTCACCTATAGGTTCAACATTAAATGGACAGCAGGGAACGCTTCCTTCTTCTGGAAGCTCAGCTGGCACACACATGACACCTAGCATACGTGAATTCTCTCCATGTATCCATCAGCTTATCCATCTGCAGTGTGTGCACACGCTCACCATACAAATAAGCCCGAATCAACTAAAAATAATGGGACAATTTCTTAATACTGGCACAGAAACTTCTAAATTTATATTTCTTAAACATCTCAAATATCTTGTCATCTCTATATGACGCAGGCTTTCAAAACTGATCCTTTAAAGGAAGATTCAATAATAGAAAATTTATATTGCCCCCGGTGGAATTCGACTCAGCCCAAATTCCCACAGGCAACATGGATTTAGAACTTCTTTTTCGGAGAAACCTTCATAATTGAACCTCCATAATTGTCCGTAGGGAAGCCATCCAGTCCTGCTCTGGGGCAAAGTAACCAAAGTAAAAGCCTGGATGTTCCCCAGAGGATAAAGTTCTCGTGTGCCTCTGTCTTCAGAAAGAAAGAGAGATCTTAAACCAAATAAAGAAAAGGAAAATGGGCCTGAAGAAGAAGTTCACTCACCATCTTGTCGCTCTGCCATCACTTTGAAGATTGTGCTCAGGGCCACATGCTGGGGCAGGACCAGGGACAAGAGCGTCGGAGGGGTTGTCCCGGAGTCAGGCGGGTGAACGGAGTCAGATGGCGTGTAGACCATCAGGTAGCCTCCTCCACTTTATGACCTAATGATGAGGCCAGAGGGGGCCTTGAGGACCGTCAGGGACGCTTTCTGCCTTACAAGACACGGAAAGAAAGGATGGGTTAGAAGTTTTCAAAATAAGCTACTTTTTTGTGTCCGTTGAAAAACATTTTGCATTGCTATTTTGATCCAATTTCTAATAAAGTTGTGAGTGTTTTAAAAGTGGAGAGAGGAACAAGAAAATCACCATTAAGAGGGGACTTGAGGGATGGTGCAGAGTGCACAGCCAGCAGGGGAGGGTCTGAGCTGGACCGCTGTGTTGAGAGTCCTGCACCTATTTTTAAATTTCAGACCTTTGAATTACTCATACTCGCCAGTTGGTTTGTTTATTGAGATATAATTGACATCTAACATTGTATAAGTTTAAAGTGTACAACATAATGATTTGAAATGTGTATCTATTGTGAAATGGTCACCACAATAAGTCTAGCTAACATCCATCACCTCACATAGTTACGATTTTTTTTCCTTGTGAAAACATTTAAGATCTACTTTCTTAGCAACTTTCAAATATGCAACACAGTATTGATAACGACAGTCGGCGTGCTGTGCATCACACCCCCAGGACTTATTTAGCTTATAACTGAATGTTCATACTTTGACCACTTTCGTCCATTTCTCTTCCCCCCGCCCACCCCTAGAAACCACAGTCTGACCTCTGGTTCTACAATTTTGTTTCTTTAGACTCCACCTATGAGAGAGATCCTGCAGTGTTTGTCCTTCTCTGTCTGACTTATTCCATTTAGCACGATGCCCTCAAGGTCCACCCATACTCCCCAGTTCTTAACTTACAGTCGGGCTTGACCTGTGCAAGACCATTCTCATCCATTTTATTTTCCCTTCCTCCCCTCTTCTTAGTCTTTTCCCTCCTCCCCTCAGGACCAATTTAGCATATTTCACCTGGAGCCTTGGTGTGTGTGGGTCTTTGGGTTTGAAATGTTAACAGGCACAAACGATAATATGATGTCAACTGAGTCTATTTTCTGCTTTCCTTACTCATCAATATCTTTGAGATTTATAGTTGTTACAGTAAATGCATCTGCTTTGTAGCTTCTTCTGCATATTTGCTCATTATCTGCGCTCACTTCAGAGCAGTCATCCATTGCCACCCTCCCCTCAGCTCTGCAGTGGATGTCCTGAACACGCCCTGGGCCCCTTTGGAAGGGGGTGCCCTGGGATAGACCCCATTTCTTTTCCAGGAGGCTGCACCCTCCGCTCCCACTCTCTGGAGGGCTTCTGAATCCTCACAAGGTTCCTACATTTGGCAATATAGTGTTTCCTAATTTTGCCGTGTATTTGAATGTCAATTAGGATCCCATCGTTATTTTCATTTTCATTTCTCTGGTTGCTGGTGATTTTGTGGATCTATTCATATGCTTGTTAGGCACTGAATGTTTTAAATGTTTACTATTCAAATAATTCAAATTTGCTCATTTTTTTTTCTGTCTGGTTTCTTGCATTCTTATTGATTAGCAAGCACCCTTTGAATATTATAGACCTACCCCTTGAGTGTTAGCCATCTTAAAGAAAAAAATGGTCAATGACACTTGTTAGAGAAGGGGATGCAGACTTTATTCAGGACCACCATGATAGGTATAAGGATCTCTGCAGTGGGATTCTACAGTGGGGGTGAGAGGTTGGGCTCAGCTCCAAATACAGCATGGGAAGTGGGAGCAGTTGGGGGTCAGTGGAAGGAAAATTACTAAGAGGAAACCTCAAGGGTCAGAGAAGATTCTGGCTAAAATGACCTAATAAGATTCTTGCTGAAGTCAGGCCAGGGTGATAAGACATCACCTGAGGGGCGGTGGAGGATGAGGAACCCAGTCAGATATTGAAGGTGATCAGACATTGAGGTTGGGAGTTCTGGTTAAACTGTCTCCTTAGAAAAACCATGTCTTCCTCCTGTGGGTCTCCTTTACTCCCACACCGCTACCCCAGTCACAACACTTCTGACACCAGATGTGTGGAGGGTTTCTCCCCACACCAAGCAATTCTGCAGCTCCAGCTGGGTGTCCTACAGTTCAACTCGATTCTGACACCGTCCTCCTGGAGACAGCGTCAGACCCCACAGGTTAAGGGCTCAGTCGCACAAGACTGCTCCCACCCCTCCTTCAGACGCCAATCACAAGTCCCGGTTGTTACCTGTGCTTCTGACCAATTGGCTCTAAATCTGAGGTTCCCACAACCCCATCCTCAGGTTCGATTAATTTGCTAGAGCAGCTCACAGAACTCAGAGAAACACTTACTTACGTTTGCCAGCTTCTTCAAGGATATGATAAGGACACAGATGAACAGCCAGATGAAGAGATGCACAGGGCGAGGTCTGGGAGGGTCCCGAGCACAGGAGCTTCTGTCCCAGTGGAGTTGGGGTGCGACACCCTCCAGCACGAATATGTTCACCTGCGTGGCAGCTGTGACTCCTCTCCTCCCGGGATTTTGTGGAGGCTTCCTCACGCAGGCATGCTCGATTGTTAACTCCATTTCCAGCCCCTCTCCCGTCTCTGGAGGATGGGGGGTGGGGCTGAAAATTCTAAACTTCTAATCAAGGCCTGGTCTTTCTTGTGACCAACCCCCATCCAGGAGCCACCCAGGAGCCCACCAGAGTCTCCTCATTAGAACAAAAGACGCTCCTAATGCTCTTATCACTTGGGAATTGACAAGGGTTTTAGGAACTCTGTGCCAGAAACAGGGAGGAAGACCAAATATATATTTCTTATTATAAATCACAATATCACACTGTCTCAGCAGGATTCTTGCAAAAACTGAACTTTACAAAGAAGTGCACTGAGGGGCCTAGGAGAAGGTTCATGAGCCTGACTAAAGTCTGCCCAAGCAAAGAATATTCATCAGCCGTTGCAAATAGCTGTTCTCACCAGGCATCTATGTACTTGATTCATTTTTATTGACCAGAAATCCTAAATGTTGATGTAATCAAATTTGTCAAGCTTTTGCCTCATGGTTTGTGCTTTTAGGTCTTTTAAAATAATTAAATTTCCTTTAATTCATTTCTACATTAAAGTAAAATTTGCATATAGTAAGGTGAGCAAATTTTAATAATAACACTTGTTGACGAACGTGTGTACCCAGGTAACTAGCCTCCCGATCGTGATATGTAACTCTTCCATCATCCCTGCAGGTTCCCACATGTCCCTTCTCAATCACCTCCACTGTCCTGATTTCTAGCTCCCTGTTTGTCTTTTTGTAAATGGACCCAGACAACATGTACTCTTCTGTGTCTGTCTTTCACTCAACACTAAGGTTGGAGAGGTTGATCCACATTGTTGCTTGTACTAATCATTCGTTCTTCGTTTATTGCTGAACATCCCAGAGTCTGTGTTTGTGCAAATACACAAGTCTGATTACACGTGCTTCCATTGATGGCATTTGAGTGGCTTCCAGGTTTTGGTTATTATGAATAAAGCTACTATAAATATTCACATACAAATGTTTTTGTGGATATGTGTTTTCTTTTCTCTTGGGTAATTTCCTAAGACAGGAATGGCTGGGTTCCTCTTTTGGGTCTTTATGAAGAAGTTTTTCCCCACTCTTAGATGACAAAGCCATTATTCTGAATTTCCTTCGATGGCCTCCTTATTTAGGTCTCTAACCCCTATCAGTATACAGCATAAAGGAGGAATTTTTCTGTTTCTTTTCTCTTTCTCTCCAAATAGTGAGTCAGATTTTTGCAACTTTATCTGTTAAAAGATCCATTCTTTTCTCACTGAATTGTGGTTCCTTCTTTATTATGTATCAAGTTTCTACATATAGATGGATCTGTTTCTTTATGTTGGTCTATTTCTTATATTCCTTTACTAGCAGCATACTGTTTTTATTATTGTGACTTTGTAGTATGACTTGATGTCTGGTGTGATGTCATTCTCTATGACATCAGAGAGGTTTGCCACAGGAAATATAAGTCGTGGCAGATTTTTTTTTTCAGTACAGTGGGTTTCAATATAGAGAATTGTGCGCTTACAAAATCATTGGAATGGCTGAAGTTGTGGGTTTGAGGCTGGGCCTCTTGTAAAGACACCTCCACGTTACAGAATTGACCCAGGGGAGCTCCTCCTGCCCAGGAGTGATTCCACATTCGAGAATTCCCCACCAGTGCTGTCTGGGAGGCTGGAGAATGGACACTAGAACATTGGTACAGAAAAGGCTTCCTGTCTCTGAGCCTGACTGTCAGAGGAGGAGCCACGCAAGGCCTCTTGGCACTTCAGACGGCACCTAGTTTGCAGCCCAAATACTGGCTATGAATGAGTCTAAGCCGGGTAGTCATTGCTTTCCTCTCGGACCATAAAGAAGGTGGAATGGACATTGGTATTGCCTGTTAACAGTGTCCACCACACGCCTCTTTGTTCTTCATTTCAAAATCGATTTAGCTCTTTGAAGACTTTATCCTCCCATATTCATTTAAAACTGAATTTGTTGATTTTATCAAAAGTGTCAGCCTGAATTGTGATTGAGATAACACTGACTATATAGATTAATTTGTGGGCAAAATGCTATATTTATGCAGAAACACTATTCCAGCCAAAACAATTGTTTATACTGCATTTATCCAAATCTTCCTTAATGCATTTTGTAGAGCTTTAATTTTTGTTTTTCTTGCATTCTTTGCTGGGTTGATTTCTAGATGCCACTTTCAACAATAAATCTATGAAGTATGCTATTTTCTAGTCTGCTATTATTGGAATGCTACTGAATTTTGTAAGATCATTTTGTATCTAGCAGCCTTGCCGACTTTCTCATTTCTTTTAATGGTTTATTAATTCTCCTGGGTTTTCTACACAGTTAAAATCATTTATGAAGTTAAAGATTTTTCTCTCCTTTTTCATTTCTTACAACTCTTATTCCTTTTGTTTTATATCATTATTATGTTTAATAATATCAGTGGTCTTGGGCGTCCTTGTAACAGATCTTAGATTTAGTTTCCTTATGTTTTTGGTATGTTGCCTTTACAAAATAAGGAAGTTCCATCTTATAATAAGTTTTATGGAATTTTTATTGTTAATGGAGCTAGATATTATCAAATGCATTTTTTGAGACTATTGAGCTAACCTTGTATTTTTTATCTCAGACTTCTAAGGTGGTAAATTATGTTATAGATTTTGGGCAGATGACCCACCTTGAATTTCTGAGATTAAACCCACCTGATTGTCACGTGTATCATTTTTACTGCACTTTTAGATTTAATTAACTCATATTTTATTAAGGATTATTGCCTCTATTTTCTTGAGTGAATTGGGCCTGTGATTTTTTCTCCTATTTATTTAATTTTGGAATGAAGAGTATACTAATCTCATTAAGTGGATTTGACATCATTTTTTTATTTTTCCACTTTCTGGAACCTCTTGTAGAAGAGAGGATGTGTTTGTCACATGAAGTTTGGTGAAATGTTATGTGGAATTGTGTGGGCTAGAATTTCTTGAGGTGTGGGGGCTATTCAAGGGCCAATTTCTGCATTTTGTTTTTCCAAGATAGTATCCATTTCAAGTCATCATTTTTGTTTTGTATCATTGTGCATCGTGTGTTTTCTTTCTGTAGAACTTGTTCTGAAGTCTCCACTTTTGTTTTATTTTTGATCCCTGCTTTGTTACTTAATTGGTCTTCCAAACTTTTGCCCATCTTACTGGTACTACTTTTTTCTAATATTTGGTTCTCTATCACATTTGTTTCTGCCCATAGCTTTTCTTGTTTCCTCTCTCTTTTTCCAACTTCTGAGATAACTGCTTTGTCATTTCAATCATTTATGTTTTCTTATGAATATATGTTGGCAACCCATTTTCTTTACATTTCCCCTTATATCCTGCAAATAGTCTTGTATAGCTTTCACTATTGTTATAAGTGTTTTAAGGAGGTTCCTTTATGATTCCATTTTTAAAATAAAGATTACTTAGTATATTACTTACTGTCTATACATATGTGCATTTTTAGTTATCGTTTTATTGTTGATCTTTGATTTTATTGCTTTATGGAGAAATAGTGTGCACTTTGTTGATTTGGGGGTATTTTTTTAGATTTCCTTTTTGGAGTTATGATGTCTTAAATTAATGTCAAACATTTGGAAAGTTAAAAAAAAAAAAGGAAAATAAACAGAAAGCATGGAAAAATCACCCATGATCTTAATTCTTTGGCCAAGATACATCTTTAACCTCAATTGAATATTTATTATTTTAATGATAGAATATTAGTAGATTCATTAATTCAGTTAGCATATCTTTGTGCATCACCTACAACCTGACATCTGAATTCCGCTTGACTAAAAAAACAAACTTTTACTTTGTGTATGGCAGAATTTAGCATCCATGTGTGTTCAGTAATATGAATGATGTAGAATTCCACTTGGGTTCTTGTTAATGTTAAGGACTCTCTGCTCCTGTTTTTAACTTTAAAATGCAAACGTCCTCTTAGCAGGTAAGTCGGTGGATCACTAATAACCTCAGGGAGAATTATTTCAGCAGATTCTTTCTTCACTGACCAGTTTAGGAAAATGGAATCATGAGAAAACCAGACTCCAGGGAAACAGAAAAAGAAGACAAGACAGAGGACACTGGAATTAAATTTTGCCTGATTTACCGTCTGCACTATTAAGTAATCACAACACATGAAGTTGACCATTTGTGAATATCATCCAGAAATCGCTACATCAGAACTCATCCTATGCGAGAAAACGGCCCCTTCTTCTGCAAGTCGGACTTACTGTATTTAATAAATTCTATTCTTTGCTTGGAATTTGTATTTAATAAATTCTATTCATATGTCAATATCTGACAATGTTTCTTGAGCTTTTAAATACCAACACTGAGAACACGCCTTTTCTGAACACTGCTGGTAAGCGGGAGCAAGGCTCATACATCAAAACCTTTCCTGTGCAGTCCTACATAGAAGCCAGAGAAGAGACAAGAGGGGACGAAGACCATTCACAGAAATGCTGTGTTTGCTCAACTGGTCTGGTGGGAAGTCGGTTAACGGAGTCACCGGCGTGGGTGTGTGGCTAACTGTTGTGTGAGCCTCCACTCCGCTCCTTCCTCTGGCCTCAACTTCATCATTCAGTGCTAGCTTGACTCTCCTAAGGATGATGATGACTGATGGGAAAGTTCAAAGAGTGAGAGCACAACATACACTTCCCTGAATGTAGGTGAAGACCACAGCGCCCAGGGATGGCCAAACAGCAGGGCTGGGATAAGCTTGCCTGGCTCAGAGGGCCGAGATCGACAGTCCTGGGACTCCATGGGGCTGGCTCCCTGGAGAAGCTGCACCTCCCTGTTGTTGGGGTCTTTCTACCTTCTTGGCACCCGCCCACCTCTTCTGGAGACTCTGGAAATTTTCATGCCTGGTCATGACCAATTCCAGCCCTGGAACTTTCCTGATTCTTCAATACAACACTGAGGGAAACAAAGGCCAGACTATAGACATTTTGTCCCATCAGAAGCCTGGCCTCTATGGTTAATTTCTGAGTTGCATTCTGTATCTGTGACAGTCTGTCAATTCCAAAGGAGAGAGAAGTTTGGTAAAAGGAAGGCAGGCTTGGTTTCATGGTGTGGAAAAATACAGAGCGGGCAAGAACTTTCAGAGGGAGGTAACGGTCTCTTCTTTTCTGTGTTTCCATCTAGTTGCCTGAGAGACAATCAGAAGAAGGTCAGGAATAACGTGGGAAGGAGAGGGTAAGAATACGGCATATCAGAGCATTTTTCTCCGAGATTGACTTCCAGAACCTCTGTCCCATGAGGGTGAACATCATAGGCCTCTTAGAGCCACCGTGAGAGAGTTCTCTGGTGATTGCCTCCAAGACTTGGCAGAAGGTTAGATGGAGACCATATCTAAATAAGAGAGATGGGGTCTCAGCACACAAGTTTTGTTTCTTAATGGTCATAAAAGCAAATGCACAAACGCATAGCTGAAATAACGGAGGTTTGTTTTTGGTTGGCTATTGCAATGGCCATACTTCCAACCTACTCCTCACATTTATCCAGAATAATCTTTGGAAAGTGCAAGTCTAATCATGCCTTTCCCTTAGGACCCTTCAGTGGTTCTCCACTGCATCCAGAATAAAACCCGTACCCTTCACCGGGGCCTACAGTCCTACAAGGACTGACCCCTGCGGACCTCTGCAATTTCATTCCCCGCCCTCCGCCCTCACCCACTGTCCTCCAGGGGTTCTGCTCTCATTTCATGTTCTTCAGCCACCAAGCTCAGCCCCATCTTAGGGCCCTGCCCCATGCTGCTCTCTTGGTGCACAAGGTCCTCATCTTGTGTCCTGTGCTTGACAGCGCCTCTGCCTGGAGATGCTGGCTCTCACGCTCTCCCTGGCCACGCTCTGTAGGAACGTGGCTTCCACCCCCGTGGGTTCCTGTGCTGCCGCCTACTCAGATTTGCCTTGTCTTTCTTTCAACCTTTTAACTTTGTGTTTGCTACTTTAGCTTCCTGGAGTCCATCTCCCTCTGTGGACCGCGTGCTCTTCAGGGCAGTAACCACTGCCTGACTTGCTGTGCCTCTCTGCTGCCCAACCTTACAAGACGTTCAATGGAAAAAAGAAAAAAACAGTGGAAAAACAGCAGCTATCTGGACGCTGACATCTTGCCTGGTTTAGATTAACAGGAACATCTGTCTTGTTTGTTAATCGTGGGCTTCTCCTATCTCTGCTCTCAACGTCTTTCCTAATCATCTCATCTCAAGGTCTGGGTTTCTCTCTCTGACTCAGCCCCTTCTTCTCTTACAAAGTGTGAGTGGATGGATGGGCGTCAGGGGAAGGCTTGGCTTTGTTGGTGGTGTGAAATGGTGTTTGCAGGAATCAGCCACTCCCGAGGTTTCACCTAGCCTTTCTCTGCACACAGGGAAGATGGGACAGTGGGAGGCTGTGCCTTGCAGCTGGAGAGGAGACAGCAAGCACCTGGGGATGTTCTCCAGCGAAAGTTCCTCTCAGGCTGCCGTGAGTCCGTTCTGGACAGCGTCAGGCCATTGAAACAAGGCTTTTGCTTGATTGTGTGTAAAATGATGTTTCTCTCGTTCTTCACTGTTAAAGGAGCTGAAGTCTTAACGTTTTCAAATGCAAGCAAGTCTTTATGACAAACAGACAGTAACTAATGAAAAGGAATCAAATGTCTCTAGAGTTTCCCCATCCAGGTAAATTTTACGGGCAGGACTCATGGAGCTTGGTCAGCTCGGCAAGGGAGTGCCCAGCTGGCTGACTGTCCCAGTCAACTGCAGAAATATGTACGGGTCTTACGTGGGCCAGAGCTGAAGTCAGGGATTTTTCGTTTTGGGGGGTGTTTGGCTAATTTAACAGGATGATGCTCTTTGGATAAAGTTACATTCTCTACATCTTCCTGAGTCAATTCTGCTTATTTTCTTTCTACTGGAATATCACTCATTTAACCCATGACTTTAAATGTACTTACAAAAAGAACAGTATGAACTTTTCAAGTCATTTAACTTTAAATTTAGGTTTATGAGGTATGATTCAATAAAATTCATCCTTTTCAGGTAAACAGTTGATAAGTTTAGAAAAACATATACAGTCATGTAACCATCACTGCAGTCGAGATTCAGAATATCTGCACCCCACCCCCACCAATAACCCCTGGCAATTGGGGGTCTGATTGCTGCTTTGCTTTTTTCCAGGATGTCATAGTACTGTCGCTTTTATCTTTATTGAATTCTTGTTTCTGCTTTTCTTAGTTTTTAAAATCGTTGCTATTCTAATCTTTTTGCCTTCCATTTGTCTTGTTACTTTACTTTTTATTTTTTCTTGGATCTGAGTAGTTTTTCCCTTCAAGCATTGTTTTATATTTTTAATACTAAGTTTTAATTGATTGCATTAGTATCAGTATCTGTGTTATTTCTGCTTTGTGGATTTTATCAAAGTTCTTTGTCGTATATTATGTACCAACTTTCAAACAAGTTACTTATATTCTTTAAATTTTCATTTCTTCGTACAGAAAATAGTCTTAAAATTTGAAAATACTACAACTTTAGACTGTAACTAAAATGACATTTTAAAAATTAGTCTATTTGTTAGTATGATGCCTGGCTGGACCAGCTCTCAGCAAAGACAAGCCAGCACTGTCTTCATTGTGCCCCGTGTAACCCTATGGAGTTCATCTCTGTTTCTGTCCTCAGCAGCCCGCTCTATCATCTGTCCCTGTAAGTTTGTGGGTAGGATTTCGAGGATCTTCTCATTTACCTTGACAGATATCTACCCCTCATCAAGAACAGCAGAGAAATCAATTGACTTTCAATATGTCCTTTGAATCCCTCCCAGTCACTATATCGCACACGTGTTCTCCGTAGGTGTGAGAAGATCCAGGGTCTGAAGATCTAGTAACTCCTTCAGTTTCATCAAATACGGAGTTTTATTCTCCACGTTTCTTTCTTTTCCTAAATGTTTGTGGTGTTCCTGTTTTTCAGCTTTATTGAAGTATAATTGATCAATAAAATTGTAAGATATTAAAGTGTGCATGATATATATGTACACTGTGAAACCGAGTGTATGTGTGTACACCGAGTTAATTAACACACCCATCACCCCACATATTTACCCCTTTTTTGGTGAGAGCATTTAAACTCTACTTTCTTAGCCAATTTCAATTAAACAATACAGTGTTATCAACTATACTTCACGGTTTTTCAGAAAGGACTAGAGTACGAGGGGGTTTAGCTGTACTTAATACTGGAATTGTCCATCTAGCAATGACCATAGGTGAAGAGCAGTGAAACGTGTCTTTCAAGCACATTTTCACTTCAGAGAACTGGAGTGTCTCATGTGATTATCTCTTTCTTTGTAGGCAGGAAATGACTACATCGGAGGGAGAAAATCAAGATGGAGATAAGAAAAGTGAGTCATTGCTTCATAAGATTTTTCCTACTAGGGAAGTTGTCAAATTATACACCCAAACCAGCTGACACCTGGACTGGAAGGAGCCCTACTCGGAGTCCCTGAAGAGATGGCACAGTCCTTCGGTTTTTTTTTGACTCACAAACCCCATCTCATTTTCTTTCTATTGCACTAATATCTGTATATGATTTATTTCAACTGACACTCTGTTAATTTCTGTGGGAAGCAATTACCAAAATCCTACTGATTTTAATTCATATATTGGTGTTTTAAAATAGGGCCACTTTGAAGATTAGCTGGTGATCCGGGTATTTTTTTTGCTCAAGTGCGTGCTCTGTTTGACCTGGTGTCCAGATGTAGTGATCGTGCTGTTAACTCACAATGGACGATGATAATAACAGTGCTCAGTCCCTGGGAACAAGCATGTCCAAGGGAAACTAACTTTATCTTACTGCTGTTGTTTCCGCTGTCTTCTCACCTCACAGTCAAGCTTCTTGAAAGAACTGTGGAGCCTCGTTGTTTGAAAGTTTGCACGTCCCCGTCACCTCTCAGCTCATGGAGCTTCTAGTACCACCCTCCACTGAGCATGTGACACAGGCTATGAAATGCATGTATTCCAAGAGACATCGTCATGACCATGAATAGAATAACACTGACAAAAAGCATCACAGTGCTTCACATATGAAATTGTTCTATGTTCGTATATACGGTTGTACTAAACTATGGGATGAAATCTATTTCTAACAGTGGGTCATGTTCAAAGAAAGTTGAGTGCCTCTGCCCAAACGTAACTACTAGGACTCTAAAGCACAGTTCCCATCTTAATCTCAGTGCCCTCTCTCCAGCACTTAGGAGCAGTCTCAACCTCTCCCTCCTGAAATTCTTCCCTCCTCCATTCGTTTGGCCCCACGCTCAACTGTCTGGATGCTTGTCGCAGCCACGTCTCTACCATCTGACACCCCCCTTTCTCGGGTGTACCTAAATTGCCAGTCTCCTCAGTGACCCTGCCTTAGAATTTTTCTACCCTCTTGAAGAGTTTATGTGTGATTAATCTTATTTCTTCTTCAAATCTTTGGTAGAATTTTCTGGGGAAGCCATCTAGGGGAATTATATTTATTGTGAAGAACTTTTCATACATATGAATGCAAATGCTTCTGTAGTTACGGACCATTCACATTTTCTGTTTCATTTTGTCAGCTTTGCAAGTTACATTTCTTGTCAAGTTTGTCCTTTTCAATTAAAATTTCAAAGTCCTAAGCTTAAAACTATTCTTCATACCCTTGTGTGTATTTAACGTTTGTTGGATCTGTAGTGATGCCCTTATGCTCATTCTTAACATCGTGCTTGTGTGTGTGTGTGTGTAAGCAGGCATGCTTTCCAACTATTATTTGATTCATTAGTTTTACTAGAGTTCATTCATTTCCTTAATATTTTTATGGAACCAAATGTTGTATTTTATTAATCCTCTATCGCAGGAGAGTCTTTCTCTGGGCCCCCCTCTGATTGGTATACGGCTCACCCAGATTCTCAGAGACTGACCAAATGCTGTGCCACTTTTGCAGGAAGAGGAGATACAGCTGGTTTGGCTGGGGGCATCCTGAAATAACTCACACTACTAAACCCCAAGAAACTCCACTGAGGTGCGGGCCCCTTTGTTTTCCTTTGATGTGCTGTGTGTTTAGAGTCACCTGGGCTACCTGCTCCTTCCTGTTCACGAGGACATTCCAGCCTTATGTTCTCCATGGAGTACACCATTACCGTGTCCTGTGGATATATGAAACGATCAGTGTTCCCGCAAGGCAGATTTTGACAGACAGAAACTGATAAACCCTGAGATAGACCAGTGAAGCTGTGCTGGTATCCCTCCACGTGTGTTAGATGTCTGCGTTGTATTGCTTTAGTCAACCGAACAGACCCCATTTGCAGCAGTAAATGCAACTGAAGTTGCCATCTAATTAAGTTTGTGACAATGTCCGAGACCCTCCTTTACACAGGTCGAAAGGGGAAATTAAATGAGGCAGTGATCAAAATCACAACCTCTGCATCATCTCAATGTGCAGATCATTGATTTCCTGATTTCCTTGGGGAAGTTGTGTTGCTGTTAGTGAATTTGTTGTTTACTCTCCATTTGGACCACACCACCAGAGCAGGCCAGGAGAACCAATCTGATGGTGCCACTACTTGATCAACACATCTGTTTCACCCAGGTTTTCAAGTCATGATGAAATTCACAAGATGTATTTATGTACCCTTCAACGCATTGTGAAACAGACACGGGGGAAAACTTTTCTCACCCCAGTTGGTGGGCTAAGGTACATAAAAGATCTTTTCAGGGCAGTTTCCTTGGTCCTTTGATCAGCTCTTGAGCCGCAAACTTAAAGCCACGATGTATCATGTTTTCTGTTTCTGTGCTCCAGAAGCCATTAGATCAGGTCTTCGTTATATTGTATTCCTCATTCTTTCCAAAAGGGTCTGTTGGAGCCATCCTTTAGGCTGGCCTCCTCCACTCAAGTGACCACAGGGCAGCTCGAGGAGCTGGAAGAGGCAAAGAAATGGAGGCTCCCTTAGAGTTTCCAGAACAGAATGCAGCCCTGTCCACACCTTGACTTAGCCCAGGGAGACTCAGTTCAGAATTCTGATCTGCAGAACTGTCAGGCAATGAGTGCGTTGTTTTAAGCCCTCAGGTTTGTGACTGTTGGTTACAGCAGCAATAGGAGACTAGTACAACCTGAAACGCTACAGCCATTTCAGACGGCCCCTCCTGAGATCGGTTTCTGGGCGGCCACTCTAGTCAACAATTGGAAGTGCCCTCAGCTCTGTGAGCTGCAGTATCGAGCCCAGACTTTCTGGTAGGTGCACCAATATCTAGACATTCATTCAGGCCCATACCGTCCGTGGGCTTTCCTTCATAGTCTAGGACTCACAGAATCAACTCAGTAACAACCCCAAGTGGCTGAATTCACATTTTTGTTTGTTTGATTTTAGCAGATGGTGAACAAATATTGAATAAAAATAGATCAATAAAAAGGTCGACATACCCTTTCTGTTATCATCCACTCCATTTTGAGGGCACACTTGGGTCTGATTTTCATTTTCAGTCTGAATAGGTTGATGTGTTCTTGCTGAGGGACACTGCTTGGCTTTCCTTTGCACGATGACTTCCCCAGGCTTTCAGTCAAGGAAGGAAGCGCTTCACAATCCAGGACCCAAGGGAGCACCTCATCTGACAAGAGACAGACGGTTGGCGGTTGGGTTTCAGGTTAATTGTCGTCATCAGAAATTCATTCAGATATTCCTGTTCTGATTCTAAGCTCACATTCTTTTCCAATCAATGCACTAACTTCAAGTAAGAAGTCTTTGCAGGGTGTCAGTATTCAACTGACCTTTAGCATAGTGATGGCATGTTCCACATTTTTCATCTGAAACTAAATATGCTGATTCATAAACATTTTAACATCTTCAGCACCTCTAGCAGCAAGCACTTCACCCACTAGTCTTTTGTTTCTTCACGCGCTTCATACTGACACTTGCTTCTCCAGACTGCTATCTCTAAGCCTATAATTGAATTGTATTCAGGCTACATAATTCCCTCAGTTTATGGTTATGAAACAATATTAAAGTCGAAACATATTTGTTTAAGCAAATCATTACATATGACTACATTCATAAGGATATGTAATTATGCAGATATACATAGCATTTTCATATTTGAAATCAGTGCTTTGAACATAACTTTTTATTTGTAAAGAATGGTTGGCTATTACAAATTATTAGCATACTGTTGTTTTACAGAATCTGTTTAATTTATTCTAAGATTTTGCTAGGAATTACTTTCAAGCTTATTAGGTTATAGATTTCAGAATCAGTCAATGTTCCTCTTATAAACTGGGATTTTTGCTGTATTTAGTATTCTATGACCTCCCTAATTCTAGCTTGTTTATTAAAAATATTAGTAATGGATCTCAGATTACCATGTTTATAAATTGCTTCAGTATTCACAGATATAATCCACCTGAGTCTGTATGTGTGGATTTAACTGGAAATAGTTACTCTTGTCGTTTCAGTGCCTAGCTCAATAACAATGGTTCATTGTGAAGAATAACATGATTTTCCTGTGATACTTTTATAGTATTTATATCCTAAATTCATAGCTATAATCATTCTTTCTTCATACTTGCCATGCTCTGTTGTCACAGCGTGTTTGTGGACAAAATTTTATTACTCAATTCCAAAATCCAGTTTCATTTGGCAGCGTTGGTACCATTTACGGAGAAATACATGATCGACGCTGCGCCTGAGTGTGCGTTCTCCCTCAGTCTTGTCATAGAGGCTCGAGACCCCCGACAGTGACGGGAGATAACACCAGAGTCTGGATGGTGGGCCTCTGCACTCTTGTCCCGCATTCTGCCCTTCCGCCTTCCCCACCCCCACCTGTGATGGTCAAAACTCTTAGGTTGCTTTCCTTTCCTTTTTATCCTCCAGGTAAAGAAGCTCCATCCACTTCTGATCAGGTAATAAAAAAATTATTACATTCTTCTGATAAATGTCAAGATGCAGATGACTTCATCTAAGCGTAGCCGTAGATCTTCCTTTGCTTGAGATTTCTGAGTGGATTTACCAAAGTCTTTCTTATTTTAATATCCTCGGAAATTTTAATGAAGAAAGGGAAAGATTTTTTAAAATTTTAAATCTTTTAACTGATTTAGGTGATTGGCAAGTTCTTATTGTTGTCCCAGTACTACTGAAGTCTACCATTTTAATTTTCAAAACTATTATAACAAAATAAGTGAAATCAAATAAATTTACTCTTATAATCTGAACACCATAAAACATTAGTTCTTTTTTAGCTTTCCACATTCCCTTCCAATCATTAAGTCCAGGAATTAGCATTTATATTTATAAACATGCTGGATATCAATAAATATATGAAAAAATATTTATTCCTTTTATTGCTACATCACAAGCATTTTATCAATTTAATTAGTATGTGGCATCTTAATGTTTTAATTTTTCTTTCACAGTCTACACAGTTGAAAATGTATTTAAACTCTAACTTTTATTAGTTGTATTTTATCTTATGAAAATTTATTGTTATGTAACTTGACTAATTACTTATTGAGGTCTGATTGTTGCACATATTGTGTCTCGGTATGTGTGACCTGAGGCACAGAACTGCTTGCCTCTGGATGTTCAGAAGGATGATGGTGTCCTTCCTTCCTCTTTTATTGTTTGAGGTAAAGTGGAAGCAGAATGAGAAGTAGCTTGGAGCACAGTATGTGTTGCTAAAATGAGGTCTCTAAGACATCAGGGATGAAAAAGTGCTTTGGATGCCTGAGGGGTGTGATGGCCGTCAGACAAGAGAGGAGTAGGGGGCACTGGGTTCAGATCTGAGGGATGATCCTGCACCCTTGTCTTGTCTTTCTTTTGTGCTGGGCAGGGCAACGAGACTAGCTGTGGTTCTGAAGAAGTGTCTTACTCCGTCATTAACCACAGGAGGCCGTCTCTGAGCTCCAACGACGATGGTTATGAGAACGTTGATCCCACCACAGAGAGAGTCAGACCCCTGAGAGAAGGGTCAGAAACAGAATACACCCTTCTCAGGCTGACATGCCTTACCAGGCCTTCCTCCTGCACCCCCGAGAATGATTACGAAGTCGTGCTTCCTCGCCAGCACCCTCATACCTCATCTTCTTCCAGCAACAGACACGACACAGAATAGCTGCCTCCGGGGGAGTCTTTCTCTCCCAGCATTCACAAAACATTCATTTCTGGCCAGAGTTTAGAAATAATATCCTTCTACTATATTGCCTTGGGAAACTCTGAAACGTGGTGTCTCTGTGGTATCAGTTGAAATAGTGACAAAGTATTCTACATCATTTTGTTTGTAAAATTTGAGGACATGGAGATGGTGTGGAAAGCTTCCTAGGACAATAAGCATCCAGAGATATGTAACCTAGACTATCCAGTTCCAATCCTGCTCTCCAAATTTCAAACGCCAGCATCCCCACTCCTAATTGTCTATTTCATTGTCAAGGTGTAAGCTACTCAATAAAGATGAATGGATAAAGAAGTTGTGGTGGATATATATACACACACACACAATGGAATATTACTCAGCTATTTAAAAAAAGAATGAAATCTTTCCATTTGCAGCAACATGGATGGACTTAAGGGCCTTCTGCTAAGTGAAAAAAGTCAAAGACAAATACGGTATGATCTCACTTATATGTGGAATCTAAAAAAAAAAAATGAACTCATAGATTCGGAGAACAGACTGGTGGTTGCCAGAGGAGGGGGTGGGGAGTGGCAGAAATGCATGACAGGATCAAAATCTACAAACTTCCAGTTGTAAAATCAATAAGTCGAGGAGATGTAACGCGTTGCCTGGTGACTATAGTTAATGATACTGCATTGCATATTTGAAAGTTGGTAAGATAGTAAATCTTAAAACTTCTCATCACAAGAAAAAGAAATTTTTGTAAATACGTAAGGTGACGGAAAAAAAGCCAACCCAGGGCTCCCAGTGTGTGCACAAGCTCCTTTCTGGGAGTTACCAGCAGTTGGAGTGAGGCGGGGGCAGAGCACAGAGACAGTGCTCCCCTCAGGTCTCTGGAGAGGATTACGGCGGCCATTGGCTGTGTGGTTAATCAGAAGTCTGCCCCTCCGGCCACAGCTGTGAGATCCTTGTGACCTGGAGGAGGCCAGGGTAGAGCCTGGAAACAGTGTCTCTGCTGTCTTTGGAGAACATTTCACTTGGCCCCTAGATCTGTGTGAGTGTTGAAAGTTGGGGTGCCTGATGTGAGGTTCAACCCTTCACTCCTCACTGGGAAGCTGGGCGTTGTGAGTTCCCTTTCGATTGTGGGTTACTGCACCAGGGGTGGGGCTTATGGTGAGGTTGTGGCTCAGCCTCTCCCACCATTTAGACGTGGAGTTTGCTCATTCAGCTGATGTGTAGGAGGGGCTCAGCTCATTTCCGGATTTCTGTGAGAGGGAATTGTTCCGTATGTAGCTGTAGATTCAGTGTGTCTGGGAGGAGGTGTGTGCAGGGCCCTGCTGGGTCACCATCGTGCACTGGAGCTCTTGTGCCTTCAACTCTTGGTGGACAGCTGGCTTTTGCAGTTTTTGATGCTTTTAAACAATGCTGCTATGTGCGTGTCTGGCGTATTCTTGTGCGTATCCACCCAGTTTCCTCTAGGGATCCTAGAGGCGGGATTGCTGGGCAGCAGTACATGGAGATGTTCAGTTCCACTAGAAAAGCCTGCATGATCCCTCCACGGACATTCCGAGCTCCCAGCGTCGTTGTTTCAGAGTTTTTGATGCTGCACATGCTTGTCTACCCTTCACATCATCAGCGTTTTACATTTTGTCAAGTCTTATAGATAGATGTGCAATGGTAGACGTAATTGTTTTAATCTATGTTTCCCTCAAAAACCTTTATTGACTTATTTTGTGAAGCACATAGTCAGTCATTTGGCCCATCTGTCCCATTGGGTTTTATGTTTTTATTGATTTCCAAGATGTGTTTATGTATGCTGGATACGAGTCCTTTGTTATTTATATGTTGTAAATATCTTCTCTAGTCAAATAGCTTCTCTTTAACTTTTTTAAATGAATTTCTTAATTGTCCTCTTATTAAATTTCTCAGTCTCTTACTTAGTTTAGTACTTTTTGTGTCTTGCTTAAGAACAAATAAAATATAATGATAAATTCCAATATTCCTTTCTATTCTCTTCATTGTTTTTCCTCTTAAATTTATACCTGTAATCCACTGGGTGTTTATGTGTAATGTTGAGATAGTAGTGCAATTTCATTTTTTATTATGGTAAAATATACCTAACAAATGTTTTATTGTTATAAAATATACATAACATAAAGATGGCACTTTCTGTTCTTTTGGTTTTTTTGTTTTTTGCTGAGGAAGATTCGCCCTGAGCTAACATCTATTGTCAATCTTCCTCCCTTTTTTTTTTTTTGTGAAGAGGATTAACCCTGAGCTAACATCTGCCACCAATCCTCCTCTTTTTGCTGAGGAAGATTGGCCCTGAGCTAATATCCATGCCCATCTTCCTCTACTTTATATGTGGGATGCCTGCCACAGTGTGGCTTGACAAGCAGTGCAAAGGTCCGCACTTGGGATCTGAACTGGTGAACCCTGGGCTGCCAAAGCGGAACGTGCTAACTTAACCACTGGCCCCAAAGATGGCACGTTTCTAAGTTTACAGTTCAGTGGCACTAAATATAATCACAGTGTTGTGCAACCATCACCTCTCTCCATTTCTAGACTTCTCCATCATCCCAAACAGAAACCCTTTAGCAATTTTATTTTTATTTGGGCAGCTAATTGGTCTAGGACTACTTACTAAAAAGGCATCTCGGGGGCTGGCCCCGCGGTAAAGTGGTTAAGTTTGCACACTCCACTTCGGTGTCCTGGGTTTGCGGGTTCAGATCCTGGGCGTTGACCTACACGACTCGTCAGCCATGTTGGGGCAGTAGCCCACATATTGAGGAAGATGGGCACAGATGTTAGCTCAGGGCTAATCTTCCTCCAGTAAAAAATGAGGAAGATTGCCAACAGATATTAGCTTAGGGATAGTCTTCCTCAGCAAAACAACAACAACAAAAAAATAAAGACATCTCTTTCCCTTCCTGACCTGCCCAGCCCACTGATGATAAATCATGGATGCATGTTCTTGTCTCTGGGCTTTTTCTTCCCTCTTTTGACCTATTTACCTCTCTGTGCCTGGATACCACATACTCTTAATCACTATTTTAGAAGGTCTTGATAAATGGAACAATGAAGTCCTCCAATTTTTTTTGTCTTTTCCACCCAACATTCCAAGTTTTTTTACTTTTTCCATCCCACTGAGTTTCCATATAAATTTAAGAATTAGCTTATCATGTGTCAACAAAGCTTATTGTATTTTATGTTATTATACTGAATCTATAATTGGTTCTTCTCCTTTTGCTCTGTGCTTCTTGATTAAAATTTTAAAATGTCTTAACTGTCATAATGGAAAGTGGGTGAGAGAGATTCATGCTCTCAATCTGTCGTGTGTATCTTCAGTCCTATTTATTTCTCCATAACACTGTGCATACACTTCCTTTTTAAAAAAAACAATGATAAGAGAACAGCTGTCCCCACCACCCAGTTTAACATAACAGAATATCACCACTGGCTTCTCAACCTCCTGATGCAATATCATCTCTCTTTCTTTCCCAAAAAGTTAAGCGTAGATTTTCCATCAAAATAAGGAAAAACTAAATAATATTTCCACTTTACTTCAAATTCCTAATGAGATTATTTTCTCTAGGATGAAATCAAACGGCACGCTGCAGTGTGGAGCCTCTACGACACCGCGGCTGGCCCGCTAGCCGTCAACCTCCCCCTCCCCACTCTCTCACGCCCTCGCTAGGTTCCAGTCTTGAAAAACTACTTGCAAACACCTCTTATGCTTTTTGGTTTCTGAGATTTTTGTTCATTCTCTTCCTGTTTCCTGAATAGTTTCTTTGCATTTTTTTCTCACGTTTTGGCTAATTTCTACTTCTTTTTCAATGAACACCTCTTTTTCAAAAAAGCTCTTTTGTCCTTTCAAAGTCTAAATCCTTGTTCTCTTCCCTTACGTGGTGACAAGATACTAGACACTGAGTTGGCTTTACACAATGTATCAATCTGTCTTCTATTATCATGTGACCTACAGGAGGGCAAGTTCATTGCTATGTCTCTATTTTCTTGAACAGTGGCTAGAAGAAGATAAATACTTAAGAAACGACTATGAAATGAAACTCTGTTTACTAATACCTGGATAAGATTTACTTATTTAATACTTGATTTAATTCAGTAGGTATTATTCCAGAGGAGTAAAAAAGATTAGTAAGACATGATCCTTGCCTTCAATATCATAGAGTACATAATATTATTGTTTTATATAAATTTGCATAAAAATATTTCAAATGTGAAGTAAATTTTGGTGGAAACAATGTAAGCACGGATGGAAGGTTAAAATAAATATGCCAATTAAAAACATTGATTGCACAACTGCAATGTGTCAGACACTCAACTAAGTGCTGGAGATACCACCACCACAAAGTTCAGAATCCAGGGTAACACTCAGGCATTAAAAAATAGAGTATGTAATGTTCTAATTGTTTTTAGATGCCAGAAAGTGAAAAGGGCATCATCAAAAAAGATTTGTTTCAGATTGGCAGTATGGAAAAAGTGCCTAAGGAAAGAAGTATGAACATAGGTAGACTGTGAGAAGAACATCTCTGTGTCAGGGAAGGGCAGTTTAAAATGCCTCACTATAGGAAGTCAATTGAAATGTGAGAAATGTAAAAGAAAACAAAACAAAATGCCAGCAAAGCTGGAGCAAATAGAGCTGAGGAAGCAAGCTGGGACAAATCATTCTGGACCCTTTAACTGGTGTGAAGAACTTTGGGATTTGTTAGAATCTAACGAGAAACTATTAAGAGGATTTAAATGAAGGGCTGACATGGAAGGATGAGTGCATGGATGGATGGATGGAGGAATGGATGGACGGATGGATGGACGGATGGATGGATGGTGCATGGATGGAGGGATGGATGGAGGGATGGATGAATGGATACACGGATGAATGGATGAGTGCATGGATGGATGGACGGACAGATGGATGGATGGATGGATGGGTGCATGGATGGAGGGATGGATGGAGGGATGGATGAATGGATACACGGATGAATGGATGAGTGCATGGATGGATGGACGGACGGATGGATGGGTGCATGGAAGACTGTCCAATGTGCTCAATAAAGTCTTAAGTGCTTCCAGGAATACTATTGAAATTTCCTAGGCTATAAAAAAATGCTCCAAATGACAAAAATTAAGACTTCAGGGCTTACAATGCATTACTCTCCTTGGTCACCTTGTGTTTTGTAAGTATCCCTGGTGGGGCATGATATCCCAGAGGACCAACCCATGACCTCTAGAGTATGCAAACATCCACGCCCCAGGGAAATTGATAACTTCCTTATAAATTGTGTGTCTTTTCTGGACATCAAGGGGGGAGGAACATCTTCGCCTTCTCCAGGTAAAGGAGGTAAAGGTTGTGCTCCTCCAGATAGGAGTTGTTCTAAAGATAGCATGTTTTCTTTAGTTGCCAATATTTCCTCACAATTTAGACATCATCTGGGAGGATAGCACCTAAATATGTTTCTTAGAATTCTTCTGCTTGAACTACCATGCTGGCCAAAGGGAAATGTTCATGTTTTTAGAATTGGGTAAAGTGAGGGAGTTCATTCAATTACTACCAAATTCTGATCCTGAGTTTAGTACTTTAGAGACAGCTTTCTAAAGAACTTGCAGAATCTTCATTTGTAACGACTTAAACCTGAACCTTTTCTGTCACCAAAGTCCTTTATTTTTCATCATGCTTTATAGACTTCCATCAACGCAGGAGTGACAATAATTGCACATGTGTCTAAGCACAATAAATATCACTTCAGTAGTGTCCTGGTGGCAGGACACTAGTTATAAGTCCATTTCAATGACATAAAAAGAAACTTGGAAAGCTTGAGCTGGGACAACAAATTTAGAGTAGGAGATTAATCAACAAAAACGCAAAAACTCAACAGGATTGTGTTTAAATAAACAACTTCAGAGTAAAGACTTGGAGTCTTAAATTGCTACCCTTTAGCTGCATTTGCTTCCTAAGAGACTGGAGGATGGCAGTGATTAATTTGCCGTATTGTTCTTCATACATCCAGGGGTTTGGCACTTGGCTGGGGATAGTGCTTTTATTTATCTGGCTTCCCTGATCAGGTTATCATGCAATTGTCATAGATATATGAGTTATACACATGATTTATGTGTTTATGTAGGGTCTTCATTGTGGAAGGTGTCAAATGAGCAGCTAGTATTAATGTGTCACAGGTTGGTTGGATCTGTGGGTCAAAGTCTTAAAGCCAAGAAGAAGATCAAAGCAGTGGTTCAGTTGTGTGCTTGGACTTTGTGGAATGGTTGGTCTGATCCTTCCTTGCATTAACTGACTCAGGACTGAATGGATACAGGCTGTTTTTAACTATTCCATCTCCTTATGTCATCATTTCAACTTCTTCCTCTTCATTGGCGCAATCTTCATCGGCTCAATATTCATCCCATTGGTAGTTAAATCTTAATGATTTTTACTTAATTAACCCTCTGCAGTGTTTCTTGCATTCTATTTATCTCACCTTCACTCTCTCCCAAATTCATAACATTGTTATTGTCCACTGTTGCATTAGCTGCCTGCATAGTTTCTGAACTAGACTGTCTTCTGTTTTAAATTCTTCTACACTGTGCAGGTATTTTTATCTTGAAAAGGAAAATTTAAACCAAACTAAAACCCTCCTACAAGTCCTTTGCTATCCAAATAAGGTCTACTGACATTTATGATCCTTGGAAAAGTGACTTAAATTTATCTTGTATCATATTCTATTATATGGCAAAGCCAATGCACACAATAATCACTCTTCAAATTTAGTTACTTTTTTTCTATGACAGCTTATAATGTACCCTCCATTCCTATACCCATGAAATTTGGTCTTGGATTGCTTTCCTTCTCATCTCTTTAAGAGTAAGATGTAATCAGTTTTTGAACTCTAAGCCTTCCCCCTGTAGATTCCTCTCCTGACTCCACATTCTCGTAATGCACTGCTTACACAGATGATATGATGTACATTCTGGTGTGTTTCATCATGTACCTACCTTATTTATCCATTTGATAGATTCTGAGAATGCACTATGGTATTTGTAATTCCCACATTTCCTAAAAAATTCCATTTCCTTTATATTGAAAAACTTGATAGTGATGAATAAGTGGGTAAAACCTCAACTTGGACGCATTCTAACTTTTGTTTTATCCTCAAGGCAGGTGGAAAATCTCTGATCAACAGGCCAGGTATTATTCTTCATGGGATGATCATGGTGTCACACTCTTCTATTCTCTATGCTGGCCCTTTCTCTTCATCCATTCCCAGTCTTATCTCTCAACACCTAGATATTAATTGCCAAAGAAATGACAGAAAATCCCTGCAGTTTCTGTTGAACGTGACTTCGTCACTCTGGAGTCAATTGTGAAGGCAAGAGTAATGGAGTGGACGAATGACGGTGCCTCCCTGGGTTCATTCTGGTAGGTTTTTCTGACCAGCCTCACTTAGAGCTGGTTGTCTTTGGGGTGATCTTGTTCCTTTACCTCCTGATGCTCCTCCGTGATGCTACCATCCTCCTAGTATCCCATTTAGACTCCAAATTCCTCACTCCTGTGGACTTTTTCCTATCCCATCTCTCCTTTATGGACCTCTACTTCACCCATAGTACTGTTCCTCAGCTTCTAGTCAACCTGGGGGGTTCAGATAAGTCCATCATCTGTGGTGGCCTTGTGGTTCAGCTATACATCTCCCTTGTCCTGAGATCCACAGAGTGTGTCCTCCTGGCTGTGATGTCCTGCAATTGTTAACTTACCTTCCGCTGTCCTCTACATTATGCCTTGGCCATGCACCCTTGGCTCTATCATATCCTGGCATCTATGGTATGGGGTGCCACCATGCTCATAAAATTCACTCTCACCTTGCAGCTACCCTTCTGTGGTGTCACCAAGTAGACCATTTCTTCTGTAAGTTCTCTTTGCTCAGCAAGTTGGCTTGTGTGGACACCACTTTCAATCAGGCCCGAGCTATTGGTGGCTAATGTCTTATTCCTGGTGGTGTTTTTGTCGTTCATCCTGATCTCCTGTGAACACATTGCCCAAAGCAGTTCTGAAGATCAAGTCAGCTATTGGATATCATAAAGCATGTGGGACCTGTTCCTCCCAGATGATGGTTGTCATCATCTTCTAAGGAACCATATTAATGCATCTGCAGCTGGCCAAGAGTAGATGCAAGGACCAGGGGAAGTTTGTCTCCCTCTGCTACACCGTGGTCACCCCCATGCTCAACCCCCTCATCTACACCCTGAGAAATAAGGAAGTGAAGGCAGCACTGAGAAAGATTCTTTGTGCTTTAGTGAGACGTGATTATCAACAAATATTTAGGAGTTATTAGGACTGATTCATAAATGGGTGATCACTCAATAATTGGTTTTGTCCTGTTCGTGACCCTATAAGTGGGTTTCAGTAGAAAAATTGAAATAGAGCTTGAATGTCAGAGTCAGACAGACCTAAGTTTGAATGCCCATTTCACCACGTAAGAGCTGCTTGGCTTGAACAAGTTGCATCACCTTTCTGACTTCTGTAATTTGAGCTTCAAAGTATCGAGCAAACCAAAATTAGATCACTCTTCTAGGTGCTTTGTGTTCATAAAGTTTATTTATAAGTTTTGTTTTACTTAGCAGCCATAACTCTATGCTAGAAGGATATTATTATAGTTTTCCTTTAGCAGAGATTGAGATATATTGACCAGTTGCTCAGAACAGAAAGAGCAACTCCTAAAGCTTAGTGGCATTGTCCTTGCCACTAACCGTGGATTGCTGGACCCCTCACATGTGGCCAGGTCCCCTGTGGGAGCCCCGTTACACACAGAGTTCCCCTCTGTTGCTGCACCTCCTCCTGGATGGCAACTCTCTCATGGCTTGTGTTTGTCTCCTTAGCAGACTTTTGAGAACAGCAACTATGTGATGACTTCACCACAGTTTAAAATAAGCGCTTCACACAGGTGACTCCCAGATTTACATTTCTGCACGGCCCTTTCCATCCACATCTTCATGTCAACTGTGTCCTTCACTTCCCCAAGTGGGCTCTTGAAATGGCCTCAAAATGATCACATCATAACTAAATCAAAAGCTCCCTGGTCTGGTTCCTTCTCACTATTCCTAATATCACACAGTGGGACATGCTTCATCCTCCCTGCTCTCGTCCTTCTCACCTGCTGTAGGTAACCCATACACAACCCTGCAGACTGTACCTGATAACAATCTCTCTGGTCTTCCCACTTCTTTCCATGTTAACTTTCCGCCACCTCTCCTGTGCACAGCTGAGATGGCCTCCTTACTGCACAGAAGATATTTATTTCGTGAATTCATCACCTATTCCATTACACCTTCCATCCTTTCATACCTGACTAGGTGCATCATGCATCATGAAACTTCTATGCGTCTTATCTCCTTTAAGAAATGGACTTGGCAATCCAGCAATTATTGAGGCATTGTGGACACATGTGTACAAAACACCCTTTATAGAGTTTATATGCTGATGGCCCAGCTCTATTACTTGGAAGATTTTCACTACTGATGGTATCTATTACCAAACAGTAGGAGGCAATGTTACGGGGGGAAAAAGCCTCACTTTCAACAAATTCACTGTAAAACCAAATCTATATCAATCTAGCGAGAAGATTGCTGGCTACGTGTTTCTGTTTTACCTGGATTTTTGATGTTAAATGGATCATGGTTGTAAAGCAAAATTACCTAAGCCGTGGCACGTTGCCGTGATAAGGAGGAGAGTTTATTTCGTTGTTTCTAAATTTAAAATATGTTTAAATGTCTGTAAGCAAGGAAGGAATCTGTGGGTGAATGTTCCACGGCTGACGGCTTGAACAGAAGGCAGTCTTCAAGTAGCACAATCCGTCCCACACGACAGAGAGGATCTTTTTTTAAAGTATTAGAGGAATCAGAAGATATCTACATATACAACAGAACAGACTCGGAAATAGACTGTTCTCCAGTGTGCTGGAGGGTGCAGACATCTCTGACTCCCAATTAACTGGGCCTTCCTGATCTAGGAAAATATATGGGGAAAGAAAGTGGACTGATCAGGCAGGAAGTAGAATCTGGAAATTATTGGTAAGCATGATCAGAGACAACAATAATCAAGGGAATGTGGAGACTCTCCTATCATGAATAACGAGAAGGCAACAATTAATTTTTAATTCCATATGACAATTGAAGACCTACAACAGTAGAAAAGAGAAACAAGAAGAGAACTGTTCACCTGCCTGCTAAAAAATGAAAAAGGTGGGCCGGCCCAGTGGCGCAGCGGTTAAGTTCACACGCTCTACCCTGCGGGACACAGGGTTCGTCGGTTTGGATCCTGCCTTTGGATTTACGCACCACTTATCAAGCCATGTTGTGGCAGGCATCCCACATATAAAATAGAGGAAGATGGGCACGGACGTTAGCTCAGGGCCTGTCTTCCTCAGCAAAAAGAGGAGGATTGGCGGCAGATGTAGCCTCAGGGCTAATTTTCCTCCAAAAAGAAAGAAAGAAATGAAAGGAGCATCTTACTAAAGTGAGAACGCTGCAGTGTAGTGGGGCCTCACATTGCTGTCCAAGTGAATGCAGCCCATTGCCACCTTGATGCTGTGGACCCGTTACTCAAGGGATTGACTCATGAGGTGCTTTATCTGAATTACTGCAATTTCTCTGAATTCTCTGTTCATTACTGAATGATACGATTTTTTCTCCTGCCTCATGCCTGTGTTAGAGTGGGGTAATCAGGAGTGTAATTGGCAATGTTTGGAAAAGCGCCAAGGTGAGTTCCTGATATCTTACTGATGGGAAGAAATCGTGACCGCAGGGCCTGTTGGCACAACCGTGTCCCAGGATCCTCTGCTGTGAACACTTTAATGAGTCACACATTGTCCACAGAGGAAACACGGCAATTCTCCTACCCTTCTGGGGATGTGAGGATGCCACATCAACAAGCCTTTCTTTGCTTTCCTAACATAAACCTTCTCCTTCTCAAGGAGGTAAATCACTGGCATTTCTCACTCTATGGTTATTTCTCTTGGGAAGGGAGTCACTGGTCATAGCCCGTTTTCTTCTGACACATTCCTAAGCAACCCCAACACCCAGTGTAGAATCCATTTACTGTTTCCCGTATTTGGGATGCGCATTTCCATGTTGACCGTGGGCTGTATGGGCAGGAGCAGCAGCTTTTCGAGCTGCTGCAGAGAGATCAGCCCCCAGAGAAGGAGCTTCCCAGGCCTTGTGATACTTCTTACTCATGACTGAGGGCTGATGTCACCTGTGCGCCAAACTCCCAAAGACGGTTCAACATCTTCGCCTGCTCTTCCAAGCAGGGGAGGAAGATTAAGTGTCATCTTTCTGGGCATCCTGACTCCCAGTTTAGCCACTGGTCAGTGACAAGTCTCTACGAGACCCGGACGCTCCTTTGCTCGGAACTTCACTTTTGGTTCCCAGTTTGCCCTTCCTTGAACACCTCCCCTGGCTCCAGGACCTTAAACCAGGAACACCTGCTGGCTGCCTCTCAAGACACAGGCAGCTGGACATGCCGTGGACAAGGCAGGAACGCCTGAGGCCAGACTGCATGTTCTCGGCCTGAAATAGGTATGTGGACAGGAGGGGCAGCTGCGGTCACCGTGGGCAGGTTGCACGTTTTATTGCGTGTAGAGCAAGCTAAGAAATCAAAGCACCTCAGAATGGTCAAGTCTGTGAATTTCAGATTAGCCCCTTCTTGTTGTCACTGACTATTTCAGAACCTTTTTTCTCATAGAATTGTCTTTGTTTCTGGTTTTGGGGGTTTGTTGTTTGTTTATTTTATTTTATTGTTTTAATGCCCGAGATCACCTCTGCTCAAAGACAGCAAAGAACCGGTTTAAATTGATCATCCCTGACCTTTCTGTGTTCTTCAAATTGAAGAAACAATCCTCTGACCCAAATATTTTTGCATGGGATACGCATTTGTTAAACGTCTTGCCGGGGTCTAGAGAAAATCTCATTGAGTTGAAAGGAGTAAGTCAGGATGGACCTTATATGCTCAACCGATCCATCTCAGTTCTTCCTATTATTCTGCTCCCAGAAATTGTGTTCCAGAAGGAGATTTACATGTGGCACACATCTCTACCTACCCTCATCTCACTTTGTTTAATCGCAGCCTCAGTCTCCTGACCTGCTCTGGGCTGTGATGGACGCCAAATTGTTAAAATGCTTGTTTTGAACATTATAATCTCCTCATTTTATTGAAAGGCTTTTTTGAATTCAATTCTAAAAATTTCTTTTCAATGCAACTTAGATGTTTTTAAAAGGCAGAACTAATCAGCTGACAGTATTTGTGGCCTTCGGTCTAGAGGCATTTCTACAATACTGGGATGAGAATGTTGTTTTTCTTATACTTAAAAATAAGCTCTTATTTCTGTGTTTTGATGTTGGATTGTAGAAATGAGAGTCTACCAGAACAGAGTAGAAGGTTGAGTGGGTCATAGCAACATTTGTACAAGGCAAGTGTTTTAAGGAGAACCATAAGTCATGGGCTCGGCACCCCAGCAGCGCTTTCAACGCGTATGCGGCAGTGGCACAGGGAGAGGATGGATGCCACACTATTTTCTAAGTGAAAAGAGTTCAGTGTCAGAGAAGAAGGCACAATGTGGGAGCTCACACCATGCCTTGATCCACGTGGTGTTTGGATGTGGTCAACGGAGAGGAACAAACTGGGAAGTGGCACTAGGGCTGGAGTCTCCTGAGGAGCAGGGCCTGAACACGTTCTCAAGGGAGGGGCGACTCCAGGTGGTGTGAGGAGCTGGGGGCATGTCCAGCTCGACAGCTGACAGGGCGGGGCTGCAGCAAGGCTTAAGTTACAATCAGGCCGGACACTGAGTCACATGAAAATGTGCAGAAGTCCTCCAGACTGTCAGGTAGATGGACTGGAGGTACCCCCAAGACCACATCGATTATGAGCATCTCATTTTCTGAGGGAGGCATGAAGAATCAGTGGACTTTGAAGGTGGTAGGTGGCTGTGGACACAGAGCATTATCTTCCAGGGTTTAGGGACCTGCCCCATGTTACACCCCGTGTCACGATGGATTCATTCTCATCAAAGGGACCAGAAGGATCCATGTCAGGAGGCCTCTCCAGCTGCCACACCCAAAAGTCAGCTTCCTGCACTGGTTTAGGGCCCAGGACATAGTGTTTGGGGGCCCGAGGAGGAGGAGGTCGCACAGAGAGAAGAACAGAATGCAGGAGGCACAGTCGGCATTTGGGGGCTGGAAGAGAAGTTTGCTTGGACCTGGAAAGAGAAGAGATTCCTTAGGTCTTGGTGGAAGGAGCGATTATCAGCAGGATTCATTCAGTCCCAACTCCTCCCATGATATCTCTGTAGATTTCACACAATGTCTATTTGCAAATACTTTTCTACATTAATTAAAAAATTTGATGATATGTTTTGTAGTAGAGAGATTTTAAAGTTTTAGAATAAAAAATACAAATTGTTTACAATATAACCTCTTAAATTGCCGGTTTATACGGTAATGTCTTTGTGAAGTAAACTCTGTTAAGATGTTTCTGAAATAGTCCCAAAAATTATCTAGTTTCAATAGGAATTATCTATAGTTCCATTAATAAATAATACAAAATTATAGTTTGCATTATTATCTTTAGTATGTATTAGGTTCTCTTCTATGCTTTTTCAGAAATGTTTCATTAATATTCAGGATTACTTTTGTTTCTTTTGTTATGTAAACTGCTATTTTTATTTTGTGTAAGTTTTATTTTCTGGTATTTTTCTAATGGTTCACCTTAATTTTTTTCTTATGTTGTTTAAAACAAGTTTTAAACCCTAAATATTCTTATATTTTAATATTTACAGTATTTTTAATTATGAATTTAATAATGTCCAATTGAAATTTTGCCACCCTCTTTCCCCTAACTTTCTATTATTAATTTCAGTTCTACAGCAATGAGTATAGTGAGCAAAACTTCTATTCTGTATGGAATCAGAGTTTTCATTAAAGCTGAATATCTGCTCAATGACACACACTTCACATCACCAGCATGTCTGGTTTCTATGTGTTTATTTTACGTTACTTGCTGCCTGAATGTTTAATAGTGAGGTGTCTCCGTTGTGGATGTTGTGACACACAGCTATTAAGGAACTGTGAGATTATCACCTTATCCTGGCTGTCAGCTTTCATAGGGTTCAGCCTGGAGCTGTGGATGTCAAGGGAATTTACCAACCGTGAAACTGCAGGAGGTATTGTGTTTTGATTTTTTGTGTCATCTTTCTTAATAACTCTTTCTCTTTCCTTTCCTGGCATTCTGTGCTAGTAACTCAAGCATTCCCTTTATTCAGCTCTTTCTTTCACTTCCTAAACATAACTCAGGATGCCACCCTTGTGTATTTCCTTGATTGTATTACGTAGTCCAGCCAGTCCCTCCTTTAAATCTTCTGTTCTTTTGAACCATCTGTTTTACTATCTCCAGGTTGTCTTCAATTATTTGAGACTGTCAGGATACTGCCCCTGCCCAAGTAGTTACACTGTTTCCTGGAGAAATTCTCCTTCAAGTGTGTGATCCTCACTTAAGCTGTGTTTCTTAGCGCCCTCTTGTTTTCGTGCTTGCCTTTGTCTTTCATCTTGTTTTTAAGTTATAGATTTTGAAATGTGTACGACCCAGGTCCAGTGTTGAGTATTTCTTACACGCCCTCCTCTTTGGGGGTAGTCAGTGACACAGGCTTGTCTTTCCCGAAATACACTAGGGTTGCTTGGTCTCTCCTTTTCTTTCTCTCTCCCCTGGGGGATGGATTGGGTGGACTTGTAGAATGTTAGCTGGAGAGTCACATGTTGGTAATCTTCAGTCTGTGTTCTGCCCTTCAAGCCCTGGGAGGGAAAGTACAGTGCATTCGGGAAGGCTCACTCAAATGCCATCTTTCCAGTCACTTTCCCCAATAACAGTGTCTCTGCCCTGGAACCGTGTCCAGGTCCACGTGGCACTCAGCCCTGTCCCTCACCTGTGGCTAGGGAATCTTCCAGTCATGAGGCCGTCTTCCACATGGATGCCATCAACAGTGGGCATTTAGTTTTCCCTGACCTGCTACATTTTACACCTTGTTTCTCCAAGATGAGTGACGTACAGGATGGTGCTCAGAGAAGAAGGTTTCACTCTCTCTCTTCGTGTGTTTTTTGTTAAGTTTCAACATACCAGGCACGTGATGTGTGTCACATGTGACTAGGTTAGAGACCTTCCATAGATTTAGGACTGTTCCTGGTGGAATGATGTTCTCTTTCTAATCCCTGTTCTTGGTGTTCACGCCGTTAGTTTTAAAGAGAGAAGCTGTGGAAATACTGCATTCGCTGTCAATGTTTATATCTTAAAAAGGTTTCCGTAGAACGTATTTCAAACCTTTCCTGCTTAATAATGTAGATGTTCTTAATGAGCAATGAGGATACTTTGCTTGCTTGAAAAAGTTGCTGTTATTAAACAAGTCCAAGCTCAGTGTTATCTGTAAGTGGAATTAATTACTGTGCGTGAACTCTGCAGAGCACCTCTGGAAGGTGCTGGGCACGGCTCCTGTTCTCTGAGTCCACTCAGGGCCGTGCACTGTGAACTGGCCACGGGTCAGAATGAAATCAGAGGAACTGGGCCAATATTGTTCACCGTGAAAATAAAGAGGCAGTGATTTGGGGGCCACCAACTATTGACGGGGGACACTTTGCAGGGCAGTGACATGCAGTGACAAAGAGAGAACTAATTATGGTTAATGCTGCACAGTGTTTACTTCAAAATAAGAAATTTGAAAAGGAAACATTTGTTTTTGCGATAGACATGCATTTGCGTTAGTGATAGACCTAAAATGTGTGAGGCTGCTTACTGGGAAAGAACGAGGGGAAAGGACAAAATCCTGATGAGAACGTTGTAGAGTGTTTCATTTTGTAATGAGAAGATTGGGGTGGAGTTCATCAAAACCAGGAAGAGCGCCGTGTGTGGCCACAACTCGTAGCTACCACAGGACAAACCCCTCTCACTCCTACACTTTCAACATGCAGCCAGGTTCAAACAGAAGCAGGATCACGTGAGTCTGAGCAGCCCCAGTTTGGAGGAAGACGGGTCAGGCCTCCTCACACACTCATATGGTAACCAAGCCTACCACCCACTGGTTGACTAGAGATGTGGGAGTCTGCAGGGAGACTGAAAGAGGTTAAACGAGGAATGTAATATGTGGACTGCTGAGCAATTGTTGAGAGGCTACTGTGTGTGAACACACTCAGGGCAAGGGGCTGCAAATTCACATCATATGTGACCTCTGGCCTCACGAATCTCACAATGTACATGTGTACAGAGACACGTACACAGCTTAGTCAAATAAAAAAGTAATCCCTTAGCGAGGTTCCCATATAACCAAGAACAAAGGCTTGGGAGCGAATGATACTGAAGACCTTTTTTACTGAAGGAAGTTTCCTTGGTAAGTGTGGGGATAAAGGATGGGCTGGCCTTTTTATAATGAAGCTATAATTACTAGCTTCAGAGTAGTATCTTTGCATAAATCAGATGTAACATCAGTAATGGAAACAAACATCCCCTTAAGTACTTGCCTCCAAAACAGGAAATACATTTTGCATCCACACTCTGAGCTGATGATAAAATGCAAAGGATTCCAGGAAAAAAAACCCTAAAATCATATGGATACATTTAATTTCCTAAAAACTGGTTTTGGAACATGGAGGATCCTGGACCTCTGAAAAAAAGAGTAAGCAAAAAATAAAACAAACACACGCTGAGGGAAGGAAGGAGAAAGAAAGTGCAGAATTACCTGGAGCAGGGGATCTGCGATAAGGAATAGATTCAAGTGTTGCCTTAAACATGTACTAAGTGTACGTGCCTTTGACAGGGTCACACAAGATCCCAGGAGTGGATTTTTAATGAATGTCAATCAAATCTGGTATATCGCAAAGACGTAAACTTAACACTGATTTCTACTCTTTTTGGGCGCTGACAAATGATTTATTCCCTTCTCATTGAAGATTGCTTAAATAAAATCTCAGGCTTTTATTCTCTAGTTGGAATTAACTGAGTTTCCGCCTTTTCTGTAACCAGAGAGATGTAACATAAAGGGGTAAAATTGGTTGGATGGAAATGATGGCTTCATTTATTTCCTACAACTGATGGTGGTGCCTTTTCTTTTTTTACAGCTTTCTTGAGGTATAACTGATACACAAAAAACTGCTAAGCTGTTTCATGTGTACCAATGATGAGTCCAGACATGTGCACATGCCAGTAAGACCATCACCACAAAAAAGGTAATCATTCTATCCACCACCTCCAAAGCTTCCGTGTGTCCTTTCCTCTGTGTGTGTGTGAGGGAAGAACACATCACATTTTCTTTTTTAACACACTTAAATTGAATATATTGTTCCACGTAGGCAATGCGTTGGAGCACAGCTCTCTAGAACTGGTTCATCTTGTAGAGCTGTAATTTACAACCCTGAGCAACTCTCCATTCCCTTCCTCCCATCTTCGGTTACCACCATTCCCTTCTCTGCTTCTATAAGTCTGACTATTTTACATACTTAATATAAGGGGCACATTTGTCCTTCTCTGTCTGACTTGTTTCACTTAAAATAATGCCCTTAAGGTCCATCCATTTTGTTGCATAATGCAGGATTCATTTCTTTTTTAAGACTGAATAATATTCCATTAATATTCTAATAGCATGCTATTAATTATGCTGAGTGATATACCACATCTTCTTTATTCACTCATCCATAGGGGGACACTTAGACTGGCTATTATAATAATGCTGCAATTGACACAGGAATGAGTAGATCTCTTGGAGATGCTGATTTCAATTTTTCGGAATTTATACCCAGAGCTGGGATTGTTCGATCATATGGTAGTTCTATTTTCAATTTTTCAGGCCTGTTGATTCTGTTTTCCACAGTGGCTGTCATTTTACCTTCTTGTCAATGCTGCACAGGATGCTAATTTCTCCACAGTCTCACCCACCCTTGCTGTCTTTTATTTTCTGGTAACTGCCGTCCTAGCAGATGTGAGGTGATAACTCATGGTGGTTTGATTTACACTTCCCTGATGGTTAGTGATGTTGAGCACCTTTTCATGTACTTCCTGGATATTTCTATGTTTTGTTTGGAGAAATGTCTATTCAAGTGCCCAGATCTTAATCAGGTTTTCTGGTTTTCTGCTGCTGAGTTTTCGGAATTCCTAATATATTTTGGATATTAACCTCTTACAGGACATGATTTGCAAATATTTTACCCCGTTCCCTAGATTATTGCTTGGGTTCCCTGTGATTTTGGTGTCATATCCATAAAATCACTGCCAAGACCAATGTCAAGAAGCTTTCCTCCATATTTCCTCTAGGAGTTCAAGTTTCACATCTTACATTGAAGTCTTTATTGCAATTTCAGTTGATTTATGTGTATGGCGAGAGATAGGGATCCAATTTTATTCTATTCCACATGGATATTCAGTTTTCTCAAACAGTTGATTAAAGAGTCTAGTCTTTCCCTCCTGGGTACTCTTCATGCCTTCGTGGAAGATCAGTGGGCTGTATCTGAGTGCGTTCATCTCTGGGATCTCTATTCTGCTCCATTGGTCTGTATGTCTACTTTCTGCCAATACCATACTCTTTTAATTACTGTAATTTGACGACAGTGTTTTTAATATGTCTGCTCTTTTCTACCTTTGAGAACATCAGAGGCCAGCTAAGGTACTAAGAGGGTGTGCATGGCTCTTATTTAGAATGCACACAATAGGAAACAAGGCATACTTAAGTCACTAAATGTGAGAACATAGCATGTAAGCATTGAACATAGAATACTTTTTACGGAGATGACATTGTCACTCATTTGACCTTATGTAAAATGTCATCTTTCTCAGTTACGACTCAGGTTTCTGGAACATACTGTGCACATGGCGATGGAGAGGAGTACCAATGACAGCAGCCTGACAGGCTTTATCCTGTTGGGGTTTTCTGATTATCCTCAGTTACAGGAGCCTCTATTTGCGGTCATCTTGATCTTGTATTTACTAACCATTGTGGGGAACACCACCATCATTCTGGTATCTCGTCTGGAACCCAAGCTTCACACACCAATGTATTTCTTCCTTTCTCATCTCTCCTTCCTGGACCTCTGCTTTACCAGCAGTGTTATTCCCCAGCTTCTGGTAAACTTGTGGGATCCCACGAAAGCCATCACCTATGGTGGTTGCGTGGTTCAGCTCTGTGTCTCCCTTGCCCTAGGCTCTACTGAGTGTGTCCTCCTGGCTGCGATGTCTTACGATCGCTATGTCGCCATCTGCCGCCCCCTCCAGTACACTGCCTTGATGCATCCATGTCTCTGCATAGCTCTGGCAACTTTGGCATGGCTCAGTGGAGTGGCCACCACCCTCATACAATCCACTCTCACCCTGCAGCTCCCCTTCTGTGGGCATCGCCAGGTGGATCATTTCTTCTGTGAAGTTCCCGTGCTCATCAAGTTGGCCTGTGTGGACACCACCTTCAATGAGGCTGAGCTCTTTGTGGCTAGTGTCCTGTTCCTTATAGTGCCTGTCTCCTTCATCTTGGTCTCCTATGGCTACATTGCCCAGGCAGTTTTGAAGATCAAGTCAACCACTGGAAGAAGGAAAGCGTTTGGGACCTGTTCCTCCCACCTGATGGTTGTCACCATCTTCTATGGAACCATCATCTTCATGTATCTGCAGCCGGCCAAGAGTAGATGCAAGGACCAGGGGAAGTTTGTCTCCCTCTGCTACACCGTGGTCACCCCCATGCTCAACCCCCTCATCTACACCCTGAGAAATAAGGAAGTGAAGGCAGCACTGAGAAAGATTCTTTGTGCTTTAGTGAGACGTGATTATCAACAAATATTTAGGAGTTATTAGGACTGATTCATAAATGGGTGATCACTCAATAATTGGTTTTGTCCTGTTCATGACCCTATAAGTGGGTTTCAGTAGAAAAATTGAAATAGAGCTTGAATGTCAGAGTCGGACAGCCCTGAGTTTGAATGCCCATTTCACCACGTAAGAGCTGCTTGGCTTGAACAAGTTGCGTCACCTTTCTGACTTCTGTAATTTGAGCTTCAAAGTATCGAGCAAACCAAATGAAAATTAGATCACTCTTCTAGATGCTTTGTGTTCATAGACTTTATTTATAAGTTTTGTTTTACTTAGCAGCCATAACTATCTGCTAGAAGGGCACTATTATAGTTTTCCTTTAGCAGAGATTGAGATATATTGACCAGTTGCTCAGAACAGAAAGAGCAACTCCTAAAGCTTAGTGGCATTGTCCTTGCCACTAACCGTGGATTGCTGGACCCCTCACGTGTGGCCAGGTGCCCTGTGGGAGCCCCGTTACACACGGAGTTCCCCTCTGTTGCTGCACCTCCTCCTGCATGACAAGTCTCTCATGGTTTGTGTTTGTCTCCTTAGCAGGCTTTTGAGAACAGCAACTATGTGACGACTTCACCACAGTTTAAAGTAAGCTCTTCACACAGGTGACTCCCAGATTTACGTTTCTGCACGGCCCTTTCCATCCACCTCCTCATGTCAACTGTGTCCTTCACTTCTCCAAGTCGGCTCTTGAAATGACCTCAAAATGATCGCATCATAACTAAATCAACAGCTCCCTGGTCTGGTTCCTTCTCACCACTGCTAACATCACACAATGGGACATACTTCATCCTCACTCCTCTCCTCCTCCTCACCTGCTGTAGGTAACTTTCCGCCACCTCTCATGTGCACAGCTGAGATGGCCTCCTTACTACACAGAAGATGTTTATTTCATGAATTCATCACCTATTCCATTACACCTTCCATCCTTTCATACCTGAACAGGTGCACCCAATTTTTCATGCATCACGAAACTTCAGTCTGTCTTATCTCCTTTAAGAAATGGACTTGGTAATCCAACAATTATTGAGGACACACATGTGAACCAAACCGCCTTTATAGAGTTTATATGCTGATGGTCCAGCTCTATTATACAGTAGATTTTCACTAGTGATGGTATCTATTACCAACAGTAAAAGTCAATGTTAGGGAAAAAAGGCCTCACTTCCAATAAATTCTTTGTAAAACCAAATCTATATTAATCAAGCAAGAAGATTGTTTGCTAATGTGTTTTTGTTTTATCTGGATTTTTGATGTTAAATGGATCATGGTTGTAAAGTGACATTACCTAAGCCGTGGCAAGTTGCCATGATAAGGAAGAGAGTTTATTTTGTTGTTTCTAAAGTACAAATATGTTTAAATGTGTATAAGAAATGAAGGAATCTGTGGGTGAATTCTTAAAAGGCTGACAACTTGAAACAGAAGACAAGTAGTCTTTGGGTGGTACGATTCACTTTAGGTGACAAGGAGGACATTGTTTTTTAACGTATTAGAAGAATCAGAAGATATCTACACACATAGCAGAACAGACTTGGAAATAGACTGTTCTCCAGTGTGCCGGAGGGTGCAGACATCTCTGACTCCCAATTAACTGGGGCTTCCTGATCTAGGAAAATATATGGGAAAGGAAAATGGACTGATCAGGCAGGAAGTAGAATCTGGAATTTGTTGGTAAGCATGATCAGAGACAATGATAATCAAGGGAATGTGGAGACTCTCCTATCGTGAATAACGATAAAGCAACAATTAGTTTTTACATCTATACAACAATGGAAGTACTACCACGGTAGAAAAGGGGAATAAGAATAGAATTGTTCGTGTGTCTGCTCAGAAATGAAATGGGAATCTTAGAGTTCTGCGAATACTGCAGTGCAGTGGGGCCTGACATTGCTGTCCAATTGAACGCACCCATTGAGACATTGACGTTGTGGACTCATTACTAAGGGATTTACTCCTGGGGGATTTCTCTGAATTGCTACAATTTCTCTGAATCTTTTGTTATTGCTTAAAGATACGATTTTTCTTCTGCCTCGTGCATGTGTTACAGTGGGGTAATCAGGAGTGTAATTGGTAATGTTTTGGAAAAGCGCCAAGGTGAGATCCTGATGTCTTACCCTGTGAATCCTTAGTGATGGGAAGAAACCATGACCGCGGGGCCTGTTGGCACAACCGTGTCCCAGGATCCTCTGCTGTGAACACTTTAATGAGTCACACATTGTCCACAGAGGAAACACGGCAATTCTCCTACCCTTGTGGGGATGTGAGGATGCCACATCAACAAGCCTTTCTTTGCTTTCCTAACATAAACCTTCTCCTTCTCAAGGAGGTAAATCACTGGCATTTCTCACTCTATGGTTATTTCTCTTGGGAAGGGAGTCACTGGTCATAGCCCGTTTTCTTCTGACACATTCCTAAGCAACCCCAACACCCAGTGTAGAATCCATTTACTGTTTCCCGTATTTGGGATGCGCATTTCCATGTTGACCGTGGGCTGTATGGGCAGGAGCAGCAGCTTTTCGAGCTGCTGCAGAGAGATCAGCCCCCAGAGAAGGAGCTTCCCAGGCCTTGTGATACTTCTTACTCATGACTGAGGGCTGATGTCACCTGTGCGCCAAACTCCCAAAGACGGTTCAACATCTTCGCCTGCTCTTCCAGGCAGGGGAGGAAGATTAAGTGTCATCTTTCTGGGCATCCTGACTCCCAGTTTAGCCACTGGTCAGTGACAAGTCTCTACGAGACCCGGACGCTCCTTTGCTCGGAACTTCACTTTTGGTTCCCAGCTTGCCCTTCCTTGAACACCTCCCCTGGCTCCAGGACCTTAAACCAGGAACACCTGCTGGCTGCCTCTCAAGACACAGGCAGCTGGACATGCCGTGGACAAGGCAGGAACGCCTGAGGCCAGACTGCATGTTCTCGGCCTGAAACAGGTATGTGGACAGGAGGGCAAGCTGCGGTCACCGTGGGCAGGTTGCACGTTTTATTGTGCGTAGAGCAAGCTAAGAAATTAAAGCACCTCAGAATGGTCAAGTCTGTGAATTTCAGATTAGCCCCTTCTTGTTGTCACTGACTATTTCAGAACCTTTTTTCTCATAGAATTGTCTTTGTTTCTGGTTTTGGGGGTTTGTTGTTTGTTTATTTTATTTTATTGTTTTAATGCCCAAGATCACCTCTGCTCAAAGACAGCAAAGAACCGGTTTCAATTGATCATCCCTGACCTTTCTGTGTTCTTCAAATTGAAGAAACAATCCTCTGACCCAAATATTTTTGCATGGGATACGCATTTGCGAAATGTCTTGCCAGAGTCTAGAGAAAATCTTCTTGAGTTGAAAGGGAATAAGTCAAGATGTACAATATGTGCTCAACCGATCCATCTTACTTGTGTATGCAGCTAAATTCACAGAAATGCAGCTCCAGAAGGAGATTTACATGCAGCACACATCTCCACCTCCCCTCGTCTCACTTTGTTTAATCGCAGCCTCAGTCTCCTGACCTGCTCTGGGCTGTGATGGACCCCAGACTGTTAAAATGTTGTTTTTCACATCATAATCTCCCCATTTTATTGAAAGCCTGTGTGACCTAGTTCTAAAAGTTGCATTTAAGCTCCTATTTTTCTGTGGTGATGTTGGATTGTAGAAATGAGGGAGTCTACCAGAACAGAGAAGAAGGTTGAGTGGGTCATAGCAACATTTGTACAAGGCAAGTGTTTTAAGGAGAACCATAAGTCATGGGCTCGGCACCCCAGCAGCGCTTTCAACGCGTATGCGGCAGTGGCACAGGGAGAGGATGGATGCCACACTATTTTCTAAGTGAAAAGAGTTCAGTGTCAGAGAAGAAGGCACAATGTGGGAGCTCACACCATGCCTTGATCCACGTGGTGTTTGGATGTGGTCAACGGAGAGGAACAAACTGGGAAGTGGCACTAGGGCTGGAGTCTCCTGAGGAGCAGGGCCTGAACACGTTCTCAAGGGAGGGGCGACTCCAGGTGGTGTGAGGAGCTGGGGCATGTCCAGCTCGACAGCGGACAGGGCGGGGCTGCAGCAAGGCTTAAGTTACAATCAGGCCGGACACTGAGTCACGTGAAAATGTGCAGAAGTCCTCCAGACTGTCAGGTAGATGGACTGGAGGTACCCCCAAGACCACATCGATTATGAGCATCTCATTTTCTGAGGGAGGCATGAAGAATCAGTGGACTTTGAAGGTGGTAGGTGGCTGTGGGACACAAAGCATTATCTTCCAGGGTTTAGGGACCTGTCCCGTGGTCACGATGTCACGATGAATTCATTCTCGTCAAAGGGACCAGAAGGATCCGTGTCAGGAGGCCTCTCCAGCTGCCACACCCAAAAGTCAGCTTCCTGCACTGGTTTAGGGCCCAGGACATAGTGTTTGGGGGCCCGAGGAGGAGGAGGTCGCACAGAGAGAAGAACGGAAGTGCAGGGGGCACAGTCGGCATTTGGGGGCTGGAAGGGAAGTTTGCTTGCACCTGGAAAGAGAAGAGATTCCTTAGGTCTTGGTGGAAGGAGCGATTATCAGCAGGATTCATTCAGTCCCAACTCCTCCCATGATATCTCTGTAGATTTCACACAATGTCTATTTGCCAATATTTTCCTACGTTAACTAAAAAAATTTGATGATAGTGTTTTGTAGTACAGAAATTTTAAAGTTTTAGAATAAAACATACAAATTGGTTACCATATAACTTCTTAATTTGCAGGTTTGTATGGAAATGTCTTTGTGAAGTAAACTCTGTTAAAATGTTTCTGAAATAGTTTCAAAAATTGCCTAGTTTCTATAGGAATTATCTATAGTTCCCTTAATAAATAATACAAAATTATAGTCTGTATTATTATCTTTAGTATGTATTAGGTTCTTTTCTATGCTTTTTAAGAAATGTCTCATTAATATTCAGGATTACTTTTGTTTCTTTTGCTATGTAAAATATTATTTTTATTTTGCATAAGTTTTATTTTCTGGTATTTTTCTAACTTGTCGACCTTAATTTTGTTTCTTATGTTGCTTAAAACAAGTGTTAAAACTGTAAATATTCTTATATCTTAATATTTGCAGTTTTATTTAATTATGAATTGAATAATGTCCAATTGAAATTTTGGGATCCTCTTTCCCCGAACTTTCTATTATTCATTCAGTTTTACAGCATTGAGTTAGAAAATATACCAAGTAAAACTTCTATTCTGTATGGAATCAGAGTTTTCGTTAAAGCTGCATATCTGGTCAATGACACACACTTCACATCACCAGCATGTCTGGTTTCTATGTGTTTATTTTACGTTACTTGCTGCCTGAATGTTTAATAGTGAGGTGTCTCCGTTGTGGATTTTGTGACACACAGCTATAAAGGAACTGTGAGATTATCACCTTATCCTGGCTGTCAGCTTTCATAGGGTTCAGCCTGCAGCTTTGGCTTCAACAGAATTTACCAACCGTGAAACTGTAGGAGATACTATGTTTTGACTTTTCACATCGTTTTTCGTAATAATTCTTTCTCTTTCCACATCGTTTTTCTTAATAATTCTTTCTCTTTCCTTTCCTGGCATTCTGTACTAGTTACTCAAGTATTCTCTTTATTCAGCTCGCTCTTTCACTTCCTAAAGATAATTTAGGATGCCACCCTTGTGTATTTCCTTGGTGTATTACATAGTTCAGCCAGTCCCTCTTTTAAATCAACTGCTCTCTTGAACCATTTGCTTTAGTAGCTCTGGGTTGTCATAAATGTTTTGAGAGTGTCGGGATATTTCCCCTGCCCAAATAGTTACACTGTTTCTTGGAGAAATTCTCCTTCAAGTGTGTGATCCTCACTTAAGCTGTGTTTCTTAGAGCCCTCTCCTTTCTTCTTTGTCTTTTTCTTTGGCCTTCCTTTTGTGTGACAGATTTTGAAATGTGTATGACCCAGGTCCAGTTTTGAGTCGTTCTTACATGCCCTGGTCTTTCGGGGTAGACTGTGATCAGGCGTGTCTTTTCCCAAATGTACCATGGCCATTTGTTTCTCCTTTTCTTTGTTTTTCTCCCGGGTGATGGCTTGGGCGTGGATTTTTAGAATGTGAACCTGAGAGTCACATGTTGGTAATCTTCAGTCTGTGTTCTGCCCTTCAAGCCCTGGGAGGGAAAGTACAGTGCATTCGGGAAGGCTCACTCAAATGCCATCTTTCCAGTCACTTTCCCCAATAACAGTGTCTCTGCCCTGGAACCGTGTCCAGGTCCACGTGGCACTCAGCCCTGTCCCTCACCTGTGGCTAGGGAATCTTCCAGTCATGAGGCCGTCTTCCACATGGATGCCATCAACAGTGGGCATTTAGTTTTCCCTGACCTGCTACATTTTACACCTTGTTTCTCCAAGATGAGTGACGTACAGGATGGTGCTCAGAGAAGAAGGTTTCACTCTCTCTTCGTGTGTTTTTTGTTAAGTTTCAACATACCAGGCACGTGATGTGTGTCACATGTGACTAGGTTAGAGACCTTCCATAGATTTAGGACTGTTCCTGGTGGAATGGTTCCTTTCTAGTTCCTGTTCTTGGTGTTCACGCCGTTAGTTTTAAAGAGAGAAGTTGTGGAAATACTGCATTCATTGTCAATGTTTATATCTTAAAAAGGTTTCCGTAGAACGTATTTCAAACCTTTCCTGCTTAATAATGTAGATGTTCTTAATGAGCAATGAGGATACTTTGCTTGCTTGAAAAAGTTGCTGTTATTAAACAAGTCCAAGCTCAGTGTTATCTGTAAGTGGAATTAATTACTGTGCGTGAACTCTGCAGAGCACCTCTGGAAGGTGCTGGGCACGGCTCCTGTTCTCTGAGTCCACTCAGGGCCGTGCACTGTGAACTGGCCACGGGTCAGAATGAAATCAGAGGAACTGGGCCAATATTGTTCACCGTGAAAATAAAGAGGCAGTGATTTGGGGGCCACCAACTATTGACGGGGGACACTTTGCAGGGCAGTGACATGCAGTGACAAAGAGAGAACTAATTATGGTTAATGCTGCACAGTGTTTACTTCAAAATAAGAAATTTGAAAAGGAAACATTTGTTTTTGCGATAGACATGCATTTGCGTTAGTGATAGACCTAAAATGTGTGAGGCTGCTTACTGGGAAAGAACGAGGGGAAAGGACAAAATCCTGATGAGAACGTTGCAGAGTGTTTCATTTTGTAATGAGAAGATTGGGGTGGAGTTCATCAAAACCAGGAAGAGCGCCGTGTGTGGCCACAACTCGTAGCTACCACAGGACAAACCCCTCTCACTCCTACACTTTCAACATGCAGCCAGGTTCAAACAGAAGCAGGATCACGTGAGTCTGAGCAGCCCCAGTTTGGAGGAAGACGGGTCAGCCCTCCTCACACACTCATATGGTAACCAAGCCTACCACCCACTGGTTGACTAGAGATGTGGGAGTCTGCAGGGAGACTGAAAGAGGTTAAACGAGGGATGTAATATGTGGACTGCTGAGCAATTGTTGAGAGGCTACTGTGTGTGAACACACTCAGGGCAAGGGGCTGCAAATTCACATCATATGTGACCTCTGGCCTCACGAATCTCACAATGTACATGTGTACAGAGACACGTACACAGCTTAGTCAAATAAAAAAGTAATCCCTTAGCGAGGTTCCCATATAACCAAGAACAAAGGCTTGCAAGCAAATGATACTGAAGACCAATTTTTACTGAGGGAAGTTTCCTTGGTAAGTGTGGGGATAAAGGATGGACTGGCCTTTTTATAATGAAGCTATAATTACTAGCTTCGGAGTAGTATCTTTGCATAAATCAGATGTAACATCAGTAATGGAAACAAACATCCCCTTAAGTACTTGCCTCCGAAACAGGAAATACATTTTGCATCCACTCTCTGAACTGATGATAAAATGCAAATGATTCCAGGGGAAAAAAAACCTAAAATCATATGGATACATTTAATTTCCTAAAAACTGGTTTTGGAACATGGAGGATCCTGGACCTCTGAAAAAAAGAGTAAGCAAAAAATAAAACAAACACACACTGAGGGAAGGAAGGAGAAAGAAAGTGCAGAACTACCTGGAGCATGGGGTCTGCTATAAGGAATAGATTCAAGTGTTGCCTTAAACACTTTCTTAGTGTATGAGTCTTTGACTGGGTCACATAAGCTCTCAGGAGTAGATTTTTAATGAATGCCAATCAAATCTGGCATATCGCAGAAAGGTAAACAATACTAATTTCTACTCTTTCTGGGCGCTGACAAATGATTTATTCCCCTTTCATTGAAGATTGCTTAAATAAAACCTCAGCCTTTTATTCTCTAGTTGGAATTAAATGAGTTTCCGCCTTTTCTGTAACCAGAGAGATGTAACATAAAGGGGTAAAATTGGTTGGATGGAAATGATGGCTTCATTTATTTCCTACAACAGATGGTGGTGCCCTTTTTTTTTTTTACAGCTTTCTTGAGGTATAACTGATACACAAAAAACTGCTAAGCTGTTTCATGTGTACCAATGATGAGTCCAGACATGTGCACATGCCAGTAAGACCATAACCACAAAAAAGGTAATCATTCTATCCACCACCTCCAAAGCTTCCGTGTGTCCTTTCCTCTGTGTGTGTGTGAGGGAAGAACACATCACATTTTCTTTTTTAACACACTTAAATTGAATATATTGTTTCATATAGGCAATACGTTGGAGCACAGCTCTCTAGAACTGGTTCATCTTGTAGAGCTGTAATTTACAACCCTGAGCCACTCTCCATTTCCCTTCCTCCCATCTTCGGTTACCACCATTCCCTTCTCTGCTTCTATAAGTCTGACTATTTTACATACTTAATATAAGGGGCACATTTGTCCTTCTCTGGCTTGTTTTACTTATAATAATGCCCTTAAGGTCCATCCATTTTGTTGCATAATGCAGGATTCATTTCTTTTTTAAGACTGAATAATATTCCATTAATATTCTAATAGCATGCTATTAATTATGCTGAATGATATACCACATCTTCTTTATTCACTCATCCATAGGGGGACACTTAGACTGGCTATTATAATAATGCTGCAATTGACACAGGAATGAGTAGATCTCTTGGAGATGCTGATTTCAATTTTTCGGAATTTATACCCAGAGCTGGGATTGTTCGATCATATGGTAGTTCTATTTTCAATTTTTCAGGCCTGTTGATTCTGTTTTCCACAGTGGCTGTCATTTTACCTTCTTGTCAATGCTGCACAGGATGCTAATTTCTCCACAGTCTCACCCACCCTTGCTGTCTTTTATTTTCTGGGAGCTGCCATCCCAGCAGATGTGAGCTGGTAACTCATGGCAGTTTCATTTACATTTCCCTGATGATTGGTGATGTTGAGCACCTTTTCATGTACCTCTTGGATAGTCCTATGTTTTGTTTGGAGAAATGTCTGTTCAAGTGCCCACTTCTTAATTGGGTTTTCTGTTTTTTTGCTGCTGAGTTTTTGGAATTCCTAATATATTTTGGATATTATCATCTTACTGGTTATGATTTACAAATATTTTATCCCATTTCCTAAATTTTGCTTTTGTTGCCTGTGGTTTTGGTGTCATATCCATAAAATCATTGCCAAGACCAACGTCAGGAAGCCTTCCTCCATATTTCCTCTAGGAGTTCAAGTTTCACATCTTACACAGAGTCTTCAGTGCACTTTCAGTTCATTTATGTGTATGGTGAAAGCCAGGGATCCAATTTCATCCTTTCGTACAGTGATATTCAGTTTTCCCGACCATTCATTAAAGAGTCTAGCTTTTCCCTACTGGGTACTGTTCACGCCTTTGTGGAAGATCAGTGGGCTGTATATGAGTGCGTTCATCATCTCTATTCTGCTCCATTGGACTCTATGTTTACTTTATGCCAATACCATACTCTTTTAATTACTGTGGCTTGATGATGGTGTTTTTAATGTGTCTGCCCTTCTCTGCCTGGAGAGCATCAGAGGACAGCTAAGACACTGAGAGGGTGTGCACTACACTTATTTAGAATGCACACAATGGGAAACGAGACGTATTGAAGTCACTAGTTGTAAAGACATAGGTTCTAAGCATTGAACATAGAATAATTTGGAGGGAGGTGATGTCACTCATTTGACCTTATGTAAAATGTCATCTTTCTCAGTTACGACTCAGGTTTCTGGAACATACTGTGCACATGGCGATGGAGAGGAGTACCAATGACAGCAGCCTGACAGGCTTTATCCTGTTGGGGTTTTCTGATTATCCTCAGTTACAGGAGCCTCTATTCGTGGTCATCTTGATCTTGTATTTACTAACCATTGTGGGGAACACCACCATCATTCTGGTATCTCATGTGGAGCCCAAGCTTCATACACCAATGTATTTCTTCCTTTCTCATCTCTCCTTCCTGGACCTCTGCTTTACCAGCAGTGTTATTCCCCAGCTTCTGGTAAACTTGTGGGATCCCATGAAAGCCATCACCTATGGTGGTTGCGTGGTTCAGCTCTATGTCTCCCTTGCCCTAGGCTCTACTGACTGTGTCCTCCTGGCTGTGATGTCCTACGATCGCTATGTCGCCATCTGCCACCCCCTCCAGTACACTGCCTTGATGCATCCATGTCTCTGCATAGCTCTGGCAACTTTGGCATGGCTCAGTGGAGTGGCCACCACCCTCATACAATCCACTTTCACCCTGCAGCTCCCCTTCTGTGGGCATCGCCAAGTGGATCACTTCATCTGTGAAGTCCCTGTGCTCATCAAGTTGGCCTGTGTGGACACCACTTTCAATGAGGCTGAGCTCTTTGTGGCTAGTGTTCTGTTCCTTATAGTGCCTGTCTCCTTCATCTTGGTCTCCTATGGCTACATTGCCCAGGCAGTTTTGAAGATCAAGTCAACCACTGGAAGAAGGAAAGCATTTGGGACCTGTTCCTCCCACCTGATGGTTGTCACCATCTTCTATGGAACCATCACCTTCATGTATCTGCAGCCGGCCAAGAGTAGATCCAAGGACCAGGGGAAGTTTGTCTCCCTCTGCTACACTGTGGTCACCCCCATGCTCAACCCTCTTATCTATACTCTGAGGAACAAAGAGGTTAAGGGGGCACTGAGGAAAGTTCTTGGGAAGATTCTGGGAGAAAATTTTACATGACTACAGGAAAAAATTTTGAAGTTCTAGCGCAATGAACATCTCTTATTTTGTGGTTAAAAAAACCAAATAACATCTTTTGATAGGAGCCCGTTTGGGTAATTTTCTTCTGATTACTTATTTATACAACATTCTGTAACATACTAGCTTTGCTATTACCCAGTAGTAACATAAAGTAAATCCTTTGGTTATCTATTTTTCAATGTTTTTTTCTCCAAAATATGTTATATATGCATCAGATCTGAGACTCCTTTAAATAAATGCTTTCCCAGATTAAGACAAACATGAAAATATTCCAGGAATGTTTGAAAACAGTCGTCTTCTTTTTCCCTCATTTGTGAACAACACATTCAGTCCCTCAGCCTTCCTGCATCTCTAGGTTGACTTATGGCTGACTTCTCTGTAAGGATGCGCCTGAGATGGAGGAAACTTAGGCAAGCTGTCATGAGGCAAATTCTTCCATTTCATCCTACACTCTATCCACATAGAATGTGGTAGACCTGTGTAGAGCTGCATAAACCACATGGGGACAAAAGCCACACGTTAAGGGTGGAGGGTTACGCAGAAGGAAAGAGCCTCATTCTACTATTTTGTAGTTGAACAGATGAGCCAGTTGAACTGCCTAACACTGGAGTCTGATTCCAAAGACAAAGCACAGCTACGGAATATTCTGTGGATTTCAAGGACATATAAAGAAAAACATTTATTGTTGTTAGTATAACCCTACATTTCTACAGATAAAAACATATTTGACTACTTGGAGATTTATTTACCAGATGAATACTTAATCAAACTCACTTCATTGTTTGTGCTTTAATACTGATTTATTTCCCATGACTTCACTCTAATGGCCTTGACCTATAACGTCCTCCTTCTGGAAATGAGGAACTTTCGCATTTTTAGATTATTTTCTAATGGTTTCAATGGTAGTTTAAAAACCACAATAGATCTCTCTACATTGAAAAAAATGTATGTGATACCACATTGGTGAATGTACTTGATAGTAAAGTATAAGTGTATCTAGATGTTACTAGCAAACCTATATTAAAATATCTCAAAAAACCTGCATCCCTTCAACAAATATGTATACTTCAAATCTATCAAGTATTTGTATTTTTACTTCTCAAGCGGATTGATTTTAGACACTGTGGAAGAAGGTACCTTAACATAAGCTCTTACGCTTTTCTTCTCTGTAGTTGAAGGAACACTTTCTCAAGAGCTACTTTCATTTCTTTGTTCCTCAGACAATAGATGAGAGGATTCAAGGTGGGTGTGATGATGGAGTAAAACACAGCAGCCAGCCGCGCTTGGATGGGAGAATAGTCAGAGGTAGGTCTCAGGTACAGGGAACTCCCAGTTCCATAAAACAGGAGAACAGTGGTCAGGTGAGAAGAGCAAGTGGAGAAGGCTTTCCAGCGGCCCTGCACCTGCTGCATCTTGGCGATGGTGGAGATGATGCGAAGGTACGAGAGCAGGGTGAGAACACAGGCTCCCAGGATGATGCAGCTGGTATAAATGAAACTCACTTCTTCATTTGTGTGATAGTCAACACAGGAGAGCCTCATGACAGGAGGTATGTCACAGAAAAAGTGATCGATGACATTCGGTCCACAGAAAGGCAGGGAGAAGGTGTTGATGGCATGGAAGATGGAATAGAGAGCCCCACAAATCCAGGCGGTGGAAACCAGCTCCCAGCAGAGCTTCCTGCTCATTGTGACCCCATACACAAGGGGCCTATAGATGGCCATGCAGCGGTCATAGGCCATGGTCGTGAGCAGGAAGCACTCGGTGGCTGCCAGGGTGAAAAAGGAGTAGAGCTGGACAGCACACTCTAGGAAGGAAATCTCCTGAGAACCCAGGATGGCATTGACAATGGCCTTGGGCATGGTGACTGAGGTGTAGCACACATCCAGAAAGGACAGACTCTTTAGGAAGAAATACATGGGTGTATGGAGGTGGCCGTCCTTGGTAATCACTGTGATGACAGCAATATTCGCCAGGACCCCAAAGGCGTAGGTGACCAGGAGACAGCCGGTGCAGACAGCATTCACAGTGGGGTCATCTGAGAAACTCTTTAGGATAAATCGTGCCACGGTGCTCTGATTCCCCATCTCAGCAACATGGGCAGAAATGAAAAAGGGAAGGTGTGTTTAGCTTACATGGCGTGAGGTCTGATGCATCAAGCTGGCAATTCTTGGGAACTGTAATTCTTTCCTTCAAAAATACATTTCAGCCACTTTTCAGCAGTCTATATGCATATTTAAATAGAATCATTTATTAATGAATAGAGAAAAAGTCTAGCCCAGATGTAAATAAGCACAATTTGAACTAATTAGAACTGCTAGCTCTATTTAGTATTAAGTTCACTCTTGAAACATTTTGATTATTTTTCTAACTACAGTCCATCTGATACTTAAATTGCTACAGAGGATAGGCATTGTAAGACACAATATAGCTGGTGTCCTTTTTCATGACAACTCCTTGTTTTCATTTGGGCCAGTCACACCTACAATCTTCTTCCTTTCTTCAAATTCCATGCCATTTTTTTAGTCTTTTCTTTCTTAACTGACAGATAGAAATTCTAACTTTGGCTAGCCATTGGCATATGTGGATAGATGAACTTAGAGCTATACCCCAAGTTCAATTTTAAATTCCTAAAAATTCAATGTCTGTTAATTTGAACATTTATTGTTTCATGCCATTTAGGCAGATAAGTGTATTTCAATAAGTTATACAACTGAGTTTGTGTATACGTATTTATGAATACACATACAAGTATATAAACATGTACGTATATATAAATGCTTAAATATGTATAAATGCATAAATTTATGTATATGCACTCTTCACTGCTCATTTGCCCCTCTAGCCAAATATTCAATTAAGGAGTTATGGAACATTTTCATCTCTCTTCTCTTTCCCATATCAGCATAGATACAAACCCCAATTCTTTGAGACATCAGACCTAACAAGAATCTCTTTTATGATTAAAAGAGAGAGAGATGATATCTCAGTAAACTAGGAATAGAGAGGAACTTCCTTAACTTGATAAAGAATATCTACAAAAAACCTGCAGTTAAAGTCATTCTTAATGCTGAGAGTCTTGAACTTTTCCCCGTCAGATCAGGAACATGGCAAGGATGTCCTATCCCACCACTGCTTTCCGACACCACACTGGAAGTCCTAGCCAATGCAATAAGACAAGAAATACAAGACATACAGATTGTGAGGGAAGAAATAAAACTGTGTTTGTTTGCTGATGACATAATCATCTATGTGGAAAGTCAAAAAGAAGTAACAAAAAACTGTTACTAACAAGTGATTATGACGAGGATAAATGCAGGATAAATGATAATATACAACATCAATCACTTTCCTACATGCCAGAAATGAGCAAGGGGATTTGAAATTAAAATCAAGGTACCATTAAAATTAGCACCCCAGAAGTGAAATACTTGGAGATAAATGAAACAAAATATGTATAAGATCTATATGAGAAAAACTGCAAAATTCTGATGAAGGAAATCAGAGAACCACACAATTGAAGAGATTTGTCATATTCATGGATAGGAAGATTCAATATTGTCAAGATGTTAGTTTTTTCCAAATTGATCTGTAGATTCAATGCAATCCCGATCAAAAGCCAAGCAAGTTATTTTATGGGTTTTTCCAATGGTCCTAAAGTTAATTGGAGAGGCAAAACACCCAGAACAGCCAACCAATATTGAAGGAGGAAGAATAAAATTAGAGGACCAAAACTACCTGACTCTGAGACTTGATGCAAAGCTACCATAATTAAGACAGTGCAGCCAATGAATTGGCAAATAGATCAATGGAAAAGAATAGAGTACCCAGAAATAGATCCACATAAATATAGTCAATCCTTTGACAAAGGAGCAAAAACAATACAATGGAGAAGAGAAAGTCTTTTCAACAGATGGTGCTGGAACAATTGGACATCCACAAGCAAAAAGTGAATCTAAAAACACTGACCTTATACCATTCAAAACAATGAACTCAAAATGGATCATAGACCTAAATATGAAACACAAAAGTGTAAATCTCCTAGAAGATAATCTAGGAGAGAACCTAGATGACTTTGAGTTTGGCAATGCCTTTTTTAGACATAAAACCAAAGGCATGACCAATGAAAAAAGTAATTGACCAGATGGACCTCACCAAGACTAAAAACATCTACTCTGCAAAAGACACAGTCAAGAAAATGAAAAAATAGGGCTTACAGACTGAATGTCGCTCTCCTCCTAAAATTCATATGTTGAAACCTAATCCCCAATAGGATGATGTTTGGAGCTGGGGCCTTTGGGAGGTGCTTAGGTCATGAGAACACAGGCCTCATTAAAGGAATTAGAGTCCTTATAAAGAGACCCCTCACCAGGGACTGAATCTGCCAGCTCCTTGATCTTGGACTTGCCACCTTCCCAAACTGTGAGAAATAAATGTTTGTTACTTAAGCCACCCAGTTTATGGTATGTTTGTTATAGCAACTAGAATGAAGTAAGACAAAAAACCAGAAGCTGGGAGAAAATACTTCCAAAAGACACATCTAATAAAGGATTGCTATCCAAAATATACAAAGAATGACTAAAACTCAACAATAAGAAAAGAAACAACCTTATTATAAAATGAGCCAAGGACTTCAAAAACACCTCACCAAAGAAGATGTACAGATGACCAAAAAGCACATGAAAAAATCCTCCACATCATAAGTCATCAGAAAAATGTAAATATAAACAGTGAAATACCACTACAAACCTATCAGAATGGCCAAAATCCAGAACACTGACAACACCAAATGCTGCTGGGGATGTGGAGCAACAGGAACTCTCATTCATTGCTGGTGAGAATGTAAAATGGTGCAGCCACTTTGGAAGACAGTTTGATGGTTTCTTTAAAAACTAAATATATTCTTAGCATACAATTCAGTAATCACACTCCTTGGTATTTACCCAAAGGAGTTGAAAACATGTCCAAACAAAACCTGCACACAGATGTTTATAGCAACTTCATTCATGATTGCCCAAAGTTGAAAGCAACCAGGGTGTCCTTCAGTAGATGAGTGACAAACTATGGCACACTCAGGCAATGGACTAGCATTCAGCACGAAAAAGAAATGAGCTGTCAAACCACGAAAAAACATGCAGCCAACTTACATGCATATTGCTAAGAGAAAGAAGTCAATCTGAAAAGGCTCCATAGTGTATGATTGCAACTGCATCACATTCTGGAAAAGCCAGATCTATGGAGACAGTAAAAAGCTCTGCAGGAGCCAGGGGTCTTGGTTGGAGTGATGGATAGGTAGAGCACAGGGGATGAGGGGCTGTAAAAATACTCTGTATCATGCTATCATGTGAATACAGGACGTTATACATTGGTCTAAACCCATAAAATATAGAACATCAAGAGTGAACCATAGTGTAAACGTGGACACTGACAGGTGATAATGTTTCAGTGCAGGTTCATTGCTTGTAACAAATGTACCACTGTGGTGTGGGATGTTAATAGATGGAGGAGGTTGTGCATGATGTGGGGGCAAGGGGAAGATGGGAACTCCCCGTAGCTTCTTTTCAATATTGCTGTCAATCCTACTGATCTAAAAAGTAAAGTTTATTAGCTAAAAAAGGAAAAAAAAGGAAAAAATTTTAAATGAGAGAAAATGTCTTGGGGCTGTTTTTCACTGGCAATTGGTCTGAACCTCAGGATTCAGGTGCCTTCGCTTTTTTCTGACTTTTTCTCTGCATCTTGATTAGGGGAGGGAGTCATGACATCAATGGAGTCACACGTCCAAGTAAGAGTGGGTTCAACTCTGTACTGCAACACTTACATCGGCACCTCAGAGGTATTCCTTCTAAGCCGAAGTCATTATTAAGCATTGCTATTATCATACTTCGGGGGGAAATGCTGTTATTGTACTTCTGGGGGAAATTGTCGTTACTACTGGACTTGTACAGCCATATTGATGGAACAGTCACACTCAGCCCAGGCGTCTCCTTGTCTTCCCTGCTAATTATGTCAGAGATGCTGCCACTTTCTCAACGTGAAGCTTTCTGGAGCTGGCAATAATCAGCTTTCTAGTTATATCTGGTCATCTTCTTTTTGACCCTGAAAATCATTCTGAAAACTTATCAGTTTTTCTCGTCCCAGCCCCGTCCATCACCCCCAGTTTGGTTCCAGGTGCTCAGTATCTTTTCCCAAAACTTGAACCCTCTGGAATCTGCAGACATGCCTCATGCCTGTTCCTCAACCATCACACTCCACTCTTACCATGATATCAGGAATCAGCTCTCTTCCAAGAGCCATTGTCCCCTGGCGACCACATCTCCAGTCCCTTCAAATGGGACAGTATTGATGACAGAACATTAAAGGCTCATCTTGAGCCTTCACCTCCATGTGATCGTGTAATTTAACATTGTCTCCTTCTGGAACGTCTGGCTCATCAGAGGGTGCAGAGCTATCGTGAGGGAGTGGGGCTGGAGGAGTCTCAAACTGTAAGCTGTGCAGGGTCACTACATTCTTCCACTCACTGGACTCACATGTTGCATAAATTATTTTATCTTCAATTCATTCTATGAGTTAAATGGTACTGCTCCCATTTTACAATAAGAAAATAAAAGTTCCCAAAGTTTGAGAACTTCCCACGGTCAAAATCAAGTTTAATGATCTATAAAGTTTCAGTAACGCCAGAAGAACAAACTCTAGGGCTCTGCCGTGCACCACAGCTGACAGCAGAGTGCTGTGCATTCATAGTCCTGTCCACCACAGCTGACAGCAGAGTACTGTGCACTCATAGTCCTGTCCACCACAGCTGACAGCAGAGTACTGTGCACTCATAGTCCTGTCCACCACAGCTGACAGCAGAGTACTGTGCATTTATAGTCCTGTCCACCATAGCTGACAACAGAGTACTGTGCATTCATAGTCCTGTCCACTGGCAGATCCCAAGTGCTGTGGGCACACACACAACACAAGGACACAAGGAATCTTTTGCAGCTGATGGGTATATGTATTACCTTGATCATGGCGATGGTGTTACGAGTACTTGTATATGTCTAAATCCATCAAGTTGTGTACATTAAACCTGAAATTTTTGGCATACAAATTATACTTCAATAAAGATCTTTAAAAAATTTAATGAAATTATGTATGCCCTCAACAGTCCACAAGCTTTAAGACCTCTGAACAATTCCTAGTGTTGCCTGAATGTTCTGTCCCCTTCCTGCCATCTGTTTTCTTAGAGGGATCCTTTTAAATTTTTTTTTAGGTGAAACCCCTTGTAAAGGCAGGGCTGTGTGTATCCTTGAACCCTTGTTGGATCCAATCCTCCATCTTTCTCACTTCTGACGTAAGTGACTGTGGATGTGTAACTCATACATCTTCCCATCTCCTTCCTGGAAGTCAGCACCACTTCTCCCAGTCTTAAAATCAAGGATGTTTGTGTGTCGATTTGTTTCTGAGCTTCCTCTGGTAAAGGTATGACTGTTGCTTTTGTTGATTAAAATTGTAATTTACCATTATTTTGTGTAACATATTTCCCCAAACCTGACTTACTCTGGGGAAAATATCCCCTCTGAACTATTTCTACTTAAAACTCTCAGCATTGAAATTACATTTTATCTTATGTTCTTTCCTCATAGCCAAAACTGTGTCTAATGAGGAATAGGTGATGTATACCTAACTGTTGACTTAGGGAATATTAGGATCACCAGTTTATTGTTTTAAAAGCAAGTTTAAATCAACAAAACTTTTCACAGCTTGATATCAATATATCATCTTATTTCTTCCATATAACTTGTAAGATACTGGCATCTCATTGTTATATTATAGAGCTATTCATTTTCGTTGCATATGTACATTTTACCTAACTCTTGACAATTGGAGCAGCACACAGTCCATCAAAAGCACATCATACCTGAAGGAAAGCGTTTGAACCGGATTCAGGAGAGCCTTTGTAGTCAACCTGAAGGAACTGACCTACCATGTATTCGAGGCAAGATCATGAAGAGTTCTGGGAATCAAGTATTGATGAGACTGGTCTTATCTTGAGTGGCTCCAGAATTTAAGTGATAAAGTAAAGGAGATGTGGGAGGAGAATGGATTTTGCATATGTGTCCAGGCCCCCTGGGCACCAGCACCAGTCCTCATGCTCCCGAGGACGATGCAGAGCTCCCTGCTGCAGACAGTCTGCTGGGAACCAACTGGAACATATTCCCAAGGTGAAATTTCAAGGGATGCATGCATGCTCCATATTAGGTGGTTTGACATGTAAATATGGTGCTCTTTGCTGAACTTTCCTAATCATGCACACCATGTAACCATAGAAATGGAAGTGTACCAGACTCTAACATGTTGATGACTCACCGGGGAGCTTGTTCAAATGTGGCTTCTCTTTAGTAGGTCAGGGTGTGCCCTGAGACACTACTTTTCTAAAAGTCCCAGTGGACGCAGATGCTGCTGGTCTGAGGACTCACAAAGTGATGGGCAACAGAGCACAGCTTGCTTTCTAGAGATGGGCGTCAGTGTCCTTATTAACACGGTGTGTTTTCCATGTATCCATGCTTTCAAAACTGAAGACAAACCTCTTTTAGGACATGAAATACATCTCATACTCTGAAAGACACACCAAATTCCAGCATTTAGCTTTGTAGCAGACTAAGTAAACAAACTCAGATTTATCAAGTGTGGGAGTGCAATGCCTGCAATATATTTCAATGTGATTCAGTGTGGCTTTTAATCCGTCAGCCTAAAATAAGAAGGCAATGGGAGATGAAAAGTGACCCGATGATGCCATGCAGGAGTGTGGTCCCTAAACGACATTGTACAGAAAGATGTCTAACGTAATGCATAGTTAGCAATCCTGTATTATATACTTGAAAGTTCCTAAGAGAGTTGATCTCAAATGTCTCACCACAAAAAAGCAATGGTAATTCGGCGATGTGAGGGAGGTCTTAGCTAAACTTATGGTGGTAATCATATTGCAATGCATACCTGTATCAAGTCATCACGTCGTACACTGTAAAGTTACATGATGATATATTTCAATTATATCTTAATAAAGCTAGGGAAATAAGAAACACAAATTAAATCAAGAGAATTGGTTGGGTTGAGTTGGTTTGCGTCTTTTTTAAAGTTTTTTAGTGGCAAAGAATGCGGAAACATATCACCATAGAGTCAGCTCTGCAACAGACGAACACAGCAGAATAGTGGGTTACAGGTGCCGCCTCGGCTCTCCCACAGTTCTCACAGAATGATGATTGCTCAGTGATGACACCCATTTGGTGACATTTCAAGTCTTTGTTAGTAACATTGTTTTGCCTTTCTAATTATTTTAGTATACCTCTTGACACTCGAGTATTTGAGAGACTGCTCCATGGTTTCCTGATCATCAAGCAAGAGTGATCAGGTAGAAAATAAATTGAAGCACATTCCTGACCTTTGACTATGAGGTTGGTTGAATCCAACGTCAATTCTCTGGGGTCCCCAGTTTTATCCTGTATCAGAGTAGGATGAATCTCCACATTTGCCAAAATGTTAATCTACACTCTCCCCGTGAACTGAGCATTCAAGCAGGTTTAATCTTCTCTACTGATCTTTCAACATGAACTGCTTGATCTAACATCACCACACACCTATTTCTTAGCAAAGATATGCAGGATCAATTCATCGAATGTCATCTGAGCATAAATATTTTTGAGGGAAACTGAGCACAAAGCACTTGATTCCTACAGGTGGCAAGATGTACCTCAGGAGTCATTCCACCATTTTACTTTTGAGCATCATCCCGGAAGCTCGTAACTGCAACATCTCTACTTCTCTTCAGAAACAACCAATATTCTTTCCAATGTGCAAACATTTACAGTTTACAGAACCACTGGATATCCTCTAATTTATTTTGAGCTCTCTGAGTTCTTTTTCTTTTTTTTCTTTAATTATTTTATTGAGGTCATGTTGGCTTATAACATTGTATAAATTTCAGGTATCCTTTGTATTAATTTACACATGTGACCACTTCCTTACTCTCAGCAACCACTTTGAGGAAAAGAATGTCTCCTCACTATGCACCAAAACTGAGCAGATGTATATCACGTGACCAATGAATTCCACTCTTTGTTCTATATACCTCAGAAATGCACATCTGTTCACAAAAAAGGATGTGCAAGAATGCTCATAATGACACACTCTTATAGCCTCAAAGTGGAATTCCCAACTGACCCTCAAGAGTAGAATGGATGAATAAATTAAGGTGTTTGGGTTTTTTGCATTAGAATACCACACAGTGATTAAAAAAAAAAAAAAAGAGCCACCACACTGGACTTTTATAGGAAAGCGCATCTTGCAAATAGAGGCCACAACAGGGATGAATCTCACATACAAAGTAAGGCAGATGCGGATGAGGACATAAGGACATAAGGATGGATTTATCAGTCAGGAAAGTGACTACTCTTGGGAGCATAATGACTAGAAGGAGTCAGGAGGGACATCTGAGTCTCTGTTCATGTTCTTTTCCTTTTTTTCTTTAGTTATTTTATTGAGGTCATACGGGCTTATAACATTGTATACATTTCAGGTGTACATTATTATATTTCAGTTTCTGTGTAGACCGCATCATATTCACCACCAGTAGTCTAGTTTTTATCTGTCACCATACACCTGTGCCCCTGTTGTCCGCAACCACAAAGGGCAAGGAATGACAGGCACCGCCAAGGCTACTTGGTTGTTTAAGAAATCAAAGTTTATTGATAAAGGGAAACAGAACGAGGAGAACAACAAGTCGGTACTTACAACATCCACACCACAATCAGCCAGGGACGTCCCAATAGTTTGTATGGTGGGTGGGAGTGCCGATTGTCTGGGTCTGAGGCAAAGTGTCCTTTCCTCAGTGAGACTTCCAATTGTTCTATGCTGTGACTCCCTTTTATCCTAAGGTTTCTCTAGGTTCTGACTCAGGGTTTCAGACATTTGGATACTTTGAGTTATTTCTTCTTGTTCCCACGGATGGGGTGCTTCTATCTTTTTTGCTCCCACGGATAGGATGTTTCTAAAGTCTAGTCAGGTACCCGTCAGGGTGGCCAGCCCAGACAAGGAACATGACGCAGGACATATTCTTTGTAACTTGTGCCTTAGAGTAAGGGCAGAAGTGGCCATCTTTGGCCCCGAGCCCAGACACATTCCTTCGTGTAGGGCCCAGGCCCAGTGTCCTTGGAAGGCGGGGAGGTCAATGAACTCTGTACAGCCCCTTTACCCCTTTTGCCTTCTCCCTACCCCCTTTCATTCTGATAACCATTAATCTGTTCTCTTTATCCATATGTTTGATTGTTTGTTTAGCTTCCACATATGAGAGAAATCATATGGTATTTACTTTCTCCATATGACTTATTTCACTTAGCATAATACTCTCAAGATCCATCCATGTTGTCACAAATCACACCATTTTGTCTTTTTTATGGCTGAGTAGTATTCCATTCATATATATATACACATACCACATCTTCTTTATCCATTCATCCAGTGATGGGCATTTGGGTTGTTTCCACATCTTGGCTACTGTCAGTTATGCTGAGATGAACATAGGGGTGCATATATCTTTTTGAGTTATTGATTTCATGTTTTTTGGATAAATATCCAGTAGTAGAATAGCTGGATCCTATGGTAGCTCTATTTTTAATTTTTTGAGGAATCTCCATACTGTTTTCCATAATGGCTGCACAAGTGTACACTCCCACTAGCAGTGTATGAGGGTTCTCTTTTCTCCACATTCTCTCCAACACTTGCTATTTCTTGTCTTGTTAATTATAGCCATTCTAACAGGTGTGAGATGATATCTCAGTAGTTTTGATTTGCATTTCTCTCATAATTAGTAATGTTGAACATCTTTTCATGTGCCTGTTGGCCATCTCTATAATTCTTTGTTTCCCAACATGTGACCTATTTTTGATAATGTTCCAATGCACTTGAGAAGAATGTGTATTCTGCTGGTTTTGGGTGGAGTGTTCTCTCTATGTATCTATTAAGTCCATGTGGTCTAGAGTTTCATTTAAGGCCAAAGTTTCCTTCTTGACTCTCTGTCTGGGTGATCTATCCATTGATGTAAGTGGAGTGTTAAAGTCTCCTACTGCTATTGTGTTCTGTCAATTTCTCCCTGGAGGTCTGTTAATAGATGTTTTATATACTTTGGTGCTCTTGTGCTAGGCACATATATATTCATAAGTGTTTAATCATTGCACATTGACCATTTTTGTCTCTTATTATCTTTTTTCTCTTGAAGTCCACTTTGTCTGATATAAGTATGCCTGTACCTGCTTTCTTTTGCTTCCCATCTGTGTGGAGTATAATCTTCCATCCCTTCACTCTGAGCATGTGTTTGTCTTTCAAGCTGAGCTGTATCTCCTGGAGGTACCATATTGTTGGGTCATGTTCCTAATCCATCCAGCCACTCTGTGTCTTCTGATTGGCGATTTCAATCCAGTAACATTTAGAGTGAATATTGATACCTGAGGGCTTAATACTGTCATTTTATCTTTTGTTCTCTGGTTGTTCTATATTTCCATTGTTTCTAATCTCCTGTATTTCTGACTGCCATTTCAGTTTACCGGTTTTCTGTGATGTTTTTCTCAGTTTTCTCTTTATTTATGATTTGTGACTCTTCTCTGATTGTTTGTATTGTGATTACAATGAGGTTTGCATAAAAGATCTCATGGATGAGATCGTCTTTTTTCTGATAGCCTCTTATCTCCATTAGCCTATGCAGGTACCATCATTTTCCTCTTCCCCCTCTACATTATTGTTGTCACAAATTATTCTTTTTTGTGTTGTGAGCTTCTGACCAAATTGATGTGGTTGTAGTTATTTTTGATGCCTTTTTTTCCCTTTATCCTTTACGTTTCAATTAAGTGTCTGCTAACCTATTCTGATAGAGAGCTGCACTGTTCTGATTCTGTCTGTCTATTTATCTCCTTGCTCAAAGCTTTGGAAACCTTTGTCTTTTTCTTTCAGGTATGAGGGCTCCTTTCAACATTTCTTGTAAGGCAGGTCTAGTGCCAATGAACTCCCTCAGCTTTTGTTTGTCTGGGGAAGCTTTTGTTCTCCATCATATCTGAAGGATAAATTTGCTGGATAGAGTATTCTTGGCTTAAACTTTTTGTCTTTCAGTGTTTTTAAAATATCGTTCCACTGTCTCCTAGCCTGTAGGGTCTCTGCTGAGAAATCCACTGATAGCCTGATGGAGATTCCTTTATAGGTTATTTTCTTCTCCCTGGCTGCATTTAATATTCTTTCTTTGTCATTGACTTTTGATAGTTCTAATATTACATGCCTTGGAGCAGGTCTTTTTGCATTGATGTAACTAGGAGCTCTATTAGCTTCATCTATTTGTAAGTCCAGTTCCTTCTCTAGATTTGGGAAATTCTCAGCTATTATTTCTTTGAATAAGCTCTCTGCTCTTTTCTCCCTCTTGCATACCTATAATCCTTATGTTACTTTTCCTAATTGAGTCAGATATTTCTTGTAGTAGTTCTTGAATTTTAAAAAATCTTTTTAAAATCTTAGTTCTTGCTCTTCCACTGGAAGCATTTCTAGGTCTTTATCTTCTAGCTCACTAATTCTCTCTTCTAAATAGTCTGCTCCATTTTTAGTACTTTCTACTTTTCATCTCATTAATTGTGTTCTTCATTTCCATTAATTTTTTAGAGTTTCAATCTCTTTGGTGAAGTACTCCTTGTGTTCATTAATTTTATTCCTGAGCTCATTGAACTGTCTTTCTGAGCTTTCTTGTAACTTGTTGAATTTCTTCATGACAGCCATTTTGATTTCTCTGTCAGATTGTAATCTTATGTGACTTCAAGTGTGGTTTTGGGAGAGTTATCACTGTCTTTCTGCTCTGCTGTGTTACTGTACTTCTTCCTGGTACTTGACAAACTGCTCCTCTGCATATGCATTTGTAGTTAACGACCTTTCTTATTTGGGTACAGCTTTGGTGACATTAGCTCAGAGCTGATTCTGGTTGAATTTGAGAGCCTGCACATCCCACCCTCCATTGCCTCAGCTAGAGGCAGCATCAATGCCCTCCTTGTGCCACTTGTGCCTCTGAGGTTGCTGGTGCCTTGCTGCTTATGATGTCATGGCAGGTGTTGCCACTGGGGTCACAGGCTGTGAGCAGTTGTACTGCCTCCAGGGTTTCCTGGGTCTCATGTTCCTCCACTGGCTCTCCACAGGCTCTGCACAGGTTTGGGTGCTGCTCCCTCATGCACCACCTGTGCTGCTACCTCTGGGTCATCTGGAGGTGCTGGCAGCACCACTACTAGGGCACTCGGTTCACAGGAGTCACTGTCACCCGTGGGGGCCTGGGTTCTTGTATACAGCCCCCAATGCTGGTAGGGCCAGTGTTGGGGACGCTGCCTCTGGGGGCTGAGTCACAAGTTCTGCTGTGGTTCCCAAAGCCTCAAGACACAGGTGCCACCTGCCACTGCTGGGGGAGGGGCAGATGCCAAGCCGCCAATGCTGTTGCTGGTCCTGCAGCCTCTGGTCACTGGTGCCCACTGGTGTGCTTTTTGACCTCAGCTCAGGGTGCCCTCTTTCTGCCAGGGAAGTCCATGTTTTGGTTGCTGTCCTTGCTGCTGGAGAGACCAGCACAACTGCCAGGAGAGGGGTAGGAGCTGGTTCACCAGCACTGCTCTGAGTCCTGAATCCTCAGGATATGTGCACTGTCTGCCACCACTGGTGGGGCAAGGGCTAAGACACAAACAAGTGTCATTCTTGCTCATACAGCCTCTGGTTGCTGGTATGAGCAGATGTGCTCCAAAACCTCTGACAAGGAAACCCCACCCCTAATGGAAATTCACGCTTTGGATGTTGTCTCCACTGCTGGAAAGTCCTGCGCCACTGCTGATGGAGGGAGATGGGACAGGTCACAATCTCTGCTCTGTGTCTTGAAGCCTCAGGTCATGTGTGTCACCTGCCACTGCTTGGGGGAGCTGGGCTAAGTCGTGAGTCTCCTGTTTGCCCAGTCTGTGGTTGCTGGCATGGCACCCACGTTAGGATCCTCATTTTGAATTGCCACCTCTGGGGACAGGGGAGGTAGCTGTTCCCCTAGTTCCACTGCCTCCCAGAGGTCTTGTGCACCCACCTTCAGATTTATAGATGCATGCATTGCTGAAGCATTCTGGTGTGCTGTCCAGGGAGTCCTTTGTTGATCAATGGATGTCTGACTGGTTGTAACTTAGAGGAGAGAGACAAAGGGAACAACTCACTCTGCCGTGATGCTGACATCACTTCCTCATGCTGTTTTTCTCAATCACACTTTTGGCTACATGAACATATTCATATAGTAAAACTAAATACAGCTTCAGGCTTCTAATTGGTGTACTCTATTTTTTTAACTAATATTTCCATTAAAAACTTTAACAGTATTCAAGAAACAAATTAGGTAGCAGATCAGACACAACTAAAAAAAGGAATCAATAAGTCAGGCTAGAGAGGTACATAGAGAGACAGATAGATAGAAGATAGGTAGGTAGATAAATGGATAGATAGATAGACAGATGTGTATGTATATCTCCAAAACACCTCCACTTCTGAAATCTACTAGACTCTTCATTCCATGCTCATGAGCTCTTATTCTGCCATCATCTGAATATCCTATACTGTCAACCTCTTTTGTGGATATTATTTTCATTTCCTTGCACTAATTAGTGTTCCCATGTCCCCTCAGGAACTACTCTTTTTCAAGATCCTTCAAATAACCCCTGAATGAGGCCCTGGGAAGTCTTAGACATTGGCACCTGGAAATAAAACTCTCCAGTGACAGGTAACAGCAATACTCCAAGGGCAAACTCTCTGGGGAGCTGAAGCACATTGCCTCATTCCCCTAAATGGTCTTCCAGGTTCCACAATGCACATTATTTAGTTGACAGGCAAGAGGAAGCAGCTAGTTGTCCACACCTCCAGCCCTGGACTCACTAAGACCTGCTGACCGTTGTGACTGAGGAGGTTCTGCTCTCCATTTGACCACCTGCATAGACTTGGATGCAAAAAGCAAGCCTTGGTCCCTCAGGTAAGACCTGATTAATACAGATAATACTCATCTGGACCAATTGTAAGTTATGTACTTATTATGTCCTGGACTCCATTCCTTTAGAAAAGATGCAGAGCTAGAAATTAGTCAGAGACTTTGACAAAACAGGTTGAGTATTTCTACGTCACACTGTTTGTGAGCTTAATTTCCTCACAGCCTCTCTGTGTACAGTCAGTTATGTTTAAAAACAAGATATCTACTTCTTCCTTAACAGTCCTATTGATGTACAGGAATAGGAATCCCTGCCAATTCTAAGTTCTACAGCTATTCAAACATCTCCAAAATCTCAGAATATTGACAGAATAAGTCGGCTTATTCAACTGACGTTCATCTTATTTTCCCTAGTAACAATGCAAATGAAGAATCAGCGGCATATCACTATCATAATCAACTTGATTGTATCTACAAATGATATCCTGTTACCTTTCTGAGTTCCAAGGGGTTGTGAGTCAAGGTGTATTTCCTTTGATGACTATCTGTCAGAAGTAGAGGGTCTGAGGTACTTTCCATGCAACACAGTCTACTGTTTCTGTGGCAGCGAGAAGTAGATCTGTCTTCAGAAAATACACAATTGACAGAGAAGAGAGAAAGCAATTGCTCAAATGTATTGTGCATGCATAGTGCATTAGCTGCCTAGAAGAAATGCCCACCAAACCCTCATAGCATTTCCTGGTTGTAGGAACTTAATTATATCCATGATTAACGTTAGAGAACTGAGGGCTTGGATCCTTAATTAACCGGCTGTGGCTCATGCAATGAGAAGAGGCAGAGATCGCCCTCCTATGAAGCCTGTGGTCACGGTGTAGTCTTTGTGGGGACATTTGAGAAGAAAGAGTGAGACAGAAAAGCTGAGTGTGTCTGCCAATCAAGAATGTAAGCCTGATGTGGGAACAAAGGGCAGGACAAAGCCTGAGGAGTCTGAACGAGACTCAATAGGTTATCAAAGGTCCAGATCATTTGTCAAAGAAGAGTTCAGGCAAAACAGTGGTAGCTCAGACACCAGGGACAACTTCCTCCATGAGAAGAGTCCATCTCTGCTCAGGGCCATCCACTTGGTCCTCCTCAAGCCCTAACAATACCCCAAAGGAAGACGCACAGAGATGCTTGGGGCCCCAAGATTGTGAGTTCTACACTGTAAGTTCACAAGACTGCGAGTTTTATACATATTTATATATATAAATATATACACACTCACTATGATTTTATTTTCTTTTTCTGATTATAAAAGCAACACATTCTCTTTTTGAAATCATACACATCCAAGTTCAAAGGCCAGTGAATCTGTTGTTGATCTCTTGGGATGTGTGTTCACGCTTGAAAGCCACATCACACTCTACCAGGGCATTTCTATTGTTGGTTAGCACCCTATTTAAAAGTGTGGTATATGAGGAAACTGGGTTGAGGACCATAAAGACTTAGATTTAAAAAGAAATGTCTTCCTTCTCCTTTGATTTTAATTCTCTGCTGTGGCCTCTCTTTCCCAAGAAAGCCCTTTTTGACCCCAAGTTAATATATGGTCCCCACTTCCTGACTACAGGCATCTTTTGCTGCTTCTTTCTGTTCATTGACCGTATTAAGCAGTATCCTCAGCTCAAATGATGGTTTCTCACACTACACAGTGACCTCTAGAAGGCACAGCCACTGAGTCTGTGAAACAGAAATCCTTAACACAGGCCAGATATACTAGTATATTCTTAATATGCCCTTGCTAAGAAATTGTTGAAATCATCAGTGCAACCCAGAGAAGTTAGAATGTCATGTAAAATCCTGAAGGCAAAAGTACACAAAAATCTTGTGTGCTGAGTGCTTCCATGTCGCGAGCCTCCCAGGTCGGGCTTCATGGCTCCAGAGCACACGCAGCCCTCAGGTGACCTCAGCTCCATGGAGACATCTCCTGTGGACATGTCTAAAGTGCACCGTCTCTCTGCAAGTCAGTGTCACCACGTCCAGAATCCCAACCAGTGAGTGATCATAGGAGAGCACTGCAGTAAAGGAAGTGATGTGAATGGTTGTGGAATTCACAGGATATAGTCAACATCACCTTGGAGGGAGACAGGTGGGTTCCAATTTTAGAGAGAATGCCTGTTGGGAGTTAAACTGTAAGAGTGAAATTCAGAAGAAGAGAACCGTGAGTCCAGTGTCTTTGAGTAACAAGCAGTGGCTCCTTGAAGTAAAACTCATATTTCACTATACTTTCTGGTTTTTTCTGAACATAAGGCCAGTCCTCCTCACACAGCCTCCAGGTGCTGAATTCCATACTCATAGACAATGAATATAAAATACTCAAAATCTGCATTTTTAAAACACATCCTCTGAGAATTCAGATGATACATCAATTTGGAGGAAGCTAGTTCCCTAATCCCCCGAAGCTTAGGGTAAACCAAGTGGGGCAAAATCTGGAAACTCATGCACAGTCGAGCCATCCCCCAGGCCACAGCAGAAAGTGTGGTTAGAGGACTTTTTTTCTCTGTTAAGAGTTTCACCATCCTCTCGGTAAGTGGATCCCCGACGTGCCCAGAAAACTTCAAGTAGCCAGCCTGCATGTCAAAACCCCTGGTGGAAAATAAAAGAGCAGTCCACATTCTCACTGTCTTTCAAGGTTTTGATCTGGATGAGGTTGAACTGCTCCTCTTCACGTGTGCATTGCCCATTTCCGATCATTCAGTGAGCTGCCCAATTGCCTTTCCTCCTAATTTTATTAAGTAATTAGAATAAAACTATTCAATAATTTTATTGAATTTATATTTATTAGATAGACTAAATATAATTATATTGAATGTATTTGATGTATTATATTGAACATGCACTTATTAAACATATGTCTTCATGGGAGAGTATTTTGAGGAAAATAATTTTTCCATTAGAGAGTGATTTTAATCATTTTAGTTAGTTACTGCTATTTAAAACCTTTAAATTCTACGTAATCAAATTTTTTTCCTATGCTGTCTTCCCTTATATGTAGATTGCATTTACCCCTTTTGAGATGAATGAAATATCCTCTATATGTTTTAATGCTTTTTTGTTTAATTTAATTATTTAACCCAGTTATACATTTCTGTACAGGAAGCCATCAAAGATCTAACTTGATCTTTTACACAAATTCAAATTAGGACAACAGCATTTTAATAACACTTTACCTATTGGCTTCAGGTTTTTTGAAGAACTCACACGTGGTTTCCCGACAATCTAAAAAGTAATTTAGCATCACTTAATCTGCTCAGTGTGTGTTAGCACCAGTGGTATCAATATTGAGGCACTTTGGTTTGTGTCTACATTCTTCCAAGAAGTTTCAGAATTATTTGTTCAGTATAACAAACTTGTTAGAGATCTTAACTGTGATTGCGTTAAACTATGATGTAACGAGAGAAGAGATTATACTTTGAAAACAATTATCTTCTCGCGGGGACACAGGACATGACGTCAACTGATTGAGGTCTTCTGTAAGAGATCCTTGAATCTCTCATGCAGCTGTGTAATGTCCTTGCACTTTTCTTATTAGAAGGTTTCAAATATATTTTTGGTGTTTTTACTACTGTGAGTTGTAGATTTCAACATCTTCAAATGTTGGACAATTATTAATTGTTATGATTAAATATTTACACAACCCATGTTAATAATACACTTTATGGACTTTTAAGATGTAGGAATGTGAACATAGTCTGTTTATATCAAAAAGTTGATTTATTTTGCTTTTGCTTTCCTATATTCATATATTTGTTTAATTTCCAGTGCATTGGCCAGGGCAGATTTGAATGATAATAATGAACATCTTTATTTATTCCTAATTTTAATGGGGACCCCACTATTGGAAGCCTAATTGTGTTAACAAAAATTTTTTATTGTTTAAGTCAAGTTTTCACAAGCCAGAAATGCAAAAGTTGATAAATATACCTTTAGCTTTCCACAAAGAATCTTAGCCAATGTCTTCAAATTCAGTTTCTCCTGATGGGACAAACCGTATTCCATCCACTGCCAGGAATGCTTGGTGATGATGGGTCTTGTCAGTTGTTTAAACATAGATGGAAGCCCATCAGCATTTGACACGTGCCTCTTCCAAAACCCAGGCCAGGGGTCTATCGGGCCTTCCTGGACAAGGGGCCGATTGGGGAAGGGGAGGGAGAGGGAGGAGACATCAGCCCGCAGCCACCCGGGCTTAGCTTCAGTCAAGGAGCACAATCACCTCCTGGCCTTTGCACCAGGAACTGGTAGCCACAGGCTCGTCTGTGTCTTGCTGACCCCAGCCATCCGCACATCCTGTTGACACTGTTGCCTCTGTGACGACCTAGGAGCTTCTTCTCTTCTCAGTGGGGAGGCTGTTTCCTAGTTCCATCCCCTGCCTTTTCAGGGGAATGAGATTGTGCTGGTGGCGTTTCTGTGATATTTTATTTTCAGAGCTGCATGCAACTTGGGGTTTTCACCAGGCCCTCTTTGCCTACTACCCCAACACCATCCCGCCTGCCACCCCTTCCATTTGACAGGAGCCATATCTGGTGGGCCAGATCAGGACTGCCAGGTGGGAAAAGATCCCAAGTCCCTTCTACACCACTGAAAGAATTCCACATGGTAAGCTTTCTACAAACCTTGCCATTTCCCGGGACATGGCACAGATCTCGTTGTTCCCAGGAAATCCTAACACTGCCCCAACAGCTGCCCAGGGACATGCCTGCAGCACCACCCAGCCTGCCTCCTACGCTCTGGATCATCTTGTGAGCCTGGGTTCCACTTCCCCACCTGGTTGGCACAGAGTTAGTGAGAGGACAGTCTCAGCCAATGACACTCTCCAATTTTTATTAACCATTAATGTAGACAGAAGCTTTGAGAATCAAAGATGAGAATGCGATGCCCAGGCTCTCCAGTTCCGTATTCCCTCTTCCCTGGCATGTCGTAGACACTTTAATCTTAACTGAGACAGACAGGAAACATTTGCAAATATAAGCCTAAGAATCAAGTATTTTAGATTCAATATATTCATTTAAAAGAAGACATTTTTCAATGGGTCTTATTCACACTATGTTTAAGTTGATCAGAGGAAGATCCCTCAAAAAATCAGTATTTTAGGAAGATCAAAGGAATGGGCACCAGTAGAGGAGAGGCTGAGAGAGAAGGTGATATGGAGGAAAGAAAGAGGAAGAGAACTTTGCCAGTCGTCTCTCTCTCAATCTCTCTCTCTCTGTTTTCTGTACAAGATCATTATCAAGCAATGCAGTCAGACTCGACCACTTGCAGAAAATACAAATTGGTTCGTCAGCATAATCACGTGATTCATTGAAATAGTATCATTTCAATAAACTGCTTATAGGTCTGATGTCTCCACTGTTAGAAGACAGAGCTGTGTAGACAAAGTGGATCTGCACGGACGTGGTTCGAACTGGTTTCCTATGTGCTTCCTCACTCAGCGCGATGCAGCCACCACATCTGAATAAAGCTTCAAGAACAGTGGGAATGTCCAATCAGACAAGAGTGACTCAATTCATCCTCAGAGGCTTCTCAGATGTCCCTGAACTGAGATCTGTGTTGATCTTATTTTTCTCGTTTGTCTACCTGTTTGGCCTCCTGGGGAACTTCTCCATCATCACAGCTGTGATTAGGGAATGCCAGCTCCACTGCCCCATGTACTATTTCCTGAAGAACCTGTCTTTTCTGGACATATGCTACACCTCGGTCACGATCCCCAAGGCCCTGGCCACCTCCCTCACAGGGTCAGGGGTCATTTCCTACCTTGAGTGTGTAGCTCAGCTTTACGTGTTTATTACACTTGGTCCCACCGAGTGCTTCCTGCTCACAGCCATGGCCTATGACCGGTGCTTGGCCATCTACAGGCCCCTGCTCTATGGGGCCATCATGAGCGAGAAGCTTTGCTCTGTGCTGGTTGTCACAGCCTGGGTAAGCGGGGCCATCTACTCAGCCTTCCACACACTCAACACCTTCTCCCTCCCCTTCTGTGGGCCCAACCTCATTGAACATTTCTTCTGTGACATTCCTCCTGTCATGAGACTTGCCTGCACTGATTACCGCCTCAATGAGGAAGTGGGCTTTGCTGTGAGCAGCTGCATTGTAATGAGTTCCTTTGCCCTAACAGCCCTCTCCTACGTCTGGATCATCTCCACGATTGCCCGGATCCCCTCTGTGGACGGGAGGTGGAAATCCTTCTCCACCTGCTCCTCTCATCTGACCACAGTTGTTTTGTTTTATGGAACCGGAAGCCTCGTGTACTTGAGGCCTGCCTCCCAATACTCCCCAACCCAGGGTCGCCTGGCATCTGTTTTTTACTCCATTCTCACACCCACTTTGAATCCTGTCATCTACTGTCTGAGGAACAAAGATATGAAGGTTGCCCTGCAGAAACTGTACTGTCGAAGAAAGCACTGAGTCCTGGAAGCGACACTTGGTGGCATTTTTAGAAGTTCTGTGACTGGTAGTTAAAGTCAAATATAGCTCCGCCCCCCATCTCCCTTCTGTCTCCTCTGACACCATCTACTGTTGGCCTGGCCAATGGCAGGTGCCTTCCCACATCGCAATGGAGCTGTGTCTCTTCTCTCTCCAAAGAAGGTTTCCACCAGCCTTTGCTGGACTCTTGTAACTCAGCACCACATAAATTTTGATATTTCTCCAGGTTTTATCATGAGAGTCTTCTTGTAAAAGGACCACCTTCCCCTCTACTATACCTGGAAGAATCCGTGTATTTCCTGAGCTTTCATTATGACTCTCATGTTTGTCATCATCCTCATGTAATGACCCTACTCTTGAATTTCCAACTTTCTCTTGACCACATTGACCTGATGTGCCACAAACCCTTCATTTCTAACATTTCTAAAATCTGCTTCTTCCTTCTCAACCATCAAACTGTTCTTTCTATTGCTCCTACTTCACATATTTGTGCCATCTTCCGCTCAGCTCCCCAGGCTGAAACTTTTGAAGTTGTTCTCATTTCATCTTTGATCTTCGTCTTTCGAAACACGATTAATCCCAGGTTCTCATTTTTTCCCTATGTGTATCATTGATCCCTTACATGCCTTCTCTTCTTAGCCCAGGGTTTCACGATCTCTTTCCTGGAATCAAATCTACTTATTCAATTCAGTGGTTTTCCAAGTTTCCTTTTTTTTTTTTGAAGGAAGAACACTTTCTTCAAACAACATTTTACATGGTAGCCCTCCAGATACAATCCAAGTGGTGATGAACGAGGCGTGGAGGGTGGTCTCGGTGCCGAAGCATACACCCTCCTCCTCCCCCACCACCGGCATTTTCCGTGGGTAAAGTCGTCAGAATCCACGGTGCTCTGTTGAATACTGTTTGCTTCCATATCCTACCTCCGCTGCTCCTTGAATTCTTGTCAACAAGTAGTTTATCTTTCCAATATATAGATCTTGATATGATCTTACAAGAAAGAAAATCCTACAGTGACTTGCGCCACTTCTGTAATAAAGACCAAGGTTTGTAGTGTCGCTTGCGTTACCTTTTATCATAGGAAACTCAGTTATACGTATCCTCACCGTTAGCTACCCCCTCAAGCTATTTGACATTTCAGACGTCCAGGACCTCTCCTTCGTTTTCACGCTCTGTAATGAACACTCCCCACTACTGTCTGCACATTCAATGCCACTTCCTCTGTGACATGCAAAGACTTATCTGCACCGATCAGCAGATCATTACTCTGCTTTCCAGACATTACGTTGTCTCCCTGTTCTGAAACTTTCTCTGTCATATATTTCATATTGAATATATTTTTGTGCATTAAAAGATCACAAAATGTTGACAGGTCGGTATCTTCATCCAAGTGTCCTGCTACACCATTGCCACGTTTCCTGACTCTGTATTTTCTTGTGTCTAAATACTTGACACCTTTGTATGTATTTCTAGCTACCCCATAACATGGTCAAACTTGGTAGCCCTTTTCAGTTTCTTCCACTTTCAGAAGCCACCTTCTGCTCTCTTTATGCTGACACTCGAGCTGCCCCTCGAGCCACCTTTGTGTTTGCACCCCCATCTCAAATACCCTTCTCCCGTCTCCTTACTCGCTCCACATCCACCAGGGTTCTACTCAACTGTGAGCTCTGGCACAGATCCCCTACGCAATCATGGGGCGTAGTTTCACTCCTGACGTCATGCCTTATCTCACTCATGTCTGATTGGACTGAGGATCAAATTCCCCAAGATATTTAAACCCTAGATACTACTGCTGAAAGTCCTGTAAAAGGGCAGGACTTCCCCAGTGCTTGTCCTGTCTTCTTTCTGATTAGGACTAACTTCCCTATTCACTCTCCATTAGGCCTGCAGGAAGATTTCTTTCCTGTAACTGAATATTAATTCCATCACTCCCACAGGGGTGAAGCTCCATATGGATGCTTGTCCCCCTGAAACATTTTTTGGCTATTGAGGATACTCTAAATCTCCAACTACAGGTCTTCCTACCTGACTGCATAAACTTCAGAGTACCAAAACATGAAAAAAGGAAGAAAGACCAACATTGAATTTCTTCTGAGGCAAGAAAGTAAACGAAAACCAAGAACAGTAGTGCTTCTGCAAACTAAACTAGAATACATTTGCCGTCAATCACTGGGTGTACGATCATACACAGTCACATAAACACTCGATTTCCTCATCTGGAAAGTGAACTTAGTCATTACTACCTCACAAAATTTCATAAAATCATTGTGATTGTATATATGAAAGACTTAGGCAGTGCATGCCACGTAGTATGGTTCCTCATCACATACTTTTCTTATGGTTGTTAACATTATTAGATCATGAGGAGTCAGTTTAAAGGGTGTAGACGATGGCTATCTCAGTTTTATAAGTGTTTTGCAAGCATCAATTGAATATCAAAGAGAGATAAAGAGAATATCAATAGAATAGAAATGGAATTAGCGGATTCGCTATTGGGATGTGAATCCAGTCTGAGTTTATCAGAGAATCATTTCCTTGGATGTGATAATACATGTATTCCAGGACCATCGACTATGAAAAGATAAAACGACTCAATGACTATTTCCTAAGTGAAGGAATGAAGGGCTAACAGAGAAACAAATAAATGGTCGGACAAACAAAAGAACAAAGGAGCCCCAGATTCAGAGAAGAGAAAGGAGGGAGTTGAAAGATGGTGCAAATGAAAACAATCTCACTCATCAGCTGTGGTCCCTCATTCACAGCGCATCGAGCGTCTCGGGAAAGATGCAATAATCAGACAGTTACAAAATCTGAAAATCCGAACTACAAAACAAAAATGAAACCCAGGACCTTCCAATCAAGAACCTAAAAATATTTCTTGTTTATTTGGAGTCCATGTTTATACTAGTGAGGGTTTTTTCCCATGATCTCTTGCTCAGTAATAACATGTTATGGAGCTTAGAGTGTTCTGTCTACATGTAAGCAACTAAACAACTGAGTCCCTTCAGTCACGTGAAACACAAAACCAAGAGCCTTATGCCTTGTTAGACTCTGGAGCTAGAGAGACAGAGAAATGTTTCAGGCCACAAGGTACTTAGAGACCATGATGTATAGCCAATTAACAAACATTATGTCTGCTCATTAATGTGAAATTATAAGTTGACCTCTATCATTTTTGCCCAATTTGAATTTTGCTATCCTGACTGGTGTTGACTGGACCATTCCCTCTGACTGTAACCTGCATTTATAGAACCTGAATTTCACATAGAAGGATACAGCCAACTAGACAGGGCTGCCTGAATCCCTTTTCTCAGGCTCTAGAGCTGCGACAGGTTTAGAACTCTTACAAACACTGTTGTTGTAGTGATTGATTGGCAGCCTCACGTGGAATGTTCTTCCTGACCAGGTCCTTCATGTCTCCATCCATTTCATTATGAAGAACGTACGGTTTGTAGATTTCTGCTTAAGGATTCCCATTGATCACAGAAATAATTTTAAGACATCAATCCAAAGGATCTCTGTCTTCATGCTGAAATGTCCCTTTGGGGTTTGACATAATTTCAGAGCAGCTACTCTTATTGCTAATGACACAGTCACCGCCAACCCTGCGATCAGATTTCAGCACGGACCATTGTCTCTTGGCCCAGAGCTTCCCGTTCTATTTATTTTCTTCTTCTGGTCCAACTTTGTTCATCTCTGTTCAGTGAAGTATTTCAACCTCTTCCCAAATATGAGTTTGTTCAGATCAACTTATCAGAGACATGTCTTCATCCTGCATATTCCCGGGTTTACTCCTCAGTAAAAAGTTTGTATTCCATTTCTTACTTAGTAACACAACCATGGCACCCTGGCTCAACATCTGGGAGTAATTATTAACTTTTCTTCTTCAAAAATTATATATAATGCAATCAGAACTTTTCACCCACTTTGTGCAGTGTTTCTCACACATACCTTCATATTTCAACTCCATTATCCTTATTTTTTACAGCTCATGTCCTCTTTACATCACAACTGGATTATCTCTCGTTGCATCTCAGTTTGAGTTCCTGACACCCTTCTTGTTCCCTTCCCTGCTGACCTACCTAACTCCGACTAGAATGATTTTATTGAATACGACTCAAAATGCTGTACGTCTAAGTGAAAACCTTTCTATTATTCATTTTTATGTGTAGAATAAATCAAAACTACTTCCTTTATCAATAAAAGATGTGTCCACAATTTTTTAGTTCAAACATTTCTTAGTTTTTGGCATTTCCCTCTTGTTAAGCATCATTGAAGTAAATGGAAACAACAATGTTTCTGTGTGATCTGATGACACAATCAAATGGAATTTATAAGTACACAATTTGATGTATAAATAATTTACAACTTTTAAAAGCCAAAAAATAGAGAGAGTTACCATTTTCCGTACAAGTAACCACTCGTCAGCCACCAGGAAAATGAAGTGAAGGTAAATAGTCTCCTATCAACTGCCTCCACTACACGAGTGGTTACTGCTCTTTGAAGGTGACTGAGATCAGTTAGAAATGTGTTTCAGAGACTTAAAGGCAAAGAGTAAATACTTATAAAAATAAGTATAATTGATATACTGAGAGAAGGAAAAATGAAATCATATAAAACTCTCAACAAAAAAACAGAGAAGGGAGAAAAAGGAGGAAATTTAGAAAAGAAAAATTGCGACAAATAGACAACAGTAACAAACATGGTAGATATAATCTATGTCAATAATCACTTTAAATGCGAACGGTCAGACCAACTGAATTACAGAAATTGTCAGAGTGGGTTTAGAAACATCAACATCTGTATGTTGTCTACGTATAGTTACAAGAAACCAACTTTAAATATAAAACATTGATAGATTAAAAATAAATAAATGGGGAAAATATATCATGTCAAAACTAAGCAAAAGAAAGCTAGACTAGCTCTATTAATTTCAAAGAAGACTTTAGAACAAGGAAATTAATCAGGAATAAAGAAGGACATTATCTAATATTAAAGGGGTCAATTCTCCAAGAAGAAACAAAATCACTCAACATGTATGCACTGGATCACAGAGCATCAAAATATTGGAGGCAAAAATTGACAGAACTGCAAGGAGAAACAGACAAACCCACAGTTAGAGTTGGAGACTTCAACACCTTACTAGCAGTTATTGACAGAGATTGCAGGGAAAAAAATCAGTAAGACCTGAAACTCGCTATCACTCACTTTGGTCTAATTGACATGTACAGAAAACGTTGGCTGGTAAGAGGAGAATACACTTTCTACAGAAGTTGACATGGAATATTCTTTGAGACAGTCCATGGTGTGGACCATAAAAGAAAAATGAAAAAAAAATTTAAAATTAAAAATTATGCAAAGTATGTTCTCACATGACAATGACATTAAAAAAGAAATCAATGACAGAATGATAGTTTGAAAATGCTCAATATTTGGAAATTAAACAATGTTCTTCTTTTGGGGTGAATATGATGTAGTCTATACAGAAGTTGAAATATAATGATGTACACCTGAAATTTTAATGATGTTTTAACAAACGTTACCTCAATTTTAAAAAGTTAAAAATAAAAATCTAAAAAAAAAAGAATTTTTAAAAAAGTTTATATAGAGGCCCTAACTGGGTTCAGTCACGCACACAGGGGGCCTTAACTGGGTTTAGTCAGTACCCATCCAGATGGCATCATCACCACATTACTACCTTAAGGCTGTATCCTCGGGGCAGCTTCTGGCAGTGGGGAAAGAAGCAGAACCCACATTCCAAAGATGGGGGGGCCAGCTCCAATGATCTGGGGTCAAACCTGTGGTTGTGTCTTCTGGATGGCCTTTCCCAACAGACTCCAAATAGCCAAAGCAATCCTGAGACAAAAGAACAAAGATGGAAGCCAACAGGCAGCCATCATGCCCACGCAGGACCTGGGGCTCATGACCACCTCGTAGTGCAGGGGTGGCAGGTGACAGCAAAGCAGTCATCGTACATGGCAGTGAGAAGGAAGAGCTCCATGGCTGTGACAAACTCATGGAAGATGTCTGTGAGGCACAACCTGGCAACAGCATGGAGATGCCCTGAGACAGAGCATTGTGGATGGTTTTACAGATGGTGGCAGAGAGGAGGGAGAGCCAAGAGACAGGTTCTTCAGGAAGAAATACCTGGGAGGGCAGACAGGCTGGTCCAGGGCAGGCTGGGTGAGGAGAAGGAGGTTTCCCAGCACAGTGGCCAGATACATGAGTAAAAGAGACCCCCTGAGGTTTCCTAGGGACTTAAGTCAAAACAGATGTGTGCCCATCAGCCAGAAAACAGGTTTTCTGTGCTCAGTTTTAATTTTTCCATTGCTTGTGAACTACTGTTTTATAAATACAGGTTTTTTCCTCCACATTTATTTTGGCCCCGTGTTGTGTTTTCCTCTCTCCCTCTCTTGCTCTCCTCCTTTTTTCATTCATTCTTTACTTTCTTCATACATTCATGAAAGAAGCACTTAAATATAGCCTGCTTATTCACTTATCGAGCCACTCTTAAAATGCTTATGATCCCTCAGAAGCAACTTATTGAATAGGTAAAATTTACAGTCCTATCTTTTATTAATATTTGTGTTACATTGATCTAATAGGTAGATAAAAATGCTAAGCTATTAATATAGCTTCCAAATGCAGAAGTCTTAAATATTATAAGATAGAGCATGAGGATTTAAGTCGAAAATAGCACATTAGGCCCCATCTCTATTTTATAGCCAATAAATAGAACATTATATTTAATATTGTGGAGAGGTATTAACTTTGATCAATGGTATCTCAGCGTGGACAGAGAGTCTTACATTTTTTTTTTCCATCACGGTGTTCACCCAAAGAATCCTCACATTTAGGGACTACCTGTCAGACCCATGCACGTGTTTCATGTACTAACCAGACTTCTCAGTGCAATGCCTGCAGAAGGAGCTGAGAGCATCCACTGCTCCACCAGGGTAGGATGTGTGTGTCATGCAAGTGTATTCTGTACACTCTGGATTTTTGAAGGTCAAAGGTTAACAGGAAAAATAAGCTGATTATTCTCAGAATCTATCAGCAGGAAGGACCTCTGGAGAGATGTCCTCTGAGGCATGGGCACCTCCCATTGGGACAACGTCCCATGCCATTACCATGCAGAGAAACATGAGGACCCAGGACATGGTTTTATAATTATTGCATACTGAATACATCTACTGGAGACAGCGAAGAAGCTGAGCGAAGATTAATTAATCCAACAAATGTTTATTGAGCTTCCTCTCCTTGCCAGATTTTACTCTGGATAAGAGCTGTGGATTGAGACATGAACAAATTAGCCATGTTCTCTGGACTCAGAGAGATTAAAACAGACAGTTACTCAAAAGCTGTAATTAAAGGAGGATCCAAGATGGTGCCGTGAGTAGTCCTCTTTGCTCTCCCCCTTCGAGTTTACAATTATTTGGACACTCATCGCTTAACAAAGGATATCCAGACAGCATCTGAGGACGTCTGAGAGACCCACGCGACTATACATCCGAAGGCGGACAGACTTCCCTCAGGGAGGATGTGGAGATAGGTGAAAACTCTCCGAGCCTGACTGAACAGGCTCGTACCTGCAAGCGGCTGTCTTCCAATGGACGCCCCCAGAAGATCAACACACACCTAGGGCAGGAGCGAGCACACACCAGAGGAGCGACAGTGGAAACCGGTGACCAGAACCCTACCTAAACCCCCCGCAATTACTCCTAAACGCAGAGGGAAACTCTAGAGTTACACACCTGAGCCCACGGGGAGAGTCTCGCCCCACCATTGGCGAGGAGATCCCGCCTAGTGTTCACGGCCCCCGGAGGGTCCCAGAGAGAATCACTGAGGGTACGGCTGCCACTGCCTGCACACTGGGGAAAGGGATTGCCAGAGATCTCAGAGAGGACCGGGGCTGGGGGAACTTTCAAAGGCCGGCTCCGCGCCCCGGAGGGGAAGCTCCAGAGTTCCACCCGGGCAGCAGACAAAACTCTCTGTCTGCCATTAGCGGAGGGGCCACGCCCAGCATTCACAATTCCGGGAAAGTCCCGGAGAGAATCCCAGAGGGCGAGGTGACCCCCAGCTGCCATTGCCCGCCCCGTGGGGCAAGGGATTGCGGGAGATCTCGGAGAGGACTGGGGCTGAGTGAAGCTCCAGAGGCCGGCTCCGTGCCCTAGAGGGGAAGCTCCAGAGTTCCGCTCGGGCAGCAGACAAAACTCTCTGTCTGCTATTAGTGGAGGGGCCACGCCCAGCATCCACAACACCGGGAGGGTCCCGGAGAGGAGAATATCAGGCAGGGCAGCAGCTGACCAGCTACCACTGAAATCAGGATCTCCGCCTATCCCCCAGACAGGGCAAAGCACTCCCCGAGTTCCTGGAGAACAGGACTGGGGCTGGGTGAAGTTCCAGCAACCCAGCTCTGTAGCCTAGGGGAAAACCCTACAGGCTCACAGCAGCCTCAGGGAAAGCCTCTGCACAGCACTAGTAGAGAGCACCCATCCGGCAGCCACAAGGCTGGAAGATCCCGGGACAAAAGTAGCATAGCTAGGTGAGCTAACCACAGACTGTAGAAGATGCCAATAGCTCTGCTGCGACCCATAGTGGACAAGTGAGATTTTGTGGGTACCGACAGTGACGGAGCGGCAAATATAAGTGATCCTACCCCTGGCCGCTGGAAAAGCCCATAACACCGTTGCAGACCCCAAGGAGGGAGCACGTCTAGGTGGGCTGCAACAGTAGGCACCAGCAACCTGAAGCCCCCCCGTGACAGCCCCCACGGCAGAAGAGGGAATCGAAAGGACCACTGTGACTATGAGGAGGGGCCCAGGCCCAGTTAGCAACTGCGGATAGGGTTCCTGGTTGGTGCAGTATAAACAGCTGCTCCCCCACCACACCAGCAGGAACAAGTGGAAGGAGCAACTAAACTCTATCTCTATGTGGAGGCACAAATCAACAACATCAAGCAATATGAAAAAATACATTAAATCTCCAGAACAGAAGGAAAATAACAAATACACAGAAAACAATCCCAAAGAAAATGAGATATATAACCTAAATGATGATGACTTCAAAACAGCCATCATTAAAATACTCAATGAGTTAAGAGAGAATTCAGATAGACAACTCAACGAGTTCAGGAGTTATGTCACAAAAGAGTTTGACATGATAAAGAAGAACCAAACAGAAATACTGGAAATGAAGAATGCAATAGAGGAGATTAAGAAAAATCTAGATGCACTGAACAGTAGGGCCGATAATATGGAGGAAAGAATTAGCAATTTGGAAGATGGGAATATAGAAATGCTGCAGGCAGAGGAGGAGAGAGAAGTAAGACTAAAAAGAAATGAAGAAACTCTCCAAGAATTATCAGACACAATTAGGAGATGCAACATAAGGATTATAGGTATACCAGAGGGAGAAGAGAAGGAGAAGGGGGCAGAAAGCCTATTCAAAGAAATAATGGCTGAGAACTTCCCAAATCTGGTGAGAGAGATGGATCTTCAGGTGACAGAAGCCAATAGATCTCCAAACTTTATCAATGCAAGAAGACCAACTCCACGGCATATAGTAGTGAAGCTAGCAAAAGTCAACGACAAGGAGAAAATACTAAGGACAGCCAGGCAAAAGAAACTAACCTACAAAGGAACCCCCATCAGGCTATCAGCAGATTTCTCAGCAGAAACTTTACAGGCTAGAAGAGAGTAGAATGATATATTCAAAAATCTGAAGGACAAAAACCTACAGCCGAGAATTCTCTACCCAGCGAAAATATCCTTCAAATACGATGGAGAAATAAAAACTTTCCCAGATAAACAAAAATTAAGGGAGTTCATTGCCACAAAACCCCCTCTTCAGGAAATCCTCAGGAAAACCCTCATTCCTGAAAAATCAAAAAAAGGAAAGGGGCTACAAAACCAAGAGCAGAGGAGATAAGTAGAAGGACAACAACAGAGAGTAGCAGCTCTTCATCAGAACAGATTAAACCATGGGACGAGAAACAAAGGAAATTGAAGAAAACCGGAAAACAAGACATAAAATGGTAGTGGTAGGCCCCCACATCTCAATAATCACTCTAAATGTAAATGGATTGAACTCCCCAATCAAAAGACACAGAGTGGCAGGATGGATCAAAGAACAAGACCCAACAATATGCTGCCTCCAGGAAACACACCTCAGCCCCAAAGACAAACACAGACTCAGAGTGAAGGGATGGAGAACAATACTCCAAGCTAATAATGAACAAAAGAAAGCGGGTGTCGCTATACTAATATCAGACAAGGTAGACTTCAAAGCAAAACAGATAAAGAAAGACAAAGAGGGACAGTATATAATGATAAAAGGGACTCTCCACCAAGAAGACATAACACTTATAAATATATGTGCACCCAACACAGGAGCACCAAAATTTGTAAAGCAACTCTTAACAGAACTAAAAGAAGACATCAACAATAATACAATAATAGTAGGGGACCTCAACACACCATTAACACCAATGGACAGAACATCCAGACAGAAAATCAACAAGGAAATAACAGAATTAAATGAAAAATTAGACCAGATGGACTTACTAGATATATATAGAACACTTCATCCAAAAACAGCAGGTTACACATTCTTCTCAAGTGCACATGGAGCATTCTCAAGGATTGACCATATTTTGGGAAACAAAGCAAACATCAATAAATACAAGAGAGTTGAAATAATATCAAGCATCTTTTCTGATCATAATGCTATGAAACTAGAAATCAACTACAAGAAAAAAGCAGAGAAAGGTGCAAAAATGTGGAGACTAAACAACACGCTTCTGAACAAACAATGGATCATTGAAGAAATTAAAGAAGAAATCAAATATTATCTGGAGACAAATGAAAATGAGAATACAACATACCAAATCATTTGGGATGCAGCAAAAGCAGTCCTAAGAGGGAAATTCATCGCAATACAGGCTCACCTCACTAAACAAGAAAAAGCTCACGTAAGCAACCTCAAACGACACCTAACAGAACTAGAAAAAGAAGAACAAACAAAGCCCAGAGTCAGTAGAAGGAGGGAAATAATAAAAATAAGAGCAGAAATAAACGATATTGAAACAAAAAAGACAATAGAAAGGATCAATGAAACAAAGAGTTGGTTCTTCGAAAAAATTAACAAAATCGACAAACCTTTAGCCAGACTCACCAAGAAAAGAAGAAAGAAATCGCAAATCAATAAAATTAGGAATGAGAGAGGAGAAATCACAACAGATACCAATGAAATACAAGGGATCATAAGAGAATACTATGAAAAACTATATGCCAACAAATTGAACAACCTGGAAGAAATGGACAAATTCCTAGACTCCTACAATCTCCCCAAACTGAATCAGGAAGAAATGGAGAATCTGAATAGGCCAATCACAAGTAAGGAAATAGAAATGGTAATCAAAAACCTCCCCAAAAATAAGAGTCCAGGACCAGACGGCTTCTCTGGAGAATTCTACCAAACATTCAAAGAAGACTTAATACCTATTCTTCTCAAACTATTCCAGAAAATTGAGGAAGATGGAGTACTCCCTAACACATTCTATGAAGCCAACATCACTCTGATCCCCAAACCTGACAAGGACAACACAAAGAAGGAGAACTACAGGCCGATATCACTGATGAACATAGATGCAAAAATCCTCAACAAAATTTTGGCAAACCGAATACAGCAATACATCAAAAAGATTATACACCATGATCAAGTGGGATTTATACCAGGGACACAGGGATGGTTCAACATCTGCAAGTCAATCAACGTGATACACTACATCAACAAAATGAAAAACAAAAACCACATGATCATCTCAATAGATGCAGAGAAAGCATTCGACAAGATCCAACACCCATTTATGATAAAAAAAAAAACCCTCAATAAAATGGGTATAGAAGGAAAGTACCTCAACATAATAAAGGCCATATATGACAAACCCACAGCCAACATCATACTCAATGGACAAAAACTGAAATCCATCCCTCTGAGGACAGGAACAAGACAAGGGTGCCCACTTTCACCACTCCTATTCAACATAGTACTGGAGGTGTTGGCCAGAGCAATTCGGCAGGAAAAAGAAATAAAAGGAATCCAAACAGGCAATGAAGAAGTAAAACTCTCGCTGTTTGCAGACAGCATGATCTTATATATAGAAAACCCCAAAGAATCCATAGAAAACTATTAGAAACAATCAACAACTACAGCAAAGTAGCAGGGTATAAAATCAACATATATAAATCAGTAGCATTTCTATACACTAACAATGAACTAACAGAAAAAGAACTCAAGAACTCAATCCCATTCACAATCGCAACGAAAAGAATAAAATACCTTGGGATAAACTTAACCAAGGAAGTGAAGGATCTATACAATGAAAACTACAAGACTTTCTTGAAAGAAATTGATGACGACATAAAGAGATGGAAAGACATTCCATGCACATGGATTGGAAGAATAAACATAGTTAAAATGTCCATACTACCTAAAGCAATCTACAGATTCAACGCTATCCCAATCAGAATCCCAAGAACATTCTTCACAGAAATTGAACAAAGAATCCTAAAATTCATATGGGGCAACAAAAGACCCCGAATTGCTAAGGCAATCCTGAGCAAGAAAAACAAAGCCGGCAGAATCACAATCCCCAATTTCAAAACATACTACAAAGCTACAGTGATCAAAACAGCATGGTACTGGTACAAAAACAGGTCCACAGATCAATGGAACAGAATTGAAAGCCCAGAGATAAAACTACACATCTATGGACAGCTAATCTTCGACAAAGGAGCAAAGGGCCTACAATGGAGAAAAGAAAGTCTCTTCAACAAATGGTGCTGGGAAAACTGGACAGCCACATGCAAAAGATTGAAAATTGACCATTCTTTTTCACCACACACCAAAATAAACTCAAAATGGATCAAAGACCTAAAGATTAGGCCTGAAACAATAAGTCTTCTGGAAGAGAATATAGGCAGTACACTCTTTGACATCAGTTTCAAAAGAATCTTTTGGACACTATAACTCCTCAGCTGAGGGAAACAATAGAAAGAATAAACAAATGGGACTTCATCAGACTAAAGAGCTTCTTCAAGGCAAGGGAAAACAGGATTGAAACAAGAAAACAGCTCACTAATTGGGAAAAAATATTTACAAGCCACTTATCCGGCAAAGGGTTAATCTCCATAATATACAAAGAACTCACACGGCTTAACAACAAAAAAACAAACAACCCGATCAAAAAATGGGCAGAGGACATGAACAGACATTTCTCAAAAGAAGATATGAATATGGCCAATAGACACATGAAAAGATGTTCATCATCGCTAATCATCAGGGAAATGCAAATCAAAACTACACTAAGATATCACCTTACACCTGTTAGATTGGCAAAAACATCCAAAACCAAGAGCGACAAATGTTGGAGAGGTTGTGGAGAAAAAGGAACCCTCATACACTGTTGGTGGGAATGCAAACTGGTACAGCCACTATGGAAAACACTATGGAGATTTCTCAAAAAGTTAAAAATAGAAATACCCTATGACCCAGCCATCCCATTACTGGGTATCTATCCTAAGAATCTGAAATCAGAAATCCCAAGAGTCCCTTGCACCCCTATGTTCATCGCAGCATTATTTACAATAGCCAAGACGTGGAACCAACCTACATGCCCAGAAACTGATGATTGGATAAAGAAGATATGGTATATATACACAATGGAATACTACTCAGCCATAAAAAAAGACAAAATTGGCCCATTCACAGCAACGTGGATGGACCTCGAGGGTATTATGTTAAGCGAAATAAGCCAGTCAGAGAAAGACGAACTCTATATGACTCCACTCATAGGTGGAAGTTAATATATTGACAAGGAGATCTGATCGGTGGTTAGCAGGGAAAAGGGGGGGGTTGGGGGGAGGGCACAAAGGGGGAAGTGGTGTACCCACAACATGACTAACAAAAATGTACAACTAGAATCTCACAAGGTTGTAATCTATCATAACATTAATAATAAAAAAAAAAGCTGTAATTAAAATAACAAGAAGTGTAAAAAGGAAAAGGTGCAGAATTTGACATTTTGTAACAGGAAAAACAAATCTATTCTGGTTTCAGGAGAGGCTTCCAAGAAGAAATCATATTTAATCTAAGCCCTGAGGGTAAAGCCTGGTGAATAGGATCAGGAAGGATGGCAGCCCTGACTGAGATTCCATCTAAGCAACAGCACATGAAAATGCCCCAGGGCTGTGATAAGCTAGTTTAAGAGAACTTGGGAAAAGAAGGAAAGCACACAGCACACGGGTAGGAAAGGTGGGCAGATTATGCATGGCATTAAACCATGTCACTGTGTTTTCCCTCTCCTTCCTTAGTCTTTGTATACACACTTCCATTCATGCTCTAAGTATGTTACCAAAGTTCTCTAAGATCTAGAAGACAAAATAGTATCTTAAAGTGTTATACTTTCCAATTTAATGTCCTGACAATTCCTGGATTTTAAAATCAGTTTCCCTATTGTCAAATAGTGTATCTGAATTGACTCGTGTATTGACAAAATTAATGTCATCAATAAATAACACTTTAAGAATAATAGTGTTTTATCTGATTATATGACACAGCTCCATGATCCAGACATACCATAAAAATGATAACTAGTAAATCAGTTATTCTAAAGATATATAGACTGCTCTATGTGTGCACGTATAAAAATTTTAGAGAAGTGATGCCAGCAATGTGGCAGAGTGAGCTGTTGCCTTTATGTCTCCCCTTCTGAATTATAACTAAACAGACATTCATTGACCAACAGAGGATACCCACAGAGCTCAGCAGGACACCTGAGAGACTCATGCAGCTACGCATCTGAAGGTGGATGGACTGGGTCCCTTGGAAGCAGTGGAGATAGGTGAGCACTCCCCTACCTCCCCAGCAGCAGTGAGCCAGGTCGTGGGTCTTCACACAGTGGCCAGTGCTACTCTAAGAGGAGACAGGGACAGCCCAGACTGCAGGTGAACGCCATCCCAGCCAGCAGGATCGCCTGCCATGGCACCAAGGCCCTGCCAGTGGGAACACAGCTTGGTGTGACTGTGAGAAGAGGTGGCAGCAGCCCTGCATGAAAGCACAAACACTTTCCTGGCTGGTGGGAGCCCCCATTGTGCCACCACGGCCCCACAAGAGGGAACGCACCTCGGCATGACTGTAAGAAGAGGAGGCAGCAGCCGTGCGCATGTGCATGAACACTTTCCTGGCTGGCAGGAGCACCCACCATGCCAGTAGGGCTCTGACAAGTGGCCCCAGCTTAGACCATGTGAAGAAGACCACTCAACAAGCACGGCAACTGGCACAAGTGTAAGCGGAGGCAATGGCAATACGGTATGTGCGGGAACACCACCCCAGCTTATGGGAGCACCCACCATACTCACACAACTTCCAGTAGACAGAGTGGGATCAGAAACACAGCTCCTGCTTCCCCCAGTGGTAGCCGGAGGAATCTGTGACCTGATACTACCACAAATGCAATAGCAAAGGATAGCTTGATCAAAAACCATGAAAAACAACAGTAACACTTCAGAGGAGAAGAAAAAAGACAAGTCTCCAGAAACCAACCCTGAACTCCCAGAAATTAACAATCTAAGTGACAGAGAATTCAAAATAGCTGTCAAAAAGAAACTCAATGAGTTATGAGAAAACTCAGAAAGACAGTTCAATGAAATCAGGAATGAAATTAATGAGCAGAAGGAATACTTCACCAAAGAGACTGAAACTCTATAAAGAAACAAACAAATTCTGGAGGTGAAGAACACAATCACAGAGATAAAAATAATCTAGAATCCTTAAAAAATAGAGCTAAATTATGGAGTACAGAACTAGAGATTTAGAGGATAGAAATATAGAAATGCTTCAGGTGGAGAAGAGACAACTAAGATTTTTTTAAAATGAAGGAGTTCTTCGAGAAACATCTAACTCAATTAGGACATGAAAAATAAGGATTATAGATATTCCAGAGGGAAAAGTGAGGGAGAAAGGAGCAGAGTTTTTTCAAAAACAATAGCTCAGAACTTCCCAAACCTGGGGAAGAAATTGGACATAAAAATACATGAAGCAAATAGAACTCCTAATTACATCAATGCAAAAAGACCTTCTCCAAGGCATATATCAGCAAAATTGGCAAAGTAAATGACAAAGAAAAAATACTAAGAGCAGCAAGGTGGAAGAAGAAAATCTACAAAGGAACCCCTATCAGGCTTTCAGTGGATTTCTTGACATAAACCTTACAGGCTAGGAGAGAGTGGAAAGATACGTTCAAAATACTGAAAGACAAAAACTTTCAGTCAAGAATACTCTATCCAGCTAAACTATCCTTCAGATATGATGGAGAAATAAAAGCTTTCCCAGATAAACAAAAACTGAGGGAGTTCATCGCCACTAGACCTCCCCTATAAGAAATGACCAAGGATGCCCTCATATCTGAAACAAAAAGGCAAAGGTCTACAAAGCTTTGAGCAAGAAGATAACTAGACAGACAAAATCAGAATACTGCAGCTCTCTTTCAGAACATGGTGGCAAACACTTAATTATGACTTAAAAGATAAAGAGAAGGATAGCATCAAAAATAACCATAAACACTTCATTTTACTCACAAACTCACAACACAAAACAGCATTGTTTGCAAAAACAATATCTCAGAAGGGAAAGAGGAAAGGGGTGGAACCTGCTTAGGCTAATAGAGATAAGAGGCTAACAGAAAATGGGCTATCTCATCTACGAGATCTTTTATACAAACCTCATGGTAACCATTAAACAACAACAAAAAAAAAAATCAGAGCAAAGCCACAATTTGCAAATAAAGAGAAAAGTGAGAAAACCACCACAGAAAACCACCAAACTGAAATGGCAGTCAGAAATACAAGGGAAGAGAAACAGTGGAAACATAGAAAAACTACTAAACGAGACAGAATGGCAGCATTAAGCCCTCATATATCAGTAATCACTCTAAATGTAAATGGATTTAATTCTCCAATCAAAAGACACAGAGAAGCTGGTGGATTAAAGAACAAGACCCAACAGTATGCTGCCTCCAGGAAACACATCTGAGATCTAAAGACAGACACAGGCTCAGAATGCAGGAATGGAAGATGATATTCCTCTTGGTCAAACTAGATAAAGCTTTCCTAATTTTGTTGATCTTTTTAAATCAAGTTTTTGGTTTTCTCGTTGTTTTGAGAGTTCCTTATATATTCTAGATACAAGTCTGTTTCATATATGCATTTTGCATTTCTCCCAATCTGTGGCTTTTGCTTTTATTTTCTCAATGTCTTTTGGAGAGAAGAAGAGCCTGCTAGGATGGAATCCTGATGCTGATGCTTCCTAGCTGTGATCCTGGGTAAGTCACTTAACCCTTCTGTGCCTTAATTCCATCGCCTGTAGTGGAAATAATAATAACACCTACCTCAGACAGTAGTCATGTGGATTAAGAGAGTTCACTTTTGAAGTGTGTTTAAAAGAGTGCCTGGCACATAGTAAAATACGTGTTATTCTTTCCTGTCATTCTTGCATCATTGTTTGTAATAGTAGAAAGCTGGAAACAACCTAAATGTCCATCAATAGGGGACCGAGATGAGATAAAAACCAATCATAGCACATGCTTAATGGAATTCTACACAAATATTAACAAGGTTAGGGATCCAAAGATGTACAAATGACTAATAGGCACATGAAAAGAGGCTCAACATCATTAGTCATTAGGGAAATGTAAATTAAAACAAAATGAACATGGCTGTGCATCCACAGGATGACTATTAGATGAATGGCATTGGCAAGGATGTGGAGAAATTAGATCCCAATACATGGGTGGTGGGGATGCAACATAATGCAACCACTTTGGAAAACAGTTTGGTATTTCCTCAAAAACTTAAACTCAGTTGCAATATATACCCTTGTGGGTATATACCGAAGAGAAGTGAAAACATACATCCACACAAAAACTTGTATTCATATCATGAATATAAACACACATAGTCATAGCAGAATTCATAATACCCAAAGTGGATACAACCCAATTGTGCAACTGATGGAATGGATAGACAAAATGTGGTAGAGCCATACAGTGGAATTTTAGCCATAAAAAGGAATGAAGCACTGACACATGCTACAACATAGATGAACCTTGAAAACATTATTCTGAGAGAAAGAAGCCAGACACAGAAGGCCACATATTGTATGATCCAATTTATATGAAATGTCCAGAATATGCAAATCCATAGAGACAAAGTAGATTAGTGATTGCCAGGGGCTGGGAGAAGGGACGAATGGGAAGGGGCTGCTAATGGGTACGGACTGCTTTTGGGTGGGGTGATGAAAATCTTACAGAACTAGATACTGGCGATGGCTGCACAATCTTGAGAATATGATAAAAACTAGTAGATTGTATACTTTAAAATGGTGAATTTTATGATACATGAATTGTACCTTAATTTAAAAAAAAAAGAATAGGGAGGTATGTATTACCTGACATGGTATAATCTCCAAAACACATTAAATGGAAAAAGAAAACACAGAACAGTGCACATGGTATGCTACCATATGCATAAAAAAATAATGTACACACACACACACACTTTGCAGGCACAAAATCTCTGAAAAGGTACACAGGACCCAGTACACTACTCCCCAGAGCGGGGCATCGGGTGGCTGAGGCACAGGCGGCTGGGAGGGAAGCCCACCTTCCCAGCGCACCTTTGTACCTGTTGAATTTTATACAGAGAGCAAGTACTACTCCTTCCTTTTTGTTCAGTTTAAAGGAGGAAATAAAAATGGAAAACTCTGATGCTTTATCTTTAGTCAAGCTTTATTTTAAGAGATCATCTTCATATTCTTCTGTAATAAACTTAAAAGATATCCACCCATTTGGTCAGATTTATTTATTTTTTAGCAATTGAAGCATTAAACGATGAGCTTTTACTCTCAATCCTTAGCAACATTATATTCATTATACTTGAGATTGTTAGAAACCTTTATACCGTCCACCTAACAGACCTGCAGTGCTGCTTAATAGGAAAGCTTTACTGATAATCGGACAATGCATACGACGTGGGCAGAGACATCAAGAGCGACTGCAAAGTGGCCAGTCCTGGAAGTCAAGAGCTATGATCTTTGACCCACTGCTCGATCCATTTCAATATCTGATTGATATTATCTTCCAGATCTTCTGGCGTATTGCTGGGCAGCTGATGCACTATTTCTTCCTTGTAAGATGCTAATGCTTCTTCATGAAGAACTTGAAAAATTTCACACTGAATATTGTCTTTCAGCTTCTTCTCATTATAACCCCTAGAAGGCAAAGAGAAGATGGGCAAACCAAACGGCATGAACAGGAGTGTCAGGAACAGACCAGAAACTGGACACTTTTGAATACATGAAAAACCATGCAAAAAGACTTCTTGTGGTCTCTTTACCTGGAGAAAATAGACGGGCCCCTGTAAATATAAGAGACGTCTTTGACAAGAGGGTTAAACTTAGGACCAATGTATCGATTTGTCTGAATTTTTCCACCTATAATTTGTCAGCCACTCAATGAACAAATATGTCTAGCTACTTCGAGCCAGATTCTAAGCTGAGATGGTAAGAGATCTATAGCATGGTCTTAGATTTCAAAAGAGGCAGAGAGTTAAGATACAGACAGAGGAACAAACAGATGGTGGGTAATATGACAAGATGCATGCGACAGGAGTACTACAGACTAACCAGGCACTTGATCACACAGATGGATCCACACTTTACCAATCCCAAAGACACTGAAAATAATTTATGTAATCTTTAGGGAGATATGTAAACTAGCCAACTAATTAGCTAGTGAAAAAATAAAGAAAATCCAAACTCAAATTAGTTAAACCTTGTAACAATCAAAATTAAATTGAACTACTTAAAAAGTGATTACTTTATAAAAAGACAACCCACAGAATAGGAGAAAATGTTTGCAAATCATGTATCTGATAAGGGACTTGTATCTAAAATACACAAAGAACTTTTGTATCTTAATAAAAAAGGATGCATAACCCAATTAAAAACTGTGCAAAGGATATGAATAGATATTTCTCTAAAGGAGATATACAAATGGCCAATACGCACATGAAAAGATGCTCAACATCATTAGCCATCAGGGAAATGCAAATCAAAACCACAATGGGATCCCACTTCACACCCACTAGGATGGCTACAATCAAAAAGACAGACAATAACAAGTGTTGGCGACGATATGGAGATAAATAGAGCCTTCACACACTACTCTGGGGAATGTAAAATGGTGCAGCCACCTTGGAAAACAGTCTGACAGTTCCTCAAAAGGTTACACATAGAGTTACCATATCAGCCAGCAATCCCATTCCTAGAGAAATTCCATACCCAAGATAAATGAATATACAATGTCCACACAAAAACATGTGCACAAATGTTCCTAACAGCATTATTTATACCAGCCAAAAAGCAGAAACAACTCAAGTGTGTATAAGCTGATAAATGGATAAATAAAATACGGTAAAGCCATACAATGGGAATATTATTTGACAATAAAAAGAAATGACATACTGGTACATGCTAAAACACAGGTGAACCTTGAAAGCATTATGCAAGTGAAAGAAGCCAGACACAAAATACCACATATTATATGATTTCACTAATATGAAATGTCCAGAACAGGCAAATCCACAGAGACAGAAAGTAAATCACTGGTTGCCCAGGACTGGAGACTGAGGGAAAATGGGGAGTGGCTACTAATGGGAATGGGGTTTTTTGGGGGAGTGATGAACATTTTCTAAAATTGGCTGTAGTATGCACAACTCTGTGAATATACTAAAAACCATTGAACAGTATAGTTCAAATGGATGAATTGTATAGTATATGAATTTACCTCAATAAAGCTTTCCTTTTTTTTAAAGGTGATTACTTTGTAACTTTTTCCATGGCTAAAAACAAAAAGGACTAGCTCTCTCCTAGTTTTTTCATACCTTAGTCAATCTTTGGCTATTTACATAAAAGAGTAATTTTTTTTTATTTTTTTTTTTTTGCTGAGGAAGATTTGCCCTGAATTAACATCTGTGCCAATCTTCCTCTATTTTCTATGTGGGTCACTGCCTCAGCAGGTCACTCCTTGCAGGTCCACACCTGCAAACTGAACCCGAGCCACTAAAGTGGAGCACACCAAACTTAACAACTAGGCCACGGGGCTGGCCCCAAACAGCAATTTTTAACAAAAATTTTAAATTGTCTTGTTTGAGAAGAGGCATACGTACCATATGGTCTCTATGACTTCAAATTACTGTTCAAATACTTTTAATGGCTTTCACTGCCTAAAGAAAGATAGTGAACGTTTTAGGTCTAGCTCCAACCTAACTTTCCCTACATATATGCTATTTTCCTTTAGTGCACGGATTTTGTGAGTATCCCTTCCAATGGTGGTTAGCCAGAGATAACCAGTCAGTGAGAAGCACAAAATTCCAAACCTGACCTTAAGCAAACTTCTGGAGCTTTCCTTCCTGAGACTGCCCTCAAAATTCCTCTAGAACCCCCATCTTCCCACACTTTGAATCAAAAGACAGTGGGAAAACGTTTTCCATAAATTCTTTTTTTTTTTTTTTTTTTTTGGTTATTCTGGATTAAATCTGATACTCTCTCAGAGGGACTAACTCAAATAAGTTTGAAAGGTTGTGAAAGGTTGATTTATCTTGTTGGTTTCTCATAGGCTTTCCCATTCCTGTTGTGAGGATCATTTCAGTGGGCAATGTTCATTCAATAGCAAAGAACATGTTACTGGCGTGTCTGTTGTCCTAGCAAGGTCTTACACTAAGAAAAAAGCATGACCACATAGGGCGGCCATATAGTACACTGCACTGGGCCCACCTGTCAGTCGAGGCATTCATCACTCAGTCACAAACCACTGCCTGTGTTTTACAAATGCATCTTTTTCTCTCAGATGCAGAATGTTGGTACCATATAGACTTGGTTTATAACAGAAGACCAAATAAAGTAGTCACATTTTCAAATAGAACCCTTTATCATGGTAGTATTGGCCAATTTCAGGAATCTGAATGAAAGTTTATATTAAACTTTAAGAATTCAATGTTTCCCCTTTCTTACCTTGTTTCAAGTCTTTTGTACAATACACTGTTATCTGTTTTCAGCACAAAAACTATATGAAACCAGCGTTCAGGGAAGAAATCACAACCATGGTAGTCAACAATAACTCCACCTTCACTCATTTGGTTTTCTAACTCATCAACCACCTGTAAGAAAGCGGGGGAAAAAAGATATTCCGTAAAAAAAACTGGGGTCAACTTTCCTATTAAATTAAAAAAAAATGTATACTTTATAAGAAATTGCACTTACTCTATCTTCATCTAAAATGGGACAATCATACTCCTCATCATAGCCATCATACAGCTCTCCTAGAAGAGATTTATGTGCCTTGTGAAAGCAGTATTTTCTAAGTAATTGATTTTCAATTAATTCTAGACTGTAGGATAGGAAATACACCATAAGTACTCTTCAGAGACAGAGGGCAATAACACAATAGATGTCACACGGACACCAAACATAAAGAACAATGCGGGTAAATCTGAGTTTTGTCTAGAGGGAAACTTGGATCGCAATGTACCTGAGACTGTCTTAGCTGTCAAAATTGAGGCCGAGTAGAAAGAATGAGTAACAGCCAAATGCAGAATTTGTGGGCTATTAGCAGAAGAGGACTGCATTATTCCAGTAAGCTACAGATTGGTGGGAAGAGGGGACACATGGATAGAAACCCTCTCAGGCACATTAACAGCAGAGTAAGTTCCAAATTTATTAGGCCAAGGTATGAAACCTATTCAAGGCAACAATGGGTTCTCAATTCCAGAAATGAACGCTCTGCCACTGAGGTCACACCCCCATGGGGTTTGGGGAAGGAGAGTCAGTACCCAGATGCTCCTGAACAATATCTTTACTTGTATTTTTCCAGCATCCCAAAAAGCCAAGAGTTAACTATCTTATTTCAGAAGGCAAAACAAGAACAATGGGCAGTTATAAAGAAGGCAGACTTAAATCTAACATGAGAACTTTCCAACAAATCGGAGCTGGCTTTCAGAGGAAGTCTTACTTCAGAAGGCGCGCATGTCAATCCCACCCTCCCCTGAATCCCCAGGAGGCTGTAGTGAGGCAGGCTTAGGTCATCCTTGTAGCCATCTCTAAAGGCACCTCTTTTCCCCTAATATTTCAACATAAGTTGAAACTAGGTTAAAGTGAGCTTGAGTTCTGAAGTGACAAAGGGCAGTCCTGAGGGCTAGTGGACGGCACAGAGGCAGGTGTACCTGTCCCACCTGGGGGTCTGTGGACTGATCGCGGGCACGTGTGCCACCTCTCCAGCCCTGCAGTGTGGCCTCCGCCTCCTTGGGCTCCTGCTCAGCTACCAGAAATCCTATCAGCCTAAGAAAGTAAACGGTCTTGGTGTGGGGACAACTGGTCAACAATTTAGAAAGCAATCTAAATCCTTACTTCGTATCACAAACTCTAGGTGGAGAAGGGCTAATTTCTTAATTCCAAAGATAACCAGTGAAAAATTTATCTAATCTATAAAGCAGTGATTCATTTGAGCTTGAAGAAATAAAATGACTAAAACAAACAAAATGTAAATCTCCGTTCCATGAAAAATACTACGACTTTAATAAAAAAAAAAAAGAACAGACTGGGAGAAATATTTCATAGTAGGACAAAGAATTGAAATGTAGATTATATAAAGGCCTTAAAAATCAAAATAAAAATAAGTAGTTTAACAAAGAATAAGAATTCACACAGGACGGAAAAGATAATTCATAAACAAACATGAAAAGAAGTTGGACTTTCCCAGCTATTAAAGAGATGCAAATGAAAATGAGCCTTTTTACGCCTGTTATATTAGTTATATATGTAAATAGTAAATTGCCTCTGGAAATTTATCATAAAAATAATTTTTAAAATGTTATACCCATTCAGAGATTTCCTCTACCATTTAATTTCCAATCAGAAAAAAATTATAAGTGATAAAATGATAAAAAAAAGTTCAACAATAGGGAAAAAGTTAAATCTTGGTTTACTAACTTGATGAAATATTACGTGAGTAAAGTTAAGGAAAATAAGGATTAGGTAGTTTAAAAACACTACGTAGTACAGACTAGGTAGCAACATGATAAATGCTCATGATACAAGCAGTAAAACATAAAAAGCAGAATTCAAAGTTATCTGCAACAGGGACAAAGATTAGAAGAAAAATGAAAGATGGAACTAAGTTAGTAGGATGTGAAGTACTTTTCCTTTGTATTATTTTTAAAATATTGAGTTTTTTTACAATGCCACAAAATCCAAGACTACCTATAGCTGATTCTGTACATGCGGCAGTCTGGGGTAGATTATGTTGAATCCCTTCATCTTTTACATCCTGGACTTAAAAGAGTAGTGAAATCTTTAAAAACATACACTGTCTAAAATCTAACTATTGCAATATTAACTTTCAGAACTAAGTCTTTATACTGCAATGCTGAAATGCAGCATTTCTTGAATCATGTTACTACGTTTTAACATAATACTGTAATGCAAGCTTTCAAACTTTTATCAAACACCATGTGACTGCAGGGTAATGAGGACATCACAGAGAACAAATGAACGGAAGACACACACAGTCCTTCCCTCAGAGCCTACAACAGGATGAGAGAGGAAACTACACTATGGCAATACTGTAATGTCACGCTCCGTGCTGCCATAGGAGCAACAGGATGGGCAGCTAGTACGTTAGGAACATAAACCTGGGCTATGATGGGAGGCTTCCTGGAGGAAATGGCTTCTAAGTGGAGACCTGAAGCAGTTAACGGGGGAAAAAAGGTAGGGAAGACTATTCTCGACAGAGAAAACACGCTATTCAAAGGTAGAGGGACTTCCATGGGAGGGAAGTCTTTCAGAACAACTAGAAAATAGGTGGTAAGGGGTCAGGTAAACTGAGGCCAGATCAAAAAGGGCCTTGAAGGCTGCATGGAGTTGAGACTTTTCCTAAGGCAAAGAAAAATCATTAAAGTATTTTTAGCAGGAAATGACATGATGAGTTTCAAATTTTTAAAAATCATTTTGGTTTCTGTGGGAGAATGAGTCAGAAGAAAGCAAATCCAGAAGCCTGAATATGGTATCAAGGTAGCAGAATTGTAGCTCGGCGAGGACCCTAACCTGTGCTGAAGGGAATGGAGAGAAATGGATGGATTCTAAACTTCGCTTCAAATTTCCAAAGAAAGAGGAAAAAGTTACGCAACTTCAGAAAGTTCCCATTGGAATTCAAATTTATAGTTGTCTACACATAGAATCTTAATCTAGCAAAGATGAAAGGGCTTGATCTAATTACCAAAAGCTTAGAAAACTTAATCAATTTTCTAAGCAGTTTCAGGATTTCTTTAAGGATGTATTACTTGCAGGAAAAAACCAATTGTGGTGCCAGAGTTGAAAGGCTAAGTTGTTACCTCAAAAGACCTGTCCAGCTACTCAGTCAAGCTATAAAACTGCGACGTTTTCTTTAACTGCTATCCTAGAAGTTATTACACACTCACGTGAAAGCTGTTCTTTAATGATACTAGGGTGCTGGTTATCTATTTTGATGCCGTTCCAATACTTATAACGTTTTCAGATTCCTTCCTTTGGAAACTCATTTGCCACATTTACCTCAATCCAACAAGAAGCTTATAACCATAATGCAATTAGTACAAGACGTTAATTGGTTTAGTATTGAGGGCTTTGACACCAGCCTTTTACGTAGAGAGAACAGCAATGAATTCTGCTCAGACACATTAGAGGGCACCAGAGATGGGACAGCTGAGCTGGGCCTTTCAGAGTTGTTTGTAAGGCAGACAAAGAAGGGCATCTACAGGTGAAGGGAACAGCATGCCCAAAGGCGGGGAAGTGGGAAATCCAGCATTTGAGGAACAGTGCACTGTGGGTGGGCTGAAGGGACACAGGGCAGAGGGGCTGCAGGTAAGGCTGAAGGTAAACTGAGGTCAGTTCGTAGTCTCCTATGCGTACGGAGGGTGGACTTACCAGCAGAGTTCAAGTCAGGCAGTCCGTCTCCTCCTTTTTAAAGGACATAATGATGATGCAGGAGGGAAGAGACACTGAAGAACAGGAAATTCAGCCCCAGTAGTCTTAGGAAAAGGATGGGGCACCACAGGGACACAGCCCCAGTGGTCTCAGGAACGGGATGGAGCACCACGGGGATTCTTCAGACAAACGATCAAGATTTAGAGAAAGTGGATCTGTGCATTATGTGAATGTGTTTGTACATGGAGGGGTAGGAATCAGGAGTGGGGTAGTCAGAGATGACTTCAGAGCATGTACTTTCTAAACATATTAATTTGGAGGCGTCTGGGAACTACCCAAATGGTTATGGTTAGTAGGTGTCTAGAAACCGGGCTAAGTTTTAACTACAAATTTTAAGAGTCATCAGCATAGGGAGTGACTAGTCCTGAATGAGTGAGATTACTAGAGGGAGGGGCAGAATTACAAAACGGCTGCAGTGAAATCATGGGGAACAAGGTATATGGTGGGAGACACCCATGGGGAAGTTAGTTTCAACGGCTTCCAGAGATAGCTTCCAGTTGAAGGGAAAAAATGGGATACAGCAGTTAGGGCGGGGAGAGCAAACTTCTCCTGTGAAGGGCCAGACAGTAAACACTTCAGGCTTTGTGGGCTAGTTCTAGTTAGTGGTTCCTATAAGAAGAACAGATGTAAACCCCTGGGTTAGAAACAGATCCAAGATTCTAAGTGTTGAGGGCCAGCAACGCTTTGCAACCTCTATTGAATGGATCCAACATCAATATAGTTATATTACTTGTCTAGACCTACGGGCATCCTGGAGTAGGATCAGAGGCTGAAGATGATAAACTGGAGGCAGGAAAGTTAAGAACGCTGGTGAAGTGTAATTGACACCTGCACAGGGGAAGGGCAGCAGTGAGGAGGAATCTGAGACTGCACGAACAGGGACAGAAAAGGCATTCTTAGTCACACCCCTTAGGACTCCCAACAGTTTTATTAAGCTAATTCCCCACCTAATTTTTCCTGCCTTGGTCCCAAATGGCATAGGATAGCCTCTTACAAATACAGCAATTCAACATGATTACTAGGATGGCAATAAACTCCACTTAGGCTTATTTGTTTAAAACCAGTTTCGGTTTTTTTCAGTCTCATTTCTGTAGAGCAGGGTTTCTCAATGGAAACCACTACTGACATTGTGAACCTGGTAATTCTGTTATGGGATGGAGGGCTGTCCTGGGAATTGTAGGGTATTCAGCAGAATCCCTGGACTCCATCCATTAGATGTCAGCAGTAACTCCCCTAAACGCAGTCATGACAACCAAAAATGTCTTCACAAGTTGCCAAATGTCCCTGAAAGGCAACCCCCCCCCAGTTGAAACCCACTGCCTTACAGATGATTGCATGCTTTCCCTCAAAATATATCACCACTGACAAAAAGGAGGCTGGATGTCTCAGAATAGCATCTGGGAAAAAAATCTGGTACATTGTGAGAAACCTTATAAAGTACCTCATCTAACACCATGTCAAATCAGACCACAAATCTTTCATCTGGCATTATGGGAAGGGAAGAAACTAATACTTTTCCTTTAAGGCTTACATTCCATCTCATGAAATCATCTCATCAATAAAACACAAAAAGGACGGTTGGGACTAAACACCATTAGGTGGACATACGACTGGCTCAAACGGTGTGAGTACAGGCAGGAGAGGACCCAGCTGTCTAGTGCTGCTGTTCCTCTCAAGGCTGCTCATGACATATTAGACAGCAACTTCGCTTAGAAGCATTAAATCGAGTGGGAGATATCAGAACTGGGACACATGATGGAAACCGACTACAGCATGTGACTCTGAAATCACTTGTCAAAATGGTAAAGTTCAACAGGCAAAGGAACACCAGATTTCATAAAGGTATAAGGTGGAGACTGACTAGCTATGTACAATAGCAACAAAGATCTAAGATTTATGAACTATAACTTAAATGCCAGACCCAAATTAAAAATAGGAGCATGATACTGACTTACATAGTATCAAGAATACAACAACAAAGATGCACAAAACTGACCTGCAAAAAGGGATATAGGAAAAAAATTTTTAATTTCTTAAAGTGGGGAGATACTGGAAGACACATTAAGGGTCCTTAAATATAACCAAAGGGATAGAAACTCGGAGCTGGGAAGAAGGTGGGCAACTGAGGAAGATAAATCCAAACAGATGAGGATTCACTACGAATAGAAATCCTGACTGAGTGACTACCCAAAAAGGAGACACGGTTAGAACTTAAAACTTGCAGTCTGAGAGAACGGACCAGAAGAGAGACTCGGCCGAAGACTGCACTATGACCCACACAGCTGATGACACTGAAGGTGATGAAGTGACGGCAACAACTTCAAGTCGTTGCAACTGTTACTCCTGTTGTAATAATGAGGGGGACAGTGCTTCCAAAAATATAAATGCCAAAGTACCAACAATGAAATTGATGAATGACAACTTTATTTTTTACACTTAAAGGCTCATGAAAAACCATTACTAATCCTATTAAAGAAAATCCAACATCTCAATTGAAAAGTATGGTAACTATATTTACTCATTAAATACTACTTAAGTTTTCTAACACATCAGCATGCGTGTTTAATCTCAGTACAGTGGATTCAAGACCAAGTATCCACATTACAAGCATCAAGGCTAGATTACAAATTATCATAGTCATCATCGTCGTCATCATCGTCATCATCATCATCTTCACGCTTTCTTTTCGATGTATTTGATGATTCACTGGGAGTATTCTGTGATGACACCATGTTAGTGGTAATAAGAATGTTTTTGGACCCGATTAATGACGGATTAATCAGAACATTCTGAACTGCTGATGTTGCAGGAATGGACGCTTTTACAGCTGGGGACTGCGAGGTGGGCATCTGCACCGTAAACCTCTGCCCTGTGAGGGATACTGGAGTCCCTACCTTGGTTGAAACAGACACGGTCTGTGGGGTTGGTGTGCCAAGAGTGGGAGTACTTGGTCTGCTAGTAACTGAACCAACACTTAACCGCGGAACTGTTATTCTTCCCGCAGAAGTAGATGCCTTTTTCTGTAAAGACTTAAGTCTATAATTTGGAGCAGTCAAACAATATCTATCAGGTGGCAACCTAGGGCCCGAATAGGGCTTGATCAATGGCAAAGGGGTTTGATTTCTTTGCCGTGCAATATCCAATAAAAAATCTCTTGGGGGAGGAGAGGTAAAAGACTGGTCAGCACGACACTGGATTGCCAATCGCACATCATCGGCATCAACAGTAGCTTTCTTAGCATGGCTTGAATAAATTTTTGCATCATCTAGAATTGTGGTCACATATCGGAAGGCAAACTCCAACATCTGATTTATAACTCTTGGCTCGTACTCTGTAATGCCCATATCCTTCAGGATCTGTGCCATCATCTGTGCATCTTTCGGCATGCTCTTGGGAGAAGCCATCTTGCCAGACTCCATGCTATCCGTTGATCAGACTTCAGATCATTTGAAAGAAATATGTATATTAGATCAAACCTGAAATTATTACTTTAGTAGCAACTGTCAGGAATTTAAAAAATTTTTCAAACATATTAAATTTTTTAAGTACATTTCAATTCTTTAAACGTATATTAAGTCTTTTAAATTTTAATGAGGCTCATAAAGTTCCCTTTAAATCTACTGAGTTTCTGCCCCATACAAATCATTATAGAATAGAAAAAGATGAAGACACAAACAAGGGAGTGATAAAAGATTGGGGGAAAACAGGGTAAAATCACTTTAGAATACGTGCAGTTGCGTGCAGGCATGCAACTATCAAACTAATCTAAGAAAACACCACAGGACAGTCATGTCCTACTGCGTGAGTTCAAAATAACCAGTCCTTCCAGCGAGACCAGTATCCTGTCTCCACAGATAAGCTGAGCACCAGCCGAACCTTCACGTGTTCACCCATCCCAAAACATGCTCCCTCTTCCTCAGACTCAGATTCTATCTACCCTAAGTCCGGTCTCCTCACAGGAGCCTTCCCAATTACTACTGTCCACAGCAACTGCTAACCAATTTGGGGGGCGGGGGTAGCAATCTAGTGGTCAACATAACTAGGACGTAGCATTCAGACACACACTTTCTCTTTCTATTGGTCCCCAACAGAGCATAAATTCCTTCATGGCCACCTTTCTCTGCTTTTGTCCCCTCCAGCAAGTATAGTACTAATACTCCATTCTTTTTTTTTTTAAACAAATCTAACAAGTGTCCCTTACCTTCTCGAGCTAAATCACCCACATTAATGTATTTCAGTCCTGATCTTGATGCAAGTTCTTTGCCTAGCGTGGTTTTTCCAACCCCTGGCGTACCTGTAAGACAAGCCACAGAAAAATACTGTTTATGAAATACTTATTAGACTTTAGCCACCTATCTACCCTTCTCAAGGTTCCTAACAACTGAAATGAAAAGTTTCCTAATTAGTAATCCTTTGTGAATTAATATACACTATGACCTAATGAAAACTACCCAAAGCATGTTCAAGGTCAGACTCTCGCCCAGTGTATCTGACTCCACCAGGAGTGGGGCTGCGGGTGATTCCGATGCCACTTCAGACTGCCTGCCACCACCATGGAAATTCCCAGAATAAAACAGCCATCTCAAATAAATTACCGTCATTTATGTCAATTTCTAAAAAAAAATTACGAAATCATTCATAGAAAAATTTAAGCAGCATGAAAGATAAATATCATTTCCACTACAGACCCCCATGCTCTTCCTTAGAGGCAACCAATGTAAACCAACTTCTTATATATATTTCCAAAGAACTCCTAAGCATGTGTTTGTGTACACACACGTATATGCACATGTATAATAGCATACAATTTATGTATATATACACACACATATAGGAGCATACGTTTGTGTACACACGCGTATATGCACATGTATAATAGCACACAATTTATGTATATATACACACACATATAGGAGCATATGTGTTTGTGTACACACACGTATATGCACATGTATAATAGCATACAATTTATGTATATATACACACACATATAGGAGCATATGTGTTTGTGTACACACACGTATATGCACATGTATAATAGCATACAATTTATGTATATATACACACACATATAGGAGCATATGTTTGTGTACACATGCGTATATGCACATGTATAATAGCATACAATTTATGTATATATACACACACATATAGGAGCATATGTGTTTGTGTACACACACGTATATGCACATGTATAATAGCATACAATTTATGTATATATACACACACATATAGGAGCATATGTGTTTGTGTACACACGCGTATATGCACATGTATAATAGCATACAATTTATGTATATATACACACACATATAGGAGCATATGTGTTTGTGTACACACACGTATATGCACATGTATAATAGCATACAATTTACGTATATATATACACACACATATAGGAGCATATGTGTTTGTGTACACACGCGTATATGCACATGTATAATAGCATACAATTTATGTATATATACACACACATATAGGAGCATATGTGTTTGTGTACACACACGTATATGCACATGTATAATAGCATACAATTTACGTATATATATACACACACATATAGGAGCATATGTGTTTGTGTACACACGCGTATATGCACATGTATAATAGCACACAATTTATGTATATATACACACACATATAGGAGCATATGTTTGTGTACACACGCGTATATGCACATGTATAATAGCATACAATTTATGTATATATACACACATATATAGGAGCATATATACATAAACACACTGTATATCCTTTTACACAAACAGCAATACAATACGCTGTTCTTCACTTTCCCTTTTTTACATCTATTATATTTCAAAATAATCAAACGCATAACTTTCAGCCATTCAGGTTTAATACCACTGATATTATAAAAGTTAACCATTATAATTAAAGACAAGAGGGATAAATCAAGTCTCCATATAAAAGACAACAACATTTACCTCAAATCCACTATAATGCGCTAAGTTTGAACCTTGGACTCACCAAGTTTTCAATAAAATGCTCATATTTAGATTTTTTACAATATGGCCTAATATTAAATAACCAGACCCAAACAAGTCGGATGTTGTAAAATCTTCCCCTAAAGGAATTTTAAAGGCTAAACATTAATTTGTTGAGAGGCTGATCTGCAGCTCTCAGAAACAGACGAGACTTGTGCGCTGTCAACGAGCTTACGTTTTGCTAAGTGATAAAACTTTATTGCTTCGTTTCCACAAAGAATGTCTCATTTTTTCTGTGTTGCAATAACATCTACACCTATTAGATCTGATTAGATTTCTAACCAGATAAATTAGAAAAACCCATCAGATTTTCCTATGATGCTATGAGCTGCTACAACTCAATAAACATTTCCAGAGTCACACGACCAGCAATAAGATTCTTTAAAGCCGTTAGGCGGTATTTTAGTGCCCCTCACATACACCAAGCGCCCTGAGGATGGATCCAAAGACCCAGACGGGCCCCCACGGTCAGCCCGGGAGCTTCACAGCATCTCTACACGACAAACGACCAGAGGTGCTCAATAGATGCCTTTTCTTCTCGAGAAAAAAGCTTCGGATGCTAACTCAACACACGTACACAGTAAATTAACCACCCTCCGCCACAAACACGCGAACCCTTTCACCGACGCCTGATTCTCAGCACGGAGAGCAGACGGACGGCCGGGAAGGCCGAGGGCCTGCGCCACGAACAGACCCACCGGGGCCAGCCGCCCGACAGGATCTCGCGGAAACCCCAAAGGCCACCCCGCCCGCTGGAGAATCGGCAGCCATTTCAGGAGCAGGAGCCGGATTCAGAGGCCCAGCCGCTCTCCGGCCGGCGGACGTGGACTGGTCTGCCGGCCCTCCCTCAGCGGGCGGCCTCGGCCCACCGAAGCGACGCGCCGGCCCTGTCCCGTATCCCGCCGCGGGCGCCAGCCCGTCCCAAGGCCGCACAACCGCCAGGCCGCGCGAAGCGCTCCGAGCCCGAGGCCCGCGCTCCCAGCACCCCCCACCCGCCCCTCCGGCCGCGCGCCCTGACCCGTGAGCAGGATGTTGGGAAGCAACATGGTCCTCGCGCGACGAGTCCGGGCGCCTCGACCCATGCGCCTGCGCACAACAGGAGGAGTCGGAAGGGCGCCCTGCCGCGAGTGCCTGTGGCAACAAGGTCTTCGAGGCCCCGCGCGGCTCTGCCCGCCCATCCCCACCTCCTAGTCACAAACCATTGGTTAACGTGGCCTTCTCTGACACGCCTCCATCGCAGGGTCCGAGGCAGGGGCAGAGGTCGGGTTCGCGCTGTGAGTCGGGCAGGGCGCTGGACGCCTAAGTCACTCGCGCCGTTGGCGGCCCCTGCCTTTCGGGCTGCGTCGCGGAAGCGCCCACCGGTCTGGAAGGTCCCCGGGAGGCGGGTCCTTCGAGAGGCTCGGCGCTGAGTCTGGGTAGGGCCAGGTGGTTGCCCGTCCACCTGGAGCGGGACTTGGGCTCCTCCGCTCATCTCCGCCCGTGAGGGGATGCAGCTCCTGGCAAGTAAGACCGCCGCGGCTGTGGCTGTGGTGTCTCTGTGTCCTAGAGGCGCGAGTCCATCTCTGCCTGCACGCCTTCCCGGACCTTGTCGCTCCTCCCCCCGACCTGCCCATCCCATTTGGGGACGAGACGGGTGGGGGTGTAGATCGCCGGCCTGGAACCGGGCCCGCAAACTCATCGCGGTGCTCTGCTGATTAGCAGCCTTACGTTGGACGAATGTCTGAGCTTAGTGTCCCCTGTGCAGTGCGTAGGGTGGTGGTGGGTCTGCTGGAAGTATTCTTGAGGTCTTTTCGACCTCTGACGTCTCATTTTGGGAACCTGGCATCATCGGGGACAGTTACGTGCTTTTTAAAGGAGGTGACTGTCAGTCTTGCTTTCAAAGAGCGACTGGAGTCCTGACCTTAACAGTCTGCGCCTTCTGTTTCGACCTGCCAACTGTGTTTACTCAAATCCGTGTTTTTTCCACCTGTGTACGTCTTTGAAACTCCAAAGCAAAAGCGCTCCCTAATCGTACACGATTTGTATGTGTGTGTGTGTACGACCTGTTTTCTAGTGTGTGGAAGTATTTACATATTGTAAACTATGTGTGCCTCCAAATAAAAAAGTTCGATACACCTTCTAATTTATGTTTGTAGACCTTAAAAAACTTCCCTTCTGGATAACTTAAAATTGGTGAATTCATTAGTTTGTATAAACATTGAAGAATTATGAAAGTCGGAAAACACACTGTTGCCAAAAAAATTCTAATATATTCAAATAAGAAAAGCATCTTATAGGAAAAATTTACAGTAAGATTTAAAGTCTTTGACCAAAGTAAGTGATAAGTCTGAATTCATTGTATGGTGGAGGGTTTTTTTGAAATTTTGGTAATGAAAAACTGCAACTAATTTGAGATGAGAGAGATCTTAATTTTTGGTATAAAAACTGCACAAATAGAATGTAATTTTTTTAAATCAGAAAAGGTACGTACACACAAATATGTGGTTTTTCTATTTTCTCTAATATGTTATTGAGTTCATATGAAAAACTTTACATTTATAACACCACAAATAGATTGACACAGTTATAGTCGTTAAAAGTAAAGTTTACTTTGGCATTTTGGCTTCTTGCTTCACCTATGTTTGCTATGTTCTCTTTCACTAATTCTTGAGCTTTAATTTATTATGCTATTGATTATATCGGTATGTGTTAATTACTGTACTCCTGGTTTACAGTCTTTCTTAATTTGAGATTTTTTTTCTCTCTTGTTCTGCCTAGGTGAATTATACTTTAGTGTACTACAGGTTGTATACTACGGATGGGAGCTGTCAAAGTTTATAATGTCAAAAACTTTTCTTAGACCAAAGGTATCTTCCACAAAGGTATGACACACCAAAATGGCCGTGTAATAATTGCCCAAAAGAATTATGATTTTTGTATGTGTTCTTAATGACATGACTGCTGTCAAAGCAGTGGTGCCCAGTATCTGTTGTAATTATTGATCTAAAAAGCCTGACAATAAGTTGTGAAACGATGGTATGCTAAAAGCACAACCTTAATTTTGAAAAAGCGTTTACAATCCCAGTCACAAAGAAAAGGCTGAAAACTCTTGATGAAAAGAGCATTAGAAGAAAGAGAAATCTATGAGTTGTAGCTGGTGTTAAAGCTTAACAACAGGCCCTGCCTCCTAGAAACCATGTGGTTCAGTGTGCCAGCTGCTCAGCAAGGCTAGGGGTGGAGTGCGATGGGGGTCAGATAGTATCACTCTTAGATGCAAGGGAGCTGTTTTCCTAGTGGTGGATCCAATTTTTCTCTGATCTTAAGTAAATTATTTAACTTTGCTGTTTCTCTTTTTTTTAGTAAATGGGAGACCACATTTATGTAAGAAATGACACTATAAAATATATAAGTAACATGCAGATTAGAATTACCAAAAGTTTTACTATAACAGATAATATTTTTATGTACTTTTAAAAATAGAGGAAAGGAGCCGAAATTACAGCACTAGTGACAGTCTTTTGAAGAGAGAAAATGAATTGGGTGTCTATGCCTGAAACTTTGTCCCGGAAGTCTCCATTTTTTTACCCACTGCTGATAATATTCCTAACCCTCTCCTTAAAAGAGGAGTGAAGTGTGACTTTCCATTCATAAAATACTTATACACCCCAACGTGCTTCTTCTGAGCCGCCTTTCAGCTCCAACTTCTGGTTCTTTTTCTCCCAGAAAGGAGCATTGGCTAATAAATGGCTCACAACTGTGGCTGAGTCTTCTTCAAGGAAAATATAATCTCGGTTCCCTCTTATTAGCCAGTCAGGGAATTTCAAAAGCCAGGTACTAAGCTAGACTTTTCTAGATTTATTCTGTTGGAAAGTAAAGAAAATCCGTCTTAAAATTTTTAATTATTAAAAAAATTTTTTAATACTCCTAGATATTTTTAGGTTAAAATTGCTCAATTCATCATCTTTCTCTGTGTATACTTACCAAGGATTTGAAAGAAAAGGAAATGGTGGAGGGAAATGTAGAGAGGTGAGCACGCTCTACAGACCAGAAGAGGATGAAATAGAACTCACTGATTGCCCAGCTTGGTTGTCCAGTACTCTTTCTCCTAGACAAAGCTGACAAATCTTCCTTCCTGGAAAGCCTGCCTCCCTTTTATAAAAACATTATTTGCTTCACAGGCTGAAGAAAAATATAATCAAGTCATGACTGCAAATTGTTCATAGCATCAGGATTCTTAGACTGTGTCTTCACGAAGTCTTAAGGCGGAGGGGGATTATTTGGATGTACGAAATGGTTCTTAGTTTGTGAACATAGTAACCTGGTCAAGGCAGAATGTTACTCTTACCTTTGTACATGGTTAAAGTAATGTCAGTTTATTTATTTTGTTTTGCTTCTCTTTTGGTAGGTAATTTTAATATTTATGTTTCAGTCCTACAAATGAATTTTTAAAAAATCAGCCTACTTTTTATCCTGGGAAGATTATGATTGATAAATAGAATTAAGTTTGTATTCTTTATTCCTTTATATGGCATTCATCGGTACCATGGTCAAGTAGACAAGTATGCATTTGCATTTAATGTAAAGTAGGAAAATAACTAGTATATGTGGAGCCAGTTTTGTTTAAAGAGCTAATTTGTGAGATTTTTATTTTAAATGTTACAAATATATGAATTTTTTTTTTGCAGAGTAGTGCAGTTATATAACGAATAGGTGCAAAAAATGTAATAGCATTTACATGATTTCTTTTTTTCAGGTAACAGACTGGGTAGACCCATCATTTGATGATTTTTCAGAGAATACAGGCATTTCTACTATTACTGCCACATCGTTTGGTCTGAATAACTCAAGTCATAGAAAAAAAAATGTGCCTTCCACATTAGAAAGTAGCAAATTTCCAGCTAGGAAGAGAGGAAAGCTGTCTTCCTCAGAACGGATTTATGGTCTAGAAAATTCAAAAGAATATCTGCCTGAAAATGAACCATGGGTGGATAAATACAAACCAGAAACTCAGGTACTAAATAACATGCCAACAAGTCTGTGTATTTAATTTCAAGAAGGAGAGGGATGTGCATTTTCAGATTATTACTCATAAAAATCTTTCTGTCTAAATGAGTTAGAAAAAAATAATTTCTAAGTTTTTTATGTTCTGAGGCTGATTTTCTCAACTTATTCTGAAGCTGTCCAATTGGATATTTATCTTAGATTTAATGTAACCACAGCATAGAATTGATCTCTTTGTTTTTTGCTAAATGTAATATCCGTCCCCAAAATGTATCTTAGGATTTAAAAAACTTTACAGTTCCAAACCTGCCCAGAATTTTCATACAACAGTGTTAGCTTAAGAACAGAATTCATAACAGAATCCATAACGATATAAAAAATTAAGTATAATCAAAAGGACCTTTTTTATTACTCATCGTGTTACTTGTTTGCTATTTTTTTGCATTAAAAATGTTTAGATTAATCTATGCTGTTGTACCAAAAATCCTTGGGTTAAAATGTTTTATTTTAAACTTGAAATTTTTAGCATGAACTTGCTGTGCATAAAAAGAAAATTGAAGAGGTTGAAACCTGGCTAAAAGCTGAAGTCTTAGAAAGGCAACCAAAACAGGTAATTAAGTAAGAAAAGTGTCTTAAATATTTAACATCCAATGCTTCTCTGACTTGTAGTTGGTTGTCTTTTGTGATGACTTTGTTCCGTTACATCTAGATCACCCTCAGGAGGATGCTCTCTGGCCTTGACTTCTGGCCTCGGTGAGACTCAGGGCCTTGAGTTTTCCCTTCACTGCACTTCTTTTTCCCTCTTATGTCCTGTCATCAACTTAAAGCAAAGTAGACCAGTTAGGGTGCTGGTGTGTATAGCACATCCAGTTATCTCACACCAAAGTAAGCAGGCAAATTACATACTAATTTTTGCACTAAATATAGCCTAAAACAGTCATCATTCATTTTACGCTCATGTTTTTTGTTTCACTTCCTAGTTCCTTGGCCCCCAAGCTAGAATATTCTCTCTCTCGTTTGAAACTTTTTTTTAGAGATTCTTCAAACATAAGGGAAAATAGAATAGCAAATGAATACTCATATACCCGAAATATACCCATCATTTTCCCCCTTAAATATTTTAAAGTAAATTATAAACATATGACATTTGTCAGACTTTTAGAAGTTTCAGTATGCCCCTGTTAAAAAAAAAAAGCATTTTTCTGATTAACCATATATACCATTACTCTGTCTAAAAAAATTATCTGTAATTCCCTAATGTTGGCTAATGCTCAGTTTGTACTCACCTTTCTCCAGTTGTCCCCAAAATGTCTTTTACAGCTGGTTTCTCACGCCAGGATCTAATCAAGGACCACACATTGCATTTGATTGTTCCATCTCTTAGGTCTTTTTGAATCTAGAAATCCCCTTCACGCCCTTCTTCTCTCCAAGACATTGACTTATTGAAGACGCAGGCCGGTGGACTTGTGGCAGCCTCACACTCGGGATTTGTCAGACTCTTTCCTCCTCATGATGACTGACTTGTTCTTCTGCCCCGCGTTTTCTGTAACCTGGAAGTTTGAATCAAGGGCTTGATGAGGCTCGAGTTGAACATTTTTGCAAGAATACTATATAGGTCGTGGTATATATTGTATATTGCATCATATCAGAACGTAAGTCTGGTTCTGCTGCTGTCTTTGCTGTCCAGTTTGATCACTAGGTTGAAGAGACTATGGTTTTGAACTGGCAGGTCATCTGTGGGGACACTCGGCAACGTGTAGGTGTCCAGCCCCCAGCAGTCTTTCACTTAAATGCTTTAGCATCCGATTTCAGTCCTTGCCTGAATCAGTTATTTTGTTAAGATTGTGAAATGGTGGTTTTTAAATTCTATTATTACTTCTATAATTGTTAGCTGACATTTTTCCATAAAGAAAAGTTTGCCGTCACTAGCTGGGGCTATTTAGTTACCTTTAAATACAGTTCCATTTGGAAGGACAGGATAAATTTTCAGTCATTCCTGTTAATTTTCAAAGTTCAGATGAAGCATTAGGGGCTCTAGTTGCCTCCAGTGGTAACAGGTCCTTCTCTTTTGAATCAGGGTCCTGTCTGTCTGGCTGTGGATCTAACCCTTGGTTTAGGGTGTAGGTAACGTATTCAAGGTGGATTTTCAGTGTCAGCATTGGTCTTCCTCCTCCAGCTCATAAAAATCTCTCCTCTTGGGGTCAGCCTGGTGGCACAGTGGTTAAGTTCGTACGTTCCCCTTTAGCAGCCTGCGTTCACTGGTTCAGATCCCAGGTGCAGACCTACGCATCACTTGTCAAGCCATGTTGTGGCAGGCGTCCCACATATAAAATAGGGGAAGATAGGCACAGATGTTAGCTCAGAGCCAGTCTTCCTCAGCAAAAAGCGGAGGATTGGCAGTGGACGTTATCTCAGGGCTCATCTTCTTCTTCAAAAAAAATCTCTCATCTCTGAGTGCAGATTCTTGGGCAGTTACCCTGATGTGCCTCTTGCATCCAGGCTTTTTCTCTTTGATTTGTTTGGCTAGTCCAGCCAATAGTTTATATTTTTCAGTGTCCACCGTGTTTTCTCACTTATCTGTACTTTTTGTCGTGTAAACATTATCATGTTTTAAACCTGCATGTGTGTTATTATTCTACCAATTGGATGAACTAAGGTGTGTGTGTACATGCATAGGTATTGGGGAAATATTTCTTTTAAATATTTTTAAAGCTTTTAAAACAGGTCTTAAAAGCTTCTTCCCTCCAAGAAGTTGGACTTTAACCAATCATATACTCATTATACAAAAGTTTCAATAATGTCAGTAATTACAAGACATTTTTATTGAAAAAAATTTGGTGATTTCTCTGTGAGCAAGCTAAAATTGTTATTTTTAAAAATTTGTTGTAAGTACTTCAAATATTTGCTGAGTTTCATTTTTCAGGGCAACTTCTTTCCTTCAAAATATTATAAAACTGTTACAGTGTAGGCAGTGGGAGGATTATGTTTTAGTGTTGCAATAGACTACCTCCCAGTTCTCTTACTGGAAGCACAACTTTTGTTCTGTGACTCTACTCACTGTGACAAAAAACAGACACTTAACTCTATTATGTGAGAAAAGTGCATGGCTGCCATGCTTGATCATCATCTCCTTTTTTTAAAAGCTGTCTGCTTGGAAGTAGTCAGTTCCCATTGTTTGCATTAGTTATGTTCTGTAAAGTTACTGCAAAGAATTAGCAAATAGCAAACCATTGATTGTCCTTAAGAGAAATACAGGGTTAGGTTCCTGCGAAAACTAATGTTTCTCTGTCACATTTACGTCAACCCATCAATATATAATCTTGTTTTGTATGTGTTTCTGTTTAAAGATACCATATTTAATATAGACCTTTGAGTTTTTAACATTAAACTCATAGCCAGTAATACTATAACTCATGCACACATCCATTTAAAAAGTGGAACTGATTCTTTCCTGGGTCTGAGTATGCAGGCCCACCCTACACTAGTTCCTAAAGGTAAGCACGTGAGCAAGGATCACAGCCCCCTGCTGGAGGTAGGAGGTCTTCCCCCAACTTATTTGAGCTTTACCTTTTTCATCAGATTGACTGTAAGGGGGAATATTACTGGGACCTACAACCTCTAGTCTCTTGTTAGAGTCCTATCTCTGGTGAATATATGTCTTAATACACATTTCTAAGAGAATCTGATATCCAAACTGAGGTCTCCCATAAACAGATTATACTGGTATAGTATCAAAGTGTATCACCCAGAGAGATGTCTGTGTTAAGATTGAATTGAATGAGTTCATGTAACCGCTAAAAATATTTATTTCAGACGTTACCTTTTAGCCTAGCTGGAGAAGAGTTGTTTTAATTTGGCTGCTCAGTAGTCCTTGGGAGGGACATAATGCAGGGATGAAGAAGTATCAGAAGCTACACTTAGGTTCAGGAAGTAGGATTGTCGTATTTTATCTAAAGCTGGTTTATTCCAGCTAGCATCATTGTGAAATTTAGTCTGCTTATTCCAGACATTTAGTAAATATTTATAGAAGTAATTAATATTTAGAAAGAAAATTCATACGTAATATTCTAGCATTCCAATGATTTTGATTTTTAATTAATGTTTGTATTTGGTTTCAGGGTGGATCTATTTTATTAATAACAGGTCCTCCTGGATGTGGAAAAACAACGACTATAAAAATATTATCAAAGGAGCATGGTATTCAAGTACAGGAGTGGATTAATCCAATTTTACCAGACTTCCAAAAAGATGATTTCAGAGAGATATTTAATCCTGGTAAGATTTGCTGTGAAGGTAGTGGGAATAGTGGAGAAAGTCTGAGCTTAAAGGAGTTTGGAGACCAACTTCCCATGTGTATCCCTAAGATCCCTAAGATCCTCTGGGTCTGTGTTTCCGAGAGGAGGGTTTTGCCTTCCTGTCCTAGATTGGCATCTGCCTGGCGCCACCTGCCTCACAGTCCGAGCAGCAGAGGAAACCGCACGGGTGCATTTTCTCCCATAGTTCCCGTGCAGAGAGCAGTCAGTTCAGGCGAAGGAAGGGAAGGGAGCCTGCTCTAGAGGAGACGGGTGCTTTGAGGAGGACGTCCCCACTGCTTTGTTAGATAACAAGCTGATCTGTTTGTGTTATGTATTTACTTTTTTCCAGGCTCTGGCTAGGAAATTAGACAGTGCAAATAAAATCTTTTTGTTTAAATGTAAATCAAGCCTTAAGATGTGTTAAAGAAACTTACCTTCCAACTAGAGAGCTTAGATCAGACCTCTTAGAATCAAATCACATCAGAGCATAAGGCAAAGACTGGCTTTGAAATTTGGAAGGAGGCTTGAAGACAAACATCCAAAAGTAATAATGGTACCAATTTAAAGATGTGGTACGTTATAACCAACATATATAGTTGTAAGCTTAATACTCCAGCACCAGGATTTTTTACTTTGATAGTTTTTCTTATTGCTACTGTAAGTAACTAAATGAGGGGTGGCCAGATCTCCTGGGTCACTTTGAAGTGAAAGGGGTTCTGTAGAGGGGCGATTTTCTTTCAATGTGGAATATTCCTCGAAATCTCTTTTCTGAGACCTTCTTTAATATGCTCTGCATACTGTGTCTTTAGTATGCACACCCTTATGCTGCTAGTGTCCTGTGCTCCTGAAATTCCTACTCCTTTCTAGACAGTGACGTTACTTTGGACAATCTAGCAAGTCTTGTAAATAGTCTTCTATGTAAAACATGGCTTCAAAGAACTTCCCTTATTCCCAGGCTCACTAATCAATCATTCTGTTTTTGTCATTAAACATTTGTTACTGAAAATAATTCATTTATAGTCACACACTCATTTGGAGAGACTTCATTGTGTAGGCAAAGTCATAAGTATTTTTACCAGTTGTGTGAATGTTACACGGGCAGCTGTGTTCTGAAGTCAGTGACTCCATGTTATAGCCATTGCTATAGAAAAATTACTGTTGTCCATGACTCTTGTCTATTGAAATTAATATCCTATTTTAAATTTGAGCACTTTTGCTTATTCAGGAAACAGTCTACAGTATTGTAAGTTCCTTCACGTATATGTAAATGTATTTATTAATATATATGTGTATATTACATACTTACGTGTAATAGTGATGTGTATATAATTCATTGAAAATAAAGGTGTTAAATATGTTTTCTTTCAGAATCAAGCTTCCATGTATTTCCCTATCAGTCTCAGATAGCAGTTTTTAAAGAGTTTCTACTAAGAGCAACAAAATATAACAAACTACAAATGCTTGGAGATGATCTGAGAACTGATAAGAAGATAATTCTGGTTGAAGTAAGGACAGCTTTTGAAATCCTGCTATAACTATTCAGTAAACAATTGCAAGATATATCTCATGGGATAATGGCATTAATTCTCGGTGGTATTAATAGTGGTAAATATTAACGTAAATATAAAGTATAACGTAAAGGCTTTGTGATGGTAGAAACCTGTCTTTTTCAGTAAACTTGAATGGAGTAGCTACAGGTTAATGAACTTGAAAGGTTTAATGACTTGTGTATCAAAGCAAAAGAAATATTTGGAAAATGATGTCTTAGTGAAAATACGAGAACTGGTAGTGACCCTAAGAAATTTGCTCTGAAAATCGGGTTTCCCATTGATGGGTATTGCTGTTTAGGATATCAGCTATTTCATGTTTCCCCTAATATCTGTAAGAGTTCTAGTTATAATACATGGAGTAGATAACATTTTTTCCTGTCTCAGTAAATATAAATCTAAAAATAAATTTACATGGGAATAAAACTGAACTCATATCCATCATGTGTTTTCGATAGGATTTACCTAACCAGTTTTATCGAGATTCTCGTACTTTACATGAAGTTCTAAGGTGAGTTTCAGTGAAGTTTTGTAAAACTCCAAATTAAATGTCAAGTGGCTTAAATTTCAGCATTGCTGTATTTTATTTCAGGAAGTATGTGCAGATGGGTCGATGTCCTCTAGTATTTATAGTCTCCGACAGTCTCAGTGGAGACAGCAATCAAAGGCTGCTATTTCCCAAAGAGATTCAGGAAGAGTGTGCTATATCAAGCATTAGGTGAGAGTGAAGTTTCTGCTTATGATGTTCACATACACGTTGCATTTTTAAATTAATCCTTTAACCACTATCTTTCCTTATAAAACTTTGACAGTTTCAACCCTGTGGCACCAACAATTATGATGAAATTTCTTAATCGAATAGTGACAAGAGAAACTAATAAGGTAAGTCTCTTAAGCACTGATTAATTTGAATCTTATATTGTAATTACAAAAAGCCAAACTTAAGTGATATTATGTAAACTTGAGTTGGAGACATCTATTATTTTAGTTTTTAGAATTAAAAAATGTTATTACACTCACAGGCATGTCATTTTAGAAAATGTAGGAAATAGTGATTTTAAAAATCCTTAACCTTTTTCCACTATTAAACTTATGAGGTAAATTTCCCTCTGCTTGGCTTAGAATTTTAAATTGTGTCTATTATCAAGAAACTGTTTCCTAGCTTCTAGATACGTTAGCCGTCAACAGTCCAACTCCACTTTAGTCCTTCGTCACTTTTTTAAAATTTGATATTGTGGTAAAAAACGTGAAATTTACCATCTTAACATTTTTTTCTCGTTTTGTTGAGATACAATTGACATATCACATCATGTCAGTTTAAAGTGTACAGCTTGTTGAGTTGATACACTTATATGTTGGAGAATGATCACCACCGTAGCAACACCTGACACCTCCATCATGTCGCATAATTACCGTCTATGTTTTTGTAGTGAGAACACTTAAGGTCTTCTCTTAGCAACTTTCAAATATGTAATACAGTATTGTTAACTATACTGTCAACCATTTTTAAGTATACTGTTCAGTAGCGTTAAGTATATTAACGTTGTGAAATAGCTGTTGTCACTTTTAATGCATCGTTTTTTCTATCTTTCTTATCAAGATGATGTTAAAATAAATTGATGAGGGGCAAGCCCTGTGGCCAAGTGGTTAAGTTCACGCACTCTGCTTTGGTGGCCCAGGGTTCACAGGTTCGGATCCTGGGCACTGACCTACACACTGCTCATCAACCCATGCTGTGGCAGCCTCCCACATAGCACAACAAGGCTGACCTACAACTAGGATATACAACTGTGTGCTGGGGCTGTGGGGAGAGAAAGGGGGGAAAAAAGGAAGATTGGCAACAGATGTTAGCTCAGGGCCAATTTTGGTCACCAAAAAATATTAAAAAAATAATTAGTGAATGAAATTTTCCTCCTGGCAGCATGGTTCTAGGGGGCCCTGCTGCTGCAAATCAACTAGATGTTACGTGACACAATTCTTTGTTGCACTGCTGGCATCGTAGGAACTGAGAAATCTCCAAGGAAAAAGTTGTCTTGAGGATTAAACAAAACAGAATGTATGTAGAGCACTTAGCTGAATAAATAACAGCTATTAATAGTGAAAAGTTAGAAACAGAGTCCAATGATGGAGCAGTTACCATGGTGAACTATTATGTCATTAATTAGTGTTTTGTGAACATTTAGTATCACGGGAAAATACTCACAAGTTACTGTCAAGTTAAAAGTAACAAGATGTGAAGTTGCATGATGATGCTAACAGTAGAAGTGGTGTCTTTAGCCTTTGATGTGTGTCAGGCACTATGCAAAGTGTTTTTATATACCTATCTTATTAACCCTCACCACAGCCATACAAAATTAGTACCTTATCCCCGTTTTACAGGTAAGGGAACTGAGCTTTGGGAGGAAGTAACTTACATGCTATCCCACAATACTATTATCAGATCATCCCGCTGTATTAAGTATCAAATGGGTTTGAAGTTTTGTTCTGACTCCAGTTCACTATGCTAAAACAAAACAATTGTCAGTAACAGGAGAACGCACAGATGTACATGAACCTAAATGTACTAGAAGAAAGTACATAAAAATGCTAAGTGTGATGAACTCTGGATGGTAGGATTACTTGTGATTTTTTTATTGTCTTTTTGAAAAACATCTCCTATATTCTCTACTATGAGCATGATAACTACAAATTACAGTTTTAAGTATTTAGTCAGTAAACATTAAGATATAATAAAAATGATCAACATTAAACTACTTTATCACATTAAATCAAAACTTCTTTTAAGACTAAGTCATTATAGAGGGCCAGCCCTGTGGCCAAGTGGTTAAGTTCACGTGCTCTGTTTTGGCGGCCATGGTTTTGCCAGTTCGGATCCTGGGTGCAGACCTAGCATCAAGCCATGCTGAGGCCACGTCCCACATAGCAGAGCCAGAAGGGCCTACAACTAGAATATACAGCTCTACTGGGGGGCTTTGGGGAGAAGAAGGAAAAAAAGGAGAAGATTGGCAAGAGATATTAGTTCAGGTGCCAATCTTTAAAAAAATAAAAGACCGAGTCTTTACATTACAAGTGGTATTTACTTTAGCTAGTTGTATTCTACTAGTAGAAGGTCCCGTCACTTCTTCGTCGTATGGTGTGCTGTACTTTAAACAGCTGACTGCAAGAGCATGAGGGCTCGTGTGCTGTGGGTGTTGCCGTTGATATGTTACGTCACAGGGGCAGCAGCAAGCACTCTGCCAGGCCCTCAAGCTTTTATAAAATCGGATGTTGTGACACTGGGGTCCCCAAGGATGCTAATGATGGTATAGCAAGATCTAAAGAAGAGTTCAACCTCTGGTGTTCTGTAGCTTAGTGAATTCTGCTCGTTCTGTTAAGAAAGAGTGTTGACATCTTAAGTGAACCAGTTATAATAAGAAAGAGTGTTGAATATCTTAAGTGGCTTTTTTTTTTAGGGTTTGGCACCTGAGCTAACATCTCTTGCCAATCATCTTTTTTTTTCCCTTCTTCTCCCCAAAGCCCCCAGTACATAATTGTATATTCTAGTTGTAGGTCCTTCAGGCTGTGCTATGTGGGACGCCACCTCAGCGCGGCCTGATGAGCGGTGCCATGTCCACACCCAGGATCTGAACTGGTGAAACCCTGGGCCACCAAAGCAGAGAGCACGAACTTTACCACTGAGCCATGGGGCCAACCCCTTAAGTGGCTTTTTAAGTTTAAATAGATGTTTCTCTGTTTTTATAAGAAAAAGATTTTTGGTCTTATCTAATATCATTAAGTGTATAAAATGTGGAAGAGGGGCTGGCCTGGTGGCGCAGTGGTTAAGTGCGCACGTTCCGCTTCTGCGGCCCAGGGTTTGCCAGTTTGGATCCCGGGTGCAGACATGGCACCGCTTGGCAAGTCATGCTGTGGCAGGCGTCCCACATATAAAGTGGAAGAAGATGGGCATGGATGTTAGCTCAGGGCCAGTCTTCCTCAGCAAAAAGAGGAGGATTGGCAGTGGACGTTAGCTCAGGGCTAATCTTCCTCAAAAAAAAACGTGGAAGAAACTGCTGACACACATTTCAGCCATCTTGCATGTTCATAGTACTGAACATCATCATGTTTCCTTCAGCCAGCAAGGATTGTGATTCCAAATTACATTTCCATTTTGGCAAGTAATCCCTATCTAGGATTTTTCAAAAACAAATACTCCTCTCAAAACAATTTTTAAATAACATGTATTCACAGTAAGAATGAGGTTAATCTGGAAGAGAAGTTCCCAGGGACAAGCAAGAAACTTTGTGAAAGGAAATGAAGAGAGACTTGTTCTCTGGGTATTGGGACACAGTATAAACTATAGAAATTATAGCCATGTGTGTTCAGCCGTGATAGACCAATGGAAGAATAAAATGAGAAGACAGCACAGAAATAGAGCAGTATGTGCCAGTGGGGATTTTCTGTAAAATGGAAGTGGCGTTTTCCATCACTGGGGAAAGAGGAGACTGGTGGAGGCAGTGAGCGGTGTTGGACAGTTGGATAGCCCCATGGAGAACATAAGGCTGCTTCTTTATTTCCTATGGTACACAAAGTACCTGCTAGGTGGGCTGAAGGTTTCGGTGCAAATTCAAAATTAGAAGAGTATTAGGAAAAAATGCTTACTCTGGGTTGGAGGGAAGTCTTACTGAGCAAGAGACAAAAGCCTGAAAGCCATAGATTTACTTCAAAAAAAGAAAATCAGGAAATGACAAGATGTGGTTAGCGAAGTAAAAAGACAGGAATGAGAATGGAAGAAAATATTTGCAATTTATGTAACAGAGTGTTACCACCTGAATGTGTAAACAAAAGGAGGCTAAAAACAGAAGCCAGCACACAAGAGATACCAGTGCAAGTAAGTAGGAGAGGTGTTCAGCCTGCGGGCCATCAGACAAAGTCACTTTTAAACCAGGGACCATTTTTCATGTATTGGATTGCAAAAAATTTTAAAGATTGATCAACAGGATTGCCAAAGATATGGAAAAATGGGCATTCTCACATACCATTGGTAAGAAAAAGAAAATGGGTAGTTGTCAGAGACACTGGAGGGCGCTCTGCTTCTACAGAAGTGTCCACGTGTGGGCAGAGACACATATGTAGGGTTGTAATGGTGGAAAACTGCAAACAGTGGAAATGTCCCTTTACTGGGGGAATATTAGTTAAATTATGGTATGCCCGTAACATTTTTTAAAATGAAATAGGTTTAAAGGTACTAACATAGAAGGATCACAAAGAATGATGTCAAGTAAAAACATCATCATAGAATACATATAATATGATCCCACTTGTGTTTAAAAAGTAACTGTGTGTCTACATATACTCATAGATATGTATGCACAGAAAGTGGTCTGGAAGGGTACTCACTAGAATGTTAACAGTTGTGACAGTTTAGGATTTGGGGAGGCTAACAGAAGACAGTAACCTTTCATAGACTTCTGAAACAGTGTTGGTTAATGAAGTTAAAATAAAAATGTATATTGAAGGATTGTAGCATAGTCCTATTTTTCTGTTTTAATCAGTTTTGACCAGATCTGAAATGGGATGATCTATGAATAGTTGCATGAATTCAACTTGAGTCATGTTGTCAGTAAACCATTTGGTTTGTGAGTGGGGAGAGGAGATAGATAAATTTTTCCTGCCTTATTCTTGAACTACGAAGTGTGTGATATGTGATCTGTCGTATCTACATATATATGCAAGTATATGTATGTGCATCTATATTGTTAAATTTGCATACATAGCTTTTAAAAATATATACATATTTTATATAAAATATCTGTATGAAACTTAGGCTTTAAATATGAGTTGATGCAATTGTGGCTTTTTTATACTCAACAGACTGTATTAATATGTTGGAAACCCCAGTGTAGGGATTTTCATGTAAATTTCAAAGATTTGTCACATTTTTGTGTATACTTGATTTTATTGCATTATTTTGGTTTTTGGCTCTGTATGTATATATATGTTTGTATATGTAATTAGAGATAGAGAGCCTCAAAATGTAACGCAGTCCAAGTAAAACAATATTTTATACTCTTGAAATTTTGCCTTAGACTATAAGTCCCTGCCTCTTGTACCTTCATAAGGAGACTGGTTTTTTGGAAGGTTTTTAGCTTCAAATTTGAAAGATTCTAATGTACTTCCACGTAGTTTAGAAAATAGGGGGATTTGGGGGGTTTTTTGTTTGAGAAAGTAGTTTTTAATTTTCATTTTGTCATTTCAGAATGGAGGAAATGTCATCGTCCCTGATAAAGCTTTCCTCGAGGTGCTCTGTCAGGGGTGCTCTGGCGACATCAGAAGCGCAATCAACAGCCTCCAGTTTTCTTCAAAAGGTAACGGGGAGGTACATTCTGTAGCATTGTGTAGGTAATGACTTTCTCTTAAGTGTTCATGAAATGAAATCAAACTAAACGTATTTTAACCTGTAATTGATATGTACCTCTTTCCACTTAACTGTTTCTTTAGAGACATTGTCATAAAATTCTGTATGTACGTGTGCAACACACTCCTCTGAAGACGTCATCATACATATCCGTGTGTCTGAGACAAAACCCGACTCGTTTCTGTGGTCACTGCTTTCCCTTTCAGAGTTAATTTGGGATGAGTCTTCTTGGGTGGAAATCCTGGCTGTGCCACTTCCCAGTGCCTTGGCCTCCTGTGCCTGTTTTCTCACTGTGTGTTTATGTGAGAGCCTGTTTCATGAGTGTGAACAGGAAGGGACGTGACACCTGACACGTATTAAGGGCTCCATGAATGGCCCGCTGTTGATGCGTTTACTAATACTGTGCTAAGTAGGTTCACTTTTGAGCTTATTTCATGCTGACTTGCATATGGTATGTTTAATCAGGTAACTTCTCCTTATTACTGTATAATAAGGGTGCATAGCCATGCTGGATTAAAGGGGTGGCCCCACTAATGGTAGTGACTGTGGTTGACTGCACACAGTCCTCGTCAGAAAACCTTTAACAGGTGACCTGCTTGATGCTTAACATTGAGGAATTGGCCTTAATAATTAAAAGCCATCTTTGGAGCTCTCAAAATCCACGTGAAATCCTGGTTTCTACCCACAAGTCTAACCTGTTCATTTAGTTTGCATCTTCGTTTGTCAAAATAGCTGTGGAGAAGTAGGCAGCCTAACACAGCTGAAACCAGAATTCTGCCAATTCCTGTAGAAACATGAATGTAAAGGGTGCTTAGGGTCACTGCTGGAATTATGGACCAGGAGGGCTGAAGTGGGCCACTTTGGATCCTAACTACGATTTATAACATTATTGCTCTGAGCTCAGAAATTTTAAAGAGAAGAAAATAATTTTTGAGTGGGTCAGGAACTGTGTTAGCTACTTATATGTTTTTCCATTTAATTCTCAGACTAGCCTAATGAGGTAGACAGTACTAGGATCCCAACCCAGATCCGGTGTTCTTTCTGCTATTCCAGGCTGCTTTCCTTAAGTGATGCATTCTGAGTGTTAAACATAGGTTTACGAGTGAAATTTGGACACAGGTATTTCATAAAATGGAGCCCGCCCGCGTCAGTGGAGAGGTGACGTAGAGTAGCTGTGAGGCACGGCTCACAGAACCAGACTGTCAGTTGCAAATCGCTCACCCGTGATGGCCGGGAGCCAGATCCTTCACCTCTGTGGCTTATTCCTTTACTCTGTATGGTAACAGTTCTCCCTAAGAGAGTCGTCGAGAGGATTAAGCTAGTTAGTTCGTACCATGCACCAGGAACGGTACCTTGCACGTAACAGCAGGAGAAATCAAGGTGATAACGACTATCTGAGAGTGCGTCATTTGTGTGTGTGAAATTTGAAGTCTATGTCATGAGATACTTTCAGATGACATTTTATTCCATTTTAATAGTTTAGTAACCCAAAGAGGATTCCAATTCAGTTCACATATTTTATAATTAATTGTTTATTAGAGAAACATTTTAATTAGAATAATTAGTATAACTATATCTGAAATGTTCTCAGTTTTAATTTTCATATTTTAACTTTATTTTAAATATTGTCACTTGGGTGTCTGTTATTTAGGCGAGAACAGTTTATGGCAAAGGAAAAAAGGAATGTTTTCATTAAAATCAGATGCTGCGCTGTCAAAATCAAAACAAAGAAAAAGACCTGATCAAGTTTCTGAAAGTCAAGAGGCCCAAGCTGTTGGTGGCAAAGATGTCTCTCTCTTTCTCTTCAGAGCTTTGGGGAAAATACTGTATTGCAAAAGTAAGAAAACCTTACACATTTTTTTTTAATCTATTAAATATCAGTCTTATAAGTGAAATAAAATACCACATTTTCAAAACTGTGATGTATTTGGTTCTGTTCCCAGAAAGAGCTGGGGCTAGGTCAGGCACTGCCGAGCAAGGCCTGAGACATGGCGGGAAGTGTTGTTAAGTGAGTGTTTCCGACAGCGAGTGGGGTTCAGTGTAAAACTGGCTGTGGGCCTTCACCACGTCTGCAAATCTTCCCACTTAGTTTGTGAAGGGAAGGCACTGGTCCATCCGGACTTAGTGGCGAGTGTCGGTAGCCCAGAGCCCTCCCAGCCTGAGCTCCGGCCCCAGGCTCCGGGCGGGTTGCCGAGTGGCTGCCCGTTTCTTTGGATCCTCTGTCGCTTCTCTTCTCTTCACCAGCTGCTCTCTCCCCTGCTCATGTTCCACTCACCCCTTCTGTCCTACGGCCTGCTTTCCCTCAGCCCCTCCACCCCCATCACCGTCTCTAAGCTGCCACATTGTCTCTCCTTTCCATAGAATCCTGAACTCCTGTTCAGGCTTATGATCCTGCAGGAAGAAACCTAGGATTGCTTTTTTTTTCCTCATCTGACGTGCTTTTTATATAGATAAAACAATTTACACAAAACTTTGAAGGAAGACCATTGCCGTAGTTTAGAATAGCTTTGTGTGTTATAACAAAAAAAGTCCTGTGTGGGGCCAGCCCAGTGGCATAGCTGTTAAGTTCACACACTCTTCTTCAGCTGCCCAGGGTTCGCCAGTTCGGATCCTGCGTGCAGACATGGCTCCAATTGGCAAGCCATGCTGTGGCAGGCGTCCCACATATAAAGTAGAGGAACATGGGCACGGATGTTAGCTCAGGGCCAGTCTTCCTCAGCAAAAAGAGGAGGATTGGCAGCAGATGTTAGCTCAGGGCTAATCTTCCTCAAAAAGAAAAAATATCCTATGTGTACAGTATCCTCAATTTTCTCTCCGTTTTTCAGATCTCTTGTAAAGTAGCTGTGTCAGCGAGTTGCAGTGTAAACAGACATTCACTGAATCTTCATGCCTGTTACTCATTTCTGGTTGCCAAAAATCCAGTTGTTTCAAACTCCAGTTTTTGTCTTCCTGTAAAACTCTGGGGCTGCCTCTCATGCCTGTTCCCCACCTTTTCTCTCCTTCCTCTTCTTGTCTCTATATTTCTGCTTCATTCTCTCCTCACTTCAGCGTCCTTCCTGTTTTAGGCTCATGTCTCTCAGTTCCTTCTTTCCATGGTCGAAAATTGGGATTTCTAAGTGGGAACCTTCACACAGCCTGAGGCAATGAGGCAGCGCCACTTTGGTGGGACTGAAGCCCCTCCTGTCCCTGGCTGCTCTCCCCTCAGACCTCGGTGACCATTCCCACCGATTCTTCCCTCCTCAACACTCCTTTATCACCTCTTGCCTTAGGGAATGGGGTTCCTGTTCTCTGGTGCAGAGAGCAGCGTCTTCCCACACAGCAAATAAAGCAGTAAAAACCTGTACTGAGATGAGAATCCAAAGAAGCAAGCAGCGCAGAGCTGGCAAGTCAAAATGCAGAGTGCTTGGGAACGGAATGGTTTAATTCTAGAAGAGCCGTGATCCAGGCGTCAGGATTCTCCCCGTCGTTCTCGCTGAGAGTGATAGTAGCCAGCTCGCCTCAGCTCCCAGTTGTTGTGGGTTTTGTTTTTAACACCTTGCTTAGTGTTTTTGGCATTATGCGCCTAAAGCATTGAAAACCCTTCAAATGAGAGGTGCTCTATGGTTATAAATATGGTGTTATTTGTAATAATTACAGAACTGTTTTCACAGGGGCATCTTTAACAGAGTTAGACTCGCCTCCCCTGCCTCGGCATTTGTCGGAGCATGAACGGGATGCGTTGCTTGTCCAGCCTGAGGTAAAGTCTCTGATGGCGCTCAGCCTCCTTACGAGATGTGTACCGTTGGCTTTTGTGGGCATGTGCGTTGACCACTGAGTTTTTAACAAAACGGCACACGTGTGCTTCTCTTTGTAGGAAGTCGTAGAAATGTCACACATGCCAGGAGAGTTATTTAATTTATATCTTCACCAGAACTACGTGGATTTCTTCGTGGAGATGGATGACCTTGTGAGAGCCAGTGAATTTCTGAGTTTTGCAGATACCCTCAGTGGCAACTGGAATGTAAGATCATTTGACTTAAATGTTTTCGTTTGTGAATATTTCCTCAGAATTGAGAAAGCAAGTTTACTTTTATTCCTAATTATTTGACATTATCGTATGTAACGTCTTTTTAACTAGGATAAAACTAATTCTTCCAACCCAGTGTTTGTAATGAAGCTTCAGCGGTTAATCTGATTTTCCTGGTGATAATATAGCACTCATTTTTTCTGAAGTTATTTTTGATTGTAAAATTAATATATATTCAGAAATTTTGACAATCATTGAAAAGTAGATAGAAGGGAAAGAATGTGCTTCTTTCTAGACTTTGCTAGTTTTTCAGTTTTTTTTAACAGACTTGAAACTATTCACTATAAAATTTGTATTTTTTCTTAACATGTTAACACAGCCCTGACCAGCGTGGTAGCCACTAGCCATATGTGGCTATTTAAATTAAATTAAAATTCAGTTCCTTGGTCACACTAGCCTCATTTGCAGCATTTAATGGCTACGTGTGGCTAGTAGCTACTGTGTTGAACAGCCCAGAATCAGAACATTTTTATCACAGAAAGTTCTCTTGGACAGCACTGTTGTGATATGTTAATATTTCTCTGTGTTGAAATACTGAGATAGCATTAATAATTAAAATTAGGAAAGCTACAATAAAAAACATTTATGTTTTATATATATTATGTTTTACATAGTTTCTGCATTATATTGAGGTTCTTCATTCAGCAGTTGCATTTGCTTAGTTTTTTATATTGCTCCTTTTTAGGTTGAAGTTTTCCAACCTATAAACAAGTTGGAAGAATAGTACAATGAATACCTGTGTGCCTCTAACTTCTGTTCACCAGTTTTGCACATTTTGCCACATTGCTTAATCTTTGTGTCTTTGCACATTTGTCTCCGCTGAATAATTGGAAATTATGGCAAACATCGTGACACTTAATACTGAAGCCTGCACAGGGACGTTGCTCCATTACAGCCACACAGCATTAGCACGGATGAGGAAGTTGACATGAGTTCAGTAACAGACTGTCCTTATTCTCATTTCCCCTGTTGCCTCAAAAATATTTAAAGTTGTTTCCCCCACCCCCATCCAGGATCCAGTCAGAATTCACATACAGCATTTGATTATGTCTCAGTTGAATTTGCTTTTAATGATTTTGTAGCCTTTTTTTTTTTTCGGTGAGGAAGATTAGCCCTGAACTAACATTCATTACCAATCTTCCTCTTTTTTTGCTGGAGGAGATTAGCCCTGAGCTAACATCTGTGCCAGTCTTCCTCTATTTTGTGTGTGGGATACTGTCACAGCATGGCTGATGAGTGGAGTAGGTCCAGGCCCGGGATCCGAACCCACGAACCCCAGCCATCAAAGCAGAACACGTGGGACTCTAACCGTTACTCCACATGGCCAGCCCCGTGTTGCACATTAGTTTTAGGGCTGTGGTGATGTTGAGAAGAGTAAACAATACAGTAACTTAATACGACTAGTCTTTTTTTTGGTGTCAGCAGTACCGATACTGCTATTTGATAAATCTCTTACTTATTTCACGTCTTGTGTCCTCTTTTAGACACGCTCTCTACTCAGGGAATATAGCACGTCTATAGCCACGAGAGGCGTGATGCATTCCAACAGAGCCCGAGGCTTTGCTCATTGCCAAGGAGGAGCATCAACTTTTCGACCTTTGCACAAACCCCAGTGGTTTCTAATAAATAAAAAGGTAAAAAAAAAAAAAGAATTGGATACTTTCAGTAGGTGAACTTTATGGTGTGTGGACTATATCTCAATAAAGCTGTTATTTAAAAAATTAAAAAAGAAAGAAAAATGATGTTTCATTCTTAAAAATAATTGCTAAGTCTTAAAATTTTTGTAGAATTATGATAAAACATAAAAAGGACAGTCTTCTTAAATGTGTAATCATTTCTTTAAAAAAAAACGTGAAATTTGAAAGCACATACCTATTTTATTTATTGACTATAATTGGAATCAAAGTATAGTTATAATTGTACTTTAGTTTGGTTGAAACTGAATCCTGACTTTGCCCCTAACCATCTGGACAAGTTATTTCACTTCATGTGCACTTAGTTTCCACAGCTGTGCATTTGTAGAGCCTGGAATTAGAGGCCAAAAACAAGTGTCACAAGTTGAATACAACACTCACACAAATTTTTTTAAATGAATTGCCAATCTTTAAAATCAGTACAATGCTTAAAACTCAGATGTGAATTTCTGGCTTCAGAGTTTCTGGAATCTCCCGAAAAAATGGAAAGTGAGGCAGCCGGGAGCGGTAGGTAGCACTGGGCCCTACGGCTCCACGCAGGATTTGTGTCACCTGCCTGGCTCCTGTGGCACCTCAGTTTGTGACCCCTGAACCAGGTCGTCTCTAATATGTCGTCCAGTTGTAAAAACCTGGCTAACTAGGAGCCTAATCCATTACCTGAGAGAGTTTCCCAACAGATTTCTTGGAGAATTTCCTGACTTTTAAGCAGTTGGTGTCCCTCGTTGCACGTACGCTAAATTTGCGTTACAGTTGTGTGTGAACTCTTCTAAGACCGTGAGCTCCTCTAGGCAGACGCGCCTCCCTCCTTGTCAGCCTCGCCGTGTGCCTGGCCTGTGTCAGCTGAAGAACAGTGACTCTTTCTGTGAGAAACAGTATCCTCACATAATTTGTGAAGTGTATATGCTCATGAACAGAATTCCTTTGATTTTTAAGGTTTTTTTCCCCCACCTTAAGTCTCTCTTAAAAAATTCTTATTGTTGTTGTATGTCAAATGTGAAATAGTTATGTAGGTAAAATTTTTGTTAGATAATGCTAGGACAGTTATAAAGGACTAATTAGATAAACTCTTAAAAGTATATTTGTAGTGTATAAACCCACACACTTTTGTGATATAGTAAACTTAGTTTGTCTAGGAATACGCAATTTTATGTTTCATTTCATCCTTTTTTCTTTTGTTCTGTATAGTATCGGGAAAATTGCCTGACAGCAAAAGCACTTTTTTCTGACTTCTGCTTACCAGCTTTGTGCCTCCAAACTCAGCTGTTGCCATACCTTGCTTTGTTAACCATTCCAATGAGAAATCAAGGTAATAACATGGGTTTTTATTTTCCCCAAGGAGTAGTGTTTTATAACATCATCTTTTTGTGGGTCAACTCATTGCTATTACTAATGAGACTAAGTTTTTTTCCCTTTATTTTTTTGATCCAGAATTAATATGTGCTTTTTGATTAAAAAAGAAAGAAAGAGGGGCCGGCCCCGTGGCTGAGTGGTTAAGTTCACACGCTCCACTTTGGTGCCCCAGGGTTTCACCAGTTCGAATCCTGGGCGCGGACATGGCACCGCTCATCAGGCCATGCTGATGTGGCGTCCCACATGCCACAACCAGAAAAGACCTACAGCTAGGATATACAACTATGTACTGGGGGGCTTTGGGCAGAAGAAGGAGGAAAAAAAGGAATCCTTTGAGAAGATATTTAAAAAAAAAAAGACAAATCAAATAATACAGAAGTATATAAAGTAAAAATTGAAAGTCCCCTGTAACCAAAGGTAATTCCTTTTGACAGATTGGTGTGAATTCTTCCAGACGTTTTCTGTGCTTATCCAAATATTAGATGTAAGCTTTAATTTGCTTACGTCTCATACCATGGATAGCGCTCCATATTTTATAAATCTGTGCTGATGCAGCTCTGGAACCTGGGAGGTCCCAAGTCAAGGGGCCAGTGTCTAGTGAGGACCCGCTTCTCATTTGCAGATTGCTGTCTCCCCGTTGTAGTCTCACATGGTGGGGAGCAGAGCAGGACAGAGCCCTCTGTGAGATCCCTTTTGTCAGGGCACTAATCCCATTCATGAGGGCTCCATCTCCTGGTGCCATCACATGGGGGTTAGGATTTCAACATATATAACAGCAGCAATGCTAAAGTATATCAAGTCTAACTCATATTTTCAAAATTTGTAATAATTTTATTTAACCTTATTGGTAGATATTTTTGTTGACTTCAATATTACAAGCAATGTCCATTAATAGTATGTTTATATTGTCTTTCTAAGTTTTGAAATTATAAATAATGCTAAAAAACATGAGTATACCTTTGGCAGTGCACACTTGTACCATTTATGTCTACTGAGATTTGCCTTGTTATGAACTTTACCAATTTTTCCCTTTTTCAGTGTGTATTTTAAGGACCACATTTCATTAACAGTCCTAGGTCACATGTCTGTGATGCTGATCTTCCAAGTAGAACAGAGAATTTGTGTAATATTAAAAAAATTGATAATCTACCACGTAACTCATCAAACTGCTCAGAAATTTTAAAGATAGGGTTGCCTTCTGACTGAGCGGAAGAGAGGATTATCGAGAAATGCCTACTTTCATAACGCTGAGTCACGTCTTGCGGCTTTTAAGAGTATTGGTACTTAAAGATTTAAGTATTGTGCATCCACAGGCAGAAGTGGGATGGCTTTCGAACAATGGATATGATTAGTCTGTGGGTCAGATTCCAGAGATTTCCCTATCTTTACCTGTTATTCTTAGGATTATCCTAGTTTTTTTAACTTGGTTTTGAAACAATTTCAAACTTAGAGAAAAGTTTCAAGAATGGTACAAAAGAATTCTTATCTGTCCTTCGCCAGGATTCCTCAGTGTTCAATTCGTACCATTTCTCTCTCTCTTTTTCTTTATACACACAAGGACACACGTGTATTTTTTCTGAACCATGTTTGACTAAGTTTCAGGCACGATGCCCATTCTTCTTAAACACTTCAGCGTGCACTCTAAAAACAAGGACGCTCTCTACATAGCCACAGCGTGCACATCAAAATCGGGAAATGAACCATCTGATGTATAGACTCCATTCAAATGTTGCCAGTTGTCCTAGTAATGTCCTCTGTGAAATAACAACAAAAGCTCGTTGTCCGTCTTGTCTAGAATCCACTGCAGGACCACAGGCTGTACTTATTTAGGTGCTGTGTCTCCTTACTCTCCTTTGATCTGGAGCAGCACCTTAGTCTGCCTTTGTCCGGGACACTTCTGAAGCATCCAGGACAGTTACAATGTAGACTGTCCCTCACTTTGGGTGTTTCTGATGATTCCTCACGGGTGGATTCAGGATATGGATTTTGGTGGCAATACCACAGAAGTGGTGCTGTGTTCTCAGTGCATCATAGCGAGAGAGTCTGATGTCTGTTTATACCATTACTGGTGACGTTAACTTTTATTATTTGGTAAGATGATATCTCTCAGGTTTCCCAGTGTAAAGTTATTATTTTGTGGGGAGATACTGAGACTATGTAAATTTCACCCAGTATTTATAGCATCTGTTGATGATTGTTTCCTGACTGTGATGGTTGGTAAATGGTGATTTTCTGATGGCGTTATTCCTGCTGGACTTGTGTTGTGAATTGTGCTGTAAAGGTGCTGCTGTGTCTTCTCCCGCTTTGTCTTTTTGTGTTAGGATGGACTCTGCATTGTTATTCTTTCCATCGTAGCTCCTCACTATCATTATGTATTTTGGTCTCACATTGTCTAGATTTGGCCAGTGCAAGCTGCTTTAAGGTAGCTCTCTGCCTTTCGATGTGTTCCCGTTACTCGGAGTACTTTCTTTCTGATACAAGATGTTCCAGGATCGTGTTTCACTTTCACTGCCCCAGGACTGGAATCAGGAATTTCAAGGAGCTTCTGGTTCCTTTTAGTGGAAATGGTGTTTAGAAACCAGGATCTGGGCACTAGGTGTGCTCATTGCTACTGGAGTGTCATTGTTTCTAGGCTCTTTCAATGGGACAAAGCTGGGAAAGGGTGTGTGTGTGTAGACTGCAAGTTCACACCAGTCCCTTCCATCCCAGTCTAACACCGGAGAGCTTGTTCTAACCTTCCTCTTTCAGTACCTGGACCTCCCTTCTGGGGCAATGAAAAACCTGGCTCCCATTTTGCTAAGTCTGTCCACTTGTTTGCTCAGTTCCTCTGTGTATAAGCTGTCTCCTGACAACACCGGCTGTTCCCTCAGAGCCAGCCCTACTGCTACCAGCTCATGTTGGCGAGCTGGCCACATTCCCGGTCCCCACTCCCAGCTGTGGGACCAGGAATCAGTTTGATTAGCAAGAGTCTCCTTGGACCAGGAGCATCAGCATTGCCTGGAAGCTTGAGAGAATGCAGGATCTGAAAATGTGCACTTTTAACATGATCCTCCAGGTGGTTCCTGTGGGTGTGAGATGTTTGAGGGGTGTGAGAAGTACTGGTTTAGCTTCCTTACACTGGAGTCTGGAGAACTGTTTATCCACCAGTTAAAAATTCAGATTCTAGGATCACAGCTCTCAGTTTTCATATCAAAAAGCTGTTTTATAAAAATCCTGGTTGTATTGTGTAGTGGATTCTTAAAGAGGTGAGTATCCCCAAACCCCAAGAGTGTTGTATTTGCCTACTTTAGAAGGTTTATAAAATTTAGTCAAAAGTAGGATATTTTGGCTTTTCCTTTTTATTATCAACTTTATCCTGTTTCATTTTATTTACTATGTCATTTCAGACGTTATTTTTGTATTTTTTCTGCTTTCTCCCAGTCCTCTTTTCTAGTCCTCCATTAGAGCTTGTGGAATGCTTGAAGGAATCCCACATTCCTCTGATGACTTTGTTCACTTTTTTTCATTCTCTTTTCTTCGATTGCATGAGCTCCGTCGTTCCGTGTTCAAGTTGACTGACCCTCTCTCCTGCCAGCTTACATCCACTCTCGAGCCCCTCTGGTGAAGTTTGCATTCTGGTTATTGTACTTCTTGGCTCCACAGTGTCCGTTGGGTTCTTTTTGTAATTTCTCTCTCTGTTGATCTTCTCCATCTGATGAGACACTGTCACTGTAGCTCCTTTACTTATTTGAGCATGCTTTCCCTTTGTTCCTCGAACGTAATTTAATGGCTGCTTTTTAATGGCTGCTTTGCGTCTTCGTCTGCTAAATTCCCTGTCTGGGCCCTTGGGCAGCTTCTGCTCCTGCCCTTCTCCTGTGAGTGTGTCACACTTTCTTGTTCGTTTGCATAGTCTCATGATGTTTTGTTGAAAACTGGACGTTTTAGGTACTATATTTTAGCAGCTCTGGCTACTGATTCCCCGTAGCACCCCCACCCCGGGCTTGTATTCATTGTTGTTTGCGTGTTTGCTTGTCTAGTGACTTGGCTCAGCTGTTTGAATGAAGGCTCCTCCCCTGCAGTGTGAAGCCCTTGTCGGGGTGGCTGCCCTGGGGTGACTGGTTTCAGCACAGTTCTCTGCCTCTCTTTCCTTTATTTCTCTGTTAAACTGCCTGCCTCGTTTGTTCTCACACCAGCCTGCTGTGCTGCTCTCATTACTGTCTGATTGCTCCATTGTTTTCAGCCATGCCATGGGGCATAAATTATTCCATGTTCTGGTCCCATTAAGTTTGGCCAGGTGTAGACTTCCAGGCGGTCTCCTGTTCTGACCACTGGAGGGCTCTTCTTAGCTGACTTTCTCTGGTTCTTTGTGATGAACTAGCTGGCTTCTGTTAGTCTGTTGCTTTTTAAGAGGAGCCGTTGATTTCAAGAGGGCCCTTAGACTTGAGCTCCCACACTGTGGGTAGACTCAAATAGACTCAATTCCTGTGGGTAGAGGTCAGCTCTCTTTTCCTGGAGAATGCCTCTTCCTCCTGGACGGAAGCCCTGAGCCCCTGTTCCAGGTCCACTAGAGGTGGCCTCTGCCCATCTTGGCTCGGCCTCTCCCAGCGTGGTCCCTGCGCCCTGCGAATGAGATGGGGAAGGGCCATCGTGGGTGGAGAAGGAGGCAGTGTTCTCAGCCTGCTGTGCACTGGGGTGGGGCCTCCATCCTGTGGGTGGGTCTGGCTGGGCACACTTAGCGGGAGGGAGCCCTGGGTTCTTGGCTGCACCCACCTGGAGGGAAGTCTCCCTAAAGCTGAGGAAGGGATGGAGCCGGTCGTGGCCTACGTGTGGCAGGCTCTTGCTGTTAGATTTTCTTGAACACATGTTTCCTCGCAACATGAAATTTACCATCTTAAACCATGTTTCAGGATTCAGTTCAGTAGTGTCAAGCATGTTCACCTTGTAGTGCAGCCAGGCTCCAGAACTTTGTCAACTTGCAAGATTGAAGCCACACACGTGTTTATCAGGGTTTATCCATGTTATAACATTGCAGAATTTCCTTTTTAAGGCTGAATAGTATTCCATTATATTTCTATATACACACCACATTTTGTTTATCTCTTCCTCTGTCAGTAGACTCTTAAGTTGCTTCCATGTCTTAGCTGTTGTGAATAAAGCTACCATGAACATGGGTGTACAAAATATTTCTTTAGACCATACTTTCAGTTCTTTTGGGTGTATACCCAGAAGTAGAATTGCTAAATCATATAGTAGTTCTATTTTTAATTTTTTGAGGAGCTGCCTTACCATTTTCCACAGCAGCTACACCATTTTATGCTCCCATCAGCAATGTACAAGGGTTCCAGTTTCTCCACGTCCTTGCCAAACCTTGTTCTTTTCTGTTTTTTTTTGATAATACCCATCCTAAGGAGTATGAAATGGTATCTCTTGGTTTTGATTTGCATTGTCCTAATGATTAGCGATTTTGAGTATGTTTCCTGTTCCCATTGGCCCTTTGTATATCTTCTTTGGAGAAATGTCTATTTAAAGGTTTTTTTAAATCTCTGTTTCAGCTCAGATTTCTTTTATCCAAGATATTGGAAGGCTTCCTCTGAAGCGACACTTTGGAAGGTAAGCTGATCATTTTAATTTTCAAAGAGCTGTTACTGTAATATCCACTGAATATATCTGTTTGTTCAGTATACAATCAATCAATGTTATCTGAAAATTACAATCCAAGAAATACATGTTGTACCAGTGATTGAAGACCATGACTGCATGTAGACCCATCATTTTATTACATATGACAGTGCATTTCCACCTGCTCACAGGGGACTATCAGATGTGACTGCATGTAGACCCATCATTATATTACATATGACGGTGCATTTCCACCTGCTCACAGGGGACTATCAGATGTGATTGCATGTAGACCCATCATTATATTACATATGACAGTGCATTTCCACCTGCTCACAGGGGACTATCAGATGTGATTGCATGTAGACCCATCATTATATTACATATGACGGTGCATTTCCACCTGCTCACAGGGGACTATCAGATGTGATTGTGTTGTAGACCCATCATTATATTACATATGACGGTGCATTTCCATCTGCTCACAGGGGACTATCAGATGTGATTGCATGTAGACCCATCATTATATTACATATGACAGTGCATTTCCACCTGCTCACAGGGGACTATCAGATGTGATTGCATGTAGACCCCTCATTATATTACATATGACAGTGCATTTCCACCTGCTCACAGGGGACTATCAGATGTGATTGCATGTAGACCCCTCATTATATTACATATGACAGTGCATTTCCACCTGCTCACAGGGGACTATCAGATGTGATTGTGTTGTAGACCCATCATTATATTACATATGACGGTGCATTTCCACCTGCTCACAGGGGACTATCAGATGTGACTGCATGTAGACCCATCATTATATTACATATGACGGTGCATTTCTACCTGCTCACAGGGGACTATCAGATGTGATTGCATGTAGACCCATCATTATATTACATATGACAGCGCATTTCCACCCGCTCACAGGGGACTATCAGATGTGATTGCATGTAGACCCATCATTATATTACATATGACGGTGCATTTCCACCTGCTCACAGGGGACTATCAGATGTGATTGTGTTGTAGGCCCATCATTTTATTAAAAACATATCACAGCGCATTTCCACCCGCTCACAGTGGAGTATCAGATATGATTGCATTGTAGACCCCTTATTTTATTGCATATCAGAGCGTATTTTCACCCGTTCACCATGGAGTATCAGGTATGTGCATTGTAGACCCATCATTTTTTTACTATTCACAGTGTGTTTCCACCCACTCACAGTGTAACATCAGACTAAATAGAATCCTGCAATCAGAGAGGTGGAGGAATCTCTGAAATCCTCTAGTTCACCAAATCTTGCATATCCGGAAACCCCTTTTTAGCTTTCCTGCCAAGGTTTGAAGCCTGTGATGATCAGGAACTACCTCAAAAGCACTCTTTTTATTTCCGTATCATAGAAAATTCAGATTAGGAAAAATAGAGGTAACTGTATCTGTACTGTTCATTTCATTGCACAGTTGCTTCTGGGCTCATATCCGTGATTAACACATATATTTCATTTCCACTTAGCTTATTTGTATGGTCAAATTATGCGCTCAGGCATTTTAGAAAGCTTTGAAAAGGGCCCTTTAACCCTTTGTGACCGCTATTGTTGGTTCATCTACTTGATCTGACTTGCGAGGCAGGATGTGTCAGTGCTGCTTATTACAATGACTAGAACTGTTGTCTTTCATTTATGACGGTCATATTTAACATCATCTTTGGTTCATACTGATAATGTTAAATACTGATATTTAATATTAATATTTAATAATAGCTGCATGGTTTCCTATAATTCAACCTGCATCATATTTTTATACATTTAGCTTGTTTCCAACTTCTATTATCCCAGCCTTCCTTGTAGCTAAATCTGCGTGCACATCAAATACTATTTATGTAGGGTGTTTTCCTAGAAATGAAATTGCTGAATCAGTGTATACACCTTTCTAAGGCCTTTGCTCTATGTTGCTAGTTGCTTCCAAGACTATTTTGCCGGTTTCATGTCCATTTACAGTGTATCAGCTTGTTCTTTTCTCCTAACTGTTGCCACCACTGGGTTTTATTATTTTAAAAGATGCTAACTTGTTTAAAAGATGACAATAATAAGTCATTATCTTAATTTCCATTTTTAAAATTACAAATTAGATTGAACAGTTTATTTAGTTATTTGTGTTTTTTCTGTAAGTTGTCCATATTTGATGCCCATTTTCCTTTTTTTTTTTTAAATATTGGCACCTGAGCTAACAACTGCTGCCAATCTTTTTTTTTCTTTGCTTTTTCTCCCCAAATACCCCCAGTACCGAGTGTATATTTTCGTTGTGAGTCCTTCTAGTTGTGTCATGTGGGATGCCGCCTCAGCGTGGTCTGATGAGTGGTGCCATGTCCATGCCGAGGGTCCAAACCAGCAAAACCCTGGGCCGCCGAAGCAGAGCGCAGGAACTTAACCTCTCGGCCATGGGGCTGGCCCCTGTCAGACCAAAGACATTAATCAACTCCTTTGTATTGTGAGTTATAATGATTTATTCAGTTTGTCATTTACTTGTACTTTTGTTTATATTGTTAAGTGAACTAAAGGGCCTCGCTAAAGGTGAGCTCAGTGAAGGTAAATGAAGGACTAGAGGTGGCGTCGTAATCCTCACTCTCACCGTGTGATTTAGAGGCATCCCCTTGGGTTATTATTGACGCCTGCCTTATGAATCTGCAGATTGAAAATGGAAGCCCTGATGGACAGGGAGCCTGCAATGATAGGTGCCGACAGTGGAGATGAAGCCCAGCTCAGTGGAGGGCAGCCTGCAGAGGAAGCTCTGGGTGAGACCACTCAAACCCCTGAACCCGAAACCTGGTCTCTTCCTTTGAGTCAGAGCAGTGGGAGTGAACTGCCTGCCAGCCAGCCTCAGCCCTTTTCAGCCCAGGGAGACATGGAAGACGACGAGCTGGTCATAGAAGACTATGAGAGTGACGGGACGTAGAAACCAGCCCGCCGGGCACGCTGCCACTGGATGGGGCCGGATGAGTGTCCCTCCTTGGTGCTTGAACAGAGGTGAAACACTTCTCAGGTGAATCACGGCTCGTCAGTTCTTCACTCTTGTTTTCCAGCACAAGGAGCTGCCCCTCTCATCCTGCAGTGAATAGAAGATCAAGCTTTCAAATAAGATCTCCATTTTGTTCTCTAGTATTTATTTAGTCTTGTGAGTGGTGTTGGGAGAGGAAGTCAGTGTGTATGAAGTGTGTTTGAACATTATGCCAAATATCAGAAAATGTGAAGGAATAATTGAGAATACAAAAACGTTATGGGGTTGTAAATATGCATTATGAAGCAGTTTAGCATGCAGTTGTAAGTGTAAATAAACTTGGTGCCTTATTCGCAGTTTCTCTATGGTCTCTACCTTCTCAGATACTGTTTTCCTATGTTGTACAGTGGAATATTTTAGATATTTTTGGAAAGTATTTACGTAATTTATATCAAAATTAAAGTGTTGAATCTCTTTGTTTCTCCCATCTGTAACATTTCCTAACGTGCTGTCTGCCGTGTGTCATTGGGCATAGTCCACGAATCTCCTTCATCCCTGTCCAACTTTTCAAACACTAGAGTAGGAAGCGGATGGCAGCCTTGCGGGGGTCCCTGCGGGCAGGGGGGATGCGTCAGGGTAGTCGCCCGCTGGGCTCTTTGCCAAGGCTCGCGGGGCGGGGCGGGGGCGGGGGCGGGGGGCGGGGGCGGGCCCTGCTCACCCACCCGCCCCGAGCCCCGCCCGGCGGCGCCGCGGGCGTGCGCGCTCCTCCCGGCCGCCGCGCAGGTGAGGGGCCCGCGGGCTGGACGGCGGGGCGCGCCTCGGAGTCCCCGGGCAGGTGCGGGGAGGAGGGCCCGGCGCCCGGGTAGGTGCGGGGCGGGGGTGCGCTGGGAGGAGGGCCCGGCGCCCGGGTAGGTGCGGGGCGGGGGTGCGCTGGGAGGAGGGCCCGGCGCCCGGGTAGGTGCGGGGCGGGGGTGCGCTGGGAGGAGGGCCCGGCGCCCGGGCAGGTGCGGGGCGGAGGCACGCTGGGTGGAGGATCCGGCGCCCGGGGCGGGGGCGCGCGGAGGAGTGCTCGGGGCCCGGGCAGGGGCGGGCGGGGAAGGGGCCGAGGCTGGGACGAAGTGGGGCCCGGCGCCCGGGCAGGTGTGGGGCGGGGGCACGCGGAGAGGAGGACCTGGCGCCCGGGGCGGGGGCGGGGCGGGGAAGGGGCTGAGGCTGGGACGAAGTGGGGCCCGGCGCCCGGGCAGGTGTGGGGCGGGGGCACGCGGGGAGGAGGACCCGGCGCCCGGGGCGGGGCGGGGAAGGGGCCGAGGCTGGGACGAAGTGGGGCCCGGCGCCCGGGCAGGTGTGGGGCGGGGGCACGCGGGGAGGAGGACCCGGCGCCCGGGGCGGGGCGGGGAAGGGGCCGAGGCTGGGACGAAGTGGGGCCTGGCCCCGCGGCAGGTGCGGGGCGGGGGGTCCGGGCGCGGGCCTGGGGCGCAGGCAGCGCCCGCCTGGCTTCACCGGGACGCAGGTGCCGCGAAGCCGCCGCGGCCGGCGGGTCCCGGGACGCGGAGCTGGACGTCCGGCCCGACTCAGTTCCGGCGGTTTGGGCGGGGCCTGGACGGGCCGAGTGGTTCTCCCGCCGACGCGGGCGGCGGGGGCTCCGGGGCCCGGCGAGGAGCTCGTGTGGCCCCGCGCAGCCGCCGCCGCAGCCCGGCCGGCCGTGGGCCCGGGAACGTCGCGTCGCCCCCTCCGGGCGGGCGGGAGCGGAGCCCTGCAGGCCGACGGCGCGGGGCGCCCCGGGGTCCGGGCCGCGGAGGGGGCGCCGGGTGCCAGACGGGGCGGCGCGGCCCAGCGTTCCTGCTCGAAGCGCCGTGTGCTGCCCCGCGGTCCTCAGACACGTCCTCTCCTGTTTGTTTGAGCGTCAGTAAGGTCTCATTCGAATAAGCCACTTTTCACAGGTGAAGGTGAGTTAAATCCATCCCTTGCGCCGGTGAGAGAGGTGAAGCCACCGTGTCCTCCAGATGCGTGTGGACCCCAGATGCTGGTGGAGATTGTGTAAAGCTTGCCAAAGTTGTTCGCGGTGCTCTTCCACTTTTCTTAGGAAAATGCATTTCAAAACCATAGTGCTCTGTGCATTTCTAGAATTTAAGCTCTTTTAGACAACAGAGATAAAAGACAAAAATAACTGCTAATTGCTATCATTTTTAAAGCTCCTGTTTTGCACTGGGCACCGTGCTGGGACTGTCGCAGTTAATTCTCTAAAATCGGAGGGCGCGGTCAGAAGACCCGGGAGCGTGGACCCGGCCTCCATCTCCACTCACCGCCGGGACTCTGTCTGGTCTCTGGCGGTACCGGGCCTCTCCACGTGGGTCCCTAACCGGTCTCTCAGACCCTCGCAGGCTGCTCTCCCCAGGGCTGAGGAAGGGGTGGAGAAGGCTGCAGACGAGCGGTGTGTCTGCGATTTGCTTCAGAGTAATCCATTGGCAGAGAGAGTAAGGTAGGAGTAGAGGAACCGAGACCCGTCGTAAGTCGATCCTTGTTGAAGCTGTTTGGTGGGTACATAAGGGTTCATAATTCTGTTCTTTCCACTTTTTGTTGTTTGAAAATTTCTATAATAGAAAACTTTAATTCCCTTCCTCTAGCATTGGACCTCTTCTTGCTGTCTGCATTGCCACCAGCGTGGTCCACGGGGTTCTCTCGGTGGGGTCCTAGCCCATCCCCCCTGCATCCGCCCTGGTCTCCTGGAGGGGCCTCTCAATTCTGCACCCAGAACGAGTCACTCCTCAGAATCCCCCAGAGGCTTCTCCCCTC